>NC_091862.1:7500000-8750000 GCF_037783145.1 Equus przewalskii | reverse complement strand
AGGAGAATGTTGCATGACAAGGAGGAAGTGGGATGAGAGACTTTTGGTAGCTTCTAAGTCTCTGGGTTCCAGTTAATCCTGAGACCCAGCCATTTTCCTGTCCTTAGGTTTTGGGCATCCCACCTTCCTAAGTTAAGTAGTCATTATTTGCAGCCAAAGGGGTTCTATCTAGCACAGTCCATATGAGCCCCTGGAGAAAGAAGAGGATGAAGCCCAGTGTTGGCAAGAAGGCTAGCCAGAAAGCTTGTACAAGTAGTTCAGGCTTGATGAGACTGAAATCTTGACCATGACTGTGACAGTGGGAATGAGCAGATCCAAACGGTGTTGGACGGGACCAAGCTGTAGGAAGTGATGATAGAGCAGAAAGTTTCCAAGCATTTGGAGTGCTTATCATAGTAACATTTTCCTGTGACACCTTTATTGGCTGCAATGTTTTTATAGCAATGATGGGTATAACAGCCTCAATACTAACCCAGTAGCTCTTAGGACAGGACTCAACCACACAGCACGTCAGAAATCCAAGGGCATTAATTGAGACTCAGGGGAGCTATAACTTAACCCCAAGAAAAGACTTAACCCAAGCTTTCCAAAAAGGAAATTAAGCAATTCAGTTACCAATTCACCAGCAAGTCTTACTCTCTCTGAATGAAAGGGCAGCTGCAGTTCCACAGGAAGCACCAGGGTCTTTTCCCCCGCAGGCCCTGGACTGGAGCTGAAGCATCTGGTATCCAGGGAAAGCTGATCAACTGAGAGTTAAGTCCTGGAGGGGCGCCATGACGATAGGAGCCAAAAATGTGTCCAAGTCCAGAGAAACATCACAGCTCATTAGACTACAGCCTGTATTTTCTAACCACCTAGACAAATATTTGTGGATCCTTCCCCTGTGATCCGAGCTGATGATAAGCTTTTGGGAAATTTATAAAGCAGTGATCTCACCAACTTTCCTTGTACAGATCTTTCTTTTTAACTAAGATCTCGGATATTAATCACTAGAAATATAAGAGGTTGTCTGCTGGAACAATGATTCCCTCAAGGTCTTTTTTAGAGGAAAGGGAAGTTTATGCAGAATCCTATCGTTCCATAGCGTATAATCTCATTATCCATCAGTAATTCCAGGACCCCCAAAGAAAATTTGAGTACCTAACAAAAAAAATTCAATCTATGGAAGAAGTAAATAAGGTAGTTCTTTGGACTCAGAGCAATCAAATTCAAAGTATAGACATTTTAGTTTCCGCACTATGAGGGCTGTAGAGTAACCTGAATCAGTCTGGATAGGTTATATGCTATGCTGCAGTAACGAAATACCCAAAAACCTTAGGGGCTTAAACAAAGGTTCATTTCTTGTTGATGTTCCACGTCTAACACGGACCAGCAGAGGGCTCCACCCACAACAGTTACTCAGCAGCCTAAGATGGTTGCTAAGAGAGCAGCCACCATCCCCAATTACTGATTGTAGTACCAGAGGGAAGGAGAGACGTGGAGATCATCTCACAGTCCCTTAATGCTTCCAACCAGAAATTACACATGTCAATTCCATTCACATTTCATCAGCCAAAGTCATATGGCCACACCTCACTCTAAGGGGACAGGAAAGTGAAATCCTACCATGTGCTCAGAATGGGATAGAACCAGAAATACTTGGTCAAAAGCACTGATGACTACCACAGTATCTATCTTTGGAGATAATCTAAACACTAAACAGTGAGGGACTAGTTGTAAATTAAAAGGGAGTTTAGAAAAGAGCCTGAAATAGTTGAGAAGATTTCATAGAAAAGCTAGATCAAGCTTGGTCTTCAGGAAGGGGCAGGAGTTGGATAAGCTGTGAGGAAAGCTTGAGGTACAAAATGGGGATGGCATGGACAATGACTCTGCATGACCTGAACATGGCATTTGCAGAAGATAATGAGGAAACTAGCTTCGAGTGTTCATGCTACCAGGATTCTCATTTCCTAAACATCTGTTGAGTAGACTTGGCATCCTTGGGGTACACAGTAGAATAAAAAATATAGTTTAATGTGACTCACAGAATACTAGAAAGAATATGTCATTACGCTTATCTACATAATAAAGGCAGAGAGCGTGACTTCCAACATATATGGAAATCTGAGCATACATTCCATCCTCCTGTCAGTTCTGCACGGCTCCAATCAACACAGCAACACATTATAAGTTGTTAGGACCCGCAATAGTTAGAACATTTATAAAGAGAAGTGAAAGAAGAGTTTTCTACGTTTTTCTTCAAATATTCATCTCTTCTTACAGAAGGCTAGCATCTACCAGTTAGCAGTCTGACAATCCTTTGTACTCACAAACTCTCGGAAATAAGTATGACCCCTAAATCTGTTCCCTTACCAAAACCCAGCATACACTCATCAAACAAATTAACACTTAGTAGCAAATAGAAGAAAGGCGAAGAATCACATCTATAGCCATCTCACTATACCCTAATTACAAGAGGAAACTAATAATAGGAAATACAGAATACTGCCAGAAATCGCTGGCTCTAGACAAGAAACTGCAGTCTGTTGAAGGCTTTAAATCATTGAGGCTTTAAAACTTGGAGGAAAATATAGAGTAAAGAGGTAAATCAGGATTTTTTAGATGCTTTGCCTCTTAAGCTGGGTGCTCAGTACAGCTCATCCAAATCCTGCTTGAATATCCACATTTTGGTCTTCCCAGCTTAGCATGGAAATTCCAGGTTTAAGAATAACAGAAAATAAGATTAGATAAATAGGATGGACCAGATTATGGTGATTCCTCAACATCCTACAAAAGGGTAGACTTTATACAAGAGGCAATAAGGAGCCAATATAGATTTGGGGTCAGAAAAATGGCATAATGAAAGCCCTGGTTTGGGAAGATCCATCTGAAAGCTGTATGCAAGTAGATTGGATAAACTGGAGTCAGAGAGACCTCATGGAAAGATATCATATTTATTTACACATGAGTGATCACCGGAGCCCAAAAAGAGAAATCAGAAAAGCTTATGCAAAGAAATCTTGGTAAAAGAACAGATTTAGAGAATGAAGGTCAGTGAAAGACACCTCAAGGTTTTCCAACCTAAGAAATTGAAAGAGCAGGACCATTGGCAGAAATAGTTACCTAGGAAAGGAGTAATTAAAGTAGGAGGTCTAAGGTCAAGACTCAAATTTACATCTTCAGGAGCCCTGAGATTTGTGGGAGAGTGTATGTTCTTAATCCAGAACAGCATATGACATTGAATAAAGAGATTAATCCATCATTGATCAAAAGCATATTTCTGTAATTCTCTAGTACTGGGGTATTCACACTAGAGCAGAAAATCAGCATTTCAACCAAGAAGAGACACAGATTAGCTAAGCAGAGTACTCAGGCAATTCTCAAATTCAATCCAGTCATAATTTGTAGTGGAACCTCAAAGACATCCCCTCCATCTAACGATATCCTAATTATTCAAGATTCAGTTCCAGCATACCTTCTTCCATGAAGCACTCTATGACCCAAGTCTTAGAACTAAGCACTCTTTCTTCTGTGCTTGCATTGCACCCTATGCACTTAATTCATTTATATTCTATAGTACTTTTCCAATTGTATTGTTCTTATTCGTTTACTGGTCTGACATAGATGGTAATTTTTAGTAGCCAAAGACTTTATCATCTTTATATCCATAATGAAAGTAAGTTCACATACTAAGCACCTAATATGAATGAATGAAGACAGAGCTGACAAGATTTCTGATTTTAGTTTTGATGAACCAACTTGTAACAGATGAAACTTCCCACCAATTATGACTAGAAAGCTGAATAAAATACTAAAATCATCTGTTTGGAGGCATTAGGGAGCTGCCAAGGTGGCCAGAATCTGAGGGGCTAAGACCTTGAAGAGAAAGAAAACATATTGATGAGCCTGACGTTATCCACGACTTTTCTTTTGAAGAAATTGCTAATTTATCAACAATGTTTTCCGAAAGTCTGAAAAGTCAAGGCAAAAGTGGTAGCTAAGGGAATGAGATGCTAAGCAGACCTATGGCAGTCTCACAAAACTGGAGAGCTAAAAAATCAAATCCAGGGTCACCAAGGCACCTTGCACTGGATGGGCCAGGATCCCAGAGAAAAGGGATGTACAAGGATATGAGCCTTACATAGCATTTGCTATGCTTTTCTCCTAAGTCATCTACCAATTGGTTAGCAGTGCCTAAGAGACTTAGAATTTACACAGAGCTTTCAGTAGTCTCATGGTGGTGTGGAGATAAAAATTGGAGGCCAAGATCCACCCTGGCTTTCAACTGGGACACCTGAACAACTACCTTAGGATACAGGTGGATCACAAATAGACCAACCTTCACAAGCACCGAAACCAGCTTCTAATCAGCTCAATCCAAGACTGGATTTGGGTGACCTGCCCTTACTCTAGCTGCTTGCCAGATGCAAAAATAGTATCTCTCTGGAGAAAGACGACACTACCCAGAGTCTCTGTAATTTTTCATATAAAATGCCCGGCATTCATTAAAAAATTACCAGGCTTACTAGGAAAGAAGATCAAGTTAATAAAAACTAAGACAAAAAAAAAAGAGATTATAGAAAAAGACTCACAGGAGATCCAGATATTAGAGTTATCAGGTGTAGAATTTAAGATAATTGTGATTATGTTCAGAAAATAGATGATAAGATGGAAAATTTCACCAGAAAAGTGGAATCTATAAAATAAATCAAATGGATATTCTAGAACTGAAATATAATAACTGAAATTAAGAACTCAATAAATGGTTTTAACAGCTTAGACCCAGAAATTTAACATTTTAGACCCAGAAAAAGAGAAGATTAGTGAACTGGAAGACAGCTCAAGAGAAAATATCCAGTCTGAATCAGAGAGAAAAAAAAGAATGGAAAAATACCCAAAAAAAGCACAAATTATATGGAACATGGTGAAAATGTCTGACATACATGTGTTTGGAGTCCTAAAAGGAAAAGAGAAAAGAAATGAAGCTGAAGCATTATCTGAAGATATAATGGCAAAGAATTTTCCAAAATTGATGGAAAGCCTCAGTATGACTAACTAAAATTTTTCAAATTTGCTCCTAAAATGTAGCTCAAAATTTTTTGTTACATTGGAATATGTGTTTTAAGCACAGGGATCACAGCCAGCTTCACTTATTATTCATGCTCAATCTTTTCCATTTAGATCTCTGCAGTAACAGAAGGTCTGGAAAATATTCAGCAGACACAGTTGCTAAGTGAACATAATTTAAACAAGTTAAAAATATAGGCTGATTTTCTAAACATGCCTTGAGCACTCCCTAACAGATTGACCCAACAATGTGAGATACATTTGTCTGTAAGGAAAACGAAGTGGCTGGGAGAAAGTCAAAAGTTTTGTCAGACTGTATATAGATTATGCATAGAATAAGTACAAAAATAGAACGTTATCCATGTTCTATAAAGGACGATTATAAATTAAATTAAAATTAAAATAGTAATAATAATTTAGCTCCAGGAGCGTTAGCTCTAGAAAGAAAGAGAAATGCAGATTTTTTAATCATCTCATATAAATCATGTGAAGTCACATGGCTTTAAACAAAATGCAGAAAATTATTTCCATTCTAAACTAATCTAATCAATTATTGTCCCGTTATTGAAATCTCACAAAGCAATTAATTGTAAGAGCTGAATTTTTTCTTCTCTAGGGCATCTATAATTTAGATTTTTCTCTTTTTTCACAGCTTAATTAAGGTATATTTGATATACAATTAAAAACTGCACATTTAATTTATACAGTTTGATGTTTTTGACAAACTCATATAGCCATGAAACAATCACCACCATCAAGGGAATAAACATATCCATCACCTCCAAAAGTTTCCTTGTGTCCTTTTGTGGTTTTTGTTTTTGTTTGTGGTAAGAATCCTTAACATGAGATTTACCCTCTTAACAAATTTTGAAGTGCACAATACTGTATTGATAATTACAGGCACTATGTTGTACAGTAGATCTCTATAACTTTTTCACGTAGCATAACTAAAACTTTATATCCATTGAACTACACCTCTCCATCTCTCCCTCCCCCTAGGCCCTGGCAACCCCCATTCTACTCTCTGCTTCTATGAATTTGACTGTTTAAGATTCCTCATCTAAGTGGCATCATACAGTGTTTGTCCTTCTGTGGCTGGCTTATTTCATCCATGTTCTCACAAATGGCAGGATTTCCTTCTTTTTTAATGCTGAATAATATTCCATTGTGTTTATATGCCATGTTTTCTTTAACCAGTCTTTTGTCAATGGACATTTGGGTTGTTTCCATGTCTAATTTAGATTTTCAAAAAAGGACACTGGTCTTCCTCTCCAATTTCTTTTTTTTTAAGATTGCCTCTGAGCTAACATCCGTTGCCAAACTTTTTCTTCTTCTTCTTCTCTCCAGAGCACCCTAGTACATAGATGTATATTCTAGTTGTAGGTCCTTCTAGTTGTGCTGTGTAGGACGCCACCTTAGCATGGCTTGATGAGCAGTGCTAGGTCCACATCCAGGATCTGAACTGGTGAAACCCTGGGCCGCCGGAGCAGAGTACACAAACTTAACCACTCGGCCACGAGGCCAGCCCCCTCCTCTCCAATTTCAATGTAGCTCTTCACTTTTATTTCATTCAACTGAAGATTAAAAACATATGTAAGATTGAGAGCAGACAAGATATTATAGGTTTTCAAAACAACTAGGGTTATTCCCCTCATCATGTCAGATGAGCAAATCAGAAGAACATCACGACTTAGAGAAGACTGCCATGAAGGTGTGTCCACACACAATTTTTAGTAATGTGACAGTTTTATCACAAAATTTCTGAGTTTTTCTTAAGAATGTTAATATAAATCAATGCTTTCATCTTCTCCAAAGAATGGGCCAGTTTGTACATATGGTTGCCAAATAAATCTTAAGACACTTTCAATTTTAGAGAGAAACAGAATTTTATAACTTAACCCTTTCCTTTTTATCACAAAGGGGAACATTCAGAGAGTACCTTTTCCAAGTATTCCGTGTTTTCAATAGAATTCAACACAGTTCATAACAGCATGTCTTTTTTCCAGAAAATGAATTGCTTCACCTACCCCTTGTGAAAAGGAAATTATGACTAATACTTTGAAATTCTTTCTTGAGCCAATCAGTTACATTTATGGAATGTGAAAGCCAAATAAAGTGAGACAGAATGGAATGGAGCTTCAGAACATGGGGACAGAAGAGGATCGCTCCTTTTAGACCTTAACTCTGAGAGATTGTTCATCCCAAATCATGATACCAAACCAACCTCGAGCATCTCCTGAGCTGCCCCAGGAGGCGCAGCCTCAAACTAGTTGCCTGGGTTTACCCACTGCAGAGCTCAAGGATTCTACAGACCAGCAGGGAGAAAAGTCACAGAGTATCATTTGTCACACAGAACATTTACCACACCGCCCACTCACTATAGTCATCAGACATAGCCACCTATCTGTTCATCTCCAGTCTCACGTAAATCCATTTTCCTGTTAAGAGAGTTCAGTCCTGAATCTACTCTGCAGCCGATTTACTACATAATGTGCCTGTGAAGTAATAAAACAAAATAACAGAACTCATCCATCCCAACGACTCCAAGTAGTCAATTTGGGATGCTTTATACCTCTGTGTCCTTAGCACGGCAAGACTGGCATTGGCTGAGAGTCCAAACACGGTTGCAACCATGATGCTCTCACTCTTGTCGCCATGGGACTTTCACAAAAATGCATCTAAGTGTAGGCCTTTTTTCTCTCATCCTGGTGGGCACCCAGTACACACCCATGTTCTTCAGTTCTGGCAATTTTTTCTTGATTTCTTAAAATTTATTTGATTTATTTCTTCCTCCCGTTTAATGTGTTCTCCCTTTCTGAAATGGCCATTATTTGGATTTTTCTACCCTCATCCTCTATTTTTTCACCCCTCACTTTTCCTCTTCTCGTCTTTCTGTCTTACATTTTGGATATTTGTCAACTTCATCAGCTAATTTTTTATTTTCTGCTACCATGTGTTTAAACGTCTAACTCCCTTTTCTTATCCTGCTTGATTCCTTTCTACAGCAACTTACACTTGCTTTACGTATGCAACATCCTCTCTTATCTCTCTGAAGTCATTCATTACATTTTTTTTTGTTTTAATCTGTACCCACATTGTCTGTTTCTTCCATTATCCTTTCCTTCTGTTTGAATCTCTGTCATACTGTTAAAGGTTTTATAGAAATTCTTGGTTATTCTTCACTGTCTGTTCATGTTTACAATGAGACCCTAAAAGAGAATTGGAATCAGTATAAGTGAGAACAGAGCTTCTAGGCACGGCTTCATTATAGAAGCGTTAGCTGTTTCACTGGGGCCCTAGATGCCAGTATTTAAAATATTCCATGTTGGGGAAGTGTCCTCATAGAGGATCTTCGAACCTCCTGGCTGGGTTTTGTGAACCCAATTGTCGGTTCTGGGAACTGAAGGGAGATGAGGGTCCCATAAACTCAGTATGCTGATTTTCACTTTCTCCCCTTTTTAAATTTCAGTGTAATTTTCATACTCTCACCCCTCAGCTATACTAGACATCCCCAAATCCACAGCCTGTCTGGCTTGATACCCATGGAATGTAAACTCCTCCCACCTTCTCCCGGGATGAGGAAAGTGTGATTACCTGGTTATTCAGGGTGAAAGACACAATAGGAAGCCCTAATTCTCCATTTAAAGATTTTCCATCAATATTCCTGTTTTCACACATGCACCCCCCACCCCCCGCCCCGCATCCCAATCTAATGCTCTGACACCTGAGTTTTTCCAGGATTCTGCGACAAGAAAGAGCTTGCTTCACAGCCCCCCCCCCCCACCAACTTTGCATCCAGAGCCTCAAGATAACAGCATCTCTGGGATTTAAACCATTTATTTTTCTTCCTTCTTCTCTCTGATTCCCAAAGTACTAGCTCCTAGACACAGAAATCTTCCCTTATTTTCCTTTAATTCTTGTAGATTTATGATGTGTTGTTCATTTGTGATCATTTTGGTGGGATGTCAGAAGGGAGAAAGATGAAGAATATGTTCAAACCTCCTTGCTTAACCGGAAGTCTGTTATCATCAATATTTAACATATGGTCGATTACTGGATGTCATGTAGCTTCAATTCTCTCTGGAGCAAAGCAAGGGGGAAAGGGCAATAGAGTGACAAAGGAAGTGAGAAAATAGGAGAGAAAGGGAGAGAAAACGGAAAGAAGAAAAATAGTGACAGAAACAAATGCAAGTTGGATCCAGGCTGCATTGGCATTGCAACGTCGCAGAAAGAGATGCTCAAGGTCACTCAGGTGGGCAGAGGCATCGTGGGTCTAAGAAGGGTATTTGGTCCAGAGTAGACATTCAACTGACACCCAGTGGTGCAGGGATAAGGAGGGAAAGGAGCCAGGCCCAGTATAGGTGCTGTGTTAGTCTGCGTTCTCTGAGAATCATGTGCCAAGATGGGATTAAACCCGCAAGAATTTTACTAAGGGACTGTGTGAAAAGAAACAGGAGGGCGTTGGGAAGGCTGGGAGAGCCACCAGACCACAGGGCAAGCTTGACCCCAAATGAAGGACAGAATCAGGGACGTTTGGGTGCAAGCGTCTGAGGACAGTTTGCAAAGTCATAGGGGAGTCCTTGAGTCAAAGGCAGGTGACAAAGGAGTCTGCGTCTCCTAGAGAAGGGTCTGCCGTAGTGTCCCCACCATGTTCAGTCACTGGGGGAAGCCTATGGGAGGAGAGGCCTTGGCACCACCAGAGCGACGGATTCCAAATGCAGGAGCTGGGCCCTCCACCTTATGCTCCCTGTGGTGGTACACCTGCCAGGAGTATTCTCATGGCCACCACAGGGGATGCAAGGGTCCAGCCAGGAAAGCCACATGGCCATCATCATAACAATAATGGCCACCGTTTATTGGCACTGTGCGGGTGCCAGGACTTGTGTTAGGCACATTCCAGACACGGGAGAAAGAGTAGTGTCTGTTGCTCATGTCCTCATTGCCCGGTAAAAAGGGCAGATCCAAGGAGGATCACAGGCAGAGTGGTGGGTACGAGGACTCAAGACTGAAGAAGTGAAGACGCCCTAGTTGCTCTGAGTCATAAACGGGAGAAAAGTGGAGAGAAGAAGGAACAGCCAGGAGGTGGCAAAGGCTGAGCTAGTGAGGTTGCACAGGCAGGCAGGGACAGGACAGAAAGGAAGGCGGGGCCATGGGGAGCCAAAGAGAAAATGGGAAACAAGGTGGGAAGCCAAGACCTGAGTGGGGCTTAGACTGCTCTGCTGCATTACAAGCGCTATAACCTCTCTGAGCTTCTTGCAGAGTCTCAGTAAAGTCTGCACACTTGGACTTCTGGTTTGAACAACACACTCAGCACAACCCCTGAAACTCTCCTGTGTAATGAAATAACTTTTACGCCGCTCGCAAATGCTTTGTGGAATGGAACTTGCTTTGGTGGGGGGTGACAATGCTGGGTCTTATAATTCTAAGGACTGAACAGGAACTTGGAAAAGAAACCCAGTCTTACAGACTTGGACAATATTGTAGGCCCCTGGGCAGTGCTATGACCTGGTGAGCAGACATACGGGTACATGTAGCTCACGACAACCACGCCTGACACTGTGTGAGGGCAAAAGGATTAATTCTACGTCCTTCTGCACCCTAATTCCTCTCCTTCAGATAGGTCAGAACCTAGGGATTTTGTGCTGACCTTTACCCCAAATGGTTCATAAAACTATGTAAAACTAATCTGCAAGTTCTTAACCACAAGAGGACCAGGAGAAGGCATGGGCTGACACTCCTAGTCCTAGATAACAATAAAGACATTCGTGCAGAAACAGTGTTCGCCAGGGGTAAGGAATCAGTTTTGCAGGCAAGCCACTCAGGAAAAAACAAAAGTGTTTACACATCGTGCTTTTACACACTTACAAAAATCAAATTGTTTGCACATTTTTTACGAAATGAAAATATCTTAATCGAGTCCAATTATAAATGTCTATAAATAGATATATTCTTATAATTTAGAATGCTTTTATTGCATAGAAAATATTGCAGGGAAAATTTTTCTTGGTTATTAAAGTATTGATATCTGAGGCATCTTTGAGAAGTAGTAACGCAGAGGCACACTTTGAGCCAATTTACCCTGAAAACTAAATCAGAGGCTGTACCAGGCAGTCAGGTGGACAGAACATGGACCGAGACCTGTGGGAGTTGCTTATCGCCATTGAGAATATTCATTTGATAATGACCTGCGTGCATTGGAAACCTTCAGTGGATTTTAATGCCCCCAGCGGTGGTTGCTGAGCTCCACTCTACGCTCCACTCTGGGTCACGTGGGAGATACAAAGATACAGACTTCCTGGTCCCTGCGTTAGGTGGCTCAGAGCCCAGTGGGCAAGGGAGACAGCTAAATGAGCACTTACCCGCCATGTGATGCATGGTACACGTACAGGCAGGCTGAAAAAGGAAAGAAAGAACAAAAAACAGTGATTGGTTTGGCCTGGGGAAGCTGAGGAAGGCATCAAGAAGGAAGGTCAGTTTTGAGCAGGACTTTGAAGGGAAAATAGATGTGACTACAGCCCAGCGCTGTGTCTCATCACAATCCACTTGACCCATGGAAGAACCTTCCGTAGTACCAATTCAGAATTGTCATTGTAGACACCAACTAATGAGCCAGTGAAACTGTTGTTGGATAGAATAGCAAAACAAATCTTATTTGGGAAGATGAATGGACGTCAGATAATTATACAAGGATAATATTGAGACCAGTATTATCTAATTATCTAGCTATCTTTACACGCTTCCAGATCTAATGACTGCACATTGATACTCCTTGCTCCAGACACTACTTGTGTTACTGAGACTCGTGTTTACCAAATTTTCAAGCTGAGAACAATCATTACATAAAGGAAGACCCTTTAACGAGCAGGAAAAAATGCTATGGTTGTGCTAAAAATCACATCTCCTCTGTCTGTCACCTCTGCTTGCTTTGCTCTCCCTTTTTCATTGGGTTGTATTAATACCAGGCATTGCAACTTAATAATCTGCTCCACCTTGCCCACCCTAACACTTCAGAGTGTCAAACAAATTTTTAGGACGAGATTAACTACAGTTGTCCCCCTTCATCCACGGTTTCCCTTTCCATGGTTTCAGTTACCTGGAGGTCCGAAGATACTAAATGGAAAATTCCAGAAATAAACAGTTCGTAAGTCTTAAATTGCGTGCTGTTCTGAGTATCGTGATGACATCTCATGTCATCCAGCTCTATCCCTCCTGAGATGTGAATCGTCCCTTTGTCCAGCGTATCCACGTGGCTGTAGATACCACCTGCCCATTAGTCACTAAGTAGCCGTCTCGATCATCAGACGACTGTCGTGGTTTTGCAGAGCTTGTGTTCAAGTCGCCCTTATCTTACTTAATAATGGCCCCAAAGCACAAGAGTAGTGATGCTGGCCATTCAGATATGCCAAAGAGAAATTATTGTTGTTAATCTCTTACTGTGCCTGTCTTATAAATTAAACTTCATCATAGACATGTATGTATAGGAAAAAACATAGTACATGTAGGGTTTGATACTTTCTGGGTTTCAGGCATCCACTGGGGGTCTTGGAGTGTACCCCCGTGGAGAAAGGGGAACTACTGTACTTTTACTGCAAAGTCTTTAAAGAGTAGACTGCTTCCATCTTACTTGTTGCTTTTATGCTTAAATAGGCTTTCTCTTGTTAGACTAGTGAGTTGGAAATCTAATGTTCAACGTAACTTTCTATAGTTAGTTCCGATATGGAACACTTCAGAGTTAAAAAAAAAAGTGTGGCCTCAAGACAGTCTCAAATCTGCCCTAGAAGGAAGCAGGCACAAAATGAACCAGGCAGTACATACTATTTCTGGGTTCAGCTCATTGAAAACTTTTCAAGTCTTACTCTGTGACATTTACAGAGAAGTTTCAAGAATACTTAATAGAGCAGGCTTTGAAAGTGTCTTTCTTCATCTACAGTATTCATTTATACATCCTCAGCGTATAATTATAGTTCAGTACTGATGCTCAAAATATGGCCTAGGAGGTGAACTCACTCTATGGGCTTAGTCAAGCTGAGTTATCTGGTGAACAGTCCTGGAGAGAGTAAGAGATGGGACACAACAGTACTCAGACCCCTCCCTCTAGAAAGCTGGATCCCGGATAAAATGGACTTTGCACTATCTTTTTATATGGCTGGAGTCTAGGACCGCAGGGAAATCTTCAAGGACAAAATTTTTTTTAAGTCTTCGAGCTGAAATCAGAGCAGGGAGCCATGAACTTCAAACAAAGGCATCAGGCAGCTGACATGAGAGCAAATGGTGACACAACTCTGCAATAAAAAACTGAGCCCGGCACCTGTAACCAGGTGGAAAGATGAACTTGAGCTTCCTGCATTAAGTCTAGCAAGATGAAGATGCTACAGCGCCCTGGATCCTGGCAGAAGCAAATGCAAATCTTCTCTGGAGGAACATCCCCAGTTTGGGCTCTCAGGATGACCCAATATGAAGGTCAACCAAATTCAAGCTCACAATCAAAGACCAAATTCACAAAGAAAGAATTACCATGAGTGTGAGTTCACAGAAACAAAAACAACAAATTTCAGCCCGACCCAAAGACTTCAGAGAATGAAATCGTCAGACATAGATCTCCTCTGTATTAAATGTTTGAAGAAATGGACTATACAATCACAAAAATGAAAAAGCAGTGAAAGACTATTAAAAATGACCAGACAAATTTTAGATACTTTGGAAATGAAAAATACGGTGGTTGGAAAGAAGAAATTGTGGTGGTTCTCACAAAGATCACCAGGAAAGCCTGGGTCCAGCAAGCAAGGTGGCTTCACTCATATTCTTGCAAGCAGGGGAGAAGCTGCTAAGAATAGGGTTTCAACAACATCTTGAGAAGTGAAGTCACAGAGGAATTTATATCACTGGACCTGTGTGTAGGGCTAGAATTCAGGTAATTTGGAGGTAGGCTTTCAAAAGCAGGTCACCGGTAAAGATTGGGTGAAAGGGTCAAGTGGCAGTCACTTGTAGTTGGTGGGGGGCACAGAGAAAGATTTTCCCAGAAAGTTTAGTGGAGCATTCTGTATTCTCACTTGTCCAGAGAAGGTCATGGTGACAGAGCTGGTTCTTGACAACTCTTGACATGCCTCCTGTTGGGGAAGGTTCCCATCTCTACATCTCTCTTCTGTGTCCCTATAGTACTCTAAAAATAACTCTCTTGGGGCCAGCCTGATGGCATAGTGGTTAAGTTCACTCACTCTGCTTCAGCAGCCTGGGGGTCACAGGTTCGGATCCCAGGTGCAGACCTAGCACCACTCATTAAACCATGCTGTGGCAGCATCCCACATAAAATAGAGGAAGATTGGCACAGATGTTAGCTCACGGCCAATCTTCCTCGCAATAATAATAATAATAATAATAATAACTCTTTTGCAGGACTTTCAACATTATCACCAGATTGCCCTCTCTATTTTGTCAGTACCTAGCACATATCTTTTAAGATGATAAGGCTTCAAAACATGTTTATGACAGAAAGGAAAGAAGAAATGGAGAGAGGAAGGGAGGCAAGAAGTGAAGACCACATATAACTTATTCGTTGGGCCATCAGACTTCCAGACCAGAACATTCCATGAACACATGGATTACTAGAAATTCCAGGAGCCTATGTACTCTTCTTCATGTGTGGTTAATATTTCTGACTATCCATCTGTGCAACAAGAGCCTTGAGCAGTATTGGACATTGATTTCCCCTAAGGCTCCCTTCCTTTGTCTCTCATCTGAAAAAAGACTACCTCTGAAAGCTGGTCAGCTGAGCGGAAAGGGAAAAAGCAAATGGGCTCAATCATGACTTTGCACTCCATCTCTCTGTGACAGAGCCCTGAGAAATGATGGTGGATCTTCATACAGAAAAGCTGACACCTAATCACTTTGTGCCCAGAAACTTGCTGCAGCTTCCTACATTGTCTGGGTCTCCATCTTTCAATTCTGGGAGAGGGGAAGCCATGGGAGGGTCATTTATCCAAAAGCATTTGTAGGGACATCTTTTTCAGTCTATCAATCAACAAACACCATCAGATACTGACTTATCTCTACCATTGTCCTGGGTACCATAAAGAAGTTCAAAGAAGTATGAGACATGGCCTTTGCTCAGCAGAGTCAAAGACTATCTGAGAGTGTTGGTTGGTGTGTCAGTCAAAGTCCAGTCAGGAAAGCAAAGCCATGTTTCAGGGATAAGGAATTTAATGGAAACTAGACCTTACGTATACGTTGGAGATACTAAAGAGGTGAAGGCTTGGAAGGCAAAGTTGGAGGATCAAAAGTCACCAACTAGACCGAATGAAGCACTGGATCTGGTAGAAAAGTCAGAGCTTGCAGGGAAATCTAAGAAGCCAAGGATGGACAGCCCCCAAATGAGACTGCAAAGGGGGCTCATGGAGAGGTGGCTGGGAAGCTGTGCCTCAATGCCTTCCACCTCTATGAATCCACAGCCTGGTGCTGGGCTTGAAGTAGCTATTGGTAGCCATGCCAGCAGCTGCAGATGAGCTGAACACAGAACAAAGGAGACCCAGCACAGGCTGGGAGCTGTTGAGCGGCTCTGCATCTGTCTTTCATCAGATGTGCCCACAAGGATCTTCTGAGAGTAATGGCCACTGCTTCACTTTGCCTTCCAAATCTCATGCACATCTCTTTTGGCCAACTCTAACCCAGGAAAAGGGATTCCAGGAACCACAGTGCCCAGCTTGGCCAAGTTGGCCCGGAACAATCTAGCACAACTGGCAATGGAGTTCCTGAATGCAGAGCACGACTTGAAGAAGACGGAGAGGAGAAAAGACAGACGGAGTTCATGGGAAGCTTCATGGAAGACGCTCAAAGGAAGAATATGATTTAGAATAGGGGGAAGGGGGAGAATGAGAAATATTTCCTGTTTAAACTCCTTCCTTTATTTTGCTTGGTCTGGAGTGTATACAGCTTTCACAGAACACTGACAGGAACCAGGGGACCCTGGATCTGGGATGTGGCATGGGGACAGACAGATGAAGAGCCTCGTCCTAGGCTTGACTCCATCCTTGAAAGGGATCGAGCCAAGGTCCTGCTGCCCGGACCCACTGACTGGCCCCAAGGGAACTAACAGGTCTGTACAATGGCCTCAGCTTTGATCCATCCCACTGTTTCTGTGTCTCCTTGGAGACCGTTTGGCATGCCTGCTCAAGAACAGAGGCCTGCTTTGAGAAGAATGAATTCTGTCTGGCTGCTTTTTAAGGGCAAATTTTAAAATAAAGACAGCTTTGAAAACAAGTAGAGTTTTGTTCTCTGCTGACCTCAACGAGATGTCTGTCAGCAACATTCAACATTCCCACTGGCAAAGCATGGACCATCCTGGTTTGTAGGTCTGATGAGTTGGTGGCACCCAGCACAGAGTGAGCACTGCAGGGAAGGGCTGCAGAACTGTGAGCTTCCACTGCAGTAGGAGGAAAAGGGGTCACCACCCAAGGGGTTCCACTAGGGTCAGGGGCTGCAATGGTGGCCCAGGTGCCTCATGGGGGCAGCATAAAATGTGCTTGGTGCTCAGAAGGAAAGGAGTTCAGAAAAGGAGGAGGTGGCAGCCAACAAAGAAATGGGCTCCCCAAAGATGAACTCCAAACCTCAATAAATAAAGTCATCTCTGTTGCAGTGTATCCCAGTACCTCCGGAGCCTTCGGGGTAGGAAGCTCTTTCAGATGTGGTGGAGGAGTAGAGAAGGACAACTCCTGTTCCTGTCATCCTCTAAACCGCATCTCTTCATTCATGTGAAGATTGACAGTAAGGACTTTCCTGAGAGCTTCCACAGAAACATCACAAGGTTTCTTTTAAACTATCATTTTGTTACTTCTAGATTCTCTCCTTTAAATCTTCAGTGTTTCAATAGCTTGCTTCAGCTGTGGGACACAAAACTGAGAGAAGACTCTTCTCCTTGCCGACCCCTCACGTATGTTTACTGTGTGCATGACAGAATATTTTAATTTGGGTGCAAGATTGCTAACTGGGAAAATTAATGCTAACATGAATTACATGAAGCCAAAGAATATTTAGGTGTTTCCTGTCCCATTAGTCCACTAAGATCTGACCCATTTCCACTTCACAAGGGTCCTGGCTCCAGCCACAGACTTGAATAATTCTTCCTCCCTATGTCAAGGATGTTGGACCAGCTTTTTCCATTCCTTGTTTTTTTAAGGAAAATTGGGTTTTCCTCAAATGGTTCTCCCATTTCTTTTTAGATAGGCAGGGTAAATGGACTCCCAGACTGGCTGGCACATGGCTCTTCTGAGACACATGATTTTCCCATCCTGCAAAAGACCTGACCCCACAGAGGTCCATGCTTTGCCACTGGGAATGTTGAATGTTGCTGACAGGAAAGATACTCTTTTTTTCTCTTCTCCAGAGGCTTTTATGTCCAAATTCCCATCGATCCTTTCCAGAGACCAACAGGAGCCCATGTGGGAGCATCACAGACTCAAATCTCTGAGATTGGGGTCTTGTATGAGTCCAAGTGTGTGTGTCCACATGGTCCCTGATGACCAGTATGTCAGAGTCTGCACATGGGACTACCCTTGGCCTGCAGCCCCTGCCGTGCTCAGGACTCACCTTGCATCAGCGGAGCACAAACAAGGAAATCAACGCAATCTGATTTTTGGAGGCACGAGAAGGTGCCAATTTATATTTTCTCAGTTTGCATTTGCTCAGTGAGTTTGTTCATTCACCCACCACTGAAGCGAAGAAAAGCACTCCTTGGAGAAGTCATTTGCCCAAAGTTGTCATTGTACCAATGAGGGGCTCTCCCCCTTGAGGGGAGTGGCTTTGGTAGCAGAATGATCATTGCCAAAGGAGGGAGACGATGGAGAGGGGAAGCCAAGGCCATCGCAGGTGGAGGTCTTTGATCACCTGAAAGGGCAACCTCGCACCAGCCCTGCCCTGGTTATGTCATTATGTTCTCTCCATCCAGTATGCTAACCAGTCCCAATCCATTCTCCAAGCTGCCAGAATTATATTTTTTAAATGCAAGTAGGATTATGTTATTCTTCTGCTTAAAACCACCCTCTGGTTTCCATGGTCTTTGGTATAAAAGAAAAGGTTTTTCTGAGGCCCTCAGCCACCACTCCCAGCTCCTCTCTCCCCAGCCTCCCTCCCTCATCTACCACCTACCACCTGAGCTTCCTTCAGTTCTTCCCTCCTGTCTCAGCCTTTCCCAACCCTGGGCTTCAGACATGCCACCCTCCCTGATGGGCTGGTCACCCTTCTCTCTCCTCCTGTCCTTTTGTCCAATGCCTCTGCCTAGAGAGGTCTTCGCTGGCCTCTAACCCCTGTCCCCTGCCATCGCCAATGGTCTCATTGCTATTCCCTCCCACAGGGTTTTGTGTCTGAATTTATGACAATGTTTGATGACATAGCTCTGCATTTCCCTAGTTATCCTATGTCCATCTCTCTCAATAGAATGGAAGCTTTCAGTGGCCATTGATTGTATCTATTTTGTCCACCATGGTTTACCTTGTGTATCATACAATTCCCATCGTATTGAAAGGCCTCAGTAATTATTTGCTGAGTTAATGAACAAATGAATGGACAAATGGTGAAGCCTGGATTTCAACATCCTGCTCCATCAGTGCCACTGGGTGCCCATCAAGGCACCATGCCTGGCCTCTCCTTCACATCCTCAGGACTGGCGTTTGTGGTTATGTCAGCCCTGTCCATTCAGCCAGGAAATCTGCCCCTCACCTCCACCTGCAGCAAAAAGTGCAAGAAATCTCTATGTTTTGGAAGAAGGAACTCCAACTTCTTAACCCAACCCCTGTGTTCTAGAGTTAACGTCAACGATGGACCCAAAGGCAACCTGGCAGCCATCTCCCCATCTCTCCTGCCCTGGTTTGCTCATGAGCAAAAAGACCCAGGATGGTCACAAAGGAAATTATTCGATAGTCTATTCTAGCATCCTGGGACCAGAACCCAGGAAGTTTACACTGCGGGCGAGCTGTCAGTCCCTCTCACATGGTCAGCACCGTCTCCTTGTTCTTCGGGTCAGTGCTTCGGATCCCAGAAGAGAGTTATTCTCACTTTCCAAGCCATTATTCCCAGTGAGCTCTGACTTCAGAATGACTTTGAGACATAACAACTTCAGATTTAAAGCAATATTGACAGAGGCTAACTAGA
Organism: Equus przewalskii; assembly: GCF_037783145.1. Taxonomy (NCBI): domain Eukaryota; kingdom Metazoa; phylum Chordata; class Mammalia; order Perissodactyla; family Equidae; genus Equus; species Equus przewalskii. The sequence goes on along the minus strand of NC_091862.1, from coordinate 8,730,815 downwards.
CAGTGCTTTTTCCAGCTCTCTTTGTGGAAATAATGCTTCCACCATTTCCACTCTAAATATTTCATTTTTGGAACACCAGTCCAAAATGAAGACGTTAGACTTGTTTTGTTAATAGGTGTGCCTGAACACACACTTGGGAAATCTTATTATCTCTTCTGTGGGACTCCACAGGTCAACAGGATGTCTTTTGGTTAAGGAAGAGGGGTTCTCAATGACCCCAGAAAATGAATAAATGATTTGATGGCCACAATAGGAATGAATAAAATTTTAAGCCACCAGATAAGACAAAAGAGTTAATTGTTAAAAATGTGCACGGAAAGGTGATAGAATCTATTTTAATAATAATATTGTTTAGAAACAAAATTAATCTAACATATGCAGCCTGAAATGTTTTCATAGGCAATAACAAAAATGAAGATTATTGGCCACTATAGTTCCTCAGGGATTATTTGTCTGTGAGCAGCATATGAAGAAACCTTTGGAACTGAAACCATATAACAGAAAACATCTGTTTGGGCATCTTTCAATAATAATATGTTACAGGGGGAAAAAAACCTGGGACTTAGAAATACCAGTCTGACATGTAAACCGGCCACTTCTGATTTAAACATTTCATACACTTCCTTGGCAGAAACAGCTATAATGATCCTTTAAATTTATCTCTTTGCCTTTTGCAATTCTTAAAAACTTTTGTCTCCCCATCTTCTTATGTGGTAAATAAAGTAAGCAGATACATACACAAAGAATCGTTGTGAGGCCAGGTTCAAAAATATTTCCCTATTAATATGTAATAAGATAGAGGAAATGGAACAACCTGGATTGACGGAGTTGGAAAATCTTAGTCATATAATGTGAGTCACTCTTTTTAATTTTTCAGGTGGAGGATGCAAGGAGGGAAGGGGCAAAAAGTTACATCTTCCAACTTTTGAAAAAAATCTGTGGTCCCTTGCTGCCTTCTGATGCTGTGCTCTCTCCTTCTTCCCATCACAGCTAACTAACCTCCCAGCCACATTGTCACCCCAGCCCCAGGCACTTGGCTCCATTTACTAGCAATCCACAGAAACTAGACTTTTGCCTAAAGTATTCCTAAAGTCACCAACGATGTCCTGATGGCCAAATACGATGCATATAGCACATAACACGAGGGTTCTCCCTACCTCTCAAAACTCTCCTCCTCTGGCAGTTGGTTCGTCGTCTTCTCTGCCCCGTTTGCAGATCTGTCATTAGCCCTTCACCCCTTAAGTATTGATGTTTCCCAGAGTTGTGTCCTTTGTCCTCAGCTTCTTCCCCTGGGGTGTGTCTGAGCATGCTCCTCTTGCTTCATTCCCGATATCACCATCCCCACTTTGGTTTGAGCCTTTATCCTTCTCACCTGGATAGCTGCATCTGCCTCCTCCCCAGCCTCCCCAGCTCCAGGCGGGGTCTCATCTCACCCCATCTCCTAATCATCCCCCAGATTGCAGTGAGGATGACCAGCCCAAAGGGAAAATCTGTTGAATCACTTCTTCTTTGTCTTAAAATCCTCCAGTAGCTCCCCTTGACTCTCAAGATGAAGACCAAACTCCTCAGTTTACTCTTCCCAGTCTGGACTCTCTTGACCTATCCTGCCTACCATCCTGCCATCCCCTACAGCCACCCTTCACTCCAGCTGCTCCTGGCGTTGAGCAGCCTAGCCTCAGCCCCTACCCTTCATACAGGCTCTCCTTGCTGCCCGGGAGGCCTCTTCTCCTTCATGATATCCTAACTCACTCTCATCCTTTAGACCTCAGCCTACATATCCCCTTTTTCATCTCCAAAATTGGTTATTTGTGTCTTCTTTCAATTTTCGATTCATCAGTCTCCTTCAAGTTTATCAGTTCTATTCATCTTTTCCAAAAACGTAACTTTTGGCTTTCTTGATCTCCTCTGTTCTATTTTGGTACTTTCTGCTCTTGTTTTTATTGTTTCCTTTCTTCTACTTTCTTTGCATTTAATTTGCTTTTCTCTTTCTAATTTCTTAAGATGAACACTTAGCTCATTGAGTTTTTTCTCAGCCTATATCCTTCCCTAGTATAACATCTTAAGGTGAAGATTTCTCTTTAAGCATTGCTTTAGCTACATCCCATATGTTTTGAAAAATAGTATTTTTGTTGATTTTTTTTAATTTTTTTTTAAAGATTTTATTTTTTCCTTTTTCTCCCCAAAGCCCCCCAGTACATAGTTGTATATTCTTCGTTGTGGGTCCTTCTAGTTGTGGCATGTGGGACGCTGCCTCAGCGTGGTTTGATGAGCAGTGCCATGTCCGCGCCCAGGATTCGAACCAACGAAACACTGGGCCGCCTGCAGCGGAGCGCGCGAACTTAATCACTCGGCCACAGGGCCAGCCCCTGTTGATTATTTTTGACCTGTGGATTATGTAGATATTTTTCCTAATGTTTAAACATATGGTGATTTTCCAGTTATCTTTTTGCTTTTGAAATGTGGTCATATTACATACTCCATCATTTTCATCCTTTGAAATTGGTAAGCCTTGCTTTTTGGCCTATGCTGAGTTTTTGTAACCGTTCAATGTATATTTAAAAATCACGTATATTTCCATGTTGTCTCGTGGTGTGTTAGGTTTTTAAAAACGTTTTTAAAATCTTTGATAGCCTTACAGATTTTTTGCCTGCTTGTTCTTTCAATTTCTGTTACAAAATTGCAGCACGCATAAGAATTTATCCACATCTCCTTCCACTTCTTCTGGTCTATTTTTGCCTCAAATATTTCAAGGTCGTACAATTAGATGCATATAAATTTTAAATTATTCTGTCTTCCTGATCGGTTAAATCCCTGATCAATAAGAAGTAACTCTTAATCTCCAGTATTTTTTTGTTTTTTACTTTAAGGCCAAGTTTGTCTGATGTCAATATAGATTTAGCAGTTTTCCTTTGACTATTGTTTGCAGAGTATAATTTTTTCTGCTCTTCTATTTTCAAACTCTTTTTATCTTTATTTTAATTTATGCCTTGAAAACAGAATACAATTTGGCTTTAATTTGTAATCAAGCCAGAAAACCTTTGTCTTTTAACTGAGATATTTAGTCTATTTATATTTAATATAATTACTGATACATTTGACTTTAAATCATTTGTCTTACAATATGCCTTTTATTGGTCCCACTCACTCAATGTTTTTTCTCTCTTTTTTTGTCTTCTTTCGGATTGACTATTTTTTATTATTTTATTTTTATCATTCCATTTGATCACCCTCTTTATTTGAAAGTTTCAGACTTCCTATTATGCTTTTAATGGTTACCTTGGAAAATCACAACAAAAATCCTTAATTTATCAAAGTCTAATGATAATGGGTACTTTTATCTTCTCCTGGACAATATAAGGACCTTAGAATACTCAACATCTTTTTATCCCCCTCCCAATTTAAAGATTTTTGTTGTCTTATGTCTTTAGGTAGATGGACAGATGACAGATAGATAGATAGACAGACAGATAAACACACACATACATGCACATTTGTATCCCACAAACATTATTATTGTTTTATAAAATCAGTGTTATTTGGATTTACTCATATATTTATACTGTCCTTTGCTCTTGATTCCTCCTATATCCCTAACCTTCCATCTAGGATTATTTTCTGTCTGCCTAAAGAACTCACTTTAATGTTTCTCTTACTGAGTGTCTGCTGATTACAACTCTATCTGTTTTTGTTTGTCTGAAAATGCCTTTATTTCACTTTGATACTAGAAAGATATTTTTACTGAGAGCTTATGTTGACAGTTTGTTTTAGCATCTTCAGAATATTGAAGATATTCCCTTATGTTCTGACTTCCATTATTGCTCTTGATAAGTCAATTATCAGTCTAACTACTGTGCCTTTTAAAAGTAATCTTTCTTTTTCTCTCTGGAAGTTTTAAAGATTTGATTGTCTACAATTTCACTTTGACATAGTCTTCATATTTATCCTGACTAGGATTCCTTGGGATTTTTAAATCTATAAGTTAATATCTTTTAGGAAAATTACCAGCCGTTATTTTGTCATATATTGTTCATGCTTATGTCTCTTAGACTCTGCTCCTTCTTAGAATCCAATTGGACATGTGTTGGACCTTCTAACTATATCCTCTATGTGTCATTTTTTTAATTACTTTTTGCCTTTACATGCTTCAGTTTGTATATTTTCCTCTAACCAATCTTAAAGGTTACTAATTTTCTCTTCAACTATATCTAATTTGCCATTAAATCTATACACTGACCTTTTACTGTAGTTATTATTTATTTTTAAGTTCTAAAATTTACTTCATTCTTATTTAAATCTGCTGTGTCACTTTTTATGATTTCCAGTATTCTGCCAAAATTCTCAAGCTTATCCTTTCTCTCCTTGAAAATAGTAAGTATAGTTGCCACACAGCCTCTCTCTCTCTCTCTCACTGATAATTCCCATATCTGGTATTCTTATGGGTGTGTGTGCTATTTCTTGCTTTCACTGTTTTTTTCCTCAGACGAGTGCTTAGCTATTTGTTTTTGTTTACTATGTGCTTGATGTTGTATTTTAAAAATTGCTTGTAAGAAATATTTTGAAGCCTAAGATGATGCTATTTTTCTTTACATTTAATTCTCACTTGCTTCTGCCAAGTCCTGGGCACTATCAATTCATTAGCATTTATTCCAACTTCAGGACATAAGCTTTTTGGTCACCAAGATGACCCATGAGCTGTGTTACTTCCATTTCATCTTTATCTCTAGGATAAGCAACTCTGCTGAATCTGAGACCAAAGCATAGAAAGTTTTATCTTGGTGGGCCCTGGGTTCCACTTCACATCCCTCTAATCTCATAGGACTGAAAAAGTGCTCCTCACTCTCTTAGCCATGTGCTTCAGATTTTCAACTGCCCCTTACTCAAAAGCAGTCCAAAATGCCAACCTCACTTCTCTGGATTTTCATCTTCTCCTGAATCTTGACCCAGTAGTTCCCCATTATCTTATTAGCTCTTTTATGCTTTTGAGAAACCTTTTAAATGTCATTTAATTGGGGGTGGTTATTTCCAGTGAGATGATTGGTCTCAATTACCCCACCACTATCACCAAAAGAAAGAATCTCTTTTGACACTTTGAAGCAATGCTATTCATCTTTACATTGTTGCTATGAAGTGAGTATCAGGGAATAATGCTGTGCTGGTCTGGTGTACTGTAAGACTGTGGTTACTCAGAGTGCTAAATGCAGTAATTTGCTCAATATTGGATAAAAGGCTAGCAAAGAAGCATTCGGCTTCTGCCAGCCAACTTGGGTCCCCCTCCCCTGGTCTCATTCCATTTCTGTACCACTTAGTCCCTCATCGGTGACACGTGTCACCCCTCACTTTCTCTCTGCTCCCTTCTCTCTCCAATGCTCCCCTGTTCACCTGCACCCTCATGAACCAACTCACCCCGTAAATGGCTTTGAATCCATTCTCATTTTCTCATGGTTTCCATCTTAGAAAATCAAAACTGGTTCTTTTCCTGTATGGATTCAAATGATTCAATTTCTTTTTCTAAAAAAGAAAGGTCCAATTGCATTAAGCTAAGAGCGACTCTGAGAAATAATGTTAAATGAGTGATTCGTCATGCTGACACTAACTGGGAGGGCCTCCAAGCACACAGAAGAGTAAATACCAGTTAGAAAGACTTTTCTTGTTTAAAATCATAACAAGGTTACCCATGTACTCCTTGTTGAGGCTTAAAGTGCTGGGGTAAAAGTAATTAAGCTTTACACTCAATACAGATATATTCTCAGAAAACCATCATGTCTCAACTTTGTCTATATTTTTATGATTCTATAAGCAGGACTGGCCCTGTTGTAACAGAGATAGTGCTGCATGATAAACATCTCCATTCCTCACCTCCTCATGTGCCCGGCCTCTCTCACAGAGGAGCATCTGTAACCTCCATCTTCAGAAAAACCCAAAAAGATGCAAAATGCACAGGACTGAGTTTGTTAAAGTAAAACCCCAAAGAAAATCCCTACCTCCCTCCCTTTTTAGACATCTCCAAAAGAACCAACAGCCCTCAATCCCATAAAATACCACAGTATTTCCATTCCAATGAAACAAACGTGCCTTAACTGAGAAATCTTAAAGTCCATGCAAACTATAAGTCAGGCAACTTCCCTCAATAGAAACACACACTTGTAAATAACGAGGCAAAGCGGTAAATTTCAAGGGGCATTTATACCTCCCCCATAATTTCTATCCGCATTCCCACAATGCCCCACTCCACCTCACACCACCTCTCTAGTCAATAAACAATCTAATGGAAATGCTGTATAATAAACAATGCTATGGAAATGTATAAGCATAAAGATAGAGTGATAGAGACAGAGAGATGGGGAAAGAGGAAGAAAGCAAAGGTGGTAAACTGTTAACTTTGGGGGAACCTGATGAAGGATATGTGGAAATTCTTTGTATTATTCTTGCAACTTTTCCATCATTTCAAATCACGGAAATCATTTCAAACAATGGAGTATCATTTCAAAAATCATTTCATTTCAAAAAATGGAGTAAAAGTAAAACCAAAAGAAACCAAACAAATTCTGAGGCTTCACTCTCAATTCGTGAGCTGAATCAACACAAATGTCCACTCTCAGTTCCTTTTTAAAGAAGTTGCCACAAGCAACATCACACCCAAAAGGCAAGTTACAAAACAATCACCTGTGTTATGCACTTCTTACACGTCATTATTGTCAATCGTCCTTCGCAAAGCCTTGTCTTGTTGCCATGACTAAACTGGGTGCTTTTCAAGTCTCTGCCAGTGAGAGGCTAACAAATCTTCTCTTTAGGTAGGGAGCTTCTGCAGACGCTCAACCAAAAAGAAAAAAAAATTGAGAATTAACAAAGCTATATTGTAAAAGAGAAACCAAACTTACTGATAGCTCACTAGAAGACAAGGTATGTATTAGCCTAATGTTGCCAAAAATATTCCATAACCAATCTGTAAATCAAAATTGGGGTGAGTTTATTATGAGCCAGATCTGAGAACTAGCTGTGGCCTTCCTTCCCCAAGGAAGGAAGGGCACCAAAGAAGTAGGGTGTACGGAGTGGTTATATACCGTCTTGGAACAAAGAGCAGACATCACGTATGATAGGAATGTCCCTTTTACAATACTCACAAGACTGCCTAGCTGGCACAGCTATTCTTACAGCAGGATAGCAGGTCTTCTGTCTCAAACTGGTTGGTCACAGGGTGGGCGCAGCAATCAATTCCTAGCCTAGGGAGAGATGCTCATGCTTAAGGAAATGCCCAAGTAGGGGAAGTCGTATCTTTATCTTAAGGCTATTTGTTCTTGTCTTTGGGACACAGCAAGGAAAGAAGGGCACAAAGCAGTGGGGTGTACAGAGTGGTTATATACTGTCTTGGAACAAAGAGCACACATCACGTATGACAGGAATGCCCCTTTTACAATAGTCACGAGATGCTTAGCTGGCACAACAGGTCTGTGGTCAGCAGGTCAGTGGTCACAAAGAGAGCACAGCTGGTCAGTAATTAATCCTCAGTTTCCAGGAAGAGATGCTTATCCTTAAAGAAATGCTGATATGGGAGGAAGTTATATCCCTATCTTTAAGGGCATCATTCTTGTCTTTGGGACATAGTAAATATTTAAAGCAGATGCGCAACACATGCTCAACAGGCTATGTCTGGCCCTTTTGGAAAAACAAGGTCAGGCCAAATTGATTTTGTACCAAATGGCTTCCTCATATACTCCAATATATCCTATTGCTTTTCATTTATTTATCACCTATGATCCAGGAGCAGCCACTTCTTGGAAAGAGCAGACTGTGAAGGCAAGGCACCTCTGCCAGTGGAATCCCACATACTGTCACACAAACAGGAGAAAGGGTACCGGCTGAATTTCCTGATGTTCTAGAAACCACACCACACAGGGCACTATCTACTGCACATTCCTCCCAAGCACGCAGAGCGCACGGCTGCACCTGCTCAAAACGAGCTAGAGCCCCAGCTCACTGTTAGCACCAAGTCCAAAGGGTGCACTGCAGCTGGGGATGCGTGGGAACCCGGCGCATGCTCACACCATCTCCATGCGCCTGTGCTTCTGGCCCCAGCAATGCATGGTGGTTGACAGAGGAACATGGCACTTCTCCAGCTGCACCTTACGTCTTCAGGAGGCCCTTCAGAGCCTCCAGATGGTCTGAGTCTCACCATTTTTGTTTTCTCCACTCCTCTCCCCAGCAAAACAGACAAAGATGCCAGCCGGAGGCACTGCTGCTGCCACTAGTGTCCCCTAGAGTGCCATGCTCCCTGGTCGCTGGCCCGATGGCCCTGCCAAGGCCTCTGGTGCCCAGTGCAGAAAGGGCTGGGTGTGGGCTCAGGGCACATCCTCAGGCCTGGACCGGGGGCTGGACCACAGCATCCGTGACACACACAAGGCGAGTAACAAGCTGTGGTCAATGCAGCCCATCGCTCCGGAGGGGCCTGTTGTCACCAAACTTTCGCTCCTTTCTTAGGATGAGTCTTTGCTGAGGACTTTTCCTGGTTGCTCAGTGAGCTGTCCTTGCTGGACTCCCGACCCATCCAGGCACAGACTCCTGAGTGAAAACAGCTCTTATGCCAAGCTGATTAAATTTCCCACCATGTCAGGACCTGGGCATGAGCTCCTGAAGCCATCGGCCAGCTCAGAACTCTGGGAATGAGAAGTGAAGTGAGCAAATACAGAGACTTCAAACACTTGCGTCCGGGAATGGAGGGCACTCACTCCACCAGCCATGACCCGGGTGGACAGAACATCGGAATGTGCGAAGGTGTAGGGAGCTGGATAAGCTGACCTGGGTGAGGCAGCTCCCAAGAGTACATTTATGAGGCTACTTTCGCAGTCTAGGACCCTCTCTTTGGGGGCCTTCTTGGCGCGAGGCGGGAGTCAGTGTTCCCAGTCAGAGCAGGGCCTGCTAAAGACTTTCAGGAGGATGCCAGACCCATTTGTGTGCTCCTTTTTCCTTTAGGAAAGCAGACTCCTCTGGAATAACTAAGCCAACGTGAGCTCCTGCTCCACCCTCCCGAGTCTGGCCAGGCAGCCCGAGCCCATTGCCCACAGTGCACTCCTTGACCATTACCTCATCCCCAAACACCGTGGGCTGGGCCTCCCTGAGTGAGCGCAGCGGGGATGGAAAGAAGCAAAGTTTCTGGAAAGACTTCACGTGGGACCCAGTTCAAGTATGCTCTCCTCCCCCGTGGGGCCCTCCAGGATGTCGTGCCCTGTCCCATCCTTCAGAGAGAGGCTCTCCAGGCTTAAGCACCCTCGTGCCCTGGCCTGGACAGCAGCAGGGCTGCCCTGACATGCCACAGCAGAGAGTGCCTGCCTGGGTGCACCAGAGCACCCCAGAATATTTCCATAATGTAGATGCCTGGTCACCTGCTGCCAGCTGGACTGAATCCTAACCTTCAGGGGAGTGACAGGGGTGGAGGAGAAGGCATGCACCTTTTTTAGAAGCCCCTCAGGTGACTTTAGGAGCTCCCCTGTCTTCCGGGTCAAGGGCTTCTGTGCTGTGGTGTAGAACGTCTGTGGAATGCAAACAGACACACCTCTGCCCTCACAGACCTCCCAGCCCCTCTTGTGCCTCCTGTCCACACCACCTCACCCATAATGAGGCCTCCTCAGAAGCCTTCTGGGAGGGGGAGAAAGGTGGGGCTGGGGCTTAGCCCAGCTGTGGGCGGGTGGATGGCACAGCTGAGTGTGGTCCGGAGGAGATGGAGGTGTAGCCGTGATGCAGAGTTGCCAAGGGAGACGAGGCTTCTTTCAGGTTGGACAAGGGACCCAGGTAGCCTCTGAGTTTTGGGGCATCTGCTTTCTAGGAGAAAGGTTATAGCTAGACAGATGACAGGGGCCATCCCAGCAGTTGACAGGTAGGACCGGACTTTGCTTTCAGTGAAGGCAGCAGGGAGCCTGTGTGACACACATCCCAGGCACATGGCAATGGGGCCTTGAAGTCTCCAGGTTCAGCCACTTGGCCCAGCTCAGAACTCTCCCCCATTACCTGCCTCAACCACCACCACCAGCACCAGGCACCATGGTCCCTGCCAACTAAAGTCAGACTGCTCTTCACCTTGGCCCGGCTCCATCTCAGCTGCTACAGGTCATGGGGGCTTGAGAGGAGATAAGGAGCTTCTGGGGGCCGGCCTTTTCCTGGAGCCGTCTTTCTGCTCCTTCTAGTCCTTATTAATAAACTAATCCTAAATCTTCTGCTTCTGCCAGAACTCCCAATCCTCCTCTTCCCGGCTAAGAGGTAAAATTAATCAGAATCCTTAGAAGGGTCAGTTTTATTCTGGCCACATAAGCAGACAAGTCTGATAATTCTGAGATTGCGCTGGATCCCATCTACACTCAAATCGTAGCTATCGTCTTCAGGACTTTGAGTGTGCTGACCGCCTGAAGACTCGTAGCAACTACTTGCCACGGTAGAAGAATCATTACTGTTTCAAGGAGAAAGAGACAGGGGTCAGAATTCTCAGCTGTAACAGGGCTCATAAAATCTCGCTTCATAATGTTTAGAAAATTAAATGAGATGGAAAGAGGGATGAATACTGGAGCAAGGGGATGTTTAGAGCAGAGAAGCTATTCTTTATGATACTGTTACACCGTTGTCTAAATCCATGGAAGTGCACAACACAGAGCATGAACCCTAATGGAAACTCTGCACTTCAGTTAATAATAATGTATCCATATGGGCTCATCAGTTGTAACAAATGCAACACACTAGTGCAAGATGTCAATCACAGGAAACTGTGGGGGGAGGGGTGGTGGTATATGAGAACTCTGTACTTTATACTCAACTTTTCAGTAAACCTAAAACTGCTCTCAAAAATAAAATGTAATTTTAAAAAGTTAAATGAGATAACATCCCTAAAGCATTTTCAAGGTGCCTGACATATTAGCTACTATAGTTATCACCATTTTGCCTAGAGCCCAGGACTTGAATGAGTTTTCCCGCGTGGCACCCAGGTGATGCAGTATAGCCCCACCCAGACTTTATAGCCCATAAGGATGTGTCCTTGCGTCTGCCATCCTCAGGGGCAGCCCTCCCTTTAGATACTGCTGAAATTATGTGTGCATGGCAGACCAATGTAGGAAATTGCTAAGTATTCACCAGACACCCTGTTTTTCTTGCCTACCAGCCATGCTGCCCTGTGAGTCGTTAAGAGATTTATTTTAAGGAATTGGCCTTAGCGATTGTGGGGGCTGACAAGCCTGAGATTTGTAGGGCAGACAGCAGGCTGGAAACTCAGACAGGGTTTCGGTGTTGCAGCCGTGAGGCAGAATTCCTTCACCTTAGGGAAACTTCAGTTTTTGCTCTTAAACTCTTAAGGCCTTCAATTGATCAGATGAGGCCCACCCACATTGTGAGTGATCTCCTTTACTTAAAGTCAATAGTACCATAGATGTTAATCACATCTACAAAATACCTTCACAGCAACATCTAGACTCATGTTTGGCAAAGCAGCTGGGCACCTGAGCCTAGCTAAGTTGACATATAAAATTTAACCATTGCAACTACTTTCCTAAACAAATGAGCAGTTGGAAAAGGATGTGTTTGGAAATGTTTGCATTTCAAGTGCTGTTAAAGAGATGCACAGCAGAATGTTGCCATCTGACTGCTGGGCTGATGAGTGGACTCTTTTGCGCCCATCTTCGCTACCTCTGGGAAAAAGGACTTTGCCCTCTTGGGCGGCCTGCATCACCACACCACATGTGCATGAGGTTTTGGTGGTGGAGGATGCAGCACCCCCATTTAAGAACCTGCTCGCTTGGTGCAGAAACACACTTGCCTGTATGCATTATTTTGGACATTCCTTGCAGCAGCCAATCAGAGCTCTGTCCAGTTGCCCCAGTTGACTTATACAAGAACCTCTTCCCACCCAGACCCTGAACAACTAAAGTGTCCTGCCTTGAAGGGGGAAGAGAGCTAGCTGTCAATCCTAGTGTCCCAGGGCCAGGAGACACTGAGAGGACATAGTCTTTCCCATTGAGCACTTGGTCCTGGAACTCTCAGAACTGGTCAAGCAGGACAGAGAGAGTCTCTCCCTTTTGCTGCCCAGTGTGAGCTGCAACAGAGCAACTCTACAGAGACGAGGCAGAAAATCAAACTTGAAGCATGGAGAAAGATGATTAGGTCATTCTATGATGATGTTCTTTGTACTATGCCCTGGAAGAATGATGACTGATCAGGAGTTGCTGGAACATGGCCTGAGAGCTAGGTGGGATTTAGGGGGTCAGCACTATCCAAACTTTCTGAGGATGCTCAGCCAAGACGGAGCATCTTTGTCTATAGGGCCATCCATAGGTGAACAAGAGAACCAGCAAAGATGGGAGCCCAGACAGAGATTGTTCTCAGGGGATCAAAACTAATCAGGGATGGGGCTGGCCCCATGGCCTAGTGGCTAAGCTTGGCACACGCCACTTCAGGTTCACAGGTTCGGATCCCAGGTGTGGACCTACACCAATCATCAGCCATGTTGTGGCAGTGACCCATATATAAGGTGGAGGAAGATTGACACAGATGTTAGCTCAGGGCTAATCTTCCTCAGCAAAAATTAATAATAATAATAATCAGGGGTTCTGCCACTAACTGAGGCTTCCTACTCAGTCTCAAGCAGGCTAACATCCCTTGCCTCCAGCACAGCAGGGTCCCCTCCCAGAGGAAGCCTCTACTTGGTGACCTCTGAGGACGTTCCATCAGAGGGCGGCTCTTTGTACATATAGGTCTTGTTGGGTGGGCATACCACTTTCTGCTCCTGTCCCACTGGGGTGCCCACCAGACAAGCTCTGGATACAAATCCCCACACCCGGAGCCAGAGGATGCTGACTATGAGTGTCCAAGGAGTCCTGGCACTTTGAGAGCCAATATGGCGTCGCCTTCAAAGAGTTGAAAACAAGAGCTCTCAGGCCAGGTTAACCACAAAGGTCAACCTTTCTAAACCTGTTTCCTCACCTACCTGCCTACCTCAGTGTGAGGTTTGGAGGGTGAAACAAAAACCGCATCGATGGTGATGTTGGGAAGATGAAAATGTGTGTGGGAGAACCCTGAGATGCTAATGCAGGCAACACGGGCTACCAGTGAATTATCATCTTAACTAGACAGGGTAGGTTTAGGGCAACTGGATAATCTTTTTCCTAAAAAGAGAAAAATCGATCCAGACAATCATTGAGACCACAAAAGCCATCTAGGCTCATAGTTGCACGTATTTCATACGTTTTTCAATGCCATTAACTGAGGGTCTGCGACACAACTGACTGGCTCCTCCCCAGCTCGCCGTCTGTAGGCACTATTGTATAAATTCCTCTCCTCTGCTGGGCCAGTGACCTCACTCCTTCTTCTGAAGATGTGTTTAAACCTCTTGTCTACTGTTTTCTCCCCTCTGGCATTCTTTGTACTCAAAGCTTTTTAGGTTTGGGGGCTGGTTCCATGGCCAAGAGCTTAAGTTCACCTACTCCACTTCCACAGCTTTTCACTGGTTCGGACCCCGGGCATGGACCTACACACCACTCATCAAGTCATGTTGTGGCGGCATGCCACATATAAGAACTAGAAGGACTTACAACTAGGATATACAGCTATGTAGTGGGGCTTTGTGCAGGGGGGAGAGGAAGATTGGCAACAGATGTTAGCTCAAGGCCAATCTTCCTCATCAAAAAGCATACCTTTAAAAAAAAAAGTTTTGTAGGTTTTTCCTATCCTTTTAGGAAGGTTTCAGTAGGAAGGGGGGGGGGGTACATTCATGTAGCTTATCTGCCATATTTAAGTAAATATCGCATGAGTCTGTTACACCTGATTTCTGATCCCATGGTGCAGGTTTGATCATTGTGTGAATTTTCAGGGAATTTCTGCTGGTGGAAGTAAGAGGCATCTCAGGAAATTTTGAGGACCCATCTGCATTCTCTCACCCAGGGGAAGATGGTTCCAGAAAACTCCTGTTTCAGGCAACACAATCAAGACAATCTTACCTCTGAGGCAAGAAGGCAATGCTGGAGCAAGGGGAAATGGAGACGCTTGGGGACATTTCCATCCCCACTAACCTGCACCACTCAGCAAAATATCCCCCAAGCAGTCATTCACACCAATCACTTACTCCATCATCACTGATTCAGACAAGCATTTGTCCCCAGAACCCCTTTTCCTGATTCATTGGTTGTTCCATTTATTCAATGAACTTTTACCAAGTACTTCCTATGTGGCATGAATTGTGCAATGGACGATGGACACAAAAATGATTCAGATGGGATATTTGTGGCCATGGAACAAATATTGTAGCTGGAGAGACAGACACGTCAATGCATAATTTGCCCTTGTGGAAGCATAGTGGTTAGAAAGGTTAGTGCTACCTGGAATGGCTGAAGAAGCCGTCAAAGAAAAGTGTCCTTGAAGAATGAGTCAGATAAGATCAGACAAGGCCAAGGAGTAGGGGGCAGAGGCAGCGTGTAGAAAAAAGCAAAGACCCCTGAAAGAAGTGACTTATATTAAGTCACCTTGGTGGGAATTACGATGAATAGTTTAATAAGTTAGATCCAGAAAGGGGCTTAGGATGTAGAATATCTACATATCAATAAAAATGATACACAGAAAGAGAAAACAGGAAGCATTGCATTTTTATATTTGGTAAAGAATATAGTTGACAGATGGCCAACAGGCACATAAAAGGATGTTCAACATCATTAACTATCAGGGAAATGCAAATCAAAACTACAATGAGAGATCATCACTCTCGTCAGAATGGCTATAATTAACAAGACAGGAAACAAGTGTTGGAGAGAATGTGGAGAGAAGGGAACCCTCTTACACAGCTGGTGGGAGTGCAAACTGGTGCAGCCACTATGGAAAACGGTATGGAGATTCCTCAAAAAATTAAGAATAGATCTACCATATGATCCAGCTATTCCACCGCTGGGTATTTATTCAAAGAACTTGAAAACACAAATGCATAAAGATACATGCTCCCCTATGTTCATTGCAGCCTTGTTCACAACAGCCAAGACTTGGAAGCAACCTAGGTGCCCATCAAGGGATGAATGGATAAATAAGATGTGGTATTTATACGCAATGAAATACTACTCATCCATAAGAAATGATGAAGTCAGGCCATTTGTGACAACATGGATGGACCTTGAGGGTATTATGCTAAACGAACTAAGTCAGAGGGAGAAAGTCAAATGCCATATGATCTCACTCATAAGTAGAAGATAAAAACAACAACAAACAAACACACAGAGACAGAGATTGGATTGGTGGTTACCATAGGGGAAAGAGGGGAGGGAGGAGGGCGAAAAGGGTGATTAGGCACATGTGTGTGGTGATGGATGGTAATTAGTCTCTGGGTGGTGAACATGATGTAATCTACACAGGAATTGAAAAATAATGATATACATCTGAAATTTATTTACAATTTTATAAACCAATGTTAATGCAATAAAAAAAGAATATAGTTGAAGACAGAAGCTACAAATTGCAAATCTCGAGAGAATGAGAAAGCAATTAACACAAGTATTATGAGAATACAGTAGTCCCCCCTGTATCTGCGTTTCACTTTTTGTGGTTTCAGTTACCTGTTGTCTAACGCAGTTCAAAAATGTTAAATGAAAAATTCCAGAAATAAACAATACATAAATTTTAAATTGTGTGCTGTTCTGAGTAGTGTGATAAAATCTCACGCAGCCACATTCCATCCCATCCAGGAAGTAAATCATCCCTTTGTCCAATGTATCCACACCGTATACACTATCTGCTCAGTAGTCACTTAATAGCCATCTCGGTTATCAGATCGACTGTCAAAGATTCAGTGCTATCTACTGGGGGTCTTGGAACAAATCCTTGCAGATAAGGGGGAACTGCTATACACTGAGCTCACTGTTACATCTTACTACAAACTTACAGCAGGAGGTCGAGAATATTTATAAGTCAAACACCTCAAAGACACTCAAGGATATAAATGCTAACTGGTTTGACAACTCTTATTCTGTATCTTGTTAAACTGAGTCTGGGCTAATTCGTTTATAAGAAATTCTCCTGCGATATTTCATTTTTAAGTTCTAAAAGCCTTATTATTGTCTCTTCTGGAATGTAACCCTTAATCTCTAGGCTATACTTGCTTTGTATGGTTGTTATGGAGAATTTCATTTCCCTGCTATTTTGTTTTAGGAAACTGTAATTGTTAGAAGACATTAGTTTACTCATCTAAATTATAATGTGCACATCACCACTGTGGTAATTAACACACTGTCATGACCTCACTAACTTTCTTCTGGAAAGTTCATCTGTATGTAAGTGGCTTGACTTTACTTATGAATCAGAAAGCATCAAGAGTTTATCTTGGCTTCCACTCTACTGCTGGTTTGAGAAATAAACTAGACTCTGATCAGATTCTTGCCTTTGAAAAAAATGCAAAGTGAATTTTCCACAATACAAACACATGAAAAGTTCAGAAGAGTAATGCTAGAGACAAATTTCACAAGCAACTCTGAATTGCATAGGCTTCTTCCTGACTGTGAGCCCCTTTTTCTACATCATACAGCCTTGCCCAGTGCTCCTGAGGAGTGCTTGCTTGGCCCTTAGTTGCGTCTGGATTAACCTGAGAAGGGGGACAGAGTTGTTTCTGGAGGTCTTCCTTTGCCCATCACCAACTGCTCAACTAGAGCAGAGAAAAATGGTAGTTCTCAGCATCTCCAGGCAACACACTCCATGGGCCGCAACCATGCCCATCTTGCTACCTCTGTATTCCCAACATCGGTAGCAGTGGCTGGCACTTAGAAAGTGTGCCATAAATATTTGTTGCATGAATGAACTTGAATGAGTAAACTAATTCCAACCTTCATTTCCTGTGGCATGTATTGAGCTGTAGAATATGTCTGTTTCTTTTTTTTCCCATGATTCACACAACCCCAGTCTACCATGTTGAAGAAGGCATTGTATAATGGAGCTACCTTCTCACTGGGGGAAGTGGAAACTTAGACAATCATAAAGTATCATAGTTGTAACTGGTTATCTCCCTCATTTTACTGATGGTGCCACACAGCCCCAGTGAGAAGACACGGTTGCCTCTGGCTTTCTTTTTCACCACTCATGGAACACCTGTTATGAACTGGACAGTAAGCCCAATGCCGGGACTGGGCAGGGGGATAGATGAGGCTCTTCCCTCACAGAGCTCACTGTCCAGCAAGTGCAGAGGTTCCCAAGCACTGGTCCTCAGACCAGCCCACGCAGGACATGCCAGAATCCCCTGAAAGCCTTACTAAAGGTAGAAAGTCTCTATTAATGAATTCAGAAGCCAGTGGGTGCTAGTGGTTGAGATTACCAGAACTAATATTGTCTCAAAGTCTCTCTCCAAAAGATACTTATTAATTACAAAGGGGAAAATCTGTTTACAGTGGAGAAACCGGACAGGGACCACCTTAACCAATGACCAAAGTTACCACTGCCAAGAATGGAGCTAATCAAGTGTGGGGGCCTCTGGACCTGATGCTTAGAGACACATCATCACGCCTGTGGTATGATGGATGGCCCCAAGGGCATACCCTGAATCCAATCATGGAATCATCAGACACACCCAAACTGAGGGACATGTTGCAAAATCACTGACCTGTACTCTTCAAAGTGCCAATGTCATAAAAAGTAAACAAACCTCAGGAACTGTTCCAGATTAAGAAAAACTAACAAGACATGACAGTGGAATGCAAGGCCTTGGATTTACTTTTTCTATAGAGAACATTCTTGTTGGAAGGTTGGCAAAATCTGTACAAAGCTTTTAAGTTAAATAACAGTATTATATTAATGCTCCTTTCCTGATTTTGATAATTATATTGCGTATTATAAGGTAAGCCCTGTTTTTTAAGAAACAGGGATATTTAAGGGGAAAGGGGCATCATGTCCCATGTCTGTAACTTTCTCTTTAAATGGTTCAGAAAAAAATTTACACACACATAACCATAAACACACATATACGTGTGTGTGCATGCATGGAGAGAGAGAATGGAAAAGAGTGCAAATATAGCAAAATGCCAACACTGAGTTCATCTAGGTGAGGTTATTCAGGAATTCTTTGTATGATTCTTGCATCTTCTCTGTGCCTTTTAAATTATGCCAAAATTTTAAAACTTTAAATAGAGATATTTGGGCTCTCCTCTGGAAAATTTTGATTCAGCAGACCTAGGATGAGCAGGTGTTTTTATTTTTAATAAGCACCCAAGTAATTCTGATGCAGCTTGCCCACACCAAAGGATTTGGGAAACAATGTACTGAGATTTGCCTGTGATCACACAGCTAGTCAGGGCCCAAGCCACAATCAGAACTTCTCTTCCTCTCTCATCCAGGGCTCCTCCCACCACATCACATGATTTATTAAAGTAAAATTAAGCACATTTTAAAGATGATCTTCAGTCAGCAGGTATCAAAATTGCAAAAGAAGAAGAAGTAGAAGGAGAAGGAGGAGAAGGAGAAGAAGAAATGACCCCATTCGGGTCAAATCTACTCAATGTTAGTGCCAAAACTGAACTTTTCATCCTCTACTAAAACCTGCCCCAGTCTCCCGTGTTTCCCACTGAGTCATCACTGCCATCATCTACCCACTCACCTGGGCTAGACACCTGGGAGAAACCTGAGCCTCCTCTTCTCGGTCAGCCTTGGAACCCTCCCATCCTCAGAGCTCACACTCTGTCTTCCATCCCCCCTAACCCCACCCCCTTATTTCAGGGCTGGTTTGGTTTCTCACCAGAACAACCACAAGAGGTTCTGAGTGGTCTTCCTGCCTCCACTCTCCCCCTGCCCCTCATCCTCCATTGACTGACAGAGCAAGCTTCTAAAATTCAAGCCTAGCCAGGCTGGCATGTCAGGAGCCTGGAAGTCATCACTCTGTCCTAACATGAAGTAAAAAGATGAACAGACTAAAATCAACAACTCTTCTCAGATTCATGCGAGAATCGAGGTCACAGAGCAAACTGTTGCCCCCAACATTGGAGAGACAGACGAGAAGATTGAGAAAATTACAACTTTCCAGAGCAGAAACCCACAAACAGAAACCTCTGCGGGAATTGGTACTGGATACATGATGTCCAGCTTTCAACAAAAATTACAAGGCACTCTTAAAGGCAAAAATATAGTTTGAACAGGCAAAGCAAGCATCAGAACCAACTCAGAAATGGCAGAGATGTTGGAATTATCAGACTGGGAATTTAAAATAACTATGACTAATAGGATTAGGGCTCTAATGGAAAAAAATAGACAACATGCAAGAACAGATGGGTAATGTAAGCAGAGAAATGGAAATTCTAAGAAAAAATCAAAAAGAAATGCTTAGAAATCAAAAACAATGTAACAGAAATGAAGAACGCCTGTGACAGGCTCATTAGTAGAATGGACAGGACTGAGGAAAGAATCAGTGAACTGGAAAATAGATCAATAAGAACTTCCAAAACTGAAAAGTAAAGAAAAAAAGACTGAAAAAAACCCCCAAAACACAGAATATCAAATGCATGACCATGCCACTGGCCACTGACCTATGCCAATAGTCCTTTGTAACAATTTCAGAGCAAATTCAAACTCTAGTCCACAAAACCTTCCTGTTTTGACTCTTTACCCTCTTTCTACCTTCTTCTTCCCCTACTTCACACACACTGTTCATGGCAGCCTGATGGAACTTCTACAGCTAATGAGAAAAGCAATTGAGAAAGATCAATGCTCTTTTCTGGTTTGCATTTTTTTTTTGGATGTTCCCTCCCCCCATTAGCTCAAAGGCATCTCAAATTAAACATTTCCAAGCCACCTGGAAGAACATTTGTTGAGAGAGAAAAAGAGCAGCCATTTGGAGACTCCTCCCCTATTTTGATCCGAGATTTCTCTCTGTAGCTTTTATTCCAAATCAATGGCATTCTTGAAATGCTATATTTCTGTAAAGCTGAAGTTTTGTCTTGGAAATAGCAAAAGGTCAAAAGTACCTATTTTGAGTGTTTGACTTTTTTTCTCATTGTTATTATTGCTATTGTTGTGATTTGGTTTATTTGTTTATTTTAGAGGAAAGGAATTTGCAAACCTTGAATTTATCACTAGGTCACTTTCTCTCAGCAATCAACAAGCAAACAGAATCCAATTTTGAGGGAATGTTGATTGTCTTTGAATTCAAAGTTTAACATGAATCTAAAACTCAAAGAATCTAAAAGAGAACCAGAACTTCAGACAAAGCCTAAGGTTCATAATCCATAAATTTCATCTATTGGCTTCTTCTCTGCTTATATTTTTCTTTATTCCATGATTCTAGGTATTCTTCAACAATCCACAATTTCACCAATATCTTCAGAATATTTCAGACATTCAGGTTTATGGGGTCAGCTTTCCTTGAAAAATAGGATCCATCCTGGCTGTCATTTCCCACCCTACAAAGGAGAACTAAATTTGTTCTTGTTAAAAAATATATATATATCCTTTGACAGAAATATTGCTCCTACTGCATAGGAAGAAGTTATGAGAACGTCTTACTAACTTGGTTCACCAGCAGTGTCCCCAGAAGCTGTTCCCCTCCACTTGAACACTTGCGGTTCCTTGAGCTTCTTGGATCTGTACGTTTATAGTTTTCTCAAATCTGGGAAAGTTTTGGTCATGTTTCTTTAACTACTTTGTTGTCTTCCCTTCTCTCTCCTCTCCTTCAGGAACTCCAAGTGCATATATAGAGGTCCACGTAAAGTTGTCCCACAGCTTGCTGATGCTCTCTTCATTTTATTGCCAGACTCCTTCTCTGTGTGTTTCATTTTGCTATGTCAAGTTCATCAATCTTTCCTCCTGTGGTGTCTAATCTGCTGCTAGTCCCATCCAATGAATTTTTCATCTGAGATAATGTATTTTTCATCTTTAGATATTCAGTTTGGGTTTTCTATATATCTTCCATGTCTCTATTAAATATGCTCAAGTATTCTTCTAGATTCTTAAATATAAGGAATACAGTTACAATAACTGTTTTGATATTCTTGTCTACTAATTGAAATGTATTATCTGTGTCATTTTCAGGTTTGCTTCTGTGGACTGACTGTCTTTTCATTATGTGTTGTGCTTTCCTGCTTCTTTGTAGTTTGATTTTTTTTATTGGATAACAAATCATGTGAATTTTATCTTGCTGAGTGCTGTATATTTTTAAATTTCTGTAAATACTCTAGAGCTTTGTTCTGGGATGCAGTTACATTCCTTTGAAGTAGCCCAATCCTTTGAGGCTTGCTCTTAAACTTTGTTGAGAGAGATCAGAGCAGCCTCCAGTCTTGGGCTAGTTTCCGCCCCCCACTACTGAGTCAAAACTCTTCTGTGTAGTCTACCCCATGTCCCATGAATTCCAAAGCTCTTCCTCTCTTGCTGGAAGGAACACAAGTTATTCCTGCCCCTGGATGAGCTCTGTCACTTCTTCCTTCTGCTCCTTTCCAGTGGTTCTTTCCCCAGACACTTGGTAGAGTGATGCTTGGGAAAATTTGTTTGATGATGGAACCTTGCATTACCTGTCAAATCCCAACACAAAGCAATGTCCAACTCCCTCCCAGGGAAGGGACAATCCTGGATAAACTAGCCCCTCACAATGTGGACCTGCTAAGCTCAGGAGTTGGGCTGCAGGGTTATGTATTCTATTTCTGATGCCTCACCAATGAAAGTTCTTCAGAATGCACGGAGGTCAGAGCTCACACATACGAACTGCCAGGACTAACCACTGCTAGTGAGCCAGGGGTTGCAGGACCCCACATCCACCTATGAGGTCACATTTGCTCTGCCACAGTTATTTTCCCAGTGATCTGTGGGGTAAACTGGCTCTGTGTGTGTATGTGTGTGTGCACGTGTGTACACATGTGTGTGTCTGCACCAGGAAGCTTTGTATCCAGAAACATCACTATGTACTTGGCCTGAACAAGACAGAGCAGCCCAACAAGCTCATTGTTTCGACCCCAAACTCCGGGGTTCACAGTTCACCAAAAAAAAAAAAAGGAAAAGATTGAAGTCTCATTGACCCCACGAGGGCTCTGGCTCCGTCTGTATTACATACGATGCAAAGATCATTAGAATCTTAAATTCTTAGAATTGGAGGCTCTTTCCGAAAGAACCTAGCCCCAAACTTCACCAATTTTTATAAACAGAGCCATTCTGGGAATTGATAAATTTCTCAGTCATAAAGTTGAGTAGATGAATGTTCTAACATCAACCCTGCCCAATGTGATCTCAAATGCAACTTGCTAGAAGAAAACACAAACTAGCCATTGACAAACTAATAAGATGTTTTCCTCATCCTAAAAAAAGAGGACTGTGATTGTTTTTGAACTTGGGTATCCCAACCAGTCCAGGGTGAGTGATTCAATTTCTGTAAAGTCAATTTATGGCCAGCGATGACAAGTGAAAGAGAGGACAATGAGGGTTTGAAGAAGAAATAGAAAAAACAAGTGATTTCCCTGGAGAGAAAGGAGGCAAGATGACTTGATGGGGAGTTCTTATTTCCTTATGAGCAGACACTTTCCTTTTGGAGACCAGAGGGATAAGAAGAGCGGTGTCCCATCACGCTGGTCTGTGAGAATGAGTGGGGGACATGGGGCACCTGCCTCTAGTCTGGGAAATCAGGAAATCGAGCATTGCGCTTCTGGTGCCAGATGGAGATAGCACAGCCACTAGCACTTCCCCCACCTACTTCTAGTCCTCCTCCGATCCCAATAACCTCCAACGCAGGAAAAGAGCAAAGAAGCAAGCACAAAACCTTGTTTAGCTGCCTGGGTCATAAATTTCATTGAGAAAAAGCTCAGCTGGTAATGCATGCATCGCAGAAAATGCAGGGACAATGGCCTCGACTGGAGCCAATGGACAAACAGCAATCGTCATGGAAGGGCCGAGTGAAAATACCCCAGTCTGGAGTGACCTTCCACTGTGCCCACTGAGGACAGGCGACCTGCCCTGACTTTCAGGGCTTTGCAGACATCAGTGAAAAGCTGGCTACCCTCGGACCCTTGCCCCAGAGGCCTGCGTGAAATCATCACTATTATTCTCGTTTTCAAAGGGAAAATTCCCTCTCCAGCATGGGGATCTTTGCCAGATTGCTTAGTTACCAAGTGTGTGTTTGCAGTTATATTTACAAACTCCGTCCCTCCCTTCTCTGTGTTAATCACCAGAAACCCTGCTGGTTTACCTCTGGGCAGGCTTCGAGATCAGGCTGCCAGGGACAATCTTGTCTGAGAGCCGCTCCAGGAAGGCTCCTCCTCTGCCGCAGGCCATTGTCTCCTTCGGCAGCCAAGGACATTTATCTCAAGCTGTGCGTCCATCACCTCTCTCCCTCCATCTCTCCCATAGACTTATATTGAGCACCTACTGCATGCCAGACACTCTGCTATGCATCTGGGGACACCTAAACAGCACGAAGTAGGCTCTTACTGTATATGAGGCTCAGCTCCAGTGACTTCACACTTCTTAATTTCTTTAATCCTCACAGTAACCACACGGAGAAGACCTTAATGCTCCCATTTTACAGAAGAGCAAATGGAGGCACAGAGCACTTTAAGTAATGGGACCCATGTCACACTTTTCTTAAGTGCTGGAGCCAAGATTTGACCCAGGAATTCTGATCACAGGCCCAGGCTCTCCACCACTCCACTGTGATAAGACCTCACAGTGCAGGAGTGGAACAGCCCACGGATCACTAGCACAGCACAGCACGCTGGGGGTTGTCCCAGAGATGGGCTCCAGGAACCAAGGGGCACGGTGGGGCCACCTTACCCGGGGTCCTCTGCATTGAAGAAACAACGTCCCCAATTTGTCTTACTGGCCTTTGAGCCCAGAACCATCATAGCAAGGTCTCAGACGTGCCCAGGGGTTCAAGGCCAACTTATGGAATAAAGTTGTGAGTGATTGAATGATAAATGGCCTCCACTCTGTGTGCTTTGTGGACAGAAGCATTGATTTGGCTGCTGCTCTGGGCGTTGGTTCAATGCCTGCACAGCCCCCTTCCTGCTGCAGTGGAGGGAACATACCCTCTAGAACCAATGCCATTGAAGGCTGCACCCTGGCCACCCCACCACTCCCGAAGAGCTTGCAGGCCTGGCTCCCTTAGTACTAGAATTTTCTCAACTCGTCCTGTTGCTGAATCTTGCCCTGGGTCCTGCCCTTGCTCCCCATCTACTCTCTTAATTACAGCACCTGCGGCTGTGGACGCACAGCATTCACTCAGCAGACATTTATTAACCAGGCACTGGTCCAGGCGCTGGCAGTACTGCAGTAAACAAAAGAGGAGAAGTAACTGCCCTCATGGAGATGGTGGAGGACAGATAACAAACAAAATTAGTGGGCAAAATTCACCTCTTGCTGAAGCCAGTTCCTTGGTTCAGAGAGCAAGGCTCAGATCCTGAGGAACGCCTGGGTGTGGAGTGTTGGTGATGATAAACATTATGCAGAGATGCAAAGCAAAGAAGGGTGAGGGGTATGCAGCGTGGGGTCGGGCTGCAATTATAAACAGTCTTAAAAGCCTTCACTGAGAAGAAGATCCTTGAGTAAAGGACGAATCGAGCCATGCAAATAACTATGGGAAGCGTATTCTAGGCAGAGGGAACCACAAGTGCAAAGGTCCTGAGGCAGGCATGTATCTGACATGCCAAATATTCAAAGGCTCTGCAGAACCATACGACTTCCCCCTGTGAGCACATCATCCCAGAATTTGAGCAACACAACAGCTTTGTGGTCCAAAAGAGTTGGGTCTGAAGACTTGCTCTTCCGCATACCAACCATGCAAACCTGAACAAATTGCTTAATTTTTCTGAGTCTTTTCCCAGCCTGCCAAATGGGAAGCTCTCATATATAAAGTCACAGCACAGAGTTGGAGTAAAATAAATGGTAGTCATGTATGTGATTGAGGGAAAAGGAGAATCTCACTTTATTCCAGTGTACCACTTTCAGGGAGCGGGGGGCCATTTAGAAACAGGACTCCAGAAGACCTGGCTTCCCTCTTCATCCTGTTGTAAACCTGGGCACACCTGCTGCTGGTGGTAATAACGATGAAGACCATCACCAACACCAGAAGAAGGATTTCCAGGCAACTAAGCGATGCCATCCCTGCTGCCTTGCTGGGACATCCCAGCAGCCTTCTAAGATTGGTAGCAGATGATTTTTACTTTCACATAAAGATGCTTGAAATGCAGAAAAGGGAAGCGACTTAGCTAGACAGTGACAGAATGGGGAAACCAAGGCCATAAGCTTGGATTTATTTGAGGGCACCCAAGGATACTTGTCCATCTGCCAAACACGGAGCTTGTTTTTATGTTGTTCCTGCTCAGGCAAGAGGTGAGAGGGGATGCATGCCTCTCTGATTGTCAATCTACCACCTCTTACCTCCTGGGAATGGACAGAGATGTCCTGGGTCTCCAGGAATCAGAGAAGCCTGGGCGGGAAGAAGGTGGAGCCCCAGGGTCCGGCTCCCTCTTGGGGGGCTCTATAGCGTCTTGGGAGCCACAGCGGGGAGCAGCTTGAGAGTATGGAGTAGCTGGTGGGGATGTTCAGGGTAGCAGGGCTCCAACAGAAAGGGTAGAGAGCAAACAAAATAAAAATGAAACAACTTCTTTCCCAATTTAGCTAAAGGTCAACCCCATCTGTAGTCAACTGAGGTTCTTCCAATTTTGTGGCTTGTCTTGTTTTCATCCCCTTTTTACTTTATTCTCAGATTGCCTGCCTGGGGCTATGAATTCTATCTATAGAGTCAAGGAAAGCAGAATTTCCAAGTTAGAAAGGATGTTTGAGATCACTCAGGCCAACACCCCCAACTCACAGATGACGATGCCAACGCCCAAGGAGGTTTGATGACAAATTCAAGGTGACTGTCTACCAATGTGGAGCAGGAATTAATACACCTCTGCTGTCTTGCAGGTTGAACTTGTACTTTTGGAAGTACCTTCTACTTCCCAAACACTCAAGAATCTATTACCTAATGTCATGGCTATTTCTGTCCTAGGCGTCGTATGCCCAGAGACAAATTTCTGACAAGGCTACACTTAGTTCAGTAATTTTAATCAAAACCTCCCATTGTCTTCTGCCTTTCTAAGAATGGTTTCTCTATCCGCTTCTGTGACTCCTTCACCCTTGCATATTTTTTACTGCCTTTTATTCTCATTCTATCATTCAAGAGTTCCATCTATTTCTAAATGTGCCTTCTGTCTTTGACAGCTTCCATCGCCAACCCTCCTGTGATCAGAGAGTCCACAGCGCCACCACTGGACTGTAGTATGTGTCAAGAGGGCTTAAGGCATCGACTTTCATAGTGACTTGAGGGAGGAGCTGAGTTGAGAAGAAAATAATTATGATTATATATATTTGATTAGCCTTCCTTGCACATTTGCTAAGAATCATGTTGAACTAGAATCTTCTAGTTTGGGAAGTTGCTTGCGAATGAAGCTTGGCATCACGCTTTTGAACATTCCTCTCCCAGCACTCACAGATGCATGCAACTTTCTACCTCAGTGACTGATGATGAATCATCGGGTAAAGGAAGTGCGGTCCAACCAAAGAGAGATCTGAGGACCCGCAGATCTAAAGTCTTCTGTTTGGCCCCGCTGCCAACAAATCCAAAGGAACATGGTCCAATCACTGCAGGTTCTTCATTAAGAAGGACAGAAAGAATTCTTTTTCCTTTGTAAGCAGTTATATAAGAGCAAGCCTGTCATTATTTGGAAGGATTGCTAGGTATTCAACAGCTGCACCATTTTTTTTGTTCTAAAGACTTAGAGAAGGTGCAAAGAACTTGGCCAAGAGAGTGAGGATGGTGCGAGAAAAGACAGGACCCAGGAAGGCTTCCAGAGGGAGTTGGGTCTTGAAGAATGAGGAGGCATTCCCCAGGCAGAGAGTGAGGGACTGGGGTGTTCCAGACAGAAGCAGGCCACCGGGCAGCCGTGGGAACATGAAACAGTGCTGGGTGATAGGAGACTGCCCAGGTCTGGCGGGGCTGGAGCACGATGCTTGAGGCTGGGAGGGAGGGAAAGGAGGCAGGTCGGCAGACGCAGGCTGGATCGTGACCATCTTTCCCTACCAAGCGAAGTGACTTGAGCCTGCAGACCAGGACATCTTAACCCAGGGTCCAGAAAGAGAGCTCCTTGGAATCTTGTGATTGTTTCCGCAATGTCTGTGTCTGTATATTTGTCATAAACTTTTCAAAGACATATGTGATCCCCAAATATTTTCAAATCAACTGCTGGAGAGGATGAGAAGCCATTGGAAGATTTTTAAGGATGACAGCAACCTGGTTAGGTTTTTTCAGATGTCTCTAGGGACAACGTGGAGAACAGAACCCAGGGGAGAAGGGCTGGTGGCAGGAGACCAGCGAGAAGAATTGTGAGGGAATTCAGGGGCGAGAGGACGAGCACTGAGCCAGACACAGCCTGGACAGTGGAGAGCAGGGGCATGGGTGGGAACGTTAGGAGGTTATGGTAGAAGAGTTTAGAAGTTGACTGGATATGAGAAGTGGGGGAAAGAGAAGAATCTGGCATGATCCCCTAGATTTCCAGCTTGAGTAAGTCACATGACCACATCACCTAACGAAGCAGGGACTACAGGAGGAGGAGAACCCATTTTGAAGGGAAGATGGTGAATTCAGCTTTAAACTCTTTGTACTTAAGTTTCCTATGGAGAAAGGTGCTCAGAGATGGTTAAAATGCATCCAAAGCTTGTGGGGTGATCGGGAATTTAGAAAGAAAACGCCATTGACATTTATTTAGGTACCAGTTCAAGTGATGACAGGAAATAAGGTCACCTAGGGAGAAAACATGGCGGGAGAGTAGAGACAGGTAGGAGACAAAAGCCTGTGATAGACCAACATTTAACGAGTGGAGGGAGGAGGAGGTCGTGAATGAGGTGAAGGAGGAAATGATCCAGGAGGCTGAAGGAAGATCAAGAGGGTGCGAAAGAATTTGGTCAAGTAAGACGAGGCCTAGAAACTATCACTGGGTTCTACAAGTGAAAAGTGACAGGTTACCTTAGCTGGAACAGTTCCACCATCTTGATTCAGATGGAAGGAAAATGGTTACGGGTTTTTAAATGTTTGAAAGGTAATGAAGAGGAAACAGTGAGTATCTTAGTCCATTTGGGACTAACAAATTTACAACAAAATACCACCAACTGGGTGGCTTATAAACAATAGAAATTTCTTTCTCACAGTTCAGGAGGCTGGAAGTCCAAGATCAAGGCACTGGCAGATTCGGAGTCTGGTGAGAGCCCATTTCCAATTGCAGACTGCTGACTTTTCAGTGTCCTCACATGGTGGAAAGGGTAAGGGAGCTCTCTGGGGTCTCTTTTATATGGCACTAATCGCATTCCTGAGGGCCCCACCCTCACGACCTAATCACCTTTCAAAGGCCCCACCTCCTAACACCATCACATTGGGGGTTAGGTTTCAACATTTGAGTTGAGGGGGAGCGGGACACAAACGTTCAGACCACAGCAGTGAGTGTAAACACCGCGTGGAGAATGTGAGGTCAAAAAGAGAGAGAGTGGTAGCTAGAGATCATGCAGAATCTAGGCAGACTTCTTTGGGTTTGCTTTCCACATGGAGACTGGAGCGTGTTTACACCTGAGAGGGGACAGTGAGAAGAGAGAGAAAGGGGGCAAATAAGGGAAAGAGGGTGAAGCCTGAAGACACGAGGCCTCTGAGGAGACCGTCACGTTTGTGATGCAGGTCAGTTTTCTTTCTCTTTTTCGTTTTGTATATATTTAAAGTGTGCAACATGATACGGATTCAATATCTGTGTAGTCTGTGGAATAAGCATTACAGTCAACCTAAGTAACACATCATCACCTCACATAGTTACCGTGTGTGTGTGTGTGTGTGTGTGTGTGTGTGTGTGTGTGGCGAGAACACCCGGGTTCTACCCTCTTAGCAAATTTCAAGTATACGGGACACTCTTGTAACCTATAGTCACCAGGCTGTCTGTTAGATCTCCAGAGCGTATTCATTCTGCATCCCTGAAACTTTGTACCCTTTAACCAGTATCTTCCATTTCCCCTGCCCGCAGTCCTGGTAACCACCACTCTAGTTTTGGCTCCTATGAGGTCAGCTTTTTTCGATTTCACATATAAGTGAGATCATACGGTGTTTGACTTTCTGTGTCTGACTTATTTCACTTAGGATAATATCCTCCAGGTCTTTCCAAGTTGTCGCAAATAGCAAGAGTTTTTTTCTTTTTCTAGGCTGACTAATATTCCCTTGTCTGTACATACCAATTTTTTTTTTTAAGATTTTATTTTTTTTCCTTTTTCTCCCCAAAGCCCCCCGGTACATAGTTGTATATTCTTTGTTGTGGGTCCTTCTAGTTGTGGCATGTGGGATGCTGCCTCAGCGTGGTTGGATGAGCAGTGCCATGTCTGCACCCAGGATTTGAACCAATGAAACACTGGGCTGCCTGCAGCAGAGCACAGAAACTTAACCACCTGGTCACAGGGCCAGCCCCATACCACATTTTTTTTAATCAACTGAGTAAATTTATTTCTCCTTCTTTTTGTTTATTTAGTTTTTTGAGACTGGCACCTGAGCTAACAATGGTTGCCAATCTTCTTTTTTTTTTTCCTGCTTTTTCTCCCCAAATCCCTCCAGTACATAGTTGTATATTTTAGTTGTGGGTCCTTCTAGTTGTGTCATTGGGATGCTGCCTCAGCATGGCCTGATGAGCAGTGCCATGTCCACGCCCAGGATCCGAACCGGTGAAACCCTGGGCTGCCAAAGTGGAGCACACAAACTTAATCACTTGGTCATGGGGCCAGCCCCCCATACCACATTTTCTTTATCCATTCACCTGTCACTGGACACTTGGGCTGTTTCTGTATCTTGGCTATTGTGAATAGTGCTGCAGTGAATGTGGGAGTGCAGCTATCTCTTCAAGATCCTCATCAATTCTTTTAAATGAATACCCAAGAGAAGGATTGCTGGGTCATACGGTGCTATCTTTAAGTTTTTGAAGACCCTCCACACTGTTGCACACATCCCTACCATGTGTGCAAGAGTTCCAGTTCCTCCACGTTCTTGTCAACGCTAGTTATCTTTTGGTTTTTTAATAATAGCCATCCTAACAGGTGTGAGGTGATATCTCACTGTGGTTTTGATTTGCATTTCCCTGATGATTAGTGATATCGAGCACCTTTTTGTATACCTGTTGGTCAACGTACATCTTTTGAAAAATGGGTCAGTTCTCAGCAGGAACTAAGGAGCTTTAGAACCAGGGAGAACTTCAGAGTAAAGCTGCCCAAGCCCTTCAATTGATGAGTGCAGCTAAGGCATAGAAAGGATCTGAGCTGCCCAAATAAACTAAGACATCGTTTTCAGGAAAAGCTCTTTTTCCTTCAATTGGAAAGAATTGCTGTTCCAACTCTGGTTCTTATGCTCCTGAAAATAAGCATCTGATTTGCTGATGGCAGCTTTCATGGGGCTGTAGTTGGCTGATAATCATACACCTTTGCATCCAAAGCTGAGTTATCCACGCATGGCTCATGATCGCTCCCCGGAGAACATGGCCAGCTACTTCTGCCAGCGGTCAGCCCACAATTAATGTGGTGTCATCTCATCGTCATTGGCCTGGAAGAAGGAATAAAGGATACACCCATCTAGCTTGGTGGATGCTGCCCAGGGAGGCTGGGGAGCTAACATCTTGGAAGAGAGATGCAGAATTCAGTCACTTGGATGAGTTACACAAATGGTTCAAAATGGGGGGAAAATGAAGTTGGCTAGAAATTAGGTTAAAAAATAGCACCACATATGCACAAAGGAAAAAGACTCAACAGGTATAGCTCAGCAGGAAGAAATGCAACTATGAGAAGAGGGCTGCTTTCAAAAGCCAGAAAATCATGTTTCCATTACCCTCAGTTTTGGCCTTATAATTCCTATAGCATTAGATCTAACTTAGGTCTTTGTATTTTTTAGAAACTGAGCTAAAAAGAGTCAAGAAAGAGAAAAAAAAATGGAAGGAAGATGGAAAATATACCTTACAT
Source organism: Equus przewalskii (assembly GCF_037783145.1). Lineage (NCBI taxonomy): Eukaryota > Metazoa > Chordata > Mammalia > Perissodactyla > Equidae > Equus > Equus przewalskii. The sequence continues at coordinate 8,699,855 of NC_091862.1, read as the reverse complement.
AGGAAAGGTAAGTAATAGAAGGACAAAAAGCTTTGAAAACTAGTGTGACCATCCCAAAATATTTTTAGAAAGTACTGTTTTATCATATTCAAAGAAGAAGTATGAAGGATATTGACTTGTTCTTCACTTCTTAAAAGAATTAATGAGGCCAACAGCCAGGTGGAACTCAGCTTAGCTACAAAGAAGAGTCTGTTGCCTGTAAAGTATTCTCAAAACCTAAAATGGACTATCAAGAGATGTTCTAGAACCTTCCTCTCTGGAAACTGTTAAAAACAAAGGCACTCGCTTCGCTAATGGTGTAAATTCACATCTGGAGAGTGATTTGATAATATGTCTCAAAAGGCTTAAAAATATTCATATCCCTGATCCAAAAATTCCATTTGTACGACTTTATCACAAAGCTTGACTCTTAATTCCCGCTCCTTTATTTATGGTTCTGCGACACTGGATATCTCCGAGCTTAATGGATCTTCTGATCCATGAAATGAGCTAATACTACCAAATTACAAATTGTATGAAGTAATCAAAATAATGTATGTCCTATGTTGAGCATAGTCACAAAAAAATAAGTGCTTAATACATGATAGTTGCTTACAAGTCTCTTCTTGTAAGTGTCCATTTAATTATATAAACAACCAAGTAATATTAGGTACGTAGTTAAATATATATTGTTATATCCATACCATAACGTAACTGTTCAACTACTAAAATAATGTCATAAAAGATTTAAAAAGTAGAAAAGGTGCATGCTATATTTATCTGTGCTTTCTGCTACAATCCCAGCATATGTGCAAATTTCTAGATTGATCTAAAATGAGTACAATAAAATTTTCTTTTAGGTTATGTCCAGGCGGTGCAATAACAAGTCAACTTGTTTACCTTTATGTTTTTCTATATTTTTTGAATTATCTACAATGAACGCATATTGCTTTTGTAATCAAAGCTTACAAATTAAATGTTCTATTTAAAAACTAAGTTTGGAGAATCACCTGGCTTGCCTGGTATTATTAAACTAGCATAACTCTTTAAAAATTCCCTAAACTGTTCAAAATGATCTCCGGGAAGAGATTCAAGTTACCTTCAGAAATAATTCTGGGAGACTTTGCAAAGTTTATAAACCTTGCAAATGAGCTCTATCAGCTGCTAGAAAACTGATAACAATAGTTTACACATGTGTGTCACCAGCTGCAGTTCTCAGAAATGTAACCTTTGGAGAGGAAAGGAGGTTCGACTCCTGAGGATTCCACATGAAAGATCTGGACCCTCTTTCCAGGAAAATATACATTCCCATATATACTTGGGATTTGGGGCTCTGTTCCAGAGAATACAAGGACTCTCTGCTATTAAGACCTCCATCAGTGGCTGTTAAGGAAGTGCCTATGACAGCGAGATGCTTCCCTCCAATTTAAGCATGAAGTGGAAAATCACTTCCTTCCTATTTCAGAGAGTAAGCCAGGAGCTTGGCATAGAGAAGTAGCTGAATGGCCAGCCCTGTCTCGCCCTTTTCATTTGCATGATGGGAAGAACAAATGAGAGTCATAGAAAGGGTTGGACCTCATGGTTGACATGTCATGTTAAAGATGCAAATTAAAATTAGTTTGAATAATCTGAGCATAGTCAATAAACGTCCTATAACTGAGTTGGGGGGCAGAATTTCACTGGTAGTTGTAGATCCCAGATCTATAACTAGGACCGGTTGAATTTTTGCCCTGAGGTCAAATGTTACACCAGTTTGGGTTTCAGCTGTTCTAGATAATTATTGCTCTTTAGTGAGAGCAATATAGAAGCTAACAGAGTTAGGAGTTTATTGCTTTTAAAAGCTTACCGCATAAGATTATCTACCCTACTCTTTAATGTTTGGATTTTTTAATATAGCTTTCCTTTTATAAGTATGGTTTGGAAAAGTCAGGGGTATTTCCATATCTCGGAATAGGCATACATCTTACAGTTCAGAAGGGGAGGGGGCCCTGATGGCTGCTGCCCCCTGGTGGCAAAGTTCCAGCACCGTAGAGAAAGCACCTGTTGCTGGGACACAGGTGACAGACGAAGCTTCAAGTTTAGAAACCACAGATTCAGCGTGACGTGGCAGCAACTGTCCCATATTGATTTAGACGCTTGTCTTTATGAAACTTTGCCATGATCCTTCCACATTTGCACCTGTGTTCACATACCCGTGTCTCTTCACTCTGTGAGGGGTGAGATAGATGCTGTGTTTGTGCTTGCAGCCTGGGCGGAGGCTGGCGAGCAGCCAGTTGGCAGAGCTCTCTGGTGTTTCTGTGAAAGAGAGTAGAGAGACACTTCCAAGAAACATGGCAGAAAATGGCCACACACAGCTTAGTTGCCAAAGAAATACTGAAACACAAGATAAAGACAGAAGAGACAAAAGGTGGAGAGTCAGTGATCCACTGTGGGAGCTCCAAGTCTTCCCTTATCTGTCGCCCCTCCCATTCCATCTTTTCCTCTCCATGGCTCCAGATACACTCTCACAACGCGCCTACTTGAAGGCGTTGTGACCTGAAGTAATGACATCATCCCACACATCGCTCACCCACGAGGATGCATGGGCAAGGTGACTGGCCTCTCATGGGTCAAGGGAGTTGACTGAAGGGCACTGGACAGTCCATTCTGAGCCTGATCTACGCAGTGGAATGACTAAGGTCAGCAATCAGGACCATGACCCCAAGTGAATGAGAGGCCCAAGGGAAGTTCAGTGGGACAGCAGAGACTGTGGGGAGAGGTAGACTAACCCATAGGAACAGAGGCAGTCCAACAGCTCTGCCCAGCGTCAGAATTCATATAGCTTAGGGATGGAACGCAGGCTGGTGAGGAAGATGCATCATCAGAAAATAAGTCCCTTTATATTGTTTATAATAGAGGCAATAATAGTAGCAGCAGCATAGTACCTTCAGAGGACACTCGGCAGATTGCATGGGTGGCTGTAAATGAATCCAGGATTCAAGGTGAAATGGGTGGGCAGACAGCCTAGCTTGCCAGACAGAGAGGAATAAATCTTCAAACCAGGCTGATCTGGAATTGGAATTAAAGGTGAAAAGCGTCCCCAGGCACGCCGCTAGAAGTAGGATTCCTCAAAACAAAGACTGAGAGACAGGAACGGAAAACTTGAGGCTCTGGGGGGGTCACTGTCCAATCCTGATCCTTTAACAACACCAATAGTGTACGTGTATCAAGAATTTACTCTGTGTGAGCTTGACATTGACGATCTCATCCTCCCCACAAGAAGCAAGGTCTATGGGGATTCCCATTTTATAGATGAGGAAGGTGAGCCTCAGAGAGTAGTTGGTGGTGACTTTGCTAATGAGAGGTGGGATGGAGATTTGAACCTGACTCTACAGCTTGACGCTTTTATTTTATTTTCCATCTTTATCAAGGTATAATTGACAAATAAAACTGTGTATATTTAAGGTGTACAATGTGATGATTTAATGTGTGTATGCTTTGTGAAGTGATTACCACAATCAAATTAATTAACACATCCATCACTTCACATAGTTACCATTTCTTTGTGTGTGGTGAGAACACTGAAGATCTACTCTCTTAGCGACTTTCAAGTGTAAAATACAGTATTATGAACTGTAGCCACCATGCCGTCCCTTGGAACCCCAGAACGTCCTCATCTTATAACTGAAAGCCGATGCCTTTGATAACTCCACTCTACCACCCCCTTCAAGGGTCCTCCCCGCCACTCCTCTCCATTTCAATCACTTCAAAAGTGAGCTCAAGGTCTGCTTGCTTTGCAGAAGCAGTTTTCACTTAGATGGCAAAATCTGGTTTGTTTCCCTGCCGTCTTCTCCACTTCTCTCTGAACCCCAACACTGGGTACCTCCTGCCTCCGGGGACCTACGTCCACTCTTGCTCAGAGGACTGAGGAAAAGGTAAGCCACACATTATGACAGATGTAAAAAGAAGGGCAGGGTTAGATGCAAGTTCATTTCTTGTTTTTAAAAAGCAGAGCAGATTGATGCATAATGCAGATAAAATGATATTAAATACGTGCAAGCTGAATAATCTTAAACTTGTGACAGCCCAGAACCTTCTAATGGTACAGTATCAGCTATTCTGGTGGTTTTCTCTACCATAAGGATTATGCAAGAAGCTAAAGAAAGACCCCTGGGCTAATCACTTCAGCCGATTATTACAGTAACTGAAGAACCAGTCCCACCATTTGTAGTTCTGTTACCAGTATCGTTTCAAAACGAGGTCAAAACTATCCACTTCTTAGCCTGCTCAACGCCTCATACTCATCATACAACCTTCAGGTTTGTTTGCTTTTTGCCTCCCTCTGAAAAAACGTTGTCCCAACTGGACCACTCTGCAGAATTCAGGCTGCGATGGAGGAGAGTGTCAAAGTAGCTGCAAATTTCTCTGAGGAACAAGAATGAGTGACAAAAATTAAAGTAGCAAAACCCTCTCTTGATTCTCTCAAAAAAAAGTAAAAGGGGTAAAGCCTCTGGGGGCATTCATGCCAAAAATAAGGCTGCAGAAGAGGTAAAGAAACGGAAATTTGCAGAGCATTGATCTGTAGTAACGGGCCTGCACATTTGTTGTGACTGTCACAGGGAGATACAGAAAAGGGGGCTGTGAAGAAGGGATTGGTGGGCCATTTGTGTATGGTGTGTATTGCCAGTCCGGCCAAGTACCAGGAGAAGCAAAATCCAAAATACATGCCATGGCTGCAGTAACTACCGTGCCTTAGCAGCAGCACAGGAGCCCCGTTATTCCCAGAAGAAATAGACCATCCTTGGCATTCAGTCCTGGACCGAGCTCTTCATCCAACTCGGTAGGAATAACCCTATCTTGGACTCTGCAAGCTTGAATACACAGTTCACTCCAGACAATTTCCACTGTACCACATGCTCGTTCATTTCAAAGCATTCACTCAAGTGCGTGGTCTTCTTCAGCAAAAGGCGATCATTGCCCAGGCTTGCCTTCTGCCAGACAAGGACGAGGCCGTTTAAGGAGCTCTTGCTGGGAACCATCGTCTCTAATCTTATTATAGCTCCTGGACTTTCATTCCTTGCTTTGTTGATAATGAACCAAAGACTCAATTGGAAATGTAGGTTTCCCAACCAATAAGTCTAGAAGAACAGGAAACTCGTCTCAAAAATCCCCTATTTATCACGGGACTACTTTCATGTTTGAAATGGCTCCATGTTGCTTGGCGAGTACTAAGAAATTTGTGTTTCTTTAAAAATGGAACTTTCCATGGAATATCCAGTACAGGGATGAATCTTCTCTATGGGAAAATTTAGCAACAAAATTCATAGAGGCCTGAACATCCAGGTGGACCGGGTGTGTACACCTGTTGAGGAAATAGGCTGGTGCGTCCATTTCTCTATTTACAAAACAAGGTTGTTATCACCTTACCAGCTTCATTGCTCTTTCTATTTCTAGACAGAAAAAGGCTGATGTTGCCTTGTGGAAAGCAAATCGTGATGAAAAGCTCAGAAATAATATTGAGTAAAAAAGATAATATTACCGTGATTCAGGCAGCCATAACCAGCTTGTCCTAATGTCAGAACCATGAACATTATCAAGGAAAATGACAAACCATGACCCTAACTGAAAATGTCTTAGAACTTCACTTTAGCCTCCATAGAAGGGCACAGCCTTACAGATGCCACTTTTTAAAAGTTACAATTTCACCTATATTAGCTTCAGAAATCCCATGGATGGGATAAAGGAAATACAATTATGTGGGGCAAACTCAACATTCCGATATATAGATTCCTGGTAAACTCTGAGGGTAGATACAGAACGTTATGACCATCATATAATTCCTTCTCAGTGCCTTCCACTGGCTGCCTTTAGCTGTCTGTACTCCAATTCATCTTATTTCTTCATTGCTCCTTGGATTATCCACCCACACTGTCTCCTTTGCTCTTCTTGGTCAAGCAAATCTGTTCTAAGCCATTTTTGACTTTCTCTTGCCCTGTAGAGTATGGAATTTTCCACTCTTTCTTGTGAACTGGAAGAATCAAACCCTCTCCCCCAACGGAATGCTCCCTCACTTTACCAGGACCCTTTTCATGTAAGTCCCGTGCAAATGGGTTGATTTCATGAAGATGGTCAGACTCCAACAGAAAACTCTACCCCTGAAACTCATTATAAAAAGCAGTCGTTAGGCTTGATCTTAGGCACTAGCCAATCAACTTTTGAGTCAACCAAGTGCCCTCCAGATTATTAATGCCACCATTTGATTATTCACATACAAAATGATTTTAGGTTTTTGGGGTTTTTTTAAGATTTTTTTTTCCTTTTTCTCCCCAAAGTCCCCCTGGTACATAGTTGTATATTCTTAGTTGTGGATCCTTCTAGTTGTGGCATGTGGGACGCTGCTTCAGCGTGGCTTGATGAGTGGTACCATGTCCGTACCCAGGAGTCAAACCGCCAAAACACTGGGCAGCCTGCAGCGGAGCGCGTGAACTTAACCACTAGGCCACAGGGCCGGCCCCTGTTTTTAGGTTTTTTCAATGCTCTAGTTATCAGAGTGCTTGAGAACACCCCGCAGCCTCTGACCTCCTTTCCAGTGCTCCAGAAATAAGAAAACTCTAACCAATAGACAAGCTTTACTCCTAGATAAAGTGTCTGCCTGTGTCTGCTTCAAAACCTCCTAAGCAATCCCCCTTTGCCTCTCTCCAAGAGATAGTTGACATTTTCTTCACCTTCCTCCTCAAGTTCCCACCCAGGGCCTGAAACCTACAGGGATGGGCCAGCTTGGGTGTGACCAGGTGGCTCCCATCCCCCCGTTCTAGAAATGATACCTCCCTTTCCTAGTGTGTCCCCCCGCCTTCCTCTCTCTCCCTGTGTTTCCTTCTGCAGGGAACTTCTCAGCCTTGGCCTCCATGCTGTACATTTGGAACTGGCTCCTTTTCAGCCCTGGCTCCTTTATGCTTCCAGTTTGGTTTCTCTGACAGGTCTCCAACTATCTGACCCAGGAGCTCCCTGACTTTCCCACCTCTCCCTTCTCTGAGCATCACTGGAGCATCTCTATAAGACTACACGGTCACTGGAGGTAGAGCGGGTCAAGGAAATGGGAACACTTCACTGGGCATTTCCTATCTGCACATAGTACATTTTCTTATTTAATACTCACAACTCATCAGAGTGGCTTGTAGATGCCACTTTGTAGATGAGAAAATTGAGGATTTGAGTGGATAGGAAACTTGCCCCAGATCATAGCACATGCTAAAGTGAGCATTCAAATCCACATTTGTACGATTTCAAAGTACATCTGTCCACTATAGTTTAAAATAGTACATTTCCGACAAATACATTAGAAATTTTTAATAGTTACCTGAAAACGCAATTCTGGATCCATGGAATTAAGACAGTGAGGGAAGTAGTTTATCTAATTTGGAAAGGCTAGAAGGTTGCTTTGGGGTTTGTTTTTTTTAAGGTGAAGTTCCTTAAGAGAGTAGGATGCCAATTTTCAGGACCAACCTAAGAAAGAAGCATTTAAATCCTAATTTCATTTTAAAAGAATTAAGAGTTTCATTAAGGTCAAAAATAGGGCTAAGACACAGAATCCAAAGCTTAGCTCTCCTGAATTTTAGACAAGAACAATACAACCAAAAAGAATTGAAGTAATAATATAGATAATTTGCGGAAACATTTTGTAAGTTTAATATAGAAAATAAAGTTTGGACTTTATAAAAAGTCCCCACTTCGTATTTATTATGCCAGTGGAGGCTTAGCCACATCTGTTTAAACTCATCCTTTTGTTTCTAGAATTGCCGACTTTCTCTAATACCAACACTTAAGAGAAAGGAAAACAACATTTGCTTTCTAACATGCACCTTCTTTGTTTAAAGGAAATGAAAGAAGGAAGGTTAACTTAGGTGGACATGGCGAAGATTCTTATTACGCGGAAAGTGGATCAAAACTGTCCAGAAATTGATTTATGTAAAACTGGGAGGTCCACAGGCAGGAGTGTCTGTGGATTTAGTTCTAGCAGCTGAAGTCACTGGCTTATCTTTTTTTATTAATTTTTCACCTTCAGCTTTCAGCACTGTTGCCAGTTTCCATGAGGAGATGCTCAAAGACACATTACTAGGAGCAACGGGCCTCTCTGTTGTCTGAAAGTAATCTCCCCATAACCCCCAAGGCCTGCAACAGACACGGAAAAAACATAAATTCCATTTCCGTATGCGGCTTGGAATGCTGATTGTCATCACGCTATTGTGTCTGCTGTAAATATTTATGTTCTGGAAAAGTGCTCTAAGGAGCACTTACAGCTCCCTAGGAGGCACGCGGGATCCGTGGCCTTTTCTCTTTTCCCATTTTTATTATCGCCTCCATTTCCTTCCCCGCTGAGAAGCTTTGGGACCACAGGAAAGTGAGCACGTCTCTACTGCAGCAGGGAATATTCGGGTCGTCCCAACCCAAAGCACGGAGATGGGATGCGGACAGGGCGGCACCGTGTGCTTGTGTTTTCTCTTCACCTCCTTGGGCTACAGCTCGCTCATGTCACACGGGAAGAGAGAAGGAAGAGAAAGCAGGTTAGGGAGGTCCTTATCTGGAATGGGCAGAGCAGTGCTGCCGTTAGTCCCGGGACTCCAAAAACTCTTCACTCGGTTCAGCCTGCCTGCCGGATTCCAAAATGCTGTCAGCTGTCGAACCGCACCAGGGTGCTGATTCCCGACATTCTTCCTTAAACGAGTAAATAAAAGACACTCTCATCATGTAAAGTAGAAAGAATAATATAACAAACATCCATGTACCCATCACCTGGATTGTTTTCAGGACACAGAAACATCTGGACTCGTGGACGTTCCAGATCAGCTTTGCAAGTCAACCCCGCCCGGGATTCACTTCAACGTCTGTGCGGCGATGTTCAGGGGTTTGCATCACACGCATCAGCTAGGACGTGTAAACAGCGTGTAGAATTGTTTGAGGTGCTGTGTAATAATGGCATGCTTTTCTCAAACGGCGCCCACTCCTGCTTGTCACACCCAGAATATACACGGAGCATCTCGGGCAGCAGGCCCTGAGGAAGCAGCTCATCATAGCAGCAGACGCATCATAAATGTTGTTGAGTTCAGTGATCATAATTATGCTAATTTAGAGCTGAAAGAAATCCCAGGGCCCATCCAATTTGACTCCCTCCTTTTACAGATGGCAAAAGCTGAGTCTCAAAGGGATTAAGGGGTGCACCCAATGTCACACAAATACTTGATGGGATCAGGGCTAGAACCTCATTCTCTAGCATCACTCAGTCTAATGTTTTTTCCATCATCACCACATATTGTTTTCATAAAAAACAAAGTGAAAGCCATACATATTTGCTTTAACCATTGGCAAGGCTGATTCAGGGGGCAACAGTGGTATTTCATGCCCCACCTCTCCTTACGATGTTTACTTCCTTTTGACCAGGTTCCAAGGGACCCCAGCTCTCTCCTGATCGCCCAGGACCCTGTCCCCTGTGCCTTGCCCCATTTACACATTGAACACCATCCTGGGTCCCAGTCCCTCTGCCCTTACCTGTGCTGGCTAATCTGAGCAAGGAGCTCTCCCTATGGATATTGCACTGCTATGCATGCTAGTGGCCCACTGGTGGTCCCTAAATCCCAGTGCATTTTTAGAACCCCTAAAACTCAACACCAATCTCCTCTCTGCCATCATGGACCAGGATCAGTTGATTGGGCCTTCTTCCATCCTCCTTCCTTCTGCTACCAAATAATGTAAGTGCACCATCCAAACTGCAAAACATAAAGACAAAATAGTATATGAGAATAAAGAAGGAAAGGACCTGGATCATCCACTAACAGAATAATCTAACATTGGAAAATAAAGAATAGGCTACAATTATCATTCTTCTAGAACAGATGTCCAAGAAACTGAATCTCCCGAACATTCGGTCAAGGCAGTGAAATTGAATCCAGCGATGCCAAGTAGGCTGTGTCTCCCACGTGTTTATGGCAGGGCCAGAAGAGGCATCTGGACTTCTAGTCACCTGCCGTCTCCGTACTCGACATGAATCCAAATCGCATTTCTCAGATGCCTCCCTGAGAGGCCCCAGGCTCTGCTTTCAGCGCACAGTCCCACCTGAGAACGGCGCCAGTGCCTGGACTCCACGTGGCCTGAACAATATAAAGCAGCCAAAGAGTCTTGGTCCAGAAGGAGCTTTGCACACAGCACTCAGAGCTTCTGTATCGGCCTGCCCCAAGGAGACCTGACACTCCTGCAGTCGGGGAATCTGGCTTCAGGCAGCTGGCTGCTGGTTTCCCCTGGACTGATGTATTAGATTAGCTGAATGCAAAAATCCCTTCAACTTTAAAATCTTAAGACTCCTTGATTTCAAGGTCACTTTTCTGCAGAGTTGCAACTACTGACATTCCCGGAGGGGTTTCCCTGAATGGGGGCCAATGAGCCCTAGAAAATTCCTCACTGGCTCCCAAAGAAGCCCTCCTTTCTTCTTCTCACCTTAGTTCCCACTCCTCGCAGTTGGGAGTGAGAAAAGAAAGCATACACGTGTTTGTGAGAGGACCCCTGTGAACTGGACAGCTCATCACCACCGGACTAGAATAGACTTGGCACCGGGCTGGTCTCTAGCTCCTCTCTGAATGCTGCGGAGACAGAAGCCCAGTGCCCTTCATCACTGGCTCAGTCCTCTTCAGAGAGGCAGATCCAGACTCGACGCTGCCTCCAGAACCTTCTACTTCTAGAATCTTCTAGGCCTGTGCAGCCTAGCGAGTTACTTAACATCTTCAAGACTCAATTTCCTCCTCTAAAATAAGGAAAATAGTTTCACTTACCACAGAGGGATATTTGCAAAAGAGTGAGAAAATAGATATTAATTCCCTTAGCACAGTGCCTGGTACACGGTGAGCCAACAATGCACATTGTTATTATTCACAGTGGGCCTGAGAAGCTGAGGACTAGAATAGTGTTGGGAATTGTATGGTCACAGGCCCCATCTAACACAGCAGAAAACAGAGACGTAGAAAGATAAATTATTCTCCCAAATTCGTGCCAGCAGAATCTGTGCCCACCAGCCCACATCCAGCATGTGCCACAGTCCTCACAGCCTAAGGCAGTTTCCTTTCTCGGCTTGTCCTTTTTCTTAATGGCCACAAAGCCATCTTGAATGTTTGCTTGGTGTTCTTCTTCGTTAAACTGAAAACAGCACACCCTTGAGTGCCTATTAATCTTGATTCGCTTTTCTGAGCAAGCCATCTGACTTGTGTTGCATTTCACAAAGTCTCTCCATATGCTTGCCATAAAACATCCTTCCTCTTCTTTCTTTCTTTTTTTCCTTTTTCCAGCCCTTTGGACACTCAACAGAGCCTCCTCTAAAACGTACTTTGGAAATCCAAACGCTCGTAATGACTCACGTCAAAGAGCTTTCTCCTCACCTTCTCCCATGAATCGCAGCCTCCCTCCTGACAACTCACCTGTCTGCGAGAGGCATGGGCCTGGCCCTTGTAAGTCGTCTCAGGTACAGAACTACGCTGGGGCCACAGCACTTGGCCCGAGTCCCAGGGCAACAACTCACATGAGGACCATTTTACAGCTAAGCTGCAGAAATGTGGCTTCTGCTCTGGAAATGAATTTGATAAGAGGGTTTTCTCACTTGGATTCTCATCCGGCTCTCCTGACACGTCTTATCATAAGACACATTTTTGCTATCCGTTGATCCTGAGTCAGTTAAACTCAAGGAATCCCAAAATAAGTTTGCTGAATTCTTGGGTGAAAAATGTACTTAGAGGCAGTGGCACAATTTATGAAACAGAAACTCTACTTTCAAAGTCATTTGAACTCAACACATATTTATTGAGTACCCTCTGCATGCACGGCCCTTGCTAGGTATTTTCATCTACACATCCTGCTTAATCCTCACAGCTCCGCAGTGAGTAGATTTTGTTCTGCTTCAGTATTTCAGGAAGAGAAAAGTGAACCGCGGTATAACCCAGGGTTAGAGGCAAAAAAAGAAATGTCTGTGTCATCAGTTCGGTATAATATTTATACATTTTCTACTTATATGATCTATAGAATAAATGTTCCATTAATGGAATTAATATTCCGTATAGTTTTATGTAAGAAGGGTTAATGAAAGTGGTTTTATTCTGAGCAGATAAATTTATAATGAGCCTTAAGTTACTATTTTTATTTGCATTATTCTTTAGGGTGCCAGGCGGGTGGTAGAAACTCAGAGAGTTCCCAGTGATTTGCCTGAGATTTTGAGATTTTAAAATTCTGCTCAGTGTGACCAAGGCAGAGCAGGGCGCAGCAAGGGGTCTTCTTGGAATGAATGTTAAACAGGACTGAATGTGGGACACACATGAATCTCTCCATCTCTCCAGGATGTCTGCATGGAGGGCTGATTGTGTCCCCGGGGTGACAATCTCACGTGGTGACACCAAATTGTGAAATCCCACATAGACCCAGTGTGGGTCCACATCTGCGCTGTCAATTAAAAACAGCCCAAGGAAATTATCGTTCTTATTTCTAGGCAGTTTATAGCACTCTTTCTGATCTTCTGCCCTGGGAACCATGTGCTTCAAGACATCTTCCATTGGGATGAAAGCAGTCTGCTGCAATAAAGCATTATTTACATTACTATTTACTGAGACGGCTTGAGGCCTCCCACGGGCATGAGCTGGTGGATTTCAGCAGGAGTTCATCGATGCTGGGAAAGCCGGCTCTTAGGCCTTGCCATGGTAAATAAAGAGGCATCTCCATATCATCCAGTCATGCGTTAGGCCTTTGATAATTTGCCTGCCCACAATCAAACACTCTGGGGGATTCCATATCCATGGGTGGTTTCCACTTCCCTCCACCTGAATGACATCCTCGCTTCTTATTCATCCTTTTTATCAAACTGGTGCATCCTCATATCATGCACGTTAATTTTTGATACTCGGCTAAATAAAGAATGAAAAGAAAGCAAACTTCCCGGTAAAGATGGATCAAAAGGGAAGAAATAATGTCAAAGTCTTTTGCAGATTATTCCTCTGCTTCCTGCCAATCGTGCTGTGGTGGAAAGCTGCCTGTGAATAAGTACGTATGTGTGAACTTAGCCTTAATGTTATTTCCAACACGTGGACACAGCAGGGCCAATGGCCTGGCTTTGGATGAGATGTCTGGGACTGCATCCTTGGGGGCTACAGTGAAGGCAGAGAGGGCACCTCTTCCTCGGAGTCTATGCACATCCAGCGACTTTCTGCTTACCATTGGTTTCTCCTGCATATTTTCTTATGGGAAAAAATGGCAGCTCTATTTCTCACTGTAAATTGAAATTTTAATCAAGATTCAATTGAATCTGTCTCTTGAGAGTATAGTCACAGAGAGTCAGCTCCCCTTAGGTGATTAGTTGTGGATTGTGTTGAGACCCAGACCTCAGGCAGAAGATAACCTTAGTTATCTGCCCCAAGAGGCTCTGTCTGAACTGTTGGCCAGGCTCTTAATGTCTGGTGGCCTGACATCGAGGTCTGAGTCAACCTGAAGCAACCACACCATCTTCCATAGAGAGCCATGCTAGTCCAGCAAACCAGATATTGCAGGAGGCCAAGCGGCATGCTCTCTCTTTCCCCTACTCCCCAGTAGTGGAAGACATCTCAACAATTCTTGCTCTACAGGCTTCTCACTTATAAACTCTATGCAAACCGTCCCATGTATAAAGTACAATACAATTGGTTGGACTCTTTATTAATCACAACTTTAGTGCTGTCATATGTGCCTGAGTCACCTTGATCAGACTATGTGATCCCAAGTCTCTCAGTTACACATTTATAAGTTATTGGGAAAACATTCTTACAAAGTAATCTTATTTGCAATTAAATGCATTGCAATTAATAAGGGGCAAGGGGAATCGGGAATGCTAGTGGTGGGACACAAGCTGGAATTTTAAGTAGGATGATCAGTGTAGACCTTACCAGAAGGTACCATTTGAGTAAAGACTGTTACTTCACTGTAGACACCCAGATGAATCAGGCATAGCATCTGAGCTTAAGGAGTTTGTCATCTAATGATGGAAAATTTTCCAGAAGACAGACAACAGACTGAAGTCATTAAAGACTGATGAAAAGATGTATGTAAATAGCAATGAAAGGAAGAACATGTTAACTCTAATGAGATACATATAGGCAAATAGCTTTCGTGCGTCTCAGAATGAAGACAGGATGCTGAGAAAAGGGCAATTATCTATACCAGTCGCTTGATGAGGACGGGAGGAGGGTGATAGAGGCCGGCATGACAGGGCCACTACTAGAAAAGCAGATGGTATAATGTTGGGAAGAGCTGAGTTTGTGTGAAGGCTGGAGGAGGTGGGAGAAAGCATTTTAACAGTCAACAGAATGAAAACTACTGCAGATGATGCAATAAATGGGTCCCTAAAAAAGTGAAGGAGCAGAGACCAAATGGACATGTTGACCCTGGTGGCAAGGCACAGTTCTTTCTCTGAGATGAATGCAAAGCAGGACCAAAGCAAGGACTCAGAGAAGGTTGAGATGGAGAGGAGGAACGGGGCTCAGATGCCCGCATCAATTTCCTTTGGAAAGTAGGAAGCAAGGACATTTGCCAAGAATGAGCAAGTAGGGATGGAGATTAGGGTTTGGCAAGTCAGAAAAGATTTAGAAAAAGCACACTTAGAAATATGCTTACGAGTCAAATAAAGATAAATCAAAAGGAACATGAAGTATCAGCAATTGGAACCAAGAAGCCCTAGATTGGGACTCTCCCCAAGATGCTCAGCCACCTGGGACAAGGCAGAAGGACCAAAGGCGAGAGAACCCGGGGCGTGGACCAGAGAGAACAAAGCAAGGTGTCAGTGAGCTCCCTCACAGCTCCGGGGCCACGAGGGCCATTCGACAGGACTGCGAGCTTCAATAGCGTCTGCATTAAGAATCCATACAGTGTCTTTAGCAAACAGATGAAATCATCAGGAAAATCATTCAAATTTGGCTGGAATGGCTTCAGAATCTGTTTTAGGATTTTGGCCCTGGACACTTAATTTAATTTGTCCCTAGGCCTCCAAGACCGTAGAATAAAACAGGAGAAATTCTCCCTACTTCTTATTCAAAGAACATTTAGAGTAATTAATATATTATCTGTCAATTGTGTTACTGTCGATTGTGCAGTAACACTTAAGTCTCAACTTCCTAATTCATAATCAGCTAACCAGACCAAATTGCATAGTTCTGAAGAAAATATAAACACAAGCGTGGAAACAGTTTATCCATAAAGTACAGCATTTGATAAGTTCACCGTGAATAACTCAGACTTTGTGTTTCACAAAAGCACACCTCTGATACAACTCAATATGAATATGAATATATACACCCAGGCTCTGGGTTTTTTGTGGGGTGGGGTTTTTTTTTTTTTTTTTTTTTGTGAGGAAGCTTGGCCCTGAGTTAACATCCATTGCCAATCTTCCTCTTTTTCGCTTGAGGAAGATTAGCCTTGAGCTAACATCTCTGCCAATCTTCCTCTCTTTTGTGTATGGGATGCCTCCACAGCATGGCTGATGAGTGAAGTAGGTCTGCACTCAGGATCCAAAGCTGTGATCCCAGGCCGCCAAAATGGAGCTTGTGTAACTTTACCCACTCGGCCACGGGCTCAGCCCCCCAAGCTCTGTATTTTGAAACGTATATTGACAGAACATTGTCTGTTCATTTAATTTTAGTGTTTTATCTTCCTCAGGCCATGTTTCTTACATAAAATATTTGGGGTTCCCCAAAATAATGCTATTAAAATGACTCATTTGTGTATTCAAAATAAACTCTTCTCTGTACTTGGGCAAAGGGGACGTATTAGCCAACGTGTCGTTGAAATGACTATCAAAGGGCTCCAGGCTGTGTGGTGAGGCAGAGGAGGTCAGAAAAGGGCCTGAGAATGGTAAAGATTGGGATTATCTGAGGCCCGGGAAGAGATGGTGAGGATATGGAGAAGGAAGAGCAATTCCTGTGAGAGTGTGGAAGAGGAGGACGCAGGGAAGAAGTGTCAGAGAGAATGTTCAGGAAGGGAAGGCCCAAGTTCACGTGTAGTGCAGATCCTAATGATAAGGGTCCAGCTATGGATGAGACAGCTAATTTCGACTGGAGGAGAAGGTCTTTGGAACCAGAAGGCTGAATTGCTGGGAGTCTAGTTTCCCTTCTCCAATCTATTCTTCTTAAATTCACCAGAGGGATCTTTCCAAGAGCAAAATCTGAACTGAACTGTAGCATGTTTAATAAACGCCGTCTTGGCCACTTATTCCAACTAAGAAATGCTTACTCGTCCTTCAAGCCTCTGCTCAAGTGCTAACCTCCTTTGAGGAGCCTTCCTGGGCTCTAGGCAAAGTCTGGCATTCGCTTCCCCACCATCCCATCGCACCGTACGCAAGTGTCATTAGTGCTTATTGCTCTGTGTTGCAAATTCCACATAATGAGTTCTCTTCTAAAATACAAGATCCTTAAGGGTGAAAAGTCAGATTTATTCGTGGCTGCGCCCTACTGCCTAGCATGAAGCCTAGGACATTGTTGGTGCTCAACTAATTAATATTTAATAGTAGGGGTTTTTAAATGGGAATGAACATTTCAATCCTCTGGAGGGATTTTGCCAAATGCAGAGTCCATTGCCCCTCCCAAGACCTTATGGATCTAACCTCTGGGGCCGCATTTGGGCAATTGCATTCCGAAGATGCCTCCTCAGATGGCTCAGATCCTGCCCATGGTCGAAAGCCTCAGCCCTGAAGATGCTGCTCCAAATTCTATGCACTCACGCTACTGACATCACTCATGGGGTCTGGAGGCAGGAGGTCACTGTGAAGAACCCAGGTTCCAGAGCCAGATGGATCTGGAGTCAATTCACAGCCCTAGTCTATGAGTCTATTGCCAACCAACCATGGGAACTTGGGCCAGTTCCTATACCTCTGAGCCTTGACTCAGTGGGTGGTTGTAAAAATTAAATGGGACTATGCACAGTACATAGCAGACATTCATGCTGGTCCTGATTATGTCTGGTAATGAATCAAAGTCTTGGGCATACTCTTTCCATTCCGTCCTGTCTATTATAATAATGATGATCTTTTGTATATTTGCAAAGCTTATTATTCTTTCCATAAAAGTTTCACATTGTTGACATCACTGAAATCTCTTAATAACTCTAAAAAAGGAGGCAGAGAATGTCTTGTTTACTCACTTTGTAGATGAGGGAATTGCACTGCACGGAAGCATAAAGATTAGCCTTGAGCACATCTGAATGCCCGCGCCAGAACAAACGCCTTCCTGTTCTTCTCTCTTTGACCACCGACTCATCAGTGCGCATCTGCCCTGTCCCCAGGTAGTCACACAGGTGTACAGGGAACAGCCATTCATTAGGTCATCATCCACTCAGGATAAAAGGAAAGCAGCTTGCCAGAAGTAAAACCTCTATCTAGAAGGATTAAAGTTCTCGCGATGAGAATGCCATGTGCTAAGATGCAGAGGCAGGAAAGAGACAGGTGCGTCTGGAGAATAAGCTCATGGTTGATTCTGATGAGTAAGAGAATATGCTGGAAGGAAGCATCCCGGCCAGATCATGAAGGGCCCTGAATGACATCTACACTTGTTTGGAGATGCAGAGTCATTGATGGTTGTTAGCAGGAAAACTGATGGTTTCAACACTCTGGCTCCAGCTTTCGGAATAGATTAAAATGGGGATAATAATAATAATAACAAAACACATGCTGGGCACTGCCCTAAAGGCTTTACAAGAATTAATTCATTAAAAAAATAATAAAGAGGGGCTAGCCCAGTGGCACAGCAGTCAAGTTTGCATGTTGCACTTCAGCTGCCTGGGGTTCACCGGTTAGGATCCCAGGTACGGACCTATGCACTGCTTAACATGCTGTGGCAGGCGGCCCACATAAAAGGTAGAGGGAGATGGGCATAGATGTTAGCTCAGGGCCAATCTTCCTCAGCAAAAAGAGGAGGCAGATGTTAGCTCAGGGCTAATCTTTCTCAAAAAAATAAGAGTTCATAGATAGAGCAGTTGGGCAGTTGCTGGAGGCAGAGGAGAGGAGAGGCAGAAGTGGGTGAAGACGGTTAAAAGGTACAAACTTCCAGTTATAAAATAAATAAGTCTTAGGGATGTAATGTACAGCATGATGACTATAGTTAATAATACTATATTGCATATTTGAAAGTTGCTAAGAGATTAGATCTTAAATGTTCTCATCACAAGAAAAATAATTTTTTATAACTATATATGCTGATGCATGTTAATTAGACTTACAGTGGTGATCATTTTGCAATACACACAAATATTGAATTATTATGTTGTACACCTGAAACTAATATAAATCTTATATGTCAATTACACCTCAATTGTAAAAAGAAGAATTAACGCATTTATCCTCATCCCCACCCTTTCAGCATCATTTTCTTCATTTTACAGATGAGGAAATCAGGTCAAGTTGATTTTAAAGAACTTGCCACGATCACATAGCTGGAAAGTGGCAGAGCTGAGATCTGCTGGGGGTCTGGCTTGAGGGGCAAAGCTCTTAAACACTGCTCAGTGGTACCTCCCAAGAAACAAAAAAACAGGCAGATCAGTCAAGAGATGGTAGCAGTGGGAATGAAAAAGAAGAGAAAGAAGCAAGAGCAAACAAATGTAGACTGTTAAAGACTATGATCTAGTATTTGTAGAAATCTACTTGCCAGGTGTATCAAAGACATCTTTCATTCATCGCCTTTATAAGTAGAAGGATAGTTGGTAAGAATGATTCATGTTCATCTTCATCCATATTTTGCAGGTCAGGAAACATTCAGAGGTGTTGTAAGAATTTTCCTTCTCTCTGTTGAGCCCTTATTTGGTCTGGGGGGATCAATGCCTTATGCCTCACAGACATCAAATAAGTAATGACTCAAGCAAAGAGAACCCAGGAAAGACAGACACCCAGGCCATGTTTGTTCTGAGCAACTTCATTTTGTGAGGCCATACTTTCTAGAAGATACTTGGCAATAAAAGATAGAAGAATGTAAAGATTGGAAGCATTAAGGAGAGGAGTGAAGAGAAAAAACAGATCCGAAAGGCTTCAGCTATCTTTGAAAATGACCAGAAATCTAAAAGCATAAAACATTTTCAAACTTGCAACTGAAATGGGGGAAAACAAAAAGGATAACCATAAAAGAAAGGATGCCCAAAGCATTGCCTAAGCTGTCCTGGGTGTCTTCCTGAAAGAGCCCTGGAAGACTCTGTGCCGAGAGAAAAGCCCCATCTGGATGCTTTGGAGACAGCCCTCACTGACCTCATGCTCTTTCCCTGAGCTCATCTTGGACGGCTTCACGGATAAGCAAATTATGTTTGATGTGCTGCTTTTAATATCTCTCCTTGTTTTCTGACTTCTCTTTGCATAACTTCTAGAGTGGTTTCAGTTCCAAACTTCCCTGAAAGACTATTTCCAGGGCACTCCCATTTTGCCGTTCTCAGTGTTTGTCAGTAGACTCTGCAGAAGTCACTCCTTAGGTGAGTTTTGCTATGCAATATTCCCCATAGGTAGCTGGGATGGAGACTGGCCGGTTGTTCTTCCAGTTACGTCCTTTTTCCTCCTGGGCACCCAGTTGTTCTTTTTCCCAGCCTCCCTTGCTGTCGGGACACCCATGTGGCTGAATTCTAGGTGAAGAATGTGGACAGAATGATGTATGCCATTTTCAGGCTGGTCCATAAATCCCTCATCCACTCAGGGGTGACTTCTGCTTCAGTTATGTTGAGTGTGAGATGCCAATGAGACACCCAGCTCTGTGGGTTCAAAGCTCACAACAGATGTCTGAACTTGAGATAGAATCATTGATAGAGATGTGATTGCCCAGAGACTGGAGAATGAGAAAGGACCAAGGACAGAATCATGAAGACCACTAGCGCTTAATAAGTAAGACTGTCCCAAGAAACTGGAGATATATTCTGAGAAGGAAAGAGCAAGAGAAAAGCAGGGTGAAATTTTCATGAAAGTTAAGGAAGGAGAGAGTTTCCAAGAGGCAGTAATAGTGATCAGTGTTACTGCAAGTTCAATAAAATGAGGAAAGAAAAATATGTCTCAGATTTTCCAGTTCCCAAGTCTTTGACAGCATTTGCCAGTTTCTGGTGGGGGGTGGGACTGGGAGGTTTGGGGAGTGTAGAAGATAGTCTTCAAGAGTCTGAGGACTGAATGAGAGCAGAAGCGTAGACAGTGAGTGTAGACTTTCAATGTCTATGAGGGAAAAGAAGACAGAAGAAAGCAAAGCAACAAGACAGAAGAAACATGGCAACAGGGAAAGGCATTTTAATGAGAAGACAAAGTAAATTAGAAGATAGATCTGCATTATCATCCCAACCTTGTATGTGGGAAAGAGGGTGGATAGATAAAAACAGACTGAGAAAGAACACACATACAAAAAACCAAAAAATAATAATATGCTAAAATGTTAAAGGTGACAATCTTCTGGTGGCAAGTGTATATATGGATTTTATTTTTCTTCTTTGTAATTTTATGTATTTTCTAAATTTTCTACAGTAAGTATTATATTAGATTTCTAATATATGTATATAAATGTCTGTAAATATAAATATGTAAAGGAGTTTTAGCTTTGTTTTTTAGTGGAAGAGACTCAAGTATGTTTATAAGCAAAAGACCAAAAAAGTAAGTGGTAAGAGGAAGGAGAAGGAGCAGTTTGTGAAGCAAGGTTCTGAGGGAAATGGGGATGTAAGGACTCAGGTTAGTGGAGAAAGTTCTCATCTGATATTTTATTTTCTCAAGGCCACAGCTGAGGAAGAAACAGGAGGCATGGCTGAGGTATTCAGAGTTGGGAGTTGACAAGAACGTGGAAACATATGATCAGCATGCTCCCACCCATCACCACCACCAAGAACTGGAACCCTCTTGCTAGCAGGTTCTTGCCTAGACTGTCCCACCTTGTTTCCTCAGCCTGGACAGACTTCCTGGGCAGCGCTCCTTGCAAAGAATCTGTCCTCTTCTCTTACTTCTATCAAAAATCAATTTTCCTGTTCATCCCTGTGTGACCCCACTCCAAGCAGACATCATTACCCAGCCCAGCAGTGGAAAGCACTCCATGAATTAACCATATGAAGCTGATGGTGAATAATGACTAATATTATTCCTTCCTACTGCTGAGAAGTTGCGTTTTAATAGAAGACTTAGAGCTATGTGCTCTAGTCAAAAAGTAGGCATTTCCAGCTCTGCGGCACTTGGGCAAGAGAGCATTTTTTTCAATGAAAGGGGGAGGGTTGTTCCAGTTTTCTTTAAACCCACCATCCAGGTAAAGGTGCAGCTTGTCTCCATGTAAGGATAGCCACACTGATAGGTGGATGCTAAATACTCACCTGTTATAGACCACTTTAACTAACAGAAAGATAAATAATGGCATAAGAAAAGAAGACTATATTCATCAAACATGTCTTTCAAGGACCAGGATAAAATAAAGATCTTTTAAGAAAAACAAAAACTGAGAGAGTTTGCTAGGAGCAGACCCTCGCTAAAGGAAATCCTTAAGTATTTATTTCAGGAAAAAAGGATATTATTCCAGATGGAAAGAATGAGACACAGAAAGAAATTAAAAACAAAGAAAGGGGAAAATATGCGAGTAAATCTAGAAAAACATTGATAGATAAAATAAGAAGGAGAAGAATGAGATTATAATAATAATGTTCTTGGGGAGTAATGTTAAAAATAGAGTTAAAATACACGATAACAATAGCACAATGTTAGAAAGGGTGATTGAAACTGAAGCATTTTAAGGATTTCATGTTATTTGGAAAGAGGGTTTAGTATTGATTAACTTTATATTTTGATAAATTATGCATATTAAACTCCTGTAGTAACCATGAAAAGAATAACTTTTAAACTACTTTAGAAAAAAAGCAAAATGAGAAAAACTAAACAATAAATCCAAAACAGGGTAGGAAAGGAGAGAGAAAGGAACATGGAAATGGTAAAACAACTAGAAATCACAAAATAAGATACTAATATGGGAGCTATAAACACAAACATTTCAGTAATTGCAATAAATGTAAACAGATTAACTTATCCAATTAAAAGACAATAATCAACAGACATTTTTTAAAGGAACACATCAAAATCATATAGATACAGAAACATTAAAAGGAAAAGTATAAAAATATATATGCAGATGAACACTAGTCAAAAGAAAATATAGTGGTTATTTTATTTTAGGAAAAAATGGACTTTAAAGTAAAAAGCATTGCTAGAGATAAAGAGGGTCACTTCTTAATGATAAAAGGTTTAATTTGCTAGCAAGTTAAAATAATTCTAAACTGTTATGCATCTAATCACAAGGCCTCAAAATACGTAAAGCAAAAATGGAAATAACATGTAAAAATAGATAAATCTACCATAATTGCAATAGATTTTCATATGACACTCTCAGAAATTGTAAGTCCAAGCATTCAAAAAATCAGTAAATAAAAGCTTTGAAAATAAAACAATTAAAAAGCTTGACCTAATGAGCAGATAGAATATTGCTCCTAATAGCTACTCAGAGTATTTATAATAACTGACCATATGCTGTGCCATAAAGCAAGTTTTAACACATTTAAAAGAATTGGTGTCATACAGAACATATTTTATTATGATGCTATCAGTAAAAATCAACAACCAAGAGATCACTAAAATTATCATGTTTGAAATTGACACACTTCTAAATAATTTATAGATCAACAAAATCAAGATGAAAATTGGAAATATCTTAACTGAGTGATAATGAAAATGCTACACATCAAAACTTTCAGGATGCAGCTAAAGCAGAACTTAAATGCAAATTAATGGCCGTAAACATTTATATTAGTAAAAAAGAAAGACCAAAAATTAATGATTAAAGCATACATCTCCAGAAGCTAGAAAAGGAATTGCAAAATAAATTCAAATTCAGTAGAAAGAAGAAAACAAGTAGGATAAGAAGAAAAAGTTAACAAAACTAAAAAGAAACATATGAGAGAGGAACAAAGTCAGTCCTTTGGAAAGACAAATAAACGACAAACTTTGAACAGATAATTACATTTTTGCACAAACTATTCTAGAATACAGACAATAAGAGAATGCCTCCCACTTTATTTTATGAGGTCAGTATGACATAGGTAGCTGAAAGGGAAAGAGAGAAAGATGATCCTATAGCATATGATTAAAAATGAGGAGTCTGGAGTTAAACCAACTGAATTTGAATCCTAGCTCTGATCATTTACAATCTAGTCATAAAGCAAGTTACTGAACCTCAGTTTTCTCATGTGTAAAATAAGTATCTGAGATCAACATACATCATAGATATTTTTAGAGGATCAAATGAGTTGTTAAAAGGACTTAGAAAAAGAAGCATCCAATAATATATTGCTGCTATTATTATTATTATTAGCTATTGATATCAAAATCTGACAAGGATTGTATGAGAAAGGAAGATTACAGATCAATCTCAATCACGAAAATTGATACCAACAACCTCAACAAGATATTAGCAAAAGAAAAACAGATATATGTAAACAATATCATGGTATAATAGTGTTTATTCTAGAAATTCACATTTGATTTAACATTAGTACGTCAATTAATGTAACTCATCACATTAACAGCTTAAAGAAGAAAATCATACACGTATCTTAATAAATGTACAAAAACTTTCTGCCAATAATCAAGGTCTTTTCATGATTTAAAAAATTTCTCGGCAAACCTGGAACAAAGTAATTCCTTATTCTTCTGAAAAGTATCTAAAACAAAACCAACGGGAGCCTCGTTTTCAATGGTGAAACACTGGAATTTCTTTCAGATCAAAAATGACATCTAAATCCTAGGTCTACTGGGAAAGTAGCACTTCTGGAGAGTGCGTTGATCACTGCTTCACCTCTTCTTGCAGTTAACTCTCAGAAATGGACCACGGTGTTTCAGTCACTTGCCCCTGCTGGGTAGGCAGGCATGGAACCAGACTCCAGAACAGTCGAGAGAAACTGGAGGGTATAAAAACCCTGGTGTGAATGGAACAGGGACTTCTGGGAGAGCCTGACAGTCTCTTCACCCCCAAATACGCAGCTACAGCTGGGCTTTCATGGGGCCAGGAAAGCGTGGGAAGCTCGTGCTTGCTCTCCGCTGCCTTCTCATTCCATCATCCCCCTGTGAGCTTTAGCTTTAATTGAAGGGAAATGGGAAAGCAAGTCACCAGCACCTAAGAGTACTTTATTCGGATACTGAGATGTAAAATGACTTAGTCTTTGTTGAGAAGAAACTTGAATGTTTACAACTAACGAAGGAAACAAAGAGTCTTGATCAACTGACTCGACTGAAGGTCCCAAGTAAGATAAAACTAGTCTGTGTCCTGGTCTCCACCACAAGTGGAAGGGTTTGTTTGTTTGTTTGTTTTCCTATTGCATTTTCCCCTGTTACATTGTTCTACTATAAGATACTGTGCTCACTCATCTGTAATACAAACCACTCCTACTTGAATGGACATCCAGGCGAGATAGAGAAGCTTATTATAAATAAATATGTGAAGGAAAAAAGAGATCATTTAGATATTGTGCTTATTGAACAATCTGAAAGAGTATTTTGAAACTGTAGCTACGTCAGTGGTCCCCCCTCAGCAATGATTTCAGTAAAAGTGCTTCTGACAGTTTCAAATCCTAAAATTGAACACAAATCGATGTAATTCCCAGGAGGATTGGAAAGTTGGAGGGATCCTCTGCTCCACACAAGTTCTCACTAAGATATTTGTTTTCCCTCTACACGGGGCCCCTCTGCTCTGGAGCGTCATATTTGGGGGAGTGTAATTTTTTAACAAGGCTCAGAATACCTGTCCCATCACATCCCAAGACCATGCCTTTCCGGGGTCTTGCCATCTTCCTAGGGAGATGTCAGGAACTCAAAGATCTCTCCATGTTTTTATTCCAGGGTGACGTCTGCTCCTGTTTCTCCAAAATAACTGCTTCTCCCCTCAACCCTTTTCCTCTCTCTTGCTCTTGCCACAGTAGACATTAAGGGCCGGTTAAATCCAGAGTCATAACCATTAGCTACCAAAAAAACAAGTTGCCTTATCCTCAAAGGCAAAAAGAATTTAATTTTTAAAATCTCCCATGAGGTAGAGAGACCTATTTGCATTTCATCCTCCTAGTGCATGGAAGAATGAACAGAAAAACAAAACTGTTCCACTTCCTATTAAAATACTTCACATTAAAATAGTCCAAGTGTTCATTTGTTATCACTGTAGGGTCATTTACTGAACATTTACTGAAACCAGGAGTGTGGGAGCCACAGAGCAATCGTACCCTCCTGCTCTTTGTGATGGGGTGACTGAGGGAGCGTGGGGTGAGTGAATTCTTGTGGCAGGAACAACTCCATCCTGTGGCTTGTGCTGCTGAGTAAGCCTGGGAAGACAAGTGGGCAAGGATAGATTCTACCAAAATCACACTAAACAGATTTGTAAACTTTTCTCCACTTAAAATGTATTGTTGACATTTTCTCATCATTAAATAATCTTCAACATTACTCTTAATGTCTGCTTAGTAATCCACATATGTATGTAACTTAGTTTTATCACCAATTCCTTGTTGCTAGATATTTTTGTTGCTTCTTATTTCTGGCTATTCTATGTAATGCTTCACTGACCACCCTTGTAAATAAATGTGGCTTGCATCCTTGACATTTCATTTGGATGCACTCCTAGAAGTAAAATCAGTGGGCCAAAGGATATAAGCATTTTCTTTTAAAAACTGATAAGCATTACCAAATGCCCTCTAAAGGCTTGTGCCAATTTACATTCCCACAATCAATAGAGAATGCTGGACTGTAATTCTCAAAAGGCGATGTCTTTGTGCTCGTGAAATATGAATTAAAAAAATAACAATGACTGATGAAAGCCAACCTGTAGGTGTCAAACACTTCATCCCAGGGCTCATTCTAAGCACTACTCATGAATATATATAAATCCTCACAATCCAGTTGAGTAGGTGCTGCTATTGTTTACAGATAAGGAATCTGAGGTCCAAAGAGGTCAAATGGCTGAGCTGAGGTTAAAACCCAAGCATTCTGGTTCCAGAGTCCAGAGTTTAACCATCATATTATACTGCCTCTCTGATATCAAAATTAGCTATAAATTGACCTCTTATAACCTTTTTGACTGATTACTTCCTAAACATCAAGGGCACAAAAATTTATCCAAAGGAAAAGTATTAATATGCCATCCAGATATTCCAGCCCACAAAGTTCTTCCAGCCAATCTACTCACGAGCTACAACTGTCCAGATTGAAGTTTATTCCTCTAAATCTTAAGCTTTGATTTAAATATATACATCATCCAGATGGCTGCAAACTTTAGGTAACCATATGAGGTCTTGCCCTTTCCCCACAGGTACCAGCAGTGGTTTCCCATGTGCTTAGTATATACTGGCTAAATTAAGGGAGATGAAGGATAACCTCAAGTTGTTCCAGAGCATATTCCTATTTTATCCATGAAGGACCTTTCCCTGCCCATTGGAGACAAGACTATATCTGGAAAAAGCAGGGGGTCCTTCTCTATGGTATTTATTCCAGACAAAGTATAAATAATCACCAAGAAACAAAAGCACATTGATCAGAACCCAGGGGGGTTGCAGGGTCTTGTAGGCAACTGTTAAGCAGGATTCATCCTGGGACAACCCTTAGAACATCTGATGTGGAGAAGACTCGAAGAAAGGAACATATTCTGCAGTAAGCACCAAATAACTAAGGGAAAGTTTTAAGTCCTGGAGAGACAAGAGATCTGTGGCCAGAAGCACCCTTTGCCTCTAAAAATGAGCACCAAGGGCAGAGAATCTTGGAGACCCTGGTGCACAAACTCCTGACAGGAGCTATTGGCCTTCCCAGAAGGTCAACTGACCATCCCTCAAAAGTGATGAAGGAAAGCTCAGGCTGGGACAGCTTCTGCTCCTACTTCCAATGTTATCTTCTCTGGCCCTGCTTGGGTGCTACAACCAGAGGGGAGAAGGGCAAACATGGAATGGAAATTCCACAGTAGAAGCCAAGAGAAGAGACTGACCTTCAACACCATCTGGGTGGAGCTGGGTCCCTGAAACTATGGGTGGAACTTGAGTGAAAGTGACAAAGTGATTTCTATTTCAGACTAGCCGGGAGCAAAGACTATAGAGTATATGTTCTGTTTTGTGCCAGTCACCCAGGTATCCTGACAGCACTCTCTTTCACTCTCAAAAGTTGTACTATCAGGATGTGTTCCAGTCAAGATGGAATGGCCCCACTCCTTACTAGTCTTCCCTCTTACAACTCAAAACTCCTGGACATAATACAACAAACAAACATAGGAAGACTAAGTGGTGGAAATAAAAGAGAGAGCTGGCTAGGGACCTGAGGACTTGAGGAGATGCAGAGGTGGGTTCCCTGGGTTTCTTTCAGCCTCTCATATGCATATCCTGGGGAGGCACTAGAGAAGTCTGCAAGCAAAATGCATCAATAGGTATAGACAAAGAAACTTGCCCCTCTAGCCAAAGGGATAAGAAAAGGGCACAACAAAAATCTTTTTGGTAATACCCAACCACCCAAACACCAAAGGGAAAGCTGTCCACAAGCGCACCAACAAGATGTCGGCAAGGCTGAATGAGGAGCTGAAATTCCACCTACCCATGTGGTGGCAAAAAGCCAGAGTGGAGGGTGTGCGTTGGTGCTCTGCTTTTGCAAGGGTAGTGTCAGCAGGACCCATCAGGGAATTGAACTTTCACCATCACGCAGCAGCAACAAGGTCGCATGAGGCAGTGCAAAGCAGTGCTAGCCAACATTTGCTTCCCTTCTATTCTGACACCAATTGGTGTATTGCAATTCACTTCTGACACTAACATGCTGAGTTAGCACAGACTCCGTAAGTTAAAGGACCCGCTCCTCAACCAGACTGCCCTCACTTCAGATGCCAACTACACTTTCACAGATCCCCAGGCCACCCGCAATCATGACCAACTGGTTACAAATTCAAGGGGTCCCACAACCC
Source organism: Equus przewalskii (assembly GCF_037783145.1). NCBI lineage: Eukaryota > Metazoa > Chordata > Mammalia > Perissodactyla > Equidae > Equus > Equus przewalskii. Next base: position 8,671,914 of record NC_091862.1, on the reverse strand, counting down.
TCTCAGGATGGATAATTTACTAGAATGACTCACAGAACTCAGGAAGGCACCATACATTTGGTTACAGTTTTATTATAAAGGATACAAATCAGGACCAGCCAAATGAAAAGACACAGAGGGCAAGGTCTGGGAGAGTCCCAAAGGCAGAGCTTCCATGTCCACTCCCCCTGGAGTCAGCTCCAGCACATCAACAAGTTCACTGACCAGGAAACTCCACTGAGCTTTGTGTCCAGAGTTTTTATTGGGATTTCATTACATGGACTTCACTGATTGAATTATTGGCCACATGACTCGACTCAATCTCCAGCCCCTCTCCACTCCCAGAGGTTGAGCTGGCTCAAAGCCCCACACTTCTAATCATATGGTGGGTCTTGGAAAGTCCCCGTCCTGAGTCATCTCATCTTGTAGCATAAACTCAGGTGAGATCTCAGGGGCTGCTCATAAACAAAGATACTCCTATTACTGGAGAATTTCCAACGATTTGGAGTTTCCTCCCAGGAACCAGGGACAAAGGCCAGTCAAATTATTTAATATACAACACCCTCCCTCTGCCCCCATTTCACTCCTGGTATCAGAGGCCAAGCAAGGAGCTGAATTTCCACCACCACCCATCAGCTACAAGGCAGGGTGAGGCGAGCAAGGTGGGGCCCATTGGCACTCTACTTTGGGTGGGGTGATGTCAGCGAGCCCAGCTGGGAGCTGAATGTCGACTCCCATCCGGACCTGCACACTGCACTTCAACAGGGTGACTGAGTGCAAAAAGGAAGATTAAGTAGGATCCGTAGTCTCACAACATAATACCCAAAGTGTCCAGGATACAATAAAAAATTACTTGTTATACCAAGAACCAGGAAAATCTCCACTTGAGTGAGAAAAGACAATTAACAGACACCAACACTAAGATGACACAGACATGGGAAGGACTTTAAATTGTGTGATCATCCTAACTATAAACATAATACAGATCAGCTCCCACCTGGAGAAAAGTTCTATTTTGGAAATAAGATAGCTATGAGGATTTTTAAGAGGTGGCAGTGTCAGCCTTAGAATTTTCTGGAAGTTGAGTGAATTTGAGGGGGAAGAGAGGAAACAAAAAGCAAACATTGGGACAGAATTGAGACCCCTCCAATGACCAGGTCATGCAGCCAGTCATGTAACCAGATCTTATAGATTTTGTAGTATATGCTAAAGGCCTTAGAAGCAAAACAAAGAGATCGGTGGAGCCAAATATAGCAAATATAGCAAAAACCAGGAATGACAACTTTCATTTAATTTACTATAAAACCTGAATACACACACACACATCAGGTTGGGTCTCCCTGAGGACAAAGATTTTTGTGTTCTAGCTCATAGAAAACCTCTCAAACTACCCAACTGTCAAGCTGCTCCTCTGGTCCAAGTGAGTCACCTCCTGCGTGTGCTTGGTGTTCTTGATCTCTCTTCATCCCTAACTGAACTCTCTTCTCCAGGTAGCTGTCTGGTCTGCACCATCCCTGAGCATCACCTTGGCCCCATGTCACTTGCCCCCTCCCAGCTGATGCCTTAGAGATGGATCTGTGCAGACTTGGGGTGGAAGTCACTCACTGCCCTTGGCCTGAGATAGTGTCAACATCTGTGTCATCTTGGTGTTGGCACCTGCTGGTTGTCTCTTCTCATTCAAGTGGAGATTTTCCTGTTTCTTGGTGTGATGAGTGGTTTTTGATTGTATACTAGACACTTTAGGTATTAGGTTTCCAAGAATATGTGATCTTGGGAGCAAGTGCCCATGCCACACTCCACATGAAAGACCCCTTTCAGATCTGTCATTGATTTACTATAGCTCTCCAAGGGACAGACACATCAATCTTCTCGCGAGATCTTCAAAGTGGAAAGATCGTAAGATAAGGATAATTTGTTCTTCCCCTCCAATGAGTGTCAAATATCTTAAGGAAAACCCTAAGAAAAATAACTTTAAATTACCCCAAGTTTCTCAAGTCTGAAACACACATTCCTCAAGGGAAAGCCTCCTGTTTCTTGTTTCCATACCTCCAAGCCATAAAGCAGAGAAAACACAGAGTCCACCAGGCCTTTTGCTAAGAGCTATTTATTATAACAAAGCCAGTTGTCACTGTCCACATAAAGTCATCTGGGCCTGAGCACGTTAGGCGTCTGGCTTGGAAGGCCTTGTCATTCCTTGAGCTATGGAATATTGTTTTGGCAAAAAGCAACAGGCTGAATGCTCTCACCCCTAGGAAACCATCCAACACCTCCTCTCATCCAGTTCATCAGAAGCACGCTATCCTCTTAGCCCCGCTCTCCGTGCCCTGGACATTGTCTGCAGACACGTTCTTCTCCTGCGGGGATGGGAAGGAGTGCTGTACCTCCTGTTGGAGCAGAAAGGTGTCAAGGTGACTGGACCCCAGGTGAAGAAGCCTCCATCTGTGCAACAAGATGCAGTAGGGACCACAACCCCGGCCCATCCAAGTGATTAGTATGAGGGGCTCTCCAAGGGACCCAGGACTCTGAAACCTTCCCCAAGCAGAAGGGCCTGTGTGCATCCTGCCAGCATACTTTTTCAGCTGATTCTACTTTGGAGCAAACTTGCCAGAGAAAATGGAAAAAACACATCTTCGAGATAAATCAACATCAGTTCCAAGTTTCTGTTTCCTGTTTTGCTTCGTGGTCTGCCCTTGCTCATGATTCTGTTACAATGACCTACTGCTCCGTATTCCCTTAGGTCAAATGATGAGATGTTCACTAGAGAGTTAACTTTTCACCTGGGTGGTCTGCTATAAAATAGGTTCCCTTTTAGAGAATCATAGGATGTTAGAGCTGGAAGGAATCTTAGAAATCAACTACTCCAATGCTCTACTTTTATTGATGAAAAGATGAGACCCCAAGAAGTTAAGTAGCTTGCCCAAGCTTACACAGTAATCCAGTTGCCGAGCCAGGAATGGTGCAGGGTCTCTAGAAGGTGCAGGATCCTTTCTATGTCAACTTGGTAAATCTCAATTCTCACTATGGTTTTGGATTGAGCCTGATTTCAAAATTGATTCAAAATATTTTCATTTTAAATGAGATACCCAAAAACGATTCAAACCTCTGGGTACCTTTCTGGATTTCTCAACTTCTTTGAAGGGAATAATGTACTATTTTAGAATTTAAGCTTTCAAAATTCGAAAAAAACCTAAGCTAACCCTATTCAACTAGACCACAGGATTTCAAACTTTGAGATATTTAGAATGGCATTTCAAGCCAACTTCTGGTTTGAGTTTAGCATCATAAGGAAACATGTCATGTCTGTTATCTCCTTTGATGTTTTTGGAGCCCAGGATTTAGTGAGAAACTATTCACCCAGCACATCATCCTCATAATAGGAATCAATCAAATCATCATGGTAAAGATTGGATTGGTATGTCAAATATACTGATGATCCTAGACCAATAACACAAAGCCAAGAAAGCAGTTACTAGAAAGGACATATGTTCAACCTAATGTAGAACATTCTTAAACAATGCACAGGCGGTCCTGGATCTTGTATGTTTTCCATAAAGCACAATTGACCAAGACCTATACTAACAGGAAGATAGCTTTCATATTTCTTAAAGAATATGTTCTTTAGATAAAGTCCAACTGCTCATTGAATAAAATCTTTCACAGAACTACCCAGCCCAGACTTGTATCAGAGACACTGGCATCTGTAGTGGGTTGAATGATGGCCCCCAAAAGATATGTCCACCCAGAACCTGAGAACGTGAACTTCTTTGGAAAAAAGGTCTTTGCAGATGTGATTGAATTAGGATCTAGAGATGAAGAGACAATCCTTGATTATCTGGGTAAGCCCTCCCTCCAACCATGTGTCTTTATGAGAAGAGAAGACACAGACATGAGGGAGAAGACATAGAAGAGAAACTCAAGTGAAGACAAAGGTGGAGATTGGAGTCGTGCTGCCACAAGGTAAGGAATGCTTGGAACCACCAAGAAGTTAAAAAGTCAAGGAAGAATTTCCCCCTAGACCTCAAAGGGAATGTGGCCCTGCAAATGTCTTGATTTTGTCCCAGTGATACTGATTTCAGACTTCTGGCCTCCAGAACTGTGAGAGAATAAATTTCCTTGGATTGTGTCCAGTCTCTGCCTCCACGGTCTCATCGTCTCCTCTGTATATAGACTAATCTTCCTCTGCCTCCCTCTTATAAGGACACTTTCAATGTCATTTAGGACTCAGCGAGATAATCTTGATTAATCTCCTCGTCCCAAGATTCTTAACTGAATCATACCTACAAAGACCCCTTTTCCATTTACACCTTCCAGGAATTAGGACCTAATATCTTGAGGGAGGGAGGGAATTAATCTGCTTACTACAACCCCCAAATTTCATTGGCTTCACACAGTAAAGACCAACATGGACAGGTAGCCTTCCTCCATCTTGTGTTATGCCATCTGGAACACTTGGCTGCCAAAGTCTTAGCCAGGAAAGAAGAGAAATGGGGAAGGAGTCCAGGCTCTTAATTACCTTAGCCTGAAATCGACTCACATCAATTCTGCTCACAGTCCATTGGCCAGAACTACTCGTGTAGTCCAAACCTAACTGTAAGGAAAGCTGGCATACGTAAAGGGACAAATGGATATTTGGTGGGCACTAATTGAGCTTGCAACATGCTGAGAGAGGTCATAAAATTACACAGGATCTGTGCCATGGGAGACAATTCCTGCTTCTGTCACTCAACACTGTTCCCCACTTCCTCCACTACAGCATCCCCCTCCTTTGCAGAACTGCTCCTCTTCATGCCAAGTGGTCCTGGTCTCAAAGGTGGCAGTGTTACTCAGTCTGTCCAATCAAAGTCTTAGTGTGGAATTTTCCATTTCAAGGTCAAGAGGAAAAGATATCTCCTCCTTTGCCAAGTTGGTGCAATGCAATTCTGACACTAACTACCCAGAGTTAGGTCAAATTTCACAGGTTAAGGACACAGTCCTCTACAGATCCCCTCACTTCAGACACCAGCTGAAAGTTGGGGGTCACCAGGCCACCCATACTTCTGACTCACTGTGACAAATTCAAGAGTTCCCACCACCTCTTCAGGTTCAATAATTCACCGGAACGACTCACAGAACTCAGGGAAACACTACACAGCTTTATTATAGCAAAAGGATACTAACCAGGACCAGCCAAATGAAGACACATAGGGTGATGTCTGGGAGGGTTCCAAATGCAGATTCCTGTGTCCTCAAGATTTGTCACTTTTCCAGCACTTTGACATATGATTACTAAAATTTTTATTGGGGTTTCATTCTATAGGTGTGATTGATGCGATCATTGGCCTTGTGATTGAACTCAATGTCCACCCTCCTTCCCCTTAAAGGAGATCATGCTGATATCACCTGGTTCACAGTCCCAACCCTCTAATCACATGGTTGGTCTCTTGGCATGGCCAGCCCCTATCCTGAAACTCTCTAGGGGTGGACCATGAGTCATCTCATCATTATAAACTAAGGTGTGGTCCAAGCAACCCACGATGAATTACAAAGACATTCCTATCACTAGGGAAATTCTAAGAGTTTACAGGCTTTTTCCTAGGAACCAGGGACAAACGGCAGCCAAATTCATCATACAGCAGCTGAGATGGTAAAAGTTTATAGCCATTGCTACCAGGTCGCCTGCTCTCTACTCATTCCCTCTGCCCACCCCCATACCTACCACACAGAGGAAAACCGCTGTACTAAGAGAGAATAAAACCAACACAAAGAGAGAAGATGAGATGAGAGATGGAGAGTGAGAACAAGCCCTGACATATAGCTTGATTTCTTTGCCACAGCCGTGCCATCCCAGTTACAGGAATCAGTAAATCCCAACTCTTGGGTAAGCTACATGGAGTGGAATTCCCATCATTTGAAACCCAAAGAAACTAATATGGCTGCCCTTCAGGAGCATACTATTTGATTGAGGGGCAAGATATACAAATTAAAAAAAAGCCCGTTGTGGGTGTGGTGAGTGGAGACAGCCTGGCAGAGCCTCACTCTGGGAGTGTCTCGCCAGTGCGGTCCAGAAAGCTTCCTTCCATGGAAGTGAAGCTGTCAGCTTCACTGTGAGTTGGTGTGGTTCCCAGAGGCAGCTGCACCTCTAGCATCAGTCCATAGAGCTTCACAAGGAGCTTTGGTCCTCAGGGCATCCTTAAACCTGAGAAAGCTGGACAGGATCCCCAGAGGGCAAGTGAGAGTATAGTTATTGACAACTGAGAGGCTCAGAGACTGGCATGTAGTATCTGGCAAAATTATCTATTGAGTGAATCTTCCACCTACACACTGGGATATCCTTTGTAGTGCAAAGGAGCCTTTTGCTAAAAAATATCACCTCCACGAGCCCACGGTTTTGGTAAATTCTGAATCCTAGGAAAACTATACCCCACACCCACTTAGCTGATGTTTCAATAAGACAGAAATGAGTTTCCATGACGAACAAGTGTTTCCAATGCTGTGGTTTAGAAAAGTGAAACTTCAGAACATACCAACGGCACCTGGGAATGCTGGCCAAGGACAGCCTGCCCAGCGGCGGGCCGGCCAAGGCTTGAGAAATGAGGATAAGAACCATACCACCCATCTGTTGGTTGTCATACTGTGGCAGCTGCATGTCGCAGTGATGCTGAAAGCTATGCCACTGGTGTTTCAAATACCAGCAGGGTCACCCATGATGGACAGGTTTCAACAGAGCTTCCAGACTAACATGGACTAGGAAGAAAGACCTGGCCACCCCCTTCCAAAAAAACTGATCATGAAAATACTATAAATATCAGAAGGACATTGTCTGATACAGCACCAGAAGGTAGAGGATGGTGCAGAAAGACCAGGCAGCGTTCCGCTCTGCTGGACACAGGGTCACTAGGAGTCAGAACTTGATGGCACTAACAACACCCAGATGATGGACTATGATTCAGAGTTAACAAGCAATGAACCATCAAGCCATGAAAAGACATGGAAGAAACTTAAATGCGTATTACTAGGTGAAAGAAGCTAATCTGAAAAGGCAACATGCCACGTGACTTCAACCATTTGACCTCCTGGAAAAGGTTAAACAGTGAAAATATCAGTGGTTGCTAGGGGTTAGAGGGGAGGCAAGGATGAAGAGGACGAGCACAGAGGATTTTAAGAGCCATGAAACTACTCTGTATGTTACTATCGTGGTGGATGTATGTCATTATACATTTGTCCAAACCCACAGAGTGTACAGCACCAAGAGTGAACTGTAATGTCAGCTATGGACTTAGGCTGATAATGAGGTGTCAGTGCAGGTTCATTGATTGTAACAAATGCCCCACTCTGGCGCCAGGTTGATAATGGAGGAGGCTGTGCATGGGGGAGTGGGTCTATGGGACCTCTCTGTGCTGCCTGTTTAATTTTGCTGTGAACCTAAAACTACTCTAAAAAATGAAGTCTATTAAATTAAAAGAAAGGGAGAGAAAGACAAGCTCAGGTTTGCTTCAGTTCAAGCAAGTTTTCTTTTAATGTTAGTAAAATAGTTGCGTCTTCTCTGTTGCCTCCTTTTCCTCTTTCTGCTCCGCTATTCACAGTCCGAGCTTCTAGGATCTGTCCTCCAACGTTTTTCTCCTTTTCCTCCTGCTTTCCATCTCTTTTCATCTTTGCTCTATGCCAAGATATTTCTTCCCTTTGATTTTCCAGGATGCTGATTCCGATCTCCAGGGCGATCTTCCTCTTTCCATTAGTCTACTGAATTATATTGGTAGGAAATTGTGACTTTAGCTCCAGAAAGTCTTTTTGGAATATATTTAAACCTCCTCCAATGCTCTAATTTTTGTTTTAGATTCAACTTGTCTTGTGTCTCCTCCAACACGTCTGTTTGTTCTGCCTCATCTTCCTGTCTCTAGTGCAAGGGCATTAGAGGGGCTCTTGTTTTCATTGATGGCTCCTGGTTTCATGTACCCTGATGGCAGCTGTCTCAAAGGCAGAGCACTCGCATCTGGGTGGTCCAGGTCACAAAAGCAGAGGCGTTCAGTCTCCTCTGAGGCCCCTGGACAAAGCTTCCACATTCAAGCTCCAGGGGCAGGAAAGACCCCGCCGTCTATTTAGTTGCCTCTTGTCCTCTGCAAGCCACAGAGCTCACACATGCTCACATAGAACTTATGTCAACCTTCCCCCCGGGACTCCCTCACACCCAAAGTACCCTTGCACCAGTTCCCCACTAAGACCCGCAGTCGTCTGCCTCAGAAAAAGTGAAGAGAGACTAGAGGGGAGCAGAGAGTAGGCAATTTATGTTTGCTGGGGGCTACCCAGAGTCCCCGCATGAACCCTCAGATGAATCATGGCTTCCAATCGAAGTCCAGACAGGGGGCAGCTTCAGGAGATCAGGAAATAGGCTTCTGGGCATATTGCATCCCTCTCAAAAGAAGGAAAATTAAACCAAATATAGCAGCAGTTAAAGCAGCCAACTTGGGTGCTGCAGGACACTCCTCGCCAGAATATACCAGACCAAAGTTATAGGCTCACATCGCGGCCAGCAGGTCAGCAGCCGTGTCATCTTTTGACCCCAGGCACAAACAGATATCACTTAGGGCCCTTTTCTGGTGGCTCAACCAGTAGGTCCACATCCAAAGACTGCACATAGAGAGGCCCCCTCAGACCATCCTTTTCATTGGGAGCCAGGAGGGTATCCGAATCCATAGCCCTCAACTCTAGGATATGCACTTAGACTTTATCTTCCAAACAGCTCTCAAATCCACCCCCTTCTCCCCATCTCTGCCTCTATCATCCTAATTCTAGCCGCCTAGACCATCTCTCACCTAGACCGTGAGCTGGGCTTCTAAGTGGTCCCCTCCATTCATTCTGTCTTCTTCCAATCCATTCTGTCCTCTGGTTAAAACACTGCAACAGTTTCCCATTGCTCTTAGAAAGCAAAACTCTTGGCATGGCCTACCAGGGCCCATGTGGCTCCTTCCTATACTGTAGCCCCATCTCCCCAAAACCCACTGGGCTTCAGTCTCACTGGCCCTTCTTCTGTCCCTTGTAGACACCACATGCTCTTTCCTCCACTTGGTACATTTCTCCCTCCAGCCTGCCTCCTGATGTCTGCTTGAATCCCATTTTATAGCAGAACCGTCTTTGAGTAGGTTATGCCGCCATCAGAAGCTCTCATTACACAATGTATGTCTCCTTTGCCACATACATTGATCTGGGTCATATTGGATAGACATTATTATTGTGTTATTATTAATGTCTGCCACTCCTATAGAAAGTTCCAAGAAGGTGTTGTACCCACAATGCCAGGCATTCCCTGGTATAGACAAAGTAATTAGTAAATATATGGTGAATAAATGAAATAAAGATGGAAGCACATATGGATTGTTCGCTTTTGTACAGAATGTGACATGTGACCTTTACAACTTTACTCTGAAGTTGATATTAGCACCTCCTTTCTATAAATAAGAAAATTTAATTTCCTCAAATTTGGTTTTGTTTTACTCCCCTGTGGATTTTTTTAAATGTCATTTCATCATTCCTGCTCTTATCGTCATTGCTTCTGTCCTTAGCTTTTTTGGATTTGCTCTATTGCTCTTTTCCTTACTTTTCAAATTGAAATTCAGCTCACTGATTTATTCAACTTTTTTTATATACCTTTAAAGCCAAACTCTTCTCTCTACATATCGCCTTAGCTATGTCCCACAATTTTCAATAATGTTTTTATTGCTACTCAGCTCAAAATATTTAAATTCCCCATTATAATATTGTCTTTGACTTATCAATCATTTAAAAGTATTGGTTTAATTTTTTAAAGGCTATTTAACACAGGAACTTTGGCAGATATCTTTTTAGTTGTTGCTCTCAAATTTTATTGTATTTTGGTCAGACTTTTTATTATTGATGATATCAATTCTTTGGTTATATTGAGATTTCCATTATGGTCAAGTATGTGGCTAATTATTTTTAAATGTCTCGTGAGTGCTTGGAGCCTGAAAGTTACATTGGGTAGCCCACTCGGGGGTCATGGTGGGGATGCTGTGGGGCTTAGAGAGACCTTCTATTTCTGTTAAAAAATATGAGTTCATAAAGGCTTTTTTTGCTTTCTTTCTAATAACACTGTAACAAAATACAATATCTACTTCTGCTGATGTTAATACATTTGTGCCTTCCTCGGTGTTAATTAATGGTTTTATAAACATCATCCTAGTTAATTTTTACAATACCCTTAGAGGGTAGATTTATTAGTGTTCCCATTTCACAGATGAGCGTATGTGGCTTATGGAGATGAATTAACTCCCCAGGCAACTCTGTGGTAGAGCTGTTTTTCATCTAGGTTCATATTGCTCAAAAGTCTGCCCTTATAAGTATGAGATGCCAGACTGTTCAGGGCAGCGAGCTGCCAGGCCTGGCGGAGGCTTGAGCAGTGGGAAGTAGGTAACCCCTCCTCTCCAGCTAAAGGACTCTGGACCTTTTAGACTATGGACAGCTCAGAAAAAAGATACACATGGCTCCAGCAGGGTCTATTTTCCCCTAATTGGTGGTACAGCAGCAAATTCTTTTCTCCTAATTGTTTTCAGTTGGAGTTAAATCAAATTGCAATTGCTCACCAAAATCAGAAGCAGTGTGGGTTTGGAGATGAGGGCAGCTGGTTGAGAGGCCTTGGAGCTCTGGGCCTGGGGGTGCCCCACACTGTCCCAGGCGACGCCCTTCACCTTCTCAAGCAAGGAGGGCTCTTCCCCGTCGGGGCTACCAGAGCAGTCAAGTGCATTCTCTCTGTTTGAAAAAGTGTCCAGGCCAGGGTTGCATACACAGTCATGCATCACATAACGACATTTCGGTCAACAACGGAGTGCATCCAGTGGTGGTCCCTTAAGATCAGTACCATACAGCCTGGGTGTGTAGTAGGCTGTGCCATCTAGGTTTGTGTAAGTGCACTCTATGATGTTCGCACAACGACAAAATTCCCTAACAACACGTTTCTCAGAACATATCCCAGTCGTTAAGCAACACATGACTGCACTCGTGAGGGCATGGAAAACTGGAGCCTCATACTCCTGCATTCTGGTTGCAGGGTAAAATGGTACAATCATGTTGGAAAAGTATTTGGCAGTATCTTATAAAGTTAAACATAAACCTGCTCTATGACCCAGCAATTCCACTCCTAGGTATTTATCCAAGAGGAATGAAAATTATATTGCAATAAATACGACCAGGATAAACATAATCCAGTATAGATATAATAATACCATTAAGACAGAAACAGACAGCATATGAAATGAGAAATATCGATATACTAAAAACCTAAGTCGACACACTTAAAGTGAGTATTCAGATTCACTATGAGCTTTTTGGTAACTTTGGCAAAAAAGGAGATATGGTAGGTTCCGTAGTTGGAAATAAGTGAGAAAAAAAGGCATACTAGTTCAACCCAGAGAGACTTTTTCTCTGATAGACAATCTCTAAGATCTCTTCTGGCTATGGAGTTTATAAGTGCTCAAAGCAAATGAAATTATTCCACCTCATTGGGTTAGACTTATTCATATTGCTTATCTGTTATTGACTGTAAACTTCACCTAATAGATATTAAACCATAATAAGTCTTCCAGAGAGCTAAGAAACTCAAAATAAAGCAACTCTGAGCCAATGCTATATACTGTAGGATAGTGGTCAAAATTACAGGCTATGTAGTCAGAAAGATCTGAGATTGTTACCATAGAGGCTCGCATATAGTCGGTTCTCAATAAACTATTATTTTTACTTAGTGATGCAGTTGCATTTCATTTTGGCATGCTATAATACCAGTTACAACCCAACCATCCCACCATCTGTGTGAAAATCCAGGCACTGAGAGTACTCCTGACCCAGACTGCTTGGCTGCAAGGCTTGGCTCCACCATCTGCCAGCTGTGTGTCCTTGGGAATGTCCTTTAACCTCTCTGGGCCTCAATTTCCTTACCTGTAAGATGGAGATAATAATAGTACCCAACTTACCGGATTGTTGTGATGATTAAATGAGTGACTATATATAAAGCACATAAGGCAGTGTAAGGGCTATGTAAATACTAGCTACCGTTACGGTTGTTTCCCAACGGAAGAGAAACTACGCCAACAAATAAAATACATGTCCAAAATACAAGTATATTTTGGAAGCTCTTTCCCAGGAGAAAAAGAGCCAGGAATTGAGGTGGGAACTTGACCAATATTAGTGTTTTCAGTGGAGTTTTTGGTAGGCCAAATAAGATGTCCATATTCCAAATGCTGAAAGTTTGTGTTCTGGAGCTGCAACTAGTCTCATATTTGAATGATTATTGAAATCAACCTGGAATGCTATGTGAACACACAGAACTGTTTTCAGTCATTAATTAACAGGTGCTTAAAGTGGGCATGTGGAGTTAGACTCCATTTGTTTTCTCCAAATAATTTACCTGCCACAGTTCCATCCAGAAGCTGGCTGGATGGACAGCTCTCCCGCGGTTAGTGGTTAATCAACAAGATTTAGAGCAAAGCCACCCCACTTTGGAGATCCCTGGAATGCAATACAACCTTCCACAAGTTTTTTCGTCTTTCTGACTCTCTCTTTCTCCTTTTATGTAATTGAAACAATCATCTCTGCCTCACAGGGTCACGTAGGTGGTGAAATGAGATTTACACATCAGTAAAGATTCCTCCTCGCACAGTGCCTGGCCCAGAGCAGCCACTTGAGAGCTGCGTTTTCCATCTCTTTCCTTTCCTAACAGGAGGTGGCCTCTGCGGGGAAGTGGGCCTTGCGGCGGTCGACCATTCTGAACCCAGCAGGGGCTGCGGTCCGGGGCAAGAGATTAGGGGGCTGCCAGGTGTGACTGAGCTCATGAACAGCCTCTTGGGTGGGTCTGTGGGCCCTGGGAAGGCCGAAGTTGACGTTGGCAACACGGAGGAAGGGGCGTCTGAGCCACTCTCAGGAAGGACGAGAGTCTGCATCAAGAGCGGCAGTGAGGTGGGTCTGGGACAGCAGGGGATCTTCAGGGATGCTCATCCCACGGAGTCATTGCTATCGTTTCTAATTAATTCCATGACTCCATCAAGGTCGCTGAGGTGACGTTGAACGGAAGCACTGGAAAAGTGGGTGGCTTTCTTCTTTCATCGTTGGGTGACTAATAGAACAATCTTGCTTTGTTTTCTGGCATGGGATTTGGCGAATATTTTGAGAAAGAATAGAGACCTTTTCCTACAACACACAGCCTCTGTTTTTAAGCTCCTCAGGAGCTCCCGGGAGGAAAGCACCTCCCTCCACAGCTCTCTTTCCCACCCAAGCAAGAAAACAAGAGCAGTGCTGGACGTAAGCTTCCACGTAAAAGGGAGACGTTGACTGCATTCATGATTTTTAAAGCATGATCTAAAACTGCTCAGAAAATGGAGCTAATGGCCCACGTGCCCTACCTTGGTCTTTAGAGGAAAACAGGAAAGGAGCATCTTTGATAAAATGAAACCCTTTGAGTTCTGGGTGCTTCACAGTGTTGGGGAGCCCTCCAGTGGCGGATCCTGCAGTGGGAGCTGCAGTAACTCAAGAGATGCAGGAAATCACCAGGCAGGAGGAGGATTCAGCCTAAAGGGAGGGGAAGTGCTGCCCCAGGACATTTGCACCAGGCTGGGAGGAGTTTCAAAAGCTAAGCAGTGACTGAGGCAGTATTGCTGAGTTCCCAGAATCTTACTCACCCTCATGGCTGGGGGTACAAAACATAATTCGTGGGCCTGGAAGGAGACACATATTCATGTCACAGTGAGAATTATGTTTAATTATCCAGAGCTATAAAAACCTTGTGATTGCTGAAAACAGGGTTCAAATCAAATGACCCCATTGCCGGAGAAACCACTGCATTTTTCCTGAAATATTCCCTTTTCAGTTGTCGGCTTCTAATTTATCATTCCTTCTTCCCAAAATCACTTAAATTGGAAGTTTGATTTCAACCAATCAGTAACTTCTAAAGGAAGTACGGCCTTAATCCTTCGCTTATTTTCCCAAAAATGCCACAACCCACCCAACGTGACATTCAATCAACAAATAGTTTTGCACACATCCATTATCCCCAGAAGACTGGGCCAAGAACAGAGTAATGTAAACAAAACATAGACACATGCAAAGTTCAAGAACCAGGCCAAACAATGAACACTGGAGGTACAATAAGAAATCGATGTTTAATTCACAAACAGAACTAGGAAAGATACAGCCCTGCGTTCAGCGTGGAGAATCAGCAAGGTTGCCTGGAGTGCGCTGGAAGTCTAGTGGGAGAGATGAGTCTTGGTTCGAGACTTAAGAAACAAGGAGAAGTTGGAAAATCAGAGAGGCTAGGAGAATACATTCCAGGGCAGAAAATGAAGTGAATAAAGGCCAAAAATCTGAACAGTGTCAATAAAGCTTCTTAAAAGAAAGGTTCATCAGTTGATATGAGTCATCCAGCGATGAAATAAATAAGAAGAGTGTATCTGCTACCCGACCTCCCCTCCTCAGTTGCTGTGGGGACCCAGGTTCCTGACATGCAGGGCCAGATACAGAATTTTTGGAATTCAATGCAAAATGAAAATGCAGAGCCCCACTGGGGTGGAGAAGGGAGACTCCTTTTCCCTTGGGCCCATTGCCCCAACCCACAGGGAATGGGTGACCCCAAGGGATTGCAAACTTTGTGCGGAGTACCTGGACCAGGAGCAGGTGAGAGGCCCCACCAAAGTTGGGCGTGGCCAACCCAGGGCAGAACGGCCACTGCCTTGCCCAGTCTGAGACCCCAAAGGGCCCCTCCAGGGGTGGAGGGTGACAGAGGTGCATGGGAACATGGGCCTTCCCCACCAACACCCCAGGACAGAGGGCAGCAGGGGTCCAGGGCAGGGATGGGGAGAGACAGCTGGGCAGGGTCCAGGCTCCAGGAGGCAGGATCTAAGAGCACGTGCCAGGGAGGCAGTGGGAGGCTCCTGCACACGCTGCATTGTCCCATTGAACTTCACTTACAAAACACAACTCAGATAAAAGAATTAAGCATTTCAAGATGGCAACCGCAGAGCAAGGTCCTCTGAGTGCCAGTCCCTGTGTGACTGACAGGTCTCTGGTCCGTGAAGCCAGCCCTGCTGGCGTGCCACAAGGGCCTGCCCTCCCCAGACATCTCCCCATCCTGCAGAACATTCTGTCCAATCCCACCCCAATTTGCGTTACAATCACATTCAAATCTGGTCTGTGAAAGGATGCGGGTTTCAGTAAATTATCAGTTCTCCTATGTGAACCTCACAGTGCTTGGCAAACCCAAGTGAATTATGCAGTCCAGCAGTCTTAGGAGGCAATGATGGAGGGGCACTTCCTGTGTGCCCCTGAACCTGCACAGTCATCCAGTGACACTGGAGGGCTTCAACCCTTTATACCCTTCCCGCTGATATTAACCAGCTGTCATTCTTCATCGTCAGTGAGCACTCTTCCTTGTCCAAGGTCACACCACCAACAGGAGGTCTCTGCAGGCGGGCACCCACCAGCCCTCATTTTTCTAACTACCACTGAGGCCCGGTCTTCCTTGCTGCCTGAGCAGTCATCCGGCTCAGCTCCCATTTCTCTATTTGGATGTGAATGTCACTTAGCCGGTTTGCCCACATGATTTCCCTGACCCAGGAGGGGACATGCCTTGATGCAGAGAGATGCAATTAGTGCTACCACTGTGGGAAGGAAAGTCCATCCTTGGTACTGCTTATGTGCCTTTCTTCTTATTTTTTACATCAGAAGCTGTTGTCACGTCACCTATTTTGGCGGGGCATTTCACTCCCTCTGATGAATGCCCCTTTGCCTTGGATTCAACGAGGATACAATTTTCCAGAAAAATGGGACTCCTGTTTATGCTGAGGATTCCAGACTTGATGAACATGGCTTAATCCAACATCTTTGCCTCCAGAGGATGACTTTTTCCAGACAATCAAAGAAATTCTGTGCATTCTTAAAACAAAAAGGTGAGATATTTTAAAAAACCCCAAAAAACTGGTCTGAAAAGCTCATCCTGCTAAACCTTTATGAGCAGAGGTCCCCACTTGTGCTTAACGTACGTTCACTCTGTTAGAGAAAAGTGTCCAAGACATGTCTGCAGAACCAGGAGCAATCGCCCAATAGTATTTTCTGGAGAGAATGAGGAACCTGCTAGGAAGGAACACTTCCCGAGGAGCCAGGTGGTTCAGCAGCAATGCACCAAGTCCTGGGAAGAGAGATCCTTGGAATTTCTGCCATTTGTGACAAAGGGTTTGCCTGCAGCGTCTGCAATGACCGGTGAAGGCTGAGATGGTTTGTTCTTGCATGAACATGAGTCACCCTTGAACATCCCAAGAAGCAGTTGGGGGAGCCTTTGAAAGGAGCTGGAGTTGCAGCAAGTTCACCAGTAGTTACCAGAGTCAGAGAAACCCTTTGGTTCGTGTGTCCACGAGTTTCTGGAATTCCAGCCAACCCATTCACCATATAATAAGGGCCTTCTAGAGGCAAAAGTTTCCTAACAGAGTCGGGTGAGCATTTGTGGGAATGAGAGGCATTATTGCATTTTGGTAAGAAGGATCATTTTTTAAGTAAAGCTTCATGCTTCATCAAATTATAGCAGAGGTGGCCTCCAGTTACAGGAAAATTGATGCTCTATGACACAGAGACACATCATAACTCAAGAGCAATTTCTCTCTCAGACACGGAAGAAGAAACACAACACAATGGGTTCTGGTTGTTCCTTTCCACTCCAGAGAGCACCAGACAGTGAATCTCTCAGCCTGACTGGCCACATCCTGTCACTCTGTAAGAAAAACCACCTACTAGTTAAGAGGTGATGGACAAAATCAGATCCTTTTCACGCATGATGAAGTCATTCAATGTACAAAGCCCACAAGCATAATGTCAAACCTCAGCTTTCCCTGTCACGATTTACGTAACATTAAGAATTTCCCCATTTTTGTGCCTCTCCTCTTACTTAGACTACCAGGACAAAAGGCCAAATATCATATTTGGAACAAAAGTCCTTAAGAAAAATGAGTATTGATCTTTTTGAGCTCCATCTTTCATATCCTTCCATTATCGGTGCCACTGCTTAATTTTTAGACCATTTCATATCTTCCAAGAGAAATTTTTTTAATTTTTATTCACCACTCCTGAGAGAATTCTAGACTTTCACTCTTTGTTTCAGTTGCCCAGAGAGGAGAACCAGAAGCCCAGTAGGTTCCTGAAAGTGGGGCAGATCTTAAACACAAAACGAAAAGCCCTGAGTCACAAGTCTGGTGAGAGTAAGGTCATTGGTTCCCCACCAGTTGTATTTCTCTGACTCTAGTAGCTACTGGTGAACTTGTCACCTGACGCAATTCCAGGAGGAGCACCAGAAACACACCTGAAGTTCCACACAGGCCGGATCCTCTGCAAAAGGCCCTGGGAGCTGAGGGTCCCTGGGCGGACACCACCAAGTGCCCTTCACCCATGGCAAGCACAGCTTGGGTTTTCCACAGCAGGTACAGGACATACCTGTGGCATGCGCATTTTGCCCTGTTTTGTTGCAAAGACCTCTGACTGAACTTAAAAATACAAAATAGACATATCGGGCCGATAAATGCATTATATTCTTGAATTAAGCAAACCTTTTAGAGTCAAACCTCTGATACAAACCTGCTGTTAGTCCTTCGATCTTAAAACAGAAAGTTTTTCTGAAGGTAATTTGAAATTGTGCGGCATTTTTTTTGGCTGATTTTTTCCCAACTTTTACTTTGAAAATTTTCAAACCCAGAGTAAGATGACAGAATGTTACAGTGGATACCCTTACACTCTTCACCTAGATGTACTGACTGTTAGCTCTTTGTCATACTTGCTTGATCAAGCAGTATTTAACCTGTAGTCTCGCGGTATGACCTCGAGAAGGTGACATGAGCCTTGCTCAGATCAAGACACTCTTGTTTCATGACAGACAGGTGTTTCCTCAGTCATTAGGTTTGTTGAGACGTCTGTGGGCCTCCCCCTGGCTGAGTTGACTGCTCTTTCTGAATTCAGAAACAAGGGAGATGAATTGAGGAGAAGCATGAATTGCGCTGATCCAAGCATACTCAAGAAAATGTAAGTGAATTCAGTAAACATAAAATTTATTTTTATTTTCTGATGTCCATAGTAGAAGCAAAACACTTTTTTAAACATCTGCACATATCATACATTCACTCACCAAACAAACACAAAGTTCCCACTCTAGTGGTGCCGCGTCCTGTTCTGGATGCTGCGGACACAGCAAGCACGGACTGGGGCTCAGATCTCGCGAGCTTTACCAGAGAGGGGCGGGCACAAATACTGAGCTAGTACAGAAAGGTCAGGTCGGGTCAGGTTAGGTGCACAGGAGGAAGTGAAGCAGAGAAACACGTGGGGCAAGGTTAGTGACTCCAGCTGATTCCTTGGGGACCACAGGAGCAGCAAATGAAATGTTCCCCCCGTCAGCAAGTCCCATTCCAGTTACAAACCTAAGGAAGCAGGAGGAGGAGGTAAGAGACGAGACCAGAAATCATGGGGCCAGACGCATGAGGCCTCGCTGGCCCTGACACAGAGTTTGGATTCTATCCTAAATTCAGAGGAAAATCAATAGAGGTTTTTATGCAGAGGAAGGGCACAATCCGAATTAGGTTTTTTAAAAGGTCCTTCCAGCCATTGTATGAAAAATTGACTATAGGGCCTGTGTCAACTTCCTAAGACTGCCATAACAAAGGACCACTGACTGGGAATCTTCAAACCACAGAAATTTACTGTCTGGCAGTTCTAGAGGCCAGATGTCCAAAATCAAGGTGTGGGCAGAGCCATGCTCCCTCTGAAGCCTCAAGGGGAAGATGCTTCTCTGCCTCTGCCAGCTTCTGGGGGTGCCAGGCGTTCCTGAGCTGTGGCAGCATCACGCCAGTCTCTGCTTCCATCTTCACATGGCTGTCTTCCCTGTGTGTCCTTGTCTCTTCTCCTCTTCTTATGAGGACATCAGTCAGCTGGGATTAGGGCTCACCCTAATGACGTCATGTTACTTGATTGCACCCTCAAAGACGCTATTTCTAAGTAGGTCCCATTCAAAATTCCTGGGAGTTAGGACTTCAACATGTCTTTCTTGGGGACGCCATTCAACTCATAGCAAGGGCCCAGGAACAAAGGCGGGGGGCTGTTATGGGCTCCTGCAGTGTGCAGGTAGGAGAATGGCAGCGGTGACGGCTTGGGGAATGAAGAGGGAAAAAAGAGATGAGATTTGAGTTACGTTTTATAACTCTACCCGCATGACTTGTGGAGGGTGAAAGCAAGAGAGCAATTGAGAGTGACTTCTAGAATTTTGTACAAGACAACTGGGGAGGCGGTGGCACCATTTACTGAATGGGAAAGTTAAGAGGAGGACCACATTTGGAGGGCAAATCCATAGTTGTATTGGGAACACGTGAAATTTGAGCTGCCTTCTAGACATGCATCTAGAACTGTCAAGAAAACACTTGGATCTCCGTGTCTGGATCTCATATGAGAGGTCAGGACTGGACATGTAAATTTGGAAATTAGCAGCACATGAATCTTCATTTGAATTTGAATTTCGTCATGAGTAGGACAGTTGAGACTTTGAATGAGGAAATAATTTGGAAATAAATAATAAAGGCTGTTTTAATGATCTCGTGATTCCAGAGAGTCATTACTCGAAGCTTCACAGCTAAACAGAACGTCATGAGATCATCTGCTGATGGGTACGTTACATCGGATATCTGAGGCACTGAGGTGGACCACGTACTGCTGGCTTTATAACTCAAGGACTTCCAAATATCCCTGAATTTATTTATCCATCAAGGATAGGTAAATCTTATCTGACATGACAAAATTTTTCCATATTTTGAACAATTGTTCTTAAATCCAAAATAAACCTACAGTAAAGAGTCTGGCTCCATTTTTTTTTATTGAGGTCATATTGACTTATAACATCGTGTAAATTTCAGGTGTACATTATTATATATCAGTTTCTGGGTAGACTGTATCATGTTCACCACCAGTAGTCTAGTTTTTATCTGTCACCATACCGATATGTCCCTTTATCCCTTTTGCCCTCCTCCCATCCCTTTCCCCTCTGATAACCACTAATCTGTTCTCCTTATCTAAGTGTTTGTTTATCTTCTACATATGAGTGAAATCATATAGTATTTGTCTTTCTCTGCCTGACTTATTTCGCTTGGCATAATATCCTCATGGTCCAGCCATGTTGTCTCAAATGGCATGATTTTGCCTTTTTTATGGCTGATTAGTGTTCCGTTGTGTATGTATATCACATCTTCTTTATCCCTTCATCCGTTGATGGGCACTTGGGTTGCTTCCGTGTCTTGGTTATTGTGAATGATGCTGCAATGAACATAGGGATGCATAAATCTCTTTGAAGTGTTGATTTCAAGTTCTTTGGATAAATATCCAGTAGCGGGATAGCTGGATCATATGATATTTCTACATTTTTTGATGTTGACTGCTGACAGCTTTAAACCTCACTCCTCCCTCTCCCCCTCCACCCACATCTGGATGAGCTGATAAGACAGCCCAGTGCTCCCTCCTTCGCCCCCAGAGAGTCAAAGCATGTGAGCCTCTTCCCAAGTATGAAACTCTCATCCCAGCCACAACCCATAACTGTAATAACCCCCCAGCCAGTCTCTCTTCTTTCCCCTCTCTAGATTTTCAGACCAGCTTGGGAAGCCTGCCCAAAAGCTTTCTTATATGTGCAATAAATTTGTCATATAACCTTTTGGTGGGAGTGTGGATCATCAGTCTTGACATCCGGGACTGGCTGGGAGTCCATCCCGCTTCTTCAAAGTGACCAAAACAAAACCCAGGAAACAATCAGAAAGTATGGTTTGGGAAAGGAAAGAAACACTTACAACTAAAATAGAAAGATGTAGGGCCAGCCCCTGGCCAAGTGGTCAAGTTCAGGTGCTCCTCTTCAGGGGCCCAGGGTTTTACCGGTTCAGATCCTGGGCGTGGATATGGCAACACTCATCAGGCCACGCTGAGGCAGCGTCCCACATAGCACAACCGGAAGGACTTACAACTAGAATATACAACTATGTACTGGGGGGCTTCGGGGAGAAAAAGGAAAAAAAAAAAGATTGACAACAGATGTTAGCTCAGGTGCCAATCTTTAAAAAAATTTTAAAAAAGAAAGACGTAAAGCAACTTGGAGGACTTATGAATAGCTGGATCCAGGGGACAGCCCCATGGCCTAATGGTTGGGTTCAGTGCACTCTGCTTTGGCAGCCCAGATTCAGTTCCAGGGCATGGACCTACACCACTCATCAGCAGCCATGCTGTGGTGGTGACCCACATACAAAATAGGGGGAAATTGGCACCAATGTTGGCTCATTGTGAATCTTCCTCAACAACAACAAACATAGCTGGATCCAGGAGAGAGGAACCCCACCGGCCAGGGGCCCCCAGTTAGACCCCAGCGCCTGTTTTGCAAAGAGAGCAATGAATGGAACCATTTTCCACAGGCTGTGCCAGCAAAGCATGGATTGAGAGCTGGCTGGTGGCTGGTCGGGTTCCTCAGGGAATTCTTTTCCAATACAAATACTCAATTTGAAAGAGAATGTTAGTAAATTATAGAAATTTGCCCCAGGTGTACGGGAGCCAGAGGATGGGTAGGGGAGACCAAAGAGATGCAGAAAGGGTTATGAAGCATTGGCCAGACTGGGAGGTACCAAATGACACTGTGGAAATAAGACAAATGATTTTATTACCAGAAGGCAAAATGCCTCTGTGGTTTGAATGTTCTCTCTAAACCACAGTCTTCAGGCAAGCCTTCTCAGAATCAGTAACCTCTAAACACGGGTTAAACCTTGATTCTACACCCTGTTTTCTCCTTGTTTGGAGGAAGTTGCACCAGGTTATAGGAAGGCTCAGCCAGGGCAGAGGCGTTTGGGTCTGGTGTATGTCTAAGACAGGGACAGAGCCCGTAAAGAGAGCAGAGAAGGGGAGAAAACACACCCTTTGTGTTGGTGCAAGAAAGAAGGGGAACTTTGAGCGACACCATAGGAAGAACGAGAGAGCGGGGCACCAGCCCCAGTTCCATAACTGAATTTAGGAAACTCAGTTAACATCCAGCCTCCTCAAGAATGAGGTTAAAGTGGCTGATCTCCAAGGTCTGAAATCACTACAGTTCCATAATTCATGGCCTCTTAGTCAAAGACATCAGGCTTAAAAATTAGAAAGGGAGCAGGGAGGGGACATAGCCAAATTCAATTCCCTTCCAGCACGGCTTTTTTTTTTTTTCTAAACCTGTGACTCCATCTGAATAAGATTCCAAGTCTCCAATCTTATAAGATCCCCCAGTAAATTCTGAGAGACCAACAGCCACTGAGATTTCCGGGGCCATCAGTGGGTGCCAGTTTCCCTTCTCTGCCACACACCCCTTTTGAAACCACACCAGTCATGGGGCAACTGGGAAATAACTCAATCCTTTCATCTCCTGTGGATGTTATACACGGTTTCTCCACGGGAGCTGCCAAAGATACTAAGCTCTCCTCTGCAGTTTCACTGTACAAAAATAGAAGGAGACTAAACAAGAAAATAGATGCAATGAGGCCAGCCCCAACACACACTGAAGCAGGGCTCCAAAGCTGACTTAAGCCCACAAAATGTGGACCAGGAAAAGGCTGGTTTCCTCTCCATTTTTAAGGCATGAGCGAAGCTACTGAGAACTGAGGAGTAAAGCTAAGAATGCTTTGAAGGATATATATTTTAATGTTTTCTACATTATGCTATTGGCTAGCAAGCCACCAGGAACATCTGTTTCTAGCTATGAAACTGTTCATGGAAAACACTGGCAAAGGCTCCACGATCCTCTCAGCTCTTGCTTCGTCCTCAGGCCAACCTCCTCCCCTCCAGGACCCCGTGAAAACCAAGCCTAAGGTGACTGTTCTCATGGTGAAGACTAACCAAGCTTGGTTCAGTTGGCTAAATTTAGGACTCTTCACAGGTTACCGTTAATTCATGTCTAAGCTGCATTCAGTTATACCAGGAAATAAAATATAGTTAAGCTTGGCCTCCTTGACATTATGAGTTTCTCCTTTTTGTGCCAAATATCATACACCCTGAACACAAGCCATGATCTTCTCCCTAGTGATGGATATATTGTATGGAATTAGCTTCTCCCTTCTTCCAGCCAATTGGAGAGGTCTTCCCCCCAATTTTTGAATCCTTTTACCTCCTTCCTAACTAAGAAGGTTTTCATCCACATAGCATAGGATGACAGGCCTGGGAAGCTGAAGGACCATCATGCCTGGCTAAAAGAGAAATAACCCTTTCACTTCCAATTGCAAGATACACCTACAGGATTAATAGTTCCCTCATGTTAGTTACATAACTCTATGAAACAGTCAAATGTAGAAAGAGCACTCAGTCTTTGGGAGGCTAGGAGAATGAGAGATATCCCTCTGGCTTAAGAGGAGCCCATGGTTAGCAGGCTACCTCTGCTGAGAAGTTCCCTTTCCAGCAAGATTGCCCCTCCTAACACACCCCCCCTACACACACACACACACACTTACTCTCACACTCACAGTCATCAGTCAGAAGAACAAGCCCACGATGTGTCTATGAATGATGGCATCAGAACATTCAACAGACCACCAGCTGCTCCCATTTGCCCTGGGTGTTGCCAAGTTGTTGTGTTGGTCATTCCCCTCTCTGGTCCCAGATTCTTCACCTTGGTTCACATCTTTATTGCCCCTCTGCGTGTCCTTCCCCAAGCCCTGAGACCCGTATCCAAAAGACCTCTCTGATAGATACTAGTGATGTCCATTCAAACGGACAGAGTGTAACTGGGTGTCCCACATATTTGGGGTAACAATTTTTCTACGAAAATACTGGTCATGTGAAATTGGACCCCAAAATCCCAAGTACCAAAAAAATTGATGAACAATGCCATTTGGACGTGAATTAGTGATACACTTAGCCTTTGCAGAGGTAAGTCAAGTCAAAATATATAGTAACTTAATTAATTCCTATAACTATTACTCTCCCCATTTCATAGATGGGGACTTTGGGATGATAGCGAATGTAACTGTTTGTATGCCTCCAATGTTTTGTCCTGTGTGAGCGTAAGACTGTGTTGTAGTCATCCAAGTTCACACACCTGTGAAACAGTGCACCACAAACAGAGGCTGACACCATTCATCATGTGTTGTCTGTCTAACCCACGCTCCGAAGAAGATGGAGTTTTAGTGTAATAAAGGGAAATTTTTACTTTCTGAACAACTGGAGCCAGAATTCTCCTTAGGGAGGAAAATACCCTGGCAAGTTGCTTCAAGGAGAAGGGGAAAACCTGGTGAAATATCTGTGTGGAGGAGCCCAAACCCCCAACAGGAGCTTTCTGGGAGGGTATGGGAGCCATCAGGAGAGAAGAGAAGAGGAAGCAAGGAGGAGGGAGAGGAGGGGCCAACTCCAGAGGCAGTGAGATGGCAAAGGGCGAGGCAGCCAGCATGGAGCAGAGCATTGAGAAACCTCCACCGGCCAGAAGGGCTCAAATCGTAACTATGTCCAACGTGATTTGTGGGTGCTTTACTGTTTTACTAGGGTTAAAATTTACATAGGTGTTTCAAAAGTCATTTTTTTTCTTTCTTATATCAGATCTCATCTGGCTTTCTAATCCCGATGGCCCTCGATGGTGCACATTTGAGCTTGTCCAGTATCTCAGATTTTCCCGGTGTAAAACTTGGTCTGTTTCACATTATAACCACCTCTTTCCAAATCCTTCCTCTCTCTCTTTCTCCTTGCCTTCTCCCCAGTGGCATCTCAGGTCTGACATCATGGCTGTGTGTGTGTGTGTGTGCGCGTGTGTATGTTTGTGTGAATGAGAGTTTATTTGTGTGTGTGTTTGTGTGAGAAAAGTGTGTGTATGTGAGTGTGTATTTGAGTGTGTGTTTGTGTGAGTGAGTGTATGTGTGAGAAGTGGTGTGTGAGTGACTGTGTGAGTGTGTTTGTATATGCGAGTGTGTGTATGTGAGAGTGTGTTTGTGTGTGTCTGCGTGTGTGTTAGGTTGATGGGAAGGCTTATTCTGGTCCTCAGGGCTGTTATGCTGACATCTCATTGACATGCTCTGCCCCCACTGCCAGGTTCTCAGAGTTTTTGAGGTTCTGGCGGGCATTGTGAAATCTAGCACTTGACAGAGGCTTACTGGCAGGCAGGGCGCTGATGGTCCTGGTCATCTAGTTATCTCTTCTACTTTAACATGGCTGACGAGCCTCCTTGAAAGCCTTACATTGCCTTGGGAATCCTTAAAGACCACGGATAAAGACCAAGCAAAGGGTAAATACCAGCCCTGGCGAAATCAACTTCCAAAAGTTCCCTGTTACAAAGGACAGTAATAATACTATGGCAAGGGTGAAACTAACCACACGTAAATGACTAGTGGATCTCGGTGTAACTGTGACCTTGTGCAGCTGAGCCCTGAAGAACACGGGGTGCCTTCGATCTGGAACACTGTGGAACTTGGAAGCTGTCCTCGCTGTTATAAGATACTTGTCTCATTGGATTAGTGTCCCATGTGTTTCACACTGAACTATAATCTTAGCTAGACACCCGAGCTTTGACCCCTATATCCCCGCAAGCCCGGAACACGAGTTAATTGCCAAAACCCTTGTTAGATTTTCCAGAGAAAGCCCATTTGAAAACTTAGGCATGCCTTATCTTCCTCTGATTGTCTCCCAGCCTCTTCTCCATTCCATCCTATTAGGTCCTTCCAAAAAGGAGGAAATGAAAGCACTTACAGTCTACCAGAGCAAGCTTAACCATGCCTTACCGATGGCAGGTCCACAGTAAATATTTGTGACTAATGAAGATGCTGAAAACTGTCACCCTGGACTGATCTCACCCCCAACGGAACCAAGTGAAGAAAAAGGGGAAGGGTATTAATTCCAATGAGTGCAAGCAGTGCTGGGCAGTAACAAAGCATAACTTGTTTGTTTTTTATTTCTGTGCTGCAAATGAGAGCACGCAGGCTCAGAGAGGCTATCTAATATGTCTGTGGTCATAGCAGTGGGGTGTGGTTTGAACTCGAGTGTTTCTGACCCAGAAGCTCGTGCCACTTCCACTATATCCGTCACTCTGGGTGGTACTTGACTACAAGGCAAATGAGAACAGAAGAGGTTTTCCATAGATGCCTTTAAAGGTAAAGAAGTTTCCTTCTGTTCCTAGTTAACAGAGATTTTTATCATAAGTGGATATTGAATTTGGCAAATACTTTCTCTCGTTCTACTGAGATGAAAATATGGTTCGGCTTTGGGTTTCGTTTTTCTGGGTTTTTTTTCAGTTTGTTAACATGGTGAATTACATAGATTGATTTTCAAATTTTAAACCAACTTTGCATTCCTGGGATAAATATATTCCTGGTCAATAATATATTATTCTGTTTACATACTGTTGGATACAATTTGCTAAAAGTTTGTTAAAACTTTTACAATGATTCTCATGATGACATTAGTCTGTAGCTTTCTTTCCTTATAATGTCTTTGTCTGGTTTTATTACTGTTTACCATTTATTAAGAGGTAATGCTAGCCTCATAGAATGACTCATAAAGTGTAGATGAAAATAATCGATAATCAATCCATAAATCAAAATTGAGGTGAATTTATCACAAGCCAGATCTGACGGCTACCCCGGGGGAAGGAATGGCTCCAAAGAAGTGGGGTGTACAGAGTGGTTTTGTACCATCTTGGACCAAACAGCATACATCACATATGATAGGAATGCCCCTTTTACAACAGTCGCGAGATTGCCTAGCCGGCACAGCACAGCTATTCACACAGCAGGGAGCAGGTCTGCTGTTTCGAGCTGGGTAGTCATAGGGTGGGTGCAGCAATTAATTCCCAGCCTAGGGAGAGAGGCTTATCCTTAAGGAAATGCCAAGGTGGGGGAAGTTGCGTCTTTATCTTAAGGGCATTTGTTCTTGTCTTTGGGACACAGCAAATGCTTAAAGCAGATATACAATGAATGCTCAACGGCCACGTCAGGCCATTTTGGAAAAACAAGGTCGGGCTGAATTAGGTTTACACCAAATGGCTTCTTCACATACTCCAATACATCCTATTGCTTGCCATTTGTTTATCAAAAGTATTCCCTTTTCTTCAATTGTCCAGAGGAGTTTGGGTAGAAAGGATATAATTTTTTTTCTTAAATGTTTGGTATGATTCATCAGTGAAGACATTTGAGCCTGAAGTTTTCTTCATGGGATGATTTATAACTATAAATTCAATTTCTTTAATAGAAATAGGACTATTTAGGTCATCTTTCTCTTTCTGAGTCAGCTTTGGCAGCTTGTATGTTTCAAGGAGTGTGTCCCATTTCATCTAAGTTTTCAAATTTATTGGAATAAAACTGTTTAGAATAGTCCTTTATTATCCTTTAATATCTGTGGGTTCTGTTATGATGTTACTTCTTTCATTGTTTATACCGGCAATTGTCTTTTCTCTTTTCTTCCTGATCAGTGTGCCTAAGGTTTATCAATTTTATTGATTTTCTCAAAGAAGCAGGTTTTGTCTTAATATTCTGTATTCTTTTTTAAGTTTATATTTCATTAATTTCTTTATTATTTCCTTTCTGCTTACTTTGAGTTTAATTTTCTCTTTTCTTATTGTTTATTTCCTGACTAGGAAGCTGGAATCATTGATATGAGTCCTCTCTTCTTTTCTAATATAGATATTCAGTGCCCTAAATTTCCCAATAAGTACTAACTTAGTGGCACGTCACAAATTTTTATCTGTTGCATTTTCATTTTAATTCAGTTCAAAACACTTTCTAATTTATCTTTTGAGTTTTTCTTTGATCCATGAGTTTCTTAGAAGTTTAATTGTTTAATTGTCAAATATCTGGGAGTTTTCAGGAGCTCTTTCCATTTATTGATATCTAATTTATTACCATTAAGATCAGATCACGTACTTGTATAACTAGAATTATTTTCAACATATTGAGACTATTTTTATGGCCCAGTGTATAGTCTTCCTTGGTAAATCTTCTATGTGCACTTGAAAGGAGTGTAGATACTGCTGTTGTTAATTGGACTGTTCTGTGAATGTCGATTAGGTCAAGTTGGTTGTCAGTGTTGTTCAGATCCTCTTCTACGTCCTTGCCAATTTTTCTGTCTGCTTGTTCTATTCTTTACTGAGAGAGGATATTTAAATCTCTGACATGATTGTGGCTTGGCTGTTTCTCCTTGCAGTTCTACCAGTTTTTGCATTATCAATTTTGAAGCTCTGTTATTAGGTGTATAAACGTTTATGATTGTTATGGCCTCTTGATGAACTGGCCCCTTTATCATTATGAATTGATTTTCTTTATCTGTGTTGACTTACTTTGTTCTGAAATCTAATTTGTCTGATATTAATTTAGTCGCCCCAGATTTCTTTTGGTTGGTGTTAGCATGGTGTATCTTTTTCCATAGTTTTACTTTATCTACTTGTCTCTTTCATATTTGAAGTGTGTTTCTTGCAGACAGCATAAAATCGGGTCTCACTTTTTATCCCATCCAGTAACTTCTTCCATTTAATTGATGTCGGTGTCAGTTGGCTAGGGCTGCTGTAGCAAAGTACCACAAGCTGAGTGCCTTAAAAAACAGAAGTTTGCCATTTCACAATTCTGGAGGCTAGAAGTCCAAACTCAAGGTGTCAGGTAAGGTTGGTTCTTTCTAAAGGCTGTGAGGGAAGGGTCTATTCCAGGCCTCTCTCCTCAACTGGTAGAGGCCATCTTCTCCTTGCAACTCTTCACATCCTCGTCTCCCTATGCACGTCGATCTCTGCATCCAAATTCCTCCTTTTCACAAGGACACCAATCACATTGGTTTAAGCCCCATCCTAATGACATTATTTTAATTTTTTACCTCTAAAAGACCCTATCTTCAAGAACGTCACACTCTAAGGAATTAGGGGTTAGGAGTCTAGCATATCTTTTTCAGGGGGACACAATTCAACCTATAACAAGGTGTTTAGGCCATTTACATTTAATGTGATTACTGATAGGATTTAAGTCTATCATCTTGCTCTTTGTTTTCTTTTTGTCCCATCTGTTCTTCATTCCTTTTTTTCCCTGTTGTTTTGAAGTAATTTAACATTTTTCATGATTTCATTTTCACCTTTTGTTGACTTATTAGCTATAATTCTTTGTTTTGTTATTTTAATGATTTCTTAGGGTTTATAGTATACATCTTTAACTTATCACAGTTTAACTTCAAGTGGCATTATAGCACCTCAGGTATAGTGTAAGAACTTTACAATACTACTCATTTCTCCCCTACTAGCCTTTGTATTGCTTTTTCGTACATCTTACTTTTACATATGTTTTAAACTCTATACCATATTGTTTCTTTTTGTTTGTTTATCTTTCAAGAAGTTTTAAATAGTAAGAAACATGTTTTTATATTTATCCGCATAGTTACCATTTTTAGTGCTCTTTGTTCCTTTGTTTAGATCTGCATTTCTTTCTTTCTTTCTTTTTTTTTAGGAAGATTATCCCTGAGCTAACTTCCACGGCCAATCTTCCTCTTTTTGCTGAGGAGGATTGGCCCTGAGCTAACATCTGAGCCCATCTTCCTCTATGTTACATGTGGGACACATCCCATGCATGGCTTGATAAGTGGTGCATAGGTCTGCTCCTGGGATCCAAACCAGCAAACCCCAGGCTGCCAAAGCAGAGCATGCAAACTTAACCACTACGCTACTGGGCGGACCCCTAGATCCATATTTCTATCTCATATAATTTTCTTCTACCTAGAAGACTTTCTTTAAAATTTCTTATGATTTAAGTCACTGGTAAATTCCTTCAGCCTTTGTATGTCTGAAAAAGCCTTTACTTAATCTTCATTTCTGAAAGGTATTTTTGCTAAGTATAGAATTCTAGGTTGACAGAGTTTTATTTTTTCATTTCAAAGTACTTTAAAGATGTTGCTCCCCTATGTTCTTGCCGGCATTGTTTCTGGAGATACCTGCTGTTCCTCTGTACAAATGTATATTTTCCCCCACTGACTGCTTTTAACATTTTCTCTTTATCACCGATTTTGAGTAATTTGATTTGTGCCTTTGTGTAGTTCTTTTTGTGTTTCTTCTCCTTGGGATTCATTGAGCTTCTTGGATCTGTAGCTCCATAGTTTGCAAGTTTGCATCTTATTTGGAAAACTTTCAACCATTTTTCATCAAAAATTTTTTTTGCCTGCCTCCTTTGGGAACTCTAATTACATCATACTGCTTAAAGTTGTCCCACAGGTCACTGGTACTCTGATTTATTGTTAGATTTTTATTGTTGTTGTTGTGGTTATCCTTTTTTCTATCTTTGTTTACTTTTCCGTGGTTTCTATTTCTATGTCTTCCATCTTTTCACTAAACTCTTCTTCTGAAATATCTAATCTGCTGTCAATCCCATCCAGTGTATTTTTCATCTGAGACATTGTAGTTTTCACATCTAAAATCTCTATTGGGGTCTTTTATAACTCCAGGTCTCTACTTAACTTTCAAACATAGAGGCTACAGTTGTAATAATCATTTAATGTCTTTGTCTGCTAATTCTAATCTTTGTCATTTCTGGGTTGGTTTCGATTGATTGACCTTTCTCCTCAGTATGAGTTGTGTTTCCCTGTTTCTTTGCACGCCTGGTAATTTTTTATCAGATGTCAAACATTTTGTATTTTAATTTGTTAGGTGCTAGATATTTTTGTATAGCATAAGTATTCTTGAACTTTGACCTGGGTTGCAGTTAGGTTTCTTAGAACCAATTTGCTCCTTTTGAGTCTTGCTTTTAATCTTTGTTAGGCGGGACCAAGACAGTGTTTAGTCTAGAACTAATTATTCCCCACTATTTTGACCAAACCTTTCAGAGTGCTCTGCCCAATCCCCCATGAATTATGAAACTTTTCAGTGTGGCTAATGGGACCAGGCATTATTCCTGGCCCCATGTGGACACTGGGGACTGTTCCTTCTAATCCTTTCAGATAGTTCTTCCCTGGTCTCAGGTACTTTCCTCATGTATGTGCTGATCAGCACTCTGATGAGTACTCAAAAGGTACCCTCTGCAAATCTCTAGAGTTATCTCTCTATATAGCTCTCTCTCCTGCAGAACTCAGTCCTACAAACTCTAGCCACCTTGGTCTCCCCATATTCGGTTCTGTCTCCTCAATTTGGGGAGTCCACTGGACTCCACCTGGGGTCCCCTCTCTGTGCTGCAGCCTGGAATCTCTCTCAAGGCAGTAAGCTGGGCCCATCAGAGGACTCATCTCATTTGTTTCCCATATCTCAGGGATAACTGGACTTCATTGTCTGACATCTAGTGGCTTGAAAACCATTGTTTCATATATTTTGTCTGGCTTCTTTTGGTTTGTTTTTTGGCTTGTTTCAAGTGAGAGAGTAAATCTGATCCCTGTTACACCAACTTGGCCAGAATTAGAAGTCCTGTCCTCTGGGCTCCTTTTTTTCCACTTTCTTAGATTCTGATCCTAAGAGACAAATTGGCATTGCCCATCCCTGGCCTCAGCTACATGGGATACTGTGATGGCAGGAAGTCTCCTCAGGCTCTTCTCAGCGTCATGAAGCTTTGTGTCTGTTGGCCCAGTGGGTCTGGTATCACTCCATAAGTAGACAGAGTGTTCCCTGCCACTTTTAGAACATTTGGCCTATGAACCCCACCCCACTCTCCATCCTATTTGTTTCTGGGCCATTCACAGTGGGGCATGGTCCTAGTAGCCACCCCCCCCCAACCTGGGAAATCTCTCTACCCAGCCCTTGGCAGGAGGCCCAGGATCCCTGAGAGACGCTGGTGACATCTCCCTCAAGGGTTCAGGCTGGATGCCAGTGGTGTCACTGAGGGCTTGGCAAGGGGGGAACCAGGGGGTGCGCAGGAGCTCAGCACTCAGCAGAAGACCAAGCCGTGATTAGAAGCCTGAAATTTTCAGCCCTGCCCACCTCCCACTTCTCTAGAGACAGGAGAGCAGCTGAAAATGGAGTTAGTGATCAATCATGCCTACATGAGGAGGCCTCCATAAAAACCCAATAGTAGGGGCCAGCCCTGTGGCAGAGTGGTTAAGTTCATGCTCTCCACTTCGGTGGCCCAGAGTTTGCAAGTTTGGATCCCAGGCATGGACCTACACACCACTCATCAAGCCACTCTGTGGTGACATCCCACATAGAAGAACTGGAAAGACCTACAACTAAGATATACAACCATGTACTGGGGCTTTGGAGAGAAAAAAATCCCAATAGTACAGGGTCAGAAAGCTTCCAGGTAAGTGAAAACATTCACACGGGGAAGGTGATGCACCCCAACTCCGCGGGCACAGAAGCTCCTGCACTCAGGACACTCTCAGACCTCACCCTGGGTATCTCTTCATCTGGCTTCTCATCTGTATCCCTCATCATATCCTTTAATAAACTGGTGAATGTAAATAAGTGTTTCCCTGAGTTCTATGAGCCACTCTAGCAAATAATGGAACCTGAGGAGGGGGTCATAAGAACCTCCGATTCGTAGCCAAATCAGACAGAAGTTGTGGGTAACCTGAGAACCTATTACTTGTGATTGGCATCTGAAGAGGTGGGGGCAGGTGGGCAGCCTTGTGGGACGGAGCCCTTAACCTGTAGGATCTGACACTATCTCCAGGGATATAGAATTGAGTTAAACTGTAGGACACCCAGCTGCCATCACAGAGAATTGTTTGGTATGAGGGAAAATCTCCACACATTTGGTGACCAGATGTGTCAGAAGTGAAGTGTGGGGCTGGCCCAGTGGCTCAGTGGTTAAGTTCATGCACTCTGTTTCGGAGGCCTGGGGTTCACCAGTTTGGATCCTCGGCGCAGACCTACACACCACTCAAGCCACGCTGTGGTGGCGTCCCACATAGAAGAACTAGAAGGACTTGCAGCTGGGATATACAACTATGTACTGGGGCTTTGGGGAGGAAAAAAAAAGAGGAAGATTGGCAACAGGTGTTAGCTCAGGGCCAATCTTCCTCACCAAAAGGCAGATCAAAAAAAAAAAGTGAAGTGTGTTGGATGGGTAGTAAAAGAGACTCACGGGAAAGAAACACGCAGGTGGAAGAAATGAGTTTTTCCCTATATCCCACCTTCTTTGACATTATCTTGAAGAGGGCTCCCACTCTCACTGTCCTCATTTGAACTAGTGTAAATAGAAATTTAATTAACCTTACTCTCTCATCCTCTGTACCCCAACAGGAGTACCTGTCCCATCCTTGTTTAAGGTCTTTCATAAGACTCTGCTCCCAACTCACTTTTCAGGCCACCATCACACTCTGCAGACCAGAGATTGCAAACTGGTAGCCCCAGTCCTGGTCTGGCCTTCAAGGGTGTTTATTGGACCGTGCACTGTATTCACATCTTTAATTTCCAAAACTTTAAATGTCAGGAGGTTTTTACATTAAAATGTTAATTTCCTGGCTTTCTTGAAAAATCATAAGTTGTGGCAACACTGGATTGGCTTTTCTCAATGGTGACTCCCTTTAAGTGAGCACATGTGTCCAGGGGGCCACAGTCTCTACCTGCTGGCTTCCCTCACGTGACCTACTTGCTAGGTCCTTGTCAGCATTTGACATTGCTACCTCTACCACAGACGGACACTCGTGCAGGATAAATATGGGCAGACACTTTTTTCCCTCTTTGTGGATGTCACAAACATAATGTCCAGATGTAAAAAGCATTGTTAAGAAAGCAAGGATATAACACATTTGTACTAAATTATAAACTGCAATGACAAAACTCATAATTTTGCATTGAGAAATACTGCTTTCAGCTTTTTCCTTCAGGATCCTCACCTGTCTCAATTCTCAGAACTATGATTCACTCTTTTGTTCTTCAAGATTTTTATTCCTAAAAAAAATTTTATTTTAAAAAAACACTTATATACTGACATACGAGTTTTTGGCCACAGCATTGTCATTCTCTGCTTTTAAATCAAAATGGTATGGAAATTACACCACAAGGAAATTCTGAACCTTAAGCAAATGCAGATTTTAGCACATGTTTTCAATTATACTGGAATGAATGTGAAGGTATGGAGACCCAGCTTGGCACAGTGGACAACTGGCCTGGTGACCATCCCCACAGCTTCCATCATATGATACAAACCAGCCTTCCAGAGTCTTCTGAGGTCAGCTTCCCAGGGTCATCTGGCCCAGTCCAAACCTTTTACGAAAAGAGGAAAATATGTATTATCCAGCCCTCAAGCTCGCACACCAGTGAATAAATCAGGACATGAGATTTAGCCGTTTCATTTGTCCTGAACGTTGCATCTCAGAGGCACCAGCCTGCCTTTCTACCATCTTCCAGGTTTCATTCTCCATTTGAAACAGAAAAGCCAATTAGCTGAAGACTTTGTTTTCCTCCATGTGTTGGCTTAGAAGATGATTTGCTTTTAACACCCACCTGGATTGAGAGAGAGTCTTTCTTGAGTTAAAAATAGCGCAGTGTTATTTTATGGCCAAATGTAGTATTTCTTTGGATGTGCAATAGGCAGGAGGATTCCAGGGCCCAACAGTAGACTCAATGGATTCTTGAACAGCCCAGTAGGAGTCAAGTTAGTGTGAACCAGGTAGGTTACAAAGAGTCATTCCTTTCAATGAATGGCTTCCCAACCCTTCCTTGGGAGGCTGACCATTCCTCAGAAGCGCTCATGGGCTGCTTCAAAGATGAAAAACCAAAAGTGAAGCCTTAGCCCCCAACACAGGCTTTAACTAGGGCAGCTCTGTTTCATCTGTTTTAATATTAGCCTATTTAGAGTGATGTTTCATTTTTTAAAAATCTGATAGATAAAAAGTTCAAAAACCACTGCTTAAGGATGGATAACATTTGGGCAACCTAAATACCACCTCCGTCCAAAACAGGTGTTTTCAATAAGTAGCACACATGACCCAATATAACCATCCCTGGCTATGCAGAGCTGTTTGCTTCCGAATTTAGTAACAGGAAGCCAGATAGACACGAGGCGGCTTCTACCGAGTGACTGCTACTGGGTTCACATTGGCAAGTCCACATTGAATCTTGATTTAATCATGTAATATTGAGCTTTTTGCATTTTAATCACTAAACTTCAATCATGAAACTTCAGAAGGATTCCTCACATGCAGAAAAGGGGTATGACCAAAGACGCTACACATTTGACTCATGTTCATGTCACATCTGATACTCAAACCCTCTCAAATCGTCATTCTAACAAGGAAAATGTTAACAAAGTTCACCCACGTGTATTTCTGATCATGTATGTACATAATCCCACAATTGAAAATGCAAAAACACTCAGTTACCCCTGAGTTGAGAAATTGACTGACTTATTATAAATGTGAATCTTCCTGCAAGTTGACCCAATAAGCCATTCTTGACCACTAGCACCTTAGGTCATTGGGCTAAGCAAAAAGCTGAGCTCAGTGTCCTAAGAGAATGGGACATCTCAGGGCCATGGAACCCCACTGTAATCCCTATAACCATGTTTCCGAAGTCTAAAACTAGAACTCATGATCAAACAAGTTCAACTATGCTTTGGGGACCATTTACACTGATATTTAAAATTAGGACTGTCTTGGAATACCCTGAATATACATTTGCCAAAATCCCTGAGTCACTATGGGAAATGCAGACTAAAAAGTAAACAAAGATGGAAGGAGAAGGCTGGAGAGCTTCCTGCCTCCTCGTTTGTACATGTGAGCTCTGAGCTTCCCAACTGTTTCCTACAGGTGGTGAAACCGAAGCCCAAGAGGTCACTGGACAGGTGTTGGCTAAGCTGGGAGAAGGCCCTGGGCTGCTCAGGAACACAGTCAAGAACTTGTGCTGGGAGCTGGTTCCTCAAACTCTTCCATAACTTAGAAAACTCTAGGTGGTTTTTCCTTGGAAACAAAATCAATGTTTCTCACTTTATTTTCCTTTTTGCCAAAAACATAGATTTCTTTTGAACATTTTCAATCTGACCCGATCCCACTTAATTCTGTAAATATTTTCAGATCAACTTTAGCAGATGTTCCACAGACACCAAGAAGAAGCAATAACGTGCTTGAGGTGGGTTGAGAGGAGGAGCTAATACCTAAGAGCACAGGATAAACTGAGGCCCAGAGGGTGACGTCCGCCAGGTGACAGTGGCTGGAAGACAAAGGCTACAGGCAAAGAAAAGCCCCCTGTGGGCCCCTTTCCCAAACCTCAGCCAATCACCCCAGTTTCAGCCTGTGTTTAAGGTTGTTTATGTTGCTGTTATAGTAAAAGATGAGGAAGGAAAGATCACATCCTTGACTCCTGTTAAATCCACCCTCTAAAATCACAGTTTCTCCATCCAAGAGTGGACACAAGGATCCCAGCACGTACTACTGGGAGTGCAGTGTAGACGTCTGCGTTGAACTAGAGAATGGTCATGCAGTGTGACTTTCTGAAGCCATTACATAGAATAATCAAAACTTCGGCACTAAGGAAACTAAGTTTTGGTGAAAGTCCAAAGGAGAAAAGATATCAAAATGTAAAAATTCCATTTTTTCTCTCTTCTCCCATTTTATGAGATCATTTGTGTTCTTTCTTCTTGTCTTTCATTCAATGACCACTTATTTAATCACCATGTCCCCCAGTGGGGAAGCCGGAAGACTTGAGATTCTAGAATGAGGGTGGGAGTTGACATATAATTTCCAGACATCCATAGGGGAACCCCAAGAGCTGCCAAGAGGCCTAATTGCCCCATAAGTCATGTAAAAGAAGCTCTGACTCCTTATTTCCTGGATCTGGAAAGTGAATTTTGTCAAGAAAGTCTTTCCAATACCATAATTAAGTCCCTTCTCCAGTTCAACCAGACACTAGGCTCACAAGATGATGAGCTGGGTCTCAGCGGCTGGAGGTGACTGAAGAAAAGAAGTTAAAAAGTGGTAGGAGCAAGAGGCGGCACTTCTCATTGGCCCTGGGCTCTCAGGGACACAAGCATTATGTCACAAAGGGGACACAGGTGAGTGTTGTTAATGGCCAAAGGGAAAACAGAGCAGAAGAAAGGGAATTAAAGAAACCAAAGTGTTGTCACTATATTTTATCACATTTAACTTAGGGAAACAAGCTTTATTTCCCAATTTTGTTAAATGAGATGCTTCTATAGCTAATGTTGCGTTTTCTTTCTACAATTCCTTTTTCCTACTGATATTCGATTTCTCTGGATTAATTGAACGGTGCTAGATCAGTGCTGTGAAGCCAAATGAGCATGCACCTTGGATGCCAGTAATGGTGACATATCAGTTCATGTCTTCACAAGTATGAGCATCTGAATTTTCAAATATGAAAAGTAGAGGGAAAACATGGCTGAGAGCACATCAGAGGCTTCCCCCTGGTTCCAGAGAAAATGTCAGGGACATAAGAAAGGGGATGCGGAGGATGGATGGCCGGGTAGAGGAAGAAGCTCCAGGTCATTCTGTTCTCCGGCATCACGCCAGCCAGTGGCGAGCAGCCAACTGTTCATTCAATAGGACCCTTTCTTTGACCAGATAAGCGCAACGCATTTCATATAGAGTAGCACCTTCTCTCAGGAATAATGTTTCAGTGCAAACAAACAAACAGTGATTGTTTATCCTTTCAAAATATGGACAAAGGAAAATACAAGGTGAGAATGGAGACCTTGCAAACAAAAGCCAGATTTCTGCATCTATTGTTAAGAATTTTCAAAAGATGATACGATCTCACTATTACATATTAAAGAACACTTGACCATCTGTATTATTTCCATTCTTAGAATATACAATATCTCCGGACCTGTGAGCCTCTGATCCCAGTGGGGCCGTGCAGGAAATCGTCATGACTATAGACTAAATCATAAATAAAGTGATATATGTACCACCTTTTCAAGTGTTTATAAATACTTTATAAGTAATATAATACAAGTTTATAGAAGCATTACTAAATTCATATCAGCTTTTATTTTTTTTCAATGATTTGACATAAAAAACATAACTACCATAAGGCAGATTAACTAAAAAGATCACATTTCTTTATTTTCTTTCAGTTAACTTAATTCCAGCTCTGAGTTCCCATCCCTCTGGACAGGCAGGATATTCAAGCTGTTCTTCTCTGAGTTCCCCTCACCCACACGCGGTGATGTCATCAATTCTCATCCGTTCTCCCCAGGGATTTTGTCAAACGGGTCACTTCAGTGAGTCTGGGTATCAGGTGCTTAGGGTCTAGTCCTGCTGGTGCAACCCACAGCGTCTGAGAGCTGGCACCTGTCACAACCAGGACCATAGAACTCCCTCTACTCTGGACTTCAAATAAGAAGGAAAGTAAAATATACAAGGCAACAAACTTACATATTTTATTCACCATTTCAATATATTCAATATTTCTATCAATTATCCTATCATCTTGTATCAATCAAGGTCTAATTAGGAAACAGAAGCTACACAATAATTTTAACCAAGAAACTTTAATATAAAGAATTATTAATTATATCAAAGAGTTAACTGTAAAGGGATAAAAAGAACTCTAAAGGATACCAAAGAGAAGACGGAGAATGCCCAATGAAAGAACAAACTAGAAAAGGAGAGTGCCCCTTCCCCCGAGGCTGGGATTCAGATCTCATCGGAAAAGGTGTGGTGCAGCCCACTGGATGGTGGAGAAATTCTCTGGGCTCACCTGAGCCAGAGCTGGTCCCCAGTGGCTGGGCAAAGGTTGGAAGGCAGAGTAGGGTGAGCTGGGACTGGCAAGGTGGAAGCATCCCACTGGAGTGCTGGTGGGCCAAGCTATTAGGCTAGGAACCACAGCTGGGACTAACAAGCAGGAAACGTCCCACCAGGGTGTGGGGGGCTCAAGGCTGAGAAGCCAACCACTAGGGTGTCTGTTAGACTCACTGAGAATCCACCTGCGGGGATGCCACTGAAAAAGAGACAAAAAACCAGAATCACATGAGAATCGGGAAGTGATGCTCATTCTCCTTTACCATTGGTCTAGCACCCTCTACTGACAGAACCTAACAACACGCCAGCTGCGAAAGGGAGATGCTTACAAGGTCTGGCTCCATAACGCTGGCAGTGAAGGGTGGACTTAGTGCTGCGAGGCAATAAAGGGATAACTGGCACACATATAAAGAGTCCTAAAAATGTTTTATGTTGCAACTAGGACTTCACATTCACAACGTTTGGGGACTCATGGTCAACATTAAATAATAGTCAGTTGCCTTCTATCCTGTTATCTCCTCCAAGGCCGGGGTCCCATCCCTGGTGGACATCATATCTGTGACCACAGTTCCCACCTTCCCAGAAGGACCTAGAACAGAGACTCCTGTTTTCTTTTCTTTTCCAGGACCCAGTCTTTGTCTCACCCCGCAAGTCCAACCTTGTTACCTGATGCCCAAGAACCCAACACATTGAACAAACCTCCAGTGTAAAGATTAAATTGCTGCAAAATCCATTTGAGGATTAAAAGACAAAGACTACCAAAATTGACATATGTCGCCTAATCAAATTTTCAGTGAAATTTTTATTAAACCTCTTTTTTGGTACAGTTTCATATATAACCAGAACTTCCAAAAGTTGCTCACATGCTGGTATATGTGCTCCTGACAAAAAATAAAATTTAATTATGTTGAACCACTGCAGCCATCCACAAAAAACACACTTTGTTATTACCTATTATACCTTCCAACCCAAATGTATCAAATTAGTTCTAACAGAAATAAAGTAAATTTTGGCAGTTTTTATAATTTGAAATTAAAAGTCTTCACTGAGTTATAAAATGCCTATGAATTTTATTGAGAGAAGTAAATGTTGTAAATAACAAGAAAAATCACTATTTGCAAACAGCACAATCTTACACCATGAAGAGGAAAAATTCAGATTAAAAAAAATAGAACTAATAAAGGTTTTCAACGAAGTGATTAGACGTGAGAAAAATATTGAAACAATTTTCCCATATGCCAGTAAAAATGTATATAATATAACAGAAAAAGACATTCCATTATGAAAGCATCAATGATGGTTAAGTATTAGGAATAAAAAGCAAAGAATTTCCATAACTTTCTGAGGAATAACTAATGTCCAAAGAAGCTAGTCAAAGACCTCCTGGTAAGATGATAGCCTGACGCACACTCTCAAAAATATTTCGAATTGACTGGAATTGAAAACCTAACACATTTGGGCGAACTGACTTTGGTCTATCCAATCATAGTTGAAGATAAACAGTTATATATCAAATCTGCCAAGTTTTCTCCACGAGGTTCTCTGCTTGATGATTCTGTTATCAGCTAGCTTTCCTTGGTTAAAGAGAACTTCTCATGGCATGGGATTGGATTGGCACATTGGTGTAATATTCAGCGTGGTGTATCCAGTGGAATGTCCCCTCTAAGCCCAGAAAGGCCAAGGCAATTGCCTGGTTGTACGAGCTGGTGGGGAGGAGGAAAGGCAGAATCTTTGCTAAGGTAAGAAGGCAACCAAACTTGGTGAGCATTATAGAAGCTGATCAAAAGCCCATTTGGTCAACAACCTGACACACACACACACACACACACACACACACACAGCGGGGTGAGAAGCAGGGGATGCTCATCCATCTGGACTAAAAAGTGCACATAGACATAGAGCGTAGCAGTGGGCATGGTTAGAACATGAGCAAAACTTGAGATTCCTCAAAGCTTCTCCCGTCTATGCCTTCAAACAAGGTCACACCAATTGTAAGAATTCAAAACTGCACTGGTTCTGGCCTACACTTGCCAATTTGAGACCTCTTGGTCCTCAGCCCTGCCCCATATCCACCCCCCACACACACACAGATATCCCCCCTCACACTCAGTCTTGGTGTTTCCTCCAACATCCTCCATCACCACCATGTGCTGCGGTGCCCTGCCTCAGTTGCATTCTGTATCTCGTGGTACCCAAGCTGCTCTGAGGCAAAAGGAGGCAGGATGCCTCACTGCCCTCTTGAGTAGCATATGGGCAAGATTCTAGAGAGATCCCATGGTTCTCCATGACTTACAGAGATTGTTAGCAAAACGCTTCCAGGACTGGGACAGTTAAATGGGGAGACAAATCACAACATGCGTGGTGA
Organism: Equus przewalskii; assembly: GCF_037783145.1. Lineage (NCBI taxonomy): Eukaryota > Metazoa > Chordata > Mammalia > Perissodactyla > Equidae > Equus > Equus przewalskii. Next base: position 8,630,963 of record NC_091862.1, on the reverse strand, counting down.
AACCCGGAAGTACCTCTCCCCTCCAGGGATGGAGGCTTTCCAACCCTGCTGGCCCCTTCTGTAGACTCAGACAAGCACACTTGCCTCGGCCTCTCCCATCATCAGTTTGCCAACATGCCCACAGTCCAGCATGGTCACAATTCAGATTCTGTCCCAGGAGGCTCCTCATGGGTGGGAGTTCCAAGATGGGGCTGAGAAGGTTGGCCTTCCTGCCCCCACCCCACCCCACAATCGCCATCAGCAGCCTTCTCCCATATTCTTTGATGAGTAAAAGAAGTATCATCTCCATATGGTATGAAGTACTATAGAAAGGCAGCTGCAACAGAAGCCCCCAGCTCTACATCCTTCTAGCTTGATGGCCATCCCAGGCCCGTCCTGTATAAAATTCAGGCATCTCCTCCTGCAAGGATTCCCACCCTCACGCCCACCAGAGAGGCTTCAGTGGGGCCTGTCCCACTCAAGTGAGAGATTTGGAGGGACACATCTCAATTGCTCATCAGACTAGGAATCTCCAGCATCCACAGGCTAACGTCTCACCATCCTGCTACTAGATTCTTTCTGGACCAGCAGGGAGACGGGAGAGCAGCGGCCTCCCAAACTCTCGCGCCTTCTGTCTGCTGTTTCCAAGGTGAACTTTCTAATAATAAGAATTTTATGATAATGAAGAACTGGAAAACATTGAACATGTAAAGATAAGAGTTTTTTAAATGTTGCTCATATCTGAATTTCCATTTGGCGTGCTCAGAAATGTGCCCTTTATTTAGAGCAAGAGAAATCAGGAAAAAGGGTTGTCTGGCTTTGATCCAAAATGAGGACCTGAATTATTTGGAGAGGTTTTTGGTTAGATTTGAGGGGTTTTGGGTTGGTTTGTTCATTTTTCAGGAGGTGGGTTTGTTGGTTTGTTGGTTGGTCGGCATTTTAACTCATGGAGACTAGTTGAGTTTTGACAGAGCAACTTTGCCCATAGGTACTGACTTCAACAAACAAACAAACTCGGTGACTCAGGACTCAGAGACCAGAAGGGAATATAAAAATATCCAGCCACTCCTCAGTCTTCCAGCACAGACGTTAGGGATTATTTTCTCTTGAAGTATTAAAAAAAAGAAAAGAAAGAAAGAGGGAGAGGGAGGGAGGGAGGGAGGAGGGAAGGAAGGAAAGAGGGAAAGAAGAGGAAAAGAAAGAAAGAAAGAAAGAAAAATTGGTTTGTGGGGAAACTTCTTAAAAAACATTACTAAAATATGTATATGTGTATAAGCAGATGTTGAAGGAGGATTAAGAATTAATGACTCGCTGTTTTAAAGTGTAGCTCTTTATAGATCTCTCCGTAAAGATAAATAAATATATAGAGAAAGAAATAAGGAAGTGGGTCTGAATCTGGAGTAGACAGCTAGGTAGTATGGCCAGAACATTAAGGTGAAGGGAGAGTTTTTCACAACACAGAGAAAGGCTTAGAATTGTAGATTTATACTCAGCAGAGAAGAAAGAGTACAGGTGTTGACATTCAGATTTGAAACGCATTCCTGCTCTGGGATTCACTTGTCGTTGGACTTTGCTAAAACCGAGACTAATAACCACTCTCCCCATCAATGATTTTCTTCTTTTCTTAGAGTGTAAACCTGTGAGAGAGGAGCTGACCAGCCACTTTGACCCAGGAGAAGACCCCAGCAGAGCGGTCCACTTCTGGAAGCGGAATACAATACAGTGGATTTAGCATTTAACCAGAAAATCGAGTTTCTTTATCCAAATTCTTCCACTGATGCTGAGTGAAACAGAGGGGGGTTGTTGTGAAAATTAAACAGGTTTTTTTGTCCTTCTTCCTCTTCCTCCTCCTCCTCCTTCTCTTCTTCTTCTTTTCCCCAAGACCCCCAAGTACACAGTTGGATAATCTAGTTGCAGGTCCTTCTGATTGTGCTGTATGGGATGCTGCCTCAACGTGACCTGATGAGCGATGCTGGGTCCATGACCAGGATCTGAACCGGCGAAACCCCTGGCCACTGAAGTGGAGCTCACGAACTTAACCACTCAGCTGTAAGGCCAGCCCCTAGACAGGTGGACAGTTGTGAAGTGCACGGCTCAGTACCTGACACACAATGGCACTGGCTGTGACCTCACTTCACATGCCTGGCCACTCTACTTTAAAACTCTGCAAGATCACTCTTGGCATTTTCCAACACTTCTACAAATGTGGATGATCCCAGCAACCAGAAGCTGCAAAATCTCACCATTCTAGAATGTTCCATGTCCCACATGAAAGTGAGAAATCTACCATCAAGGAGATCTTTAAGCAATTTAAATGCAGACATCTCTAAACACACCATCCAGAATTGTCAAGCAGCTGTCAAATACGTTTTTCCTAAACTTCATCACATCCATCTCAAGCATCTAATGGGGAAACCCTTTTTTTCTCAAAGGAAATATCTTTTTAAAAAAAACAAGTCCCCACAAAAGTCTTTTATTTTAATTCCAATAAAGAACAAAACCCAGCAAACTCTTCTTTAAAGCCATTCAATAAAACAAGGTGAGGCATACAGTGAAATTTCCTTTGCACTTGCACAAGTTTCTTCTGCCTATTTACCCAAGGAAACCTTCCCACAGGCCATTAACATGTTTTGAGAGCATGACAGAGGAAAGAAAAGAATAAACATATAAGCTGAAACAAGATGTATAACATGGAAATGCAAATATTTGATACTCTTGCACAAAAAAAGGAATTTGTGTATAGATGGAGGGTGTTCCTTCACTCCGTTTCCTCCCCACCGACCAGATTTGGGGTGAAATCTTTTCTATTCAAGGTCCACAGAGTAATTTATCATCAGATTGTCAAGTCCTTCACCAGCCGGCCATGGGGAGCTCACCACTGTACATTCGGAAGATCTTTGTGTGTAGACAACCATGAAGACCATCGTACAGACAAGGAAGGGATTTAGACATCGAGTCATTGCTCCTCTGAGCCTCTGCCTCCTGCTGCTCTTCAGACAGTCCTTAATCCTTCCCCTCTGTGAGCATCCATCTTAATTAACTAATCTAAAATATGATAAAAGTGCATGCGCGATACTTCCAGCTTTTACGGTATTTACAACAGAAAAAATTCAAACAATCTGAACACAGAAAAGTTGAAGAATAGTTAAATTGTGGTACATCAACCCAATAGAGTTCTATGAAAACATATAAAATGGTGATAAAGACTGTGGAAAGTGGACAAATCAGAGAACCTCAAACCTTGAGCTACTGGGTGGCCATCAGGTCCAGAAACATAGGCAAATTCATATAGGAAATGATGTATTGATAGTACATTACATAACGTGTGAAGTGACAACACACGTTATGTTCAGTGTCTTTTCTCTTAGTGCAATGCACAGGTCGCTTGCAATGGGCACAGTGTATTAGGGCAGCATTTCCTCCGGCCCCTGTACCTTCATCCACGATGCATTGCCTCACATGCTCTGTCTCTGATTTTTCACTGACCGAACCTGTGCTTTTAGCATATCCCAGAAGAAGCAATCAAATTCAGATCTAGCAAGCAGGTAGCCCTCTCCCCCTGGTCACGTCATCCACTCTGCTTTGGGAAACTAATCATCTAACCACTTTGACACGATGGGCTGACGTGCTCTCCTGTTGGAACCACTCAGTGACTTCCCCAGCCCTTCAAGAGCAGGCCTTAATTATTGGTCATGTAAAAGTAGTCAAATACATCAGGCGGTTGCCTGGATCACCAGACTTTGTGGGCCCCCAGCCTATGGACCCCAAGGATTCTGACGTATCTTGGCATGGTTTGAGCACTCTTCAGGGGTCTCTTACTTTAAGCAGCAAGAACCTTCTGGACAAAGACTCCTTCAAGAAGAAAGGAACCAGTGCTCAGAAGTCTTGTCCAAGAAAAAGTCGTTATGGTCAAAGGGCGGCATAATTATGAGTATAGCCTATCTCTGAGTGTCCCCAAAGAACTCCCCAAGAGCAAGCTTTCCTGAGACCTAGTGAGAGGGACTGTGAACAAAATTGACCACGTTTTTATAAAAATCCTGGGAAGACATTGTGACACAACCGTACTGTCTTGAGATCACGTAGCATGGCATAGCCCAACTACAATGACACCTAGACCCATCGCCCCCATAGGTATGGTCCCAACCGTCCTTGGGTAATGAAACTTAAGAAAGACAAAGACAGTTGGCTGGCAGAACCTTAGGAGACCATGCTATGAGTGTCAAGAAATAACTGAGATTTTCCTGCATAATTTATGAACTCCAAAATTACAACCACTTCCTACTCCTTCTTACAGATATTCTGTCCTCATCTCAATGTACACTGCAGCCTTGGGATGACCGGGCAGTGAAAGGGAGTGGACAGAACCCCAGACAGCATGACTGTGTAATTTACCACCCAAATCAGGAGACTAGAAAGAGTTTCTATCAGAATTAGGCCAGACAGCAGGTATAAGCCTGGACTGTCCCAGGTAGACGAGTACATCCGATCACCCTGTGAGTCACAAGTCATGGGAGAGAATGCGTGTGTCTCTAACTTTAAGACTTTGTTCTGATCAGATTTTTACGCTATCCCATGCTGTTGCTCTTTTAGATACATCTTCGATCACCCAAAGCAAAAGTCCAGGCTTTCCCAGATAACTTGATGAAATCTGCCAAAACTAGAAAATTCTAGATAATAATCCTATATACGCATCTTCTTGACCTTTCCCACCTGCACCCTACTTCACAGAGATTCAGGGAAACAACTTGTCTAACAAAAACAGTGCAGGCAATCAGCCATTCAAAACCGTCCTCCCTTAGAGAACTGCCTTTTGTTCACTCAGGAAAACAGCTATTGGGGACCAGCCCAGTGGCCTAATGGTTAAAGTTCCACACACTACCCTTCGGCAGCCCGGGGTTCAAAGGTTCGAATCCCACATGCAGACGTCCTCCACTCATCAGCAATGCTGTGGAGGTGTCCCACATACAAAGTAGAGGGAGATGGGCACGGATGTTAGCTCAGGGCTAATCTTCCTCACCAAAAAAAAAAAAAAAAACCATCAAATTCCAGGCATCCTTCTAGGTACTGGGTAATACGGCTTTAAAAAGACAGGACCATCACTTGGCTTGTGGTCTTACATTCAGTGAGGGAGGCAGATGATGAATAAATAAGCAAATAGATGGTTGTGAGACCACGTGATGAGGTACCATCTCTGTGAGTGGAAGGAGGGGCCAGCAAAGACCTTTCTGACAAGGTGACATTGGATGTGACTAAAGGGCCGCACTGGCAAGTGTGACAAGCCCCTTTCACAGGGCAAAGTTAATTCTGTTTCCAGCCCGACACCAGCTCTTCCTGTTTCCCCCTGGTTTGCATGGATCGCACGTGTTAATGGTGGTGGAAGTGACGCCCTGGTGGTTTTCTCACGAAATGGAATGAATACAGATGAAAAGCAAGAGGGGTTTCTCTCGCACACCCGGGAAAAGCATGAGGAGTGGAATTCTCACCAACAGCCGGCACAAGGTGGCCCTGGGGCGCCTGAAATGAGATCTGCTGAGTATGGTCTTCACCACTGACAACGTTATTATGATCCTCTGCGGTCCTTAGCTTGGGGATCAGGAAATGAACTCTTCATCCAGAGGGAGATTGAGGACAGACAGGGCGTCACTGGACTCAGCTGACCACAGTATTTTCTCAGGGCAGCTTTGAGCTCATGTTTTCACGAAAGCCAGCGCGAGAGGCACTGTCTGAACCCGTGATATCCCCAGCATCACTCCCTGCCTCCACTGGCCGCTGGTCCCACTACTGTTCATTCTTGTGGTCAGCTTACGCCTGGTGTTCCAGACCCAGGCCTCCTGCTGGCAGCTCTCCACTCCGATTGCTCATGCCACCATTCTGGACTAATTAGAACAATCGAAGCCTCTCTCTCCCCAGCGTGAGCCACAGGTCGATAAGTCAGCGTCAAGCTGTTTGGGTGCTTATCGTCAGCTTTCCGTATTCCTCTGTTTTTCCAAACTCCAGGTCAAGACTGCTGCCCTCCTCTCAACTTTCTGCAGCATGTGATTTTTGGAAATGTAACAGAAAGACAGTCTGAACAGGCTTTTTTAGCTGGGGCCCAGCAAGAGTCAAAGGAAATGGAACAAGGAAGCATGTTCTGCTAGTCAGGCTGTTTATTACCGCTTCCAAATGTGGTTTTGCCTTTTATAGCGTTTAGATCAGATCATTGACTCGTGTTCCATAAGAACCGATTTGATTTATCCATTGCGGCCCATTCTCCTCCCACTTCCTTTCTTACTCACTCTCTCTCTCCCTGAACCTTCCGTCCAAAGGCAGTTTCTTATAATGGCATATTCGATTGGACCGTTGTTCACAGACCATTTTCCCAATTATTCTTTGTTAATTTCCCTTTGATGGTTTTCAGATGTTTTCTCTTACTTGTCAAGATGGGTAATATTCTCTTCTACGTATTAAAGTATTGTTATTAAAGTATTGTTGGATCCTCAATAGATTTTTTTTCAGATATTCTTACCACTTGACATCTGGGTAGTGATCAATAATCACAGCAAACTCTTAAAAACCACTTACTATATTCCAGGCACTGTTCGAAGCACTTTACATTGATTAACTCATCAAATCCCCGGCAATCCTAAGAAGTAGGTATTCTCTTTTTTTTTCTGTTTTTTTGGTGAGGAAGATTGGCCCTGAGTTAACATCTGTTGCCAACTTCCTCTTTTTTTTTCTCCCCAAAGCCCCAGCACGTAGTTGTACATCCTAGTTGTAACCCATTGTAGTTCTTCTATGTAGGACACTGCCACAGTATGGCTTGATGAGCAGTGGGTAGGTCCACGTCCAGGATCTGAACCCTCAGCCACCAAAGCAGAGCGCACGAACTTTACCACTTGGCCACAGGGCCAGCCCCAGAAGTAGGTATTCTTACAGGTATTTTATAGATGAAGAAACTGAGGTACAGAGAAGTTAAGTAACTCGCCCAATGTCACACAGCTAATGGTGCTGAGCCCACTACAGGTCTAATGCATTTGTGCCTCAGCACTCAAACTTAACAAGGAAATTTCACATTGTTTTTGTCCATGTTTAATTATCATAGACTCCTATTTATCTCTTTTCTGAAACAGAGAAAAAGATCATACCTAAATAATCGTAAACATAGTCAAAATGGGACCAGTCATCCCCTTTGGATTGACTGATTCCATTGGACTGGCTGTCCCTCTGCTCTTCCAAGAGATCAGGTAGTTCCTTCTAGAGAAATGACTCAGACGCATTAGCTTTTCCAGGCCACGGGGCTACTATTGAACTCGTTAACATTCAGGAGATGTTTTGGTCCAAATTCTACAGCTTAACACACCAAGCTTTTCAAAACTTTCTTCCACCACGTCACCAACCCTTTCAGCTTCCTTCTCCCACTCATTTTCATGCCTTTAGTCCGGGATGCCCTACCCCCCTCCACTTTTTTCTCATTTTTAATTCATTTTTATTTTTCTCAAAGTTGCACATGTGTATAATTTTTTTTTAAAGATTTTATTTTTTTCCTTTTTCTCCCCAAAGCCCCCCAGTACATAGCTGTATATTCTTTGTTGTGGGTCCTTCTAGTTGTGACATGTGGGACGCTGCCTCAGCGTGGTTTGATGAGCAGTGCCATGTCTGTGCCCAGGATTCGAACCAACGAAACACTGGGCTGCCTGCAGCGGAGCGCGCAAACTTAACCACTCGGCCACGGGGCCAGCCCCGCACATGTGTATAATTTTAAAAGAAAAATAGTCTATAAAGCTTACAATAAAGAAGAACAGCAGACCCCTGCCCCATCTTTCCCACCCCCAAGTCTTAATCACTTTCAACTCTTTTCATTGTGTCTTCTCCATATTTTAAACAATATGTCTGTTAAATGGATTAAGATTATATTCACTTGCAAATAACAGAAAACCTTTCTACAATGACTTAAACAAGTAAGGAGTTTATTTATTTCACACAAAAAGAAACCCATACATAGACATTCCAACAGGGTCTTCAGAAACAGGTTCCTTCCATCTTTCTGTTCCACCATCCTTGCTCGTGACATTAATCCACATCGTCACAAAATGGCTGCTGTGCCTCCAGACATTGTGTCCACATTCCAAGAAAAAAGAATGAGGAAGGACAAAGATGTCTTTCCTAGGAAGGCTTTACTTTTTATTTGAAAAGGAATATCCTCTGCAAGAACTTTTGCCTATGTCTTCTTTATTCTTTTCAAAATTATCCGTTGTTGGAGTTCGAGGGGACAGGGAGAGTTTCCTGCTACTTTGTATGGTGTCTCTATTTCCTCCAAGTTCCCTTTTCCTATTGGTGTCTTTGTCGTTTGTTTGTTATTGATCTGGCTTTAATGTTGGAAACTTTTCCCTAAGTCTTGTATCTCGACCTGCTCATTCATTTTTAAGAATAAGTCTCAAACGAAATGGTTGGAATTTCTGTGTGCATGAGCAGGGCTTGTGGACAGGGGGCTCCACCGTAAGGAAATCGGGGTGTAGTTTCCATGGAACACACACAGCTGTCAGTACCTGAATGCTTTTCTTTTTTTTTTTTTTTTTTGAGGAAGATTAGCCCTGAGCTAACTACTGCCAATCCTCCTCTTTTGCTGAGGAAGACTGGCCCTGAGCTAACATCTGTGTCCATCTTCCTCTACTTTATATGTGGGATGCCCACCACAGCATGACTTGCAAGCGGTGCCATGTCCACACCCTGGATCTGAACTGGCAAACACCAGGCTGCCAAAGCAGAATGTGCGAACTTAACCACTGCACCACCGGGCCGGCCCCCCAGAAGGCCTTTCTCTTGGTCTGCTCAGCTTCCCCAGAGAGAGCTCCTCCAATATCCTGCGTGAGTCAGATGAGCTTGGCTGCCCACACCCTGAACAAGAGTGGACAAGGTTCTAGGATGTCTCGCTACCCAGCATGCAGCCTCCAGCCTTCACTGTGCCTGGCGCCCCTGATTCAGAACACGTGTGGTCTTTATCTTCACAGAGCAACCGCACAGTCTCCTGCTGGGGCAGAGGGAGGGTAGCTGCCTGACAGCACGCGGCAGGGAGGGAACCCAACCGCTTCTCCCGCGGACTTTCCACCAGTGCCCCCATCCCAGCCCCACCTGCATCTTCAGAGCTTCCTGTGGCTCCAGACCCTGAGCGTTCTGGGCTCATCCTTCTTCCTCTCCCCCTGCTTGGATTTCTGGTGTATCTGCCCTGCTAGGTCAGTTCTCACTCGGCCAGATGTATTTCGGCTTCCAGAACATGTCCGGTTCATCTCTACTCCTGTTTTCTTTATCATTTACAATTTACAATGTCTTTCCAATCACTACATGGTTGTTCGAACGGGGATTCCAGAAAATGCAGAGACCAATCCACCAAGTTGATCCAGAAGTCAGCTTTTATGCATCATGAATGCAGCGTCGTTCCTCAAGGCCACGTTCCTCAAGGCCACGTTCAAACGTCTGCTCCTCTGTGAAGCTGTCCTCAGCTTCCTCTCCATTCTTCCCCATCCTATAAATTAATCCCTTCCTTTCGTGTTTCCATAACACTCTGCACATCCTTCTATCATCTCTCTTATGACACCTTATCATGATCATGGGTTACCACGTCCACCCTCTGGCAAGACAGTGAGCCTTACAAAGGCAGAGACAGTATAATGTCCATCTTTGTGTCCCTACCTCCTGGCTCTGTGCTGGACCCAAGTAAGTTCTTAACATCTTGTTTTTTTGGTTTTTTTTTTTGAGGAAGATTAGCCCTGAGCTAACTACTGCCAATCCTCCTCTTTTTGCTGAGGAAGACTGGCCCTGAGCTAACATCCATGCCCATCTTCCTCCACTGTATACGTGGGACGCCTACTGCAGCGTGGCTTGCCAAGCGGTGCCATGTCTGTACCCAGGATCTGAACCAGCAAACCCTGGACTGCCAAGAAAAGGAACGTGCAAATTTAACTGCTTCGCCACCGGGCTGGCACCTCTTAACATTTTTTGACAAATTAATAAATCCTGGTACTAAAAATAACGGACTGGGAGGCAGGTCCTCAGTACTCCAGCCCCAGCTGCACAGCTGACACAGGTGCCATGGCCTTGTATGTATGAGTTGGGCTGCCATAACAAAGTGCCGTAGCCCGGGTAGATGTAGACATTTATTTCTCACAGTCATGGTGGCTGGAAGCCCAAGATCAAGGTGCTGGTAGGCTCCGTTCTTGGTGGGGGCCCTCGTCCTGGTTTGCCAATAGCCCCCTTCTCAGATTGTGCTCACACTGTGGGAGCAGGAGTGGGGAGCTGGAGCCAGCTCTGGTCTCTTCTTCTTATAAGGACACCAATGCCATCATTGGGGATCCCACTCTCATGACCTCGTCTAAACCTCATTGCCTCCCAAAGGACCCACCTCCAAATGCCATCACTTCGGGGCTTAGGGCTTCAACATACGATTTTAGAGATGGGATGGGGGGAGCTGGGGGGAGGAGGGAAAAAGGACATGAACCTTCAGTGCATAACAGTGTATCTTCCTGGTTCAAAGCCAGCGCTCGATGACTGGTCATTAATCTTCTTGCCAGTCTCTCTCAGTGGGGAGAATATTCCTATCTCACGTACAGAAGATAAATAATGCACTGACCAGGCAGGGGAACGATAGGGTTAGGAAGAGATAGAGGCGAGCTTTGAGCTGGACAGCCTCAAGTACAGAACGGGAAATATTCTGGCATCAGAGGCAGTTTAGCCACTAAGACGGCCAGCTGTTTTCCTTTTTCAATGGCTTTTCTGGGCTGTAAATTAAAAGCAGTGTTCATTCTTAATCGGTAGCTTTGCATTTAGCTGAAATTACAGTCTTTTAATTAAAAGTGTAAGTATAAGTGTTAGCTAAGCCTTCCTTTTTTTTTTTTTAAGATTGGCCCTGAGCTAACGTAGGTTGCCAGTCTTCATTTTTTTTTTCTTTTTCTTCTTCTCCCCAAAGCCCCCCAGTACATATTTGTATATTGTAGTCGTGGGTCCTTCTAGTTCTTCTATGTGGGACACTGCCTCAGCATGGCCTGATGAGCCGTGCCATGTCCGCTCCCAGGATCTAAACAGCAAAAGCCTGGGCCACCGAAGCAGAGCGCGTGAACTTAACCACTGGACCACAGGGCTGGCCCCTAAGCCTTCCTTAAAATGGTTACCAGCTAGTGACTTTGCTCATGAGAAAATTTTACATAATTGTATGAAGACACTCTAGCATTGTGGGTGACATATCACAGAAGAAGAAATGCACACAAAAGGCAAAAGTGGTGTGTCCATGGCTAAGAGGGACATAAATACACGTGCCCTGGCTCTTGCTTCAAACTCCTTTCTCGACGTGGCACCGGGATACAAATGTATTCCGGGATCTACATCCCCTATATGTAGTAATATTACTTGTGAGTATGTTAAAGACAACAGGCCCAAAAGGGAGTCAATTGTGCCAAGCCCCAAGTCACCAAAATGAGACTTAACTAAAGTTTCAGCTCTCCTAGAAATGGAATCTTGAACCAGTCATCAGGAATCGCCTGATCAGCACTAGTTAGGCCATACGCCTGATAGACCCCTGTCATCCCCTATAAGGAAAGTGACCTTGCAATAACCAGTCTGCTTTTTCTCCTAGTACAACTTCCTTGCTCCTGCTCCCTTCTGCCTGCCTTTCTGCTGGATCGGATGCTGCCCAGTTCGTGGACGGCTGAATAAAGCCGATAAGATCTTCAACATTTACTCGGTTGAATCTTGTTTTTTGCCAGCACTTACTATTAAACTGAATCGCCACACTTCCTTTGTGGGTGACGAGGAGCAGAACTTGCGTCGTCTGATTCAATAGGGTACTTACTCCTAAAACCACCCCAGGAACACCATAAGAATTGATGTGAGAATCACTGATCCCAGTCGTAAATCCCAGAACACTCTCACTCATTTTCATTATGATGGAGCTCACGTATTCGCATAAGAAGAAAGAACAAAGTCACAGGAAATGCAACCCTTTCACGGAACTTTCTCTGCACGCCACAAAGCCACCGGGGTCTGATTGCTTGGCCAAAGTTCTCTCTGAGAATAATGTCTGGGCTTCTGTCTGAGATCCCTCCCTTCCCCATTCCTGCTTTATTTATTTGACATTATTTATTTGCTAATAGACAGCCAAGCTCAAAAGCACGGAAGAGAAAGTACTAGGAGAAAAGACGAAGAAGGAGGCGGCACAGAGAGAGTGCAGGACATCCTCCAGACATTGTCAACGAGGAGGAAGCTGAGGAACAGGAGGGACCACCCCCCTTCAGCCCCCACCTAGTTCCTGGAGCTGCTGTGAGAATGAAAAGAGCCAGTATGCAGGCGATACAGATGCCAAGAGACCATGATGAATGCCGGAAGCTTATAAAATGTTATAAACCAATGTGACCTCAATAAAAATAAAAAATAAAAATAAAAGTGCCAATATGGGACCACACTGAGGGCAGGGCCTGGCCCACGGTGAGTGGTTACTGCAGCAGGAAGAAAATCTAGCCCAGAAAGGAGAAGAGTGCTGGAAGCAATGATGAGCTTAAGCGAACACCAACAAAAGACTTGAAGAATCTAAATCAGACCCCATCTCAAAAATAGAGATGATAGGGCCAGCCCAGTGGTGCAGTGGTTAAGTTCGCATGCTCCACTTTGGTGGCCCGGGGTTCATGGGTTCGGATCCTGGCTGTGGACCTATGCACCGTTCAGCAAGCCATGCTGTGGCAGCATCCCACATACAAAATAGAGGAAGATTGGCAACAGGTGTTAGCTCAGGGCCAGTCTTCCTCACCAAAAATAAATAAATAAACAATAAAGATGACAACTCACCTTGAGATTACAACAATGGGTCTAAAATAATAGATAACAATGGAAGATAAGAAGTGAATGTGAAGGGAGTTGAGCATTCTAAGGTCACTGTCTTGTTCAAGAGTAGAAGAAAGATGCTTATTAACTTTAGACATTTTAGGAAAATTAAAATTAGAAATAGATATATAAAAGAATAGAAACACATGGTGTAATTTTCAAATTGGTATGGGAACAAAAGAGAAACTGTCAGAAAAGAAGAAGAATGGAACAAAAGAAGAAAAGCTCTTTTGCTGCAACAGAATGCAGAAAAGAAAAAATAAAAACTGACGAAAAACAGAGTAAACACAAAATGAAATGATAGGAAGAAGTCCAAATGTACAGTAACTATAATAAATATAAATGTACTTTGACCCACAATTTAAGGGACAGAAACTCCCAGGGGCTGGCTTGGTGGCACAGCAGTTAAGCGCACACATTCCGCTTCGCCAGCCCTGGGTTCGCTGGTTCAGATCCCGGGAGTGGACATGGCACCGCTTGGCAAGCCATGCTGTGGTAGGTGTCCCACACATAAAGAAGAGGAAGATGGGCATGGATGTGAGCTCAGGGCCAGTCTTCCTCAGCAAAAAGAGGAGGATTGGCAGCAGATGTTAGCTTGGGGCTAATCTTCCTCAAAAAAAAATTTTTTTTAAAAAGACAGAAACTCCCAGATTTATTCATTTATTTTTAGAATATCTAGTCTTTCACTTAAAAAATTGACATTAAAAAGCTGAAAATAGAGGTTCTCTTCAAAATGGCACCGTGAGCAGACGTTGAACTCGCCTCCTCCCACAAACACAACCAGGTTACAACAATTTTAGGAAGAATCGCCCTGGATTGAAAACTGAAAACTGGATAAAAAGAACCCCCACAACAAGGGACAGTCCTGACGAAAGCAGAAGAGGCAGTAACTCCGGCCAGAGAGGAAAAAAGCCACCTTTGGGAGCAGTGGAGCTTCTCAGCTGGCCAGGCGGGAGCCACCCTAAGGTACGCAGCCCTCCCTGGAGGAGTGAGGTCCAGAGCGGGGGCAATACTGCTATAAGCATGCTTCGGACTCAGCCCAACTGAGAGGGGGGTCGTACTGTCTGGCTTTGCTGGCTATTAACTTCAGCGAGGACACCCCAGAAAAGCTATCAGCCGAAAGCCGAAAAGATCCGGGTCTTAAAGGGCCCACGCACAAACTCACTCATTGCAGCAACCTAAAATCACCAGAGAGAAGGCTGACTGTCCTTTGGTGAAACGAAACTCCCCTGGTGGGCTCTGGGGGCATCTTGGTGAGAGGAGGATCCTCTCCGGAGACTGAGACATTGGTGGGGGCCGTTGTTCTGAGCTGGTCCAGGCCTGCTGATACGGACACCGGTGGAGGCCATTGAGGTGGTTCCCTTGGGCTGTTAGCCCAGGGGTCTGCCACGCCCACTAGAGCACAGATTTAATCCAGTTCAGCCAGGGCAGGCAACCCGCCCTAGGGACTGGCCCCACCTAACAGCAAGCCCTCAGTCTACTTTTCAGCCTGCATTGACTGAGTGCCTTGATCCTCTACAGGCAGGCAAAGGTGTCTGCCTCTGTGGGACAGGGCTTGTGTGAGGACCAGGTGAACTGTGGGGGGCATTGGGGCAGAGGTGGGGGCCTCTGCAGTGTGGTGGTGGGGTACGCTCCAGGGGGTTGAGAAGTGTGCATGGACCAGGACTGTGCTGACAATGTATGTGGTCCAGAGGTGGGTGAGGCTTATCAGCAGCAGAAGACTTGTGTTTCACAAATAGCCATAAAAAGGATCAGCCCCACCTTCCAAAGCCTGAAACAACTGAGTGCCTCCATGCCAAGGGCTAGCCCTACTCAGCTGCACTCCTAAGAGAACTGACATCAGCTTTGTTGGCCTCAGGCCTATCACAACTGTACACCCCTGAGCCTAGCAACCAGCTACACTGGGTACCAACCCAATTAAGAGGACAATTGCAATAAGAGTGTGCTAATAGGCGGGACCAAGATGGCGGAGTGAGTGGTCTTCTTTGTCTCTCCACCGTCGAATCTACAACTAATTGGACATTCACTGATTAACAAAGGATATCCAGATAGCATCTCAAGATGCCTAAGAGTCTCCTGCTACTATACATCAGAAGGCAGATGGACTTCCCCCCGGGAGGAGGTGGAAATAGGTGAAAACTCTCCGAACCCCAACCCCCGACCCCCGGACAGCCTAGTTCCTGCAGGAGGCTCTCTTCCAGCGGATTCCCCCATAGCATCGCCACACACCAAGGGCAGGAGTGTGCACTCACCAGCGGAGCAATGGTAGAAACAGGTGACAACAACCCTACTCAACCCCCCGGTGATTACACCTAAGCCCAGGGGGAATCCCCAGTGTCCCGCACCCACCAGTAGGGAAGGCCTCTGCTTGCCATTAGCAGGGAGGACTCCGCCCAGAATCCAGAACAAAGGGAAGCTCCCGACAGGCGTATTCCCCAGCACGGCACCAGACCGCAAGCTGCTGCTGGGCCCACGGTCTCCGGCGCACAGGACGGTGCAGGGGGTGCCTGGACTTCCCGTGGACGTGCTTGGGGATGGGTGGAGCTCCAACACCCGGCTCTGCAGCCCAGGGGGACACTCCAGGGTCCCGCACCCCCCAAGCAGGGAAGGCCTCTGCTCGCCATTGGCAGGGAGGCCCCACCCAGCATTCGGAGCACCAGGAAGCTCCCTAGAGCAGAATTCCCCACAAGGCAGCAGCTAACAAGCCACCGCCAGGCCCACGGACTCTGGCCATGTCCCAGACAAGGCAAGGGGCTCCCAGAGATCCCATGAGAGTGGAGTGGGGCAGAGTGGAGCTCCGGTGAAATGGTTGCGTAGCCAAGGGGGGAACTCCAGGTTCCTACGGCAGCCTCAGCAAAAGCCTCTGCACAGCACTAGTGGAGAGGTCCCCACTGGCAATCACAAGGCAGGAAGGCCCTGGGGAAAAAGTAGCACAGCTAGGTGAGCTAACGACAGACTGCAGAAGATACCCACAGCTCTGCTGGGACCTATAGTGGACAAGTGTGATCTTGTGGGCTCTGTTAGGGACAAAGCGGCGATTATAGGTGATCCTGCTCCTGTCTGCTGGGAAAGCCCACAACACCACTGCAGACCACAAGGAGGGAGCGCATCTAAGTGGGCTGCAACAGTAGGCACCAGCAGCCTGAGGCCCCCTTGCAATTGCCCCCACAACCGACAAGGGACCCTAAAGGACCACTGTGACTACAAGGAGGGGTCCAGGTCGAGTCAGTAACAGCTGACAGGGTTCCTGGTTAGTGCAGTCTAAACAGCTGCCCCACACACACACACCAGTCGCAACAAGTGGAAGCAGCGACTAAACTCTATGTCTATGCGGAGGCACAAATCCACGCCATTAAGCAGTATGAAAAAATATATTAAATCTCCAGAACAGAAGGAAAATGATAAGCACCCAGAAAACAATCCCAAAGACAATGAAATCTATAACCTAAATGATGATGATTTCAAAACTGCCATTATTAAAAAACTCAACGAGTTAAAAGAGAATTCAGATAGACAACTCAATGAGTTCAGGAGCTATGTCACAAAAGAGCTTGACACTATAAAGAAGAACCAATTAGAAATACTGGAGATGAAGAACACAATGGAGGAGATTAAGAAAAATCTGGACTCTCTGAACAGTAGGGTCGATAATATGGAGGACAGAATTAGCAATTTGGAGGATAGGAATATAGAAATGCTGCAGACAGAGCAGGAGAGAGAACTAAGACTAAAAAGAAATGAAGAAACTCTCCGAGAATTATCCGACTCAATTAGGAGATGCAACATAAGGATTATAGGTATACCAGAGGGAGAAGAGAAGGAGAAGGGGGCAGAAGGCCTGTTCAAAGAAATAAGAGCTGAGAACTTTCCAAACTTGGGAAGAGAGATGGAACTTCATGTGACAGAAGCCAATAGATCTCCAAACTTTATTAACACAAGAAAACCAACCCCAAGGCATATAGTAGTGAAACTAGCAAAAGTCAATGACAAAGAGAAAATACTAAGGGCAGCCAGGCAGAAGAAAATAACTTACAAAGGAAACCGCATTAAGGCTATCAGCAGATTTCTCAGGAGAGACCTTACAGGCTAGAAGAGATTGGAATGAAATATTCAAAACTCTAAAGGACAAAAACCTGCAGCCAAGAATACTCTACCCAGTGAAAATATCCTTCAAATACGATGGAGAAATAAAAACTTTCCAAGATAAACAAAAGTTAAGGGAGTTCATCACCACAAAACCTCCTCTTTAAGAAGTGCTCAGGAAGAACCTCATTCCTGAAAAATCAAAAAAAGGAAAGGGGTTACAAAATCCAGAACAAAGGAGATAAGCAGAAGGACAATAACACAAAGTAACAGCTCTCCATCAGGACAAAATGCAAAAGAACTGGAAAACAAGTGATAAAATGGCAACAGTAGGCCCCCACGTTTCAATAATCACTCTAAACTTGAATGGATTGAACTCTCCGATCAAAAGGCACAGAGTGGCAGGATGGATCAAAGGACAAGATCCAACAATATGCTGTCTCCAGGAAACCCACCTCAGCCCCAAAGACAAACACAGACTCAGAGTGAAGGGATGGAAGACAATACTCCAAGCTAATAATGAACAAAAGAAAGCAGGTGTTGCCATACTTATATCAGACAAAGTAGACTTCAAAGCAAAACAGATAAAGAAAGACAAAGAGGGGCAGTATATAATGATAAAAAGGACGCTCCACCAAGATGACATAACACTTATAAATAAATACGCACCTAACACAGGAGCACCAAAATTCATAAAGAAACTATTAACAAAACTAAAAGGAGACATCAACAGCAATACAATAATAGTAGGGGACCTCAACACACCATTAACACCAATGGACAGATCATCCAGACAGAAAATCAACAAGGAAATTATAGAATTAAATGAAAAATTAGATCAGATGGACCTAATAGATATATATAGGACACTTTATCCAAAAACAGCAGGTTACACATTCTTCTCAAGCATGCATGGAACATTCTCAAGGATAGACCATATCTTGGGAAACAAAGCAAGCATCAATAAGTTCAAGAGGGTTGAAATAATATCAAACATCTTTTCTGATCATAATGCTATGAAACTACAAGAATAAAGCTGGGAAAGGGCCAAAAATGTGGAGAGTAAACAAGATGCTACTGAACAAACAATGGATTATTGAAGAAATTAAAGAAGAAATCAAATATTATCTGGAGACAAATGAAAATGAAAACACACCATATCAAATGATTTGGGACGCAGCAAAGGCAGTCCTAAGAGGGAAATTCATTGCAATACAGGCTCACCTCAATAAGCAAGAAAAATCTTACATAAACAACCTCAAATGACACCTAACGGAATTAGAAAAAGAAGAGCAAACAAAGCCCAAAGTCAGTAGAAGGAAGGAAATAATAAAAATTAGATCAGAAATAAATGATATTGAAACAAAAAAGACAGTAGAAAGGATCAATGAAACAAAGAGTTGGTTCTTCGAAAAAATTAACAAAGTTGACAAACCTTTAGCCAGACTCACTAAAAACAAAGAGAGAAGTCTCAAATAAATAAAATTAGAAACAAGAGAGGAGAAATCACAACAGATACCGAAGAAATACAAAGGATCATAAGAGAATACTATGAAAAACTATATGCCAACAAATTGAACAACCTAGAAGAAATGGATAAATTCCTAGACTCATACAACCTACCCAAACTGAATCAGGAAGAAATAGAGAATCTGAATAGACCAATCACAAGTAAAGAAATAGAAACGGTAATCAAAAACCTCCCCAAAAATAAGAGTCCAGGACCAGACGGCTTCTCTGGAGAATTCTACCAAACATTCAAAGAAGATTTAATACCTATCCTTCTCAAACTGTTCCAGAAAATAGAGGAAGATGGAGCACTCCCTAATACATTCTATGAAGCCAACATCACCCTGATCCCCAAACCTGACAAGGACAACACAAAGAAGGAGAACTACAGGCCAATATCACTGATGAACATAGATGCAAAAATCCTCAACAAAATTTTGGCAAACCGAATACAGCAATATATCAAAAAGATTATACACCATGATCAAGTGGGATTTATACCAGGGACACAGGGATGGTTCAACATCCACAAGTCAATCAACGTGATTCACTACATCAACAAAATGAGAAACAAAAACCACATGATCATCTCAATAGATGCAGAGAAAGCATTCGACAAGATCCAACATCCATTTATGATAAAAAACCCTCAATAAAATAGGTATAGAAGGAAAGTACCTCAACATAATAAAGGCCATATATGACAGACCCACAGCCAACATCATACTCAACGGACAAAAACTGAAACCCATCCCTCTCAGAACAGGAACAAGACAAGGGTGCCCACTTTCACCACTCTTATTCAACATAGTACTGGAGGTTTTGGCCAGAGCAATTTGGCAGGAAAAAGAAATAAAAGGAGTCCAAATAGGCAACGAAGAAGTAAAACTCTAGCTGTTTGCAGACGACATGATCTTATATATAGAAAACCCCAAAGAATCCATAGGAAAACTATTAGAGACAATCAACAACTACAGCAAAGTTGCAGGGTATAAAGTCAACATACATAAATCAGTAGGATTTCTATATGCTAACAATGAACTAACAGAAAAAGATCTCAAAAACTCAATCCCATTCACGATCGCAACAAAAAGAATAAAATACCTTGGGATAAATTTAACCAAGGAAGTGAAAGATCTATACAAGGAAAACTAGAAGACCTTCTTGAAAGAAATCGACGACGACATAAAGAGATGGAAAGACATTCCATGCACATGGATTGGAAGAATAAACATAGTTAAAATGTCCATACTTCCTAAAGCAATCTACAGATTCAGCACTATCCCAATCAGAATTCCAATGTCATTCTTTGCAGAAATTGAACAAAGAATCCTAAAATTCATATGGGGCAACAAAAGACCCCAAATTGCTAAAGCAATCCTGAGAAAGAAGAACAAAGCTGGAGGCATCACAATCCCTGACTTCAAAACATACTACAAAGCTACAGTAATCAAAACAGCATGGTACTGGTACAAAAACAGATGCACAGATCAATGGAACAGAATTGAAAGCCCAGAAATAAAACCACACATCTATGGACAGCTAATCTTCGACAAAGGAGCTGAGGACCTACAATGGAGGAAAGAAAGTCTCTTCAACAAATGGTGCTGGGAAAACTGGACAGCCACATGTAGAAGAATGAAAATCAACCATTCTTTTTCACCATTTACTAAAATAAACTCCAAATGGATTAAAGACCTAAAGATTAGGCCTGAAACAATAAGTCTTCTAGAAGAGAATATCGGCAGTACACTCTTTGACATCAGCTTGAAAAGAATCTTTTTGGACACCATAACCCCTCACATGAGGGAAACAATAGAAAGAATAAACAAATGGGACTTCATCAGACTAAAGAGTTTCTTCAAGGCAAGGGAAAACAGGACTGAAACAAAAAAAAAAAACAGCCCACTAATTGGGAAAAAATATTCACAAGTTATTTATCTGACAAAGGGTTAATCTCCATAATATACAAAGAACTCACACAACTCAACAATAAAAAATCAAACAACCCAATTACAAAATGGGCAGGGGACATGAACAGACATTTCTCCAAAGAAGATATACGGATGGCCAATAGACACATGAAATGATGCTCATCATCACTAATCATCAGGGAAATGCAAATCAAAACTACACTAAGATATCACCTTACACCTGTTAGAATGGCAAAAATATCCAAAACCAAGAGTGACAAATGTTGGAGAGGCTGTGGAGAAAAGGGAACCCTCATACACTGTTGGTGGGAATGCAAACTGGTGCAGCCACTATGGAAACAGTATGGAGATTCCTCAAAAAGTTAAGAATAGAAATACCTTATGACCCAGCCATCGCACTACTGGGTATCTATCCTAAGAACCTGAAATCAGCAATTCCAAAAGTTCCATGCACCCCTATGTTCATCACAGCATTATTCACAATAGCCAAGTCCTGGAACCAACCTAAGTGCCCAGCAACAGATGATTAGATAAAGAAGATGTGGTATATATATATACAATGGAATACTACTCGGCCATAAAAAAGGACAAAGTCGTCCCATTCACAACAACATGGATAGACCTTGAGGGTATTATGTTGAGTGAAATAAGCCAGACAGAGAAAGACGAACTCTGTATGACTCCACTCATAGGTGGTAGTTAACGTATGGACAAAGAGAACTGATCGGTGGTTGCCAGGGGAAAGGGGGGGTGGGGGGAGGGCACTAGGGGTGAAGTGGTGTACCTACAACAGGACTAATAATGATGTACAACTGTAATTTCACAAGGATGTTAACTTTCATAACCTTAATTTTTAAAAAAAGCTGAAACTAAAACCAGTTTAGCAATATTAACTTAGTCAAATAGAACTAAAGAAAAAAAAATATTAATGAAGATAAAGAGGGAGATTATTTAATAATAAAGGAAAAAGTAACCAATCAGATGTAAAAATCATGAATTTGTCTCACCTAACAAAATATCCGTGAGATACATGTACCAAAAATTACCAGAATTAAAAGGAGAAATTGACAAATCCACAATGATAATGAGGTTTTTTTAACCCATCTCCACCAGACACTGTCACATCAAGCATGACAAGAGCATAAATGTCAAGCAATGCCATCGAAAAGCTTGATATACTTCTCAGGAAACAGATAACATACAATCTTTCATGAAAACAAAGCAATTCTCAGCACACTCCAAAATATTCACATCATGAAAATCAGGTCCTGTGATCACACAGCAATAAAATTAGAAACAATAATAACTTTCTTAATTGAAAAAATTAAAAAATATTTGGAAATTAAAAGGCAAATTTCTAAAAAGATTCGTGGGTTCTGGAAAAACTCACATGAAACTTACAGAATATTTAGAACAAACAACAAGAGCACTACGTATCAACATTTCTTGGATGCTGCTCAAACAGGAAGCATATTTTAGAAAAGATGAAAATTAGGGGCCGGCCTGGTGGTGCAGCGGTTAAGTGCACACGTTCCACTTGTCAGCAGCCCAGGGTCCGCCAGCCCAGATCCCACCTGCAGACATGGCACCACTTGGCAAAAGCCATGCTGTGGTAGGCATCCCACATATAAAGCAGAGGAATATGGGCACAGATGTTAGCTCAGGACCAGTCTTCTTCAGCAAAAAGAGGAGAATTGGCATTAGTTAGCTCAGGGCTAATCTTCCTAAAAAAAAAATTAATGAGATAAATATTCAAGTCAAGAAGCTAGAAAAACTAGGGAAGTCACAACAGGGAAAAATATTTGCAAATCACGCATCTGATAAAGGATTTCTATCCTGAATATATAAAGGACTGTCAACACTCAATAATAAGACAAAACCCAATAAAAAAATCTTGGGCAAGCTTCAAACAGACATTTTATCAGAGAAGGTATACAGATGGCAAATAAGCATATGAAAAGATACACAATATCTTGACTCATCAGGTAAATGCAAATTGGAATTAAAATGAGATGGCACTACATACAAAGTTAAAATGATTGACCATACCAAGTGTCGGTGACGTGTGGAGTAATGACTAGAGGGAAGTTTCTTTAAGAGTTAAACACACATGGACCTTGGGACCCAGACATTCCACTCCTGAGTGTGTATTTACCTAATGAAATGAAAACATGCTTATACAAAACTTGTACGTGAATGTTAATATCATCTTTATTTGTAATATCTAAAACCAGGAAATAGTCCAAATGGCCATCAGTGAATGGATCGACAGCTGTGGCAGATCCATACAATGGAATACTGCTCAGTAATGAAAAGACACGAACTCTCGATAGACACAACAACATGGAGGAATCTCAAGATAATTATCTGAAGAGAAATAAAGTATAGCAAAAAAGTACATACTATATGATTCCATTGATATAAAGTTCTAGAAAATGCAAACTAATCCACAGTAATGGAAAGCAGATCAGTAGTTGAAAAGTCAAAGAGGGGCAAAGAGAAGGGATTGCTGAGGGTCACGGTGAAACTTTGGGGGGATGGTGTGGTCGCCATCCTGATTATGGTGATGATTTCATGGATGTATAAGTCAAAACTTATAAAATTAAAAACTAAATGCATGCAGTGTGTTGTATGTTAATCATACCTTAATAAAATTTCTTTAAAAAACAGTTTGGTGTCGGTGCAGGAATAAATAAAAAGACTAATGAAGCAGAATAGAGAGCCCAGAATTGACCTGTATATATATTTGGAAACTTGGTATATGATACAGATGGCGTTACCAACCAGAGAACGGATGAATATCCAATAAATAGTATTAGGGCATTGACTTTGCATATTGAAAAGTTAAGTTAAATGCATACCCCAAAATCAATGCCAGATTGATCAAAGACTCAAATGTGGGAAGAAGAAAAATCACTTAAAATTATTAGTGAAAAGTATAAGGGGATATATTTATGACTTCAGAGTAGGTAAAGATCTCTTTAAAAAGACACAAAAAGCATAAATATCGATGTTTGACACTATCAAACATAAAACTTCAATTTTTCAAAAGATGCCATAAATAAAAGAGAAGTCACAGACTAAGAAAGGTCTTTGTCGGGGCCAGCCCGGTGTGGCGCAGTGATTAAGTTCCCACGTTCCATTTGTCGGCAGCCCGGGGTTCGCTGGTTGGGATCCCGGGCGCGGACATGGCACTGCTTGGCACGCCATGCTGTGGCAGGCATCCCACATATAAAGTAGAGGAAAATGGGCACAGATGTTAGCTCAGGGTTAGTCTTCCTCAGCAAAGAGAGGAGGATTGGCAGCAGTTAGCTCAGGGCTAATCTTCCTCAAAAATAAAAAAGGTCTGGGGCTGGCCCCGTGGCCGAGTGGTTAAGTTCGTGCGCTCCGCTGCAGGCGGCCCAGTGTTTCGTTGGTTCGAATCCTGGGCGTGGACATGGCACTGCTCATCAGACCACGCTGAGGCAGCGTCCCACATGCCACAACTAGAAGAACCCACAACGAAGAATACACAACTATGTACCGGGGGGCTTTGGGGAGAAAAAGGAAAAAATTAAAATCTTTAAAAAAATAAAAAAGGTCTTTGTCCTCCAGAGAACAACCTGAGGGGCTGGCCTGGTGGCGTAGTGGTTAAGTTCGCACATTCCACTTCATTAGCCTGGAGTTTGCAGGTTTGGATCCCAGGCACGGACCTATACACTGCTCATTAAGCCATGCTGTGCTGGTGTCCCATATACAAAATAGAGGAAACTTGGCACAGATGTTAGCTCAGCGACAATCTTCCTCAGCAAAAAGAGGAAGACTAGCAACAGATGTTAGCTCACACACAAAAAAAGAGCAAACTAAGGATTAGCATCAAAACATATACTTTTAAAAAACTTACTAATCAATAAGGAAAAAGGCAAACACCCAAAAAAAAAAACACATGCATAGGCAATCCTCAGAGGAAGGAATCCAAAGACCCAATAAACAAATGGAAAAAAAAAAAAAAAAGCTCAAGTCCACTAGTAATTAGGACGCAGCACTTTCCACCCAGGAGACCAGCAAAAAATTTAAGACGGATGCAAAAGAATCAAGAGTTGGAAAGGCTATGGAGAAATGAGGATTCTCACACAATTCTGAGGGTAAATTTTGAGCAGTTGCCTTGGAGAGCAAGTTGGCGCTATCTAGGAAAATTGAAAATATGTTTATCTTCCCCCCCAGCAAATTTATTTGGCAGAGGTGGGGGGTGGGGAATGACAGTCCAGTGAGTTTGCATCATCTGTGTTCCCAGAAAGATCTAGACTGTCTTCACGAGCTCCAAATGACAGGTAACTCATCTTCCTATCACACTAAGTAGGAGATGGGGCCAGAATGGGGTTCCACAGGAGAAGATAAAAATGAAAGGGTCATTTTGCCATTGCTCTAACTTCTGCTGTTTGCTTATCTAACACTGCCTGTTTGGAGTCTTGAGCCAGGTGCCCCTCTTTTCTGACCACACTCTGCCCCTCTGTGTGACTAGGGCTGTTTCATTTCACATTTGTGACGGTGGCCACCCTGCTCAGCCCTGGTAGGCAATCGCGAACCTGAGCACAAGATATTAACAACGGCCCGGCCATCATATCTGATGGGGCAAAACTAGGAGAGAGAGTTTTCATCCTCAGCAGAAGAACTAAACAGCTTTCCCACAAGAAAATCAACACTCCAACTTTTTCCATTTGTAGAAAACAGCAAAGACAGTGTTGCCAGTCTGTGGTAGCAAGTATGCTGGTCTCATGTGAAAATTAGCTCCATGGTCCACCCTCGTCACAGCTGAAAGTTGGAGATGTTCCCCGGTCAGGGAGACGGGCCGGTGCCAGCACACCCACACTCGTCACCCGATGGCCCTTGGTGTGGCTTGATGTGGCTGTGAGATGGAGAAGAGCTCACAGCCCATGCCTGCCATGGCCCCGGAGCTAACCAGCCCCAGACAGCATACTATTTCAAGAAAAGTGATGTCAACACTTTCATCATCCTGTAATTTACAACATGAAATTACAAATCTCTGTGTGCACCCATCACCGCCAGATTGTCTTTAATTGTTTCTTTGACCTTTATTTATTGAGGCCAATCTTGATTGATTGATTTTCCACCAATAATAGTGTGTATATAAATAGGTTCATTACAATTCATTACCACAGGCCAACGCAGAGCGAACGTTTTGGGAAAAAAGAAATTGGCAAGTGTCCCACTTTTCTGCAGTTTTTTTTCTCTCTTCAGTTCTCCTTTGGGACCTCAGGATTAGATGATTCCAGAAGGGAAACAAAAGGATTTCAATTTAGGATAATATCAGCTGTTTCCAGCAAATAGAATAACGCGTGCATCAGAATTTCCTCTGGCCTCAACTTTCAGCTGATAACTTTTAGAGCACCCCCATTTCACAAAAACACAGGGACTGTTGGCATCTCCAGGGTTGCTGTTTCACTACCACGCCACCACCTCATTCCAGGGCACTTTCCACCCGGGAGAGCAGGACCCATATTTCTCCAGCTATAGAAGGACTCGTATGTCCTTAGAAAGACCCACTTTTCTGATCTATCCCAGCGATGGTGCAGTGTCCTCTGTGAACCAGATCTCCGCCAGGCTCACTTGCCCATAATTCAACTCTTACTCAGTCTGAACCTTCCAACACGGCCAGCTCAGACTCAAGATGAGCGGGCAGGACCCCCAGACTGAGGCTCTCCACGAGCATGTAGGATGCTGTGCTCGCATTTACAAAGGGTCTCCTGTGGGTGGACAAGGCTCAGGGCTGGACCCCAGAGCAGCTGATCTCAGCCCTTCTCACCCATCTGCTGGGGACCTTTGAGCCGTGCAGAAATGTCACCATTTCCCAGCATACCTCTGGCAGAATCCCTCTTCTTTGGCTTCGAGATCATCTATTCACCTAGTTTTTCTCAACCTTCATATCATTACCACCCTTCTCCCAAGAAGCCTTTTTAGTCTTTTTTCCCTAATCACCCTCTTGCAGAAAATTTAAAAACCAGGGATTTACTGTACATCTGGTCGTGGGTGGAGGCTCTTTAGGGGGCCACAAACCATTGCAATAACCTACGATTTTTTGCTTCCCAAGAACAAATTTCTGTGCTCCCGCCCCCATGGAAGAGGTGTG
Organism: Equus przewalskii; assembly: GCF_037783145.1. Lineage (NCBI taxonomy): Eukaryota > Metazoa > Chordata > Mammalia > Perissodactyla > Equidae > Equus > Equus przewalskii. Next base: position 8,604,488 of record NC_091862.1, on the reverse strand, counting down.
CATTAGCTGTTTCTGCAGCAGAGTCTGTCCTCTGTCCCCAGAGAAGTCCACCTGCCTACAGGGAGGGTGGAGCCATCTTGTCAATAGCACTGAAGTGACCGGTTCCTCACAACTGTCCCAAGCACTCTCCCTGCGAGGCCACCCTGTACAGGGCGCTGACCCTTGTCCCCCGACCCTCACCCTGTGCTCCCTCCACCCTCCCTACCTCCACTCTTTATCCGTCTTCCTTCTGCCCCCACGAGCTGCTTCCTGGTGTGCAGGAGAGAGGGACTCAGCTCACAGGGAATCTCATCATCTTTGAACACTTTGTGAAACAAAACCTCGTACGTCCCTAAGTTGGCACATTGATAGAGTAGTAAATTTATTCATGCATTTATTTATTTATTAGGTCAGTTAATCAATCGGCAAACATAAGGAGAAGGCTCTGCAAGCAGGATGAACAAGGAGTCTTGAAACACAAGATGTGGGTGGAGGACAGGCAGGGGTGATGCAGAGTGCCTTCCAGAAAGAGTTGATGCTTCACCAGGTCAAGGAACAAACATGACCTGGTTTAGATAGTCGGACGTCTGTGCAAAGACCAGGAAGATGGATGGAGCATGAGAGCTAGGTTTGGGAAACTGCGCAGAGTTCAGTATGCGGGAGTGAGGGTGATGACACGGCACCCAGGGCGAGAGAGGAAGGCAGAGAAGGAGCTGGAGGAGGCAGATGTGTGTGGTGTCACATGGATATCGAAAAGACATGTGGGGCTCCCAGAGAGAAGTGACGTCTCAGGCTGTGCCCACTCAGAGGGGCTGTGGGAGTTATCAAGGGCTCTGCTGGAGGCTGCAAAGAGAGAGAGATGGCCCTCAGGCTTGGATGGAGCAGGATGGGCTGAAAAGGAGAGAACTAGAACCAGAATCCATTCAGATCCATGGGAAGGATGAAGGCTGAGGGTCTGGACATATCCATACTGATTTTAATTACTTCCGGAAGTGACAAAGTCAGATGCAGGTTTGAAACTGAAAGATGAACCCCCCAAGAATTAGGAAGAGAAGACGTGGCTACCACTAGCCAAAGCTCTAAGTTGAATCTAAGATGTCTGGTATTTAAGCAGCAACCATGCAGGAAATTGTTAGAGTTCAGATGGACAATCCAACCTAGAGGATGAGCTTATGCACTTCTGACCTATGACTCCTGCATCTTCCTCATTAGAGACAGGACCGTCCAAGAGTCTGTGACAGGGGTCAACCTACAGTTAGGGGCCAAGAGGATGCAGATTCCCAGCTTAAGAAGGGAGGCAGGCAGAACACAGTATCAGGAGAGAAAAATATCAATGCAGACAGAATGAACTACCCCTAACCTGCACATGTCCATTTTCATTTTACCTGAATATGTCCATTTAAAAGCAGATGAGGGGATGGCCTCATGGCCTAGTGGTTACATTCAGCATACTCTGCTTTGGCGGCCCAGATTCAGCTCCCAGCCATGGCAGAACTATGCCACTCATCAGTGGCTGCACTGTGGTGGCAACCCACATAAAAAATAGAGGAAGACTGGCACAGATGTTAGCTCAGGGTGAATCTTCCTCAGCAAAAAAAAAAAAAGGGCAGACAATCCCCTTTCCAGCGTTCTCTAATTTTAGAGTTATCTCTATAGGATTCCAATTAATGAGATATGGAATAAGGGAATCAATTTTCATTTAATAAGTGCAACCATGTGGAAAAAACATCCACCCCAACTGAGGTGGTGAGAAAGAACACAACTGGGAGTAGATCTAGAAGGAAAATGTAACAGCTTTAGAGTGAGCAGTGATAGTAACAAAATATATGTGTGTCGTGAATTCTTGAGTGACCAAGTGGTGGAGGAAAAGATCACAGATTAACCCAATTTAGTCCCACCATGGTACAAATGTAACAAGTAATTATTTAATATTAAATTCTTCACAAAAATCAACTCAAAACGGATCATAGACCTAAATGTAAAAGGCAACACTACAAAAGTTCTGGAGGAAAATAGAGAATAAAGTCTATGTGACCTGGGATTTGTCAATGACTCTTTAGATACACCACCAAAAGCACAATCTATGAAGCAAAAATTGATGTTAGACTTCATCAAAATTTGAAAACTTCTGCTCTAGGAAAGATAGGAGAATGAAAAGACAAACCACAGACTGGGAGAAAATATTTGCAAAACACATATCTGATAAGGGACTTCAATCCAAAATATATAAAGAACTTTTAAAACTCAGCAGTAAGAAAACAAACAATCCAATGAAAAAATGTGCAAAAGATCTGAACAGACAGTTCACCAAAGTGGATATACAGATGGCAAATAAGCATATGAAAAGATGATCAACATCATTTGTAATTAGGGAATTGAAAATGAAAACAACAATGAGATACCACTACGCACTTATTAGAAGGGTCAAAATCCAAAACACTGACATCACCAAATGCTGACAAGGATGTGGAGCAACGGGAACTCTCATCCATTGCTGGTGGGAATGCAAAATGGCACAGTCACTTTGGAAGACAGTTTGGCAGTTTCTTACAAAGCTAAACATAGTCCTACTGTACGACCCAGCAAACACACTCTTAGGTATTTCCCCAATTGATTTGAAAACTTGTGTCTAGACAAAAGCCTGCACGTGAATGTTTACAGATGCTTTATGCAACCAAGATGTCCTTCAACAGGTGAATGGATAAACGAACTTTAGCACATCCATACAATAGAATATTATTCAGCAGTCAAAAGAAACAAGCTATGAGGCCACAAAAAGATGTAGAGGAAGCTTAAATGCATATTGCAAAGTGAAATAAACCAATATGAAAATGCTACATATTACATGATTCCAATTATACAACAAAAGGCAAATATAGAGAGACAGTTAAAAGATCAGCTTGCTGGGGGCTTCAGGTGGCAGGGGAAAGGATGAACAGGGAAAACGTGGGAATTTTTTTAAGATGATAAAACTATTCTGTATAATACTGTAATGGTGGCTACGTGATATCATGCATTTGTCAAAACCCAAAAAACTTCATAGCACGAAGATTGAGCCTTAATGTACACAAATTTGTAAAAATTATTTAGGAAGTCAGTGATCCCAATATGGAATGTAGACTGTGACAAAAGAATCTATCTGTATGACAAACGTATGAAACAGTCTCACTGAGGGGGGGAGGGGAAAAGATGCTGACCTTAGTAACTCTGGAAATGGAAGGAATCTGTCAGATTAAAGGCAAAAGGAGCAGCACACCAACACTGGACTCCACTCAATAAAATTGTTTCCCGTCGGGGTCCGGGTTAACAGTTCTGTTCGGGGATACCAGACTTGAACAATTAAGTAAACAGAGGGTGGATAGCGGGAGCAGACTTCTCACTGTTGGAGAGGGAATTGACGAGTAAGCAAGGAGGTTAGAATGACCCACGTGCTAATGAATTAGAATTGGAGATGTCAGTAAAAAGTTATGTCAAGCCTGATGTAGATACAGATAGTTACGTGTAGCAATATTTATGGGTCAGCGTTGGGGACTGAGGCTGGGCAGAGGTACAGTCCCGGCTGCATTTTCCAGCCCTTCTTGGTGAGCCATCCCCTCTCTGGAGGTCTCAGTCTCCCTCCAGGAGTCATCTGGGGAGGGATCCCTTTTAAGAAGACCCTGGACAGCTTCTTTTTAGCGTGTTCCACTCCTGTTCCTGGAAACACACACCTCTGTGCTGCTGTGGACTGAGGGGCAGCAAATCCCTGTGCAGCCAGCGCTTGCCTCACTCTGTTCTCCAACTTGCAGGAGCAACAGCCACATTCTCTCACCTTTAGATTTCTCTTATAAAGAATTAGACACTTAATCATGTGCCCCACGTCTCCATAAGACATCTATGGAGTTCTCCAAGGGTCATCTTGGAGCCCCCTCTTGTGGGTAGAATTGTGTCCGCCAGAAAGATGTGCTGAAGTCCCAACCTCGAGTATGTGTGAATGCGACCTTATTTGGAAATAGGGTCTTTGCAGATGTAATCAAGTTAAGATGAGGTCACATTGCAGTAGGGTGGGCCCTAAATCCAATCTGACTGGCGTCCTAATAAGAAGAGGAGAGACACAGACACACAGAGGGAAGATGGCCGTGTGACGACAGAGGCAGAGATTGGCATGATGCTGTCACAAAACATGGAATTGCCGAGGGTAGCTGGCCACCACCAGAAGCTGGAAGAGGCAGGGAAGGATGCTCCCCTAGGGCCTTCAGAGAGAGCCTGGCCCCGCCAACGCGGATTTTAGACTTCCAGCCTCCAGAGCTGTCAGACGATAATATGTGTCGCTTTAAGCCACCCAGTTTAAGGCATTTTGTTACAGCAGCTCAGGAAACTAATACGCCTCCTCTATCACCTGGTTTGAAGTGAGGGGCATCGCCCCCATCTCTTCCTGCAGGAGGAGGGGAAAGGCCACAGCACTCCAGCCACTCTCCAGAAAATTCCTGTCTCATCATTTCTCACACCTCAGTTCTCTTCTAGGCTGCAGGTGGGCGATGCACTGATGCAGAACCGATCTGAGGCCATTCCCTCTGCAAGTCTCACATAGATGGTCTACACCACCCTTCAAATCGTGGGAGTACTTGGCATATGGGTTTTGTTTCTGGCTTTTGGGGCCTCTGCTGAAACTGAAATTAAGAGAGTCCCATTTTAACATCCTGCTGCGTATTGTATTCAGTTCAGCCTATCCCATTAGCTGAAGTTCTTCATTGCCTCTCAATTCAATCAACAGATTCAGGTCAGAATAATCCCCTGTCTATACCACATGTTTCTGCATAGTGTCATGCTTTTGGTCTGCCTTCTAACTTTTATCGCTGGGGCCACGTAACCCCCACCAGTATCTGCAGCCTCACTCTGACACCCGTTCTAGAGAAAGGCAGGAAGATATGAAGAGCTCTAATGTCAGATTCCATCAGCTCCATATTAAGTCAGTCTTCTTACTCATCCTTGGGATCCTCAGGTTCCTGAAATTGGGATCTACTCTTCCCATCTAAGATGTCCTGTGTTCCACTACCTTCTTTCCCCAGCACTCTGGTTCTCCCAGCCGCGATGACTAGATTCTTGTCTCTGAAACCAACCCCATGAGATCAGGTTTTTGACATCTCTGCCCAATCCTTGACTCACTCTTTGAAGAGAAAGCCTGGATCTTGGATTGGGTTTGGCCCTTTTGCTAAGGAGTGGTATTCACGGCTCACCTATCTTTCCTCCCTTCCATCCCCATCCTGTAACGAATGTTATGGTTGACTCGCCTTTAATGTTGCAATGGTTAGCTTTAAGGCATTGCTCCCAGTTCCAGGGATGGACTCTAACTGGTCCATACTAAGAGGGTAGACCTCTTACCAGAGATTGGTTTAGGAACCTAGGCCTAAGCCCATCAGTGAACAGACTGGTTCAGAAACAAGCATGTGGCTCAATTCAAATGAATGGAATGTGAGAAGTTTGGGTTTCTAGGTTTCTGGCTCTTCAAAGAACCACAGGACACCAGACCTCTCTCTGCTGGGTGTGAATAGAGAAGCGTGAAGCCCTGACTGAGTTGCAGCCAAAGCACAGCTATTCAGAAAGTAAGCCGCTGCGTGAAGCTGATATTGTGGATGTCACAGCAGACAGAAAATACCTGGATCCCTGAGGACCACACTGAGCCACTGGATCAACCAGCCCCGAAGAACACCATATCCTTGGATTTCTGTCACATGAGCTGTTCAGTGTTCTTGTTAGTTAAGCCAATGTGAGTTGAGATTCTTTTTCTTTGCAACTAAGACATCCTAATTGATCTGCCCTCAATTTGGACCGACCTTCAGCCTCATGGCTCAACACGTGTCGCCAAATGCTCGTCTGAGAGTGTGTTTGTCTTTACACCCATATAAATACCTTGAAAAACATAAAATGCAAACTGAAACTTATAGTATATGACTTTTTTTCTATTTGTGTACTCCACAAATGTCAACAAATTCAATAGTGATACTATACACAATAAACATTATATAACTGCAAGTACACACACACACACACACACACATAAATATAGCCCACTTAGCTTAATCTTAACCAGGGGAAATGTCAGTGTTTTATGTCATGAATAATGACACTTTACCAAAATTACTTTAGTTGTATCCCCCTGTGACAGTAAAACTTGAATGTTTTGGGGTGACAAATAAAAATGGCAAGCAATAGGATATTGGAGTATATGAGGAAGCCATTTGGTATAAACCTAATTCGGCCTGACTTTGTTGTTTCCAAAAGGGCCTGACTGTGGCTGTTGAGCACGCATTGTATATCTGCTTAGACATTTCCTAGGGCCAGAACAAAGGCCCTTGAGATAAAGGTGCAACTTCCCCCAACATTAGCATTTCCTTAGGGATAAGCATCTTTCCTTAGGCTAGGAACTGATTGCTGCACACACCTTTGACCACCCAGCTCACCTGTGACCACTCAGCTGGAGACAACAGACTGCCACCCTGCTGTGTTCACCGAGACAGAAGACCTACCTGCTGTGTCCATCAATCGGCTGTGCCAACAGAGCAGTCTCGTGGCTATTGTAAAAGGGACATTTCAATCCTATGTGAAACATCCTCTCTGGGGGTACATAACCACTATGTGCACCCCACTTCTTTGGTGCCCTTTCTTCCTTCGGGAAGAAAGGCCCCGGGTTATAATCCTCAGATTTAAGGTCAGAATAAACTCACCCAAATTTTCATTTATAGATTGGTTATGGATTATTTTCGTCGACAGGGGTAAAGTTTTAGGATGGGATTGTAAAAGCCATCCCATAACCAGTAAGATCCTAACACAAATAGTGAACAAAACTTGTGGTACATAGGCATGACACCAAGCTGTCACAATGACAAATATCCCACATGAGCGAATATGTCCACAAGCTATGCTACACTCCTGTGGGGCCCACACGATGCCAAACACCTGGTTGAAAACTAAAAATAACCAAATAATAATGGATATCTCCAAATAGTCTGGATTTAGAATATGAAATAGAATTTCACGTTAAAATTTGTATTCCACAGTCTAACTGTGATACGGTTTTGCTCTTTATCAAAGTCAGAATTAAATTTTAAAACTAATTTTTCACATTTGTGTATTTTGCTCAGTAAGAGCTAACGCATTTTACGTGTGAACTACTAGAATTGCTCTAGAACCAGAACTAGTAAATCAAACACGAAGCTGGATTTGAAGTCCCCACACTTTTTGTTACTATGGTCATCTAAATATTGAGACTTTCAGACAGTTTCAAGATGTAGATTCTACATTAATTTCACAATTTGATTTTGAAACAGAAATGTGTTTCAAACATTCACAGATCAAATTCAAGGTAGAGTTCAAAAGCTCAAATTTATGGAACATACATTCTTTGGCGGTGGGAAAGTATATACTCTATTTCTGGAGAATTCATAGAACATCTCAGAAAATATTTGTGTAAAGTCAAGAAAAAAAGTAACTTGACATTTTAACTGGTCTGCCTCAGAGAATTACAAAGGACTGAAAACAGATAATTAACCTGTTTATTATAATCTAAACACCAATAAGTTTTAGACAAACCATCTAATGAATAATCTAGAGTATGACAAAATAGTAAATACCATCTTCAAACAAAATCTAAAAAGATTTGTCTTAAGTGGAAAATAAAAAGCAATAGTCTTGGCATTTGCCCGACACGCATTCTTAAATTATTGTATTTATTTACTAGAACTACACAGTACTTTTCATCTCAAGTATTTCAACTTGATGTTAAAAATTTTGAAAATAACCAGAGGCAAACATTCTGCCTGATTCTTCTCAAAGATCTCTGTAAGATTATGCACTCATCAAAATTTAAAGACCAGCTTAAATAAACAATTATATTTAAAGAATAACTCCTCTCTCCCTTCTCTCTCTCCTTCTTTCTGTGTCTCTCTCTCACACACACACAACACACACTCCACGTGCACAAGCACGCAGAGAAAAAATACTAAATTGATTTCATATTTGAGTCTGAATAAATAAGCAGTAATTTACTATTTAGCCTAATGTTTTTAAGCTACAGTCCTCTGATATGTCTTTGGGAACTCTGAAGTTTTTCTACACAAATTAGTAAATTATTAATTTTTTTTCCAATTTTAGTAGTAATGCCAACAATTTTAATGTAAGCGCTTTCCAGACTATTTGACGCCTGCGTTATGTCTGAGGATGGCGAGATGGTTTCCTTTGTGGCTGTGCTTATTGATGACATGGTCATCAGGGAATAACACTTTAAGTTTGGGGAGCTAAGCAGAAATGGATTTAACACATAAATGAGGTATTTTTAACCCAGTAAAGCTAAAAGATAAATTGCATTGCAGGCGGCAGAAGGAATATTATGTTTTGCAATATCATGAGTAAAAGAGAGTGTTAGGGCAATTGCATTGCCTCAGGGAATGGTGTGGAAGGAAACCTGCCAAGAAAAACACAGGAGGGCGGTGGGGGGAGGAGACAGTGTCATGCTCATGGGGGATGGGGGAGCAATTTAGGATCATTTAAATTGTATTGGTTTCGTAATTGTGTTTGTATTAAAGGATCCATTTATTTGGTTTTATACTTACATAAGATCTGTAAAAATAGAGATTTTTATATAGGCTTGTATTTTTACATATTCATACTAATATATTAAAAACCATTTAAGTTTAAAAAAAGAGTTTTCTGAATTTTTTCATTTACACACACAAAAAGTGGGTTTCCTTATCAAATCTTAACATTCCTCTGAGATCTTCTTATCTGACTTTTTAAGAAATCGGTAGAGAGGGAATATTTCAGACAATTGCTAAATCATGACAAAAGCTGGGCCCCATGGCCCACATCTTGCTGGCACGACAGGCAGTCTTGTAATGTATTCTTAAATGGATTCTTATCCAATAATATAACTGCCTATGGCTCTCGGAACACGGGTTTCATAACGTGTGGTTCTTGCATTGTGGCGGTAAAGAAAGTGGAAAGGATCACACTGAGTCGATGTATTCGCTCATTCAACCAAGACTATTAAGTGGACAGGGCATTTCAGTGGGTTGTGGGGATACGATGCTGGTTTTAAAACAGCACTGCGCCCTTCTGCCTTCGCAGAGCTCATGGTCTAGCGGGAAATCGCTACCAATCAAACAATGGCGCAGCCAGGACAGCAATAGCCAGCCACGGCATGTCCTCTGAAGTCACCTACAGCTATGAGGAAGTCACACAGATGACCCAGTCAGGTTCCATCAGCTCAATACTCGATTGCCAAAAAGGCGCCCTTGCTCTGATCCCAAAGTTGATATAGACTAGCTTTCTGACTGTTAACACAAAGAACACAACCTTGGAAGGCACGCAACTCACCCCCGTCATAATCTGATCTGAAAACCAACCAGCTGCTCAGGGACGTAGCTGATCTGATGCTGCAATTTGAGGAAAAGCTTTCGTGTTGATCTACCAGATGGAGGAGGAGGGGGAAGAGAGGAAGAGGAAGGAAAAGAGGAAGGAGAGATGAAAGAAAGAAAGAGAGAGAAAGAAGGAAGGAAGGAAGAGAGAAGAAGAGGAAGGAAGAGAAAGAAAAAGAGAGAGACAGAGAGAGGGAGGGGGCAGGGAAAGAGGGAGTGAAGGGAGGAAGAAACTGTGAGGTACAAGTTGGGCAAGCTATGCCTCATCCACACCCTCCAATGGTTCCCATCTCATCAGAGCAAAAGCCAATGTCCTTCCAGAGGCCCGCAGGCCTAAGCGAACTGCTCCCCACCCCCACCCCAACCTTGTGGCCCACTGCTAGCCCCCTTGCTCTCCAGCCAGTTGTTCTGGCTATTCCTGGCACACGCCAGGAACTTGCTCCCACACCATGCCTTTAGTGCGGTGCTCTTCTCCTAGATATTTGCACCCCGCGGCCCTACTTCCTTCAAACGTTCACTCAAGGGACACTTCAGTGAGGCCCACTGTGAACACATTCTTAAAATACATCCTCTTACCCCGCTCTCTTGCCCTGACTCTGTTTCCACAGCACTCTCACCTTCTAACGTATTAAATAATTGGCCCACTTTTTATGCTTACTGCCTCCCCCCACCGACCAGCAACTAGAATATAAGGTCCTTGAGGGCAGGGACTATTTAACATTTTGTTCTTTGTTCTGCCACCCACAACTAGAATTGTACCTGGCAATAATAGTCAGCCAACAAATACTTGTTGAATAAATCAATGAATGAGCATCTTGGCAAATCCCCACCACGGTACCATAAGGGAATCCCATCTTATAACGTCATCCCCACACAGGCCAATGATGGTACACCAACGCGCAGTTAATAATTATGTCAAAATTTTTAAATAGTTTTTAAATATATATTGAGTACTTACTATGGGCCAGGCGCTGTGCTAAATGTTGCGTGTGAATTATTTGTTTAATCATTAGCCGCAACCCTATCAAGTATATTCTTACCCTACATTACAGACGGGGAAACTGAGACTTACACAGATCAGGGAATCTACTAGGGGCTCCACAGGTGGCAAGAGGAAGAGCCAGGATTAGAGCAGGGTTCAGTCAGGAACGTCTGTCTCCAAAGCCGAAACTCTCAACCACTGTCTTACGTTGCTGCCCTGTTCGGTGAATGGAGGTCTACAAAAACCAAATTAACCCAATAGGCGCATGAAAAGATGCTCATCATCGCTGATCGTCAGGGAAATGCAAATCAAAGCTACACTAAGACATCACCTTGCACCTGTTAGAATTGCAAAAATTAACCACAGCAAAAAGTGACAAATGTTGGAGAGCTTGTGGAGAAAAAGGAACTTTCATATGTTGCTGGTGGGAATGCCAACTGGTGCAGCCACTACAGAAAACAGCATGGAGATTTCTCAAAAAATTAAAAATAGAAATACCACATGACCCAGCCATCCCACTACTGGGTATCTACCCAAAAAACTTGAAGTCAGCAATTCCAAAAAGTCCCATGCACCCCTATGTTCATCGCAGCATTATTTGTAATAGCCAAGATGTGGAAGCAACCTAAGTGCCCATCAACTGATGATTGGATAAAGAAGATGTGGAATACACACAATGGAATACTACTCAGCCAGAAAAAAAGGATAAAATCGTCCCATTCACAACAACATGGATGGACCTTGAGGGTACTATCTTAAGCGAAATAAGCCAGATAGAGAAAGACAATCTCTGTCTGGCTCCACTCACATGTGGAAGTTTAATATGTAGACAAAGAGAACAGATTAGTGGCTACCAGGGGAAAGAGGGGGTTAGGAGTGGGCGCAAAGGGTGAAGGGGTGCACCTACAACGACTGACAAACAACAATGTACAACTGAAATTTCACAAGGTTGTAAACTATCATAAACTCAATAAAAAATTTTTTTAAAAATTAACACAGTGCATGCGCATGGGCAGTAATCCAATGGTGTGTCTAGTCCGGGAGTGATTTTTTTAGAGGATCTTGTAAAATCTAGAGGACAGATGGACTGCATCACCTTTATCATAATATCACAACTGTGGTGATAATAAGAAGGAGGAAGAAGCAGATGACGATGGTGAGAGAGCGAACCCTATGACTTAGGGAGGATTTCCAGGTGACGTACGAAGCTGTCACGCTTCACACAAACTTCTATAGATATTGTTTCTTGATTTTTATAGATATCAATCAGCAGAGAGTTTGGGGTTTTACTCTGACGACTATCTGAAGTGCAAATTATATGCTGCAAATAACAGGCAGGTGCACATGCCTCCAGCGTCAGTTGACCTGAGATGGGATTTGTCGAATCAACTGCAGTGTGCATGAAGAGAAGGCCAGTCACGCCACAGGAAGGCAGCTCAGGGGACAGCAGCAGGCAGGGTCACTCTCTTCCCCAGAGGACAATTCTAGGTCCACACGGACCAATGGACCCTTGAAGTTCAAGTTGTAGGCCATTAAGGATACTCACAAGAAAGCACGCCAAGCAAGTGTTTTTAAATGAATCTTACCAAAAGCTATTTGTACCATTTTTTTAAAAACTCTTAGGAAAGAGCTGGAAATGTCTTGAAACAGTTTAACTTTCAAGAAGCTTAGAGAAATTAAACTATGCAGAGTGGTTTGCAATGAACCTTTAAAACAATAGTTCCAATTTTTGAAGAGACTATCTTATGTTATGCTTTCTGACAATAATTAGATGTCTGTTAAGATAACTCCTGGGGCCGACCCGGTGGCTCAGTGGTTAAGTGCACACATTCCGCTTCGGCGGCCCGGGGTTCGTGGGATCCTGGGTGTGGACATGGCACCGCTTGGCACGCCATGCTGTGGTGAGCGTCCCACAAATAAATTAGAGGAAGATGGGCACGGATGTGAGCTCAGGGCCAGTCTTCCTCAGCATAAAGAGGAGGATTGGCAGCAGATGTTAGCTCAGCGCTAATCTTCCTCAAAAAAAAAATAAAAGATAACTCCTAGTTGGGGTGGGGTGTTGGGGAGAAGAAAAAGAAAGAAATAAAAAAAGATTGGCAACAGATGTTAGCTCAGGTGCCAATCTTAAGAGAAAATAACTCCTAGTTATTGATAATAAAACATGTCATTGACATACGGGATAATGCTTTCTATTCCATTTTCCACAACTAAAAACATATGCCAGTGAAACTGAGAAAAGTTCTAGACTAAAATGTGAGAAGAAAAAATCTAAAGGAAAGAGCTATTAAGTACCCCCTTTTGAAATTGACCATGTGCCAGATGTCAAGCCCTGTGATAAGCTTTAGGGATACAAAATGAATAAAGACCTGGTCCCCACCCTGGAGAAGCTTGAAGCTTAGTGGAGCGAACAGACCACGAAGCCGATTATTATCGTATAAACCAGTAAGTACCAGGACAGAGAGAGGAGCAGAGAGAGTGCAGAGGAGTGACCAACTTGGCCTGGGGTATCAAGAAGAGGCACCATTACGCTGAGTCCTAGAGAATAAGTGGATTTTCCCAGGAACAGAAAGAGGGGGAAGACACAAGTGAAATATTTAAAAAATAGGAATTGAAAATTATAACCTACCCAAATCTGATTACCTTCTCATGGGAAGAAACTCCTTGGCAAGAAGGAGATAAAGTCAATATGCCACACCATGGTTGACACCCACACATGGTTTTCCTCAACTGCGGTTGGGGTCCTCCTTAAAATGTCTGAAAACTGACTATGACATCTTGGCATCCTAAATAAGTCAGAACAAAATGTTTGGAAAACAACATGAAATGTGAGCTCTTGCCCAACGGGAATTACTTTTCAGATGGTTGAGAAAGAGAGCTGATAATAGCGAACTGAAATCAGCATTCCACAGAAACTCGCCTCAGGCAAATTTAGAAAATTCCTGTTGGAGTCTTTACAAGACTATGCATGTAGGCTAAATGCTCTATGCAAACGTACCAGATGTACAAAACAAAGAAATGAGTGTGTTTCCCTGGATTACGATTTGCACAGGGTCCATGATGTGGGGACCTTCTAACTAAACCCACGGCAGCCCCAAAGGTAGGCTCTAAGTGAGTTTTGTTTTGAGTGTCAGATGCCAGAGCCAAGGCCAGCTTCCTGGAGGTATGACCCGCGCAGATCCTGAGCTCAGAAGAGCCCCACGCTTTGTTCCATGCTCTGCTGTCACCACCTCGGAATTTTTAATATTTTTGAACTGTGTTTTGGAAATGAAGTCCAACAGGACACTAGAGCCTGGAATAAGCAGACGAGATACACGCGGCACACCTGTCTGTTGTTCCCTGATGTCCCATTCACATGGAGCATCTGCCATGCCCCATGAGCACAGAATTCCCGTGGACCCACGATGTGCGGGAGTTCAACAATACCCGAAGCCAGCACAAGGTAAGCGTGTCCCATTCATGACTGAGTAACAGACCACTGACAACTCTGAGAGCTGCTCTCCATTTGAGGAGACTACAACTTGCGTCCAACATAAATAAGACTATGGCATTCTAAGGAACCCAAAAGACCAAGGAGCCCCATAATGTTCTTTCTTACTCATGTTGTCTTGTATTAGCCAACCAATTATGCTGAAAGTGGTGACATAGAAGGAAAAGGAAAGATACGGTACTCAGTTCCTTTTCCTTTAAGTCCTTCCTTCCTCCCCAGTGAGCCAAATCTACAACAGAGAGTTTCAGTAGAATGTGCACAGAGCAGGAGGTGAAATCAAAGTGTTACCAAACCTGAAGTGAGTTTGCTCACCCGTTGCACAGCAAGCCAATCTCTGACACCGGGTGTGGTGGAAGAAAGTAGGAATTTTATTTTTGCACAGTGCTGAGCAAAGAGAGAGAGCAGCTAACACTCAAATCCCAAACTCTCCGAAAAGCTAAAAGGAAGGGTTTTTATTTGGGGCTTTAGGTAGGGGAGGAGGAGCATATGGCCTTGCTGGTCGGACCTTTCCCACCAGCCTGCCTTTGGCCTTGAGACACTTGCAGAGAGGAGGGAGCTCGTGACCTTGCTGGTCAGCAGCTTTCCCACCAGCTCGTCTCTCTTAATAGGGAGGAGATGGTCCAGGTGCTTGTCCTGGACGGTGTCTGTCTCCATGGAGGATAGCGGATTCTGGAGGCAGGAAGCCAGAGAGTAAGCAGGGAATGAGTGTTTTGGTTTTAACCCCATATATGCTGGGTTTAATGTGGGGAAACTGATACCAGGGTCGGTATCAAAAGGAGCTGAGTTAGTTTTGTGCAGTGTCACCACTATTCTGGCAAGAACAAAATACACAACTCGAAATAGGAATTTTGTCATTATGGGTGATTCCACATACAAGTCAATGCCCTGACATTGGCATTGAAAGTTGGCATTGCACAATATAAAGATGAATGGTAAAATTCACGCTAACACTTTAATTTTTAATTATTCTTTTCTTGGAATGACATTAAATAGCAAATTTAAAAAACACCATGACGGATAGAAAGAGACTGTGAAAGATACGAAATAGCTTTATATTTTAGTACCTTAAACAGCATGTTTTTCCTGTTTTTTGAACAAGAGACATGACCTTTTCCTTTTGCACTGGGACCCGCAAATTATGTAGTCAGTTCTAGTGTGAACTCTTGGTTTTCAGTATATATATTTATTTCAGAAGTAAATATAGATGTCATTGTCTAGTATACGTATATCTATACATGTAGATATATACGGATGTGTGGATATGTGTGTGTATATATGTGTGTATGTGTGTGCATATATAATATATACATATTCACATGCACAGTCACATAGTCCTTAGTTCTGTCCGTCAAAAAATCCTGGGAGCAATGATATTCCAATCGCAATGAGCTCAGCTGGCACCTGGATCTTGGTTTCCAAACACCGTTCTCCTGTAAAAAGACCCAGGGTTCTTAGCAGAAATAGCTGATTTGGGGGTAGAGAAAGTACAATATGAGTTTTGAATGTGTTATGCCAGAAATTAATGACAGGGCATGTCCAAAAGGACATAGAAGACATCTTGAAGTGGTTCTCACTGAGCATCAAAATAAATAACCCGTTGAATAATGCAGCAATTCATCAGTCCATATGGCTATAAACAAATGAGTGAATAATTTGAAAATTTGATGATAAACATGATATTTACATAATCTCAAAGTGCCGCCTCACAAAAGTTTTAATAGTTAAAAGGAGAAGAGAATATCTTTATGATGGAGAAGCCTGGCAGACACCTGTAAACAAGTGGTCAAAGTTAACATCGATTAAGCAGTCATGGCACAAATTGAAACCATGTGCCGCCTGAGGATGCAGCGAAAAAGACGCATATCACTTCTGAGATACTCCTGCCAAAGATGCATAAATTGAATCTAATAGAAGGAAACAGATATTCTCCGACTGAGGGGCGTTCTACAAAATAACACTTGTAATCTCAAAAGTATCAAGGTCGTGGAAGATGCGGAAAGACTGTAGAGCATTCTGAGCTTGAAGGATATTGGGAGACAAGATAACTGAATACAAAGGTGATTCTGAACTGGATCCTTTTGCTGGGACAATGGATGAAATCTGAACGGCATCTGAGGACAGTAATGTGTAATTGCTCATTTCCTGATCTTGAAGGCTGTCTGGTGGCCATGTAGGAGAATGTCCTTGTTTGCAGGAAATACTGAGAAAGTTCTCAATGATGACTGGGCATCACATCGACAACTTCCTCAAAAGATTCTGAAAAAACTAAAGTTCTTGTACTAGAACTGCAACTTTCACGTAAATTTGAGAGTGTTTCAAAATAAAAAGAATTTAAAAGTTTAAAACGAAAAACATGTCAAAGATTATCTGTTCTCAAATGAACAAAAGAAAAAAATGGTCCAGGTAATGTGTGCATGGAGATCTTCTTTAGGACTGTTCCAACACCCTGAAGCCACTCTGCTTTTACAGAAATCCTGTTTTTAGCAGAGTGCGTGGAAGGGAGAAAAGCGTGGAAATACTGCCACCTACTGGCTGCAGGGCAAATATATTTAGGATAATGCGAAAAACAATTCTGAGATTTCCTCCGGGGAAGAATAGAGCTTTTTATGGGGACTGACTTCTAAAGGCTGTGGAAGAGCAAGGGAAACAGGTCCTTCACCCTGAGGCCTGCATAAGAACTAAATCTGAGGCTCGGAGCAGGTAGCAGGTGGCTCCTTGGGTTTCAGATGAACCCAGGGCATGCTGCAGAATGGGGAGTTTAAGAGGAAGGGATGTATTTAGGAGGTACAATACAGACACAAAATTCCCCATTCCCCACCCCACACCCAGCAGCCATGGAAAAGATGAATTCTCTAGGAAAGAGAAGAAATGGGAGAACTGGCCCTGAGAACAGGATACCGGGCCAGGACCCAAGGAGAGAGACGACTGCTAGCAGGATCTAAGGCAGTTCCCAGGGCAGCTTTGTGGAAATCGAGCTGATGCAGCTCCACTCCAGGGCAGGAAGATGGCTGGATACAGCCTGGCCTGACACCCATGTGGGGCACAGCCTGCCAATCACAGGCAAAGGCCCCAGCTGCTGGTAAGACCCTCTCTGTGCTGGGTGAACATTTAACCATCTATAAGTTTTTTTAACTCCATTTCCACAAAACTAAACATACTCTTACTATATGATCCAGCAATCACTCTCCTTGGTATTTATCCAAAGGAGCTGAAAATCTATATCAGCGCAAAAACCTGCACTTGGATGTTTATAGCAGCTTTCTGCATGATTGCCCAAACTTACAAGCAATCAGGACGCCCTTCAGTAGGCAAATGGATGAAGTGTGGGACATCCAGACAATGGAATATTATCCAGTGCTAAAAAGAAATGAGCTGTCAAGCCATGAAAAGACATGGAGGAAACTTAAGTGCATGTTACTGAGTGAGAGAAGCCAATGTGAAAGGCTACAACCTGGATGATCCCAACTATATGACATTCTGGAAAAGGCAAACTGTGGAGACAGTGAAAAGATCAGTGGTTGCCAAAGATTTAGGGGAGGGAGGGATGAACGGGTGGAGCATAGAGGATTTGAAGGGTGGGGAAAGCATTCTGTGTGTAAAATGGTGGACATATGTCATTGTACATTTGTCCAAACCCATAGGATGTGCAACGCCAAGAGCAAACTTGGATGGAAACTGAGTTCTTTGGGTGGTTATGATGTGTCAATGTAAGTTCATCAATTATCACAAATGTCCCACACTGGTGGGGGATGTTGATAGCCGGGGAGGTGGTGGGGGAGGCAGGAGGTAAATGGGAAATCTCTGTAATTTCTGCTCAGTTTCTCTGTTATCTAAAAGTGCTCTAAAAATAAAGTCTATTTTTAAAAATTCCATCTCTAGAAATAAACAATACAAAGAGACTTATGCACCCCCATGTTCATTGCAGCATTATTCACAATAGCCAAGATGTGGAAGCAACCCAAGTGCCCATTGACCAGTGACTGGATAAAGCAGATGGAATACTACTCAGCCAGAAAAAAGACAAAATCGTCCCATTCACAACCACACGGGTGGACCTTGAGGGTATTATGTTAAGTGAAATAAGCTAGACAAAGAAAGACAAACATGATATGATTTCACTTATTTGTGGAACATAAACTTACCAGTAAAGAGAACAGTTCAGTGGTTACCAGAGGGAAGGGGTTGGGGAGTGGGCACAAGGGGTGAAGGGGCAAACTTATGCGGTGTCTGACAAATAATAATGTACAGCTGAAATTTCACAGTGTTACAAACTATTATGACCACGATAAAAAATAAATTCAAAAAAAGAATACTTAAAAAAATTTTTTTTTAAATTCCATCTCTGTTTCACCAATACCCATAATGACAACTAAATACAGCCAAATCAGACAGAATAATAGAGAATCTGGCATATAATTGTCCACTTCTTCCCAGCATTTAAAGTGTTACAAATTCATGTGTTTGGGTTAAATTTCAACCTTTGGGCCAAGAAAAGGGAGCTCCTCACAAGTATTCAATTAAAACAAAAGTGGGGCATTGATTTCATCTATTTCCTACCTCTATAATCAGGAAATATGCAGGAAATCTTATCCTTGGTAAGAAAAACAAGTAAAACTTGTGCTTAGTTTAAAACCTCAAAAGGCCGGAAATTCTCCATGTTAAAATTCTCTGAGTGCAAACATTCCTTAAACAGACACCAGGTGTGTGAGTATATGAGAAGGTTTTATACAGTTGTCTTAAGAGTAAAGATGTAAATTTATTTCCTTTGCCAGATTTCTTGCATCAGTGGAATTTGACCTGTTTATAGTAATATTATGATTTAGATAAAGATCCGTTACTCACCTGGAATACTGAGGTAGTGCAAAAAAAAGACAGAAAAAAAAGCTTAAAGAGATTAGAGATTGCTGTGGACTGAACTGTGTTCCCCCAAAATTCGTATGTTGAAGCGCTAACCCCCGCTGTGTCCGTATCTGCAGACAGGGTCTTGGGAGGTAATTAAGGTTCAGAGAAGTCATAAGAGTAGGACCCTAACTCGACAGGTCTGTGGCCTTCTAAGCAGAGGAAGAGGGCAAGATTTCTCCTCCGCCATGTGAGGGCACAGCAAGAAGTGGCGTCTGCAAGCCAGGAAGAGGGCTCTCACAGGAACCGAGTCAGCTGGAGCTTCCAACTTGGATCCTCAGCCTTCAGAACTGTGAGAAATAAATTTCCTTTTTTTTTTTTTTTTGAAAGATTTTATTTTTCCCTGTTTCTCCCCAAAGCCCCCCGGTACATAGTTGTATATTCTTCTTTGTGGGTCCTTCTAGTTGTGGTGTGTGGGACGCTGCCTCAGCGTGGTTTGATGAGCAGTGCCATGTCCGCGCCCAGGATTCGAACCAACGAAACACTGGGCCGCCTGTGGCGGAGCGCGCGAACTCAACCACTCAGCCACTGGGCCAGCCCCATAAATTTCTTATTTTTAAGCCAAGTCTGTGGTATTTTGTTACAGCAGCCCAAGCAGACTGAGACATAGTGTTGACTCTCTGGTGGCAAACCTATTCCATAAAGACAGCTACAACTCTAAATTACCTGGCTCTGTGTCCCTATTGGAGCCCCTACTCCAGCCTAGAGGAATATTAATCAAGATATTATGTCTGATGGGCACTTAGCTCAGGAGGACCACAAACTCTGGAACCAACAGGGACCATAGAGAATTTCTAGTCGAGGGGGTTTCAAACTGCGCTGTGAGGACCCGCTGAGGGCCTGCCACATGGAGAGAAGAGTTATTTATTGAGCACCAACTGTGTGCTAGACACAAGACTCAGAGATTCAGCTGTGAATGGCACACGGTCTCCACCTCCTTGGAGCTCACATTCCAATGAGGAGAGGAAAAGAGTAAACAAGCAAAGGAATAAACAGTCAAGGTAATTACAGACTCTCCCAGGAAGAAAACAAAAGCTTTAAATGGGATGGTCGGAGAAGCCTCTCTGAGCAAGTACGGCCATGTGAAGAAAGAGAGGAATAACTTCCCATGAAGAGCAAGAGTAGGTGCAAAGGCCCAAAGGTACAAAAGAATGGAGGGTGGTCTGGGAAATGCAGAGTCTAGGGCCCCTGAAGTGTAAGAAGTTGGGGAGAGTGATGTGAGATGAGATTGAAAAAGGAGAGAAGAGTCGGACCATGCAAAGCTTTGCAGGTCTTGGTAAAGAATTTCGACACTAGGGGCCTCCTGGTGACGCAACAGTTATGTTCTCACTTTCCGCTTCGGCGGCCCGGGGTTTGCTGGTTCGGATCCAAGGTGCAGACCTATACATTGCTTGTCAAGCCATGCTGCGGCAGGCATCCCACATATAAAGTAGAGGAAGTTGGGCACGGATGTTAGCTCAGAGCCAATCTTCCTCAAAAAAGAAAAAAGAATTTGCACTTTATACTAAGAGCAAAGGAATGCCGTGGGAGAGTTTTAAGAACAAGAATGTACACTTCCAGGATTATTCTGGTTGCCGCATAAGAATACAGTTACAGGGAGGCAAGAGTGGAAGCTGAAAAGCCATTTGGGGCGCTTCTGGGGAAGATGCAGGTGAGAGAGTATATGGATGAGAGGCTATAGTTTGGAAATGGAAATGACAAGAGTTGCTGCTAAATTGGATAAAGAGAGCTAGACAAGAAGACTTAAGAGTAACTCGGGTCCCGGATTCGAGCCGTTAGGTGTGACCGTTTACTGAGATGGACAGGACCCTGAGACGAGCAGATCTGGGAGCAGGCGTAATCCAGAGTTCACTTTGGAGGCAGGTTAGTCGGGAGCTGCCTCTGAGCCACTCCAGTGGAACAGCGAGATGGGAGCTGGCTCTGCACGTCTGGAGGGTAGAGCTGGAGCTGGCATTTAAAGGGGCAGAGGGTTAGCCAGGGACAACAATCCAACTCAACCAGCCTCAGCAGAAGGAGCAACTAAATGACGAGTACAATAATTTTAATATTTTTCAGCTCACATCAACAGTAAACCCAGGCTCTGGCTTCAGGTACCACCAGATGCAGAGACTCAAACAGTGACGTGGGGCTCTGCCTCTCCCTCCGTCGCTCAGCTCTTCCTTCCTCCACTCACTGACTTAGTTCTGCAGCCAGCTTGTTCCACCGCAGTGGATGAGAGGCCGTCATCTTGCAGGCCCTCCCAAACAGGAGTCCAAAGGAAGAGGAAAACTCTTTCCCCATCGGCCTATGCGGAAGCTTAGAGAAGATTCTCATTGACCCATTTTGGGTCATGGAACCATCCCTGAAGTTATGACACGTTCAAAAAAACAGAGAACTTGAGGGGCCGGCCCGGTGGCGCAGTGGTTAAGTTCACACATTCTGCTTCGGCGGCCCAGGATTCGCTGGTTTGGATTCCAGGTGTGGACATGGCACCGCTTGGCAAGCCATGCTGTGGCAGGTGTCCCACATATAAAGTAGAGGAAGATGGGCATGGATGTGAGCTCAGGGCCAGTCTTCCTCAGCAAAAAGAGGAGGATTGGCAGTAGATGTTAGCTCAGGGCTAATCTTCCTCAAAAGAAAAAAAGAAAAAGAAAAGAAAGAGATATCCAAAAATGCAGAGAACTTGACTAGTCTGGTTCTTGAGGCCACCTTGTGGGCCAAACTGGGAAGGGGAGCGGGCAGAGCACAGGAACAGAAGCCTTACGAAGCCCTGATGGAGCGAAAAGGATGTCCCAAAGAATAACAGGTGCTACATCAGACAGAAGAGGATAGGCCGCCGAGCTATTAGAGGACTTACTGTTAGTCGCTGTAACCAACAAATCCCACAAATCTTTTTCGTTACATCATCTCGTGATCTGAGAACCCTCACTCACTGGCGTCTTGGTCACACAGCTCCCCCCTGAAGCAGTGATTCAAGAATTACCGATTTCTTCTCTTCTGCATCCGCACCGTATTAAAACAAGTGGCTTCCAAAAGAGCAGTGCTCACGCCCAGAAGCCAGCAGAAGGGACTCGGGAAGGTTAGGAAGGTTCACCCACTTCTTAACCACCTCTGGTCATAGAACAGAACTAGCCAGGTGGCCCCATCTAGGTGTAAGGAGCGCAGTCCCTGGCTGAGGGGCCACTTTGTAGCAACAACCTAGACCTTCAGTGGGCAGAGGCCATCTCTGTTGCAGGTGCTGAGGCAAAGGCAGCAGATACCACCTCAGGCAGCCCCACAGGACTCCTGCATGGGGGCAAAATGCTAAACGTGCACCTGCTGCAGTCCATGCTTCTGTGGGCTGGTCCCTGTCTGTCACAGTGGAGCTCTGTCCAAGGTTCTTGACCCTGGAAGCACATTAGAGTCACCTGGAAAACTTTATTTATTTTTTTTTTTTTTGGTGAGGAAGACTGGCCCTGAGCTAAAATCTGTTGCTAATCTTCCTCCATTTTGTATGTGGGATGCTGCCACAGCATGGCTTGATGAGGCGTGAGGAGGTCTGCCCCTGGGATCCGAACCGGCAAACCCCTGGCTGCCAAAGCGGAACTCACAAACTTAACCACTACGCCACCAGGCCAGGGAAACTTTTAAAAAATCTACCCATGCTGGACCACTTGAATCAGTCTCCTGTGGGTAGAGCCTGGGCATCATTACTTGTGTGAAGTTCCTGGAAGACGACTCAAGTGTGCAGCCAGGATTGAGTACCATTTGGTTTAAATAAAGGAAAGACATTTAATAGTTTTAAGTATTGAAGAGAGGGACCAACTGTCTTTTAAAACTCTGGTCTTAAAACTTCGAGAGAAGAACTCTGCTGAGCCCATCTCGGGGCTGGCGGCCCTCACTAGAGGACAGAGTGTCACTGAGGGATGAGTCAGTGAAGAACTCGTCGGGCAGACCTACCAGTGTTCGCCACCATGATCAGCACACCTTGGACGCGGCACTGGATCATTGGGGCGCAGAGCAGAACCCCAAAGGCAGCAGCATGATTGACACACGGGAGGTGAGAGAGCACTGTGAATAGTACATTTTCAAGCAGTTTGTCCTGGAAGGGAATACATGACACAGAGACCATTCCTAGAAGACCCAAGTTGACGGACAAAGGAAAAGGAGACACAGCTGATGGAGAAAGCCCTGGAGAAGGGGTGTCACCGTGTGCGAGAAGGTCGGGAAGGCCCGGAGGGCGAGAACGAATCAGAGTACACGCTGGTACACACAGGCCAGAACTTGCCCCCAAATATCCCATTTTGTCTGAGAAATCTCACTTTCAAACAAACAAAAAAGAAAATCTCTATTTGCTTACAAAGACCCTGTAAGGAATCTTACTCCTTAACGATTTGGTGGCTAAGTGTGTGGAAAAATAGAAATTAAAGCCACACACTTTCCCATCTGCTCTCTTTGCGGGGGCGGGGGGGGGCGGGGGGTGGTACACTCACTTTTGGCTTATCCCAGGCATTCTTACCAAAAGGCTTAACCAAAAAATAAAAATAAGCTTTTTAGAAAAAATTGCTTCGGAAACAATTCCATACTTTGGTACTGGGATGGAAATGAAAGGATCCATTTAAAATGTGCATACAGACAAGTCAGTCAAAACCTGGGTGGAACTGCTTGATTGAATCAAGAAATCACAGCTTTTTCCTAAATGAAGCAGCTTCCCCCCACGCCGGCTTATACGGGACAAATAAAAAGCATTCTTTCAGGATATCATGCACTGTGGTGGAAAGAACACCAAGCAGGCAGAGGGTCCAGTGCGGCCACTCGAGCCCAGGGCAGGGCTGTATGGATCTGTTGCTGAGTCTGTATTCTCTGCCTCCCCTGCAGAGTGTCGGAGTCACACAAGTAAAAATTGAGAAGACACATTAAACAACGGTTATTACAGCTGCACGTCGCGCTTACTACATGTCAGACACTGTTCGAAGCACCTCACACATATTAAGGCATCTAAAACCCACAGCAACCCATTATCGCCAGCTGGGGAAACTGAGGCACAGAGAGGTCAAATAAATAGCTCAAAGTCCCAAAGCAGTCTAGAGGCTGGCCGTTCACAAAGCCTGCTCCACCTTCTCCCCAGATACAGGAGTAGAGCTAAACTACGTTTCCAAGCCTTCCTCGCAGTTCCACGTGACCTTGTCGGCCTTGAAATATGAGCAGAAGCACATGCGCCATCTCTAGAACTGGCCCACAAAACTCCACGCTCCACCCGCTTAATGACGATGATGAGAGCCGCCGTGGACGGCAGACTCAGCATGTGGCAAACCAGGAGAACCCAAGCATCGGTGGCCCTCCTTCACCTTCCAAAAACGCGATACCAGCAGTCTGGGGAAAATTGTACTAGGTAAGCTCATACTTTCCAACACCAGAGTGAAACATATCACCAGTCCACAACTTTATGTAAAATGCATCTTGTGACAAAAGTCTGATTCTTTTTTTTTCAAAGAGTTAAGACAATATTCCACATTTGGTTAATGATCTCAGATGTTATCGCTTTCTAATTTAGTGTATAAAATACTATGCTGTTACAGCATCAGATGATGTTACTACAGATACGACTGGAGATACGGGTCACAGGCCTTCTGGGTTTTAAGGGTAACATTTCAACCACCCATCACTGATTAGTCCTTTCTTAGTACAAATGATAACACACTGTAGGATTATGAATGTTTTGACACAAATGCACAATACAGACCTCTTTTGGTAGTTGACAGATTCTTTTATTAACAATCAAAAAGCTTCACACTTACAATAGGAAAATAAATGTTTCTTTAATGAATAATTAAATGAAAACTATACAGAACCTTATAGAATTTTTAATATGTACTATGCGTATCTTGGAAGACAGGACATTAGCTTGTTGGGATCACAGGGTACGACTGAAAATGAGACAGTAATTCATAAAAGTTACCTAATAAATTTCCCAGACAGTTCTCCTGAAATTAAAACAGGAAATAAAATTTGTATTTATATCTGGTTTTAGATATGATTTAACACGCATCAATCTTAATTTTGTGATTTTGATGTTACTTTTTTAAAGGGACTCAACAGAAATTCAAAACTCATTTTTAGATCGTGAACTTGAAGTGTGCGATGAAGTTGTAATTTCTCAACATCAAAGGTTAATTATTACACAGCAGTTGAAGCAACAGATATGATTTCCTGGACAGCGTGCGTCTGGGGTCCTGTGTCCCCCCAGTACTGATCACAGGGATGTTTTCAAAGCACATCTCCGAATCGAGCGGGCACCACTGATTCGGCCACAAAGTCCTTCTTGGATAGACAATACTGGTTCTTTTCAGAAGAAATGGCTATTTTACCTTCCCTGTTTCTTTTCTTTTATGAAGAACAGGGTTAAACAGACACTATCCACTGGAAGATTAAAATCTTTACTCCGTAAATTATCTTAGTGTCTTCAAATCTATCCGCCAGGGAGGAAAACCCACAATCTTAGTGAAGGACCCTGCTGTCCCTCGTTCCCTCGACATAAAGTCACAGCAAAAATAGGGGCACATAGAAATTCCAACATTAGATTTGTTTGGAATCTTAAAGCTTAGTAAGAGCCCAAAACCTTTATATAAATCAGGAGTCTCTGCATATCTTTGTCAGTTCCGTACAAACCAGGGTGTAGCAGACAACTTGTATTGAAAAGCCCATCTTTCAAAAAGGTCCCACTTTTCTAGATGGTCTGTGTAAACAGGTCACCGCCTTCTTTGTGTAGGTGAGCAGTAACCACGTGACTCCCATTTGCGCTCCCCGTAAGTCACTTTACTGTTCAGTCTCGAAGTGTTTTCAACCCACAAGCATCAACACATACAGAGTTATCACCAACCTCATCAACACTGCTGACTGACAATTCATAAAACCTAAATCCTTTTCTAACTGAATTCTAAAAGTGCCTTGAATTCAAATCTTTTTAAAAACTTCAGTCTTCAATATTGAAACTGCTAACTTACTGCATTTTTCCAGTAAAAAACAGAAAAATAAAGTTGGGGGGAAAAATGTTAAAATAAACTTGGGGAAACATCCTGTTACAAAATAGGTTTGAGAAAAAACCTTTATAGATATATATATATATTATAATATTTATATATTTATATATATTCCAATAGAAGGGCAAACCCATCTGGATTGCTCACCTCAGCATTATTGTAGTAAATAACCATTAGAAACAAATGAGATATTTGGTAATAGAATTGTAAGGTAAATTAGGAAATGTCCAATTGACAAAATTCAAGACAAAGAGGAAGACGATGAAATATGGGAAATGCACGACCATGTTAAGCCAAATACAGAAAGAACCTGTGACCTGTAAACAGCTTCATCCGCAAAAAGGAAACAGGAACACAACCTGACATGCTGAGTCACTGTATTGAGGGTATGGTTTTCCCTTTATTGAAAAAACTCAATACAAAGCTTCTGTTGGGACTGTACATTTTTTAAAAGAAAAGCAAAACATCAAATGGGATACAATAACTCAAAAACAAGTGTTTAGAAATAAATGAGGGAGGCACCTCCCTCCATTCTGAGGGAGGCATGCGGCTGACCTCATCTGGAAACCACTTGTCTCTACCCACGAAGGCAGCACCTGACCAAGCGCCCGGCCAGAACCATCTGTGACCTCCTCCCTTCGTGGACTTTATCAGCTTGGCCCTAATTTGTCCATTTTGAGAAGTTAGACAATACACATTTCTAGGTTTGAGGACAACATTTCACATCAAGTCTTTGTGTTTCTCCCTAGACGAAAATTCAGATGCACGACTATTTCTTTCTCATTATAAAGCAATTCTCAATTAGCGATCAAGTAATATTTTTTAAAAAGACAAAATGGTGATTACCCAGTGTTACATGTGACCATAAACAATTAAAGACCATTGGGTGACACCACCAGAAGCAAAACTACATGGAGGATTACTTACAAAAAGAGCAATTTTCAATAGAAAACTATTCCCCTTGGGAAATAAATTTAATATTTTGTTCTTAAACAACTGGGGCAAAAGACTAGATTTCCTACAACAGAATGGGATGAGAAAGGCTTCCACAGACCCCTAACAGCATAGGAATGGGATACTTTTGATGGTTTTATGATGACAATTAAACCCTCCTAGCCATTCTAGCTCTCTGAAGGAAACGTTCAATGAAAAGACCGAATCATACAAAGCATTTAATATTTTCAAACAGTTGCCCAATAACAAAATTGTAAAACAGGAAATTATTCATAGCATTACGTTTATCAAATATCTGAATAAGCCACATTCAGAAATGCTATCCTAGAGCAGCTTACTGGTATACTGTGGTACTTTGAGCTACTACAAAAATAGTTGGAAATTGCTTAATGCACTCGGTGTAACGATAATGCTTTACTTTTTGCAAGCCATGTATCTCTCAGATACATTCTCCCAGTTGATCACATTCCAAATGGCTTTCAGATAATCAGGCCTGACATTTTTATACTGAAGGTAATAAGCGTGCTCCCACACGTCAATCCCCAGCAGGGGAATAAGACCTATTGGAAAGAATGGGAAAAAAAGCAAAACACTATGAATTTCCATCTAAAACACTGCAGCTTCTCAATTTAAACTTCATCCTACGCATACAAAATTATCCTTTACAACATTCGCATCCATTTTCAGTTTCTTATATAAATAGGAAAACGGCCTAAGACTAAGTATTCCTATAAAAAGATTTTAAACTTTACTCTTTGGAAGAAAATGTGATGAATAGTAAAAATAATTAAAGTAGACTTGGGAAAATCAATTAACTACAGTATTTTAATAGCTGTTCTTAAGACACCAACAGATGTACCCAACAGACAATTCTCAGTGGTCCTCAGTGGGGGTCTTATAAGGTATGTTATGTTTGTGGGGGCTGTTGAGGACCTCCCAGGACCTGAGCATCCAGAGGTGTTTATGAGAAACCTGCTCTGCTCCCCAAGGCTAACGTTAGTCTTAAAGAATAGAACACATTTAATGAGACACTAGCAGAAAGGATAAATTAACAAAGAAAACTAAATTGGACTAAAGAAAAAGATACACTGCTTCCAGAAATTAAACAGTATAAATGAAGAATTAGCTGTATCTTTAAAACATTCATTTAGGGCCAGCCCAGTGGCATAGTGGTTAAGTTTGCACACTCCATTTTGGCAGCCCGGAGTACATGGGTTCAGATCCTGGGTGTGTACCTACGGACTACTCATCAAGCCATGCAGCGGTGGCATCCCACATACAAAATAGAGGAAGACTGGCACAGATGTTAGCTCAGGGACAATCTTCCTCAAGCAAAAGGAGGAAAATTGGCAACAGATGTTAGGTCAGAGCCAATCTTCCTCACCAAAAAAAATAAACAAAATTTAACAAATAAATAAAATTTTAAAAACACACTCATTTAGAAAAAGTCTCAAACTAAATCATAGCTCTTCTCTAAGAAAACAATTCTCAACCAGTACAGCTTGATCAGTTGTGAGGTATGCCACTAATAACTTAGTATTAATAATTAAGGTAATGAAATTTATCAAAGTTTTTTCCCATAAAGAAATTGCCATGACTTTTACTTATTTTCATTCCAAGGGGCTTTCTTCAAGTGGGAGGGAAGGAGGGGTAGCTGGGATTCACCTAGAAATCACAGCCTTTCCAGGCAGGCACCTTCACGGCCACACATGACTCTACAGCAGGCAGGGCTCACAAACCTTTCGTGGCTTTTACAAATTCTGTGGCATCTCACTTTCCCAAAAGAGCTGTTTAGATTCTGGCAAAATCTGAGCACATCCAGGGAAGTGGGTCTCGTAACCCAGTCTCCTGACGTGTGTAGGGGGGAGAAAAAGTGGCTGAGAACTGCTGTGGTTTGATGTCAAGGCGTCACCGTGGGCTCGTGACATGAAAGACCAAAGTTGAAGCTAACCGCTGGATGACTTAGGGCTCTGCTTCCTAAAGAGTTTCTAATGCAATCTGGCTCCACATCAAGAAGGATTTGGTGAGCCCAGGCTGGAGCTTCTAAGCCAAGCATTTTCATATACCAAAACCCCCAGAAAAGCAGCCGTCTGGAGCTCTAGTTCCAGACTGATGACGAGCGCCCAGCAGAGGGGGCAAGAGACTCAGGGCTGAAGTCAGCCTCGGTTCACACGTCTTTTCCTCCCTCTCGTTTATCTAATTTTAGTGCGCATAATTATGTAAGCCGGTAGGAACTCTGTCAGATAAAGCAGAGTTTATGTTTAAAACATTTTTTGGTTAATGTGTCTGTAAAATTACACGTGCTTATTTTGGATAAGATTTACACTTCAAAATATCAAGGACTTTTAAAGCATTTTCTGCTTGCACAAGACTTGAGCATCATCTGTTAAGATTTGCTCAAATTAGTACATACTCAAGATAGGTTTAAACGCCGCTGGTTTTTCTTATTTCAAGTTAAATGCTTTCTTTTTTCTTTTTTAAGGAAGGTTAGCCCTGAGCTAACATCTGCTGTCAATCCTCCTCTTTTTTTTTTGGCTGAGGAACACTGGCCCTGAGCTAACATCCCTGCCCATCTTCCTCTACTTTATATGTGGGATGCCTACCACAGCATGGCTTGCCGAGCAGTGCCATGTCCGCACCCAGGATCCAAACCAATGAACCGTGGGCCACCAAAGCGGAACTTGAGAACTTAACCACTGCGCCACCAGGCCAGTCCCTCAAGTTAAATGCTTTCTAGTGAACATCTCTCCCAAATGAACATGTGACAATGTTCAAATCTCACCTGTTGTTCCCTGCAGGGGATCCTGGTTAGGACAGGCAACAATCTGGAGGCGTCCCTGGTCCTTATTGAAACCAAGCCAACCCCAACCCGAGCCTTGGACACCAGCCGATACAGCAGTCAACTTCTCTTTAAATTTGTCGAAGGAACCAAAGTCACGTTTGATGGCGTCCAGCAATTCCCCTATTTAAAAAAAAAAAAATCCAAAAAACCCCACAAATAAATAGATTACAATTATTACAATAGAATATGTTATTACATATTTAAATATGCTTGTCATACGGCCCAAGATACAACTAGACAACGTCATATAGAAGACACAGCATAACCCAGCGAGACTACATAACACCGTGTTACGTCGTGTCATAAGTCTCACAGTTTTAATTCACACATTTGTCACTGAAGCGTGCCACAGGGATTTCTTCACTCACTGGGCTATTTCTATCAAGAAAGAAATAATATTTTAGCTTTCTTTTTCCCTCAATAGAGAATTTACTTTGACTTCTACCTTATCTCCTCTGTCTCAATTTGGGAGTAAAATGTTATGGCTGTTATTTGATTTTTCTCGAAGGCAGCCTACATCTTTCCTACCTCAATTATATCATTTTTAAAAGAACGATTTCTCTTCTATTACTGAACTAAGGGTACACTGCAACAGACAAGCCTTTTTATTCTGTAGCAATATAGAATATAATTCTAGATTGAGTACATCAACTAGGCCAAAAATATTACTTCTCTGATTCTACCGGCTTAAGGTAATCATCTATTATAAGCAGAAATAACGGAATAAAGTGGGACAGATAACATAAAACGGCAGAGAGCACCAAAACCTGCGGGCTGAACGTGGGGGTATGTGAGATTCCAGTAACTCACAAAACCTCAAAACTATTAAGCCTTGGTCTGAAGACCTAACTCAGAAAAAATAAAATGTCCAGTTTCCCACACTGACTCCCCCATTCATCTTTTTATCCTCCAAATGAAACCGCTTATTTCAGTGCATAAGATGCCTTCTCTAACATGATTAAAAACAAACAAAAAACAAAACACAGAAACGTAATATACACGCCAGAAGCCCAGAGACAAGAGAGGGGAGCTATATTTAAGCCCCATATCTTCCCAGGCTGAGGAGGATAATTAAAGCCGCCTGGGCCACCACACGCCACACAGGAAGTCAAGTAAACAAGGACAGTGAGCAAGCCCATCGGCTCTGCACCCCCTCAACACCTGCACTTGTCCTGGAAAACCTAATTTTCTGGGACAACTGACTTCTCATCAGTTAGGAAACAGTAAAATAATAGTAGTAAAATAATGGCAAACGGCATTATTCCGAGCACCTCACAGATAATAACATTTCATTCTCAAAACAGCCCTATTATTACCCAGGAGCACAAAGATGAAGAAGGTAAGACACAGAATGGTTAAGGACCTCACCTTAGGTCCCAGAGCTAGTAAGGGAAAGCTCGTCCTTCCTGAACCCTGAGTTCCCCAGGCTTTGGCTAATGTACAGTACAATTCAACCAAAAAGAGACACCGTACATGATATTATGTGTATGTGAGTATAAAATCTGATGTTATAACTCCCTGAATGCATTCTCCATTCTTACGTATATCCCTTTAAAAGTTAGAATTTTGCTGGACTCCTTGCTACGAAAAATATGCCATTATAAGACCTCAGGGAGAATTAAGGCAACTTAAGAAAATCAACATTTGTTCCTACGGTGCCCAAAATGCCGCCAAGCTTGCACCAACATATACCAACCTTTGGGTTCTCCCCCGCCATTGGGGCTCAGGTTTGTCCAGAAAATGGTATGATTGATATGGCCTCCACCATTGAACTTGAGTGCAGGCTGCAGAGCAATCTGAGCTGTCACGTCCCCTGAAATGTTAAAACGCAAACACATTTTTCTAAATTCTTACTTTTTCAACCATTTTATACACTATTTTTTTCTTTGTAAAGTGTCAGATAATTGGATCAGCTTATCAGTAACATCCTATTGATCCTAAAATTCCACAACTTAATGATTCTACAAAAAAACACCTTCCCAAAACTATTTGTCCCATGGGTTTTCAGTTCAATTCAGAATGTGCTCAACCACCAGTGAGAGGCCCAGCCCGGCGGGCAAAGCTGGTAGAAAAGTCACTCCTGAGCTTCAAAGAACTCAAGAGCTTTCTTGGATAGAAAAGATTTTAGCAAATGAAATAATAGAAAGAACAAAGCTAGGAAACAGTGCAATGCTAAAATGTAGGGTTCCATTCACAGACTATATGGAAAATTTTCAATTCTCATTTCTAGTTTTCACTAGATATTCACTAGGAATATTTCAATGTTACCTTAGCAAGAAACTGAACATAGTCAGAAGGGAACTCCCGATGTTCACCCCGAAACTTACTCTTCCTGTGGCCTTCCCCATCTCTGTAAGTGCCAACTGTTTGCTCAAGACATTTTTGATAACTTGGTCATTCTTTACTTCTTTCCTCTCACCCTCCATATCCTATCCACCAGCAAAGCCAGCTCTACCTGTAAAACGCATCCAGGATCTCAGCCCTACCTCCTCCCTCTGGTCCATACCAGCAGCATCCCCACCTGCATTCGAGCCTCCGCCTCTCACGGGTCTCCTGCTTCCACGTCTGTCCCCTACGGTCTCGTCTCAACACAGTGGCCAGAGGGCTCCTCTAGACGCCAAGGTGATCACGGCCCTCCTCTAGTCAAACCCTGCAAAGGCTGCTCTTCTCTCTCAGCATGAACCCCAAGTCCTTGCAATGCACGTCAGCTGACCCTCCGCACGTCCTCGCTGGCCCAGCTCCAGCCACAACGGCCTCCCCGCACTGACATGAGAAGCTCCACGTGCTCCCAGCTTAGGGCTCCCACTGACTCCTGTTGCCTGTGCTGGAATGCTCTTCCTGGAGACAGCCTCACGCTTCATTCCCCCACTTCCCCTTCCAGTCTCTACTGAAACATCAACCTCATCAGTGAGGCCTCCTCTAACCACAATATAAAATAGGCAATTCCCCGCCAGCCCCTCCAGACCACTTCCCCTACTTTGTTGTTCTCGATAGGACTTACAACCCCCGGCATACTACATATTTACTTGTTCATCTGTCTCCCCACTGGAATGAAAGTTCCAGGGATGACAAGGACTTCTGTGCATGCTGTATCCCCAGGGCCCAAAATATTGCCTCATATGTAACAGGCACTCAATAAATGTCTGTTGATTGACTAGATAATTGAATACATTGAACGTAGTTTCTAAGGGAAAAAAATTAATTCCCTGGTAGCTATATTCAAAAAAAAAGTTATGTTTGAAGAATTTTTTTCTACCTTTCTAAACAAGCAGGGAAAGAAAAATATTTTTTTCTATGCTTTCAAGAAGCTACAAATTAACCGAACTCTTAGGAAAAATGGGAAATCTCTTGTTCAATAAACACTCAGTGCTTGTTATTCACAAGATACAAGAGGCAAAGTAAAGAACATAAAGAACCACTGAGAACTCTGCTCTTAGGGAGCTTAAAGATAGAAAAAGTTCGCTACTTATGTTCTTAGAGTATACACTAAGAACATATGTAAGAAATGTCGCTTTCTGAAGCTACCAGGCCAAACCTCCAGTTGTTTAGCAATTCAGAAAGAAGGAGAGAACCTAGTGATATCTGAATACACAGATAATTTTTTTTTGTTTCTTAGGGTTTTTTTTTTTTTTTATGGGTGAGGAAAATTGGCCGTAAGCTAACATCTGTTGCCAATCTTCCTCTTTTTTCTGTTTTTTTTCCCTCCCCAAAGCCCCAGTACATAGTTGTATGTCCTAGTTGTACGTCCTTCTAGTTCTTCTATGTGGGACGCTCCCATAGCATGGCTTGAGGAGCGGTGCTAGGACTGCACCCAGGATCCAAACCAGAGAAACCCGGGCCGCCGAAGTGGAGCACGTGAATTTAACCACTACGCCATCGGGCCAGCCCCACACAGACAATCTTTGAGAGTTTTTTTCTGATGCCAACTTTTTGTTGTTTACAAAATAATTTTCTTACAGATCAGTGTTCCCTTTACTAATTTTTCCTGAAGAGTCACCCTAAAAATAAATGTAGGTTTTATATTGCTTTTTAATAAATCAACAGTAACAAATTTTTCGAATGGGAAAGAAATATGCTTACTGAGAAACAGTTTAATGATCTCCAAGTTCACTTAATCATTTTTAAATTTTAATAGAAATTTGGGGGCTTAATATCTGCTTTGAAGAACTTTCCTGAAGTTCAACATTTTCTTTGGTTTCACCTGTTTTTTTCCTCTGTTAAATGCAATGAAAGTTAAATATTTTTGTTTGATGTTACTCACTTGTGATGAGATTAATGTTATTTTACTTACATTCCTCTTTTCTCCCAAATTCTCAAACACAAAAACTTAACTCTTCAATAATTTTTAAAATATAATTTTTTAAATAAAAGAAACCTATGCGGGGACTTACTAATTTACAGGCAATATGGTATAATATCATGTAAAGCTTTTTTTCCAGTGGTTTTCACTAAACAAGTGCAGCTTTGATTGCACAAGAAGCAGACTAACATTAAGCTGTCTTTAAAATATTGACAGACAGATTCACGGGTGCCAGACGTCACGTAGGAAACACTTTCACAACGGGCCTATTCCCCAGCCTCTCATTACCACAGGCTTCCTGGATTTATTTCCTAAATCATCAAAACTTTTGCCGTATTTGAGGGAACTGATTGCACAAGCAAATCTTCCAGAATGTTGTAACTTCCACTTCTTTTTGTTGAGCCAATTACCTCATAAACAATCGGGCTGAAATACTACACTTTTCCACTAGATGCCCCCAGTCAACAAGATGTCACTGTCTTGAAATTTACACAACAAATTTCACAGGACTGCCACTCCAAAGTATTTTTCAAATACATTTTTTTACCTGTGTAGCTTATTAAGCCATACATGCAGTTGGAAACACGACTGTTAATTATTTTCCTCGTGCAAACTACTGATTAACTAATAGTTGAAAAGTGTAATACTATTTTGTATAGAGACATTCTATACAAAATCATAGAATTCCCTATCACAATAGGGAAATATTCCCATTATAATATTCCCATACACACCCCCGGACACAAAATACACAATGTCCACAGCTACTGCTTTCGTCAACTACGCTGTTAAAAAAAAAAAAACGTAACTCCACATTGTATTATAATATTGAATTCTAAGTAAATACAAGCTCGTTTCAGTTTCCCACAAATTGGATCTTTTCATTGCAAGTTTGGGCCCATAAGTCAACAAGAACACGTGAAGTGGTTCTATTGACTAGAGAGGCATTCCCTTAAGGGGACACGCCCCGCTGTCATGACTCCCAGTTTAGCCAGGTTCTCAAAGCCAGGCAGCCGGGCACCTACCCTTGGCCAGCGCCTCCTGGTACTTCTCCTCGGTGACGTTCAGGTTGTTCACATAGGCCGCGTGGTGCTTGCTGTGGTGCAGCTGCATGATCTGGGCGTTGATGTAGGGCTCCAGAGCGCCATAATCATACTGCAAGTCGGGGAGGCTGTGCTTCTGCCGGGACCCCAGAGACCCCAGAGCTGGCACCAGCTTCCTGCTCGTGCTGGAAGAGAGAGCGTGCACAGACCGATTCGACCGCGCGCACCTGTCTACGCAGACGAGGCTGCGGAAGAACCAGCGCAGCGGACCTTTCCGGATCGTTGGCTCCTCCACGTTCTTTGAAGCATTCAATCAACGTGGCCGCCCTGCGCCCCAGCCGCACCTGGACGCGGTCAGCGGACACCTGCGGGCAGGCCGGGTCGCCCGCCGCGTCCCCGCGCCCCCCGCCCCGGAGAGGCTGAGCGGGGAAGGAGTGCGGGGACGATGGAGGCAGCTGCGGCCGCGAAGCCGGCCCCGGCCCGCCGCCCGCCGCCCGCCGCCCGCGCCCCTTCGTCCTTGGGGCCGTGACCGCGTCCCCGGCGCCTCACCTGCACGCCGCCCGGCACAACATGGTGACCGTCCAGAAGGCAAAGCACCTCGGAGATCGCGCCGCACACACGGCCCGCGGCGGACGCGCGTCCGGGCCGCTCTTCAAGGGCACGACCAGCCCCGCGGCTCCGCCCCCTGAGCTCGCCGCTACCACCCCGGGGGGCGCGGGTCTCTGGGCTCAGGGGACGCGAGAAGAGGGGATCCGGCCGGCCACCTTCTCCAGTGGGTCGCGGGACCCGCGACGCTCACCTGCCGTGCTTCGGGGCGTGTCGCCAAAGGGAAGGCCGCCGTGCCCCCTCCCCCGTCCCCCGGGTGAGATGGTACGGTCCGCGGCCCCGCCCCGCAGCAGCACCGCCCCACGGAGCCCGGAGGCAGGTCCTGGAGGCGGGGGCGGGGCTGGGTCGGCGCCCGGGTGCGTCCCCGCCCCTCGCCTTCGGGCCGTGTTTGGGCAGCCACGGGGCCGACAACGTCTCCAGGGGAAAGGCTGTTGTTTCCCTGAGCGGCCTTGGCGCGCCCCGCGGGCTGCTGAGGTCCTTCGGAAGGCGGGTCTTGGGCGCTGGTAAGATGTGGGGCCAGTGCCCCTCTAACCGCTGCCCGGAGTGACCTTTCTTTCCCAGTGAACTGACCTTGGGACCTCTGGCAGGCCGGAGCCAGGTCAAGGGCGGCCTGATGATAGCGGTTACTGAACACCTACGATGTGCCACCAGGGACTGCGCTGCAGGGTTTACACGCATTTATCTTTATTTCACCCCTAGGGTCCCTATCGTTGACTCCAGGCGACAGTTAACGAGCTCACTGAGGTGAAGCAGTTTGCCCTGGTAACACAGTTAATAAGTGAAAGAGTCAGGATTAGAACCCAAAGTTCATACTTTTTTTTTTTTTTAATTATTTTATTGAGGTCATGTTGGCTTAGAACACGGTGTAAATTTCGGGTGTACCTTATTATGTTTCAGCTTTTGTGTAGCCTGCATTGTGTTCACCACCAATAGTCTAGCTTTTATCTGTCACCATACTATGTGCCCCTTTACCCTTTTCACCCTCCCCCCACCCCCTTCCCCTCTGGTAACCACTAATCTGTTCTCTTTATCCATGTGTTTGTTTATCTTCCACATATGAGTTAAATAGTACAGCGTTTGCCCTTCTCTGTCTGACTTATTTCACTTAGCATAATACCCTCAAGGTCCATCCACGTTGTTGAAAATGGTGGGATTTTGTCCTTTTTTATGGCTGAGTAGTATTCCATTGTGTATATATATCACATCTTCTTTGTCCATTCCCCACTTGACGGGCACTTGAGTTGCTTCCAAGTCTTGGCTATTGTGAATAATACTGCAATAAACATAGGGATGCATTTATCTTTTTGAATTAGTGATTTTGTGTTCTTTGGATAAATATCCAGTAGTGGAATAGCTGGATCCTGTGGTATTTCTATTTTTAATTTTTGGGGAAATCTCCATACTGCTTTCCATAGTGGCTGCACCATTTTGCATTCCCACCAGCAGTGTATGAGGGTTCCTTTTTCTCCACATCCTCTCCAACATTTGTTATTTCTTGTCTTGTTAATTATAGCTATTCTAAGAGGTATGAAGTCCTATCTCATTGTAGTTTTGATTTCCATTTCCCTAATAATTAGCGTTGTTGAACATCTTTTCATGTGCCTGTTGGCTATCTGTATATCTTCCTTGGGAAAAAAAGTCTGTTCATATCCTACATAAGACTAAAAAGCTTCTGCATGGCAAAGGAAACCATCAACAAAATGAAAAGACAACCCACCAACTGGGAGAAAATATTTGCAAATCATACATCTGACAAGGGGTTAATTTCCAAAATAAATAAAGAACTCATACAACTCAACAACAAAAATGTCAACAACCTGATCAAAAAATGGGCAGAGGAAATGAGCAGACATTTTCCTTTACTTTCTTGATTACTAAGCCCTACCAGTCAAGTTTTGGGCATGTGTTTGGAGTGACTTCATGAACCAACCACTCAGCAGAATATAAAAAGTACAACAGAAGATTCATTCCCATAGTGTCTTATAGTCTAATAAGCTGTAAATATCAGATGTTTTCTCAACAATTAAAAAAAATTCCTGAATTATGTAAATCCTCCCTGTATAGAAGTTGGGAAAGCTTTACACTGTTAGTGGCCTGAGTTGGGCCCTTATGGAATAGAATAAAAGAAAATAAAACAGTAGATGCTGAACAAAGCATGTCAGAGTTTCAGTGACTTTCTTCCACCCTCTTCGCAAGTCCCCCATCCCTTACCTTCCACCCCCAATCCCCACCCCTCACCGCCAAGGATGACTCGGCTTTGGATTAGGAGAATAACAAACCCAAAGGGGAAACACCCAGCATGGTTTCACAGCAAGAGGGCTGAGGCTTACTGGAAATCAGGAGATTGTAGCCAAGGGTATGTGACCGGGTGAAGGAGGAAATTCAGGTTGGGAACTGGTTACGGATGCCCTTAAAACTCAAACATGTGGTGGGTAACAGGAAGCTGAGAAGCATTTTAGCTGATGTGAGGCACGTTGAAAGTAGTTTTTCAGGCAAAGCAGTCTGGCATTGACATCAAGAGGGGCGGGCTGGTTAGGAAGCTGTTGCAAGAACCCTCGCAAGAGGTACTAAGAGCCAGTTTTAGGGTACCAGCGATGGGAAATGGAAGAAAAGGGCATTGTGAAGGATGAAACCACAGAATTCAGTCACAGATCTGTCACTCATAAAAGGGCTTGTTCCAGTGAAAACAAGACATCACTGTTAGGAGACTGAGCTGAACCAGGCTGCATCGATGTATTTGTTGGTAGAGTTGATGATGATTTGAGACTTAAATTGAACCCCAGGATACGGTCTTATAAACAAGCAACAAAGATTGGGAGCAGGGCAGTGACAGTGACAGTCAAGTAGAAGAGTCTCTAACATCCTACCATCAGCTGCATCCTTCTAGACGACAACCCGGACACTGACAGGATCCAGGATTGAGACCAAGGGTTTGGAGGCTGTGGGAGGTAACGAGAAGTTTCTTACCTTCTTAGTTTACCATGTCCAATAAACAGGCCACATTTTCATTTTTTGAGTGGCCACTGTAAGAATACTCGTTCAATTAGCCAAGGAGTTAGATTATACTTGATTGGGGTTAAATTCCTCCGGCCAGCTCAGGATCCTGTAGGCCACATCAGGGCACTGTGACTGTGGATTTCCCTTGAATAAACTTCCCAAGTCTGCTTCATGGCCATCCTCAGACCCAGCAGTCGAGACCAACATATTGGCTGGAGGGGGCAAAATTTGGGTGGAGATGAAATCATTTTGAGCCAGTTATTAACTAATTGCATTCATATTCTAGTAATGGAGATCCAGCGACAGTCTCTTAAAAACAGAAGAGTGTAGGGGCTGGCCTGGTGGCATAGTGGTGAAGTTTGTCCACTCCACTTCAGTGGCCTGGGGTTCACGGGTCCAGATCCTGGGTGTGGACCACAGCTCATTAAGCCATGCTGTGGCAGCGTCCCACATACAAAATGGAGGAAGATTGGATGTTAGCTCAGGAACACTCTTCCTCAGCAAAAAGAGGAAGATCAGCAACAGATGTTAGCTCAGGGCTAGTCTGCCTCACAAAAACCAAAACAAAACAAAAAAGCAGAAGAGTGTATTCTCTCACGTAAGTAAAGGAGCTCTTGAGTAGGAAGTCCAGGGCCAGGATGACAGTGCCATGAATCATCAAGGACCCAGTCTCCTCTATCCTCAGAGTTGCCTCATGATCCTTAATAGCTTCTAGAGCACCAGCCATCTCACCTTACTTTCCATGAAGGGGGAGGGCAAAAGGGTGGGCCCCAGCTGTCTCCCTTTTAAGGATCCTTTGAGGTAGGTTCACCCAACAAATTCCACTCAGAATTTAGGTACAAGGCTACACCTAGCAACAGAAGAAGCTAGGAAATGTTGCCATTTAGCTGTGACATTTCCAGTCTGAAAAAAACGTGAAATAGTGTAACTAAAGGGGAAATGAGTAGTGAATTAGAAAATGAGAAAATAGCTGTTAACAGATCCTTTGATGTGGCTTTATCTCTGCATGCTTGGGCATGAACTCTGACCATTAATGGAATGACCTACCTTCTCTTTTTTTCTTTCTTCCTTTTTTTCCCACCGTTTGAATCACAAATCTTACCCAGACAGGAATGAAGTGAAAACTGCAAGTGGGCGTGCCAACTTTCTTTTGCATAATTGGGATTGTTATTAGGACCAAGAGTAATCAAGGACCCAGGCTAAAAGAGAACGTGGCGACAAAGATACAGTATCATTAACAAAGGTTTCAAAGTGAGCTTCCCCCGGACCCCAACATCAGGCAAATTATAATTAGATTGTATCCTCAAAGAACACATTAATTACTGGAAGTGAAAGGGGGATTTTGGCTCAGAACAAAAGTATTTTATTTTATTTTATTTATTTTGCTGGGAAAGATTCACCCTGAGCTAACATCTGTTGCCAATCTTCCTCTTGTTACTTGAGGAAGATTGTCCCTGAGCTAACATCTGTGCCAGTCTTCCTCTATTTTTTGGTATGTGGGACACCTCCACAGCATGGCTTGATGATCAGTGTGTAAGTCCATGCCCAGGATCCGAACCCACAAACCCCAGGCCACCCAAGTGGAGTGTGCACACTTAACCACTATGCCACCAGGCCAGCTCCCAAAAGTATTTTATTGAAGAAGACATGTGGTGGGTTGATTGCATCCATAAAGGGAGAAGAGAACCAACATTACTGAGCAGATTGTCAACGTGTGCCAGGTACTAGGTCAAAAGTTCTACCTCAGCTCTCAACTCTCGCAACTTCCCTGTGAAGTGGCTTATTCCTCTTTTGCACAAAGACAGTAAGTGACTTGACCAAAGTCACACACAGAGCTAGTAGGTAGTAGAGCTGGCCTTTGGATGTCTTGCTGTCTCTGTTAATCCTGACGGACCTCCGTGCCTTTGAGTGGCTGCCACACCCTCTCCCACATTCTTTGCACCCAATAGAATTGAGCTCCACCCTACCTTCTTTGTGTGTAGCCCAACTTTTGAAACTGCCTCCCTTCTTCTTCCTCCTGTGCTGCTTCCCAGCTTATTCCTGTCCTCTCAACTCTTGATCGATCTCTGGCCTCATCTCTTGCAGGTGGCTCAGATCAGAACTCTTGAACCTGACACTTGGTATTGCTCCTTGGTTCTCACCTTGGGTCATTTATCCCTTCAATCCCCTTTGCTTCTTAGACTTAGTGAGGCTGGAGCTTAGCCCTCCTGGAGCTCCCCTTGGCACTGGCCCACCTCACTGACTCTTCCCACCCATGCCTACGGAGAGAATCAGACTTGCTGGCCATGAACCTGGGAAAACAGAACAGAATGGAGGGAGGGTGAAGAGAAAGGTTGTACCATATTTAGAATCCAGCAGATCCCTCCATGAAGACTATGCAACATCTGCCCCTTTGGGAGAATGAACAACCCAACCATCATCCCAGCTCCAGGTGTATTAGTCATGGTCCTCCACAGAAACAGAACCAGTAAGATGTGTATGTATAGAGAGAAAGAGAAGCATTCGAAGGAATTGGTTCACATGGTTATGGAGGCTGGCAAGTCCAAAATCTGCAGGGTGAGCCAGCAGGCTGGAGACCCAGGAGAGCTGATGGTGCCGTTCAGTCCAAAGGCAATTTGATGGCGAATTCCCTCTTGCTTGGGGGGAGTGGCGGGGGTGGAGGGACGGAGGTCAGTTTTTGTTCTATTTAGGCCTTCAACTGATTGGATGAGGCCCACTCAGATTATGAAAGGCAATCTGCTTTTCCCAAAGTTCACCAACTTAAATGTTAAAGTCATCCAAAACACCCTCCCAAGTTGACACATGAAACTAATCATCACCCCAGGTGAAAAAACAACATGGCTAATGCATTCCAGGTAAGGGGTGGGGAGATCTGTCAGTCTTTATACCACAAAATTCCAATTAATATCCCAGGATTTATCATGGAGTGAGATTGAAGTCATGGGCACAGTTCTAAAAATAACTCTCAAGAGCTACACAAGATGAATCGACCCAGACCACTGAGAGCAATGACCAGCACTAGGACCCCAGGCTGGCCACATCTTCTGGCCACATCTTCTGTGCCAGGGGCTGTACCCCACACCATGAGGCCCACTCTGAGGAACCAGAGGAAGCATGCAGAAGGCATAGCCTCATATACCACAGAGGTTCATGCCAGAACTTGGTCCACTGGGAACAGCATGGACATTGGGCCCCATCTCGGGCATGTCCCAGAGCACCACCCGTCCTGACCTCCCTCACCCTGGCTTACATCTCCACTGGCCTTTTGGTGGGAAATTGGATAAGATGATGTAAAATAAGCCTATGAGTGTTTTCATCCTAAGAATATTAGTTTAGTTTAAGGAACTCGTCAGCTATATGTTGGTACAAGATACTCTGGTTAATTATGAAAGAAGGCTGATCAATTACTCTTGGATTCGGTCTGAAGAGTGTTCTCTCCGTGATGTACAAACCGGAAGCTCTCTTAATTGCAACACTGACCCTGAACGTTCTCATCCCCCTTGAGCGGATGTCTTAGTTTTGTCCCAGACGTGTTTAGAACTTATCTAGTTAT
Source organism: Equus przewalskii (assembly GCF_037783145.1). NCBI lineage: Eukaryota > Metazoa > Chordata > Mammalia > Perissodactyla > Equidae > Equus > Equus przewalskii. Next base: position 8,562,459 of record NC_091862.1, on the reverse strand, counting down.
TATGGGCTGTGTGGTGGCCCTCAAAATTCATATGTTGCAGTCCTAACCCCCAGGACCTCGGAATGTGACTGTATTTGGAGACAGAGCCTTTAAAAAGGTTATCAATTAAGTTGAAATGGTTATTAAGCCAAAATGAGAGCAAACCAGTGTAACTGGTTTCCTTATAAGAGGAGATAAGGATACAGATGCACACAGGCCAAGGGTGACCATGTGAAGACACAGCAGGAAGGCAGCCCTGCATGAGCCAAGGAGAGACACCGAAGGATAAACCAATCCTGCCAACACCTTGAGCTCAGACTTCCGGCCTCCAGAACTGTGGGAAAATTAATTTCTGTTCCTTAAGCCACCCAGTCTGTGTTAGCTTGTTATAGCGACCCAAGCAAGCGAACGCGGCAGTTCAGTGATTTCTGTCATCCCATCTGGTTATCAAAATGACAGCCACTGTTGAGTTTGTCATCACAATCACAGGTCTTGTTCCCACCTGGGACTTCCCCACTGTGCTCGCCTCTCCTCCCTGCCCTGCTCCTTCAGAGAGCTGCTGGCACCCACCTGCAGGGAGGGCAAGGGGAGTCTGCATGCAAGAGGGATGGTCCTTCTCAGCTGGTTCCCACTTTGGCGTCATCTGGCCCCCTGTACTAGTGCCACCAGCTCCAGCCACAGTCGGAGTTGAGAGAGAGGAGGCGTGCTCTATCTTGGTCTGCCTCAACTTCATTTTAATGGTCCCCCCAATATGTGGGAGTTTTTGTATGGATGACAGGTCTAGTTTAGGTTCACTCCAGCCGGCTCTCTGTCATGTAAACCCCTGCCCCTGCTCAGGAGTGGCCATGGCTCTGTTGGGCCCCTGGCCCCTTTTCTGGGTGAATGTTTCTTTGATCTGCTATGCAGCCCCCAGGGCAGCCTGGTTCATGCTTCCTCACCATGGTCCCATTATGACCAGTTGGTGCCTCCATCTTCAGAATTGTCCTGATGGAAAGTGGGTACCAGTGTCCAAGTTCACCCCCAATGTCCAGGGCGTGTATGTTCCATGACCCCCTTTCTCAAAGGGCATGGCGGGGAGCAAAATAGGAAAGGACTGAGCCCAACACTCTGTTAAAACCCAAGAAAGGGGCTGACCCCATGGCATAGTGGTTAAGCTCAGTACACTCTGGTTTGGCAGTCCAGGGTTCATGGGTTCGGATCCTGGGTGCAGACCTACACCACTTGTCAGCCATACTGTGGTGGCGGCCCACATACAAAGTAGAGGAAGATTGGCACAGATGTTAGTTTAGGGACAATCTTCCGCAAGCAAAAAAAGAGGAAGATTGGCACCAGATGTTAGTTCAGGACTAATCTTCCTCACCAAAAAAAAAAAAAAAGTAAGAGAAAAATTTTTTTCTAAAAAAAAGCCTAAGTCAGCTCTTATTCCTCCCTAATCTGTCTTCTATATATCCTGATGGGAAAAGCTACCAAACCTACACAGCCTTCCCAGAACAAGAGCTTCTCCACCTTTGATCCAGGCTTTGGGGAATTCATAATCTTGCTTTTAGTGGCTGCTGACTCCACAAGTTGGCGTTGGAGGGTAGATGAGAAAGGATTTCAGTTGGTGCTTTAACCGTCAAGTTCTATTGTTATTCATTAAACCATGACGTACTGACTGTCCTCTGAGTCAAAAATCCAGAAAGAGCAAAATTAAAACTATCAAGTCCATACGTAGTATGTAATAAGATGTCCAGGAATGATCAGGCCAGATTACTCACTATTGCCCCCAACAGTTGGATGCTTACCAAGTTTTACTTATTTACTAGTTATTGAAATTAGGTGATTTAATTAAGCACAATGTAAACTGACAAAATATGAGTGTGAAAAGGAAAGGAAGTTATTTTAATGAAAACTAAATTGAATGCTTTGTGCAGACTCTAAAGATGAGGCACTAAACATAATCACTGTTTAATTAGATGTGGGCAAAACAAACATTCAAGATTGGGAAAATCATTAAGTAGTTAAAGGATCAGGCCACTCTGCAGGGTCTTTCAGCTCCCACTCTCCTTTGGAGAATTGAGAATGGAACTCACAGACAGTGCATCATTAGTGCGGGGATGGGGAGCACCAATGGTTTTCTGGCTGTTCCTTCGAAAATTATTGAATGAATATGCATCTGCATGTTTCAAGTTAAAATGCATTGTTCAAGGTAAGTATGTGACAGACTATTCTGAATCCTACTTTTTTTTTTTGAGGTCATAATGGTTTATAACATTGCATAATTTCAGATGTACATTATTATATGTCAGTTTCTGTATAGACTGCATCGTGCTCACCCCCCATAGTCTAGTTTTTATCTGCCACCATATATATATGTGCCCCTTTACTCCTTTCGCCCTTCTCCCACCCCCTTCCCCTCTGGTAACCACTAGTCTGTTCTCTTTGTCCATGTATTTGTTTATCTTCCACATATGAGTGAAATCATACAATGTTTGTCTTTCTCTGACTGGCTTATTTCGCTTAACATCATACCCTCAAGGTCCATCCATCTTGTTGCAAATGGGATGGTTTTGTCTTTGTTTGTGTGTGTGTGTGTAAGACTGGCCCTGAGCTAACATCTGTGTTGCCAATCTTCCTCTACTTTGGATATGGGGCACAGCATGGCTTGATGAGCAGTGTGTAGGTCCACGCCCAGGATCCGGACCTTCAAACCCCAGGCTGCCGAAGCAGAGTGTGCAAACTTAACTACTGTGCCACTGGGCCAGCCCCCAGTTTTGTCTTTTTTTTATGGCTGAGTAATATTCTGTTGTATATATATACTACATCTTCTTTATGCATTCATCAGTTGATGAGGAGACTCCAACTTCTTTTTTTTTTTTTTTTTTGCTGAGGAAGATTTACCCTGAGCTAACACCTGTTGCCACTCTTCCTCTATTTTTGTATGTAAGCTGCCACCACAGCATGGCCACTGATAGATGAGTGGTGTAGGTCCATGCCTGAGAATTGAACCCAGGCTGCTGAAGCAGAGCATGCTGAACTTAACCACTAGGCAACCAGGGCTGTCCCAACAACTTTTTTTTTTTAAAGATTGGCACCTGAGCTCACATCTGTTGCCAATCTTCTTCTTTTCTTCTTCTTCTTCTTCTTCTTCTTCTCCCCAAAGCCCACCAGTACACAGTTGTATATTCTAGTTGTGAGTGCCTCTAGGTGTGCTATGTGGGATGCTGCCCCAGCATGGCTTGATGAGTGGTGCCATGTCCACACCCAGGATCCCGACTGCCAAAACCCTGGGCCACTGAAGCAGAGTGCATGAACTTAACCCACGGGGCCGGCCCCAAACAAGTTTTCTGATCCTGTGGGATATAAAGATTTCATGTCTCAGTGCTGAATGAAGAGCAGATACCTCTGTGAGTGCACTTTGGAAGTTGTGTTTAAATGTCTGGGCTTTGGATTCATACCATCTATTTTTGTTAAAATTTGACTTTCCATTGGCCTCTTTTTTTTCAGGTTGAGGGTAAACTTTTCAAGTCCAAGGCAGAGATTTGGTTCTCTTAAGTTTCCCTGGGACACAATGTGGGCTCTCAGTTTTCAGACTGAACTCTAGGTGAGAAATCCTCAGTGACGGTGGTCTCCACAACCACGAAAGAAAGAATCAGCTTCAGACACTGCCAGGCGAGACAACAGTAGTCAAACAGGATACCCCCATGTCCCACCATGAACAGGAACCCCACACCTGCTCCCTCCTGCAGCTCATCCTGGAGAAGTCACAAACCATGATTAGCATGCTAGAAGAGGAGGAGCAGAAGGAGAAGGCAGGAAGCAAAGACTCCACCAGCTCCCACCCCTTCCTCCCATTGCTAGCTTGCTGTCGGCCTGCGCTGAAGGAGTCTCGACTGTCTATCAGTGTCAGAGTTTATTACACAGGATGGGGCATTTAAGATGGAGCCTATGTTCTGACCTAAATGATTATATGACTTTCTATTCCCTAAGAATTAAAAAAACAGAAAAAAGAAAAATAACGGTCATGGGACTGGCATTATGGTCTAGGGGCAAAGAAAACCACGAGCCCATCAGGCCAATGTAACGACACAGTAGGTGACAAAAGGGAAGTCACTTTACGATCACATCTGGTGAGTCATTGCTACTCCATGTGATAGGAGCACATCAACACGATGTCTACCGGAAATTCTCCCATATTCCCGGTATTTGAGTGGCACTCCAGATTTCTAGCACTGATGTGGATTTTTTTCCTCATGAGTCTGTCCCATGGGTCCTCTCGGTGGGGATTTTAGAGGCGAACCTGTGCTCATGCCACCAACTTGCCTAGGAGCACCCACCCCCAATCAGCCCAAACGTGACCTTTAAATTTAGAAAGCAGTGGGCAGAGTTACAACTTAGATTCTTGTAGACGTTTGATGGCTTCCTGATCTGTTTTCCAAGGCTCCTTGAAATTCCTTTAGAAGAGTATGTTAAGAGTGATGCTAGCTGCTACGACAGATAAGCTCCTGCTTCTCCAGGGTTGACATTCCCATCGCAGTCATGGTCCCTGCCTTCCTCTCCACCAGCTGGCAGATGGGAAAGAGAATGAGAAAGGTTGTTATGGGCCCAGCCTGGAAATGCCACACATCCCCTCTGCCCATATACCACTCTCTGGAACTCAGCCACGTGGCCACACCTGGCTGATCAAGAAGCAGGACCACGTAGCTCACCTTTGTGACCAGGAAGAAGAGGAAATGGGCGTGGAGAGTATTTAACAAGTCTCTGACAAACACACAAAATAAGGATTTTACAACTGGTAATTACAATAAATGTTAAAATGTAAATTAATATCCACAGGATATCAAGAAATGTGATGACCTAATTCTATTAGCCACTTTCTAAAGAATTTAGAAATGTAATAAATTCACACTTTAACTGAATGTCTAATGCCAATTGTTATGATCAGTATTTGGTCAAAGACAAATAGCACCATCACAGAATAAACTTAGAAATTCACGAATAAATCTGAAGTTTTATTCAAAATAAACAAAATTATTCTCTCATTAAAAATTTAGTAGTAGGGGCCGGCCCGGTGGCGCAGTGGTTAAGTTTGCACGTTCCGCTTTGGCGGCCCGGGGTTCGCCCCGTTGGGATCCCGGGTGCGGACAGGGCACCACGTGGCAAGCCATGCTGCAGTAGGCGTCCCACATATAAAGTAGAGGAAGATGGGCATGGATGTTAGCTCAGGGCCAGCCTTCCTCAGCAAAAATCAGAGGATTGGCAGCAGATGTTAGCTAAGCGCTAATCTTCCTCAAAAAAAAAAATTTAGTAGTAGTAATTTAAATTTAAATTAATTTTAAATACTTGATATTATAATAATTTCTCAGCATGTCAGCTGCTAGATTACTGCTGAGGTCATTGTTCATGACAACTGTCATTGTCAGCTGACGTCTAAGTGTGTATTTCTTACTACAAGAGTCAAATCCCATAATATTTAATGGATTGTGAAAGTTCATTTAGTAATGAATTTTATGTACAAAGATAATTATTAAGGACTTTTAAAAGGCTAAATACATTTGAAGATAGGTTGTAAGTTAATAATAGGTAATAATAGTAAATATTAGGTAGAAAACTTTAGGAAGAACATTATATTCTTTTGGGTCAATAAATGTTTATAAAGGGGGCTGGCCCTGTGGCCGAGTAGTGAAGTTCTCACGCTTCGCTTCAGCAGCCCGGCTTTTCACCGGTTCGGATCCTGGGCACGGATCTAGCACCACCCATCAGGCCATGCTGAGGCGGCGTCCCACATACCACAACCAGAGGCACTCAGTACATATACGACTATGTACTGAGGGGCTTTGGGGAGAAGAAGGAAAAAAAGAAGATTGGCAACAGATGTTAGCTCAGGTGCCAATCTTTAAAAATAAATAAATAAATGTTTATAAGTTTAAATAATGACATTAAACAGAATGAGAGGTGTATTTAGCTTTCTTACAGTTCTTGCATAATGAATATACATTTATACCACTAACTGATAGAATTTCAGTGAACACACAACCTAAGAAGATTTTCACCTCATGGTACATCTAGTGACTAGCTAGACGTTGGAAATAATCTGGACAGCATGCATGGATCATATGACTGATGTTACCGCTCTGGTTGAATATGATAATAAGCTAAGCTCTTACACAATCACTGGTCTAGCACAAGGTCAGGGATGGCCCAAGTGACACTGAAGGGAGCACTTGACTCTAGCTTCCCAGAAGTCAAGGCTGAAGTCATGTACATAGTGGATTTTGGAAAATTACTAGGTCAAAGCCATTCCATGGTTTATCCTTAAAAAACTTAGCAAATATTTATTATCTTTGTAATGGCTTCTAGTAAGATTCCTATACAGAAGCATATTTATCTGCTGGCATTTACCCCGTCTATCTTGCTCATTCCCTATTTTCAATGTCTGAGGCCTGCGAACACTTCCTGGCCCTCGCTGGGCCCTTCTTCTAGAGGCTGGATCCCCTTCTCTCATTTGGGCTTCCACCTGGGGTCCTACTTGGAATGAAACTAGCCGGCGCCACCACATGGTTCCAGCTTCATCCCCCATCACTGTCCACCACCAGGGCTCCCTCACTGCTGAGCCCTGCTCAGAGAATGGGCCTCTGGAAACATCTGTTTGCCTACACACACCTAAAGTTTCCAGGCCTTCTGGACATGGCCTTGGACAGCCTGGTTTTCCCTATGAAAGACCCCGTGGCCACACAGCCCGTTTAGATCACCTCCCACCAAACCTGCCCTCAATACCATTCGGCTATTCCTCTGTTTGGGGCAGAAGCACAACTCAAACTTGGGTCATTTGGCTGCATCCAGCATTTATTTCCTAAGGAACAAGAACAAAATTTCCTCCCCCCGTGTCTGAGGTTTCTGCTACTGCAAGGGAGACTAGTTATTCAGCTCCAGGGTATACAGGCATAAAATAAGACTGTCCCAAATAAGGCACCCTTACTTTTATCATATCAGTCTACAAGATTAACTATACTTTAAGTCACATTCTCTGCAGTAGTTGGATGGGCACGGATCTAGCACCACCCATCAGGCCATGCTGAGGTGGCATCCCACATAGCACAACCAGAGGCACTCAGTACATATACAACTATGTACTGAGGGGCTGATAGAATTTCAGTGGACAGTAAAATTATTATGCTAAAGGTTTCTGTTTTTATGTGTGTCCCTAAGAGAAGCCTGTTGTGTATGTTTAAGAGAGTGGACTCTGAAATCAGCTTAATTTCACCCAGCGTGAGGCTTCATTCCTTCTTGTCTGTGATGTTAATTAACCTCTCTGTGCCTCGGCTGTGCCATCTGTCCAGTGGGACTAATACAAGCCCTTACTTCCTTGCATGTCTGGTGGTGAGGACCAACATCATGTATGTTAAGCACTCAGCAAAGTGTTAGCCATCATCTCCCATTTTTCTGTCTAAATCCTTCCCCGTATTCTTTTTCCTCTCCAGAACCCCTGCAACTCTGGACTTCCCCAGGGCCTCCCCTGGGAGATGTCTCATACTGACTTTTCCCACCTCAAGAGGGAAAAACCTGGCTTTGAACTGGAACATCCTAGTACATTCTGTTTGGGCCCCATCATCCCTTCTGACAGTACACTCTCCCCTCCCTCCCAGGCTGGGCCCGGGCAGTGATTTGCTAAGGGCCCCCATTGACTTGGCTTTGACCAAAGGCTTGGACACAGCGTTTAGATTTTCTGCTTTCGTTTCATCATTAGGTGGTGCTCTTTCCCAGACTATGACAAGCGCTTCCTGTTTTGCAATTTGTTGACAAGGTGTACCAAAGTACTCCGATTCGAAGGCCCCAGAGCGAGAGAATCCTGCCTTAGTGTCTCCCCTCTGAACCACATCCCGGCTCACTGGTGCTTTGATCAGAAGCCTGTGCTGGCACGGATCCAGGGTGAGGTGTCCAGCTGGAGAGAGCAGTTGCTGTCTAAAGCTTTCTGTCTTGCTGGGCTGCCCCTTCCCCAGTCCTTTGGTTTTAGGGAGCAGGCTTCTGTTGGGGGGCCTGTTGGTATTTTCAGATTGCCTGCTTCTGGGGTTTATGAGGCAAAATGAAAGGCCAGGGAACGTGCCCCTGTGTTGGCCCCTAGTCCTGGGGTCCCTAGCTTGTGTGCATCCTTCTCTCCACCTTTTGGTCTTCTTTTGCTTGTTTTATATGTAAAGTCCAGGGTTTTTAGTTGTGCTTTGTGAGAGGAACACGGAAAAGTTTGGTTTTCTGGAAGTGAATACTGGTATTTAAACTTCTGCTTTATCGAATCACTAGACAATGAGTTTTTTAATCATAATATAACATAAAAATAGCAACAATAAAGCAAAATGCCGCAGGAAGAAAAATTATTTTGGGGGCTGGCCCTGTGGCCGAGTGGTTAAGTTCGCGCGCTCCGCTTCGATGGTGCAGGGTTTCGCCAGTTCAGATCCTGGGCCCAGACACAGCATCGCTCATCAGGCCATGCTGAGGCGGCATTCCACATGCCACAACTAGAAGGACTCACAACTAAAATATACAACTATGTACTGGGGGGCTTTGGGGAGAAAAAAGGAAAAATAAAATCTTTAAAAAAAATTATTTTTAAGCATGGGTTCAGTAAAGGAAACATAGTTCATATCTTGAGACTTTCAATATTCAACTCTCTGCAGGTGAATTGTTTTATTATATTTTTTTTTCCTGAGAAAAACTTAGCTTTATTGATATCTTTGCATTTTATTTAACTTGTTTATCAGGGAAATACCCTTCTACTCTAACTGTGTAAGTCAGAGTGAGTTTGGCAATGAGTAATAGGAATCCTGATGCACAGTGGTTTAAAATATAAGGACATTTTTATTTTACTTCATAAAAAGCCCAACAGCTGGCACTCCCTTGGTTAGTTTGGAAGCTTGACAATGTCATCTAGGATCCAGGGACTTTCCACCCTCTGGGCAGGCTGGCTTCTCGGCAGGCTGGCTTCTGTTTTCCCACTTGGTGCCTCAGAGTCATAAGATGGTGTCTTATGCAAGCATCACAGCCTCTCCCAGCCTCTTAACAAGAAGGAAGGGAGAAGGGGAAAAGCACTTTCTCCTCATGCAAATTTCTCTTATTAGAGAGGAAAATCTTTCTCAGCAGCCCCAGGGAATTTCCTCTGGTCCTGGCCAGAACTGGTCCACTGGCCAATTCTGCATGCAAGACTCGGCATCACTATTTGGTAAAGGAGACCACGATACCCACAACCAATCAAGGGTTCTCATCAGAGGCATCCTGCCCATCCAGAGGTACTGGAAATAGAGAGGGGGCACTTTCAGTTGTCATACAAATAGAGAGGTGCGACTGGCATTTAGTGGGTTGCTCGAGGGATGACAAGCATCCTAAAATGCAACAGAACACTTTTGCACACAAAACATGATTCATTCTGCCCAAAATACCAGTAGCACTCCTGTTAAGAAACATTGGCTTGTACCAGCCATAATTCATCCCCTGGGCTGAAGATATGACTCAAACACAAGCAGGGGACCATCAGCAAGAAGAGGAACACGGCTCCCAGCAGGGTGTGCCATGGTACCCTGGTGGAAGCCGGATGGAGAACAGAGATGCTTAGTCATGCTGGTACATTGAATTCTTTTCAGAGAATGCTGTTATTTGCACTGAATGGGTGATAAGGAAAAAAATTACAGAGATCAAGATAGGGATGTTATCTCCAAGGGCTGCCTTTATTTTTCTTAATGAAAGGATCTCCCAGTAACCAGACAAGGCTGTTTCCAAGAACAAGTGACTCTGAGTTCCCCACACCTCTGTTATCTCTGCTCCCTGCTCCCACCAAGGATTCAGAATGATTAAAACCCAACTGTATAGCCACTATTTGGGGAATAAAACCTCCTTTGTAAAGCTTGTACCTAATACAATGTGGCAGGTACTTAGTAAATGTCTCTTGGGTATATGACAAATACATTGATTCAAAACAACACAAGGAGGGGCCGGCCCCGTGGCCGAGTGGTTGAGTTCGTGCAGTCCACTTTGGCAGCCCAGGGTTTCACTGGTTCGGATCCTGGGCACGGACATGGCACCGCTCGTCAGGCCATGCCGAGGCGGCATCCCACGTGCCACAAGTAGAGGGACCCACAACTAAAATATACAACTATGTACTGGGGGGATTTGGGGAGAAAAAGTAGAAAAGAAAAAAAGAAGATTGGCAACAGTTGTTAGCGCAGGTGTCAATCTTCAAAAGAAAAAAAAACACACAAGGAAACAAAGCCTGGAAAATTGTTCAGCATTATATTCAAGGAGACAACTGCAAAGAATAGCATTAAAAAAATAGTACTAGTAAAAATTATGACAGAAATCTAATTATATTATTTAAAAAAAATTTTTTTAGAGTGCCAGTGGAGTTCTTTGTGGGCTGCAAAGAAAATGAATCATTACACATCATTAGCTTCAAGGGTGGTTAAAAAATTTAAATGTTACCTAAATCTGAAAGATTAGATACACTGGGTTGGCATATTGCACTGCTGCTCACAGAAAAATTTTACAAGAAAGTCAGAGTAAAAGCCACTAGCTTGGGGCCGGCCTGGTGGCATGGTGGTTAAGTTCCCGTGCTCTGCTTCAGAGGCCAAGGGTCTCCGGATTTGGATCCTGGGTGTGGACCTAGCACTGCTCTTCAAGCCACGCTGTGGTGGCATCCCACATAAAGCAGAGGAAGACTGGCACAGATGTTAGCTCAGTGACAATCTTCCTCAAGCAAAAAGAGGAAGATTGGCAACAGATGTTAGCTCAGGGCCAATCTTCCTCACGCACACACAAAAAAAGCCACCAGCTTAGAAAGAGAAAATTAATCTAGGAAGCTTGGTTTAGCTCCCATAGCTGTAAAACCACATATCTCTAGCTTTGACACATAATAAGCTAAGCAAATAATGTCTCTAAGGCTAATTGCTAATGAGGAATAGGAGATAATCTCGTAAGAAAGAGTGGAAAGAGCACTGCAGACAGAAAATATGGACTGAACAAAGGAACAGACTTATGAAGAGCATGATATGCTCAGGGTCATGGTCATACCAGCTCTGAGCTCTCCTGACTTCTTGGGTACCAATGACAAAGGCCAGACTCACTCCAAATGCCTCTTTCTTCTTCCCTCTGGTCTGCCTATTAATATTTTATTAGGTGGCTCCTAAATGAAAGTAGTAGGAATATAAATTACAGGCTAAGTAGTAGGCTGATGGGAAAGAAGTAGCCAATTTACTTCACATCAATCTAACTCAATAGTATGTGCTATTTAAAAGAGTCATATGTAAGTAATTTTTATCATACTTGGATATTTCCTTTGAAATTGTAGCTTGAAGCTGGACGGATATTGATACTGAGGACTGTGCTAGGCCTAATTCAGGTGCTCAATAAATATTTACTGTTTGTTAGTTTCATAAAGCTTTTTGGGGCAATAATTAATTTTGCTAGTATTGTTAGATTTGCACTACCACTTTCTCCCGTATTTTCTGTAAACTGGAGGTTGTCCCACAATCACAGATTTTAAATTTGATCACTTGGTTCAGGTGGTGACCACCAGATGGCTCCACTATACAAGGGTGCTCTCTTTACAATTAGATAACTCACTTTATTTACCTAATAAAATAGTGGAGTCCTATTTTGGCGCCACAGGAATAATCCCATTTCCCAGCAATCTGTCATCTAAAGGTTTTGAAGTCCCTTGATGATCCTTGCCTGAGTCAATGATTTCTTTAGGATTTACATAATGGTTCTTTTCTAATTATATCATTTATTCTACACTTATTTGCTAGCACCCTATTGTAAAGAAGAGTTTTTCCTCAACAACTGGAAGTGAACCCCAATTCTTTTGTTAAAAAGACAGGGCAAATACTATTTTTTCCCTTTAATAACTAATTTTCAGAGTAAGAAGTTGGTGTGATAGTCACTTCCAACGACGGAAAAATAGTCCCCCGCCCCACTTTCTTACCCATCAAGCGTTAACTATAGAGTCACAGAGCTTACCTATTCAATATTGTCATTTTCTTCTTGATGCTAAAATGGCCCTAAATTTGGCCTGTGGGAGACCTTTCAAGCTGGCTCCTGTGTGTTTTTAAAATTTACTTTGGAAGACTATTTACTTTTGAATATACAAATAGACATAGCCACATATAAAAATAGAATTCTGAGCCCCAACCTCAGCAACCTGCCCAGGACACCAGCCGGCTCATCCATAACCAGGCCAGGAAGCCAGACTGCAATAAGTCAAACCTGGAGGAAGCCAGACTGCTATCACAAGTAACAATCCAGGAAACTAAACAATAACTCTGTAACAATCAGCTCAAAACGGCCAGGACTCTATCAGAAAGTGACAGCTTCCCTAATGTTTGTCCCCACTTCCAACTTTGAACCAACAGAGAAAACCCTAACACACAGAGAAAACGCACCCCTAACCAATCACGTGGATGCCTAGCTTCTAGTTGGCTGCCTCCAGCTTCTCGTGCCCACAGCCTCCATCAGGACACATCTGAAGTCGTCCCTTTCCTCCACTAGGAAGCTTTCCCACTCCTCTGCCTGCCTTCCAGTCTCTGCCAAGACAAGTGATGGTGGCTGACTCTCTTGCTATAGCCAGCTCTGAATAAATAGCCTTTGCTTTTCTCATTTGGTTAGTCATTTATTTCCACACTTTAAGTACAATTTATGTATAACTTATATGAGGTATAGTTTACATTAAATGTGCCCATTTTAGTGGTACAGTTTGATGAATTTTGACAAATGTATACACCTGGGTAACTACAATCCTAATCACGATATAGAAGATTTTCATCACCCCAAAGTTTCCCCATGTTCCTTTCCAATTTCTGCTCCTTTCTCCTCCCAGCCAAGCACAGATTTGACTTCTATCACTATAGATTAGTGTTGCCTTTTCTCCTAAGTCCTGTTGACAGATCTTCATCAGCCAAAGCCCTTTCTTTGCATTCAGCCACAAAAAAATGTCTAACTCATCTTGTACTTTCCCTGTCTCAGAACTGGAATCACCTCTAGATCTATTTAGGGGGAAATGGAATTTAGAAACAATGATCTGGGTGCCAAGTGTGCTCATTATTACTGTAAGGTGATTTAAACATGCTGCTCTGCCTGAGACAGTTTCAGTTTTAAAATGGAAAGTCCAGCATCCCGGGAAATCCCCTCAGTCCCCGGCAAACTGGGACAATTTGTTACCTTAATGCTTCTAGGCCCTTTCAGTGCACAGAACTAAAAATTTATTTTAAAAATCATGTGCTCAAATTGATATTTCCAATTTAAACATATTACAGGTTTTTTCCCTGAACTTCCTTGATCTTATATTTGTATCTCATTTTCTCTTACACTGAAGGTCGGGTATGTTATCACGTTAAAATACTTATTTGTGTTATCCTACATAGTTTCAAAACCACAGCAACCATACTACCATTAATTATAAACTACTGAGCCAACGGGAAGATTCCCTTGCAGTTCTTTTTCATCCTTAGAATATACCCCTTCTCTGTGTAACGGCATAGTTATGTTGCCATTTTTACTTAGAGTTAAGTTCATTTGTTGCCATTTGCTTTCAACTTTGGGCTTACTTTGTTTCCTTTTTTATTTACTTTTAGCTATGTAAAACTCTAAAAGTTCAGAGAAGTCTTTCTTCTATTTCTTTCCCCTCCACCGTTCCCCACTGCCCTCTACAGGTAACCATTTTTACTGTTTCTAGGATATCCTTCCAATTTTCCACGCAACCTGGGACTCATTCCAAAGCAACACATTAATATCATCCTCATTCTTTTCTCATGGCTGCATTATATTCCATTGTATGGATGGATCATGTCCAACCAGTTGCCTATTAACAGACATTGGGTTATTTCCAAACTTTTGTTATGACAAATAACACTGCAACAAATAACCTTGCCTAAGTGTTGTTTCTATTTCTGGAGGTGTATTTTCAGAATAAGGTTAGGGTTAGAAGGGGAATTGCAAGATATAAGAATAAACGCACATATAATTTTGGTACTCCACAGGGCTTGAAAGATTTTCCCCTTCCCACCAGGAAATTTATGAGCACCGTTTCTCCAGAGCCTTGTCATTTCAATGTGCATTTCCGTTATAAGGAGGAGGAACAGCCTTTTACGTTTAAGGACCACTGCTACTCTTTTCTGTGAACTGTCTCTTCACATCCTTGCCCACTTTTCCCTTCGGATTTTGGTCTTTTTCTTTTCACTCTTTTAAGAGTTCCTGTGATGTAAGTTACAAATATTTTCTCCATACTGATCTGATTTCCTGGAAATACACCACGATCCCTTTGACCATCTGGAGTATAATCTAGTCCTCATAAATCACCTCATTCCAGGACACCTCCTTTGGGGATAAAGAGTTCGGGTAAGCGGATAAAGGCAGGCCAATCAAAAGCGTTACCTGACCCCCCGCAGCAAGTGCAAGAGCCCGTTCCACGTTTACCAGGTAACTCCATCGTTCTTATGCAATGGTCCGCATGACACAAAGTCTTGCATGGGGGAGCATATTCGAATTACAAAGCTTATTGTACCGGGTTCCTTAAAACCTCGCAGGGTTCGCCTTGCCCTCGCTTCTGAGTTGGCAGGTGCCCCTAGCGCAGCTGACACAGGCACAACCTCCATCTGCTAAACAATAGCTCCTCCGTTTCGCCTCGAGATGTCAAGGCGGGGACGAACCAAGCGGCCGGGAGGCTGCTCTCCACGACGGAAGGGAGAGGCTCGGTTTCTAAGTTCTCAAAATTTACACAGCGAGGCTGAGCGAAGCCTAAACCGACCCCAGTCCCCGCCCACGGCCTCGCCGCGGAGGTTGCACCTGGCCCACCCGCGCGCGGAGGCATCACCCACGGACGCTGCACCGCAGAGAGGCCAATCGCGCGCCGCCCTTGCCCAGATTCCTCCGCCAGAGGCCGCGCCGCAGCCGCAGGTGGCCCGGCGAGCGCGTCCCCTCCGCGCCGCCAATCGCGCCCCCCGCCGCCCTTCCCGTGATGCCCCGCGGCTGACCTCCGACCTCGCGGCCCCCCCCCCCCCACTTCCCGGCGGCCCGCTTCCCCGCCCGCCCCCGCCGAGCTCGGAGCGCCGGGGCGGCCGTGGGGCGTGCCGCCGACACGTAGCTCCTCCCTGAGCGCTCGAGGCGCCGGCCGGGCGCGGTCCCTTCGCCTTTCCTCCCCGCGGCGGGGCCCGGCGGCGCGGCCGTATCTGGGGGGCGACTCGGCGGTGAGGGCGCCGGAGCGAACATGGCGGGGCGGGGACGCGGGCGGCGGGGCGGGGCGGCGGGAGGAGCGGGAAGGGGGTGGGGCGGCGGGGCCTCGCTTCCTCCCTCAGCGCCATTTTGTGGCAGCGAGACCCGCAAATAAAGGGGATTGTCGGGGCTGCGGCGGGCGGAGGCGCGCGGGGGCCGGCGGAGCGCGCGCGGGCGGCAGGGGCGGCGCGGCCTCGGCCTATGTGACTGAGCGGCGCCGGCGCGGCCTCCGTCCGGAGAGGTAGGTGCGGGGCGGCCGCGAGGACCTCCGGGACCCGAGGGCTGAGGCGCGGCCGCCCGGCCCAGGAAGGGGCGGCTCGGGGCGCCCGGGCCTCCCGTTCCCGCGCCGCCGGCCCCCCTGCGGGGACACTTCCGCCTCCCCGAGGCCATTTTATCTCCGTTCTGCGTCCTCGGGGGTGAGGCAGGCGGGCCGGCGAGCCCGGAGGCCGCCCCCTCGGGGCGCGTGCTGTCCCCGCCTCGGTGTCGCCCCCTCCCACCCGGTCGGCCGGATCCGCGGAGGGCGGCGCGCCGCTTGCTCAGATTTCCCATCGCGCAGTCGGCCCGGCCTTCAGCTGCGTCCTCCCGGAGGCTTCCATTTTTAAATGATCGCCTGCGTTCTGCGGGGGGCAGGAAAAAATCCAACTCTTTCTTGAATTACTTGGCGATTTTCGCGAAATTTTAAAGTGTCCTCTTGCATCCCTGTCAGGCTGTTATTCGTTGATTCCCCACCCCCAACCGTATTTCACTAGTCAGTGGGGAACACAGAGTGGAAAAGTCCAGGTTCTTGTTTTGATGAAGTCAGTTGGATATGTGATCCCAAAGGACTCTGTTAAAATCCTAAATAACCGTGTTTATAAAGTAAAAAGTGATTCTTTTGCCCGAGGTGGAAAAATATTTCCATGAGCGTGTTCTAGCCGTAGGTTGTCCGTCTAGTTTTTCCTCTCTTAGAATGTCGTTAATTCCATTGCTTAGGAGGAGAAGTGGAAGTCACAGGTTTGTCACTTCAAGTTGTACCCTTTTATCGATTTTTAAGTTTTGACAGTCAAGTGTCCTATAGTAAACGTACCGTAGGCATTTAAAACCCCGTTAAAAGTAACTACGTGCGAAAATCTTTTCAAGATGGCTAAATTTTATCTATTTACTCATGTTTTCGGTAGCATGTGGTTAGGCAAGTTGGGGAAAGAAATTGCAGTCCACAAGGTGGCTTGTGATAAGGATGAGGTTAAATTTTAAGGGTTTGGACGGGTGTATTTTTACAGATTTTTTTAGATCTTACGTTGTCTTAACAGACAGCTATAGCTAAGTGATGGGTATTTTCACTTCTCAGTGTGGAACTTGGGCAAACTACCCACATTTCTAAGGCTCAGAGGACGGAAGTAATAATATGTGTGTCCCAGGCACTAATGCATAGAACTTAATAATGTCTAGCTTTCCCAGTTCAATTTTGAGTCACGCTTGTTCGGAACCTTTTTGTGTATTATTTGTTAGAAATGACTTGGTATATATGATACAGAAAATCTGTAGCAGCTGTATAATGTAGCGATGAGAGTTGTGATAATTACATTTGCATAGCACATTGTGGCTTTCCAAGTCTCTTAGAGCCCTGTATCTATGTAGTGTAGAATCCCCTTGAAAGTATTCTTAGCTGTCTTGATCGTTTTCATGTAATTGTGTGTTATCTTGCTCTTGGAAAAAACTTTTTTCTTCTTAAAAATTTTATGTTGGTAGATCCTTTAACAAAACAAGACCTAGGTAGTATTTGGTTTTATTTTTTAAAATTACCTCCCACATTTTCTGCCTCTAAATATTTTCTTTTACTAAGCTTCTCAGAGAAAAGCTTTTCAATATTCCTATAACTGTATATATCCTATTGGGTAGTGAGGTGATACATCAGACTAGAATTCAATGCTGTAAATAAAGATTCTTCACTCTTGAAAGTGTAGTTGGGTGGAATTTAATGTTTCCTAAATGCACATTAAAATGATGTTTTATGTTAATGTCAGTATTTTATTTGAAAAGTACTTGGTATAGCATTTTTATGGCACTTAAAGCACGTTGAGATTTACAACACTTTGTGAGGCAGGCAAAATTGGTATCCTCTTTGGCTGATTGGGAAGCTGTAGCTCAGAGTTCAGTGACTTGCTCAGGACTGCATGACATATGTACAAGAGTCAGGAAAGGTAGTCTTCCAATTCCTGCCTAGTACTGTGCCTCCTATAGTGTCACATTAGTTTTTTGCATTCAGTTATGTTTGGGTTCAGCGAGGTACATGCTTTCTCGCTGAGGTTGTTAACCAGTGCTTGCCTCTCAGGATCATAATGCTAAGAGCCAGGGAACTATTGGGATCTGGGGTGCTAGGCACCCAACCAACCGAAACTGAACTCTCCATCATAAGCTGTTTCTCAGTGTTAAGGCATCAAGAGTAGATGATGGTTCTGACATTCTAAACTTGAGAGCAGTATTATCTCTGACTTTTCCACATGCTTAACTGAAACCTTTACATAATTTTAAAACCATGTTTTAACCAATCTGAAATCTGCTAAAAGGTAGCTACATTGGCCAATTTTGAATTTTTTCTCTTTTGCCTTTTTGCATTCTCTACTTTAGCTAAGTTTAATCTTTATTGAGGATGGAGAAATGGAAGAATTATCCATCTTCATCAGTTACTGGCTTTGGAGAGGCACTGAATTTGGGGTCCAAACCCCCAGTTTTTTAATTAGCTGTTTTAATCTGTGTTAATCACCTAATGACTCATAATCATTTTCATCTTCTGGAAAATAGAGACTAACTTTGACTTTGAAAAGCTGTGATTATTAAATAAATGGCTCATAGCACTGAGTATTCATTCATTTTTTTCCTTCAAGATTCAGGGTTCAAATCCAAATGATATTTCAGTCGTTCCGTTTTTCTGATATGAGAATAGATTCTTCCAAGACCATGGGATATCCATTGTCTGTGAATCTAGACGTGGCTTTAGATGGTTATTCTTCTTGTCAGTTGTGCTAAAAAAAATTGCCTTGGGGAATAATAAATTTCTTAGCACATTCATGCAATGTGAAAGACAAAATTGAAAAACAGGTTCTATCTTTGTCTATAGTTGAAACGTTGATGCTTTTAAATTTTAAACCTTTTCCTAATTTGGCTTTTGTCGACTGTCCCTTTAACTATTGTGGCATATCTTGTGCTCTCAAAGAAAGATTGAGTTTTCGTCAGCTAAAGATAAGGGAAGAATTTCTTTCTAAATGCTTATACTTTGAATTCCCAAGTCACAGATCCCATAACGTGGAATAACCTGTGACTGTGAGAGTCGACATATGAAACACAAACATTTATACAAAACCTGTATTTGTCCCTGACTTGCGTTACAAATTTAGAAATTTTTTTTTTTTAAGATTTTATTCTTCCTTTTTCTCTCCAAAGCCCCCGGTCCATAGTTGTGTATTTTTAGTTGTAGGTCCCCCTAGTTGTGGCATGTGGGAGGCCGCCTCAGCAGGGCCTCATGAGCGGTGCCATGTCCATGCCCAGGATCCAAACATGCAAAGCCCTGGCCCGCCGCAGCGGAGAGCACAAACTTAACCCCTCAGCCACAGGGCCAGCGCCAGAAATTTATTTTTATAAAGAAAATACAGATATCCTCTAAGCAGTGTGCAATTAAAATCTACCTGGCATCAGACTTTTTAAAAGGAAAGAGAACGTAAACCAATGTTGAAAATTCAAGTAACTCGCTGTTAAGAATGCTTAAAATTGGAGATCACCAAGATTCTACAGTAGGGCTTAGAAACAAAGACAGGAGCATGTTGTGACTGGTACCCTCAAGCTGTGAATTCTCCCTTCAGGTTCTTCAATAGGTAGGGATTGAGTGTCTGTTTTTTTGATGGGGAGAAAGAAACTAATAATTAAATGCTTATTTTGTGCCGCTTACCATGCTAAAGACTAATGTTTATCTTCAAAAATAGCAAAATAATTTTGAGTCTTGGTGGCAGTAACTTTTTCTGAGATGGGGAAACTGAGGCTTAGAGATTCTGCTGCGTTATTTTCAGAGCTTGCCGTCCTCTTCTAGAAAAGCAGGGTTATTAGAACTTCCTTCATGTGTTTCTCAGTCCTTTAAATGCCCTTTAAATTTAGCTTAATTGTTGCTAATTAATTTTAATGGCATCAGAATCTGAATAACTGTGTATTAAGAAAAGAATGAACAGATAAACCTGGGGGAGAGTGTCAGCTTGTAGAAGTATATACTAGTTTATAAACTGGAATTTAATCTATTTTGAGTAACATCCGTGATGCTTACATTTTATAACTAAAATTGTGAGTAGCTATGGTGCCCAGTTAACTAGATAACAGGTAGACTACCTATTCGGGTGGTAAATTTAGCTGTTTTCTAATTCACTCATAGGTGTCTATCACAGTACCTGTTATATTAAGTTCACATTCTCACAATTTTACAGTGTGGTCATTTTGGTTGATTTTTGCGTAAGAATTAGACTGACTTAGCTCTCTTTATGATATTAATAGTAACTGAAGCAAATTCATTTGTTCATACTTTTCATTTAGGAAATGTTTGAGTGGCTACTATGTAGATCAATGAATGAAACAATTCTCTCAGTTTGTAACTGGGAGAAACAGGTCGGAATATAAACTGTCAAGTTGTGATCAAGAGCAGTGAAGAAAAAAGACCCTGGTATGAGGGAATAAGAGCAAGGGGTTGGCAGGCACTACTTTGAGTGAGATGGGAAGCCTTTAGAAGAATTTAACCAGAATAGTGACATACATACATATACATTTATATACTAGTTAAATATGGCTAAAAGTTCAAATGGCTAAAATTGTCTTGTAGGGTTTTTTCTAGTTTACATATGTTACTGTTTACCTATTCTGTTTAGCTCTGGACAAATGGGAAATTCCAAGGAAATGCCATACTTCTGGGTTCCAAGAGGTTGCAGTCCCGTGGGGTGCATGCACGTTAAAGCCATGCTAGAGTAGAAGTGCTGTAGTCAGATCTTTGTGGAGATGAAACTTACTGGGGGGTGGTTTCCAAATGATTGGAATCGCTGATATCACGGTAGGATAGTCACTAAACAGCAGTCTAACTTGCAAGAGAGATTATAAACTGGGCACCAGGGGGCCTAAAGTAGGCAGGGACCGATTTAATGGAAAAAACAGAAAAATATGCAGACTTTAAAATCACAGAAATATGGTCATGTCTTCATAGGTGTTGGTTGGTCAGAGAGACTTGATCAACTCCATCAGCTCAGAAACATGATAGACTCAGGTTTTTGCTTACTACATCCAATGATAAGATTATTAAAGAGGGAAGAACTAAGTCAGTAATTTTATGATATGATGTATGATTTTTTCCTAAAACATACTAGTTTCTTCAAAACAATGTACCTAATCCGAAAATTAGGGTTTAGTGACAATGTGGTTACAATATCTGACTTACAGAGTTGGGATTGTGCATAACATAAAAAAAACGGCATTGGGGGGCTGGCCTGGTGGCTAAGTGGTTACGTTCATGTGCTCCACTTCAGCAGCCCAGGGTTCATGGGTTTGGATACTGGGCGTGGACCTAGTACTGCTTGTCAAGCTACACTGTGGTGGCATCCCACATAAAATAGAGGAAGATTGGCACAGATGTTAGCTCTGCAACAGTCTTCCTCAAGCAAAAAGAGGAAGATTGGCAACAGAGGTTAGGTCAGGGCAAATCTTCCTCACCAAAAAAAAGATATTGGAAGATCATCTCCTTTAGAGGAGTGTCAAGTATTCACTAAGAAATCAAGTAGCTTTTAAAAACTCAGTTTTACACCATAAATTCTTTGGTTAAGGTTTGTTTTTTGGGGTTTTTTTTGCTGAGGAAGATTTGCCCTGAGCTAACATCTGTTGCCAGTCTTCCTCTATTTCGTATGTGAGCTGCCCCACAGCATAGCCTCTGATAGACAGTGGTATAGGTCTGCATCCGGAAACTGAACCCAGCCACCAAAGTTGGAGCATGCCGAACTTAACCACTAGGTCACGGGGCCAGCCCCTAGGAATAACTTTAAATTAGCTTGTCTCCTTGTTAAATTTGAATATTAAGAAGTAGCAGAAGTGAGGGCCAGCCCTGGTGGCCTACTTGTTAAGTTTCCCACACTACACTTCGGTGGCCTAGGTTAGGTTCCTAGGCACAGACGTACACCAGTTGTCTTGTCAGTGGTCATGCTGTGGCACTGACTCGCATACAAAAAGAGGAAGATTGATACCACATGTTAGCTCAGGGCGAATCTTCCTCAGCCAAAAAAAAGAAAAAGTGTTTTCAGTAAGCATAATAAAGTTAATGAGAGTAGTTCTCTCATTAACCTATCTTTTACAATAAGGGTAAGTGAATTTTGTATAAAGAAACTAATTCTGAGATACAGATTATCCTGTGACATGAAATTAAACAGTGTAGAAATACTTTATTAAGGTGTGAGTATATATATCATACAGGCATTATACAGTGGTGAATTATGACAATGATAGATTCTATTTTAGTATAACAGCATAATGCTGTAAAAGGAAAGGCTAAGCAACTGGTACTGCCCTTCTGTATCCTTTCAGCAAGATGCCAGGCCTGCTGCCTGAGGTCAGTATCTGACGTTAGCACAAAGCTATCATTCCTGCCATAAGATTTGTCTTTCAGAGGGCAGGTGTAAGAATGGACTGAAAAATTATATTTCAACATCAAAAAAAAAAAATCAAATTTTTTTAGAAAAGATTTCTTAAAAGTAACGTAAGAACAATAGTAACAGATATTAACAAAGGGGAAACTGGGTGCAGAGTAAATGGGAACCTTGTCATGTCTTTGCAACTTTTCTGTAAATTTAAAACTGTTCTAAAACAAAAGGCTTATTTAAATTAAAAAAATAACCTAATGATTTGGTCATAACTCAGTTCACTAATAAATTGGTTTGAAAATGGCCACTATTTTTGTTCCTACCTTAACTGGAAGAAAATCAATTAAATGTCTTCTCTCTGCCCCTTTTTCTAGGATTCAAGATGACCAACGAGGAGCCTCTTCCGAAAAAGGTTTGTTTTCTTCCATTTCTTCTATTTTTTGGATAATAGAATTGAAGGGACTATATTTGCTTATTGTTCACTTTTGCCTTAGAACAAAAATAGTGTTGTGGTTGTCTAATGTGCTAGACAGCATATATGCAATGTATTTTTAGAATATTTTCAGCTTTTGGAAACTTATTATAATGACATCCCCATGGTCTACTACTCTTAGCCTTTGTTATACAAATATTTCCAGCTACATAACTACAAATAATGTCAAAAGAGATTACTGGCAAGTTTCTATAAGTTACTTATTTTCTTTTTTCCCTAATTTAAATCCTTTTGGTTGTAATGTAAAACCACTTCTCTGTTTTTCAAGAAAAGTTTACAGCCAGCTAGTTCTTAGATTCTGCCTTTTCCTCTGAAGTTTTGTTTTCTATTTCCATTTTTCCCCCTCTTCTGTATTCCCTGCCTTAATTCAGTTTAGTCATTCTTGCACGCACACAAAGGAGGTTACTGAAGAAATAACATAGTTTCTAAGAGGAATTTGTAATTCCATTGGGAAAGCAGGGTAAGTGTTTACTAACTAATGAATGTTTAAGTGAGCAATTTAGATAATAAGTGTTAATGGAAATATCTGTCTTAAGTTTGGAAGTCAAATTATTCTTGAAATAATTATACAGTGCTTTATAATCTGAGAATTACTGTGTGCTGTTAGACTTTTAATATAGTCTGGTATAATGATTTTCCCTCTTTAATTTTATAACACTACTGTTACTGGTTAATGTTACAAGTTGAAACATTTTTGTAAAGAAAAACATTTTTTAGTTATCTTATAATGGAGACTAATAAAGCCTTAATATTATACTCAAGTAGGAGAGATGCCTCACCTTTACGATCTTCATTTGGTATAAAGAAAACACTTAATGTTTCTCAATTTACAAAGCAGTTTCAACTAGCTCTAGAATATTATGCCTGTTTGTCTTTTGGTTTTCATTTTTAACTTTTTATTTTGAAATAATTATTGACTCCCAGGAAGTTGCAGAGAAATGTACAGGGAGGTTCTGTGCATTCTTATTCAGCCTCCTTCACTGTCACTGTCTTGTGTAACAATATCAAAACCAGGAACTTGACATTGGTACAATCCACAAAGCATATTCAGATTTCACTGGTTATACGGCTTTCTGTGTTTTTGTGTGTGTGTAGCTCTGCAGTTTTATCGTGTGTAACAGTGTAGCTCCCACCACAACCAGAAAAGCTGACTGCACCATCACTACGAGCCTCCTTTGTGCCTCCCCATCCCCTCCGTCTCCATCCCTAACCCCCTGCGACTGCTGATCAGTTCTCCATTTCCAGAATTATGCTGGCTCACAAATGTTATGTGAATGAAATCGTGGAGTGTATGTATCCTTTCGAGATGGGTTTTTTCACTCAGTTTCATTTCATTGAGGTCTATCCAAATTGTTGCGTATATCATTAGTCTGTTTGTTTTTATTGCTGAGTAGTATTCCGTGGTATGGATGTATCATAGTTTGACTGTTCACTTGTTGAAGGATATTTGGGTAGTTTCCAGATGGGGGCTATTACAAATAAAGCTGCTGTGAACATTCGTGTACAAGTTTATGTGTGAAAATAAATTTTCATTTTTTGGGGATATGTGCTTAAGAGTGCAACTGCTGGGTTGTAGGGCACATCCATTTTTAATATTAAAAGGAACCAGAGCAGACTTTTCCAGAGCAACTGTACCATTTTACATTCTCACCAGCAGGGTATGAAAGTTCATTTTCTCTGCAGCTTCACCCAACATTTGGTGTTACCACTATTTTTTATTTAGCCATTCTAGTTGGTGTGTGATGATAACTCTTGGGGGTTTAAACTTGCATTTCCCTAATAATGATGTTCATTTTAAAGATACCAAATAGTTCGGCTTTTTAAAACTTCTTTCCAAAAAAATAAGATTTTTTTGTTTAAAAAATGGCAATGTGTACTGAGCCATTTAAGTCTCAGACTGGAGACATTTCATGTGTCTTAGTACAGAGTTCCTGTTGGGAGGGGCTTTGTATGTCTTCAGTAGTGAGGGAATTCCTAATAACAGAAACCAGCAATTGAGGGATTAAAAGTTATGATCCAGTCTTCATAAGAAGATGAAGAGCATAAGTGGCGGTGGTATTTAACATTTTTAGGAAGAGCACTCAGTTCATATTTTAATTTTCTTCTCTTTATAGGTTCGACTGAGTGAAACAGACTTCAAAGTTATGGCACGAGATGAGTTAATTCTAAGGTAAAATTTTTTTATCAAAAATGTAAAAATCTTTCTATAGAACATTATATTGTCATTCTATGCTATAATGTTTATCTTTATGTCAGATATTGTTTTGTTTTTAATGTTAATGCATCCTCAAATCATTTAATGTACTTTTTGAACCTATTTCCCGTGGGCTGTTTCTTCATTATATATGAATGAGGAAAGCATAGCACTTGAAAGAACTAGAGCACCAGCTTGGGGAACTTGTAGACGAACAGATAACCTGAGCTTTTTCCTTCCAAGGGAACATACTCAGAAGTTTAACTTGAAAAGCATTTGTACTTCATGTGTGTGACTTGCTGTAGGGAAGACCCTGCTCTTGGAAAGCTTTCAGTTTAACCACTAAGTAGGCTTTTTTTGATGTAGTTGTTTTTTCCTTTTCTGTTTAACATGAAAAAGTTGTAGTCCTAAAGGATACACTTCTAGTTATGGAGGAAATGCATTACTGATGAATCAAAGTTATTCCTTCTCGTAGCTGTGACCTTGGTCAGCTCGTTTAACTTTATATCTTTCATTTTCTCAACTGCAAATTAAAAGAGTTGGATTAAATTACTTTTAAAGGTCACTTCCAGCTCTGAATTTCTGTGCTTATGTTATAAATGTCTTGCAAAAGCAGATTGTCAAGTACAGCATTATAGTATTCATTTTTTATAGATAAGAAATCAGAAAATGAGATCACACGTGTTTTGTGTTTTAGAACTTAAGTATATTCTTTATGCATTTTGTTTTAATATGGTTGGTGAAATTATCATTTTTACATGATTTTTAGATAAAAATGAATATTTTTCAGGGCAACCTTTACAAGGTCATTGAACTTTTTTTCCTGGAAATTTCAAGGAATTTTTACTTGAAGAACTAAGTAAATTTAACAGGCTAGAAGTAGGGGGTGAGAGGGGAGGTGTTTTGTAAGACGGGGGAGATGGATGATGTGTTTCGTTATCTCCTAGAGTCTGATAATTTCCCACCCTCACTCTCAGAGCTACTCTATTGTGGACGTGCTGTTTATCTTCCTTTGCCGTAATCTCATGTATGACTTTATTTTGTTGCATACCTTTTTTTTTATTGCATATTTTTATTTTCTTGCTCATAAAATTTAAATCTATAGTATTTTAAGACCCTCTTGTCCTCTCCTGCTGAGGTAGACGCTTGTGATATACTGCCACTCGCATGTTGACGTTCTCTTTGTGCCTCTGATATAGTACATTCCTTGCCTTTGATCCCTTCTTAGGTAATTCCTCTGGTTAGTACGTGCAGTCTTTTTCTTGATTTAACTGTAGGGGCAAGATCAGTACTATAAGCAAGTTACCTTCAAGGTTTTTAAATCATGTGCAGTTTGTATTCTTGGGGTCAGTTTAACTTGTTTCTTTAGAGAATTCGCATTTATGACTTTTAAGTGTGTTCTCCTCCTCATTCTCTTGGTGATTTTAAATCACCTGCTACCTATTTAACTAGTCTTTGTTTTCTGTCTTCTTGATAGTGATATTCTTGGTTGAGCTTTTATATTTTTCTCTTCCTCTAAAATAAATAGTTCTTTCTTTTGCTTTTTCTCCCCAAATCCCCCTGTACGTAGTTGTATATTTTAGTTGTGGGTCCTTCTGGTTGTGTAAATAGTTCTTACGAAGTCTCCCCAAACGACCTTTATTCATCCCCAAACATCGAATGAATTCCTGTCTGCGTCCTAGGTTGTAGGGGCCATAAAAATGAGCATTCCCTTGGCTGAACAGTAATCTTTATTTAGAAGGTGCATTAGCTTGGTATTATGAAATATTTTTTGTTCATTATGTTGTAATATTAATAAATCTCATAGCAAACCTGTCAATTTTTAAAAGTTGTAAGCTTATTAAAAGATTTTCTGAAATTGAAGTACATTTTGATTGGCTGTAACTGAAGATCAGGTTGAAGACATAGCTCTTCAGAAAGCAAGATAGCAAGCTTTCAGGGCAGGTTCCTCTCCATTAGCAGTTGCTTAAACAAAAGACTGAGAAAAGCTTTGTTGTTTATCTGCAGTAATTGTCAAGAGCAGCTAATGTAGCCCATATTTTGTGGGTAGAGGAATATAATGAAGAAGAAAGGTCCCCTTATGCTCTGAGAGCCCAGCTGTGCTCGTCCCCCTCTGAGAGCATATGGCATTTTAGACAAGTTGTTTCTGCCAATTAGATATGATTTTTTTTTAAGTCTTGAAAAATAGTATATTCTCTCCCCTTTTCTTATAGGTAAAAATAAATATTGCTTTGAGAGAGTCACCCAGTATTTTCACCAAAAAAAGCCAAGTTAAAGAGCATTTAGTCTT
Organism: Equus przewalskii; assembly: GCF_037783145.1. Lineage (NCBI taxonomy): Eukaryota > Metazoa > Chordata > Mammalia > Perissodactyla > Equidae > Equus > Equus przewalskii. Next base: position 8,535,649 of record NC_091862.1, on the reverse strand, counting down.
TTATAATTAGGCACGTTTCTTATATGTCTTTTGTCTGAAGTGGACTGTATCTGAAAGTAGTAGAAAGTTTTTCACTCAGCCTCTATAATCCAGCCATCGTGTTGAGCATCAATGATAGAAAGTCCTCTATGGTGTGTGATCGGACCTAGAGGAGCACACTTGGTATCTTCTCAGCAGAGAATGCTGTTCTCTGTATTTCCCCTTGCCTAGCTTTCCTATAAGTTGAGAAGGAATAATGATGTGACTAATTTATTATTGGTTGAACTACATTTATAATTATCTCAAAATGGAAGAGACCTTAAAAATTGTGCAATGGAATTCTCAGTGTTACTTAAATTTATAAGTTTATGGATGTGATTTTGTAGTATATTTAATAAAAGCAATTTCAGTGTAACAACTAATATATGAATTTATTTTTGTCCTAGATGGAAACAGTATGAAGCATATGTGCAAGCTTTGGAGGGCAAGTACACAGATCTTAACTGTAAGTTTGACTTTTAGCTTCTTAAAGACTATATGAATATCTCCCTTTAGATTGTTGTGATAGATACGGGGTAATTGATTTTACTAATAAGCAAGTGTAACTTTTATTCAAGTATTTTATTAAAGAACTATGTTCAGGCACTGTATATGCTAGGAAAGAGAAAGATGAACGAGACATGATCTCTCTCCTTGAGGAGTTCCCAGTCATTGGGAAAGATTGACACACAATAATCGTAGCATGACTGTTTTCGAAGAATTGTATGCAAGGTTCTGCGAGAGCACAGTTAGGGAAATGCACAGCTATTTGAAACTTTGCTTGATCTGTCCCTGACACCTTCCACAGTGGAATTTGAAGTGAAGCGTGAATTATCTAGAAGGGAGGTATGTAAAAGCAAGCAGTAATAAATTTATGAGAACTTAAATTGTAACAACAGGGTATAGGTGTATATTTACAGATTTTTAAAAATCTGGTCAAAATAAAGTCAATGAAGTTTATAATTTCAAACCATTTTAGTCTTTGTCACTTTTTTTTTTTCTTTTTCTCCCCAAAGCCCCCTGGTACATAGTTGTATATTCTTCGTTGTGGGTCCTTCTAGTTGTGACATGTGGGACGCCGCCTCAGCGTGGTTTGATGAGCAGTGCCATGTCCGCGCCCAGGATTCGAACCAACGAAACACTGGGCCTCCTGCAGCAGAGCACGCGAACTTAACCACTTGGCCACGGGGCCAGCCCCATCTTTGTCACTTTTTGCTGAGTTAGAGTAACATACTATTTTTGAGTATAAAAACCAATATAGTGGGGCTGGCCCGGTGGTGTAGTGGTTAGGTTTGTGCGCTCTGCATCAGAGGCTCAGAGTTTGCAGGTTTGGATCCCTGGCGCAGACCTACACACCACTCATCAAGCCGTGTTGTGGTGGCATCCAGTATACAAAGTGGAAGAAGATTGGCATAGGTGTTAGCTCAGGGCCAATCTCCCCCCCCCCCCCACACACACACACGCACGCAAAACCAACCCAATATAGTTTTCCAAGTCCAGAGAGCTTAATACCCTGAAATTTCAATTATTATATGACTATATGATAATCTGTAGAAGTTATGAACTTTATGAAATCTTAAAGTAATAATTGTCCATGCGGTTATTGCCATATTTATATTGACTATGTTAAAAACAATATTAATCGGGACTTTGTGAAAAATATATAGTCGTGCCTCGATATCTGCAGGGGGCATTGGTTCTGCCTCCACCATCCGAAGTGGTTGAATCCTCGGATGCAGAACTCCGGATGCGGAGGGTCAGCTGTAGTATCAACAAATGCAAATATTAATGAAGTTTCCTGTGTTCTGTTGGGAACAGACTAGACTCTAAGAACTTAATTCTGTTTAGTATTAGATGATTGTGGACCAGTATAACACCACTACCTCCTAAAAGAGCACTCGGCATCAGGAACAAATTTCCTTGTAATAAAAGTAGTTAAGATAAAAACTAAAGACTTGATGAATTTTTTTACCCTGGTTTTTATTATCCTTGACAAAGGCAATTAGAACTTTCTTTTGGTTAATTCAGTTTGGTTTTGAAATTATATTTCATAATTTGGAGAATTTTTTTCTTTTAATCATCAGCTAATGATGTAACTGGCTTAAGGGAGTCTGAAGAAAAACTAAAGCAACAACAGCAAGAGTCTGCACGCAGGGAAAACATCCTTGTAATGCGACTAGCAACCAAGGAACAAGAGATGCAAGAGTGTACTGTAAGTATTTCAAATGTTTTAAGTCTTTTTGAAGAATTGGTCTTTAGTCCATGTTATTGCATATGTTAATTGTGTTTACATGTATTAATTAGCCAGCCCTGGTGGTCTTAGTGGTTAAGAATCAGCGTTCTCAACCCCGCTGCCTGGGTTCATTTTCCGGTCGGGGAACCACACCACCATCTGTCACTTGTCATACTGTGGCAGCTCCGTGTTGCTGTGATGCTGAAAGCTGTGCCACTAGTATTTCAAATACCAGCAGGGTCACCCAGAGTGGACAGGTTCTAGCAGAGCTTCTTAGACTAAGACAGACTAGGAAGAAGAACCTTGCCACCCACTTCGGAAAAAATTGGCCGTGAAAATCCTGTGAATAGCTGCAGAACATTGTCTGCTGTAGCCCCGGAAGGGGAGAGGATGATGCAGAAAGACTGGGCAGGGTTCTGCTCTGCTGTGCACAGGGTCACTAGGAGTCGGAATCAACTTGACAGCACTAATAACAATAGAACTAGTATTAAGCTAATTTTGTATGCTTAATGCTAATTATAAATGCACATTTTGTTTAGGTAAATATACTTTGAGCTGTAAATATGTTAAATGTAAAGTTGGTAGATAGCCTTTCTCATCATCGGATTTAAAATATTTTTTGTGGCCAAGAAGTCAGAAGTTTTAAGTTACTCTCTTAAATCTCCATGGTTTATGATAATTAGTATATTGATTCAGATATTTTTCAGTATCTTGGTATGTGAGGGTATAAGGAGCATTTGCGCTTTACTTAAGCAAGCCATCTGATTAGTTTCTCCTCTGCTGTCTTTACCCCTTTGTGCATAAAACTCTTTTTCTTAGTATCAGCAACTTCTACTATGTCTCCTTCTTAATGGTTACAGCTTTCCTTTGTGCTATTTGCCATGTCTACATAGATCTGAAATCTAGTGACATATTTGATTGTTTAGCTCTGGTTGAATTTAGATTCAATTTGATGTTTTCAACAGTCTTAGCCATTCCTTTTTGGTTTTTGTGTATATAAGTTATATAAAACAGAGGCAGCTCTATCCCTATTGTTTCTAATTTTAAAATCTGAAATTTTCTTGAATTCTTCTGTGTAATCTTTATTCATTTGATGATATTTATTAAAACCTAAAGTATAACGCAATATTCTGGTTACTGGAGACTCCCGTAATATATGGGGCTCAGTCACAGTCCTTTGACTTCCCATGCAGAGATTGTCCACATTTCCTCAAAAGTCTTGAATCCCTCTTCCTACACTTTTTCAAAATGATGACTCACCTATTACTTTGCTAAAGAAAAGAGTAGCCTCTGTCATTTTCTTATCACTTTTTCTCCTTTTGTTTCTACCAGTTTAGTTTCCATCTTTACTACCACTGGTATTTTTTCTGTAAGGTCACTAATGAATGTATTAATAACTTTCTTTCTTCAGTACTCATAAGCCGTCACTTTCTGTATTTTCAACTAATGACCAGCCCCCACCTTTGGCTGTTTTTTTGGCTGAACACTTGGTTCCAGTAAGTCTCACCAGTAGTTTGAATGTAAATTTTTCTATTTATGTAATACCCACTTTCTAAAAAAGTTTTTTTTCTTTGATGATTTTGATATCTAATGGAGTAGGCCCTACCTCTCAAGTTCACAGTTTCAGAACCATTTAATTCTCTCATTTGATTCTCTACTTTTTCTGGTATTCAGGATTCTAGATTCTGCCGTTTACTCATTTAATAGTCTTAGGTCTCCCCGTTTGCGTGGCACTGTGCTAGATGCTCACACGTGCCAAGGATGAATCTTACCTGCAGAGTGCTAACACCTGGTGGAGGGAGTGTGACCTAATAGTGCCGATGGATAGCTCATAACACCAGTGTGTCTTGAACTCTTCTTGAGTCCTGCTCTTGACATCTTAGCTCAGGTACTTCTTACCTCTTGCCTAGATACTGTGTGTTACTGACTGTCCTGATTCTCTAGCTGTCCTATAAACACTGGTGGTTTTGATCGTATCATGCCCGATCAAAGCCTTTGGTGATGGCTCATCACTCTTTTGTTGTCTCAGCCTAGATTTTAAGGTTATTTCAAGTAGAATCTATCCTTTTCCAGCCACATTTTTTTACAGCTCTTCCCTGCATAGGCCAGCTGAACAACTTGCTGCTCTTTCGGTTAAAATACAGTGTGAGGTTTTGCAGAAAGCGCAGCAGGAACAAAAGCACGAGGAAAGGGCAAGATTATACGTGGCAGATGAAGGCAGTTCACTTTGTAAATCTGAATAGTAACTATGTCAGTCCTGGAGAGGCAGTGTTTCTTTTAATGATAGTGAGTACATGGTTTATACTGTGTGACATGCTTTATTCCTGTTGATTTGTTAGCAACTGGCCTTACATTGAATAAGCAGTTGGACTTTTTCGTTTAAAATGATTTACTTTAAAAAATCTCCCTGAGCTAAATAAAAATTAGATCTGTTTTCAGTGAAATGGTAATTAAGTATATTCCCAGTCCACTTACTGTATTTGTGTCTTTTACTAAGTTTATGGTAGAAGTTAACTGCTTAAGAAATGTTGGGGCCGGCCCCACTGCGGAGTGGTTAAGTTCATGCGCTCTGCTTCGGCGGCCCAGGGCTTCGCCGGTTTGGATCCTGGGTGGGCATGGACATGGCACTGCTCATCAGCCCACGCTGAGGCAGGCGTCCCACATGCCACAACTAGAAGGACCCACAACTAAATATACAACTATGTACTGGGGTGCTTTGGGGAGAAAAAGGAAAAATAAAATCTTTAAAAAAGAAAAGAAATGTTAAGTTTAATCTTATTCAAGCCTTAGTGTGAAGCAGGATCTTAAACCAGATCTATTTTGGGTGTGAAGAAGGTGATGCATTTAATGTTAATAAACTGTATTTCATATTTTAGAAATGTATTTTTAGTGTGCTAGTAAATAGTCCAACTGAAGTCAAAATTGAAGGTTTCATATGTAAGTAGAGGGGTTCTTGTATGGTGGAAAAAGCCCTAGACTGGGAGTGAGGAGGCTTGAGAACTAGAATTCTAGTCCCAGTTCTGGCACTGAACTAATTGTATTCTTGCACAATTGGCTTACTCTCCAAAATAAGCAGTTTGGACTAGGTCAGTTACCTTCCGGCTTTACAATTCTGTGATTGAAATATCAGAAGGAAAAAAAATGAACGTACACCTTATTTTGGCTTAAGGTGCCATTTATAAAGTTGTAATGCCAAACTCATGTAAATATAAGTACTATATATTTTTAAATTTAGAAATGCAAATATTTGTTTTAAATTATAGTCTTGTACCTGTATTTTTAGGGGACTTGTACATAGATAATTGCTGAGGGCACAAATTTGAATGAGTAAATCACTGTACTCTTATATAATTAATAGTTTCAACTTGGCTTTTTCCAGTGGGTGTCAGCATTTTTAGTAAATATAACATTGATTTTTTGGTATCATTTTGGTTGCAAAGTAAGATTTAAAGCTTCCAAATATGGAAATACAATCAAGCAGCCTTAATTCCCATGTGAATAACTTTAAACAGTTGTTTTTAATTTGTATTTGTACTTTATCTAGAGGATTTTAAGATCAAAGCGGGGGGCAGCAGTCTGCTTGATAAACAAATTGGAGGGCCACCCTGGTGGCGCAGCAGTCCAGTGCGCACGTTCCACTTTGGCGGCCCGGGGTTCGCCAGTTTGGATCCCGGGTGTGGACATGGCACCACTTGGCAAGCTGTGTTGTGGTAGGCGTCCCACATAGAAAGTAGAGGAAGATAGGCACAGATGTTAGCTCAGGGCCAGTCTTCCTCAGCAAAAAGAGGAAGGTTGGCAGCAGATGTTAGCTCGGGGCTAATCTTCCTCAAAAAAAGAATTAAAAAATAAAATAAACAAGTTGGTAAATACAGTGGATGAAAGGGATTTTACCCCACCTTCTCAATATGTTTCCTTTGATTGGGTAGTAATTGTTTCTTTTGCTTTGCACAGACTCAGATTCAGTACCTCAAGCAAGTCCAGCAGCCTAGCGTTGCCCAACTGAGATCAACAATGGTAGACCCAGCGATCAACTTGTTTTTCCTAAAAATGAAAGGTGAACTGGAACAGACTAAAGACAAACTGGAACAAGCCCAAAATGAACTGAGTGCCTGGAAGTTTACGCCTGATAGGTAAACAAATCATACTCCCCAGTCAAGACTTCCCTGACAGTCCCACTACGAGAAAGCTGTGGTGGGACAGCCAAGTACTCGTTTCCACACCAAGACTCAGACTTTTTGAGCCAAAAAAGCCACATTCTTTTACTATCCAGCTTGTAATGGTTAATGTAAAACTTACCAGATGAACCTTGTGTTTCAGCTTTTTTCTCTTCCCCCTCCCCTTGCTTCAGAGGCCTGATGGCGTCGGACTATTCCGAAGAAGTGGCCACCTCCGAAAAATTCCCCTTCTAGAACATGTAGACACTTGAGAAATGTTTCTGTTTGAAGAAAATAGAGGGAGAAACACAAGTCTTAAGTCTGTGGCACACTGTGTCTTCAGACAGTTTGGAGGAATGAAAACCTAGAGATTTAAAATCATGAGTTGAACATGTAAAATTCCAGTAAAATGTAAACATGGAATATGCATCGCTCTTGCCCTTGAGCATAGTGACTTAGAGACACTGTATAGCAGTTTTGCCAATAAGACTGTGGACTTCGTGCTTGTTGTTGAACTTCTGGGTCAAAACTCCAATGAGGTGAATTTTGCGTTTAAAGGGTTTATTTGGTAAGAACCAACTTAATAGTCCTGAGAGAATCAAATAATAGATGTCAGTACAAGTAGTTCATATATTTACCATTTAGTTTGGGGCTCTGTTACTCACTTGAGCCTTCAGTCAATGTGGTTTTAATCAATGGTTTGTTCTTTGAATGGTTGCTAATGCTGTGGATGCTCTCACTGAGGACTGTACAACTGGAAGGTGTGCTATCAAACTTTAGGTTAAACTGTTTGAGCGTTCTAACATTCATTTCACAATTAGACTGTATAAGGATATTGGCTGTGATGAGACTCACTGCGATATTTTTTCAGTAGTGAAATTTGCTAAATCCCCATTCCATTAACAGGCACATGTGGAAAGAGCATTGTCGTTGGTGTTAATGGGGGAATGTGTTCCTTCATTGTATTTGGGCCTTTTGTATTGCACTCTTGATATTAAATTAAATGTGCCTTGAAATAGTTGGTTTTTTTTTTTTTTTTAAAGTTCAAGGAATACTATGATGATTTTGTTGTACTTTTAACATTTTGATTTTGGGGGGCTGTGGAGAGCAGACTGATTTTGGAAAAATTGTTGCTGTGCTCTTCAAAGTGAAGGAAAAGGCTCTGTGTCTCATTTTTAAAAGACCTACTTTTTTCCAGCTGGTATCATAAAAGACAAGGAGACTTGACACTTGTTACTTTTTGACACCTTGTCCCAGGATTTTGCATTAGAAATTAACGTGGGACAGCTTCACAGGGTGCCTGCCAGAAGATTGGGGAAATATGTATTGGAACTGCGGGCTGGCCTAAGTGAGACTTTTTGTGAATTGAAAAAAAGATATAGTGATCATTTCTAGCAAATTCATTTGATCATTTAGATAAATGAGGCATTATTGTTCTTCATGCTTCCATCCAATCCTGGAGGTGAATTTTTTTCGTCAGATCATTCTATAAGTCACCAATTCGAATTTTCCCTTGGTGATAATGGAATCTAAGATGAGTGGAAGATAAATGTTCCAGATTGTCCCAACGGTTTAAGTGCAGTTTTAACAAGGGTGACTTAAGTTCTCTCTTAATCATTCAAATCAATTGTAAGTATCTTGTATGTTTGTGCTTTAGGGAACTGATTGTGGGGCAGAGGGTGGGTTGAAGAAGTGGTTTGTTTGACTACAGCAAGAAATCTAAAATTCTCACCACATGTGGGGGTTGGAGGGTAAGTAACGAAATCTGTTTGAAATTAGTTTATTGTGCCCGCGTTAAGGCTTTTGTATGTACTTTATGCCTTTTAAGATCACAGTAGAAATGGCTTACATATTTTTAGTAGGTCAAGAAATAATTCATAAAATGTATTATTAACATATACTCAAATTTAGCCAGCATTTTTCTTTGCCACTTAGGTAACAGTCACTTTGAGGTCTCTAGGGTTTTTTTCTTCTTACTGTTAAAAAATTTTTCTTTAATTAATAAGATAATACATGCTTATGTGTAAAATGGAAATAGCATGAAGAAAGGTGGAGATGAAAATGAGTGACTCGTGGATGTGACCTTGCCCTTGCCCATTCTGGTCTCCAGCAGTAACCACTTAAATTTCTTGGATATCATCAAGATAATTCTAGGCATACGCAGTCATTTTATATGTACTGATTTTAAATAGAAGTGAACGTATATACATAAAGATGATTTGCAGCTTGGCTTTTTTTCCCCCACTTTATCCCTTGGGCATTTTTCCCTTTTTTAGTACATTTAGATTACTTCATTCTTAATGGTTACATAATACTTCCATTGTATCAATGAATCATAATTTACTTTAATCACCTATAAATGGGCTTTTGTTCTGTAAAAAAGTCTTTAAACCAGAGAATAGCAGGTACCGTGAATACATCATTAATTTGAAACATATAGTGCTCAGTCAATACTCTGACTGGAATAATTCAATAGAACGGGTTGTGTTTTGGTGGTGGTGGGTTTTTTTTTTTTTTTAGCTTTCCTATTTTAATTTTGAGAGAGAAAGATTCCTGGAATTATCTTGGGCAGTTTGGTTGAAATATTTCATGCATATGACAATGCATATATTTTAGAGTTATTTAGAGGGCTATATTTCAGTATTTTGACAGTTTTCAGTTTGCATTGAATCGTTTAGGTAATTGTGTGTACACCTCTCCAAAATGCTGTTTTCCTTCCCCTCAGTAACAATGTTCAGTGGCCATCCTTTCTTACTCTCTTGAGCTATCCTATTATATTTTCCTTGTGGGTTATTTGATTTTAAGAGTGGATTGGGTTTTTTTTTTATTTTAAAAAATTATTCCCAAAACAGTTACTTATAATTGAATTCTTGTCATTTTTTATGATGTGATGGACACGACACAAATTTTATATGACATAGTAAAATGATGTAAAATTACAGAATGATTTGTTTTGGTAATCACTAAATTCAGAAGTGTTAGCATTATCTTAGAACAGGCATTTAGTTATAAAAAATGATATGACTTTATAAATGAACGATTTTTTGCGTTAGAATTTGTGATACTTCATAGGAAGTTCTCAGGTCACAAATTAATGTATTGATTTTTCAGTCTGTTTTTTTCTAATCTTTAGTAAATTCCTGTAAAAGGAGATTTTTCACCTGAGTTGGAAACCACTAATGCTGTATGTTTTGCAAGAAAACAAAGTTGTGGGAGCCTAGGCAGTAAAGTGGGAGGAACGCCACTACCTTTGACAGTGGTGCCCATTTCTTAACTCATTTGATTTCTAAACTCTTGTTTGGTAGAGGGTGAAGTCTGGGGTTGCTGAGGGGAAAGGGGGATATCTGGAGCTACAGCAGCAGGAAACAGGGACACCAGCTAGTAAAGCTGCCATAACCTACCACGTGCCGACTCACGGCTTTCACCCGAGGCTCCTTTGAGCAGTAGTAAGCCAGCTTTTACTGTGCCATAAATTTGTGTAAGGAAACTTAAATTAAAGACTTCCACTTAGGTTGGAACATGTGCTTATAGGTGACAGAACCTTGCAACACTGAGTCCAAGACTGAGAATCATTTATCAAGTGCTCCCATTTTAAAAGTGCTAAGGCTTATTAGGGTTAGATACATTCTTAAATAACATATTAGACAACTGAAAGCCCCACTAAAAGAAGGAAAGAATGGAAAGTGTCAGCAGAAAAAGTGTTTTTAACCAGTAAGGTCATTCTGAACTTGACTGAGAAGAATATCCAGCTGTCCCTATCCAAGGCTCAGAGGTGACGGCACAGTCACGTACTTAAACTGGATCCCTTTAAAGTGATCCTGCCTTTTGTTATTGCTGAGGCTAAAGCACAAGAGTAGTTTAATTGAGAGACTATTCTTAGGGCTTAGGATGGCATTTTTGTAATTGCTGTGTATACGCATGTAGTGTCTATAATATGTTGCACTAGCACTTGGTAGTTAATTGGTTGAAAGTCTGACACGCCTAATTTGGCAAATGTTTACATATTTGCATTATTTGTGATAAGTAACCCCAGTCTTTTTTTGTGTCCTAAGGATAATCATGAATAAAATCATAACCACATATCAATATTAAATTTAAAAAAACTTACCTCACAGTTTGACACCTCAAAAGAATATATATCATATAAAAAAGTTAAATGAGGAATTAAGACAAATAGTCTTAAGGTGCTTTTTTTAAAAGCTCTCTAAAAACAATTACTGAACATGCCTCAGTACAGTAAATATTCTTGTAAGAACTGCTGAGGCATCTTTGTTAAATGCTGTTCTAGCAAGAATAAATATACTCTGATTCATTTGTATTTACAAGTACTGATTTTCCTATGTTAGCTATTTTAAAGAAGTGTACATTTGTGATTGATGTTGCATTTACCTTTTCAAAAATTTTTCTGTTCCATAAAGCCAAGTACTCTAGTATTTTACTAATATTAGTATATCCCAGGCATGTGTTAATTGGCCTTTTTCTACCTCAGATGATAATTTGTGATTAATGTAGATTTCAGAATCGATTATTAATGTAATAGAAACAAAAAGTAGCCGTTTGGGCACTTTTTGTTTAGAGTTTATTTTTGCTGCTGTATTGGCAAAATACTGAAATGGGGAAGATGGATGTGTTCCAGAAAAGAAGGTGGTAATTACAGGGAAGCATCTGCTGTGACGTAGTTATGTTCTGTATGTGTTACATCTATCACTGTAATCATTGCAAACAAAGAAGATTGTAGAGAGTTTTGTTTTCATTTTGTGATGGATGGCTCTTTCCTTTGCAGCCAAACAGGCAAAAAGTTAATGGCGAAGTGTCGAATGCTTATCCAGGAGAATCAAGAGCTTGGAAGGCAACTGTCCCAGGGCCGTATTGCACAACTTGAAGCAGAGTTGGCTTTACAGAAGAAATATAGTGAGGAGCTTAAAAGCAGTCAGGATGGTAAGGGGTTTTTTGAAAAGTTTGGTTGACTTTGCACTGGCTTTAAAAACCTGCCAGGCATGAATATTATAGATTAGATTCTGTACATGCTCATCTCTGCCAGTTGTTCTATAAAATCATGAATGAAACATTTCTAGTTGAGTCAGCAAACAAAGCCATTTAATTTTAGTGTTTTCCCCGCACTCTCCTAATTGTTTATTATGCAATTTCATAAGAAGTTTTTGTTTTTCAGGGGTGGGATTTGGTGAAATTGTGTTGTATTACTAAGGCATTACATGGAAATCCAAATTTATATTCAGTGCTTAAAAGGGGAAATATCTTCATGTAACCGATTTCTCTATGTGTAAATCTTGGAAGTATTTGACTATTTCCAGTGGTCTAAAAATATATAATTGATTGTACTATTAAGGTCCTATTTTATGAATAAGATGCAATATTTAAATTTCCTAAGACAAACCAAGCTGTCACCTGCCATCCCTTTTTTTTGCCAAGTGACACTGCATCCATTTTGTTTCTCTTCTTTGTGAGGAAATTAATAGTAAGGAAAATATCCTAACTGTAAAAATTAAACTAAGAATTAGTGTGTCTGACGGTTGCAAAGAAGATCAGTAGTCAAGTGATATCTTTGAAAACTACCTTTTCAAAGTGATAGTTCCTCTATTTGTACACATAGCAAATAGGAGATTTTGTATAGTGGTGACATCAAAGCCTTTTTAGAACTTAATGGACGTGTGTTTATCAATTTGCAAAGGTTATTTTCTCTGATTTTCATTCTTACGTGGAATGGTCCTTGGTTACAGCGTAGGCCTCTTTGGCGTGTTAGAGTAGAGGGCCACACTGTTGCCTGGAGCCAGACCTGCTGTGGAGCTGAGACACACTGCCTGGAGGGCGAGGAGTCGGAGCAGATGCTGTGGGCTGTGACCAGTCGTATGCGGCTAGATGATGGGAGTCCGTTTGAACTTGGTTGCTTTAATATATTTATTCCAAGCATCTGTCTTCCCCCCAAAGCAAACTTATTCTCGTATGGCTATTTTAAAATTCCAGGCAAAATTTTGAAATATTTTGTGATTTTAGAATTATATTTGTTCACTTAAACATTTATTGACAGCCTGGCTTTGTGGCAGGCACTAAGAAATAGTTTAAAATATGTTACAAGAAATATTAAAGTAGGTTTGACTCTCCTTTGCACAGAACTGAATGACTTCATCATCCAGCTTGACGAAGAAGTAGAGGGTATGCAGAGTACCATTCTAGTTCTTCAGCAGCAACTGAGGGAGACACGCCAGCAGTTGGCTCAGTACCAACAGCAGCAGTCTCAAGCCCCAGCCCCAAGTACCAGCAGGACTGCATCTTCTGAGCCCGTAGGACAGGCAGAGGCCGCAGGTAAAGACTGCAGTCGTCTGGCCAATGGACCAAGTAATGGCAGTTCCTCCCGGCAGAGGACGTCTGGGTCTGGATTTCACAGGGAGGGGGACACAACCGAAGATGACTTTCCTTCTTCTCCAGGGAATGGTAATAAGGCCTCCAACACCTCGGAGGAGAGAACTGGCAGAGGAGGTAGTAGTTACGTAAACCAACTCAGTGCGGGTTATGAAAGTGTAGACTCTCCCACGGGCAGTGAAAACTCTCTCACACAGCACTCCAATGACACAGACTCCAACCACGACCCTCACGAGGAGAAGCCGGTGAGTGGGAAAGGTAACCGAACTGCGGGTTCCCGCCACGTGCAGAATGGCTTGGACTCAAGTGTAAATGTACAGGGTTCAGTTTTGTAATATTTTTTCCAGCAAATTTTTATACAGTGTCATTTAATTTGGGAGAGGATACTGTCCAGAAAATTAACGCATACTTTTGTCACAATTTGCCTTTTTTGTGGGTGTGTGTGTTTTTTCTTTTTTTTTTTTTTTCCTTGCTTCAATACCTCTGCCACTTTGGAAATTGTAATAGTTAATTACTTTGAATGTTGCTAAAAGGACATTTTGTGTAGGGTCAAGTTATTTTTATATGAGTTAATGTGAAGTTGTAAATGGAAATCCTTCCTTAAAGTATAACACGATGATGTCTGTATAAATCTGTGTCTCTCCTAGAGCCTGTGCTGTGTACGGGCATCCTACTCGTGCTGTTCTCTTAGACTCGCGCACCATTCAGACTTGTTAGAGTAGATGTGGGTGTATGACTGCCAAGTTTGCCCAGTACAGTAGTTTTATCACTAAAAGTTGGACTTGTTGATGGAGTCCTCTAGTAGTTTCAGTGTTAGATACAGTTTTTTCCACCATACATCTGTGCATTTTCTCTTTAGGTGACTGAATGTTTAAGAAATTTGTGTGCATAGTTACTCAGTTTTTATGAACTGTTGTATCCTGTTAATGCCTATTGCTCTGTGACTCCAGTATATCTTACCTGTACTGACCAAACCTAAATAAAGATTTTTATTGTAACTCCTTGCACGAGTTGTTGTTGTTGTTTTGGTTAGTGTGTTTAGCGTTTGTCATTCGTTTTCTTTGGATTGCTGAATTTCTACTCGTTATCCTTCAACATACCACAAAGGTGCAACTTAGGTCTATGCATCAGTTTTAATCGTGCACTTAATTTTTTTTTTAATTTATGCCATGTTTTGCAAAATGAACTTGGAGTTTAGGGCTATACTTTAAATTCATTTTCCTGACTTGTAAAAATAATTGTTAGAAAATATTCAAAAATACAGAAAAACATAAAGAAGGAAATAGTTACCTAACTCTTTGTTCGGTTTTAATTGAAAAGCAGAGTTTGTTTTTCTGAAATGATTTCAGCTGATTGGGTAGTTCCGGTAATGAGGGTACCTGTGCAGCCAGTGATGTTTGTTTTAAAACATGGCCACTGCTGCTGCTTTGTACTCAGAGCATGTCTGCTAATGCTACCTAGGAAGGCTGTGGCTGTTAGGATGAAGGAGAAAATGTTCTTAAGATGGAAGACTCAGCTTTGCTTCATTGTCTGCCATTTTAAACACTTAACTCTCGAGGTCTGTGGTCTTGAAGGGCTTTAGAATCTCGAGGTTTTCACACGTGGTTGAGATGAGATGTGATTTTTGCTGAAAGCATAATACTTTGAGATATTACTTATAATCAAGGAACCTCAGAGGTGGAGTTATGACTCTTAAAACTGACGTACAACTTATTTGAAAATAACTCCAGTGTTTTGGCTTGTCCAACTGGCATACAAGGATATCTGGTCGTCAGTGGTATATTTAAAATACTGCACTTCCTATCTTTTGATTAACTTTTTGTACAGTATTAAATCCTACACAATTTTAAATGTGCTTATGAAAAACATTTTGGTGTGTACTAAAATACTAAATAATAATCTGTTGATTTATTGATTTGGCTTTGGTTTTTGATATGTACATCCTTTTAACTTGCCCAGGTCAAACAAAAATGTAATCTGTCTTTTGGTGTTATGTAATCATTGGTGTGCAATAAGAAATCAGTTTTTAAGTGGTGATATAATTTCATGACTGAATTTAATATAGCCCTGTTCTGCGTCATTGCCAGTCTTCGTGATTCTGTTGAGTTTGTACTGATCGGTGAATAACTTGGGCAGGGGGAACTTGAGACTGTGCAGTCAGTAGGCTTCATTTCTGGAATTGGGTGCTTTATTTGCTGGTACGACTGATAGGAGAGGTGCTGAGTCATACTCCAGATTGAGAGTGACCTCTGGAACTGATGGGTTTGAATCCTGGCTTTACCGCTTACCTGCTTCACGGCTTGGGCAAACCACTTTATCCCTCTGTGGCTCCGTTTTTCCCTGTAAAGGGCATTAAATGGGTTAAAGCATGGGAAGTGCTTACAGCAGTGCCAGGCTCATAGTGACTGCTCAGTAAACGTTAGCCATTACTGCTGCCTGGAAGTGAAGTTCCAGTCCTGATGACAGACCATCTCCCTGGGTCAAACCACTCCAAGTGTAAATTTTTATCGTTTGGCTAGTTTCCACTGAAAGAGAAAAGATAGCTTTAATTAAACGGACTGTGATGTCTTCAATGTCAAAGTGCAAAGCTGCCTCTGATTACTTCCTGTCTCTGTAAAAAGTGTATTACTTCTTAAGTGGGACAAGTAGGAGATGACTCCTGAAAAAAGAAACCCAGCATTTGGCAAAAGCTTGAGGAGTACTTCCTGAGATGGCTAGTTTTAAGGGCAGTCAACTTGGATAAAGCCCAAGGTTAGTAAGAAAGTTTCAATGCCTCTACTTCAGCATTATTCCAGAGAGAGTTGTACCATGAAGGTAGTAAAAAATGCCTTAACCATTTCTTGACATCCATTGAGTACTTAGATGCCAGAAACCGACAGGAATTTTATATGCATTACTGTTCCCATTATCACTCCATGTGATGGGCACTTGTTAGCCCCATTTACAGAACAAGAAGTGGGCTTCAAAGGGTAAGTCAGTGCTGGAGCTGCCCTCTAGGTTGCAGTTGTTAAAGGTCTGCAGGCAACACCCAGTACCCACCTCAAAGCTGGCAGCTGAACCACATCTGATTCCAAGAGCCTGGGCTCGGCGCCGTGTCATTCTGCCTCCTTTCATCCTCTCGAAGACGAGGAAGAAATGTTCTGAGCTGCTGCGGATGGCATCTCACCAGCAGTCTGGCTGCTGTGCCAAAAACGTACAAGTTGGAAACAATCACGTGAAATGGCAATGCAGTGATGGGAAAAAAGCAAATTAGCAACATTTTAGGTATATAGTTCAAGACGCTGGCTAAGCTGAGAGGGGTAGTTAAGAATCATGTCTTAGAAGTGGTTAATTTGGCCTTTGACGCAAACGGTGTCAGTTTGTGCACAAGAGGAATGAGAACATTAGGCAAAGTCCTGGCATTAGTGGAGGATGTACCAGTTGCCATCAATTCACATAAGTTTCAGTGGATGCTACTGCTAGGAAGATTATAGTGAGAACAGAAATGTGTAAGTGCTTGTCACAGGGCTCACTAGATAGTTCCCTTGGCCTCTCAGCTGTATTTGATGCAATTGGCCACTCTGGTTTCTGGGACACTTGGAAACAATGCCAAGCCATTCTTCGTGACAGTGTTCTCTCACGTCTTCCTTTGATTTCATTAATAGTAGTTGTCCCCTGTACTCAATCATTGCCAATGTCTCTGATGACACATTCATGGGACTTCATTTATTCCCGTGGTTATAATTAACACTTCGTACAACCTTGGATAATGTCATTACGTTTGATCTGGTCCCATCCTGGGGGAGCTGTGCCAAGGGAGTGTTGGCCACCCGTGTTGTAAGCACCACAAACTCCAGCTGTGGCAAGTCCACTTGGTGATGGACTGACTGCTCCTGCAGACTAACGAGGGAGTCTGCCACCCGGCTGGCTGGTGAATTCTGCCTGGCTCAAATCCGCGCTGGATGCCTGCAACGCTGTGAAACAACCAAGAAGAGTGGCAAGGCCGCTTCAGGAGAAACTGGCTCAGGAGCACTCCTGTAACGGGGGCCCCTCCTCTGCACTAGAGATTACGGGGGCTACGCAGCCACTCACTCACCAGCCCACGCAGCATATGATCCTAGAAGCAGATGTACTTTTAAAAATGATTCTTTTCCTCTTCTTTCGGCTATTCATTGTTCACAGTCCCCATCTGGCCTGTACGTAGCTTTGAGTAGATAGTGAAGAACAGTGGTAATGAAGACTCTGGCCCAGAGAACAGGGGCCGTGTGGCCACACAACGAAAGCAAGCAGTACTCTCAATTTTTCCTATTAAGTTGGTTCTGGACAGAGCCTCCAGGTCGGAAACACGTGAATACGTTTCTTGCATCCAGAAGGATATATTCATATTCATCCAGTGTTAGGCACTGGGCATAACAAATGTATTAGTATTCATTCATATTTAATGCCTCTAATGTGCTAGGAGCTGTGCATAAAGCAGTACAAGATTGTCTTGCGAAGCTTATACAGTCTTAGTAGAGGAGACAGATGAAACTAGGAATTTTAACCCATGGTAAGTAGAAAGATAGGGAGAAGATACCAAGGGGCACCAAATGCGGGAGATGGGAAGGCTTCCTGGAGGAGGTGATGTCTAAGAGGAGTGCTACAAAGGGTAGGTTGGTTAACAGAAGACAGTTAACACTGCTCAGTGAGATTTTGAATAGAGGAGAAACAATAAAGGCTGGAAAAGGTGGCTGGGATGAGTTCAGATGTGTTCAATTTGCTGTGCTTGTGGGAGATTTTAATGGAGAGGGCCTGTCTGCGCAGGAGACAACTAGGTTAGAGAGATTTCAGTGTTGTCAGTCTATAGGTGGTAACTGAAGCCAGGGCAGTGACTGGTATTACCCCGGTGCTGGGGCAGAGTAAGAACCTTGGGAGATATATTAAGGGGTAGTCGAAGGAAGTCCATGAAGGAGACTAAGGGGTGGTCAGAGATATAAGGGGACTTTACATCTAGAATAGAGCATGAAGCTTAGGAACAAGTGTGTGAAATTCCTTGGATTCTCGTGTTTCGGGACAGGGAACACGTTCTAGACAGAAGACGCTTAGAGTGTGCTGCTGAGTTCTTAGGGAGCATTGCTGACCCCATCACTATGCCAGACCCAAAGGGCTTCTCCCCAAGGAAACAGTTATCCAGGCTTTTCGAAACTTCTCTATCAGCCCACCAACGGGGCCTGAGCTCTAGCCATCTTCTCTGCTGTCTGTGGCCCATCCACATATCTCTGCCAAGTCCTAATGCAGGTTCCCAGGACCTAACGAGTTTTCAATCTACTTGAAAGCTCTTCAGGAGGATTCCCCAGGCTTGTCAACCTTGTCCACACAACCTGGCGATACAGCTCTCTTGCTCCAGTGTTCTTCTCAACAAGCTGCATGCCTGCCTAGAAACCCTTTCCCTCCTAGCATATTAGGTTGTTTCTCTTTGATTTACTGAACATCTAAAAATCTTCTCTTCCTGCCAGGAAGTGAGCCCGGATGAATCAGGATGTTTCAGTTGCATGCAACAGAACAGCCTACCTAACTCAAAATGGCTTAAACAAATAAGGAAAATTGATCTCACAGAGTTGGAAGACCAGAGGTTGAATGGACACCACGGTTATCCTCAAAGATGTCCTCAAAGACCGTAGTTCTTTCCATCTCTGCTCTGTTGTCCTCAATGTGTTGGCCTTACAGTCATGCTGGCTCCCCTCATGCTGAAAAGGTGGGTGCAGCAGTTCTAACCCTCACACCAAGACACCACACCGTCCAAAGGGAGAAAGGATCCAACTTCTCTGTATCTCTTAGAAGTGAGAATACCCTTCCCAGAGCCACCCAGCAAGCTTCCCTTCACCTTTTGTGGCCAAGACTGGGTCATGTGTCCATTCTGAAACCATTGGCCAGGACTAAGACTAATTATTTGGAGTCAAATGGACGTTGAGAATGGATCACTGTAACTGTTTCCAGGGAAAGAGGTGGAAAGTATTGTCTGGTCTTTTTTTTATAAAGGAATCTTTTTATTTATTTATTTATTTTTTTAAGGAAGATTAGCCCTGAGCTGACATCTGCTGCCAATCCTCCTCTTTTTGCTGAGGAAAACTGGCCCTGAGGTCACATCTGTGCCCATCTGCCTCTACTTTATATGTGGGACGCCCACCACAGCATGGCTTGCCAAGCAGTGCCATGTCTGCACCAGGGATCTGAACCGGCAAACCCCAGGCCACCCAAGTGGAACGTGTGTTAACCTCTGCGCCACCCGGCGCCCTCCTCTATTCTAAATAGTGATGAAATTCCAGCCGTCACTGATCACCCCACCCAGGTGTTTACCCTTTACACAAACACACCTTACCAATATTGGTAATTGATGATTGTTCAATGTTAATTATTATTCAAACTTATGTAAGACTCCATACCTGTGGCTGACTAGCCTCTCTGTATGGGGCCTCCTGCAGCTCTTGGCGACTGTTAGAGCTCTTGAATAATATCATGAAAATTCACTAACATTTATTTGATAAGCATTAATGAAGTCTCTACTATGTACATGACACTGTTCTAGATGCTAGAGAGAATAAGACAGAGCAAGACTATGGGGTGTGTCCGGGGAAAACAGCCAGAACTGAGGCTGGAAGGGGACTGGGGCCAGGTCGTGAGGTTCCCAGAGCGCTCTGAAAGATGCTGAACTCTGCCCAGAAGGGGACAGGAAGTTTTAAGGGTTTTAAACAGAAGAGTGACCCAACTTGTTATTACAGCTCTTCTCCTTTCAGCTTGTCCAAACTGTCAAGCACAGGAAACCTCTGGATCGCTGGGACACGACGACACTCAGGCTTCCCCGCACAGCCACCGCTAGAGCTGAGCTCCCAGGACAAGAAAGGCACGTGGTGCCAACCGCACGGAAGGGCGCGGAGTCCTCCCGGGGGTGTGCACCGTGGAGAACAGAGTGAACCCCTAAGCGAGTGAATGATGCTAGGCGCCCAGGCAAGAAGCAGAGGAACTTCGGAAGCCCCGAGGGCAAAGGCACCCATGAGAGAGCCCGCAGGCCTGCAGGGAGCCGCGTTCGCTCCCGACACTCTCGCCCCGGGAACTCGAGGCCGCGGCCGAACGCGGGACATTCTTCTGTCCCCCCCCCACTTTTCACTGCTCCAAAAAACATCAAGTTCAAAAAAATCCAACTCTCTCCCAAAACAAAAACATCAGGACAGAAGGTACCACACCGGGGGACTCAGATGACGCTCTGAGACGGTGGCGGGACGTGCCTGTCTTAGTCCCCGGTCCGCGGCGCCGCCCTCTGCCCGCGGCCCCGGCGCCCGCGCCTGGCCCCGCCCCCGCGCCTGCGCACCGGCGTCCGCGGAGGCGGTGGGCGGGGCGGCTCCGCCCTCTGTCCGCCCGCGGCCCGGCGGGGCTCTGCCTCACTCGCTAGCGACGCGGGGCCGACAGCAGCACGAGAAGCAGTCGGGCGGCAGGATGAGTGCAGGCTCAGACCCCGTGGTCATCGTCTCGGCGGCGCGGACCATCATTGGTGAGTGGCCGGCGGGCCTGGCGCGGGGTCTGAGCCGCGGGCCCGGCCTGGCCGCGGGGACCCTGGGACCCCTGGGGCCCCTGGGATCCCCGGAACCCGACGCCTCGGGCCTCCTCAAACCTGCGGGACAGCCCCGCCCCTTCCTCACCCGGTCAGACCCTCTCCGTTCCGCGTGCTCTGATTGGCTGCCCGTGTTGAGCCACCGCGCCGCCCGACTCTCCCATTGGCTGGCGGAGAGAGGCGCTCTCTCGCGAGGCCCCTGATTGGCCAGCTCGGTGGGGCGCCACCTCAGCCGTGTGGCCGCCGCGGCCGGGCGGCTGGGTGGTCCGAGCGGTGGCGCTCGGAGGGGTTGCGCTGGTAGAACCAGATTAGAATTGCCTCCATCTCCTCAGTGCTGTGATCATTTCAAAGCCCGTGCGGGCGCGGGAGGGTCGCCCCCTTTGTTAGGGAAGCGTGGGCTGCGCCCGTCCGCTGGGACTTGGGGAATAGATGGGCGGGTTTCCCGCGGGTCCGCGGCCTCCAGGCGCGCTCTGGGGGCCCCGGGCCCGGGTCTCGGCTGCTGCGAGTCAGCTGCTCGGTCCGCTCTGCACCCCTGCGAGCTGCGCGGGCGCCTGGGCGGGGGTATCCCTCTTCCTCTGTCGCCTTCCCTTCTGTCCTAGGCTCCTTCAATGGTGCCTTGTCCACCGTGCCCGTCCATGACTTGGGCTCGACTGTCATCAAAGAAGTCCTGAAGAGGGCCGCCGTGGCCCCTGAAGACGTGTCAGAGGTCATCTTTGGACACGTTTTGGCAGCAGGTAACTGGTCAGTGACCTGGACAGAGATGAGGTTTCTCAGAAGCAGCCCATCACCAAACACACACGCGGAAACTTCTGTTCTTGCGGAACCTAGACCGCCGTCCTCCACTGCCTTCCCATGTCTAGAAGCAGGGCCAGCCAGGCACGTGGCAGAGTCTGCACCACCCTCCCTGTTTCCCTAGGGATCACACATTCACTAGAAGTGTCCCGAATTCCTCCTTTGTGCCTCGCCCTGTGCTAGGTGCTGGGGATGGGGCTCCATAGCACCCGGAGGCCCTCGCCCCATCAGGCTCACTTCTCGTGAGCTGGTAAGGTAGGTGGCACTTCAGGCTATCACTCCCTGGGTGGGCATAGGTGAGTCACCAGAGTGCCCAAGTCCCACTTCTGAGTCACACTGGGTTTATGGACTATCGATCTCTGATAATTCCTAATTAGTTATTAATAACTAGTTTCATGCTCACTCAGAGGCATAAATTCTGATTATTCATAGTGACAGTTGGTAATGCTCACTTATAACCTACTCTTGTCCTTACCCTATCTGAGACCTGGCCCATTTTTGTGTGTCGTTATTTTTTAGTTGTGTAGTTGCTCTTCCTCATTTTCCTTTCTCAACTTGTCCTTCTGGACATTAAGGTCAAAGCATGCCACTTTCTTGTGACTCTCCAAGGCTTTAAAACATGAGAAACACGCTCAGACCGGCGGTTGCCTCGGGCGGCCTCTCCTTTCTTCCTTCTCACATCCGAAGCTCAGACTTAGTCTGTGGCCCCAGGGGGCTCCACCTCTGGTTTCTCTGTTATCTCTTCAACATCTCACCTCTACAGTATCTCCACATAATTGTAAGAAATATCATAGCTCTGTTTATTGAGGGCCTGCTAAGTGCTGGGCCTTTATAGCACTGTGTTGACTTCTCTCTGATCCTCTCAGTAAGTCTATTGCATCATATTATCTCCACTTTACAAAGAAGTAAGTGAGGTTTTCAGAGGTCAGGTCACTTATCCAAGGTCACAGGTTGAAGTGGAGCTAGCACTTGAACCCACATCTGTCCTCCTCTTTAAGTTCAGGTGCCCTCCACAATCATGTAACAATATTCACTGACCCCTGCTGTGCACCAGGCACTCTTCTGTCAGTTAGGGATAAGCAATGTTCATATCAGATAGAAATCCTCGTTCTCATGGAGCTCATATTCTGCTAAATGCAGGAGTATTGATTAATCATGTTCAGCACTCATTTCTCAACTCTAAGTACCTGAAGATGGGGATTATGAATATATACATAAAATTTTTATAAAGGAATTATTTACTTAAATGCATATGTAATTCACTGTAGCTTAAAAAGCAGGAACCTTGAGGGGCCAGCCCGGTGGCACAGTGGTTGAGTTTGCGTTCTCCACTTCAGCGGCCTGGGGTTCACGGGTTCCAATGCCGGGTGCAGACCTACACACTGCTCATCAAGCCATGTGGTGGTGGCATCCCACATACAAAACAGAGGAAGATTGGCACAGATGTTAGCTCTGCAGATCTCCCTATTTTTCCTTGTAATCCCGGGCCACTGAAGCAGAGCGTGTGAACTCAACTACTATGCCACCAGGCCGCCCCCCAAAGAAGTGATTCTTATCAGAGGATTTCATATGTAAACAACCCTTTACCTTCCCAGGGGTCGTAAGCCACGATCATGGAAGCAATAGCCCTAGTTAGAAACATGAACAATGCCCAAGTTCTGCCCCGTGTGTATGAGGGAGTGTGTGCTTTTCCACATCCTATTGAAAGATCAAGAGGACAGTTCCTTCTTAAGGTATTCATAGCTTTGTGGAGAAGAGAGCTTATATCCATAAAATATCTGTAGAACAGCACAAGAGAGTATGTATTCAAAGGCTAGACTGTGATATGTAGAGAGTACACCCGCCTTTTCGCCTCTCGTGGGAACGTGGCTTGGCTGAGTAGTGGCAGGAGACTCAGTTGGCAGTCTCCGGATTTTGTGTGTACTTGCTGTTTTTCTCGTTGGTTGCTCAGAGGCCTCTGTGTTCCTTCTTCCAGGTTGCGGGCAGAATCCTGTTCGACAAGCCAGTATGGGTGCAGGGATCCCCTACTCTGTTCCAGCTTGGAGCTGCCAAATGATCTGTGGGTCAGGCCTGAAAGCTGTGTGCCTTGCAGCCCAGTCGATAGCGATCGGAGACTCCAGCATTGTGGTTGCAGGAGGCATGGAAAGTATGAGCAAGGTAAGGCCTCTGAAGAGATGGCTGTCCCTGACCTCTCGCTGATAAACTCGTGTCCCTGCCATCGCGGAGTTAATTGACGCATATCAGAGCTGGAGCCCAACAGTAAGCAAATCAACGGAAAATGGGTTCAACTTTGATCCCTACCCGAAGGTTAATTATTCTTCAAAGTGGATGAGAAATCCAGGTTGAAGAAAAAGCTTGTCAACCAGTGTGATTGGAACACAATATATTTTTTTGAAAATGTTACCAAAGTGTAAAATATTTTCTGAACTAAACCTATAGCATTAGTTGCTTGATATCCTTGGTCTTAAATTTCTTTCTTTTTGTGAAGAAAAGTCAAAAACAGATGTTGCCATTTACCTTCCTGCACATGGCAAGGGACCTAGGGACCAAATTTGGTTGACCTTTTGGGGGTGTAGAACATGGGAAAGAGGACCACTGAGTGGTGCCCTTCTCCAGTAGGTTTGCCAGGTGCAATCTGTTTCACCAAGTTCCAGCCCTCAAATTGGCACAGTGGTGGAAAGGAAAAACTATATGCCCTGCTTCCTACAGGCAGTGCAGGGTCTGAGCGGGGGATGCCCTAGGCAGAGGCGGTCCAGCCCAGCCTTTGCTGAGGCCCAGGAAGAGGTAGGCTGAAGGCGGCACACACTTCAGAGTGACAGTGATGGGACCACACTGCTATCTCTGTGGTTCTTTATGAGGTGCTTTCATACGTGCAGTCACAACAGCCCTTACGGGGTAGATGGCATCATTCCAAACTTATAAGTTAGGAGACTGAGGCCCAGAGCCAGGATTCGAGTACAGATCTTGTGACTCCAAGACTTTCCATTCTATTATAGTTGCTATTGAATTGGTAGGAGTTAAGAGGACCCCCTACCGAGAAATCACTCCCATCATTTAATTAGGCAACCTGGTTACTCTCACTGTAGGCATTATGTCTCCCATCAAAATAAGTAGCACATTGTTATCATCACTTAAGGCCTTAGATGAACTCTTCATTTAACAGGTAACAAGTCGCCTCTTTGGAAAGAATAAATGAAATTCTTAAGGAAGTAAGACACAGAATGGATAGGTCTGATGAAAAATGGAAATGGGTAGGTAGGAGAGTAACAGGTTCCCAAGAGTAGGCAGGGTGGAGTAGTCAGCTGACTCCGGGGCCCCAGGCCCTGGGCCCTGGGTGAGGAGGCGGAGGATGGGCCAGAACTGCGGAGTCACAAGGGGGCTAGGCGAAGACGGAGGAACCACTGGATCATTTCAGTGGGAACATAAGGAGAGGGCTGGTTACATCCAAGCCTAAATCCATTTGTCTTTCTTGTTTCCAGGCTCCTCACTTGGTTCACTTGAGGACAGGAGTCAAGATGGGAGAAACGCCACTGACTGACAGTATCCTCTGCGACGGGCTTACAGATGCATTTCACAACTATCATATGGGCATTACAGGTAAGGCAGATATAGCGGAAAACATACGGACTGTAAAAAGGTTAGAAAGATCAGATAATAATCCGCTTTGCGGGGCTTTCCTCTTCAAGGGCAGCAACCAGGTCCTGATCATTTTGTATCCCTAATGACAGAGACGATTCCCCTTTGATGAATGAAATGAGGAAATAGCCCCTCTCTCCTTTGTGACTCCTTGATTATCAGGGAATGTTAGAGGTGGGAAGCACCTCAGAGTTCTTCTGTATCCATCTCTCGTTTGACCACGTGAAGAAACAAGAGCCCACAAATAGTGGTTTTGTGGCAGAGGCAATGTCAGAGATAAACTAGTATTTCTGGTACCCAGCTGTATTCTTTGCATTACACAATCAGGACTTCATTAGGCATCCATCTGGAAAGCTCCTGTGGTCTAGGTTTACTGGGAAAGCAACTGGAAGATTGAAAGAACTTATGTCTTTACTGCATGTAAACGTAAAACTTAACAGAAGGGACATTTAATTTTAGAGTTAAGCATCTTGCTCAAATGCGTGTGGCAATGGCTTTGCTCCTATGGGGAATAAAAACCATATGAAAAGGATGGGGGGGAAGGGCAAGATTCCAAGCCGAGGGAACAGTGTGGGCAAATGCAGGGAGGGAGGGAAGAGCTTGGAGATGTGGGAACAGTGAGAAGCTCAAGGCCTCTCCATCACTGTGTGAGTGAGATCCGCAGCAGAGAAGGCTGGAGATTGTGGGCAGACCACGGAAGGTGCTGTGTGCCCTACCAGGGTCTTACTTGTCATAGCTCTAGGGCAGTTTGTCAGAGTGTGGGTCCAACTAACTGTCTCGGCATCACCACAGATGGTCATGAAAAATTCAGCTCTCAAGGCTTTTCCAAGATGTATGGGCTGAATTTTGTCCTTCCAAAATTTGCATGTTGAAGCCTTAACCCCCAGGACCTCCGAATGTGACTGTATTTGGAGTTAAGGCCTTTTAAGGGGTAATTAAGTTAAAATGAGATCTCTAATGTGGGCCCTAATGCAATCTGACTGGTGTCCTTATAAGAAGAGGAAGAGACACCAGAGATGTGGGCACAGAAGAAAGACCGTGTGAGGACGCAGTGAGAAGGTGGCCACAGAGAGAGACCTGAGGAGCAAACAAACCTGCTGACACCTTGATCTTGGACTTCTATCCTCCAGAACTATGAGAAAATAAATTCCTGTTGCTTAAAAAAAAAGATAGTGGCTCAGGCCATGATGTAGTAATTAGTGAAGACCAGACCTCCTACTAGAAACGAGTACAAAACTGGTCAAAATATATCAAGCAACTGTTTTCACATGTCAACCAACAATCATGTAAGGCTGAGATTCTTGAACAAAGGGAAAGCCCCACTCTCACGGGCTTTCTCCCTGGGGGAACTGTGGCCACAGTGACCTGGGGAGGCAGAGATTGGAGTTTGGAGCTGCTGAGATGCTTGGAGTTTGTGGGGTGGGGTACTGGAGAGAAGAGCTGCAAAGAAGAGGAGCTCCAGAAATCTGCTGTGGGTCCCCATAAGTCTTTGGTCCTATACTTCACTGTGCACGTGCAGGGTAACACCCCACAAAACTTAGAAGAAAACAGGGCTAGGGAGCTGTGAATCAAATGGAGATTTCCTAGATTGCTGGGAGACATAGGAGTTCTGACCAACCAGAGTGAGACCTTACTGAACCCACTGGACAAACTCAATATACTTGCTAAACCACTGGGACAAAACTCTATACTTGCTAAAGATAGTAAAATCCAGATGTTCAACAATATAGCAACTGTAATGTCCAGCATGCAGTAAGAAATTTCTAGACATTCAAAGAGATAGGAAAATGTATCCTATAACCAGGAAGGGGATGGGAATCAGTCAATAGAATCTGACCCCTACAGTGATAGATATTGGAATTAGAAGACAAGGATTTTAAAGGTGCTATTTTACCTATGTTTAAGGATATAAAGGAAAACATGACTTTAGTGGAGGAACAGATGGGGGAAATCTTAGCAGTAAAAGGGAAAATATGGACAAGAACCAAATGAACATTAGAACTGCAAAATCCACGATCTGAAATGAAAAATTCACTGGAAGGCCTACACAGGAAATTGGGGACAGAAGAAAGGGCCAGTGAATTTAAAGATAGAGCAATATATATACAACCTGAAGAACACAGAAAAAATAAACAGCGCCTCAGTGACCTGTGGAACAAAATAAACTGGACAACATGGGTGGAATAGGAGTCAGAAGAGAGAACGAGGCAGGAAAAAATATTGAAGAAATAATGGCTGAAAGTTTCCCAAATCTCATGAAAAAGGAAGTTCAAACACCAAGAAGGTTAAGAAAGAAGCTGCACCTAGGGAAACTGCAGTAAAACTACTGAAAAAGAAAACTAAACGTAAAAATATTTGGAAATCAACCAGAAAAAAACTACATATTTATGGGCAAGGGAACAACAATATGAATGACAGATAACTCATCGAAGACAGTGAAAGCCAGGGGACAAAAGTACTGAAAGAAATTGTCGACCCAGAATTCCACATCACGTCAACACATCCTTCAAGAATTAGAGTGAAATAAAAACCATTTTTAGATTAAAAAAAATGAATCTGTTGCCAGCACACCTACACTACAAGAAATGCTAAAGGAAGTTCCCGAGACTGGAGGGAACTGACACCAGATGAAAACTTGGATCTGCAGGAAGAAATGAGGAGCACCACAAATCATAACTATGCAGGTAAATATAAAAGGTGGTCTTTTTTTCTCTTAATTTCTTTAAAACATATGGCCGTGTAAAGCAACAACATAGCCCTGTATTGTAGGGTTTCCAACATATGTGGTTGTATTGGCACTAAGGATGGGGGAGACAGAACTATACTGTCACAAGGGTCTTAGATTGTATGTGAAGAGGTACAGTATTAACTCTAAGCAGACTGTGATAAGGGTACATATTGTAATCCCACAGTCACTAAAAAATGTGCAGAGTTATAGCCTTAGTACAATCCTATCATAATTGCAGCAGACTTTTTCTTAGAAACTGACAAGTTGATTCTAAAATTTATATGGAAATGCAAAGAACCTAGAATAGCCAAAACAATTTTGACAAAGCAGAAAATAGGACTTAGGCTATCTGATTTTAACACTTAGCATAAAGCTACAGTACTCAAAACTGTGGTTTTGGCCTAAGGATAGGCAGGTGGACCAGTGGAACAGAGTGCAGAGCTCAGAAACAGACCCAAACTGAAATACTGATTTTCAACAGAAGTACCAATGTGATGAAATGGGGAAAGGAAAGCCTCTGATGTTTGTTTGCTTTATTATCTTTTTCTTTAAAAGCTGAAAATGTAGCCAAAAAATGGCAAGTGAGTAGAGAAGAACAGGACAAGCTTGCAGTTCTGTCCCAGAACAGGACAGAGAATGCACAGAAAGCCGGCCATTTTGACAAAGAGATTGTACCAGTTTTTGTATCTTCCAGAAAAGGTGGGTATATACATCATAATGGTTTAAACATCAACGTGGCTATTTATAGGTAAGGGTAATATCCAAAAGGATAATATATAGGAATGTTTATAAATTGTCTCAGTTATGGCTTTCAGGTTGCAAAGAAAAGCCATGTCCTGGATACATCTGAATATGGGGCAGGGGGTGTTTATGGGGTGAGGGGAAGCCGTGTCAGCATTTAGACTCTTGGTCCCAGAGTGCCCTCATGGCTATGTGGGTGCAGCTGGTCTCATGAGAAACTGGAGCGTCGCCTCACGGTTGTTAGGAGGCAGCGGCTGACCTTTTGCCCCTACAGGCTACATCTCCTCAGAAGTGAACATCCATCACCTCCTGTGGCTTCCGTGTGCATTTCCTATTTCTTGAGGGTAGATCTTTGGGGTCACGTTGCTATTGTGTAAAATGGAGTGTCCCAGTCAAGTTCTGTTACTGGTCCCTGACATCTGTGTCCAGTCCCTATGAGATTGGCTTTGACTCTCCCCCATCCAGCCAGTTGTCACCAGCCAAGTCCTTGGCCCCAAACCACAGCAGCCTTCCTCACACAGGGCTGTGAATATGGGAAACGCTCCAAGTCTCATGGAGACAGCGCTCATAAAAGATTTTAACATACGATTTTTGTGTGTACTTTCCTCCTGTTGGAATGAAAATATTTTTTAATAAACCTTTCTCCAAATATGAATCCTTGTATTGTATCTGAGGAATCCACCATTCCTAGCTCATTGACTGCCATCTCTGTACTTATCTTGGGTAACTGATTTTCCTTTTTTAGGTCGTATTGAAGTTAAAACAGATGAGTTTCCTCGCCATGGGAGCAACCTAGAAGCTGTGTCTAAGATGAAGCCTTACTTTCTCACCGATGGCACAGGAACAGTCACTGCAGCTAATGCTTCAGGTCAGGCTTTCGGAAGGGCAGTGGGAGGTGTACCATCTTCTGTGTCTACCAAGTTTATGCCTTCTTTCATTCCATTTTTTACTTATACGCAAATTATTCTAAAACCTTGTCTTAGTTGCTTTAGGGAAAAACGTAGTTTCTCCATATCTGATTACTGACTGAACCTATATAGACACTGAAAGAGTGGATTTGGTTTCCCAGCATCCTAACAAGACATATGGATGAAAAAGCAAATTAGGAACCCACAAGTTTATCTACCACCTTTCTACTTTTCCAAAACCAAATTCCCACTACCTCCTGTGCCATCTGGACTGTTTCTTCCATTTCTTTTCATTAATCTCCCCTCCCCCACTGCTTTAATCTTTCCACTCCTTCTCCCATTAGAATGTTCTGGGGTCAATTATGTCATATTGCCAAACTTACCATTTGTAATTACACTGTTTTCTGAACTATGGCAAATGGCTTTGCCAAGATGTTAAGCATAATTTAACCTACATCTTCAGGTGTTACAAAGTAGACATAGGTACCTAAGTGAAGTTAATGAACTTTTTTTTAGAAATCAAGACATTCGTATTTTACAGGAATAAATGATGGTGCTGCAGCTGTGGTTCTTATGAAGAAGTCTGAAGCTGATAATCGTGGGCTTACCCCTTTAGCACAGATAGTTTCCTGGTCACAAGCAGGCGTGGAGCCTTCCATTATGGGAATAGGACCAATTCCAGCAATAAAGCAAGCTGTGAGTTTAATCCTGAATGTTGGCACTTGTCCTTTGTAACTTCTAATTCCATATTAACTTCTGCCCTTTTTAAACCTTTGCTCAGATCCTTTCCATTCCAAAATGCCAAGACTGAGCTGGATTTTGTTTTCATATTTATTCCTATCAGGTTTCATTTGCTTTCTTTCCCTTTTATGAAACTCTTTCCATTAGCCTTAAAGCTTATTCATTTAGTTGTATGTTTAGTTTTCTTTCCCTACAAGGAGCAGCCATGAACATTTGCATCATGTTTTTTGGGGTTTTGGTGAGGACGATTGTCCCTGAGCTTACATCTATGCGAATCTTCCTCTATTTTGAAGACTTTTGTTTTTCCTTTTTCTCCCCAAAGCCCCCCAGTACATAGTTGTGTCCTAGTTGTGGTATGTGGGATGCTGCCTCAGCATGCCTTGATGAACGGTGCCATGTCCATGCCCAGGATTTGAACCCTGGGCCCTGGCAAAACCCTGGGCCACTGAAGCGCAGTGCACGAACTTACCCCTCAACCACAGGGCTGGCCCCTCTTCCTCTATTTTGTATGTGGAATACTGCCACAGCATGGCTTGACGAGCAGTATAGGTCTCCACCAGGGATCTGAACCCACAAACCCCAGGCTGCAGAAGTGAGGCACGAACTTAACCACTACGCCACTGGGCCAGTCCCATCATATGCTTTTTAGAACCGATTCTATTATCTCACCTCACCTACAAGGAACAGATGTTACTGGTTCAAAATTTAAGAGAGTTTAGAATTTCCAAGGGAAGTTTTATCCTTAACCCTTTAGAATTGGTGTTAGCAAGGCAAAATGCGTGATATCACTAGGCCCCCAAAGTGACAGTTTTTAAGAGACCCTTCACTATCCTACACTATATTCTGCTTTTATTTCTTCAGTGAAGACTGGTTCCACTCAAGTTTTTTAGACTGTTCATCTTTCCTTTAGGTCGCAAAAGCAGGCTGGTCACTGGAGGATGTTGACGTATTCGAAATCAATGAAGCCTTTGCAGCCCTCTCCATTGCGATAGCTAAAGAACTGGGATTAAACCCAGAGAAGGTAAGCATGAGCACGCAGTCCTGAGGAGAGCCTGCAAATGACCATTCACAGCGCAATTTTAAGTTTCATCAGCTCTGTGCAGTTAGAGGACACGGCCCTGGTGCCGGCCAGGCAGCAGTGGTGGGTACTGGGTTAAGGTCCTGTTGGGACGCGGAGTTCACTCATCTTGCTCCCCAAGGTAAAAGACTGAGGCTGCACTAGTTTACTTCCAACACGAACAGGGCATTTTTCTATCTTTTAAACTAAGAAGAAGGGGAGGTAGTTGGGATGGATGTCACAGGGGTATAAACCAGTTCCTAAGCAGTTAAAAATTGAACTTAAAAGGATAGTTTACTGGTACAACATTAAGAGGAAAGGTAGTAGTTTAGGATTTGAACGCTGTGCCCACAGAATAAATGATATAAATCTTTTCCCCTTAGGTCAACGTTGAAGGAGGGGCTATAGCCTTGGGCCATCCTCTTGGAGCATCTGGCTGTCGGATTCTTGTTACTCTGTTACACACACTGGAGAGACAGGGCGGCCATCGTGGTGTTGCTGCCCTCTGCATTGGGGGTGGGATGGGAATAGCAATGTGTGTTCAGAGAGGATGAAATTGCTTAAATGTCATGCTTAAACTAACCTTGAACCTTATTTGTTTTTAAACAAGATACTAAGCTATAATATGTGAAGTCAGAGGACCAAAGTGAGGACGGAAACCATCTCCCACCTCACAAGAACCCAGGCTTGACAGCTTGTTGTACTTTAATTATGTAATACTCGAGGTACAAGACAATTGCATCTAACATTGTTATAAATAAAAGAGAATCAGATCAGCCATCAAGGGCTCCCGAGTGAACAGCATCTTCATAACCTCCATGCTTATCATCTTTGCTTTCTGGGTGTAATTTAATGAGATCATCAATTCGAAGAATTGTAATTGCAGCTTCCGTGGCAAATTTCAAACTCTTAACTTTAACTATGGTAGGTTCAAACACCCCTGCTTGCTTGTTGTCTCGCGGTTTACCATTGACCAAATCAAGACCAATCCTGCAATTTTAGGAAAAAACTATTAAATGGCCTCTTACATAATACACACACATCCCATCCCTTTAAAGGCTATTTCATCCAAATGTTAAGCTTGGAAATGCTGGGACCTTATTCATGGTAGGCCCCTTTAGGATTCAAGTAGTTGATTATGAATAACAAAGCCAGCACTGAAAGAGCTGTAGAAAGGCCTAGATAGCAGTAAAGAAACTGTTTCTAAACATCACTTATCTTATAAAGGAGTTGCTTCAAAATGGCTATGGCTCACCCAAAAGTCACCTCCCCTGTCTCTGTGGGACCCTCCTGTAGGGGAGGTCACTCTACCCACAGAGGCAGGGCGAGCTTAGGAACCAGGGTTGTTAACCAGACACACCAATGCTAATATAATCACTAGTCATCCTTCATGAATTTTAAAAAACCCCAAAACTACCATAGATGCTATACAGATGACAATGAAAAAGACAGGGAGATTGTATGCTTACCATTTTAGATTTTTGCGTTCTGGGTTAACCTGAGCCTCATTATGAAAAGCTCTTAACTTTGCAACCAGATCTGTGGAGTCTTGGGCAGCATTAACTGCCAGCGTATTAGGAATGACAAGAAGCGATCTTGCAAACTCGGCAATAGCAAGCTGTTCCCGAGACCCCTAAGAAGACAGACAATGAGCCATCTTCACAGAAGGAAAAAATTAACACCCAAAGCAGCAGCTAAGGTCTCAGATGAGGTACATTAACAAAATGCCCAAGATGATCCCTCCCAGGCCCATGTCGAAAAGAACACGGGTCTCTAGATGTTCTTACCATGCTGGTTGCGTAGTTTTCAAGATATATGGACAGGGCTGCTTCTACAGCACCCCCACCCGGAACCACTGATTTTGACTCCAAAACTCTCTTCACTACACAAAGTGCATCATGTAAAGAGCGCTCCATCTCATCACACATGAAATCATTCGCCCCACGTAAGATAACTGATGCAGATGTACGAGCTTTAGTGCTGTTAAAAAAAATAAAGTGCAATTCTTAATTCTTTCATAAAGTAAGTCTACACAGAAATTCACTGTTAAGTGTCCTGGTTAAATCCTGCTTACACAGGACATTTGGACATAGAAGCCATGTCTTGGCCATGCAGAAGAGATGAAATGGTTACTCCATCTCAATTTACAATGGCCCAGTATTATTTTATCCCATGCGTATAACTGCTCATATCACTGAGAGACTATAGCAGCAAATCAATGGGAAGGTGATCTGTTCTTATGAATAAAATCTGTGCAGCTTTATAGTTTACTAAGTAGCTCTTACTTTTTGATCAAGATGAGCTCATCATCACAAATTCTCTCCTGCACCACCTCTTCTGCTTGTCCCAACATTGAAGCTTCAAAAGTTTCTTCACCTTCCAAATTGGCCAGGGTTGACAGAATAGTTGCTATTAAGATAATTACAAAGATCTGTAAACAATATTCCCATGAATATTTTCGTATCCTGTCTTAGATTCAGAAACATTTATGATAAAACTGATATATAAATACAAGTTGAAGGTTTACAGTTAGGCAGCAGATAAGCAATTGTCCTTTTATCTTAAGATGAAACTGTCATTTTAAGGTGAAATTAAGTTAAAAAACTTTTCCAGTTATATTTAAAAAAAAAAGGCTCTATAAATGTATTTGTAGCACAAAGCATTGAGTAAAAACTGTTCTGTTTTTGAAGCTGCTTAAGCGTTAACATTCCAATATAAAGAGACATAGTCACAGAAAGTAACATGAAGTATTGTATCTGAGAGCTGGCACAAGACATACCTCCAGAAGCTTTAGCAATGCGTTTAAGGTCCCTTTTTAAAACTCTTCTAACTGCCATGGCACCAGTCTCCACAAAATACTTCAGACACATGTCATCAATTCCACCAGTGGTGAGAATAACGTTGGCCCCAGTTGCCAGGATCTTCTGGATTCGCTCCTTGGTGATATCTGATTCTCTACAGAGATCAAGTATTTGAGGAGTAACCCAAAGTTGTCTTCTGTTTTTTATACAATATAGCTCTAAGTTCCATTAAGTATTTTTCACAAAATTGCAGATTAAGTCATATTAACCATTCCTCCACTTCTATGACCAGAATATCTATCAGACAATTTATAGAAAAGTTCAAGGAATTAAAAATTACCACTTAGCTCTCCCTTACCCCAATCTGAGTTCCTAACCAAGCACTGTGGTGAGAAAGGAAACAGGATCCCTGCCTTCCAGGATCTGGCAGGGGGAGAGACTGCCAACTGCAACCCAGGGACAAGGGTTACTACAGTGGAATGCAGATTACAAGCATACAAGAGGCATAAATCCAGCCTGGCAGGTGGAACAAGGAAAGTCTGGAGTTGAGAGAGGGGCCAAGAGTTGAAATTCCCAGTAGTACCAGAAAATGAAGAACCTTGTAGGGATGTCAAAGAGTCTGGACTGGTAAGAAGTTTAATATTTTTAAATAGGAATAGTAGTGGTATTGAATCTGTGTTTCAAAAGGATCCCAATGTTAATGTGGAAACCTCACTGGAAAGATGAAGGACTAAAGGCAAGGAGGCAATAATTAGAGAGACAGGAATGTTTGCGCTGAGAACAGATGGCCTGAACAGAGAAGTCAACGTTTACGGCTTGGGTAGCTGGGAGGTTCAGCCACTGACTCCTGGAGTGAAATAAATACTAACAGGTTAGAGGCAGGATGAGAAAGTACAGTTCAGCTTTCGACAACATGAGTTTGGTCCCTGCGTTAGTCTGTGAAGCTGCCAAGGGGCACTCATATAGAGCATGGAAATCACCAGCAAGCTGACGGAAGAGACACAGATTTGAAAAATAGTCAATATACAGAGAATTAAAGCCATTTCACTTATCAAAGAAGAGCAATGAGATCAAAGAATTTTTAAAGTGAAACGAATTAAAGATGAACCTCAAAATAAACCTCTCTGTATATACTGACAAAGACTGTGTGCCAGACACTCTAAGGACAGGACTCCAAAATCAGGGGAATCAGTCTACCTTTAGCACTTACAGTCAAAGCCACACAGACACAGGGTTAGAGACTGCAGGGCAGCCGATGGAAGGTGGAGTATAGGAGTCACGGCAGAGTATAATTTAGATCGAAGGAGAAAGAAAAGCTGCTTTGAGAGACTGATCACCTAAAGGGTAAGTAAAAACTTAACCAGTCAACAAGCAGGCAGAGTATGTTCAAGGCAGAGGCAGGAACTTCCCTAGGGGCCCGCGGAGGAAGTGTGGACCCCAGTCCCAGCTGTGGCTGGACCACAGTGAAAAGAATACGTAAGGAATTAAAAGATCTATCCCAGGGCAATGGGAGACCTTCTAAGGGCCCTGGAAGTGATGAGATCAACTTGGCTGCTGTGTGGAAGACCGCCTGGGAGGGGACAAGAGTGAAACCCAGATGCCCAGTTTGGGTGACTCTGCAATAGCGTGAGCGAGAGAATGGAAAGGGAAAACAGGTGATTTTGAGATTTAATTTGAAGACAGAGATCAAGTGATCTTGGTGACAGATGAGAAGGGAAAAGTGTATTAGGTAAACAGAGGAGTTAGGGCTATTTCCTAGTTTTCTCCCTGAGTAGAGGGGTCCTCATCACTAACAGGGCAAAGAGCAGATGCGGGGGTATCAGCACAAGTTCAGTTCCAGACACGCCAATTTTGAGATGCTTAAGCAGCACTCAATTAGACAATCACAGGTATGTTTGGAGCTCAGAGAACTAGATTTTAGAGTTTCCAGCATAGAGACAGTATCTGAAGTCATGGGAATGATGAGTTATCCTGGGGAGAGCAGAATGAGATGGTGGCCGCCCAGGCATAGGAATACTGACAAGGCAGCATCACAAAGTCGTTCCTCCCTCCAAAAGTCTTTCAACAAGTAGTCAAGGGTCTGATAAAGGTCAAGTGAAAGCTGAAAGTGTGTAGTGAACACTAAGCGGTCACAAGTGACCTTAACAAGTGACCTTCCATTGGAGAGCAGAACAGAAAAGAGGATAAGAAGAAAAAGTAAAGCACCAGGGAAGTTTTTGTGTAAATCACTCGGGACACCTGGCTATAAGAGTTGGAGAAGGACGCAGAGTAACTGGAGCAGGATATGTGAGCAAGAGGCTTCTACTGAAAGATAAGAGAGCTACAAGTGGAAACTAGAAAGGAATGAAGAGGAGAATTAGTAGCTGAAGATGCACTTGAGAAGCTGAGAAAGAACAATCCATGAAACAAGACTTCAAGGCAGGAGGCAAGAGGATTGGGAACACTTATTCTAGAGGGACGGGCCTTTGTTGGAAGGACACTTTGTTACATCAGGAAGGAGGGAAGGAAAGTATACACATACAGATAGATTTAAAAGATGACAACATTCCTGACTCTTGGCAAAGACTTCCCGTAGATTTAGTTCAGTCACTGTTCATTTTTTTAAACTAACCAACTAACCATTTAAAAAGCTATTTGAATGGTACGGGTCAAGTGTTAGGCAAAGTGCAGAGCGGTAGCCGACCGAGTGCACACCAGCTCTCTGGCGTGCCAACCAATGAATCGCACCGTCTGTGCCCCTAGGACCTGGCGGGCAGCAGGTGTCAGTCAACACTGCACTGCTGGGTTCCTGTAAGGCTTATTGGAGGAAGCACATTCCTGGATCTATCTGTAATATCAATCCACCCATAAAACCAAAATTCCACAAAAAGCCCAATTTTCATGTAAGTTCTATCACTCCAAATCTCTTTAAACACCATCACATTTTCTAATTTTCCTGGAAATTTATGGAAAATAGTTTGGTTAAAAACGTGAATTTTTAAAATCCTCCAAGACATTCACACTTAAAAAAACCCAGTTGCATAATCGCCATACTCTGCCACCTAGTGACTGGTTGGTTACCTGCCATCATCTATGAGATACAGCACTCATTCTTTCCAGTTAACTATCACCTGTTCTAACAGAAGGGTGATTTACAAACACCCCTTTCAAAGGCCAAAAATAATCTCTCAACATACCTCTGTCTAATCTGGTCCAGTTTTTCAGGGTCTGTAATAACCACCTGTACACCAAGCTTCATTTTTGTTTTCTGCAGGCTGAAGTCAAGGCAAGCAATTTTTGCATTAACTATTCTCTTGGGCATGCCTATAATTAAACATAATATTAAGTTCCTTTACAGTAACTATAAGACTACATTTTATAAAACAACTCAAACATAATAAATAGCACAGAAAAACCATGTAATATGTAAATATACAAATTTAGATTTTACTTTTAACCTTAGAAACAAATTTTTATGGCATTAAACGCATGTACTTTCTTTTAACTTGCATTTTTCCTAAGTTATATGCACTTAAGCTACAAAAGAGAAACTGACAATGCAATAAACAATTTCCTTTCCCCCCTGGGCTTCATTAAAGAACAGCAGGCGCACGTCTTGAATACTTCATCTGAAGATGTACAGTATGCAGTCCACAGAGAGCAAATTTTACCCTTTCGTACTCCTGTTACGCGACCCAATCCCAAACCTTACCCTGGGCTCCCACCACACAGTTGAGCGCATAGCCATTGACGAGCATACTCTCCATCTGACTCCTCCCATGGGCTTTCAGGACGTTAATAGAATTGACTGGATAGCGAGGCTGGCCTCTTATATCTGTGTATTTAATAGCAAGCACAGCATCTACTACCATATTAGCGAAGAAATCACCATTTCTAAGCCAACAGTTAAGGAGAACAAGAAACTTGGACAATGGATGCACATGAAAATCAAGGTTAATTCAAAGGCAGTTCCTCTTAGCAATCTCATCAAAGAAACTAGCATTATTTACACCATCAAAATGCTAGAGTCCTATTTATCACTATTTATAACACATATGACTTTTACCCACACTTTATATCACGCTTCCCCTAACTTTATAGCCTAAACTTGACCGGACCATCACAAGGATACATTCCAATGATTTTGGAAGACATCGACGTCTTAGCAGCATTAATGAGGCAATCTCTTCCAAGTTCATCTGTGTTAATAATTAGATTCTCACTGATATAACGCACTGCTTCCCTGTTTAACATGTGGGAGAGAAAACACTTAAAAATCCACTACTCAAACTTTTCTTAAGTCAGTGTCAAAATGTCACAGGCACCAACTTTGTCCAGCCATTTCATATAGGAGGAGGACACAAACAAATCCTCCCTCTTCAGATCATGGCAATTTTAGTCTATCCCATAAGCATAGCCACTAAAATCTATTTAGGAGAAAATGTGGTAGTCAACTGGGAAAAAAGGATACTGGTCCCACTTACTTCAAATATTACTACCTGAGTGATAAAACACACTCTTTCAAAACAAAATTTAGTCATTAATCAAAACATTTAAAGAACACACTGTTGATATCAAATAATATAAAATTCTCGCTGAATGCAAAGAATCTTACTTGCAAGCAAGTCGATAGCCACTAATAACTGATGTGGGATGAATTTTCTGTTTGACGAGTTCATCGGCATTTTTTAGAAGTTCTGCTGCAATAATAACCTGTGGAGAAAACATCCATTGCTCTAATGTTACTCTGACATTCAACATGTGCAACGCATATGTAAGAATACTAAAATGATTCAGATGTTATTAACCAGAACGGTGACGGTGGTGAAACGAATAACTGGTTATCAGAAAACAAAAAAAGGAAACTCTTTGCAGTTTTACACACAAATGGCCAAAACTAGATGGAGCCAAAAAAATGCTCTAATAAAGCCAGTTCTGCGGTACAACAGACGACTACACATCCACCACCTTTAAAGATTAAACGCTCAAGAGAAGCTCAATGAAAAGTCTGAGTACTCAAAGACCTGTACTATTTTAAGTTATTACTTGGTTTATTTTAAAAAATCATCCTCCTAAGGACACTAAAAAATATTTTCCCCACAAACCACTGCTTGTTTCTTTAGAGCAAATTATGTGTTCTTTACCAAATAACAGTGCTTCTACTACATCGGTGTTACGGATGATCTTTAAAGAGTTTATAGCGTGTTATTGAGCCCATGTTCACTGACTTTCTCGCAATCCCATTCTGAACGCATGAGACTGCCTGTCAGCATTTAAAATATAAAAACACCTTTGTTTTTTTTTTAAAAAAACTGGTAACATTTTTTTCTCTAGATAATTATAAACACAAGGCTTTAGAAATTTCCAGGCCTCAGGTCATAAAGGGGGATGAGAAAACAAAACATAAAAAAGAGACTATTAAAAAAAAAAAAACCTTTGTGTGATCTATGAATATTGTCATAGCTGAGGGGGGAAAAAACTCATAAAACTTGTGAAAATCAACATTTAAAATGAGGGAACTATTCTTTCTTAATTTTATTTTTTTTACCTAACTTGTGCAACCTAGCTATAACCATCACCTTTCAAGTTTTGTTTCTGAATCATTACCCAAGCAACAACTTAAATTTCCTGCCTCTCAAGGATGGAACTTATTTCTGACACAGAAGCAAAGGACTGACTTCAGTTTCCCTTTCTGAAAGTTCAATTCTAGGACAACCACTAGGCTTTACCCTCTCCCACTCGGTGACTACCTACCACGGAGGTAGTTCCATCTCCCACTTCTTTGTCTTGCAGGTCAGCTAGCTCACAAAGAACTTTAGCTGCAGGATGCTCTACCTCCAGCAACTTCAGGATGGTTGCACCATCATTAGTAATGGTTACATCCTAAAAAATTTGCAGAGGAGGAAAGAAAGACAACAGTCACCTGGAAAAACAAGACAGCCTCTACATTAACACAGCCCCATTACGATACAGATTCATTTCTACTACACTTTCCCACACCAGCATTCTGACAAAAACAAATAATCTGACAGTAAAATATTTTTAAAACTACCTTTTTTCTTTAAAGTAACAAACATCTAGGTGTACTTACACCAATATCATCCACCAACATTTTATCCAAGCCAACTGGACCAAGAGAACTTTTTACAATATTGGCAATAGAAGCTGCAGCCATAACTGTACAAATAAAAAAAGAAATGAAATTAGAAAAATCCACTACTCCAAAAGGCCACCGTTTTGGCCTAAAGAAAGTAAACGACATCCAACAGCTTGTGAGTTTTCCAAATCTACAAGTCTACCCTAATTACTTAAAAATTACCTACTGAAAAGTCCAATACGGGTAGGGGAAGACTAGCAAAATTCCGTTGGAATTCATCTAAAATGGGATGCCAAGTGTTTTAATATAAAAGTATCCACTTCATTGCCCCATAGAATAAAAGTCATCTACTGGTTATAATTCCGGGTCCAGCTACTCCTCCACGCAAAAGAAAAAAGATCCATATCAGCCTTTCCCTTCAGATTTTGACAGTTATTTCCTTTATACTGTTAAAATCAATATGGTCTTTGTGAACCAAAAAATCGGCCATCCAAAGGTTCTAACTTACTTCAAATTCGCCCAAGACAAAAATTAAGAACCTATCAAACAACGGTAAGATCGACAGGCATCCATGACTTCAACGGGTAAACGCTCTCGAGAGGCTCAACCACCACAAATGCCTTAGTTCGTATTAAGGTTTACGTCGACAAATCCATCTCAAGCACCGCTCATGCTAACATGCAACTAAAATCTTGGCAGCTAAGGACAAAAAGCTGCCAGCGACAAGTGGGGTGAGAACTGGATGTGGACCCGCATCCACTGCAGATGATCCCGGGGGAGGGCGGGGGTGAGTGGAAGGCGGACAACGGGCAAGTCATCTCTTGGCGGCCATTTGCCCACCAGTGAAACGAGCAGTTGAACCCAGCCTTTTCCGGTGAATGGCCCTAGAACGAGGCCCCGTGGCCGGGACACGCGCTCCACCCGCTTAGAAGGGGAACAGAAGGGGCACAGGCACCGGACCGCGGGGGCCTCCCGGCGTGGCCGGCACGTGCCGGGGCGCGGGACTCGCTCTCCAGGCCGGAAGCGCTCTTCCCACACCAGCGCCTGGACCTGCACGGCCGACCCCGCCACCCGCGCAGCTCCCCAAACGTGGAGCGCCCCGGGCATCCCTCCCCTACGGGCCGCCGCGCCCCCTCGAGGTGGCCAGACCGGCGGGGGTCGGAGAGCCCCCGCCCCGGGAGGAGGCCTTTTTGAGGAAAGAGAAGGAAACTGAAAGCCCGGCAGCCACAGGCCCAGCAGGGCGGGCTGGGGGCCCACACCGCCGCCGGCCCACTCAGGCCTCGCCCGCCCTTACCGTTCTGGGAGCGGATGGCCTCCCCGGTGCTGCGGTCCCCAAACACGGACAGCGGCCCCTCCATCTTCGCGGCAGGGCACACGTCGAGCTTCGCTCACACCGCAGGCAACGAGCGGATCGGTCCCGAGGCCGGGCGGCGGTGGCAGTGGCGGCAGCGGCGGCAGCGTGGAACGGGCCCGAGCGACGCCGCGGGGACTGCTGGGAACACCGCTCCCACTCCCCGGGCCCGCCGCAGGGCAGGACGGGAAAGAAAGGACAGGGGGCGGGGTGAGAAGTGAGAGTGGGCAGGAAGTCAGCAGCCGGAAGAGGGCGGGTCCAGCACTTTCGCCCAATAAGAGAGCGGATGAGGAGGGCGCGAAGGGAGGAGAACGGAAGTCAGGATCTGGGGCCGCTGCGGGAAGGAGGCACTGGGCTGAGGCTTCTCCCCAGGCATGGGTTGCGCGTGCGCCTTTGCGCATTCTAGTGCCTTCTAGAAAAGGTGGTGGGTAGGGCGGGGCTTGGAGTTGGGGTGTGACAGGAGGGGGCGGGCCCTTCTCTCAGGTTGAGCTGAGCCTCTGAGTCTAGCGTGGTCGGGTTCTCCTTGTTCTCCTTCAATGTCGCAGCTTGGTGGAGAGCGCGCGGCAAGTCGCAGGCTCTGTTCTGGGCTCTCGAGTATAAACTTGAGGCCTCAACCGGGGTGGGACACGCCAGGGTTTCCCACGGGCCATACGGGAAGACAACCGGCGTGTCTGAAAACTGTGCATCGTGCGCTGTCCCGTTTCCTCCCAGTGCCCATCTGGGGTGTGCGTGGGCCCGACAATGGTCGGTCTAGGCTTTGTGACCAGATGGCCCAAAAACAATCGTAAAGGGAAGTTAACGAGCATCTTACATGCCGAACTCCGGGAAGGCCGCTGCTCAAACTAACGGGTCGCGCCCCACCCGCAAGTGCGTTACTGCGAGTTGATTGGTTGCCCCCAGCGTCTGCGTGCCCCCAGCGTAAGCGGTGATTGGAGGAGCGGAGGTAACAGATTGCCCTCTCAGCCACTCAGCGGCAGGGGGCTTGTTCGTCCCTGGTCGCGGCGCCGATGCTCTCTGCGATCCGCAGACCTTCCCTGAGTTAACATGGCTGCGGCCGGCGAGTCGCAGGGACCCCGGTGAGGAGGGGAGGCGAGGTTTTTCCGAGACTTTGCCCGCGATCTCCCCAGCGATGGCGCTTCGGTTGCGGTTGTGGGAGTTGTTGCCGGTTTGCAGGAACCCCGGTAATGAATCTTGCTTCACTTAAACTCTCAGATGACCCCCCAGTGTCTGCACAATAAATGCATATTAGGTCGTATTTTGTGTTCGGGATACCCACCGAAAAGTAAACGGGGTAGCCGCATTACGATGATCGTCTCAGACAGCTAAGGACCAAGGTCTGCGAGCGAGGACTACAGCTTGTGACCGAACATCCCTTCTGTCCCCCTTCCCGGCGCGGAGATTGGGGGTGGGTGGGTTTGGGTAGTAGATCGTATTCTCGCGCTGTCCGTATTCGTCGTTCCTTAAGATCCGTGCGGTGGTTTCCGTCCGCAGGGTGCGGGGTCGCGGCGCTCTCCACCAGATCCACGCCGGCCGTGAAGCCTCACAGGGACCCTCTGGACAACGAAGCGGTTGCCCCCGAGTTCACCAATCGGAACCCCCGCAATCTGGAGCTCTTGGCTGTAGCCAGGAAAGAGCGGGGCTGGGGGACAGTGTGGCCCTCCCGCGAGTTCTGGCACAGGTAACGCAGGCTGCTTGTCAGTGATGGACAGCGGTGCGCGGTGCCCTGCGGAGTTCTCATCTGTTCGTTCGGCGCACGGGCCAGGTGCTGCTGGGGACTCTCAGGAGCCCGACTGCGGAGGGCAGGGGGGCAAGCAAGAAATAAATAGGTGTCACGGAGAAAATCTAAAGGGGATGAT
Source organism: Equus przewalskii (assembly GCF_037783145.1). Lineage (NCBI taxonomy): Eukaryota > Metazoa > Chordata > Mammalia > Perissodactyla > Equidae > Equus > Equus przewalskii. The sequence continues at coordinate 8,492,615 of NC_091862.1, read as the reverse complement.
GTAGAATGGGGGGCTGACTGTGTTGCCTACTAAGGCCCCCCTGAAAGATAGGAAGAAGCCAGACTATCTGCCAAGAAGAGCCTTCCCAGCAGAGGAAACAGCTAGGGTGGGAATGAGCTTGCTGTGTTTGGGAACTAAAGGGCCTGCGTACTTGGAGCCCAGTGGGCAAAGTGGCGAAGGGTGTAAGATGGAAATGGAGGGGGAGGTAGGAGACACATCGTTAGCGCTGTAAGGGAAGTAAGCATTACAGACTTCGCTTTCACTGCAGTGGGATTTTAGGAGAGGATTTGAAGTTTGAGCCTGAATGCAAGATCATTGTGATTGCCTTGGGGAGAAGTTTAAGGGGGCAAGAGTAGAAGTAGGAAGACCAGTCAGGAGTCTGTTCGTTATTGAACACTTTCTATTTGCCAGGCGCTATGCTAGTTGCTTTATGTGTTTTTTCTCATTTGATTCTTAAAACTACTTTATGTAGCAGGTACAATAATTTTCCCCATATGAGGATGAGTTAAAAATCATAACAGTGTGACAGATTTGTTCAGCAAACATTAGGCCAATATTAGCTCATGGGCATTGTGCTCGATGCAAGCGATGCAAAGATGAAGTAGATGTCATGTCAGCCCGTCAGCAAAAGTTTTAACAGTTTTGTAGTGGAAGACGGAATAGGGATAATCAAGTGTGACAGTCACTCTGATGCGTGTTTACTTAGTGAGTACAGAGAGGAGTCAAAGAAAGGAGTAGGCAGTTCAGTTCTAAATAATCTAGCTTTTAAGTCTAAAATTCTTTCCCACACTTAACCTATTACTTTTACCTAATATTTGAATCATTTAAATAATTAGAAAACTATTTCCCCCTTTTTTTTCCTATCTGCCCTATTGGCAGTATTATCAGTATAGAATTTTGGCATTTACAGTACCAAGTGACCTTAGAGGTGATGAGTCCGTCCCCTTTTTTTAACAAATGGTTTAAGTCAAGGATCAGCAAACTATGGCCCATGGGCCAATGCTGGCTTGCAAGCTAAACATTTTTACGTTTTCTTTAAAAGGTTGAAAACAATCTAAAGAATAATATTTTGTGCCATGTGAAAATTACATCAAGTTCAAATTTCATTATCCACAAAGCAAGTTGTACTGGAACACACTCGTTGTCACCTGGCTGTTGTAGTGCTGCTGTAACTGAGTGGAGCAGTCGCGACAGAGACCAGATGGCCCACAGAGCCCAAAATCTTTACTCTCTGACCCTTCACAGAAACACTTTGTTGATCCCTTAAGTTTAAGAAATTGTGATTTTTACTAGGGATCCTGGCAAGACCAGGAGTAGAACCCACATTTCTAAATCTAATGCTCTTTTTCCTATTTCACACTAAGAATCTTAGTGTAATCTCTAATTCCAGTGTTTTTTTTAATTGAGCTTAATTTTTAAATGTGTGATATATATACACGTGTTATAAAATCCAAAGGAATACTGTTTCTTATATGATCTTCTAGGGATAATCTATGCACATAAGTATAAATTGTAGTTTTTAAATCATAAATCTTAGCACACGTATACTGTTCTGCATCCCCCATAAAAATATGTCTTGGACGTCCTTTGTGTTGGTTAGGGACATTGGCTCTGGAGCCAGACCCCTGGACTTCAATCCCAGCTCCATTACTTACCATTGGTTGTCATCTTGCTAAAGTTACTTAACCTTTCTCTGTCAGTTTCTGCAGCCTAAAAAAAATTGAAAATAATAAGGGATCATTTTGAAACATGAGCTATACCTATAAATAGTTAGGACAGTGCCTGGCACAGTAAGTCCTCAATAAATGTTAGCATCATCATAGTCATAAAGTGCTACTTCATTCTTTTTAGAAACTGTTGAATACCATTGCGTGGATGGTTTGGTTAACTGGCTCCCTATTGATGGTCATCTTTTATGATTCCAAACAGTGTTGCAATGAATTGTGTTGTCCATGCATTTGATCAGTAAGATTAGGTATATTTTCATGGGTTTGTGTCATTAATATTCTCCTTTTCTATGAATAGTCAGTTCAAATCGTTTGCCTATTCTATTATTTGTCACTTTCTTATTGATTGTCGGAGGTTTTTTACATATTTTGGAAATTAATCCTTTGAACAATATATGTTTAAAATTTTTGTTTTATTGCTTGCCTTTTGACTTGATTTTACTGTTGGTTTTTTTGTTTTGTATCATGCAGAAAACTTTGTCAATCTTTTCTTTTACAACAGCCATATGACATGGTTTGTTGTCATATTTAAATAGGCTTGCCTTACTTTGAAACTCTCAAAAAATTCTCCCACGTCGGCTTCTCGTATTCTTACGATTTCAGTTTTTACATTTAAACTTTTGATCCATCGTATGTTTATTTTGGTGTTAGCTGGGAAGTAAAAGCATAGAGTAAGCATATCCTTACGCATCTAAGCATCAGCAACTTAGCTCTGCCTCCTCAAATGCTTTGGGAAGTAGATGCTGTATAAACAAATCTCAGCTTTCAGAAATACCGAATTTCTCCTGGATTTTTGAGGTGAGGTGGAAATGTTTGGTTTATTATTATTGAGGATGTCCTCGTAAATGCAGAGGAAAAGCACCTTTTCCTGTAAAATCCAGGTTAAGTATGTTGAAGTAAATGAACCAAAGGTTACAGTCTTGAGAAAGATTTAGGCTTATTCACCTGAGGTCATTTATCTTTAGGATTCTTTTCTGATTTTATTCTTTTCTCACCTCCTTTAGGTTGCGAGTCATAAAGACTCAGCATCACATAGAGGCACTTGTCGAGCATCGCAGTGGCAAGGTTGTGGTTTCAGCATCCACGCGCGAATGGGCTATTAAAAAGCACCTTTATCGAACCAAAAATGTGGTGGCCTGTGAGAGTATAGGACGAGTGCTGGCAGAGCGATGCTTAGAGGCAGGAATCAACTTCATGGTCTACCAACCAACTCCCTGGGAGGCAGCCTCAGACTCGGTATTTTAGTTTTCATGTACTTGTGTAAAAGGTGGTGTGTGAGTTTGCGACATCAGATACTCACATAATAATAATAGTTCTGTTTATCAAGTTCTTTCTGTGTGTCAGACCCTGAGGTGAGTATCCTGACCTGCATTCTGTTGTTTCATCCTCACAGCAGCCCATGGGTCAGGACTGGTGTTCTCCTGTTCTGTATGGAAGTACCCTGAGGCTGGCATGCCCAGAGTCACAGGGTGACTGATGCTATAGCCATGGTGTCAACCACTCTACTTCGCTGTCGTATATTCACGTCTTGTCTATATCATATTTTTAAATGCTGCTAATCCTTGACATCTCTACATTCTCTTTTCATATCTGTGACATTAAGATCTCTTTCTGAAAAACTGATGTAGCCTGAGGTGGTGCCACGGAGCATTTGCTCCTTGTTATTTTTCTTCCTCTGGGGAAGTGAACTGTTGATCGGCAGCTCACTGGTGGTGCTGACTTGATCTTTTCCTTTTTCCTGCTCTTTAAAACCAGCTGAAACGACTGCAGAGTGCTATGACAGAAGGCGGCGTGGTGCTGCAGGAGCCTCGGAGAATCTATGAAGGAAATTCAAGTGGTGCTGGGAACGGGTCACTGTAAAGCTGTTGGCTCTTACGTCCATCGGAAGAGAGCATCTGGAGGAACACCCGGCTTGGAAGTTTTAGACGATAATGTGATGGTGGAATGTTATTAGTAGTTAAGGTTATCCCGTCCTCGCCTTGTGTTTTTTTTTTAAATCAAGGGCTAAATTCTTCCCCTCTCTTGGACATGAGACATGTATCTGAGAAACGCTGTCACCAATTATAATTAACTTTTGAAGAACAAATTAAACATTGTTTATAAGTTAGAGAATAAAGGCACATTATGAACTCATCTTCTGGTTACATGGAATTTTCTCCGCCTTTGAGCTCACTGTAACACAAGCATGAGGCTGATGCAAAGCACTTGTTACCGTGTCGGCCTCGTTCTGGGTGCTCTCAATAAATGATAGCTGTTGCTGCTCAGGGTTACAGGTGGTTTTTTGATAGGCAACGTCACCATCAATCAATTTATTATAAACAGTAATGTGAAGATAAAAGGGGCAAATCCTGATCTCAGTTGGGCTCCTGGATCCTACGAGACAGAACCAGATTTGCAAGGGAGCAGTGAGGAACTGAGAATGGAGGTGGAGACAGACAGAGTTAGTGGATACTAAATTTGCCACGAAGTGAAAATTTCTTAGATAACAGGTGGAGGTTGAGGGGCATTGAAGTTGATCTAAAATTGAAGCTGGGGTAGGTGGGAATCAGGGCAGTTCTCTTAAAGGAGTTGATTAAATCAAAGTAAGGTGTTAACTCTTTCTGGCAATTAAGACGAATCTGGGGCGGAAGAACCTGTAAGCAGTTAAGGTGGCTTCCAGAGCATTTTCCCTTCCATTTTTAAATGTATACCCTATTATATATTTACGTACACGTGAAATAACACCACTACTGTCAATCTGAGTATTCAATACATTATTTTTAAAAGATAAATATGTATGCACCAACATTTTTAAAAGGTAGGATTGATTCTGAGAGGCCTTTGGAATGCAATTGTGTAGTAATCCCCTTTTGATCAATAAATACCCCAGTGGAGACATATAAAAATGGATATTATAGTTCTGTTTTCTTCCCTCATCTTAAAGATTAGTTGGAGCATCTTGCTTTGAGGACCACGGCACTAGAAATCTGTTCAAACAAGTCTAGAATTCAAGGGAGGATATAAAGAAGACTGGAATAGTGGCTTTGGAAATTGTCAAAAACAGCATGCACCTGTAAGTGATGCTGTAAGTAGGAATCTGTTCTGCAAAGAATATGATTGTGCTAGATCAGCTGTGTGCACCAAGGACTCCCAGTTTGATGGGCAATTCTGGAGGCTTTGTGTGGCAAGTTTGATACAAAGTGTTGTGTAGACAGCAATGATGCTGATAAAGTGTGGAACAAGATGGGCTGTCGGGGAGGGATGGGGACAGACCAACATTGGCAATGATGGCGAAGTTGGGAAGTGCCGATTTAGAAAACAGGCCTTGCTTCCTCCATATCCTCCTCGCTGTGCCTCCTTCAGGTGCTGTTTACCGGTCTACTTTGTCTTACCATGCACCTTAACATTCTAGGTCTACATAAATAACCTTCTTATCTTATATAGGGACTGCAAACAAATCAGTGCCAAGCAAGGTCAGTAGGCTCCGACTGCAAAGCCGGAGCCTCAGCATCCCTTCGCCCCAGCGGGCAAGGTGTAAAATCCAGCACCTGCGGGTGGGCGTGCGAGCAGGTGGCCGCGCCCCGGGGCTGGCGGGCGCGGGGGCGGCCGGTTTCCCGCGCGAGCCCTTTAAGGCGGCGGCGCGGCGGAAGCGCGTGGCCGCACCGGGCGCCTCGGCCGAGCGACGTGGCCATGGACGTGGGCGCCGACGAGTTCGAGCAGAGCCTGCCGCTGCTGCAGGAGCTTGTCCTGGGCGCGGACTTCGTGGGTGAGGCGCCGGCATCGCGGGCCCTGTGGCCGGAGCCCCAGGCCCGGTCGAGCCTGGGGCGGGGGTGGCGCGGGTGGGATGGGTGGGGCGGCGGGGCGAGGCCAGGCAGGACGGTCGCCAGGCCGCGGGAGGCTCAAAGGGGGCCCCTCCGAGGGACGGGGACAGTCCTTCCCGGGCCTGGGCCGTGGGACGTTAAGCAGCAATTACCCCTTTGACCCCACTAAGAGCCGGTGGAGCCGGGCGGAAGGAAACGAGGTGGCCTGGCTGGTCCTTGCCGTGGCTGCCTGCGTTTTCCCTTTCTCACCTCCCCTGGGCTCTTGAGCACCAAGAAGGCGAGCCGGATCCGTGTGCCACCTGCAGCATTTACAGCTTGAAGAGCAGTGGCGATGGTCTGCAGCAGGGGACTCTTGTCCTCTTTGCCTCCCCCACAGGTCTGGACATAGAGTTCACCGGCCTTCGTTCCAACCTGTCTCGACCCCAGCAGATCAGGTAAAGCGAGGCTGCCTTGAGCCCAGCTGGACGCCCTCACGGGGGCTGCTCTGCCGAGCATCCTGGCCACCCAGCGTTGCTTTTCAGCAGGCACTCTGTTAGCACGGGCGGGCAGGACAACGTTTTGTATGGGGGCTGGGGCCCTGGCCTTTGTCGCTGAATGCTGGTAGGGTTCCCTCCTTGTTGTAACAAGGGAAAATGCTGCCCCTGGTTGAAAGGTCCTGATCCAGCGTGGAGGGGGTGGCGCCTGGGTGCCGTCTCATTGCCTCTAGGATGAGATGCCTGTTTGTCCACAGTCTTTTTGACTTGCCATCCGAGTGGTATCTAAAGACGCGCCAGAGCGTTCAGCAGTTCACCATCTGCCAGATCGGTGAGTGTAATCTTCAGCCGTTTGTCATCAGTAACTGAAGGAGGTATTTTTATTGTCTTTGTGATTCTTACTCTTAAAACAGCCTTGACACCTTTCAAGGATGTTGGCTGTCATTTTATGTGCCTGTTTGGTTTTGGCCATGTTATGCCTATGGGGCCTAACACTTCGGAACAAGCAGAAACCCAATTTTCCAGTGTTGTTCCTATGCCAGAATAAATCGCCTTAAGGAACCTGTACCATCTTTCAAGGAAACGTGTGTGTGATTTGTGTTTAAAGAAAACTTATACAAACAAGATCATCCTATAAACAATTTGTCCTGCATCTTGTTTTTTTTCACTAATGGGGTTTAGAGATCTTTCTCTATCAACATATACAGATTTCTTCATTTTTAACAATTGTGTTGTAGTCCAGACTGTGAAGGTACCTGTTGATTCAGTCTCTTAATGATGCATTCTTTGGTTACCCCTATGTGTAATAAAACAAGGTTGCATTGACTCTCTCGATACTTATGTATTACGGTCCTTTTGTGAGTGTGTGTGTTTGATATACTTCTAGCAGTGGAACTGTGGAGTTAAAAGAGGTGTGCATTACAATAGTGGTTTGTGTTGCCAAACTCTTCCTCTCCCTACAAACCATCCACAGAGTTGTGGGACTCTCACTAACAGCCGTGAAGGTGCCTGTCTCCTTCACTCACTCAGGGCGTCGTCAGTCAGTCTTAAATTTTTTGCCCACCTGGTAGAGGGAAAACGATCTAATCATTACTGATTTACATCTGTAATACAAGGTCAACAAACTTTCTGTAAAGGGCTAGACAGTAAATATTTTAGGTTTTGCCGGCCGTGTGGTCTCTGCCACAACTACTCAATTCTGCCGTTAATAGGGAATCAGCCATAGATGATAAGTGAAAGAGCATAGCTGTATTCCAATAAAACTTTCCAAAAACAGGTCGTGAGAGAAATTTTACTGACCCTTGCTTTTCCTATGAATGATGGTGAGTGTGTGTGTGTGTGTGTGTGTGTTTTACTCTCTATCCTTGTCTTTTGCTATTTTTCTATTTTTCCTATTGTAAGACCTCTTTGAAAAATATGGGAAACAGCACTCAGGTATGTTTCTGTTGCTCTCCCCCTACTCTGAAGTCTTTTTCACTTGGGGTGTGGTCTTTTTAGCAGTACGGACACTTTAAAGCCATTAAATATATAAATCTTCATGGTTTTTACTACTTCCTTGGCTTAGTTTTAAAACTACAAAAATGTCACTATTTCTATGTTTGAAGAACCATTCACAGCCACAATTTAGTAATTTCAGTGTGAATTACAGTTGACAGTGCTCATGTTTCGGATCTGTCTCTTTCTGTTTTTTCGTTTGTTTTGTTCAAAGAGGTTATCCTATTCTAAAGCCAACACATTGTCTTTGGATGCAAAATACTGTCTAAAATGTTTTGTTTTTGGAGTTAACCGCTGGTAGCTAATCTTGGTCTTCATTGCCTCCACTGTCTTTCTTCCAGGATTGTCTGTGTTCTCCAGTATTGAAGGAGAGTCAAACAAGTATGTATGAAGACCTTTTGCAAAACACCCGGCTTGTGCCCATTTGTCTTCTCCACCTGCTTCCTTCCGAATTCTGCTTCAGGCTCCAAATTCTGACCCCCTTGGCCCTGGCTATTCCCTATGCTCTCCTGCTTCTGTGCCCTTCCACTGCTGCCCTCCGGCCCAGATTCCTGCTTGTCCTTGAAGTCTCTCTCAAAGCAGCACCTTTTGGGGGGCCTTCCCCGACACCCCTGCCCTGAATCTTAGGTGTCTTTTCCCCATTTCTGTTATTGCCTTCGGGGTGGCAGTTAACACAGTGCTACAGTGAGGGTGCCGTATCTCCCAGACACCGACAGGCAGGCTCCTGGGCTCAGGATGGGGGGGTAGGCTCTGCTCCCGAGGGCGGGATCTTTGCCTTTCTTCGTTGCCCCCGGTGCCAATCATGGTACAGGAAACGCCGACGTTCACATCCTCCTCCAGTGAAAGGAGGAGCCCACGCTGAAGTCTGCTGTATGAGCCAGAGTTTTAAAAACGATTTTGGCTTTTTCTGGTTATCTTTTTTTAATAGGTATGTAGCCCATTCATGTAACTTCTTTCTCTTCCCTACAACGTTTGGGATTTTGGATTCGGAATTCTCTTTCCAGGCTTCCAGTGTTCAGTTTTTGAATCAGTACGGCTTCGACTACAACAAGGTACAGCATCGGAGCGGGGAAGCGGGGAGGTCTGAGAGCTCATCTGGTCCCTCTGGTCTGAGTCCTCTTTCCTGTCCCTTTCCTCCTTGTCCACGTGAAACCAGACAAGGAAGATTTCTTTTCACTCTGCTACCCAGCACAAAGGATGCCTCTGACTAGTCTTCTTGTCTGTTCCCGTCTTTAGTTTCTCAAAAACGGAATCCCGTATATGAATGAAGAACAGGAGAAGAAAATTAAACACAACATCCTCACTGGGAACTGGAGCGTTCACAGGTGAGGCCTATAGCTCTGGGGGCTTTGCAGGTTTCTCTGTCACTGGTGTTTTTCTGCGTTTCCCATGGGTAGGCGTGCTGTCTCCAGAGCGTGGTGACCTCATGCTGTTACCTTCAGCTGGGGTGGCTGAGCGCATGCACGGTGACCTCATGCCGTCAGCTTCAGCTGGGGTGGCTTCCGTGGCATGCGCTCAGCCCAGGGCAGTAGCTCGAAGTGCTGGTGATTCCATTCCTGTGACTGAGCAGAGAAGCCTATCACTGTGTTGAGTGTGATTTTAGTGTTTAAAAGTGGAGGGGAAAAAGGAAAAGGTACTCGAAGCAGGAACTCCACTCCAGTGCTGGAGGAGGAAAATTGCTCTGTTGGACTTATCGTGAGATGTCATGTTGGCTTTCAATGTGATCTTAGGGGTTTTTCAGGGGTGAATCATGGGTAACCATGACCGTGCGGTCACACACCTTGGCTTGGACACATAGCCCCCCATGCTTGATCCTGCTGTGTTCCCCGAGGGCAGGGGCTCTGCCTTTTTTCTCTGCCCTCCAGTGCCTGTCCTCATACTTAAAACCTGGAACTGCTGTAGAGCTGGCGACAGGAGTGATGGAGTGAGTGGCAGTGTTGTGTGGTGGAAGGAGCAGGCCACCCGGTGCCAGGCAGTCCCTGCTGTCAGCTAGTTGCATCGTTTGAACAAGTCATTTAAGCTCTTTGGCCTGTACATTCTTCGGCTTTATCAGGAAGGGGGTTAAATGAGACAGGTTTTAACACTGGAATGTTATAATTATCTGGTCCACATAATTATCTTATGTAATATTGGAGTTGTCTTTGTTTTGTTTCTGTTTTTTGGAGGAAGATTAGCCCTGAGCTAACATCTGCCACCAGTCCTCCTCTTTTTGCTGAGGAAGACTGGCCCTGAGCTAACATCCGTGCCCATCTTTCTCTACTGTATATGTGGGACACCTGCCACAACATGGCTTGATAAGCAGTGCATAGGTCCACATCCGGGACCTGAACTGGCAAACCGTGGGCTGCCAAAGTGGAAGGCATGAACTTAATCATTATGCCACTAGGCTGGCCTTTAAAAATGTAGCTTTTTGTAAGGGAAAAGCAATTTGAATTCTTAATCTTCTGTTATTTTCGAATGTTGGAGAAAAGTCTTTCCTTATCTCAAAATAACATCCTGCTCTTCTGTTTCTAACACGCGAGGAGACACGCTTACCAAGGTGCTGTCTTTTCCTTATTTCACCAGCTGGTGCTTCATCACCTCTGAAAGCTGAGTTCAGAAGCCAGGCCGGCAGTAGTGCTCAGTGTAGGCTAGCTCCTGGTACCTCTTCCCTCAGTGTCCTTGTGAAACAGAAAGGGATGGTGCGTTCCTGTGAGTGTGTGGGAGAATATGGGCCAGGTGTTTGACTTCTTATTACAGAACAAGACTTGGAAAATTACTGGTCTTTTTGGGGTCGCTTTTTTTTTTTTTTTTTTTTGGAGGAAGATTAGCCCTGAGCTAACTGCTGCCAATCCTCCTCTTTTTGCTGAGGAAGACTGGCCCTGAGCTAACATCAGTGCCCATCTTCCTCCACTTTATATGTGGGATGCCTACCACAGCAGCATGGTTTGCGAAGCGGTGCCATGTCTACACCTGGGATCCAAACCGGCGAACCCCGGGCTGCCGAAGTGGAACGTGCAAACTTAACCGCTGTGCCACCGGGCCAGCCCCTGGGGTCCCTTTTCTTGCTTAGATCAGTGTTAAAACTGGTGGCCTCAGAAACCCCTCCCCCGTTACCGTCGTCCTGCGGTTCTGGTGGTGTCCTCTAATGCTTCTGCTTTCATGTGCCCATTTCCAGTTCTCCGGATAAAGACCAAATCAAGGTGGTGATTGATGAGGTGACGCGGTGGCTGGACCTGGCAGCCGAAGGTGACTGGATGACTCTCCCTGGTATTGCTGGTAAGCAGAAGGCTGCCCCCCTACCTGGGAGTGTTGGAGGTGATCACTGTCCCCTCCCAGGGGGTGGGGGCATACTGTCTTCTTCCTGTGGATCCTGGGCATTGGCTCAACAGACATGTGGTCCTTGTGGTTAGATAAAGCTCTGACCTCAATTCGGAAGTTGAAGGCTTTTCAACCTACTTTTAATGTTAAGGCTGAGGAAGCAAAGTTCCATTCAAAGCCATCGTTTTCGTCCCAATCCTGAGTGCCCCACGTACTCCTCTCTTAGTTGCTTTTGTTAATCTCTGGATTGCTCCCCGATGGTGCAAGCTGGCATCACAATGAACATCTCGAGATTAGTGGTTCTCAGCCCTGGTCAGTGGACCCTGGGCATCTCTGGGACCCCTTCCAAGGGATCCACAAGTTCAAAACTATTGTCAGGCTATCACTCAGCTACCACTCGCCATTGTCATTGTGCCATTTGCACTGCCGGTACTGAAGCACTGGTGGGTGAGCCCGCCAGCACCTCAGCACAGATTGCAGGGTAAGGTGGAGGGTCAGCCACGCTGGTAATCGTATTCTTTGTTACCGCTTACGCTCAGTTGAAAGCAGTCCAGTTTTCCTTACGAACCTCCTTGGTGAAGAAGCAGTAATCCTTCATTTTGCTCACTCTCAATCTTCGCTCATCTTTTTAAATATTGATGTGTCAAAATAAGTATGCAAAAATATAAGCATACATAAGACATTGTTGCTGCTGCTGACCGAAGCTGGTGGTGTCTTGAGGAAGAGCGCTTGTGCAAGCTTTTGAGCTGAGAGCTGAATTAGCTGCTTTTTTTTTTTTCCTTCGTGGAATAGCATTTTTACCTGAAGGAACTGACTGTGGTTATTTCATCTTGGGTGTTTTCAATCTTTTCCAAGTGAAAAACGTAAGCCTGTCACTTCAAGGAGTGTAACTCAGTGTTTGCTAGTGATCAAATTCCAGCTTTCAGTCGCAGACTGGAATTTTGGAAAACTTGTGTCTGCCACCATAAGCTTGACAGCTTCCCAATGCTGAGACCTTTCTGCTGACATCAGTGGCCACATTTCCTAGTGTCTTTTGTTGGTGTTGTCTAATGAAACGTGTGAGCATTTGGATGATTGCTTAGCCCAGCAAACCAGTGTTTTCCAAAAAACCGAGGCATGGTGTTACAAAATCACAGGCAAAAGATCCATTCAAAGGGGGAAGGTAGTCCAGTGGACTTTACTGTGCTGGTACAAGAAAGCTCATTAACAACGGTTTCCGATCCCACGTTGCAACTAACCTTTAAGAAACTACCACTCGTTGAATTTCGGCATAGTCTTGAAGAAAGCTATCCAGAATCATCTGATAAGGCTAGTAATTCTTTTCTCCTTTCCATCTGCCTATCTGTTTGACTGTGGATTTTTTCCTGTGCTTCAACAACAAAATATCACAACAGATTGAATGCAGAAGCGGTTATCCGATCCCAACCAGACATTAAAGAGATTTGCAAAAATGTAAAACAGTGTCACTCTTCTCACTGAAGTTTTCTGTTTTGGAAAATAGTTACTTTTCATAAATGTTATTTTAAACATGTTTTGGTAAAAATGTTAATGTATAATGAGTTTATTTTAAAAGAGACTTTTACAAGTTTTAATTTATGGTTTTAATTTCTAACATGGACATCAAGAGCTATAACCCACACAAAAAAAGTCTCTTGGGGGACCTCAATTTAAGAGTGGCCCCCGAGGTCAAAAACTTAAGAGAATGCTGCCCTAGATCATGCCATGACAGGCCATACCATCCCTGTCACATGGCCTTGAGGGCTTAGTCTCACCCAAGAGCCGCTTTCCCATTTGGTTCATCCATCTCTTGGGCTTCTCTTGAGGGGAAGGTGGACTGCCACTCCAGGGTCTCGGTGGTCCCATGCAAGCCCTGTTTCTCCTTGCTGCAGGCTTCCAGGCCTTTGAGGTCCAGCTGGTGCTGAGGCAGGCCCTCCCCGACATCTGGACGGTGCTCAGAGACCAAGGGGTGAGTTCTCCCCTGGGATGGGGCATCCTCAGCAGCTCCATCATTTCTCCCGCGTTCACCTGAATCTGGCCTCTGTGAATGGCTTCTCTGTCTCCTTCCTACCCTCCTTCCCTCTCGACATGAAGAATGACTTCTCGGCTTCATCCCAGGAGCCCAGGGTTCAGGGAGCCTGTCTCTACTTCTCGTTTCAGGTGGTAGTGAAGAAAGTGAGTAAACAGCATCGCTGGTACCTTGAGAACACGTCTGGGGATCGAGAGAGCTGTTGGAAGGAGAAGATTCTTCTCTCTGCCAGGGGTTTCTCTGTGTTTTTCCAGATGCTGGTGAAAGCCCAGAAGGTACGAGAAAATCTCTGTCTTCTTGGTCTTTAGCAGTCGTTTGTCTTTCTGGCCACAGATACTGATGGCCCCTTCCAGAGTGTAAGACGATGCCTTAAAATAAGTGATGCCTTGTTGACAACGGGCTTTGTGGCTCTAACCTGACTTTCACCAAATCCTGATAGATTAGCCTGGAGAAAGACCATCCGTCTGAATCGTTACTGTTTCCTTGCTCCTTCAGGCACACGGGCACTTCAGTACTAGTTGACCTGAAATTCCTGGGGGAGAACGTGTATTTGCTTCAGTGTTGAGAGTCCCAGGGTGGGCCCGGCCTCAAGGCCCTCCTGCTCTGCTCACTGCTTGTCTTCTTCGTTGGCCTTTCAGCAGTTGGGCTGCTGTCATCGGGGAGGAACGAGGGCTGGGGTGGAGTTACCGCGGCATCAGAATTGCGGTGGCTCTAAAGCTGCAGGCTTGGCGAGAGCCTGCTCCGGGTCAATGGTGTCTGTTCTTAGTTTTAAAAACTCATTTCTCTCACCTGTCGGTTTCCTCCAAGTAGCCCTTAGTGGGACATAATATGATGATGGATCTGCTGCATCTGCATGAGAAGTTCTTCAGACCCCTCCCAGGTAGGGCCAGCCCCGCCTTCTCCTTCCTCTGACCTCGGTTTGCCATCTGGCAGGGGGATTGCTCCAGGGTCGTGCTCCCGGGGTGTCCCCTCCATGTACACCCCTCCCCAGGGTCTGCATGTTTCCGGACAGATCAGGAAGCTCTGTGCCTGTTATCATTTTCCAGGAGTGGAAGATCAGGGGACTTTCTCAGGGAGAAAAACTTAAACAGTTGCATTGATACCCCTCCCCCATTGTAGAAGTTGTTTGGTTTCATTGTATAAAACTTAGCAAAATCAGAAATGTGGGCAGGAGACAAGCCTTCTTTAACCCAGCCATAATCAGCAGCACTTTTTGCTTTTCCTCTGTTGTGTTTACGTCTTCGAATACACTATGTTTCGTTTTTGGTTTTTTGGGGTTTTTTTTTTGCTGAGGAAGATTGGCCCTGAGCTAACATCTGTTACCTATCTTCCTCTTTTTGCTTGAGGAAGATTGTTTCTGAGCTAACATCTGTGCCAGTCTTCCTCTATTTTGTATGTGAGATGTCACCACAGCTTGGCTTAATTAGCAGTGTGTAGGTCCGTGCCTGGGGTCCAAACTTGCAAACCCTGGGCAGCTGAAGCTGAGCTCACAAACTTAGCCGTTACACCACGAGGCTGGCCCCAGTGTTTCATTTTACATGTGGGCTTTTTTTCACTTACTGAAAGCACTTATTTATGTCATTAACCTAACATCATTCTAAGGGCCGTGTGGCCTTGTCTTATGGCTGTACCGTCTTTCCCATGACTTGCCGTTGTTGGATGTCCAGCAGTGTCATGTAGCAGTTCAGAGCATGGACCGGAAAGCCATGCTTGGGTCCTCCTTCCTCTCCTTGTTATACGTGTGATCACAAGCAAGTTCCTTTAACATACCTATTCTCATTTTCCGTGCCTGTAAAATGGGAGGTCATGGTACCAATAATGTGGAGTTGTTTGAGGATTAAATGAACTAATGTACAGAGAACACTAGTCTAGACTAAAAGGGGTGAGAAGGTTCTGGAGAGATTTCCCCAAGAGATGAATTGATAAAACCTTAGTTTGAGCATATTGAGAGAACTGGGGGAGAATTAGAGGTCAAAGTAATAGTAATCACTCACCAAAAAACTGAAAAAACAGCAAAGCAAAAATTGCTGGGAGAACAAAAGCTGTGCAAGAAGGAAGGTCATTGGAGGACACGGCAGAGCCCTTCCTTGGTGAGTGACGTGCAGGTGGCTGTAACAATGAGGTGGAAGGAGAGAGGTGATTATCATCTTACCTGGGAGGAGTCAAGAGTTAAATGCCTAAAACTGGGGAAATCACCAGCAACATAAAGATACTGTTTAGAGAAATGGGATTAAACACCAAAAAAAAAAAAACCCACCTGAAAGTAGTTGCCTTTGGGGAGTAGGAAGTGGGAGGCTGGTGAGAAGAGGATTACAGGGGTTTTTTTTTGGTTGGTTGATTGGTTTTGCAATAAACCTCTTTAAACTACATGCAGGCATAATTTTGATAAACATCCCAATTAATAGTTCCCATTTTTTTCCCTTGTCAGAGGTCTTTACTTTCATTATAGTGATATTTAGTTGATTTTTCTTAGATTTTTCTCTGAGCAGTCGTTTACAAGTGACTTCATATCTCCCATTCCAGTAATACCTCTTTCTCCTTTTTCTATCAGCTAGCGCTTTGCAAACTACATTAACTAATATTGGCAGTAGTGTCCTCAATTTGATGAGACCCCATTTGGCTTTTACTGTTACAAATGGTGATGGCAGGATGGTTTGAGACTTAGAAGTCCTCAATGGTTAGGAGTAGGGATGTTTTCAATTCCCATTTTATTTTGTTTGCTTTGTTGGTTAACCAGTTTTGGTCACAAGCTGGGTTGGAGAACTTTCCTTCCCGTTTTTACCAACAAACTCACTTCTGACGCTCTGGGTTTTCCCTGCAGAAAGCTACGAGCAGTTTAAGCTGAACGTCCACAACCTGTTTCCTGTTCTCATTGATACCAAGAACGTGACGAAGGATATCTGGAAGGTACTGTGGATATCACTTTGGGTTAAGACATGCTTTATCTGTCCCAGCGACACTTAGCTTTCTCTCTCTCTCAAAAAAATTCTTCCTTGAACCCTTTTCTCATGTTTTACAACCAGCATCTGTTGTTTCCTTAGCACCCCTGGGGCACCATATCAGCTCATATGTGATTTTTTTTTTCTCTTTTCCTCGTTCAAGTTCCCATGTTTTGACGTATTTGTGTGTAGTTCGTGTCTTTATGTAGATGGGACAACAGAAAACTTGTCTCACAGCTTGATACATACCTAGTAAATGTTTACAGCGTCAGGGTTAGGGCGGGGGGTGAGAGTAGGGGGTGGGGTCCCCTCTTGACAAACCTTGAAAACATTTCTCCTGAACCTTAAAGTCATGGGGTTTCAACCCAGACAGCATATCAGAGTCACCTGGGAAGCTAAATACTGAGCCCTGGGCTCCCCCCGGCAGCGTCTCCTCTGGTTAAGGGGCCACAGGTGGTATTTCTAAAGCTCCCAGTGACTTCTGTTGTACACGACACATGGAGAAGAGAAGCAGCCAACTGGTTTAAATGCTGCTTAGAAGTTAAACTGAAGAACAGAAAGAGGCGTCGGATCAATGTTTTAAAGGCTTAAGCTGATCACTCAGAGTTAATTATAGTCGTGTGCCGCTTAGCAAGGGGGATCTGTTCTGAGAAGCACGTCATTAGGTGATTTTTGTCACTGTGCAACCATCACAGTGAACTTACACGACTTATACAGCCTGCTACACACCAGGCTCTATGGGACGGATCTTATGGGACCACCGTCAGCTCTGTGGCCTGTCAATGACTGATGCTGTTATGCAGTGCGTGACTGTATTCGAGAAGGGAGCACAGAAGTGGGACTGGGTTACTTGGTGCGTCTTTGTCCAGAGACGCCTTTATTGTTGTACTTCACATGTTTCTCGCTCTGATGGCATCCTGTGATGCTGCTGGTCTCCATGAGTCCTCAGATGGAGCGGAAGGACCCGGTGCTGATCCAGGGGACCAGTGTGTGCTCCTTCCCTCACAGGACGAGACAAGCTCTAAGACTCCGTGACCTGGGATTGCCCAAGGCCCTTGGGTCCTTAGGATGCTTGGCCACTTGCAGATGTGTCCTGGGCCACAGTCTGGTACCATGGAGTCCCTGTATTTCCAAAACCCTTCAAACACTGGCCTTTGAAGGAAGGTGGTATGAGTTGTGTTTGTGGCACTTTTTTCTAGCCTGGGTTATTGGGTCCTTTTTTGGAAACCCAAGGATTCTAGGTACCCTGATGTCATAATTAAGGAATAAGGCTGTATGTTTGAAGAGAAAGGGGAGGTTGTAGGAGTTAGCGTTTTCTAGGTCGTTTTAATGGCCATTTGGTGATACCTGACACAGATAACACACACGACCACAAGTATCTTATTGTCACTGATTTGTTTCCCGTAATTATAGGAACTGAATTTCCCAAGGGTTTCAAATCTCTCCGAAGTGTATGAAGTCCTCAACAGGTAAGGCAGGCATCGCTTTGGTGCTGCTTATGGAGCAGGGCTTCTCAGTCAGGGCAATTTCACTCCGCAGGACACATTTTGGTTTCTTTGGATCTGTTTCTGATTGCTGGAGTGATAGCCACCACGGGAGCAGGGTCTTATTCTTTCAGACCCTGAGGTTTCTCGTGGGCCTCCAGCAGTCCACTGCACATTTGCATGAATGAGTGATCCTGATGTCTCAGTCAGTCCTTGACCTTCCTGTAGGAAGAGCAGCTCCTGCTTCCCTCATAGGCTGGGACCGTGTACCGAGCCGCCCGCATCTTCTAGGTGGCCGAGTCCTGTCAGTTTTACTCCCTAAATATACTTAAAATTGGTTCTTTCTCTGCACCCCCATGATCATTGCCTTCATCCAGGCCTTAAGTTTTCATGCCAGTGATTGTGGGAGCCCCTACCTGGTACCCTGGTGGCTTGTCCCGCCTCATTTCCCTACTGCCCCTTAAGGGGTCTTTTAAAATGGGAACTGCCTGGGCCACTTGTCTGGTCAGTCTTCCTGGTGTTCCTGAAGCCCCCACATGTCACACGAGCTCTTTCATCGGCCCCTGCCCTTCACATGGGGGCTTCAGCCACGTGTCGCTTCTCAGAAGCACCGGGTCAGCCTTGCTCGCTGTCCCTCACTGTCTTTGCGTGCTCTACTTTCAGCTTGAAATGCCTGACACCACCCCATGTGATGTCAGCCAAGTGAGTTCTGTGGTTCAGGACTCGCCTGTAGTGCCACCTCCTCCGGGAAGCCTTCCCTCCCAAATGCCTGCAGCCTGTATCCGGGAGTGCACTGCTCACGCCTCGGGCATTGCGTGTCTAGGATGCAGGCGTGAGCATCTCTGTGTTCGTCCTTCAGGCCCCTGGACAGCAGGCTCCGAGGTCAGAGCCGGCATTGAGTTTATCCTGGTCCCAAGGCTCAGGTTCAGCGTTTGATAGATGTTCGAAATGGCCTGGTTGGAGCTTCTTGCGCTACTGTTCTCTCAGCTGTCCTATGGCCTGGTCACCACGACCTCATATGCCCATGCATAGATCTGGGCTTTTTTTTTTTTTTAAGGGATCGTGGTACTGAGGACATTTTTATTAGTGTTAACTTAAGAGGATGAGGGGAGAATGAGAAGGGAGTGTTTCCCGTGAACGTTCTTTATCCTGTTCCTCTTCTCTGATAGTGACTTGAATCCCAGCAAGAATTCTGGGCCTGTGATTATTCATGCAAGCAAGTGTGAAAAATACGGTACGTCCCCGTGAGCACTCCTGCTCAGCTGGCGGAGCACCAACGTGCCAGAGCCGAGGCCTGGGCTCCCCGTGTGGCAGGTGTTGGGAGGGGACCGTGGGGGTTTCCTCCATCATCTTCCTGTGCCGTGCTCCGTGTACCCCCTCCCTCAAAAGGGGTAATCCCAGCGTGTGTTGGCGGTCCCGGGGGGCCATCTGCTCCCCCTTGACGTGGTGGTCAGGCTGTCGGGAAGCTGTCGGGAAGCTCTCGGCTCTGTGCTCCCTCCTCCTGGGGGTCTCATGCCACCATGGGGAGGACCGAGTGACGATGGGGTGTGGGTGGGGAGGAGGGAGCACATCTCTGGAGGAATACTTGGTGGCTGTGTGTACACGCAGCCGACGCGGATGTGGAAGCAGGGGCGGGATGGTGGTCTAGGCATGGCCAGAGGGTATGGAGCCAGGTAGGGGGAGAGACTCCTTTCCAGGACTGTGTTCTCATTGCTGCCTGACTCTCTCCTGCTTCTGGAACAATGCTTCAGTTGAGACCAAGTACCCCCACGAAGCAGCATACGACGCCTTCCTCTGCGGCTCAGGTGAGGCTCGCTGTCCTTTGAAAGGAGACTCACATCTTACTCGTGATGACCGCCCCCCATCCCTAGGCTGTCCGTCTTTCTCCAGGCGGGTGTCTCCTAACGGAAATCAAGCATGAGTTTGCGTATTTTGATGAGGCGATCCGCTGGCGCCTCAACGTCTGTTACATTTCCAGCTTCTTTTTTCCAGTTCTCTTGAAAGTGGCACACTTGCTCCTGTGGAGGGTGCATGGGTGAGTGTTCTCTCCTTCCGTCCTGTGATTCCATCTGTGGCCGGGATCTGTCAGGTCCTTGCTGTAAGCCCAGACCTCTGGGCGCCTGCGGCTCTCCCAAAGAAGGGGGGATGCAGAGTGTCGGTGTGTAAAGATGGTCCCTGATGGGGCCGCAGCCTCCTTCCCGCCCCTGCCTGGGCCCTGTGCTGGTCCTGGCCCCTTAGCACTGGGAGAACTCACGTGTCAGGAGGCTGAGGCAGTGGAGTCAGGCTTAGGTTCCACCACCCGCTTCCATGCTGTGTTACCACTTGTTTTCTCGTAACCACGTAAATAACAGCGGGGTAGGAGGATAAAGCGTTCAGATGGACAAATGATGCATCCTCGGGGTCCTCAGTCAGGCTGGGGAGAAGCGTAGTGACTTGGAATAAGGCACACAGGGGCGGATTCTTAGAACCCCACATTGGAATCTTGAATGCACTGCCCCATGGTCCTTGATGCCGACAGCGCTGGGCTCCTGGACACCAACTCCACACCTGAGATGTGCATTCTGTAGCACCGTTCTTGGTGTACACTTTGTTAAATAGGATTCAGCAAGCCAGGCGAAGGAGCTAATCAGAATTGCAGTGGGTTCTTTGGGGCTGACTTGGAAACGTTTTTGGACTGTAATCTGTTGAATTGGGTACTGCCTATATTTGTCCATTTTGGTACTGGATGTCATGCATGGAAACAGTCTGTGACATGTTGATGTGAGGCTTATAACTTAAATAAGAGGTCTGCCGCCCTGGCTCCATTTTTCCTGTGCTTTGAAGCATTTAAGTGCCCTCTGGGTGGTACACGTGTGCTGGATGGTGAAGGCAGCTGACAGTGGGGGAGCCCCTTAATGCCCCGAGACTGGGCCTTTAAGCCTTTCTTTCTGTTAATCCTCATGATCTAAAAACCCTCTGGGATTTAGAGAAGTTCATAGTGACCCAGACCTGCCTGACTCAGAGGCCTGTGCTTTCTCACAGGCCTGCGCTCAGGTGCGTGGCAGTATCTGGATGGAGGCGGGGCTATGGAAGCGGGGACAGCCATCCAGAATCACGAGTGATGTCCTGTCAAGGGGTGACAGATTGGCCCTTCCTCTGAGCGGTGGCCTCTCACTGATTCTGAGCCTCCTGCTGACATTTCTCAGCGGCGGCGTCTTCAAACTCGCCAACAGAGGTGGCCACCTGGAAGCCCTGCTTTGGCTTGGGCCGTGGAGAGAGCTCTTGGGGATGGGTCAATTGGGGGAAGCACACAGACACAGGCCGCAAGACTTGTGCAGGGAGGGAGGGAGAGTTGTCTGAGGCAGCCGCTGCTGCTGTTCTGTCCCCAGGCCCTGAGCTCTGGCCGGGGACATGTGCATAACCACCTGTGTGTCTGAGTCCTTTGGGGTTTTCTCTGTCCATGTAGTGCCAGTTCCATCCCGGAGCTCTCCTTCCCTCTGTACCTCGATGTGCTGGCCCCTTATGTGAACCAGGTGAATCTTATCCGAGCTGGCGTCCCTAAGATTGTGAGTACCTTCCTTCTGTTCCTTGCTCCTATTCAGAGGCTTGGGCTGGGGAGCAGCTGGGTTCTCTGGGAGATCTCAGAGGGATCCTGACCATAACCAAGATCAGACTTGGAGAGGATGCTCGTGCCCCACTAAGCTTGTTCTTTTTTTCTTATGTCTTCCTGCCAGAACCAATGTGGACTTGCTCGGTCCTTCCTTCTCCCCTGCCTACCTCCACCCCAGACAGAGCCTTTCCTAGTGTCTCTCTCAGAGTTTTCACACTGGTAGGTTGTCAGTAGGAATCGTGGAAAATCTCTGCTGCTCTCCTCCCTGTCTTCTAGAATTTTTCTGGTCCCGATTACCCGAGTATCCGCCCTCCCATCCTCATCCTCCGTGTCAGGAGGTGGCCTGGGCTCAGCGAGCAGCAAGTCTACCGGGAGTTTCAGAATCTCTGCAAATTCGACGTCCGGCGGCTCACGCGGAGCCAGTTCCTGCTGCTGACCAACAAGTTTAAGGAGTAGGTGCCTTGGCTTCCAGCTGTCCCCTCTTCCCTGCAGCCACCCCGCCTCCTTGCGCGCGGCCGCCTTGAGCCGCCTCAGAGCCGCAGGTCTGACCTAAGAACTTGTTTTGGCAGCGCTCGCACCATCTTGAGGGAGTACCGGGGCCACCCTACCCTGCAGGTCTCCCTCTACCGGCACTGGAGACACTCCCCGAGCGTCAACTGCGTGTTACAGTAAGTGACCCGCCCGAGGCTGTCCGTCTGCCCGTCCTGTGCTCCCAGTTTGGTCTGAGTCGAGCACAGGCCACTAGCTGGTGTGTGTTGGAAAGGAGTCGTTGACATGTATGGCAAACTGAACCTGATTCAGTAACACTCAACTATTTATTGAGCATCTGCTGTATTGGGCACTGTCAGAGGGTCTGGGGCTTCGTCTGTAACTAAAAAAAAAAATCCCTGGGGGCTGGCCCAGTGGTGTAGTGGTTAAGTTCACACTCTCTGCTTCAGTAGGCCCGGGGTTCACAGGTTCAGATCCCAGGCATGGACCTAGCACCACTCATCAGGCCACACTGTGGCGGCATCCCACATAAAATAGAGGAAGGTTGGCACAGATGTTAGCTCAGGGCCAATCTTCCTCACCAAAAGAAAAATTTCCAAAAAAATCCCAGCTCTCAGGGCTCCCATTCCAGTGGGAGGTAACAATAAATAGACAGGTGTAGTGGGTGATACATTAGGTGGTAAGTGTTGATTAAAAACGAGCAGGTCAGGAGGTGGAGCTGGGGGACCTGAGGGGAGGTTGCCAGCCAAAGGAGAAGATGGGGGGCCCTCGTTAAAGACCCCAAGGAGGTAAGGGAGTGAGCCAGGCAGAGGGATCGGGGGACAGCGTCCAGGCAGAGGGGCAGCAGGGCAGAGGCCCTCGAGTGGGAGGTGCCTGGTGTGTCGAGGGACAGAGAGAAGGCCCCTGATGGAATAAACGAGCACGGAGACGAGGCTCAAGGAGCAGGCAGGTCCCGCCCGAGTGGAGGGCTGGGGGTCAGGACTGCCGCGGAGACACAGACCGTCCAGGGGTTTCAGCCGAGGAGGGACCACGTGTGCCCTGTCTGTGGTGAGGCCGGCTGTGGAGGCCACAGAGGGCGGGGAGGGGGGGAGTCGGCAAGCCAGCGAGTCAGCAGTCACAGTTCGGTTGTGGCTTGGGCTCCTTGGTGGCAGAGTGGGGGTGGTCAAGGTGGCATCACTGACAGCCTGGAGCAGGCCAGAGTTTCTGGGCCTGGGCAGCGAGAAAGGTGGAGTTGCTATTAATCGGGCTTTATAAAGGTTTTGGCTTGCTTTTTAGGAGCCATGTCAACAGAAAACAGCATTTTTGAAGAAAAACGTCAACTAGGCAGTCCTTTTTCCTTGTGTCAACTTCTGATGTTGATCACTGGGAAATATGACTTGTCTGTGTCCCAGAGCCATTCTAACCCAAAGAGGCAGGAGTTCCATGTTGGCACTGGGAGAACGAGGGAAAGAAAATGACATTGGGGGAACAAAGCCAGGACGATAGGAGGGCGACCCTGTGGGTCAGTGCTTTAGACCTGCCGGGTCACACAGCCTGCTGCATCCGGGCCCGCTGACCCGTGTCATAGGTCACATGCAGCCTGCCCATGCCCAGGCCTGCTGACCCATGTCATAGGTCACACCCAGCCTGCCCACACTCTGGCCGCTGGCCCGTGTCACAAATCACACATGCAGCCTACCCACGCCCGTGCCCACTGACCTGTGTCATTGTCTTTCAGAGTCTGTGGCGTGGTCACCACCTGGGCCCTTCTCGCGTTCCTCCTCGGGAGGCCTGGCCCCTGAACGCAGCAGGCCGCCCACAGCCTCTGTCCTTCTGTCCGTCTCTGCATCTCTCTCCAACGGCCAGCCTGGATTTTGTTTGTGTGAATCCTATTCTACTTGCAGGTGGATCTGTGTGGTCCTTACCAGGACTTTTGTTATGTCTTGAATGTGAAATTCTGTAAATACTGTCAATAATAAAGTTACCATATCCAAGGATTTCTTTGTGGCCTAAGCTTTTCTGTCTATAAATGACACAGGAGAAGTCGCCACCTCTGGGGACCTCAGCTCGTCTTCCGGAGTGCCTTATGAACCGACAGTTAGGATGGGATCTGGACACGAAGTGGACAAAAGGCCACGTCATTTCTTGGAGAGACATTAATGGCTAATTGGCTGGTAGGGATTTAGGCCTGAAAAATAGCCTTTCTAAGTTTAGGAAAGGAGAAAAGGGAAGCTAAATGCGCATGTGCGTTGGTGACGTGTGTTTTGTTTTTTTATAACACATCACATTTTCTTTGTTCACTCCTCCAGCGATGGATGTTGAGGTTGTTTCCGTGTCTTGGCTGTTGTGAACAATGCTGCAATGAACATGGGTGCATATCTCTCTTAGACGAGATAGTGATTTCATGTCCTTTGGATACAGACACAGAAGTGGGCTTGCTGGATCATGTGGCGTTTCTATGTTTAATGTTTTGAGGAACCTGCATCCTGGTTTCCAGAGTGGCTGCACCATTTTACATTCCCACTAACGGTGCATAGAAGTCCCCTTTCTCCACGTCCTCGCCGACACTTATCTCTTGTCTTTTTGATAACAGCCATTCCAGCAGGTGTGAGGTGATATCTCATCGTGGTTTTGATTTGCATTTCCCTGACAATTTGTGATGTTGAGCATCTTTTCATGTACCTCTTGGCCATTTGTTTGTCTTCTTGGAAAAAAAATTCAGGTCATTTATCTATTTATTTGGTTTTTTTTGCTAGTGAGTTGTGTAAGAGTTCCTTATATATTTTGGATATTAACCCCTTATTGGATATATAGTTTGCAATTTTCTCCCTTCTGTTGGTTGCTGTATTTTTCATTGGTTCCTTTGCTGCGCAGAAACTTTTTTAGTTTAATGTAGTTTCATTGGCTTATTTTTGCTTTTGTTGCCTGTGCTTTTGGTGTCAATTCCAAAAAACCATTGTCTTGACTTGAGATCAGTCTGAAGGAGGTTTTGCATCGCTGATGTTTTCCGTAAGTAATATAAACCATAAAACATTAATATTCACTTTAGAAACAAAAATAATGACCCATACCACAGGTGTCTACCTTGAAAGCCGAGGTGTGATCACATTGTGTCGTTTCCTCTGCAGCATCCGCACTTCACTTGGCTTCATCGGCAGCTGAACTTGACTGTTCGCTCAGCCTTGAGCCTAAGGATTCAGCGAAGCCTTAAGTTCAGTGGGGAGGTTTTCTCTCTGTAAAAACAGAAGCTTTAGTGGTGGCAGCCATCCAGATGGAGAGTTTGGGAGCTGCCATTCTGGAAGTCTCATCCCTGTCCTGGGGGATGTGAGTGGCACAGTGACCAATGGGATGCTGTCCCTAGGAGATTCGGGGCAGCTCGTGGTCAGACTGGTGACACCAGGTTCTCAGGTGGTGGGGTGGGAGGTTTTACCCGTTTGCCCAAACAGCGTCCTAGTGAGACTGTCTGTATTTTCATTGGGTGTACCTGTATACACTGAGAATTCCTTTTCTTTTCTTTAAAGATTTTATTGTTCCTTTTTTTTCCCCAAAGCCCCCAGTACATAGTTGTATATTTTCTTTTTTTTATTTTTTGAGGAAGATTAGCCCTGAGCTAACTGCTGCTAATCCTCCTCTTTTTGCTGAGGAAGACTGGCCCTGAGCTAACATCCCTGCCCATCTTCCTCTACTTTATATGTGGGACACCTACCACAGCATGGCTTGCCAAGCGGTGCCATGTCTGCTTCTGGGATCCGAACCAGCGAACCCCGGGCAGCTGAAGCAGAACGTGCGCACTTAACTGCTGTACCACCGGGCCAGCCCCTATGTTTTCTTTTTTCACTTGTGGGTCCTTCTAGTTGTGGCATGTGGGACACTGCCTCAGCATGGCCTGATGAGCGGTGCCATGTCCGTGCCCAGGATCTGAACCGGCGAAACCCTGGGCTGCCAAAGCGGAGCAGGCACGAACTTTACCACTCAGCCACAGGGCCAGCCCAAGAATGCCTTTTCTTT
Source organism: Equus przewalskii (assembly GCF_037783145.1). NCBI lineage: Eukaryota > Metazoa > Chordata > Mammalia > Perissodactyla > Equidae > Equus > Equus przewalskii. Next base: position 8,467,307 of record NC_091862.1, on the reverse strand, counting down.
AGTGGGCTTTTGGGGCCCAAACACGCTTAGATGAGCCCTGCATTAACAAATCTGAAAAGTGACCACAAACTTCCCAGCTGAGGGCGCTGAGTGCCCGTTTTGACTTCCCGGGCTGGAGCAGGCCCCCAGCACTGCAGGCCGTTCTGTGTGGCTCTGAGTGAGGGAGAGCCTGCAGGGACTTGATCGGACCTTGTTCATTTAACTCTTATCTTTCTCGAGCCCCTGCTGTGTGGGCCTTCAGTGGGGTGTCCGTGCTGTTGGTCACATCTTGCCGCCTGTCGTGGGAACTCCAGCTGACCACATGGCCCCGTACGGCCCACACTGCCTCCCTGGGGGAAGCATGACAGGGCGGTGGCACCGGAAAGCCCATGGCTAAGGCGGGACTCTGTTTACTAAATTCACCATGGGTTCTTTATCTGTGTGCACACTCGGAAGTGCTGAGTGGGGCCAGTGCCCTGCTCCCTGTGTCCCTGGAGGGAGAGCCCTGGGTGCTGGTGGCTGCCGGGTCCCTCGTCTGGCCTTTTTCTGCCCCTGCCTCCTGCCCTCTCATCTGGTCTCGTTCTTCACATCAGCTCTCTTCATGCAGTTCGTTCTCCTGTCATTACATGAAAACACCAAAGCAAAAGACAGAGAAGCTGGGCCCTCTGCCCGTCTCCCCTCACTGCCCCCTCCCTGGTGCCTCTGGCCCTGCTCCCCACGTTCCAGCCATGTTTTCCTTCTCCGTTGACTGGCTCGTAGACCATGCAGCTTGGCCTCCGCCCCCTCCCTGTCCCCCCAAACACCCCTCGAGGCTCCTCTTCTGTCCGTGTTGAAGGGCTGTGCACGGTCAGTGGGCTGGGGTGATGAAGTTTGTTCTCCAGCTGACGTCTCTCTGGGTCAGCTCACCTGTGCCCCAGACTTGGCGGGGGCAGAATGGACCTGTGTCTGCTCCCAGGTGGCCTCCCTCGATGAAGGCAGGCAGTGACTGTCCCTCCAGTTGCCCCCCTGGCAGCTCCAGCTCCCAGAGTTCCCAGCTCACTACCCCAGCTCCAACTGGTCACCCACCCTCGACCTCTCCCTCCACCCAGCCCTCCTTGCCGTCTCGCTACTGCTGCCCTTGTCCCAACCCCCTCACACCGGCTGGGATGAGAGCAGAGCCTTCTGATGGCCCTGCCTGCCTCTTTCTTACCCTTCTCTCCTGTGGTCCTCACAGATGTAAGAGGGACGTAAGGCCCATCTGGTCATCTCTCCTGCCCAAGGTCCTCCTGTGGATTTGGTACCTAAATCCCCTTTCTGCTTGCTCCGGGACGATGGCCATACTGAGTACCATTCTCTTCCTCTTCTTCTTCCCTCCACCTGACTCACTCCGCTCGCCTGGAATTCAGTTCACCTGGCCTCTCCTCCAGCTTCTGGATCGTCACTGCCCCCCGATGCCCCCAGCGGGGATCGGGCATCCTGCCCCTGTTAGAACACCAAGTGCTACATGGACTGGGGTTTGAATTCTTCGGTGCTGCTCACTGAGGCACCTGAAAGATGGGGCCAGTCTCATCATTTTGCGTGATTGGCGTGGTCCTGCCTCTGCAGCAGAGGGAAGGGACACGTGGCAGCCGGGAATCTCCCCACCCACGGTTCTTCCTGACTCTCTGGGTCCTGACCATCGAGAGGTGATGAGACTCCAGTCCTTGCTCTTAGAATTTTGAATGCTGCGTGTTTGTAGTTTAAACTATTTCCATGAGATTTTGAGGGTGAGAAAGAGGATGACTGGAAATAGCAATCTTAACATGATCATCTTAAAATGAGCCGGCCTTTCCCTTGATATCCCCAACTACACTTCCTTTGCTGTACGAGAGATAAGAGTCATTCATTGGGTCTGTGAAGAGCTTTCATCTTTCTCCGTAGTCTTTATAGCACGTTAGGTAAGACAGCAATAGTAGTTTTCTTGAGCAAAATGTGGTGGAGATGATAAACTTTGAAATCCTTTCTGACAAGGGGAAAAATAAAGCCTGTTACTTTCTAACCATTAAGCATCCTTGGTGTAATTTTCCATAAGTTTGTCTGAAAATCCTGTACGATCTAATTAAAACCTCCAAGTGGTGGTGGTGGGGGGGGGGTTGATGGTGATGACTCGCCAAATTAAAAAAATTCACTTGGAAAAAATAAACGGGTAATAATCCAGAAACTTCTGAGAAAGAATAATCACCAGGGTGACTTCCCCTCCCTGCCGTATTGGAGTGCGTTGATGGGAGCTGTGCCCTTTTTATCGTCTTCACGTTAAGATGGGGACACTCACAATCAATGGTGTGTCATCCTTTAACTGGCAGCGTTTTTCTTAATGTACACAAAGTGGTGCGTCTTGTAATTGCATGTCAGAGGTGATGGAACAACGGCATCGTAAAGCTATAATTCATGCGTAGCGGTACTGGCACAGTAGTAGACAGAAATTGGTACAGAGGTAGACTGAGTACACGTGGAAAACTTGCTACAATAATGGTGGCATATTAAATCTGGGGCGAAGATGAATCGGACAATTTGGGGGAGTTAGCCATTTAAAAATAAAGTCGATCCTCACTTTAGTCCTTGTATCAAAGTACGTTGAAGATATGCACTAGATTTTAAGGCTGAAAAAAGATAAACCATATAAATAATAGAAGGAAATGAAAGATATTTAGTCTGAAGATGAGGAAGGCCTTTCTAAGCATGAAACAAAAACTTAAAATTGTAAATTTAGAAGGTGATAGATTTCATGTAAGCTGTGTTTCGTGTCATCCGAAACTTGGTCTACTGGAAAATGATCAACTTTTACCAGAAACCCATCTGGAAAAATCTACATTTATGGAATATATTTTGAAGGCTGTCAGTCAGTCTGTTCTTGGATAATGTAGGTTTTATCCATGTTGCAACATAGACCTCTAAAAAGCTGCGTTCTTGTACTATAGTATTTTTTTTTATTAAGATTATGATAGATTACAACCTTGTGAGATTTCAGTTGTACATTATTGTTAGTCATGTTGTGGGTACACCACTTCACCCTTTGTGCCCTCCCCCCAACCCCCCTTTTCCCTGGTAACCACCAATCGGTTCTCCATGTCTATATGTTAACTTCCACCTATAAGTGGGGTCATATAGAGTTCGTCTTTCTCTGTCTGGCTTATTTCGCTTAACATAATACCCTCAAGGTCCATCCATGTTGATGCAAGTGGAACAATTTGGTCCTTTTTTATGGCTGAGTAGTATTCCATTGTGTATATATACCATATCTTCTTTATCTAGTCGTCAGTTTCTGGGCATTTAGGTTGGTTCCATGTCTTGGCTATTGTAAATAATACTGCGATGAACATAGGGGTGCATGGGATTCTTGGGATTGCTGATTTCAGGTTCTTAGGATAGATACCCAGGAGTGGGATGGCTGGGTCATAGGGTATTTCTATTTTTAACTTTTTGAGAAATCTCCATACTGTTTTCCATAGTGGCCGCACCAGTTTGCATTCCCACCAACAGTGTATGAGGGTTCCTTTTTCTCCACAACCTCTCCAACATTTGTCACTTTTGGTTTTGGATATTTTTGCCAATCTAACAGGTGTAAGGTGATATCTTAGTGTAGTTTTGATTTGCATTTCCCAGATGATTAGTGATGATGAGCATCTTTTCATGTGTTTATTGGCCATACTTATATCTTCTTTGGAGAAATGTCTGTTCATGTCCTCTGCCCATTTTTTGATCGGGTTGTTTGTTTTTTTGTTGTTAAGCTGTGTGAGTTCTTTGTATATTATGGATATTAATCCTTTGTCGGATAAGTAGCTTGTAAATATGTACTATAGTATTTTTATGCTACAAAATCATTCATAACTTATTCCAAAGAAGACCGTGGGAGAAATTTTATTCAGATCCAAGTGCAAGGAGAACTAAGAAACATTACTATATTTTCTTTTGTAGAATGCAAATCATGTACCCTACCATATTTCCCTTTTTGCTTTGACCACCTGGAAGCTCAGATCAAAATATGTAAATATTAATTCATATTAATTTCTGTGGGACTACAGTCTGGATATCTACACTTTAATTTTTCCTTTCAACTAAATCTCTCATCTTACCTGAACTTATCTTTTTAAAAATTGAGATATAATTGATGTATATCATTTTATAAGTTTAAAGTGCATAAGATTGATTTCATACGCTTATATTGCACTATGATTGCCACTGTAGTGTTAGCTAACACATCTATTGCATCACATAATTATCATCTCTTCTAGTGTGAGAACAGTTCAGATCTAGTCTCTCATCAAGTTTAATGTTCACAGTACAGTTTTGTTGTTTGTAATCGGTGCCCTGTATGTTAGATCTCCAGGACTAATTTATCTCCTAGTTGCAAGCATGTCCCCTTAAACAATATGTCTCGATTCCACGCCCCCAGCCCCTGGTAACCACCATTCCACTCTCTGTTTTTTCCAGTTCAGTTTTTTTAGATTCCATATTTAAGAGATGTCACACAGTCTTTGTCTTCCTCTGTCTGGCTTATCTCACTCAGCATAATGTCCTCAGGCTCCATCCGTGTTGTTGCAAATGGCAGGATTTCATTTTTTCTCATGGCTGAATAGTATTCCATTGTATCCATATACCACATCTTCTTTATCCACTCATCCGTTGATGGACCCTTAACGTTGTCCATATGTTGGCTATCGTGAATAATGCTGCAATAAATATGGGAGTGTATATAACTCTTCAATAACCTGTTTTCATTTCCTTTGGATATATACCCAGAAGTAGAGTTGCTGGATCATAGGGTAGTTCCATTTTTAATTCTTTGGGGAACCTCCATGCTGGTTTCCATAGTGGCTGCACCAATTTACATTCCCATCAACAGTGCACAAGGGTTCCCTTTTCTCCACATCCTCGCCCACACTTGTTATCTCTTGTCTTTTTGATAATAGCCATTCTAACAGGCATGAGGTGATATCTCTTTGTGGTTTTGATTTGCATTTCCTGATGATTAGTGATATTGAGCATCTTTTCTTGTACCATTGGCCATTGTATGTCTTCTTTGGAAAAAATGTCTATTCAATTCCTCTGCCCATTTTTTAATCAATTGTTTGGGTTTTTGTTATTGAGTTATATCAGTTCTTTATATATTTTGAACATTAACCTCTTATTCGATACACAGTTTGCAAATATTTTCCCCCATTCCATAGGTTTCCTTTTCATTTTGTTGATTGTCTCTTTTGCGGTGCAGAAGCTTTTAAGATTGATATAGTCCCACTTGTTGATTTTTTTCTTTTGTTGTTTGTGCTTTCAGTGTCACATCCAAAAAATTGTTGCCAAGACCAATGTTGAGGAGCTTCTTCCCTATGTTTTTTTCTAGAAGTTTTATGGGTTCAGATCTTATGTTTAAGTCTTTGATCCATTTCAAGTTAATTTTTGTGAGTGGTATAAGATAGGGGTCCAATTTCATTGTTTTGCGTGTGTTTATCCGGTTTTCCCAGCACCATTTGTTGAAGAAACTCTCCGTTCCCCATTGGGTGTTCTTGGCTCCCTTATCAAATATTAGTTGACCACATTCTAAGATCTTAATTTCATCTACGTCATTTATTGTAAGCATTCCTTTAAGTCATCCCAAATGTCCTGTGTGATTAAGACGGATAAAAACAAGGTAGTAAACAAATATTTATGGAAGGACATTCCTTGCATGTCTTTAGGCTTGACTGGCTGCCCCTTTCTGTTGCTTGCAGTAATATAACTGTGATGGGAATGAAACTAAGATTCCTATGGGTCTGGGCCAAAGGGAGTCCCTGCGATGAGGGGGGAAGAGAAGGCAGGGGACTAATGGACATGCCCACCCAGGCCCCTGGGCTGGTTTGGCCATGTGGAGTCCTGACTGCCCCAGGCCCGAAGGCTCTGCCTCCCCACCCCTGGAAGAAACTGGGATGGTCTCCCCTTTCAGACTGCACTGTGGCTACTTTTGACCCAGATGCTCTGCTTTTGTGTTTTCTGCCTGAGAAATGCAATAAAGATAAATGTAAGAAGTTTGGTTTTTGGGTGTGAAAATTTTAATCAGGATCATTCTGAATTTTTCCGTCGCCCCGGATGTTCCAGGGACCCTGGACAGAAGCAGGCTGGGGCTTCATGGGCCACTGGACAGAACCTCCTCCTTGTTCTCTCCTCCGGGGAGAGCTGGGCCCAGCAAGGCCTGGGCTGTGCCGTACTCTGGAGGTCACCCTCGGGAGCTCTAATCACGAACCGGAACAAGAACGGAGCTCTTCTTCAGTCTTTAGAGCTTTCTCTGCGTCATGACAACTTCAGCGTGCATGCCATTTTGTCAGGTCTCTATCCATGCCGTACAACGAGCCCGCCTCTCAGTGCCCCACAAGGAGAGAGGGACGCTTGTAATTGGATGGCACTGTTGTCAGTCATCTTGGGGCATAAGAGAGGGAGACAGGTCACCTGGTGGGAGAGGAGCAGTGGCTGGGCTGGTCAGCCTTTGTCCACCCTTGTAAGCAGGGGCAGTGCACCCATCTCTACTTGGCTCTTTGGATCAGTTACAAGGAGAAACATCGATGAGAGAGGGCGAGGGAAGCAGTGTGGGTGATATCTGAATATCATAATGTTGTCTTGAGCAGAAAATGAAGGGACTTCATTAAATCCCTTTTGAGGGCTGCCTCTTAGCAATTTGCAATATCTCCCTCACTATTTTTTTTTTTTTTTTTTTGGTGAGGATGATTGGCCCTGAGCTAACATCCATTGCCAATCTTCCTCTTTTTGCTTGAGAAGATTGTCACTGAACTAACATCTGTGCCAATCTTCCTCTATTTCGTATGTGGGGCACTGCCACAGCATGGCTTGATGAGTGGTGTGTAGGTCCGTACCTGGATCTGAACCTCTGAACCCCAGGCCACTGAAGTGGAGCACGTGAACTTAACCACTTTGCCACCAGGCCGGCCCCTCACTGACTTTTTAATAACTAATTTGGGGTCTGCTAAGGTAAAGGGATCTTCCCTTGTCCTTTGGGAAAAATGCCCCTTAAGTAACAATTCAAGAGATAAAAATCCAACTTCCTGCAGAAGCAGGGAAACAGAAGAGTAAAAGGAATCATTAGAATGATTTCCATTTTGTGAAAACCTAAATCACCACTTGATGGCACCAAAAAATAAGAAACGCAGAAGGGCTTCTCCCCGCCGTCTGGTGAAGTCATTTAAAACTCCATTTCCCCCCAAATGTGAGGGAGGGGTGTTATTTTGGAAATATGTTTTGCTGTATTTTTGTTCTCCAGAGAGCTTGTTGCCCCTGACTCCCTCTCCCGTGCCTGGGACAGACATCACTGCCCAGCCGGAGTTTAAGACCTGATTGCTGAGACAAACAAGGAGAGGTTCCCGGGGGATGTGAAGGCCAGGCTGTAAATGTCAGTGGGTCTGGCCTGGAGGACTGAAACCTGGAGCGTCTAATTTAAGACGGACCGTGGACATTCTGGGGCTGATGCCTGCCGTGAAGTCCCTCGCAGAGCTGGGTGTGGGGCCCGGGGAGGAGAGAGGCCTAGAATGTGGGACTCGACAGCAAGCTCCAACTTCTGTGGGCTTCCTGCCTGGGACCCTGGGTGGGGGGCCTGGGGCATCCTGCACGTAGCGGGGGGGGCCGTGGTGAGGAAGGCGGGTGGAGTGGCATGGCGCACAGCAGCCTGGATGACGGCCTGCCTCACTGTGGGGACTGAGAACAAGCACTTACATTAGTGCTGGGGATGGAGGTGGGATGGAGCAAGGAGATGTCCCAGAGCCAGGTGGAGGGTGCTGCACAGACTGGCAAATCAGGTGACAGCTTGGAGAGGGGGGCTGCATCAGTAGCGTAGAATCCACCTCTGCCTGTGCCCCAGGCTGTGCTTCTCAGGGGCCGCTCCCAGCCAAGGCTGCCTACAGAATGCCGGAGCAAAGGGAACCCCACTGACAGCCACCTTGGGCTCCAGGGTGCCCCATCGGCCTTGCTGAACCTTCCTGCATCTCTCAGGCAGGCCGAGGCATGTCCACCAGCCATCCTTCCCTCCCCTTCCCGCATAGTCAGACTTGCACTGCAGTCTGGGAAGTCTCCTGGTCTGCTGCCCTCTTCCCATTTTCTCTCGCACAGCTGTTCCCCAAATATTGGCCTTGCACATTGCTCCCGCCTTGGGGTTTGCCTCTGGGAGGACCCGGCTCACACAACTCTTAATACCAGGAGGTCCCCTAGCTGTCCTTGCAGGCGGCTCTGCAAGCGGGAAGGGAGGGGACAACTCAGAGTGGGACTTCGAAATGACTGAATTGGAAATCTTACGGGGCCAGTCCTGTGGCCAAGTGGTTAAGTTTGCGCGCTCCGCTTCAGCGGCCTGGGGTTTCACTGGTTCAGACCCTGGGCACGGACATGGTACCACTCATCAGGCCGTGCTGAGGTGGTGTCCACCATGCCACAACTAAAAATATACTACTACGTACTGGGGGAGTTTGGGTAGAAAAAGCAGGGGAAAAAAAAAAAAGATTGGCAACAGTTGTTAGCTCAGGTGCCAATCTTAAAAAAAAAAAGAGAAACTCTTATTGCCTGCTCACCTGAAAGAAACCATTTAAACTAGAGGTGAGTAATATTGGGGTGCCAAGATTAAGGATGTTTCTAGAACAAAGTAGGTATAAGCTCAGATCTAGAAAATTAAAGATAGTGTTGTACACCATCTGAGTCAGAGTGAATCTTGCACATACACCTGTCTGGGCTGCTCTGACTTGTGGATCTGGTGCCACCTGAGCGACCTCTCACCTCTAGGGCACCAGAGCGGTGGGCTGGCTCTGTGTTGCTGGTGGAGTGGAGCGTGGGGAAGGGAATCACCTCTTGGCGTGGGTTGAATAGCATCCCCCTGCGAAGTTCACATCCACCCAGGACCTCAGAATGTGAACTTATTGGAAATAAGGTCTTTGTAGGTGTAATTGACGGTCAAGCCGAGATTGTACTGGATTAGGGATCTTAAATCCAATGAGACCGTCCCTATAAGAGACACAAAAGGACACACAGAGACATGGGGGAGGAGGCCATGAAGGCAGAGATTGGAGCGATGTGGCCACGAGCTGAGGGATGCCTGGAGCCACCAGAGGCTGGAAGAGGCAAGAAAGGATTCTCCCTTCAGAGGGAGCACAGCCCTGTTGACACCTTGGTTTCAGCCCTCTGGCCTCCAGAACTGTGGGAGAATAAACTTGGGCTATTTCAAGCCCCCCAGTTTGTAGTAATGTGTTCCCACAGCCCTAGGAAGCTTACACAGCTCTCTAACATAATGATGGTGATCAGAATGGGTCCGACCCTAGCAATTCCAGGGCTCAGAGAGGAGGCCCACATCCACTATGTCCAAATATTTAAATGTTATAAAACCAAGCTACCCTTTACACCCACTAGCATGGCTGTTATCAAACAGACACAAACAAGTGTTGGCAAGGATGTGGAGAAACTGGAACTCTCGTATGTTGCTGGCGGGAGTGTGAAATGGTGCCGTCGCTGTGGAAAACACTTCGGTGGTTCCTCAAATACTTAAACATGGGGTTACCGCTTGATCCAGCAATTCCACTGCTAGGTATACACCCAAAAGAATTGCAAGCGGGGACTCTATCCCCGTGTTCATAGCGGGGTTATTCACCCTAGCCAAAAGGGGGGATCAACAAAGTGTCTGTTAACTGATGAATGGATGAACAAAACGAGGTAGAAAAATACAGTGAATGTTATTTATTCAGCCTTAAAAAGGAAATTCAGACGCATGCTACAACATAGGTGGACCTTGAAAACATCCTGCTGAGTGAGATAAGCCGGACACAGAAGGAAAAATATTGTATGATTCCATGTACATGAGGTAGCTGAGTCGTCAGCCTCAGAGACAGAAGGCAGATGAGAGATTCCTAGAGGCTGGTGGAGGGAGGAACAGGGACTTCATGTTTAATGGGGACAGAGTTTTAGTTTGCAAAGATGACAAAGTTCTGGAAATGGATGGTGGGGATGGTTGGAATTGATGTCACTGAACTGTACATTTAAAAATGGCTAACATGGTAAATTTGATGTATGTTTTAAAAAACAAGCTACCAAACGTTAAAAATCTTCTCTCTTTCCACCTTGACAAATACACCTTTGTAACCGTTGGAAGGCCAGGTTCAAGTTTAGAAGTCCTGGACTCCTTGGAGTTCTGTGCTGGAACATCGCTGCATGGGGAGAGATGGCCCATGTCCCCTGTCCAGCCCGCTTGTGCTCCTGCATTTGGCCCTGTCCCTCACCATGGGGGGCTTCGCTCACACGTGTGGGTACCCTTCCAGCACATCCGAGTTCTGTGTACATCTGCTACAAACAGCCCAATTTGGCCACCCTTCGCCCCAGGGGAGTAGTTGACCCTCAGTGGGATGGACCCAGGGACAAGGCCTGTGCAGGCCCTGGAAGCAGGCCCAGTGCTGTTTGGCCCAGAATACCAGGGTCCAAATGTGCCATTGGCGCTGGGTCCCCGTGGTAGTGAGGGAGCGAGGGAGCGAGGGAAGCATCCGTGGCTTGGCGGGGGCAGCAGCAGCATCTTGCCGGAGCTAATTCTGCTGCACTATTTTAGCATCGTGCAATTGTTTTTGGCATCCCAGCTTAGCCTGGCTTTTTCTGTCCTCCTGGAGACTCTGTGAGCTAGCTGACATCCTTTTAATAAATTCCCTCCCTACACAAATTAGCTGGAGTCTATTTCTGTTGTCTGCGGTTAAGAACCCTGATTGATACCGGTCCCTTGGCACAAGTGGAGTTTAGAGCCAGAAGTACCTACAAAGGACCTTCTATGTAGTTTTAGGTGAAGTATACCAGACCATTGATTTCAATGGGGTTCCTGAAAACTAGATGGAAAGAAGGGCATTTGGGCATTGATCTGTGGCATGTCCCCCCAGGGCAGCATCTCAAAAAGGATGTCCTCCACCAACCCACATGTCCATCAATGGATGAAAGGATAAACAAAATGTGTTGCGTACACATCCCCTTCCATATTATTCAGCCTTCAGAGGAAGGGAGTTCTGACACGTGCTACAACATGGATGGCTCTGGAAGATATCATGCTGAGTGAAATAAGCCGGACACAGAAGGACAAATGAGGCATGATTCCACTTACACCAGGTGCCTGAGTGGTCAAAGTCATAGAGACAGAAGGCAGATGAGAGGTTCCCAGAGGCTGGTGGAGGGAGGAATGGGGAGTTAGCGTCTAATGGGGACCGAGTTCAGTTTGGAAAGATGAAAAATGTTCTGGAGATGGATGGTGGGGATGGTTGCAGAATGAATGTACTTAATACCCTGAATGGTACACTTAAAGTGGCTAAAACAGTAAAATTTTTATGTTATGTATATTTTAATATAAAAATTATTTTAAGAGATGTCCTCCAAAGAGGCTGTCTGACAGTGAGATTGAACCCTACATCAAATGAGATTTACTGGTCCTCAAGGCAGCCCCTATAAACTGGTTTCAGGAGTATGTGTGTGGGGCCATCTTTGTGGTAAGGATGGACAATGGCCCCCTCACAAAACTGCTCCCTGGGACCAAAACAGATGCCGGTGGTCTGAGGTGGGCAGCCATGTTTGCTAACCATTATTTCGGGATTCAGTGTGGATGGAGCCACAGCAATGAAGATCTGGATGCTCATTCCTGCAGGTCCCGTATGTGGGTCACTAAGTCTTCCCCGGGAAGGCTCAAGAGATTTGGCATTCCAAGATGTCAGCAGATATTCCTGTTGGAAGTCTGGCTGAGGACTCACGGCTGAGAGCCCACCTCCCAAAGCCCAGAACTCCATGGCACCTGGTAGCTCTGTGCCACTTCGGTTAGGGCAGGAAATGGAGGAGGACGCAGGCAGATGGTCCTGAGCTGAGGGAATTAGTACGTGGGAAGAGTAAAGCTTTTGTCTCCAAGGGCCTCAACGTTTTCCTGTTGAACTAGAGTGAAACTAGAGTGACCTGGGCACTTCAGAGCCGTGTCCAGCATGGTGGGTGGGAAACAGCAAGTCTTTCTTCCTGATCAATGTTCATGATTCTAGTGGCATCAAATGATGAGCATGGACTTCTGGGAAGGCACATTTTTGGTCCCAGATGGCAGGATGTGGCAACTCTATTTGAGTGCCTGGGGCCTGCTGTATCCAGAGGAGCACGATTGACCTCCAGGCTACTTGGCTGTAGACTCTTCAAAGCAACACATTATGGGCATTAATGTCCCCAAACCATTTGTCCTGGGAACTCGGGAGCGTGAGCCTGGTGTGTCTGCCAGGTCACCCATAGTGCGTGAGTGGAGGCCACCCTGGGCTGGAATTCCATCAATTCAGACAGGCATGGGCCCCCTGCTAGAATCCTCTCATGTCAGGATGATGCATACGGCATGTACCTTAGGTGGGGAAGGGCGGAAATCCAGAACTGTCCACCAGCCACTCCCAAGGAGGCCTCAGCTAGGGAGATTTAACTGAACTTGTAAAGATGTTGGACGTCAGCAGGTCCCTCATGTCTCTGGGAGGAATGCCACAGATTTCTCACATCGGGGAACATGAGGGGGAACCTAAGCTGCCCATGTCTCTCTGGGAAGAGTCGAGACACAGGAAACCTAATCCAGTGGCAGCTGCTTTCAGGCCCAAACCCAAGAACTGCCGTGAGGAGCCACTGACATGTCTTAGAGCACCTCAGACTGGAATAGGCAATGGCTGGATGCTGGAGCCAGAAGCTGCAGGACAGGGACAAAATGGCCGACTGCTGAAGCCCCTCTCCTTCTTGTCCCGAGACAGTTTAGGACCTTACTGTAATTGGCCATTGTTGTGGGCTGGACTGCGCTCCCCCAAATTCGTATGTCAAAGCCATAACCCCTAGTACCTCAGAATGTGACTGTATTTGGAGAGAGGGTCTTTAAAGAGGTGATTACGTTAAATGAGGCCATCTGGGTGGGCCCTCATCCAATATGACAGTTGTCCTTATAAGAAGAGGAGATGAGGACACAGACACACAGAGGGATGACCATGTGGACAGGGGAGAAGGTGGCCATCTACTCACCAAGGAGAGAGGGTCAGAAGGAACCAACCCTGCCAACACCTTGTGTCAGACTTCCAGCCTCCAGGACTGTGAGAAAGTAAATTTCTGTTGTTTGAGCCACCCAGTCTCTAGTATTTTGTTATGGCTGCCCTATCAAACCAATATACCCATGTGTAAAGTAGGGGAGGAGAATGAAATAAGGCAAGGTATCATAATCCACATGAAAAAGCCTATTGCCCATTAGGGAGCATCCCTAGTGCTTGCCAGTGTAGACAGGGTTGGCCAGACAGAGATCCTGACAGCTTTCCTGGGAGGTCAAGTCTTCTGCCCCTCCTTGGGGAGTCTGGATGGGAGACTGGGGGCAGTGGGGACAAAGCACGCCTAGGGGGGGTCTCACCCTTGCCTCAGGAAGTGGAGCCAGAGCCCATGCAGGCAAAGGGCAGGACTAAGAGTCCTTGGCCTCAGGGGTGGGCATGGGGCGCGGGGCACAGTTGAAGAGGTCATGCACACAGCCTGTTGCTGATTTGTGAGGGGGCCTAGAACAACACCTTGCTGGAGGAACAGGCTGGGGACAGACTCCCAGCTTCTCTCTGGTTGGGAGAAACCTGGGATAAGACGCGCAGATTTTCTGATATTCCTTCTCCCCATTGTCCCCTGAGGGCACCTCCCCAGCCTCAGGCTGCATTGCTCAGCATCGTCCTCTACTGTAGTTACAGGGGGAAAAAAAAAGAGGCTGCAGTTTGCCCAAGATGGAAAACTCAGGCACACATCTGCAGAGCAATATTCCCCCTGACATTGACAGGATAAATGTTGCCAGACTGGGAAGAAGGAGAACCCTGTGGACCAGAGAGGCGGGGGGCATGTGCTGGGGGGTGTCGGGGGCTGCTTGGGCAAGACTCCGCTCCGAGCCATGCTCTTGTCTTGTCTTGTCCCTGAGGTCAGCTTGTTGTCCATAGCACTGCGAGCCACTCATCTACCAGTGCCCAGGACACTGCCCAGCTCTGCCACCCGCTTGCTAAGTGGGTGGCTCTCTGCTCCACAGCCCTCCAGCACAGAGTGGGAAACTGGGACATCTTTGGACTAATAAAGGCAAGCAGGGAAAACTCCTAGCCCTGCTTGAGGGGGACAAAATAGTGCCTCTCTGTGACTGTTCAATTCAGATACCAATGACATGTTCGCTGTTTGCAAAGGCATCCACTGGAAATGCCCAAAGGGCAACATGAAGCCTAAGCTTTATATCTTCTCACGCTTTCTCTTTACAGCACATTTTGTTTGTGTGTTAGTTTCTTAAAAATCACTTTTATAGATATATAAATTACATACAAAAAATTAACATACTTTAAGTGTACAGGTTGATGACTATTGATAACTATACACACCTATATAACCATCACCCTCTTCAAGATACAGAAGCAGACATTTTTTACTGAGATATAATTGACATATAACATTCTATTAGTTTCAGGTGTACAACATAATGATTTGAAATATGTATACAATGTAAAATGATCACCACAATAAGTTTGGTTAACATCCATCACCTCACAAAGTTACAAACTTTTTTCTTGTGATGAGAACTTTTAAGATCTACTCTCTTAGCAACTTTCAAATATACAATATAATATTGTTCACTATAGTCACCATGTTATATATCACATGCCCAGAACTTATTTATCTTATAACTGGAAGTTTGTACCTTTTGACAACCTTCACCCATTTCCACGACCCCCCGGCCTCTGAACCACCAATCTGTTCTCTGTATCTATGAGTTTGGGTTTTTTTTTGATTCCACAGGTAAGTGAGATCGTATGATATTTGTGTTTCTCTGATTTATTGCACTTAGATAATACCCTCAAGTTCCATCCATGTTGATGCAAATGGCATGATTTCCTTTTTTATGACTGAATAATATTCCATTGCATATATATAGACCACATTTTCTTTATCCATTCATCCATTAATGGGCACTTAGCTTGTTTCCATGGAAGCAGACAGTTTAAAAGGATGGCAGCAAAAGAAGCCTGTTTTCTTTCTTTCTTTACAAATCACTTTTCTCCCTAGTCACCACCCCTCAACAGACACATGAGATTTTTCATTAATGTTGAAATGCCTTTTTCCCCCTGAGCACATGCCAACAGAAGGCTGGGTTGGGGTTCAGAGGGCACACAGGTCGCCCCACGCCACCCGTATGGGGGTGTTGCTCCCCTAGCGTTACCTGAGCAGTGGCTGAAGGACACTTTCCAGTATCATCCAGCACCTGGCAGAGCAATAAAATTCAACTTTGTAAAGCAGTTGTTATGAGCCGAGTTGCATCCCCCCAAAATACGTTAAAGTCCTAACCCCTGGAACCTCAGAATGTCACCTTATTTGGAAATAGGGTCAGTGTAGATGTAGTTAGTTAAGATGAGGTCAGGTTGGACCAGAGTGAAGTCACGTTGGAGGAATGCTCTGTAACTGGCGTCTTAATAAGCAGGCGGCCACGTGAAGACAATGCCCTGTGACGGTGGAGGCGGAGACGGAGTCAGGCAGCTGCAAGCTGAGGAACGCCAAGAGTGGCCAGCCACCACCAGAGGCTAAGAGGAGGCACGGAAGGACTCTACCCCAGAGTCTCAGAGCGCGGCCCTGCCGACACCTTGATTTTGACGTCTGGCCTCCAGAACCGTGAGAGAATCAGTCTCTGTTGTTTTAAGCCCCTCAGTTTGTGGTACTTTGTCACAGTGGCCGCAGGCAACCGATACGGTGCACACACCACGCCAGCCACCATGCTGTCCCACCCTGCTGTCTCCATCCACCAGCCAAGGAGACTTGGCTGAGACCTAGGTTTTACAGTTTGTATTTTATAAACAACGAACTGACTTATTGACAATTTAGATTGAATTTCAAATGACACGTTCCCTGGGCTACACTGGCGTACCCCACAACAGCAGCAGAAGCAACAGCAACAAAACAGGGGCGAAGATGTAGGAGCCGCTACTAAGGTCACTACGAGACCTTCCTGCGTCTCCCTCACACAGCCTCGGCAGCTCGGCGTTGGCCCCACTTCACCGAGGAAGGACCTGATGGAACTTGAGTAGCTCGCTCAAGGTCGACAGTGGGGAAATGGGATTGGTGTTGAAACCCTGGATGGTGTGAGCACATAGCCTGTGGTGTTATGTGGGCCCCTCGTCCCGCTAGCTGCCGTCTTTCCCTTACTCTGTGCAATGTTGACTGAGTCCTCACCTTGTCCACAGGAACTGATGCTGTTGAGGTCTGGTTGGAGGTGGATACAGGAAACGAGGCTTCCCTGTGCAAGTAATGGATTGTCTCTTGATGCAGGTATAAACAGCACGAACGAGTCAATTTCAGGAGTGCGGCATCTAAAGACCCACTTTCCAGTAATAGCAGGCAGTCAGGTGTCACCTGCTCCAAGGCTAATAGTGAAAACCCCTCAGATTTAGTCTGTGGCAAGGCAGCTACCGGGGAGGGGACACCTCTGCTGGGGAAGCAATGATGTGGATGACATGGTCTCTCGTGGAGACTGTGCATCCAGACGCAAGGAGAGGGCAGGGTGGGAGGATCCGTGCCTGTGGAGTTGGTCAGGAAAGGCTTCTGATCCTAGAACTTCCCTGTTCTAGAACTTTCTAGAACCTTCACCTCAGGTTATTCCTTTTGCAATTCCAGGGTATCAGAACTATTTGAGGGATTTGCATGTAACTCTGATCAATGATGACATTGCTTTAGGTTGGACTTGGCTTGACCTGTATCAATAGGTCTGCCCACTATCCCTGACCTCTCCCCATGGATTCCAGGAATTCCCTGAGGGGTGGAAGTGGACTTCCCAGGGGTCATTAATTTGTGCTTGTGTGTGGAGGCCTGCTTTCTTCATCATCCACTCCTTTCTTCTCAGCACTTAGGAACCTTCTGTACCACTCCCTCCCTCCATTCCTGCCTCAGGGCTTGGAGGACGTGTAAAGGCCAGCATCTTCTGACTCAGGGATGGTGACCTGAGGTGACCAGAACCATCCTCATCAGCAGAGCACAGGGAGAGAATGTTCCCTGGAAAATACTGAAAATCCCTTAATCTCTTTTTGGCCAATAGTACAACCTCCTTCTCTAGCACATTCTTATAAGAAGAACACGAGTGTGGAGGGCTTACCCCTATCTTGGTTCTCTGGCTCATCTTTACGTGGTGAGGGGTCTGCGGAAATGAGGAAAGAGCCAAGATTGACAGAAGGACTTGACCTTGACAGGTCACAGACTTGGAGAGCCACACCCCAAGTGGTCAAGTCTGAACCCCTGGAAGTTGACTGTACATTCCTCTTTACCCTGAGCGGTGACTAAAATTGGGACAAAATTAACAAGGTTGATTTTATTTATTTTGCCTAATTTACACTGTTGTAGGCTGGACATTTTTGCTTTTGTCTGACACAATTTTTTTTTTGAGGAAGATTAGCCCTGAGCTAACATCTGCTGCCAATCCTCGTCTTTTTGCTGAGGAAGACTGGCCCTGAGCTCACATCCGTGCCCGTCTTCCTCTACTTTATATGTGGAACGCCCACCACAGCATGGCTTGCCAAGTGGTGCCGTGTCCTCACCTGGGATCTGAGCTGGTGAACCCCAGGCCGCCAAAGTGGAACGTGTGAACTTAACCGCTGTACCACCGGGCTGGCCCCTGATACAATTTTTGTATCTAAGCGTAGAGTAGGTGGGCAGCTCTAAAGGAGCTACAGTTGCCAGAAATATTTAACTATTATTTTCTTGCCTGCAGATCTGAGTGTTCCTCCTTAGGGCAACATATGGACATGGACTTACCAACAATGAGCCCCGTGAATGGTGTGGAATTTGGGTGTTGGACAAGCTGTTTTCAGACAACTGAAGCCAGCCGGGGCATACACTGTCCGCTTTGTAATCTGCCACCAAAATCGTCCAGTAAGTGCATGTGAGACCGTGATAAGGCACTCTGGTTTTACAAAAGAGAGTTAGCAAGGCCTTACCCTCTGAAACATGACAGGCAGTAACGACAGAGAGGTCCCCTAAACCAACACGAGTCACTAGTACAACGTGGTGTTACATTCAGACGAAGGGTTTTCTGGGTGCTGGTTACGATTGGTAGAGACAGGTTGGTTCAGCCGAATATCAGCCTTGGGCTCTCGCATGTTTCCTGTCAGTTACACGGAGCCACAGACTTGTCATCTATCTGTGTCCACCCCAACGTTCTCAGCACCATATGAGGCCACACAAGGAGGTGTAGGTGTGGTTCCTTCCCCAACGATTTTCAGTTTAATTGGGGAAATTAGACTTAACACTCTTGAAGCAATTATAAAACAACCAATATTTAAAACTGTGGTACCAGTTCTAAGCACAGTGGATTTATTCAACTTCCTCTTTTGCTCCTCCAGTGCTAAATGAGTAAGGCGTTTTTTTTTTAATGGGGAAAACAGACATATAAACAAGTAATTCTAATCATATGACTTAGTAGGTGCTTATCATAGAATTTCAAGACTCTTTTCCGCATGGATCCAGAGTGACTGCTATTTAAGTGAGCTATTTGAAGTAGCCCTCCTGTGTAAGTTGCTATCATTTGAAGGTGACTTATGTTTTTCAGTCTGCTTAAGGATATTGCAGGTGAAAAAATATTGTTTGCCAAAATCCACAGCTATTGGCAGAAAAAGGACAATGGATACAAGTTTAATGGTGTCCAGTTTGGACCTTTGACTAAATTAGTCCTTTCAAACATTTTTCTTTTAAGGAGCCATGCGGTCCATTTCCAAAGGCAGGTCAAGTACGTGTCTTCAGGCGTCCCAGCAGGAAAATAAAAAACCCCAGTTACACACTTTATGGTCTTCCATTGACATAGACAAATTGGCTGCCCCTCAGGAGAAACTGAGCTACTCCTGATGCAGAATTCTCCAAGAAGAGACTGTAGGTATAGTGGGGAGGGTGCTAGCCATGCGACAGGAGCACAGTTTTGATATTTTTTATGTCTCTTTTTTTATAGAGCCTCTAAAGGCTAGCTGATGAATATCTCCAAAGGAAAATTTAGAAATTACAGTTTTGTGAAGGGCCAAGACAATGCTGGCCAAGTATGCAGGGCTGAGCACAGGGTAATATTTAGAACATCTAGAGGGACAGATAGACTCCATGTCCCAAGGCAACACTCCAAAAATAGTCTTTTCTCACAACTGGATTTTTTCACGATGTTTGGGCAAGGGAGAGCACATGGTTACAATCTAGGTAAAGAATCTGGAGGGCAGGGTGGCTGTAAAGCCGATCAGGTGCTTAATTGCAAGACAAGGAGACATTCTTATTAAAATTAAGGCACCTGCCCAATACTTGTGTCTATATGGACAGCCACCACACCACACGGTGAGTGTTCCCACTGCCCCTCGGGCACAGAGCTGTCTTTGCTCAAGGACTGCTCACCTTATTTTGTATCACTTCATATCCTCCTCATCACTCTACAAAGGCACTTGTGCTGGGCCGGAAAAGTCATCTTTCTGGCAGATTCCAAATGCAAGTTGGGGATGTGGGGAGGTCAGAGGAGACACGGGGCTGGGGACCTGGCCTCCCACAGCTGGGTCCAATCTGCAGCCTCATTCTGTTGGGACCCTTCCCAGGGTTTATTCAGGAGGGCTGCTTCCCTCACCCCGCTGTCGGTTTCCTTCCCCCTGTTGTACCTGCTACCGTTTCTGCCCCGCCATGTGGACCTGTCGAGCTGGAAGATAGCAAACCACAAGGGGGAGAAAATGCCGTTTCTCTTCAAGATTTAGTGTTTAAGAAATGTACCCGGCAAGTAAAGATCATTACTTGAGAGATCCTCAACCAATCCTGGGACAGGGTAGGCTGGGAGAAGCCTGAAGAAGATTCCCAGAGGCTGGCGGGATTCACATTAGCCTGGGAGAGTTCTGTTCTCAGGGTTTTATCTTGGACTTTTATCTGGCCAGTGAGATCTGAAATCCCTTTTGCAGGACTGGAGGGCAGAGGGCGGGGCCCACCCTGCTCCTAGACCCTGTCAATCAAATGGATGGGATAAAGAATCCATCATCACTCCAGTCGAGTTTGCAAGTCCAAATTTCCAGCAGACCTGAAGTCGTTCTGCTCCCAAATGATGAACCAAGACAGTTTGTACTAAATTAGTTGTCTGCCATTCTGAGGATCTGTAGCTTCCAGCCCTGACTCTGAGGCCTGTCCTCTTGCTATGAAAATGGGCACTCGGACCTGCCGCAGCCACCGCCATTCTCTGGGCATGAGCATCCCACCCCCTTGCCATTCCAGCCCTGGGATCTCTCTAATGTTGAGGGGGCTGCTGGGCTTTGGGGAAGCGCTTGATGGCTCTCTCTCCATACTCATGGGCTCAACAACTAGTAAAGCAGAATTCCTTCTAGATGAGGAATGCATTCTAGGATGCGACTGGAATTCACTGGGTGTCTCTGGGTTTAGCACTGAGCAAAGCCCCCATAGCATTCAGAAAGTTTGGAGCTTAAGAGTAAACTCCTGATAGGAGAAAGGAATTCTACCAGTTACAGGTCAACTTGTGGGATCTACCACCTGATGAGTCTCCCACTTATGGGTTCTACCACTCATAGTTTCTACCACTAATGGATCTACCACTTATGGGGTCTACCCCCTGACGGGTCTACCAGTAATGGGTCCTACCACTTATGGGGTCTACCCCCTGACGGGTCTACCACTAATGGGTCCACTCTTCGGCCTTCTGGTTTACTAAGCTTCCTCCTTCCTTGTTCCCCTCAAGCCCCTCCCCAGGCCCCCTCCACCATGCTTCCCTATTGTTTGGTGGGAGAAAGAGGATGTTGTTTCTCTGGGGAGCTTCGGAAGGTATTGACTTGACTCGTGGAGGTAAAAGCTAGCACTTCCTTCCGCACTGGACGTTGGGGACCACAGACTCTTCATCTCCCCAGCCTCCACTGACTCCGTTACCCATTCTCTCTACACCTCCCTCCCCCCCAAAATCTCCCTACCTCTCAAGAGGAGGATGATTACTCACAAAGACAAGCCAGGCACCGAAATAGCCAACCTATTTGTGGCTTAAATGCAAGCAGTTTTATTTTTACAAAGAGTTGCTGTATTTTCTCTAAGTCTAAATCATTATCTACCACAAATGAAACTCCAGCTCCATCTGCAATAGTTCCTGCTTTGGTTAGTGGTGCCAATTAGTCACAAAACAATTGGCACCTTCTAGCACCCACTCAATCTGGGGGAGAGAGCGCCATCTCTTCCAGGCTCCCCCTGACTAGCCCCCAGCCCCCTGGGTCCTGTCTCCCTACCTATGTACCATCTGGCCCCTCCAGCTTCCTGGTGGCTTGCTCCTCATCCACCTTGTGACTGTTAGCAATTTCCAAATTGGGCAACCTGTTGTTCTCTGTCAGGATGGACAGACGTCTCTGTTCTGATAGGAGCCGGAAAAAGCGAACTGGTGAGGCTCTCTGTTCTGTTGACTTAAATAATGACGTTGGAGCCTTCCTTCCAGTTGGTCACTTTGCTCAGGGTTTCACAGCCCCCATAGGGACAGGGTGAAACGTTCATAAAATCTGGACAGTCCCTGAGCTTCTGGGAAGCAGCGAATGTGGAGCAGAGGAGCAGAGCAGACCCTTCCTTCCCACTGGTCCTCCTTCATTCCCCTTTTCCTTCGGGGGTCTCTTCCTGCCCGACCGTGACTCTGGATCCTTCCCGGGCAGCCTGTTACTTCTCTCCTAACTGGATTTGCTTCCGTGTGTCTGATCCCCTTGTATTCTGCCTTGCAGTTGGCCTTAGACAGTCCTGGTTTATTTTTCCGTTTCTGGTTATCCTCCGGGAAATGTAAAGCTCTGCAGAAAGCTGGCCTTCTCTTCCGTTGGAACGTCAAAAACCAGGTAATGAAAACACACTTCCCACACGGCTTCTCAGGACTGAGTTCACCTCGACTCGCTGCTCAGCACCCACCCACCCGGTAGTTGCCCTGACCCTCACCTTATTTTGCCTGTGGCTTGAAGGTCTTTAGGAGAAGTCCCCTGGTCTCCCCTTTCTTCTCCCTACCGGAGGACAGAGCGCGGGTCCGGCTTCCCACAAGAGCAGCTGGGCTCGCCTTTGGTCTCGCTGCTTGTGAAAACAGTCTGAGGAAAGCTTCATATATGGTTTCCTAAGTCTGCTTTCCCACAGAATCTGCAACTGCCTTCTCGCCCCGTTTTGATCTAATCAGTCCCAGGGGTCCGTCACTGCTTTGACACAGTAACCGTGAGGGAAAACTTTCAAAAAAGAAGAAATACTGCCATGAATGGGGGGTGGGTCTTCACCGCAGGGCTTGGCTGCTCAAACCATCCAGAATTCTCCTGCGTGGCCTTGGTGCCTTTACAGTGGGTCTTTGAAAAGGGGCCCAGGGCTCAGGGGAAAAAGTAACCTGACTGCATTGGTGAGAATCTGCATGTAACAGAGACAGCTTCTCCCAGGAATGGTCTCCAAACCAGGCTGAGAAGCAATCTGAGCCTGGATGTCCTGGAACCCAGCTCCTGGGCTCTCTCTCCTCCAGTACATCGTACTCACACAGTCAAGTGGGCACGAGATTCTCTGAAGTTGGGTGGTAGGTAGGAAAGGAACGGATATATAATTGTCGAGCCATGTGGCCCGCCCTGTGCAAGTGTGTACATACGTCTCATTTAATCGTCGCAACCTTTTGTGGTAACACGATTAGCTCCATTTTACAGGTGAGAAAACTGAGTCTTAAGGAGCTTAGCGGAGATCACATGGCTAGTTACGGCTGACTCAGGAATTTGAGTTGGTCTATCTTTCACTACACTGGTGGCTTTGCCCTTCCATGTAGCGTTTCTCGGGGTCGTCTTTCTCCTTAGTCCTGGCTGGCCCTAATGGTTCAAGGGGGTCAACCACCTCGCGTTATCATCAGCCTGTTCCCACTCTGGATCAGCGGGAAGATTTTCACTTGAGTGTGTCACCGAATGATGCCATTTGAAGCGCGGCTTCTGCTGATAAGCGTGGGACCATCTGCTTGGCACATCTCAAATATTCTCGGCAGTGGGAAAGCGGCTCTGATTTCTTCAGCAAAGGGAGGCTGCGGGCATCCTTGGAGGAGATGTTGGGACCGGAGACCCTGCAGGCTGGCGGGCCGGCGGTGCCGCGGGATGCGAAGGGGCTGCCTCCCCGCTGCCACCTCTGACCCTCCCTGAGCGCGTCGACCTAGTGAGTCTGCAGAGTTTTTCACTGTTCAGCCGTCCTTGACAATCAGAGTAAGATTTTCCCTCTTCAGAAAGCTATTCCCTGGGAACTCTTTCTGTGCTGGTTGTTTTCACGGTGTGTTCGATGTTTGGTGTGTGTTGGCAAAAAACTCGGTCTCCTCCTGCCTTCGTTTCGGAAAATTTGCTTCTCTGCTGGGTTAACTGTCTTCAAACACTGTTTTTCAACTTCGGGGTTGAAACTTCTGCGTTCGCTTTGTCTTTTTGACTCGTGATACCGGGGCAAGAATCTTAGGATCAGTTCGTGGATCTGCTGGTGGACTCGGAGGTGTTCAAGGTTATTTAACTAGATGCTGCGAATGGTAAAGGAGTCAGGTTTGAAAAGATGTTACCATAGTTGAGTCCTCTGGGGAAGTCACTGGGCTGGAAGCAGCGGGACAGGGCCAGAGGTGAGCCGGATGGATTTTTCTGTGCCTTTTCTCAGTGGCAGCAACATTAGTACTGGCTCCTGTTGCCTATAAAGCCAGATGTGCCGCCCATGGGTGGCAAGGTGTCTGTTAAGAGGGCTCTCCTGCTCAGTCTTGATGTTTGATGTGAATATCTTGACAATATTTCCCAGGCAGGGTTGGGGGGGGGGCAGTGTAAATCGGTGGGGGAAAGTATAGAATGTTGTTCAATTGCTCTGCAGACAGCAATCAGAAGGAGATAATGAGCCTGCCTCTGGAGTAGGGTTTCTCAACCTCGGGACCAGTGACATTTGGGGCCAGATAATTCTCTATAGTGGGGCTGTTTTGTGCATTATAGGCTGTTCGGCAGCATCCCTGGCCTCCACCCACTAGATGTCAATAGCCCCTTCCTTTCAGGTGTGACAACCAAAATCCCCAGACGTGCCAAATATCCCCTAGGGGCCAAAATCAGCCTCCCTTCCCCTTTTTGAGACCAGTGCTCTGAGCTGATGCTGCTGTACCCTTGGAAAGGCAGCGAGAAGTTTCCGCTTCTGCACGCAGATGACTCACATGTTAGGAAGCTGGGAACGAGGCGTGGAACACCGGGACAGGCGTCCTGGCCCTGCGCCTTCCCAGCAGGCCCCTACCTGCCTCGGAAATTCCATCTCACAGGTGGGCTTCCGTTTGTCCAGGCCACTGCACACATGCAGAGGGAAGGGTTTGTCCTTTTCTCCCGAGCTGCACACCTGGGTGGTCCAGCCCAGGGTCCGGGCTCTCTTTTGGGCAGCCTAGGAACAGGACAAGGCTTCAGATGGCCCACCCAGGAACGCTAGTTTTGTTGGCTTCTCTTCTCTTTTCTTTTCTTTCCTTTCCTCCTCCTTCCTTTCTTTCTTCCTCCTTCCTTCCTTTCTCCTTCTTTCCTTCCTTCCTCCCTCCTCCTTTCCTCTTTCCTGCTTCCTTCCTTCTTCCTCCTTTCCTCTTTCCTGCTTCCTTCCTTCCTGCTTCCTTCCTTCTTCCCTCCCTTCCTTCCTTCATTCCTTTCTTCTAAGACTGAGAACCCAGGACCGGGGGAGGACTGCGGCCAACTGAATGAGAACATGGCCGGGGCTGTCTGCTTCTTCGCTCTCCAGAGAAGACTTCAGCGAGCACAGCCTTACAGCTCTGGAAGCTCTGCCTGTACCTCAGTAAAGCTGAACACCCACAACTCTCTCTTTCTTTGATTCTCCTTGCTTTTTGGTCAGCCCCATCGTCCATCAGCTCCTCTCACTTTCATTGAGAGGTAAATACAGGGGGCAATTTCAAGTTGACCTGCCAGGACTCAGGCTCTGCAAAGCCCACCTCCTTGAACATCTGTGGAGACCCCCTGCTGGTGTTCCCCACTTGCCCACTCTTTAGCTCAGGTTGGCACTTCCAAGAGACTGGTATTGGCAAAGTGTTTTTCAATCTCTGGCTTTTCTTACACCCCAGCCTTCCTGAAATACATTAAACTGCCAACTGTGTGAAGGAGCTGAGGTTTAGAGGGGCTAAGCTGCTTTGCTGAGGACTCGCATCTCGTGGTCAGTTTGATTGAAAGCATGACTCAGAGGCAAAGCAGCCTTAGCCACAGGCCGAATAGGCAGTCACCTCTGCAATGAGATTTGAACAATGTCAAACCTCTCTTCTCAAAATCTCTCTGTCTTTTTTGTTGTTGTTGCTAAGGAAGATTTGCCCCGAGCTAACATCTGTTGCCAATCTTCCTCTTTTTTTTTTTGCTTAGGAAGATTTGCCCTGAGCTAACACCTGTGCCAATCTTCCTCTATTTTGTATGTGGGTCACCGCCACAGCATGGCTGACGAGTGGTGTAGGTCCATGCCTGGGATCCAAACTCGCAAATCCAGGCTGCCAAAGTGGTGCGTGCAGAACTTAACACCATGGGGCCGGCCCCTCAAATATCTCTTTTGCATGCAGATGCCATACTGCCTACAATTCTTTTGATTTTTGTGGGAAGGTGGTGAGTGTCAAGTGTACCCTCCACTATAGTCAGCCTGGCTGGCCAGGGCTGGTGCGAGGCATTGGAGCCTGAGGAGGGAAGGAGCACCCACGTGGGGGCAGCCCAGCTGAGGGCTGGTGGTGGTGACATGGCAGGGCAAGGAGGGTGCCTGCCCTCTGCGAGGAGCGGGGCGGAGGGGACCTGGTACCTGGTTCAGAGCTTCTGCTGGGTGAGGAGTGTGTCCCAGGGCAGGGGAAAGGGGCAGTGATGGCCTCTCACAAGGCAAAAGACCCCAGCAAAGTGAGGAGGGCCTCTGTGCAGGGGCGAGGACAGGCATGGTGGACCAGAACATTGTTTATCTACAGGTGGATTGATCAAATAAGCAAATATATCACAGATAATGGGAGCCAGGTGTCTTACCATGAGAGAAGAGAATTACAAATACAGAGAGGAAGAAAACTAAACTGAACTCAGTGGTGTTGAATCAAAATTGGAAATGTTGGTGTGAATTATTGGTATTCAATATATACAGAAAGATATAGAAGTATAGATGTCAGTGTATGTATGTATGACTGTGCATGTGTATTCATACACAGATATTCCTCAGCTCTGCCCACTGAGAGGGCCTGGGAGCAGTGACACCCCAGTGGCAAGGGGTACCCCCATCACCCAGATCTTGGCTTCTAAATACCCTTCTCTACTTAAAGGAACCAGGGCTCCTTGGGGAGATGGTTGATTCTAGTGACTGGTGCAGGGAACATACAAGATGAGTAGCACCTGGGAAAATATCCAGTTGTTTGCCTGGAGAGGCTGGGAGTCCGGGAGGGAGCATGGAACAGCAGGGAAGGCCTGATTTCTGCTTCGGATCAGCTGAGGCTGCTGTGCCGCCATATGAGGCCCAGCTGGAGATATCAGGGCTGTTGGTTAGGGGTCTGATGTTCTGGGAGATGTCTGAGTTAGAGCCATGGGTCTGGATTTCATGTCCGTGTGGTCAGAGTTGAAATGAGGGGTTGGGTGAGGCCACTCAGGGAGAGTCTGTAGACTGAGAAGGGAGGAGGGCCAGGAATGGAGCCCTGAGGCCCAAAGGGCAGTGTAAGAAGAGATCCAGGAAAGGAGACAGAGAAGAAACTGCAGGAAGGCAGGGGGAGAGCCAAGGGAAGAAAGCACGTCTAGGCCATGGTGTCATCTCAGAGACCCCAGCAAGGAGACACGGAGCAGGACGCCATAGCACACTTTGTATGTGGTATGTGGGGAGATGAGAACAGGATCACATCTTACTCCCTTTCAGAGGACTTGTCCAAAAGCATGATGCTGATGAGTGGACCAACTCGCTTTAATTATGTTTCAATAGGAGTGTTTGCTGATAGTGGTGATGTCTATGGCTCACTCCATTTTACAGAAGAAAGTGGGATCAGAAGAAACTGATAAAACAATTCGTCCCTGTTGGTTTTTATTGTTGTTAGGGGTTTGGCCCTAGGTAGATGGGGCCTTCATAAGTCAAAATCCACTCTCTAATAAATAATATCCACCCTTTAATAAACAAAAAGCCCATCCTTTGAGGCTTTTAATAAAAATCATTACTGACAATCAAGTTGATTGTGGTGATCACTTCTGGTGACATTAAGGCCATTGTTAAATGTCCCAAAAGTTGTACTAGCCACATATCTGGGTGAGTGGACTTCACACGTAAATGAACTGTTAACAAAGGACTTATATGAGGGGTAGAAATAGTGCCCACTTGGACCTCATTAATCTAAGCTCTGACTCTGGCTTTGCTGCTAACTAAGTATCTTGGGCTCATCACGGATCAGCTTCCTCATTTGTAAAATAAAGGGTGGTTTGTGTTATCTGCATGATTCCTTCCACTTCTGAGCCTCAATGATCCACAGAGGACAGGCAGACTTGTGACAGTAAGGAAAGGTTTTTGAGAAAAGTCCAAGCGGCATCCCCTTACATCTTCTTTCACATACCCCAGTTTCTGGGCGAAAAGAATTTGTAGCATATATGACAAAATTGTTACATTTATGAAGAACTCTTGCAACTCAATAAAAGAAATGGGGAAAGAACGTGAAAACACAATCCATCAAAGAAGAAATACAAGTGACTGTTAATATGAAAGAATATCCAAACTCATGAGCAATCAAATAAATGCAAATTAAAACAAAGTACTTTTTAATCACCTATCAAATTTGGGAAAGTTTAAAAATGGAGTTGTCACAGGGGAAAAAAAGCATATATATGCTGTGAAAAAAAAGCATTCGTGTACTGTTGATGTCAGCATAAGTGGTACAGTTTTTTGGGAAGATTTTGTTAATATGCTTTAAAATCTTGAAAAATATTTATACCCTTTGATCCAGCAATTCCACTTATAGAAATATGTCCTAGGGAACTAATTAAAGATGCGCATAAAATTTGCATCCAAGAAAGTTCATTACAGTGCTTTATTTAAAAAAAAAATAATGGTAGAAAATCAAAAGCAACCAGTATGTCCAAGGTTGGAGGATTATTAAAAATAAATTATGGTCCGGGGCCAGCCCAGTGGCACAGTGGTTAAGTGCACACAGTGTGCTTCGGCAGCCTGGGGTTTGCTGGTTCGGATCCCGGGTGCAGACATGGCTGTGGTAGGTGTCCCACATATAAAGTAGAGGAAGATGGGCATGGATGTTAGCTCAGGGCCAGTCTTCCTCAAAAAAAAAAAAAAAATTATGGTCCATCCAAAGAGTGCTTATTAAAGTCATGTGATTTTTTACAAAACTTTTTTTTGGTGAGCTAGCATCAGGGCCCACCTTCCTCTAATTTGTATATGGGATGCTGCCACAGTGTGGCTTGATGAGCCATACATATGTCCCTGCCCAGGATCCAAACCTGTGAACCCAGGGCCACTGAAGAACAGCACACGAACTTAACCACTGTGCCACCGGGCTGGCCCCTAAAGTCACGTTTTTTTTTTGTTTTTCCGCTTTTTCTCCCAAAACCCCCAGTACATAGTTGTATATTTTAGTTGTGGATCCTTCTATTTGTGGCATGTGGGACGCCACCTCAGCATGGCCTGACGAGGGGTGCCATGTCTGTGCCCAGGATTCGAACCGGTGAAACCCTGCACCACCGAAGCGAGGTGTGGGAACTTAGCCACTCAGCCATGGGGCTGGCCCCTAAAGTCATGTTTTTAAAGTGTATGCTGACAGAGAAAACATTTACAATATGATACTGAGTGAAAAAAAGCAGGATACCAAAGCAGATTATAAAACGCAATTTCAATTTTAAAAAAGAGCGTGTGTGAGACATGGAAAAAAAGGCTAAAAGGAAATATCCCCAAAATGTTAAGTCAGGTTAATTTTGAGTAGTGGTTTTTATGTGTGACTTTTTCCCACTGAATTTTCCAAATTTTCTACAATGAACACATCTTGTTCTGTAATTAGAAAAAAAGGCCTTGAAAAGGATTTAAAATCTCCCCACTTTGTGTCACGATGACACAGACTGTAAAATGAGCCAGTTGGGGTGAGCGAGCATCTTTTCGGGGGACGAGCCCTTATGCACAGCAGGGCCACTTCATCTGTATGCGGGGCGAGTTCCCATCGCAGCGGCATCTGAACGCGGAGAGCACACAGTGACCCTGGTCCTACATTGGCAAAGTCATAATTAGAAATTAAACAAGTCTTTGGGGGAAAAAACAATTCTCTATAATATCAGGGAATATGATGCCTTCAGCTCCTTACGTAGGAAGGCTTAGAGGCAGCCTAGATTGGAAACATGTTAACAGAAGGGCTATAAAAGGTAAGGTCTTAAAAATAGGATCAGGCCTCAGGGCAGAATGGGAAGCGCTCAGGAGGGCGAAACCAGAAGCTCCCAGCTGCACAGCTTCCTCAAATTAGCTATGAATGTGTGCATCTCTCAGTCGCTCCAGCTTCCATTTAGTGGGCTATAAAACGAGAGGGTTTGGTTAGACCAGTGGTTTCCAGACCTTTTAAGTGGGAGGCTGGCTCAGCTTTGAGTTAGAAGTCAGGGCACCTGGATCCCTGCCCTGGCCGGCTCTGCCATCAGGATCCACGTGGGCATTCAGGGCCTGACGCCCTGCAGGGTCCAGGGAGCACCAGACGTGGTGAAGGGTGAGTGGTGGGGCTCTGTGTAGTGATGTGACACAGTGGCTCTGAACTTGGCCTGCTTATTAATCCTTAGTTTATCCCCCGAGAAAGTGGGGGCAATGTCTTCCTTCTCAGCCTCCCAAGGTGATGGAAGGATCCAAGGCCACTGTGAAGGGAAGGTGCTTTGGATCCTAAAGTCCCACACAGTGGCATGCACATGCTCCAACACACTGCTTTCTCCCTGGGGATTCTGGGGAAGAAGAGGGCAGACAGGGTGGGAAGATGCTTCTGCGATGCTGCCAGGAGCGCTTCCCAATAACGATGCCGGCACCCACTCGACTTTTTGTACTCCGTTCCCAACTGAGATTCCCCCTGCCGCCTGCTGTTACCAACCACAGTGGGGGCACAGAGGACTGTTAGGATGAGTTCTCCTTCCACCCTGGACAGTCACCGCCAGGTAACACGCGCATGCAATTGCTGTGTAAAAACAGAGCTGTATAAAAGAGATGGTATGCGTGTCTGGACAGAGAGCCCACAGTGCTAGAACGGGGTTGACAGGGAGACAAGTCGCTCACTGTGGTTAATCCTGCTTCCCCTTGTCTCCACTGCTTTCTGAGAACCCAACTATGTGCTGAGCCAAAACAGAATTATTCTGAGCCAGACTGTTTTGTCAGCTAGCAGCAATTACCCTTCTAGTCTCCTTACCCTCCCAACCTCATATATCATTGTCACCCACCGACCGAGAGGACTCATATACAAAATGACCAAGGAGCCTGGGTGTGGGGGTGGTGAGCGTGTAGGACCAGCTGTGTTCAAGGCTCTTCTTGCCATTGGCTCTGTCACTGGAGGAGCTGAAAGCCAGTCTGGTCTGGTAAGACTGGGAATGCGGTTTTTAGCAATGTGTTTGTTTAAATGAAACCCCACTAGAACAAAGCAGTTTGGAGAGTTGTTAATTTTTAACGAGAATTAGTCTGAATGGGAATTTTATTTACCGTATCGTGATCAAAATCTGCCTCCTATGCGATTTATGAGTTCCGCGCTAACCTTTGAGAACTATTTTCATTAACTGTGATGGCTTGAAGTAGTGGTTTTCTTTCGTGGGTAACCAGAGTGCCGTCTCAGGTCCGTTGTGACGGGCTTTGTTCTTCTAAATAATTCAATGAGTATTTATTGACTGCCTACAAGTGCTGGAGATTCAGACATGAACATGAATAAGATAAATTCCTGTCTTCGAGGAGTTTGCAGATTAGTGGGGGAGATATAATTTTAACTCTATAAGAAGGAATGTGATGGCTATGGAGATAACTAAAGAAGAACACCAGAGTGGGTGGACGGAGTATTGGAAAAGGAAGGGATGGCAGTGTGAGAGGCTGGGAAGGATGGATTGGTGCAGGGAACAAGGAGAACAGGAGATGAGGAGCCTCATCCCAAGAGTCTAGGCAACAGACATGGAAATAGAAGAGGAGCCTGCGGTCTAGGTGGCTTCTCCATTTGAAATTTACATTCAGGCAAAAGCAGAGTAATGAATAATATTCTAAAGATCTCATATGTGTGTGTTACTCTTTATTTTATGAAGTCCTGCTTATTAAAAAATGTAGGCCCTCAGGAACAGGGAATTCACAGACGAGAGCATCTGGAATCTGCCCAATGCCTGTCTCCCGATGCTTCATTCTCAATGGGCCACAAGCCGATTTCTTTGTTCTCCCACTCTCTCTATCACTGCCCCTCCTGTTCCTGATCTCAGTCATTAGTAGTTTATCTACACAGCCTCATCAGGTGGAAACCTCAGTCCACTGACTCCTCCCTCTTCCTTCTCCTTCTTGGGGCCTGAGGTCTGACCAGTCTTCTCTGAAATGCCTCTGGAATCCGTGCTCTCCTTTGGCCATTATCCTAGTTATTATTCCTCACCAGGACTATTTCAACAGCCCCCTACCAGCTTCTTTGCTCCATCCATTGTTCCCTTTCATCCAGCCTGTAGACTTCAACCAGGATAACGTTTCCAAAACACAGTTCAAGTCACATCCCAGCCCTGTGTGAAAAGCTTTAGTGGCTCCAGAGTGCAAATGGCAGTGCTTTGCAAACCGTGACCCAGGCCCCATCGGCATCAGAATCCCCTGGGCTATGAAAATTCAGATTCCAGGGCTTTCTGAAACTGTGGGGCCCTGGAATCTGCCTTTGGAATAAGCGACCCCAGGTAATGTTTAAGCACTAACGTTGGATGAGCACAGCCTGTAGAATAAGTGTGACATTTAAGGGCGTAATGTAACCTGGTGTTCATGCTGAATTCAGTCCAGCCCTTCATTTCTTTGCAAAGTCCTTCCTCCACCCAAGGTCCACCAGGCTCCTCAAACCCCACCGTGAACGTCCCGTGCCCTCCTGCCTCCATGCCTCTGTTCATCTGTTCTCTTTTCTTAAAATACTTTTCTTCCTCTCCTCAGCTAACAAACTCCTACTGACCCTTCAATGCCCAGCCCTGTAAAGCCTTCCTCGAAACCCTGAGACATCGTTTCCTGCTGTGTGCTATTCTGACTCGCGGTCAAGGTCTCCTTTATTCCATTTCCCATACTGAATTAGATTTAGTTCTCTCTTTCGCCCTGTGCAGAGAACTGGGTCTTATTTATTTCCTTAACCGTTAGCACGGTGCTGAAACCTAACGTTTGTTGGAAAATGGAAAGATGATCTATCTTCAGAAAGTGAACTTGGTTACTCGGTTTAACTTTAAAAGGAAAATACAATTTGATCTTGTGTGTTGAAACATCCCCCCCAACTGATTTTTATGAGGAGTACATGAGAGTTCTCTTGTGCACAATGAGAAGCTGAAAGCTGAAGGATGTTGTGGTTCAAGGATGTGGGCCGGGTCAGAAAGATGCTGTTGTCAATTTTCTTAAAAATTCTGATTAGGTCCTGATTTTACATTTCTGGTCTTTGATTTAGGTTTGTTATTAAAAGATGAAGACATCTGACTTCCTCGTAGAAGGGATTTTGGTTTTCTCATGGCTCTCAACCTGAGCCATCCAATATGGTGGCTGCTGCCCACATGGGGCTAGTAAGCACGGGAATGTGCTGGTCTGAAGGGAGAGGAACAGTAAGAGGAAAACTTGAGGTGAAAAAAAGAACGTAAAATAGCTCACAATATTTTTATATTGATTACATGTTGAAATGATATTTTGAACACATTGGGTTAAATAAAATATGTTATTAAAGTTCATTTCTGCTGTTTCTTTTTACTTTTCTATGTGTGGCTATTAGAAAACCTTAAATCATACCTGTGGCAAACATTATATTTCTATTGGACTGTACCAATCTAGTCGCCTCTTACCCTCTACCTTTTTGTACTCCAGATTATTCTTTTTTCTTCTTCTTTCCCTAAAACACCACCACCACCACCAGCGACAAGAAAAACCCAACTCGGAAGCACATGCCACCAAATTATGTCAACTACCACCCTCCTCGCTCTGACTATCTACAGACCCGTGGGTCGCTTTCTCTAATTCCTTGAAGATTTTGGCCCCTGGATCACAGTCAGTTTTTTCCAATGCTATTCCTCTACTCCAACACTATCTCCCAGCGATTTCAATGTCCATATAGATATTTCAATGTCCATATAGGGAACTCTTCCAGTGCCCTGGCTCCAGGTCCTTCTCCCCTCACATGACCTGTCCTTCACTCCCCCTCAGCCGCTCATTCCCATGGTCATGCTCTACACTTGTCAATACCAATAACCCCAAAACCACACCGCCACCATCCCACTTCCAAGCATCTCGTTCTCCAGCCCCAACCTCCCATTTGCCGATTCTCTACCTCTAGTACTGGGACCTCAGCAGTTCTTGGACACCACTGAGATCTACAATAGATGGCTCCTATCCCCTGCTCACTGTCCATCACCTCCCGCAAGACCTCACTTTTCTCCTAACCCCGTTGAATTCTGCAGTCCATCATCACAACCATTCCCTTCCATGTGGTCCAGTTCCTTTGCCCCCGACTCTACGTTGCACCAGGCTGGTAAAACCCCAACTCTGGTTAAATCCAGCTCTCCTCTTTCTCCTTGCTCACGTATGGACAGCTGACCCAGGGCTGGAGAAAAGCCCACATCGTGCTGGATTGTCTCTCTAAATTCATGAGCACCAGCCTAGACTTGCGCAAAGGTTGGCCTGGCCGTCCTGCTCTTTGCGTATTTCCCTAGTCCTTTCCCTCTTTCACTTGATTATTTCACAACTTGCCCTCTCTCCTTACACCCTCAACCTCTCCTCACTGCTAAGCTGATGACCTTGCTCCTTACTTTTCTGGAAAAAGAGATAGTGTATGTTCAGAAGGGAACTTCTAATTCTTTTTTTTTTTTTTTTAGGGGATTTATTTTATTTTATTTTTTAAAATTTTTTTTATTGTTTTCCTTTTTCTCCCCAAAGCCCCCCGTACATCGTTGTATGTTCTTAGTTGTGGGTCCTTCTAGTTGTGGCATGTGGGACGCTGCCTCAGCATGGCTTGATGGGCAGCGCCATGTCCACGCCCGGGATTCGAACCGACGGAACACTGGGCCACCTGCAGTGAGGCTCACAGACTTAACCACTCGGCCACGGGGTCAGCCCCGAACTTCTAACTTCTAATACTCCTGCTATCACTCTACCCACCTGGCTGCATCTTTAACCAGATCCTCTGCTCCTACATAACACCAGCAACTCCCCTGAGCTCTAGACCCCTACGCTTAGGGATGATCAGTTGTTTCCTCTCTACTGGATAATTCTTTTTAGCTTATCAACTCCCCTTTAGCCCCACAGCCCTCTCCAGTTACTGCTCCATTTCTGCTTGAATTTACTTTCAAGATCCTCAAGAAGGTTGTCCATACTCACTGTCTTCACCCATCCTCTCTGGAATTCACTTTGATTAATCGGGTTTTCATTTTCTCCACTCTACCAAAACTGCTCTCATCGAGGTCAGCAATGACTCTCCCGTAATGGTCAGTTTCCACGGCTCATCTGACTTGAACTGGCTGCGATGTTAGCACAGTTGATCACACTCCCTTCTCCTCGAAACACCTTCTCTGCTTCCTGGGTACCACTCTCCCTTAGTTGTCTCAGATGCTTCTTTCTCTTCATCTCCCCACCCTCGAAACTTTGAAATGCCCCAAGACTCCGTCCTTGGACCCCTTCTCCTCTTGACTACCCATATTTCATAGGTGATCTCGTTTGACCTCATGATTTTAAATTCCACCTGTTTGCATACCACATCCACATTTACACTCCCAGCCTACATCCGTCCCTTCACCTGCTGACACCCTACTAGACGTCTCCATTTGGCTGTCACTTAGGCTTCTCAAACTCCGTATATCCCTTTCTAACCTGCTCCACCTGTGCCTTGTCCATTCAGCAAATGGCTAAAAACAGATCCTCTCTTTGTACAATAGCATATGTCTCATCCATCAGCAAATCATGGGTGGACTCAGCCTCTTGAGCCCACCCTTGCCTTACTGCCTCCACCACCACAGTCGGTCCATGATGTGGTTCATGCTTTACTTTTCTCTCTGGCGCTTGTTATGGTCTGACACCTATTTCTTTGTTGTTGTTGTCATTGTCATTGGTTATTGACTGCCTCCTCCATGGCGTATAAATGCTAAGAGGTTGGTGCTTTGTCCGTTTCATCTATTGCTGTATCCCAACGCCTAGAATAGTGCCTGGTGTGGAGCTGGCTCTGATTAAATATTTGATGAGGGATTTGGGGGCACATGGCTGTCTTACCTACAAACTTACAACAAAGGCTGGTCTCTAGAGTAGATCTGTGGTCGGCCATGCCATGGTATTGTGAATTCTGGTTCTTGTGTTGGGCTCCTGGGGGTATTGGGGTCTATATCTTCTGTCTAATTGTGAAATGAAAGGAGAATTTTCCCCCGTGAAAATAATATCCAGTATCTCCTCAGAGCAGCTGAGGGAAGTATTAGTGGGAACAGTGGAGGCAAGGACCTCTGTGGGCTCCTGGATCACGCCACTGGGGAGGTAACTACCCTTTCCACCAGCCCGCCTGCTAGTCCAGGTTTCAGGCACAGCTGTACTGAGTAAAAACTCAGAGCCTGGCCGGTGCCGGCGATCTGCTGGCTCAATCCTAGAAATGTCTAACATCATCAGAGACATTCGAGCTGCACAAAATATCACATCGGCATATTGTGGTGCTTCAGATGAGCTTGTGAGGAAAAGGCAGGTATCTACTAATAAAATATTGTTTTGCGGTCGGGCCAGTGGGACAGCAGATATGTTCGCACATTCAGCTTTGGCAGCCCGGGGTTCGCTGGTTCGGATCCCGGGTGTGGACATGGCACTGCTTGGCATGCCATGCTGTAGTAGGCATCCCACATATAAAGTAGAGGAAGATGGGCATGGATGTTAGCTCAGGGCCAGTCTTCCTCAGCAAAAAGAGGAGGATTGGCAGCAGATGTTAGCTCAGGGCTAATCTTCCTCAAAAAAAAAAAAAAATACATGTATATATTGTTTTGGTCAACTTCCTAGAGGTTAATAATTTTTTGCACATGTTGGGGCCCTGGTCTGCAAGGACGAAGATCAAAAAGCAAAAAACAGGGCCAGCCCCAGTGACCTAGTGGTTAAGATCGATGTGCTCCCCTTCAGCAGCCCAGGTTCGGTTCCCAGGCACAGATCTACACCACTCTTGGCCATGCTGGGGTGGCAGCTCACATGAAAAAATAAGAAGATTGGCAGGGTGAATCTTCCTCAGCAAAACAAAAACAAAAACAATCAACAAACCTCCCACCCCGAAAAGTAAAAAACAGTATTTTACCACCACACATAAACACAACGTCTGAAAAAAAAGTGAAGGACAATTTAGCGTTCAGACGAGGGCGATGACCTCTGCCAGCTGCCTCCTTTTTCCTTTCTGCAGAGGCGGATGTGGCATATATATATTTGCTACATAACAGGAAGAGGGTGGGAGCTGGGCATGTATTTATTTTGCAGTTTGTAATGTGTAAGAGTTTCTGAGAATCTTTGCTTTGCAGTCTCAAACGTTTAGCACTTTTTTTGGGTTTCAGGTTAGCGCTTTGCTCAGTGTCTGTCAATAGTGTTTTCCTGCCTAGTCTGGTCTACGGTATGTGGATGTATAAACACATCTTATGGAGACTCACCATCTGGTACGGAGTCCTGGTTTGCACGGCACAGCTAGTCTGAGTAGGTGCCCAGCTTTGTCACAGATATTGAGACGACGTGAAACAAAGGTCTTCTAATTGTTCACACTTTCAAAAATATTGGTACACTATTGAACATAATTTTGCTAGCTACTCTCTCTCATTTACCCATCGCTTATGGCACTTTATGCATTGAAAAATGAGGGGCCGGCCCGGTGGCGTAGCAGTTAAGTTTGCGTGTTCTTCTTTGGCGGCCTGGGGTTCACAAGTTCGGATCCCGGGCATGGGACATGCACACTGCTCATCAAGCCATGCTGTGGCAGGCGTCCCACATATAAAGCAGAGGAAGATGGGCACTGATGTTAGCTCAGGGACAATCTTCTTTTTCTTCAAAAAAATGACAACATTGCCCAAACATCTATTTTGTCATCACATTTTAATGCGATTAACCTGGTTTTCAGGCCAGGAGATGAAGGCACAGAAGATGAAATGATTTTCAAAACCCCATTCTGAAAGCTTGGGCCACACCAGTAACGGACACCAGGAATTCAGACCCACTTACTTTTCCGGATCCCTTTTGGCGCTGAAACATAAGCAAATAATAATACAGAATTAGGGGCACTAAGGGATGTGCAAGTTATTAAGTCAGTTCTCTTTTCTGCTGAAATGTCTAATTTTATCATCATTAAAAAGAGAATTGTACAGTCTATTTAACATTTTTTTGTATAACATGAAGGTTATGATCCATCATGGACATGCTCCCTTTTCTTCCAATTCATCCATTTTCATGTTTTTTTTTAAACTTATTTACAGAAAATTCCCTGAAGAACCCCAGCTTGAGGCCTCCTCATGGATCAGTCAAACGCGACATCATTTGTGGAGGAGTCTACGAACACCTCAACTAGTAGGAACACCTCCGTCGGGGACCTGCGTCGGGAGATTCCCATCGTGCACTGGGTGATTATGAGCATCTCCCCAGTGGGCTTCGTTGAAAATGGAATTCTCCTCTGGTTCCTCTGCTTCCGGATGAGAAGAAACCCCTTCACAGTCTACATCACCCATTTGTCTATCGCGGACATCTCATTACTCTTCTGTATTTTTATTCTGTCTGTCGACTATGCTTTAGATTATGAGCTCTCTTCCGGCTATTACTACACGATTGTCACATTATCAGTGACATTTCTGTTTGGCTACAACACGGGTCTCTATCTGCTGACGGCCATTAGTGTGGAGAGGTGCCTGTCCGTCCTGTACCCCATCTGGTACCGATGTCATCGCCCCAAGCACCAGTCGGCCTTCGTCTGTGCCCTCCTGTGGGCGCTTTCTTGCTTAGTGACCACCATGGAATATGTCATGTGCATTGACAGTGAAGGCCAGAGACACTCCCGAAGTGACTGCAGGGCGGTGATTATCTTTATAGCCATTCTGAGCTTCTTGGTCTTCACTCCGCTCATGGTGGTTTCCAGCACCATCCTCGTAGTTAAGATCCGAAAGAACACGTGGACGTCCCATTCCTCGAAGCTGTTCATGGTCATCATGGTCACCATCATCATCTTCCTCATTTTCGCCATGCCCATGAGACTGCTTTACCTGCTGTACTATGAGTATTGGTCCACGTTCGGGAACTTGCACAACATTTCTCTCCTCTTCTCCACAATCAACAGCAGTGCCAACCCTTTTATTTACTTCTTTGTGGGCAGCA
Organism: Equus przewalskii; assembly: GCF_037783145.1. NCBI lineage: Eukaryota > Metazoa > Chordata > Mammalia > Perissodactyla > Equidae > Equus > Equus przewalskii. The sequence continues at coordinate 8,428,856 of NC_091862.1, read as the reverse complement.
GTAAGAAGAAGCGATTCAAGGAGTCCTTAAAAGTGGTTCTGACCAGGGCTTTCAAAGACGAAATGCAACCCAGGCGCCAGGAGGACAATGGTAATACCGCCACAGTTGAGACTGTGATCTGAGGACGGTGGGGCGACATGGTGGACAAAAATTGTGGGACGCAGATAGTTTGTGGTTTGTGCTTGAAAGACAACTTAAGTATCCCCTAAACACGATTCAGAAGGACACCCACCCTATATGCATGAGACACTAATCAATGACGAGGTTGTATTGTATCTTTTGGAAACGCCTGAATACGTGTCGGACCTCCGTCATTTCCGTACCTATCAAAAAAATTCTTTCTTTTCCTCCTCTGATTTTCCGGCAGCATTTTCCCATGAACTATAAAAATTACCCCGGCAGGAAGGTTTAAGGCTGTGTACAGGAAAGGGTAACAAAAGTATTTACTGGGACTTGAGCAGGCAGAGAAACGTAGCGGGAAGAACATGGGTTTGGGAATCAGGCTGACTGTCGTTTGCTGCCCTTGTGACCTCAGGCAAATGGTTTACCCTCTTGGAGCCTCATTTCCTCACTTATAATATGGTGACAGTCCCAGTCCATCCCTCCTGGGTTTGTTGTGAAGATGAAATGGGAAGTTAAGAGATGCAAAGCGCCTGGCGCATGTCAGTGTTCAATAAACGTCGGTCTCTCTTCACTCCTTTAAGCAGAAGAAGAAATACATATTTTTGTTTTATAAAGCATACACACACACACACACACACACACACAGCTCTGTCACGTACAAAGAGTGTCATATGCTTTTAAGGGTGGAATGTAAATTTATGAAGGTCTTCTTTCTACCCGCAGCATGAAAGCTTTTCATGGCACGTCACCTCTATGGAAAACATCTGCAGGTGTTATGGCGTCCACCCAGCTGTGTGTAGAGCATTATTTCAGGTTGTGAAGAGAGACCACCAGTAAGCAGGTTCCCCCGGCTTCCTTCCCTCTGTGGGAATGCTTGATGCAATGAAAGTCTCTTTTGAAATCCTTTGCTTGATATACATTTTCATGAATGGAATTTAATTTGCAAGTTCATGAGAGTGATCGTGCTTCTGGAACCTCTTCCCCCGCCCCCATGATGTGATGGGTTATTTATAGCCACCAAGTTCTCACCTGCAGCCAGGGGAGTTTCTGGACCTCTGGGCCTCCTCTCCTCCTGAGCATTTCTTTGTGTCATTCCTGGAAGGAGGCTCAGTGGCATGGCTAGTGAGAGCGTGACCACATCTCAGAGGCAATCTGGATGTTTCTCCCCAGACAGACCTTTGCAGGACTTTCTGAGCCTCTTAGCGCTCTGCTGCTCACCTGCCGTGACTTGTGTCCACATCTTTGAACAGCACGTCCTGGGTTTTAGCTGGGAAACCCATCATGGCCCACAGACTACATTACTATGTTTAGTTTCCCTCTGCCCCTTCTGGACACCCCATAAAAATGGCAATGCTTCCTGTGGCACTATGGGGAGTAAAATGTTCTCACCCACAAATGAGCCCATTAGTGTTTATTTTAAGTGTCTCTGAAGGGTCAGAGGAACCGTGATGAAATGGTTCTCTGTTGTCGCCTGTTTCCTCTCCATCCTCCTCCTTTCAAAAGAAACAATCGCCTGCAGCCCGGAGGGCAGCTTCGCTGGGGGAGTGAGCGAGTGTCTCCCGCCCAGCCAAACTCGGATGCAGGCGGCTTTTTGGTGGGTGATGACATCTGATTCAGAAACAAGGCAGCTTGCTTTCAGGAGCCCAGATGGGTGTGGAGCAATGACATTTAGAACGATCTTGTTTTTGCTTGAAAACAGAGCATCATCATTGGGAAAGAACAGAATACGGAGATCAGAACGTCTCTCCTCTGTTTACCGTCAACTCCCCCGGTGCCTCGCTGGCCTCCGGGTTAGTGAAAGAGGGATCAACCTCATCTCGTCTCAAAGGGATCTTGGTCTTGAAGAGGTTCTGAAAGACTCTTAGACTCCTTCACCCAAGGAAAATATGGTGAACTAATGGGAAGGCCCCAGTTATTACCTTTCTGCAGATAAAGTGGGGAAATCGAATGTGGTAATGAATAGAGAAATTCTCCTGACCTCGTAAAGAGTCATGCCTTGCAGCGAGGTAGCATTCAACGTGACAGTATTGTCGGGACAAATTCTTCTCTTTATTCACCTAATCCCATCCCCCAAAGTGAAATATAAGGTTAAAACGAAAATAGGAAGATTTAAGTAAATAGGCAAATAGGCAGAGTAGACTTGATGATTGATACCCACTGGGCATTTCGACAATTTGCCTAAGTCATTCCAGGTTAGGAGGTGCCATTTCTGAGAATTCCCTGGGCATGGGGACGAGTTTGTTCCAGTATAAGACCTGTCCTTGACGAAGGGGGAGGATTTGTAGTATTCATGCCACAAATGTTCATGGGTGGCCTTTTCTGCCAAACTCCGTGATGTGAACAAGGCCCAGATGAGCGAGTGGAAGCCCCTGTGGTCTAGAGTGGGAGAGGGAGACGTACACAGCCATCTACGGCTCCAAGCTGCACACACATCAATGTCACTAGAGTGTTCTAAACAAAGTGGTGTGGGAGCCAACAGAAAGGCGAAATCTCATCTTTTGTAGTAAAAAAGGATGTTTCATGCAGGTGCCCTTTGGGTTGCCTGAAGGCAGGTAGAATTTCAAAAGACTAAGGAGGGAGGGGACTCAGGCAGAGGGCAGGCACCAGTGAAGGCAAGGACACACAGTGCAGGAGAAGCAAGTCCAGTTTCTCTCACGTCTGCAGATTGGCTGGCGAAGTGGTCCCTGGAGACTCGTGTGGTCCAGCTCGTCAACCCCCTCCTCTCTCTTGTTGCTGTTATCTTTGGCTTTCTGGCACCACACTCTTCAAGTTTCTTGGAATATGGCCCTCAGGCCTCCTCTCCGCAACCACTCTCACCATCATCCAGCCATGCCACGTGTGGCCATTCTAATTTCTTATCTCCACAAGTCCCCCACTGCCCTCCATCTCTGTATCATCTCAAGTGACCCTCAGCTCCTCTCCGCTCTGAACCTTATTGCAACTCAACCCAATCTACTTCTGAAGACTGAAATCCCGCAGTCCAACCCTCGGACCAGGCTGTCCTGTCTTTTACATCATGCGCTTTCTTACTCCCACTGGCCCTGGGTTTCTACGCCACTGAGACCTCTTGCCTGACCATTGAGTTTGTAGGGTGTCAAGTCCCCTCAGCGTCTTCTCTGTCCCTGTGCAAGCAGAGCCCTAGTGTCCCTGGTCTGGTCACCTGCTCTGTGCTGTCCTTACTCTCTCATCTAGCTCTTTGGCCCCTGTTGCCTCCTCCCCCAACCAGGCTGCTGAGCAGCGCAGAGAACTCCCACGGTGGTCAGATCAGGGCTTCTGCACAGTCGTGGTCCTGACAGACTGGTGCCCCCTCATGGCCCAGTGAACCTCATCCTCCATCCTATGGACAGTTCTTCCAAACTCCCTTTGTCTCCTCCAACTCCCTCCCTGGTACCTTTTCCCTCACTGTTCCTCTGTCCTCACTACCTTGCTTCTTAGACCCCTGAACAAAACTAAACCATTAGGAACAGCTCTGAGATCCCCCCGCCATCTCGGATGACCTCATCCACACCGCTCCTTTCCTGCTTTTCTCCTGCCTGAGGATTTTCCTCCTCTTCCAAATTTCCTGTCCACTGGCTTCCCAGACAATAATCTTACTCCTGTATTAGCAACCAAAGTCGCGGGGTTTTATAAAGTGAAAAACTAAGTCCTTACAGCGATCTACAAGGTTCTCCGTGATCGGGCCCCTGTCTGCCTCTCGGCCCCTCTGACTCTCCAGGCTTAGCACGGCTCCCTCCTCCAGCCACAACCTCTGCCTCACAATTCTGTGAAAATGCCAAATACACGCCTACTCCTGATGTTTCTTCTACCTGGACGGCTTCCCTCCGGGACTCTGCTCACCTCCCCTCTTCCCTCAGGCTTCTGGGCAGATGTCACTGCAATGGGAAGCTCTCTCTGTCCCCCCAACACACTCAGTCACCACCCTCCTCTCCTCCCCTCCCTGCTTGGCTCAGTTTCTCTGCAGCGCTCGTCGCCATTACCATGTTGCATATCCATCTGCTTGTTGGTCCCTTCTGGAGGATGGCTCCTGGAGGCTGGGGCCTCTCCTGTGTCAGGGCTGCGGCCCCAGCACCTGGAAGAGCAGGGGCTCCTTGTTTGCTGTGGTGGTGGAACCACCACTCCCGTCTCTGGGAGATTTCTCTTCCACACGTACACAGGCTCAGATGTTCCCATCTTAATACAGTCGAAAAGTGAAAGACACAGGCTGGCCCAGTGGCTGAGTGGTTAAGTTTGAGCACTCTGCTTCAGTGGCCCAGGATTTCACCAGTTCAAATCCTGGGTGTGAACATGGCACCATTCATCAAGCCATGCTGAGGCGGCGTCCCACATACCAGAACTAGAAGGACCCACAACTAAAAATACACAACTATGTACCAGGGGGCGTTGGGAGAAAAAGGAAAAATAAAAAATCTTAAAAAAAAGTGAAAGACCTTCCCCACAGTACTGTTCAGCTCCGAGCCCTTCTCTCCCTCCCGTCACAGACAACCTTCTGGAAAGGCTCTCCCACTCTCACTGTCCACTATGATTCACCCTCCACACCTGGCTGGCTGTCTTGCGACCTTATCACCACTTTGAGGTTGGCCCAGCTAGGAACATGAGTGACTTCCACATTGCCATGTCTGATGGGCTTTCCACCTATATCTTTTGGGGTATTTGACATGGCTGACCATACTCTTCTTGAAAATATCTCTTTTCTTGACTTCTAGTTAGTCACTTTTCCCTCTGGATTTCATTTTTAATCCCATTCTACCTATTCGGAGTCTTTTCATCTCTTCCAGCGCTCTTCCCTGCTCTTCCATTAAATGACCGTGTTTTCCATGATGCAGTGCCTGGGCCTCTGCTCTCTCCTGCACACTCTCCCTGGGCATCCTGATCCATAATCGCTTACAAATTAACGACCCTCAAATCTACATTGACTGACAGAACTCTCTGCTCGGCTCCAGCCCTGTATATCCAACCACCTAAAAGGCATTTGGACCTGATGCCCCGCCAACACTTCAAATGCAGCCTGTCCAGTTCCCCACCATTCCTCCTATAGTCCTTTCTCAGTGGATGACACTATTAGTCACCTGTCACCCAAGGGATGCTGTTCCCTTGACATAGATTGCCTTTCTTTCTTTTTCATCTAGCAAACTCCATTTATCCATCTACATCCAGCTCAGGCATCAGCCACTCAAGAGCATCTTCCTGGACCCTGCGTTCCTGGAGGACCGTTTCACACCTTCTCTTTCCCAGTCTTTCAATATCTCTTTCCCATCCTCACTCTCAGCTGATGGCTTGCTTCCCTTTTCACAAGAATAGAGGCAACCAGAAGAATCTTCCACACCTTACATCTTCGTGTGTACTGATCTAGCTGCATCTCTCTGCACGTGGGCTTCTCCCCTCCTCCTTCTGGGGGAGCCCGCTGTGCTCCTGGCTAAGGTGAACCCCACGTCCACGCACAGCTCCCTCCTCCTACTGCCTGCTCAAGGCCATGGCTCCAGCAATTCTGCCCGCTTTGTCCTACATCATCAGTTTCAGTCCAGGCCAACAGAGGACAGATTTTCAGGAAGCAGGATGGGGGACGGTTGGTGAACTGCCTCACTGGCCTGAGGGGGACCTCATGGCCCCTACCACACGTGCCAGTTGTTTCTCTGTAGACGACACTGCGCGCTGATAACAAGAGGAGAGCCCAGCAGTCTACCTGACCCCTCCCCTTCCCTGGGCCCCATGTGGACTGACTCGAACTAGTTAGTTTCCTTTATGAGGTTCTGTAAAGAACATCTGTCAGATGCATTATGGGATTCCTACAATTTCACCACTAGTGAAATAATTCCTTTAGGTTAAATTTTGACTTTTCACTTAACCCCTTGTTCAATTACCAACCACCTCTGGGGATAGTTTACCGAGGGATAACATACCAAGTTGTACATAACCCGTCCTGTGCTTTTCCTCACAGAGAGGAGCATTCCAAGACTGGACACCCAGGCACGAAGGCTGCTGAATCAAGGGACGGGGAGCGGGTGGCTGGGGTGTGGAAAGGAGGAGGCAGGGCCACAAAGTACTAGATCACTTGGTGCCACACACAAGAAGCTTCCTTTCTTTTTCTTCCACGTTTGACTCCCTAACATTGCAAGGTTGTATGGGGGATAAAAATCCCCCAAACAAGAAAACATTAATTACCAAATAGATCACTTATAAAACTGGTCCCACCACGTCTCCCTCTCTGCTTAGCACTAAGTTCTCTTTTCCTGTCTCACCAACATTTTTGTGGGTCACTCTTGCAACGTTTGAAAGTCAGTGCAAACACAATGCAAACTGACAGCAAATTTCAACTGGCAACCTTGCAAAATATTCTAGGTTCCGTGAAGTTGGTAAGAGAGGTGTTGAACTACTGAAATAACACTCCAAACTATTGACAAAAGAGCACTGGGCAGAGTTAGGCCAGTTAGTGGTTGAATCAGAGGAAAATCAACAAGGATGGCGATGAGACAAGAGCTTCCAAGAAAAGGAGTTTTCATGTCAAATGTGTGAGGAACGCTCTTGAGAAAACTGATGAAGTCTACAGGCATTTTCCCCAAAATTATCTATTTTTTGATATCCAAAAAGTTAATGGTGAAATAAAGGATATCATGTCATGGTATTGTACAATTTTGACAAAAAAATTATGCCAAAAATTAACTCATTTCTGTGACTTAAAACAACAAGGTATTGTCACTTCTCAAGGTTCTGTGGGATGATTGAGCTCAGCTGGGGGTTTCTCATTTGGGGTCTTTTGCAATCACAGTCAGATGTTGGCTGACACCACAATGATCTGAAGGCTGGACTGGGCGGGGCACCAAGATGGCGGACTCACGTGGTTGATTGACCAGCAACTGTGGGCTCAGCTGGAGAGGTGTCCAGAGCGCCTCCTCACGGCCTCTTGATGTGGCTAGAGTTTCTTACAACATGGCAGCTGTGCCCTGAGAGGAACCCTCCTGACAATGAGCTTTTCTGAGAGGCCCAAAACCAACTCTTGATTTCCTATTGTTTAAAAGAGTTAGCATGCTGTCAAAATTGCAATAAGTTTTGATAAAGGCAAAATAAAAGAATTTTTTCATAATTTTAATTTCACCTTTCAAAATAATATACTAAGCTTTTTTTTTCAAGATTTACTATGAAATTTTGGTCCTCATTTTAAGATTCCCTTTTAATGAACTTTTACTAAAACTAGTCATCCTTGGACAACGAGTTTCTCTTGCACTAATTATTATTTTTAAATGTGTACATAGTGTTAACACAAAGGATTAAGCTGCCAAAGCAGATTCAACGTGAATCATAGATCTTACCCAACAGAAAACCAATGATTCAAGTAATATAGGCAAGTACAGGCACCAATGGAACATTCTTTTCTGGAGGATCCCAAAACTGAGATGCAGTTCCCAAAATGCCCCCTTCTCCTCAATGAGAACATATTTTAGTTTCAGATCAACCGACGAATTTTGAGCAACGTCGACAGGGTCTCGATGTAGACATTGCCCTTGAAGGAAGGTATTTAGTTTTGGGGCCCTTACATTTTGTATTCTGTTAGTTACACAGATCGAAATTGTGTACATGACTATTCCTGCTTCTCCAATCTTCTGTGCCCCATAAGTCTAAAAATTCCAAATTTAGTTACATTACCAATCTTGACAGATCAGGTATATCCCGCTGAAAATAGGACTAGTTCCCTGAGTGGAACATTTTTACAAGGCAGTCTGATTGACGTTAGCATCTTTGCAAGGAGTTCTGGTTGAGGTCATTCACTCCCCAGGGTGCTCCCTGTAGAGAAGGAGTGAGTTACAGGCAAACACTCCCTTTCGAAAACCTCCGCCCATGCCTGACTGTACGTGCTTGAGGCAGAGACCTCATCTTTCCAGAAGGAGAGCAGTGGGAAGGATACTGCACTTAGGACTAAAAGCCTGACTCTCTACTTACTAGCTGTGCAAGAGTCAAGTGTTAATCTCTCTGACCCTTATTTGTCTACGTAAATGATGACTTAGTTGGAGTTCCCCCCAAAGCAGATCTTGAGGCAAGGATTTGGTGCAAGTAATTTATATAGGAGGAGGGGGGAATTCAGATAGGAAAGGGAAGATGCCAAAATAGGACGAACATAGGGGCCCAGGGCAGTGGGGATCCTCTGAGAGACTCATGTAACCCGCCTCTGAACTGCCCTCCTGGAGGAACGAAGGCGGCACTGAGCCACCACCTCCTGGCTCATAGGTGAAGGTCACTCTTAGAGTGACGCCCTCCAGCTCTTCTGGGTGTGCCCTGTGCTCAGGTGCAGCACAGCCCATGGTGAGCACACCTTGAGGCAGAGTGGGTCAGGGAGCTGTGGGCAGGTGCAGGGCGTGCCTGCAGGTGACCTCAAGGTGGCCTCGGGGCTGACTGACAGCATCCACTCTCTGGGAATAAAAATAACCTGCCTCCCAAAGTAGCTGTGCCAAGTAAGTGAGATCAAGGATGTGAAACTCTGTAAACTAGGAGACACCAATCAAAAGTTAGCTATTCCTTGAGGCCATCATGCTAAGCGAAATAAGCCAGGCACAAAAGGACAAATACTGTATGATTCTGCTTACATGACGTTCCTAGAGTGGTCAAGTTCATAGAGACAGAAAGTGGAAGGGTGGTTGCCAAGGGCTGAAGGGAGGGGGAAATTGGGAGCTAGTGCTTCGCAGGTACAGAGTTTCAGTTTGGGAAGATGAAAAATTTCTGGCGGTAGATGGTGGTGAGGGGTGCACAGCAATGTGAATGTGCTTAATGCCACTGAACCGTACACTTAAAAATGGTTAAAGTGGGGGGGCTGGCCCCGTGGCCGAGTGGTTAAGTTCACGCGCTCCGCTGCAGGCGGCCCAGTGTTTCGTTGGTTCGAATCCTGGGCGCGGACATGGCACTGCTCGTCAGACCACACTGAGGCAGCGTCCCACATGCCACAACTAGAAGGACCCACAACAAAGAATATACAACTATGTACTGGGGGGGCTTTGGGGAGGAAAAGGAAAAAAATAAAATCTTAAAAAAAACAAATGGTTAAAGTGGTAAATTTTATGTTATATATATATTTAACCGCAATAAAAACAATTAGTTCTGGGGCTGGCCCTGTGGTCGAGTGGTTAAGTCCACACGCTCCACTTTGGCGGCCCAGGGTTTCACTGGTTTGGATCCTGGGCACAGACCTAGCACCGCTCATCAGGCTATGCTGAGGCCGCATCCCACATAGCAGAACTAGAAGGACCTACAACTAGAATATACAACTATGTACTGGGGGACTTTGGGGAGAAGAAGAAGAAAAAAAAAGATTGGCAACAGATGTTAGCTCAGGGCCAATCTTAAGGAAAAAAACATTAGTTCTTAGTCTTTCAAGACCCTAGCCATGCTTCTCAGCATGCTTGACAGCATCTGGCCCAGTGATGGGCACCAAGCCAACAGTGTTGATGACAAAGAATGAAGACAAACTTCCTCTGTCGCTCTGGGGGATGTGGAGCTGACACTCTCTCCAGGGAGAGCCCAAAGACAGGAGGGCAATGAAATAACACATCCCAGAATCTGTATTTTCGAATGAGTGTAATCTCCTCGAAAGCTGCCCCACACAGTCTCAATGAAGCCACTGCAGGGGGCCAGAAGGTAACCATTTTCAGCTTTTCGGGCCATCTAGTCTGTATTGCAATGACTCGACTCTGCTGTTTCTGTGTGAAAGCAGCTGTAGAAATATGTAAATGAACGAGCACGGGTGTGTTCCAATAAAGCTTTATTTACAGACACTAAAAATTAAATCTCATGTAATTTTCACGTTGTAAAAATTGTCCATTGTTTTTCCTCAAACGTTAAAAAATGTGAAAAGTTATTCTTAGCTTGTAGCTGCACAAAAACAAGCAGGGGCTAGCTTTGGTGGCAGCTACTTTGCCACCCCTGGCCTAGAGTATTTTGGGAATCCTTCTTCTGGAATTGCCTTCCATGTGGCCACAACACATCCACTTACAGTCCTGACCTCTGCAGTGACAAATCTTCATTGTTTCCTAGGGATCTGACTTTGCAAAAGGAGCAGCAGACGTCCTAACTCAAATCTGATGGAGGAGACTTGTGGAAAGCTGAGGAATTCTGTTTTTGGCAAATCCTAAGGTGACACTAGAAAAAGAGAGAGAGATTTTCTGTGGTAGCTAACTTGTCTATAAATATAATTCCAGTTCTATGCTCTCGGGGACCGTTTTATTCAATCATACCAAACTATATTCTGTGCATTCAGAGGGAATTATTGGAGTTGCTCAGAGACCGGGAACGAAATGTTCATGCATAAGAATTCTTGTTGGGGGGCTGGCCCCATGACTGAGTGGTTAAGTTCAAGCGCTCCGCTGCAGGCGGCCCAGTGTTTCGTTGGTTTGAATCCTGGGTGTGGACAGGGCACTGCTCATCAGGCCGCGCTGAGGCAGCGTCCCACATGCCACAACTAGAAGGACCCACAACGAAGAATATACAATTATGTGCTGGGGGGCTTTGGGGAGAAAAAGGAAAAAATAAAATCTTAAAAAAAAAAATAAGAGAGAATACATAAAAAAAAAAGAATTCTTCTTGGGTTTTTAGAAGGATAAAGATCTCACATATGGCTTTTGGGTACAGCACAAATAAACTCTAATTGCTAACACATTAAAAACCAGAACATTCCTAATATTGGATCGATTAGCACTTGCAAGCTTTGTACCATCACCATCCTAAATAACGAACATAACCCTTGTTCCGAGTTGTGGGATAAATATTTCAGGATGCTATTAACGCAAATGTCATTATCACACTGACTTACTGATGTATGCTTTTGAGCAAAGCGTACCCTTCAGAATGGTTTACTCTTAGGCAAACGTCGAAAGCCAAAAACGTTCCTTAAAACACATAAAACAAAATAACGGCACAACGAAACATCGTTAAAAATCCTTCGGCCTCATCAGCTTTGGTTGAGTACGCTTGAATGTTTATGGGAAATCAAAGTGAGCTGGAGTGCTTCCTACTTTTGTTCTTCCAAGGAGCGGGGGAAATAGATGAGGCCCGAGGGGCAGAGGGGCCATTTCCCTTCCTGCAAACCACTAACCTAGCGAGTGTGTGACAGCACTGATTGTATTTTTGGAGGGCTCAGCACCCAAAATCTTGCCTTTTATCTCTGCAGACCAAGAACAAGGGCAGTTCCCCGTTGAGTTTCAAGTTTGAAGCATCGTCTGTTAGACACATGAAGTAGGAAAAGTGATGTTAGCTTTACATGGGTAGAGCTTGGCCGTCAGCCTGGTGGCCCGGCTCCGTCCTCCACGTCCAGCCACTTTCTCTGGGCCTGTCCTCGAGAAAGGGGAGAACAACTGGGCAGCACCCTCTCTACAATGACCCTTGAAGGACTGTCACTCTTAGACAGTTCCTACTTGCTTTGACTTTTCTTTACAGACCTTATTCCCAACTTTCAATCATTTGCTTTGTTCTTCTTAAAGTTGGGTGAACTGAAATGAGAGAAGACAATGCCACTGACAGCAAAGCATTGCTGAGAGCTACAGACACAATAGAGAATCTTGGGTCCTCGTGCATCCCCTCCCCACACAGACTGTAGCACCGTGGAGAAAGGAATGAAATTACAACACTGGGGAAGTGGCCTGGGAGACGCGATGAACCTGCGTCCTCTCTCTCGAGTTACAAGAGATGATGACCCGGAGTAATGGGAGATACTCATCAAAACTGGTCGGAGTTCAGCAAAGGAACCCTCGGGGAAGACGAGGTAGGACACTGATGTCTTGGGAGTTGCACAGTGTTTGTTGGATGACTGAGAGCTGTACAGATTTCTCAGGAGGGGTCCCCAGAGGGGTGCCAGCTCCCGGCTCAGTTCACAGCCTGGGATAAGAACAGTGCTTGACTCCGAACGAGACTCCCCACTCTAAGCTGGAGGAGATCCTGGACTCACGCTGGTCCACAAGGAGACCAGACTGAGAGGCAGCTTGGAGGATATTTTCTAGTCATTTGACAGAATAATTTCATGTCTATTGAATTTAATGATTGAAATATTAGACTTGTATTTTATAGGACTTTGTTTTCTGCTTCACTTTTCAAGTGATTTATTTTTATTACATTTTGCAGAAGAAATGGTCTGCTATGGATTATAAAAACAAAAGGAAAACGTCCCTTGTTATAGATGGTTGCAAAGCACTGCTCTAGGCTCTGTGAACTTAGATAGTCTCTATGTCTCCTTTCTCTTTCTGGGGAGTTGTAGAGGTATGTTGGTGTGTTGGGTTGTGTTGTGTTGTGCTATGCTAGGTCTAAAGAAAAGCAGTGCTCAATGACCTAAAGAACAGAAAGATCCTGGATATTTATCAAGGAGGCTGGGTTGCCGCATGAGGCAGAGTGTAGCCAGGTTGCTGTTGTCGACCCTGCCCTTCCCACCACCCCCTGGACCCCACCCAGAGCCTGAGCTGTTGTGACCTGCTGCCTCTGCGTGCCACCACAATGGCATTCAAATCATTTTGTGTCTTTGCAAAGTCCTGGGTGAGAGTGCAGTTGGAAATGCCAAGTTCACACACTGCACGCATGTCCTGGCTCCCGTGGGACGGGAAAAGGGAGCAGTTGCGCCCATCCTGTCCCTTGTGAGACCTGGGTCCCTACATTCCACAAATGTTACACGTAATGGGACACTAAAATGACAAGTGCCCGTTATGGTCCATGGCTTTGGCTGCCCACATTCCACATACAGCCCTTTCCCCGTTCGTAAGTGTTCCACACCCTCCACGCCTGTCTCCGCCTCCCTCTCCAGCTCCAAGCCTTTCCAGTTATCACATCCAGCTTGAGTCCGGGATGTCTGGGTGACACCCTTTTCTCTTCCTTTTTCTTGCCCTGGAATCCTTCCTCTGGGTTTAACGAGAAGCAACGAAATAGAAAACCCTAAGAAGAAGGTAATCCCAGAGTAGCAAATATTCACCAACTGGGTAATTCACTTCTGAAAAATTAAGATATTTTTCATTCAATTTACATTCTGCCAAACATCTATCTTTACCTCTAAGATGGTGCATTCTACGGTACAGTTTTTGCATGATCTACATGTGAACAAGTCAATCATAATAAAAAATTGTCTATGACAGGCTGTCTGCATTTTTTTTTCAATTCCGTGATTTTTCACAAGAAAATAAGAGGACAAACTTCCCAATTGTTTCTAAAACCTTGGGCAGCTTTAAGGTCAGGTGTGTGTGGCACTCCATGTGTTTTAAACAGAAGGGAAAGAGTTGCTTTTGTGCAGTGAATTTTCCACATCTCTTATAGAAGTGTTCTTTTCTGGAATGTACATGAGTTCAGAAGTGACTGGCTTTAGTGGTGAGACTTTATTTGCATAAATAATGGTACCGACCTCGTAAGAAGAACAGAGTAATACTACTAACTCAAATAGCTACTGACTATCTGCCAGGCATTTTTTTTAGGGTTTTGTGTGTATACCACATTTAATACTTACAACCTTATAAGCCCATGCTATTATCTCTATTTTACAGACCAGGGTCCTTAAACTAGACATAAATATACCCCTAACTAATGGTAGAACCAGAATCCAAACTGTGGCATCTAATTCCGGGGTTTCTACTGTTCATCTAACTCAAAAATGAGATTCTTTCCCATGTTGACCAAAGATCCTCTTTCACTGTTCATCCTGAAAAGGAAGGTGAGAAATTTACATGTCATGTGGATGACGTGAGAAATCACTGGGGAAAGATTAAGACGTTCCTTCAAGCTGAATCTCTTTTCACATCATTAATTTCTTAACATCTTTCATGGAGATAAGTAGTGCAGAGTTTGGCTATTAAGAAAACTAAATCTTGGTGTTCTGGCTCCTTGATTGCTCCCCGGTCTTCCTCCTCCAGCCCAGCTGCTGTGACTTGGCATGTTATGGTTCAACTCCATGGAAGAAATGGACCTGGAGTGGCTCCAGTGTTCTCATTTCAGGTTTTACTGGAAGGTTCTGCAGGAAGCTGCGCTACCACTGCCTACAAACAAGACAAGAGGAACCCAAGTGCCAGAGAACTCAGCTCTGGGGCCTGGATCCTGTTTCTAAGGGAGTATCTGGAAATTCCTGCTTTGCGCCTGGGTCGTTATCACCTTGTGGTTGTTCCTCCTGAAAACGGATCCTGCAGACCTGTGCCTTAAGGGAAGCCACCGATATAAATGTTCCAGACAGAACCTGGCAAGTTGGAGGCTACAGGATCGAAGACAGATGGGGCTGGAAACATGAAGGGCAGTTCTAAAGCATCTTGAGAAGAATAGGAAAGAAATTTGACGAGGAGACATAAGGTGAAAGGACACAACAAAATATTCTAGCAATGAAATAGGAAGAATGAAATTGGTTTGAGCGAGATAAGAATTAACAGTACACAAAATTATGAATAAAAAGTGGATTCCGTAATAATTAGCAGGAATCTATATCTTCTTTCATCAAAGAACTTAAATGTTTTAAAATAGATCTCAATAGCTGTTGAACGAATGAACAAAGCAAGCTTTCTGATACAAAACGAATAACCTCGGGGCAGGCTGTTGGTGTAGTGGTTAGGTTCGAGTGCTCCGCTTCAGCGGCCCAGGGTCTCTGGTTCAGAGCCTGGGTACAGACTTATGCACTGCTCATCAGGCCATGCTGTGGCAGCATCCCACATACAAAAATAGAGAAAGATGGGCACAGATGTTAGCTCAAGGCTAATCTTCCTCAGGAAAAAGATGAAGATTAGCAATGGATGTTAGCTCAGGGGCCAATCTTCCTCACCAAAAAACAAAAGAAAAACAAAAAACCAAAAAAGCAAATAACCCCTTTCTCCTTCTGTGTGCCACACCCAGATTCTGCTTTTTGAAAATTCTTCCAAGGCAGCCATGATGTGCACGTTTAGTCTACTTATGCCTGCAACAACCACTATCCTACATTTTGTCTTTGTCACTCTCTTGCAATTACCATTTTGCCACACGTGTAGGCTACATAATGTATCATTTATTTTTGTGTTTTTGTACAATAATTGTATCATATTCAATGAGGTATATCTGCCAATTTTTTTTCACGCAGCATTCTGTCACACGATTCTCTTATGCTGTTGTGTGTAGTATAGTCATTTATTTTGACTGCTGAAATAAATTCCTCTTGTAAATATACCACCCTCTATTTGTTCTCTTTTTTTTTTTTTTGCAGGAAAAGATTTGCCCTGAGCTAGTATCTGTTGCCGATCTTCCTCTTTTTTTTCTTTGCTTCCCAAAGCCCCAGTGCATAGTTGTACATTCTAGTGGTAGGTCCTTCTAGTTCTTCTGTGTGAGCCACTGCCACAGTATGGCAACTGACAGACCGGTGGGGTGGTTCCAGAATGGGGAAACAAACCCAGGCTGCTGAAGGGGTGAGAGCGCCAAACTTTAACCACTAGGCCATCAGGACTAGCTCTATTTATTCTCTTGTCTGTGGACTGTTTCTAGTTTTCGTTTTTTTCAAACTGGAAACATTGCTGTTTAGAAGCTTTTCTACACGTCTCCTTATACATTTATGCAAGAATTTCTCTTGGGGATATACCCAGGTATGCTTTCCATACCTAGAAGTAGGATTGTCGGGTCAGATTTACAAAACAATAGCAAGTGTTTTCTGGAGTGGGGCAGAGCAGATGGAGTGAACCAATTCGTACTCCTGCTATGATATACGAGACCAGATGACCCACTCAGTTGGTCCAGAGGATGAAGCTGATCCTTGCTACACTTCTCAACGTTCACCAGTCTAGAGGATGTAAAATGGTATATCGTTGTAGACTTAATTTGCATTTACCAGATTACTAAAGCTGCTGCACATCTTTTTATGGTTATTGGTTGTTTATGGTTACTGGAATAGTCTCTTCTCCTCCCAAATTCATGTTCACTCAGAATCTCAGAATGTGACCTTCTTTGGAAATAGGGTCTTTGTAGAAGTAATTAGTTAAGTTATGATGAGGTCATACTGGATTAGGGGAAAACCTGACTCATGTAAGTAGTGCCCTTATTAGAGGGCCATGTGAAGACAGAGACATCCAGAGGGAAGATGGCCGTGTGAGAACCGAAGCAAAAGTTGGAGATATGTCTAGAAGCCAAGGAACACCAAAGATGGCCAGCAACCATCAGAAGCTGGAAGAGACAATCAAGGATTCTTCTTTAGAACCTTCAGAGGGAGCACGGCCCTGCTGGCACCATGAATTTTTTCTACTGGTCAAATATGTAAAAATCTCTCTGGCAAGTCTTAATTTGCCTTAATTACTTAAATTGCCATACTCGCTATAGCCTTAAGTCTTGATATCTGGTAGGGAAATGCTCTCACCCTCTTCATTTTATTTGGGCGTGGCACAGCAAATTCGGCCAGTGTTCTGCCCACATCCCTTTGGATTTCTTTATATTCTCCATTTCACTACCAGCTTTACCTGAGAACACTTCCTAATAAATCACTTTCACATGTACCCCTGTATATCTCTGTCTCAGGGTCTTCTGGGGAACTAACTATTTTAAAACTTTGATATCCCACATGCATTTTAGAATGTCTTTTCAGGTTACTGGAAAATCCTGTGGAAGTTTTGTTTGGAACTGTATAAAATATCAGATCAGTTTTTGGGGAGAATTTTGTCCTTATGATAGTAAATATTTTTCACACATGAATATAAAATATTTTCCACTTATGGGTCTTCTTTAATAACTTCCAACAAGGTTTTTGTAGTTTTCTGAGTAACGGTCTCACACATATTTTATTAGATTTATTTCTTGGCCTCTTTCTTGGCCTTTATAGTTTTTGTTGCTATTGTAAATAGTGGGAGTTATGTTTTGCTTTGTTTTAATTTTGCTTCCTAACTGTTGCTTGTGTGTAGAAATGCAATAGATTTTTACTCTTGGTCCTATTGTTTGGTACGCCTCATAATTTTGGCTTGAATTCTGGACATTGTGCATGAGAAATGTGTGTCAGGAGTCCTTTGTCAGTCTATTGAAGATTACAGACTCCTTAGAAGAATATTTTTAAATGCAGATAATAAAATGCACGGGATTACAAAGAAGCCAATTATACTGAATTGCAATGCAAAGGATTTGGGGGTCCATTGGCCCCAGGTTAGGAATGGTGTAGAAATTCTGGATGATATTCTCTCTCCCCGGAGAGTTTGCATAAGTGCAAATTGCAAAATTGGAGCGGCAGCTAGAGTGGAGTTTGATCGTCTTCATCCCACCATGAACTGAGCTGATTTGAGACTGAACTGCAGTTCTGGAAGGTTCCGTCTATCTCTGGTTAGTGCTCCCCTGCAGGGTGCCCTGCCCTCCAGGAGTCCCAAGTAGGGCCTTATTTTAGTTAGATAATTTCCAACAAAAAGAAAATGCAGCACCCAGCGTCTTAGGGAGTAAGATACTTGGCAAAAGCAAATACTTCTCCGCAGATAATAGCATCCAACAGATTGTGGATATCAAGACATTTAATCACAAGGTTCTGACATTTCAGAACTCAGAGTTTGGAGCTGTTTTGGATTTCAGAGATAGGCAGAGCTTAATAAGCCAAATAAATTATTCTTTCATTTTCTGCTGAAAACGCTGTAAATAGCATTTGACAAGTTCTGTCTGTCATCTTTTTAGGAGGAACATTAACGATTCCTCTAGCATAATAATTTTGTGAAGGAGAGAGTATTTCTCAATATATTTATTAATTACCAAATAACAAGGCAAACGAAAGACCAGAGACCAGTTGCCTCTGTCCTTTCTTTCAGTGAGCCAACAAATTGTTTAAGATATTTTTAATGTAGAGTTCTGACCTTTTAGTTAATTCACATTGGATTTTGGCAACAGAAAGGGTTACATAACAGTGCAGCTTCCTTCCACCAAATAGAGATTTGAGTTTTTAAAAAATCCAGCTATTTAAATTTAGAAATATTGAATGTTTGGTTAAGAAGGAATTTTTTTAAGACTATTTTTTTAGAGTAGTTTTAAGTTCACAACAAAACCGAGGGGAAGGTACAGAGATTGCCCATAAGCCACCTGCCCCCCACACGTGCACAGCCTGCCCGTTACCCACATCCCCACCAGAGGGTACACTGGTTACAAATGGTGAACGTTGATTAACACAGCATCATCACCCGATGTCCATAGTTTACATTACAGCTCAGTCTTGGTGTTGTCCATTCTATGGGTTTGGACAAATGTATAAGGAAGTGCATCCATCATTATAGAATCATTCAGAATATTTCACTGCTCTAAAATTTATCTATGCCCCACCTATTCATTCCTCCCTGCCTCCCAACCCCTGGCCACCACTGATCTCTTTACTGTCTCCATAGTGTTGTCTTTTCCAGGATGTCACATAGTTGGAATCATACAGT
This sequence comes from Equus przewalskii, assembly GCF_037783145.1. Taxonomy (NCBI): domain Eukaryota; kingdom Metazoa; phylum Chordata; class Mammalia; order Perissodactyla; family Equidae; genus Equus; species Equus przewalskii. The sequence continues at coordinate 8,410,410 of NC_091862.1, read as the reverse complement.
AGGTGGCCTTTTCAGATTGGCTTCTTTCACTTAGTGATATGCATTTGAGGTTCCTCCATGCCTTTTCATGGCTTGACAGCTCATTTCTTTCTAGTGCTGAGCTATATTCCATTGTCGGGATCTACCACAGTTTATTTATCCACTCACCTACTGAAGGACATCTTGTTTGCTTCCAAGTTTTGGCAATTATGCATAAAGCTGCTATAAACATCCTAACAACCTAAAACATGTGTAGGTTTTTGTGTGGATGTAAGTTTTCAACTCCTTTGGTTAAATACCAAGGAACACAATTGCTGGATCATATGGTAAGAGTATGTTTAGTTCTGTAAGAAACTGCCAAGCTGTCTTCCACAGTGGCTGCACCATTTTGCATTCCCACCAGCAATGAACGGGAGTTCTCATTTGGTGTTGTCAGTGTTCTAGATTTTGGCCATTCTAATAGGTGTGTAGCAGCATCTTATTGTTTTAATTTACATTGCCCTGACGACATATGATGTTGAGCACCTTTTCATGTGCTTCATATGCTTATTTGCCATCTGTTTCTTTTCTTTTTTTTTAAGATTGGCACCTGGGCTAACATCTGTTGCCAATCTTTTTTTTCTCTTCTTTTTCCCCAAAGCCCCCAGTACAAAGTTGTATATTCTAGTTGTAGGTCCTTCCAGCTCTGCTATGTGGGACACTGCCTCAGCATGGCCTGATGAACAGTGTCATGTCCATGCCCAGGATCTGAACCAGTGAAACCCTGGGCTGCTGAAGTAGAGCAGGGAAACGTAACCACTCGGCCATGGCACTGGCCCCATCTGTATATTTTCTTTGGTGACGTGCTTGTAAGGACTTTGGCCCATTTTTTAACCAGGTTATTTGCTTTCTCGCTGTTGTATATTTTGGATAACAGTCCCTTTACCAGGTGTGTCTTGTGCAAACATTTTCTCCCAGTCTGTGGCTTGTCTTCTCATTCTCTTGACATTGTCTTTCACAGAGCCGAAGTCTTTAGTTTTTTTGTGTTTTTTTTTTTTTTTTTTAAAGATTTTATTTTTTCCTTTTTCTCTCCAAAGCCCCCCCGGTACATAGTTGTATATTCTTTGTTGTGGGTCCTTCTGGTTGTGACATGTGGGATGCCGCCTCAGCGTGGTTTGATGAGCAGTGCCATGTCCGCGCCCAGGATTCAAACCAACGAAACACTGGGCCGCCTGCAGCGGAGCGCGTGAACTTAATCACTCGGCCACGGGGCCAGCCCCCGAAGTCTTTAGTTTTAATGAAGTCCAGTTTATCAACTATTTCTTTCAAAGATTATGCAAGAAGAACTTTTTCCTTTTTGCCTTTTTTTGGAAAACTTTTCTTGTTAAAAAAGCAAGAACAATAACCGTAGTATAACACTCCCCATATCACACGACTTCAATTGCTTGAGGTCAGCTAGAAGGAAAGGACAGTCCTCCATGGTATGTGGACTCTACCTTATCTATTCAAATAGGTTCAAACATTTACTCAGCATCTTCCACATGCCATGCACGACACTAAGCATAAATCATGTGGTCCTGGCTCAGAGATTCTGTATTTTGTCTCATGCTTGAGTGTAAGCAGTACAGGGTTGCTCCAAAGGCTAAATGTACCAAGTCAGGGATCAAAAACAAAGCAAAACAGAACAATTTTTAAATGAAACATTCATTTCCATGAACTTATCTAGCATTTGCCTACAGAAAAATCTAGAAATTGTTTTTAATTTCAGCACCTGCGTAAGTTTTGAGGTTTATGGTTTAGACTGTTCTTATTTTGAAGTTCATAAGGGCAGATGGTGGGCGTCATAAGCATTTCAGGGCTGGGGACCACTAAAGAGCTCAGAGTCGTTTAAGTTCTGACAGGGCAAGCTTGGTTGAGAGAAGCTTAGAAGATGGAAACAGGATACTTTACTCATACTGCCTGCTTTCCCTCCGCAGCATACTCTCTTGCCCAGAATTCCTTGGGTTAGGGACAAGAAATTCAAGGACTGTGGGGACAGATTTGATGCGGAGAACATGGCGATATGGAGGTGCTCACGTTCTTCCCAAGAGTTTGGATGCGGGCAGGAAGGGTGGTGAGAAAGTTCTTCCACGATACGATGAGGATTATTGTCGTCAGGTCAAGGGTTTCAAGGCTGATCAAGGAAGAGACAGGACCAGGAGGTGGCAGTGTTGCACAACAAGCGTTACTGTGTGGCACCTGGATCGGTTGCATTGCGGGGAGAGGCCCCTCACAGCAGGAAACCCACCAGAGACAGCAGGCACTGGGTCACCATCCAGAAGGGGAAGCGGGTACAGGAACTCCCAGAGGAGAGGGGAATCTGAGAGGGGGTCTCTGTGTCCAGGTGACGTCACTCCGTAGCAGGATGAGGAGTCTGTGTTTGGGGTCTGTGATGGTTAGTTTTATGTGTCAACTGGACTGGGCCATGGGGCGCCCAGATATCTAGTTAAACATGATTCTGGATGTGTCCGTGAGGATGTTTCTGGATGAGATGAGTACGTGCACTCAGACTGAGTAGAGCAGACTGACCTCCGCAGTGTGGGTGGGCCTCATCCAATCTACTGGAGGCCTGAATAGAAGAAAAAGGCCAAGTAAGGGAGAATTTGCTGTCTCTGCCTGCCTGTCTTCAAGCCGGGACATTGGTCTTCTCCTTTGGGCTTGGACTCTAACTGGAACTTACACCATCTGCTCTGCGGGGTCTCCAGCTTGCCAGCTGCAAATCTTCAGACCGAGCCTCCGTAACTGCAGGAGCCAATTCCTTATAATAAACAAACATACAAATAAATAAATAAATAAATAAATAAATAAATAAATATCTCCTTCTGGTTTTGTTTCTCTGGAGAACCTGACTAGTACATGGTCTTTTTTTTTTTTCTTAAAGATTGGCACCTGAGCTAACATCTGTTGCCAATCTTCTTTTTTTTCTTCTTCTTCTTCTCCCCAGAGCCCCCTGGTACATAGTTGTATATCCTAGTTGTGAGTCCTTCTAGTTGTGACATGTGGGATGCCGCCTCAACATGGCCTGATGAGCAGTGCCATGTCCATGCCAAGGATCCGAACCAGCGAAACCCTGGGCCGCTGAAGCAGAGTGTGCGAACGTAACCACTCAGGCAAGGGGCCGGCCCAGTACACGGTCTTTTACAGCTACAGGGCTTGCTTATCCACAGCTAGCGATGTTCGGTGCTATTTTGTGGGGTAAAATGGGTAAGCTCTAAAATGGCTAAAAAATTTGTGCATTTTGGCTATATGTAAAGCAACTGAATGTGTGAGAATTTGAGTTTTGTGCCAGTGAGCTTATGAGCTAACAGTCCTAGCCTGCTGTGCAAAAGGAAACAATATGGGGACCATTGTAGGCCAACGCACAGGAGCCATGTCTGGCCCATTTGTGTAACGACTATGGAGGGAAAAGAGGAACATCTCAAATTAGTAAACGTCTTGATAGCTAACGGTGCTTTCCCTAATTCTGGAGTGGTCTCTATTCAGGGATGGCAATGAGCTGGGGGTCTTACATGTCATGTGAACTCTCTATCACTCTCGCTTGTCCACACCACACCAGCCTGGACAGGGAAGCCAGGCTCAGGTAACCATAGCAACAGGAACAAAAATAGTCGCATCTTCTCAGCCACTGTCTATGTCCTTACTTTTCCTGGCAGAGTTCCAGGCAGCCCCACGTGCTCTTCTTGGCTGGCAGCCACGTAAGCACGTCTACTGCAGCCACTGGTGTGTTTGCTTAATAATGTTTTTTTTCTAATTAAAAGATATTCAATGTTTATTATAGAGGATCTAGGAAGTAGAAAAATATAAAGAGAGGATTAAAAGTGATCCATACCAGAGATAACTACTAACACTTTTATGTATTTCCTCTTAATCTTTTTAAGGGCATATTTATAAATATTTAACATTGTTACTGTTTTGTATTCAGCTTTGTGCACCTTAAATGAAATCACATGACTTTCCTGCATCATTAAATGTTTTAGAAGCATAATTTTTAATGCCAGCATAAAATTGCGCTCTATGGTTGTAGCATAATTTGTCCAGTGGTTGGACACTCAGATTGGTTCCCAGTTTGCCCCTTGATAACCAGTCTTCCATCACGGCGAGGGCCCTGGCTGCCCCCACTGACGCTGCTCCAGATGACGTCCGGAAGGACTCTCTCCCTGTCGGTGTTCATGCTTTTAAGCATCAAAGAAGATGAAAGTCCTTTCTCACTGTCTTTCTTCATCTCTGATCTTACAACGTTTCATTTATCTCATTCTACCACGAGGGTACAAGGTCTCTTCTGAGAAATGATGAAGCTGCCAAAGCGAATAAACCCAACTGGTTGGGAAAGAAGAGAAGAGCGGACCTGGAAGCTGGCAGATGTGACGATTGAGGAACATTCCAACAGGAACACGGTACAAACACATGGTTCGTGTTCCATTCTAAGATGTGGTATGAATCCTTGAAAGTTATTCTTGATCTATTTCTTTGTCTGAGAAGACCATGCCCCTCAATCGAGAAGATATCTTTGCAGAAGATATTCACATGGCCCTGGAGGAGAAAGCTATGCCCCTGGGCTGGCCATACTGGAAACCAATCAGTGACTACGCAGTTCAGTTCAGCGGCAGCTCTTCCAGCCAGTTGGTCCAGGCAGCTAAGGCAGGGGTCCAAGGACCTCCATCCTCCATCATTTAGGGGGCTGAGTAGCTGCTTTACTTGCTAAGGTGGATCACACTCATCTTCTCTTGCTGCTCTGGCCCCGCTTCATCAGACACAACCCAAACTCAAGGTCACCCACAGCATCTCAGTGGTTAGTTGGTTAGAAGTGATAAGAGTCTGCACGGCCAGCCCAGGAGGCCTCGTCCTGATCAGCATCTCCGGGTTGGACAGCACTGAATGCTACTGCTGCTCCAACATAAGATGTGCTTTTCCCAGCATCACTACAAGGAAGAGAGATTTCCATTTGTAAAATGTACTGAACAGCAATCCGGAACTGCACCAAACCTCTCAGATTGAAAACCATGGGTAAAAGAGAGATTGTCATGAACTTAAAAGACCTTTTTGACACAATGAAAAGAAATTGTTTGCATATGTTTGACTTGGAGGGGGTGCCTTGTGGCTCTCCGAAGTGGCCCACAGCTCTGCCTGATGCCAAAGATCCTGGTTTCATGGATGCTGTAAGGGAGATGCTCAGTTCCCCAGCTCCTCCTCCTCGTGGTCTCGTGAGAACATTTGACAAAACCTGTGTCGCAGTGTATCAGAACTCCAGCGTGATCTCTTTTCCTGGTGCAGTGTCCCTTTTTTCTTCTGGGACTTGCCTGAAAAGAAACTCGGCACTAGGGTCTCAGATCTATGGGTAAGCTTCGTCCCAGGACCGGCTAGCATCATTGCTACATTGGCAGGATGCTCAGGTGTTTTATGCCTGACAGGTCTACGTTGGTTTCAGCGGGCCACCAAGAAGCCACCTTTGCCAAACGATCAACAATGGCAATCTTCCTCCCTCCCCGTGTAGCCAGGCCTGGACCAGATGGGATACGTGCAGGCTGCAGGGCAGGAGCTGGGGGAGATCTGGAGGAAGCTGCAGGTACTCAGTGGACACCAAAGAGGCAGGGGACTCAACAGAAGTGGTGACGCAAAGGGGACCGGGGAAGGGTGGGAATCCGGGAATCTGGGAGTTACACAGACGAGTCCCAGACCTAAAGATGTTCAGGGTGCCAGGGATGGAGAGTGCGAGGAAGAAGGAATGAGAAGGGCAGGTCCGTGGGCTGTCCGGTCCCATTCTTTGGGGACACACTGCCTTTATCTGGGAGGCATCGGAATGTGGTGAGGTTGGGGAAGCCAACAGTGGAGGCTTTGCCCGAGTCGGTGTCCCGGCTGCGCCAGACACTAGCCAGTTCCTCCAAACAGTGTGTCACCCTCCGTGACTCAGCTCCCTTATCTAACAGGCGGGATGACGAGAATAATGTCATCTCTATGCAGTGGTGAGGAGTCAGTGTTGCTCCTTATGAAGCACTTGGAACGTGCGCCCAGCCAGCTCTGCCTAGCCTCGTTATCATCACTTCCACGCCCGAGGGGCCTCAGCTGTGGGTGAGGAGAAGTTGTTACGGATGCAGAAATGGCCCGGAACTGGCAGCCAAGCATTTATTACACACCTTGGACACAGCTCTCATCTGTGTCATTTCGCTTGCTCACCGCGGTGAGGTTGCAGGCAGCAATTATTACTTCTATTCTGTACGGGACGAACTGAGGCTCAGAGACAGTAACTTGAGTCACACAGCACGACTTGGCTTTGCACTTTCTTTCTTCTATCTACAACCTCCCTCCTCCCTGGCCCCCTTGGCCTCATAGAACTGTGGCCACACTCTCCCTAAGAGCATGCCTGCTGAAATAAAGAGTAGAAGGCAATTGAGGAGGCGAATGCCAGAAGCTGTTTTCCGAGGGCTGGACCAGCAATGTGCTACTTACTCTCAGGGCCTCGCTCCATGACGCAGCCCCTCTGAGGGCTTCAGGACCAGCATCTGTGGGGCCAAGAAGCAGCTGTGTTCTGACCTCAGGAAGCCACTGTCACATCTACTGCTGCCCTCGGAAGCTCCCGGTGCTCCCAGACCACAGGTGGGCTTGACAGAAATCAAGTGAGGAAGCAAGGAAGCCTGCGGGGGACCTCGGCCTGACTTACAGGCGCCGCGCCCAGCATGGCGCCCAGCACGACTCTGATCCTTCCTGCTCCTCGTTTATTTATGTGTCAAACAGCGCATTTGATTATAGAAGCTCGAGGCTTTCTCCCAGTGGGAGCCTCCATTTCCATCCCTTTGTATGAAAAGACTCCCCAGAGTTTCTAAGAGTAAGGAAAAAAAGAGAGAGAGGAGGGAAATAAAGGGCTCAAACTTAGTTCTCCTTTTTCTTTCTTTAACAGGTTCATGTCTGCTCTTCTGTTGTTCCTCATCGTGGGAGTAATTCAAAGTCCCAAGTAGGCAAAAACCAGTTGGACATGTTTTTTAAAAGGGCAGCCAAACAGGCATTTCTCTTCCAAATAACAAGTTTGATTCCACTGTTGGGTTTTTTTTTTAACTTTTGTTTATCTCCACTAATTATTTCACTTCAGTTTTGATGCTTTCTCAGTGAATAAATATTCCTAAATAGGTTAAAAGAACAGAGAAATAGCATCCTTCAAAAACATTCATCGTACAACATTCTCTTGTGATGAGTCCTGGGTTGAGGACGGAGAAACTTTATCTTGCTTTTGACCCTGCCATGGAGTGGTGATTTTGGAAGCCATTTACATCTTTGGGCCTATTTCTTTTCCTTTTTCTTTTTTTTGAGGAAGATTAGCCCTGATCTAACACATGCCACCAATCCCCCTCTTTTTGGTGAGGAAGACTGGCCCTGAGCTAATATCTGTGCCCATCTTCCTCTACTTTATATGTGGGACCTACCACAGCATGGCTTGCCAAGCGGTGCCATGTCCACACCCGGGCTCCAAACCGGTGAACCCTGGGCCACTGAAATGGAATGTGTGAACTTAACCACTGTGCAGCCGGGCTGGCCCTGGGCCTATTTCTTCCTCTGTCAGATTGAGTGGGTTGGACTCTCAGGTGGGCAATTATTATTTTTTGGACATTCACTTTCTTTTTTCTTTTCTTTTTTGGTAAGGAAGATTGGCCCTGAGCTAACATCTGTTGCCAATCTTCCTCATTTTCTTTTCTCCCCAAAGCCCCAGTACATGGTTGTATATCCTAGTTGTAAGTTGTTCTGGTTCTGTTATGTGGGATGCCACCACAGCATGGCTTGATAAGTGGTGTGAAGGTCCACGCCCAGGATCTGAACTGGTGAACCCCAGGCCGCCAAAGCAGGGTGCATGAACTTCACCGCTCAGCCGTGTGGCTGGACCCCACTTTCTGTTTCTTTTTTCGTATAGTCATGGGACCTTGGGTTTCCTGTGGACAACCACGCTCTTCCACCATCATGGGCTCCACTGTATGTGAAATTTTTTGAGACTTTCAGTATCTGTTCTTCTTATTGCCGAGTAAACCAGGAAAAATGACACAACCAGGGTTGGGGAGAACGAGGAACAGATGGAAGGGTTTTTGCACCCAGAAGGGTGGGAAGAAACCAAAACACTCCCTTTTACTTCATGGAGCATCTAAGAACCACCCCAAAGCTTGACGAAATCAACAAATACCCAATCAAATAGGAGTGTCTGGAAGGTTGAGGCCATTTTTTGGTTGGCAAGATAATAAACAAAGAGGATGGTTACATCTCAGAACTTCAGTGTCATTTTTCAGCAGTTTTAGTACAACTGGCCTTTCCCTAACTTTTCTTTCAAATGGCTCCTTTGACTTTTTAAAAATAGCGTTTTAATTTTAGAATAGTTCTTTGTTTACAATTTGTGAAGATGGGACAGAGAGATTCCTTATCCACTACTTCCCTAACTTTTTGTTCAACATTTCCCAGTGCCCGGTTGCCAGGCTCACAGACACCATGACGGGGTTTGGAGGAGGCTGCTCCAAGATGCACCACAGTGTTTCCAGCTGAGGACAATAAAGGCTCAGAAGGCTCAGGAAGAACATTTGACCTTCCCCAAACTGCCTAAAAGAGTTTAACACAGAAAGCCTGTTCCAGGAAGGAGCCGATATCATAAGATAGCTATAGTGTGATGTAAAATAGGTGTGCTAGAAAGGCCCCACAAGCCCGTTTTTGGCCCAGCAAAACTTGTTTAACAATCATTTGCATTTCCATCTCCATGTGAGTTGTCTTCCTCCCCTCAGAAATCCCAAACCACTGCCCCCAACATGCTCCTTTGTCTTCAGCTGAAGATGATATCTAAGGTGGCAGCTTTGGCCATGTGGCCGAGTTACTCAGTTTCCTGGGTCTCTCCCATGTATATATCTTATAAAGCTTTGTTTGATTTTCTCCTGTTATTCTGTCTCATGTGAATTTAATTCGTAGCCCGGCCAGAAGGACCCAGAGGGTAGAGGGTTTGTCTTTCTCTCCCACATCATCAATCCCATGACCCTCGTGTGTGAGAAGACCAGTGACAGCCTCTTTTTCTACTTCCTGTATGGTGTATAACTGGCTCACAGTTTTCAAAGCAGATGGATTGGGAGTGATGTTGGAAGGGAAGGGGAAGGAAAAGGAGGAGGGCAATGAACTCTTTAACATGCTCAAATTTTATTTGAAGAGTTAGTTTCAGTCTCCCTGTCTGCAAATCTTTGCAGAAACTGCTAGCAAGAATCCAACCGGATAGCCCAGCGCTAGGAATACCAACAGTCCTCGTTCCTACAGGAGATCACTTCTTGCGGCTGCAAGTTTTGCTCTCAGCTTGGTTCAGGGGCTGGTTTGGGGAGTGAGGTGCAAATGCTGGATAAGTTTTCTGCAGAGTTTTCGTCATTTGTATTCCCCACGCCTGGAATATTCTCTGTGGCAACCTGTATGGCAGCTGTGCTAAAGCCATTTGAGCAAAACGGGGCCATGCTGACCTCTGGGAAGAGAAAGAGGCTTTTCCTTTGTCCTGGGAAGGGAAGAGGATATGCAGACTCTCCAGGATGGAAAGGACCTTGGCGCCATTTTTTAAGCTTCTCATTGCACCTTCAGTTCCTCTACTGCAATCGAGACAATGTGACATTGGGGCTGGCCCGGTGGCATAGTGGTTGAGTTCAGCACACTCTGCTTCAGTGGCCCAGAGTTTGTGGGTTCGGATCCCAGGCACAGACCTACACACCACTCATGTGGCGGTGACCCACACACAAAATAGAGGAAGATGGGCACAGATGTTAGCTCAGGGCCAATCTTCCTCACGATAAACCCCTAAAACAAAGCAGCATGGTATTGGCATAAAGATAGATGAATAGATCTGTGGATCAGAAGAGAAAGTCTACAAAAAACCCATGCATATACGGACAACTGATCTTTGATAAAGGTGCGAAAGGAAGGTAGTGGAGAAATGATAGTCTTTTCAAAAAACTGTGCCAGGACCGTTGCATATCCATAGGCAAAAACATGAACTTGGATTCATAACTTGGACCGTATACAAAAATTAGCTCAAATTCGATCACAGATCTACATGTAAAATGTAAAACTATAAAACTTCTAGAAGAAAGCATAGGAGAAAATCTGTTACCTTGGTTTAGGCAAAGATGTCTTACCTACAACACCAAAAGCAAAATTCATAAAATAACAAATTGATAAATTGTACTTCATCAAAATTAAAAACTCTGCGCTTCAAAAGATTCTGTAAAGAGAATGAAAAGATAAGCCACAGACAGGGAGGAAATCTTTGCAAAGCATTTATCCAAAAAGAACTTGCATCCAGAATATAGAAAGAACTCTCTAAACTCAGCAATAAACAAACAACTCAGGTTTTTTTTGTATCTGCTTCTTCCTTTTTTTTTTTTTTTTTTTTGGTGAGGAAGATTGGCCCTGAGCTAACATCTGTTGTCAGTTTTCCTCTTTATCTCTTTATTTTTTTTCTCCCCAAAGCCCCAGTGCATAGTTGTGTATCCTAGATGTAAGCCATTCTAGTTCTTCTATGTGGGCCACCACCACAGCATGGCTTGATGAGCAGTGTGTAGATCCGTGCCCAGGATCTGAACCGGTGAACCCCAGGCCACCAAAGTGGACAGCGTGAACTGAACCATTTGTCCTAGGGCCAGCCCCACAACCCAGTTTTAAAATGGGCAAAAGTTTGAACAGACACTTCATCAAAGAACACATGGTGAATAAGCACATGAAAAGATGCTCAACACCATTAGACATTAGGAAAATGCCAATTAAAACCGTGAGGCAACACTACACACTGCTTAGAATGGCTAAAATTAAAAAGACTAACCCTACTGAGTGTTTGTGACGATGCGGAAAAAGCAGAAGTCTGAGCCACCGCTGGTGGAAATGTAAAATGGTGGGACCGTTTTTGAAAACACTTTAGTAGTATCTTAAAAAGTTAGACATATACTTACCATGTGACCCATCCCTCCCACTCCCAGGTATTTTCTTAAGAAAAAAGAAGATATATGTCCAAAGACGGGTACACAAATTGTTCAAGGCAGATAGTCCAAAGGTCCACCAACAGGTGAATGAATAAACAAATAGTGGTACGTGGAATATTACTCAGCAAGAAAAAGGAATGAACTATTGATGAATGTAACAACATCGATGAATCTCTAAATGATTATCCTGAAAGAATCTAGACAGAAAGGAGTACATACTGTATGATTCCATTTATATTAAAATCTAGAAAATGCGAACTAATCTCTAGAGACTGAGGGCAGAGAGTGGTTGCTTGCACTCTCGGGATTACAAAGGAGAGGCAAAAGAAACTTTTGCAGGAGATGGATCTCTTCATACCTCAAAAGGGCTGGTGGTTTCATGGGTCGATACATATATCAAAACGAATCAATTTGTCCGCTTTAAATGGGCATATTGGATGTCAATATGCAATTGATTGCGTGCCAATGATAGCTCAATAAAGCTATTTCGATTTTAAAACATTCCTCTACTGAACAACTGCCAAGTGCTTTTCAGCAAAGCTCTCTTTATCAAAATCAGAGATAAGGCGGTGCCAAAAGCTGCAAACTAAATAGAGTCCTTTGTCCAAATGAGGAGATTCTCAAGCCACGTGAGCCTTCTGCAGTGGGAGCAGTCAGAGGCATGGGGCGACAGGATAGAGAAGAGCTGGGCGGGTTGGCACGTCAAGAGAATTCACTTCATGTCCGAGCTGAGTGGCCTCATCTGGAGGACTGTAGCCTTGGACAGGTTGATCTCTAATATCCAAGGCTTCATGGTACGGTGGAGATACCCTGCCATTTTCCATTGGACAATCTGGATTTGAATTCTGGCTCCACCATGCACCAGTCTTGGCGTTGTGACCCTTGACCTCTTTGACCCTGGGCATCCTCAGTCAACACGGGGTGGGGTGGTGGTTATCCTCCGGCGGGCTGTGGGGAGGGTTGGTGTATTGATGATGAAGAGCGCCTGGGCTGGAGCAGATATACGACCTGTGCTTGTTTCCTTCCTTGCCCTTATTCCACTGGATGTGAACACTCCCCACCAGGTCAGAGATACAAGACTTCAGACTTTTTCTCTACTATTCTGGGACTAAATTTAATTTCTACTTGGAACCATCAATCCACTGGAGGGTAGAAGTCAATCCATTTGGTTGGTGCCTTTCCTCGGAGTACCTTCTAAGTCGCGGAGGGTTTATGTGGGGCTGTGGCAGGGTGAGCGGTCTGGGTCTCCCCTTGCTGGGGTCTCCTCAGATGTCTTGACTGGCCTTTGGGGGACGATCCACGTAGCTCAGAGTTGAGTCGTCCCTCGTGCAACCTAGCCCTCTGCAGGCCCAGCTCTGCTTGTCTTCCTCCACGCCCCATTCAGGGAGGCAAAAGGCCAGAGAGTTGGAGGTGTGGGCCTGGAGATGGCTAGGATCCGAAGCCCGGCCCCACCATTTCTTAGAAAGGGCAGAAACTTTGTTTTCACATCTGAAGACAACGGGGATTAAAAATCACTGAGCTCATAGGATGGTTGTGAAAAGCAGATGAGTCAGAACTCAAAAACAGTGCCTGGAACTTGGTGAGTTTTTGATAAATGACATTTATTTTGTCATGCTGAAGTGCGGGGGCCTGTCTGTCCTTTGGCCTGGCCTCTTGCTCTCTCCAGGCTCCACCAGGAAAGGTGGCAGTGGGCCCCTCTGATCTGATCTCCCCCAAACGATCTGGGGGATCCAGGGGATGGAGAGGGCGGGGCCCAGGGCCCATCGCAGTCTCCTCACTCAAGGCTCCCTTCTCCAGAGAGGGTCCTCATGGGAAACTTACCAGTCTTGGTGGGGAGAGGGTAAGGGCAGAATGCCTTGCACCCCCTCCTCATGCTTTCTTCTAAAAAATACATTCCAAAAAACACCTCCACCCGGCCCTCAAATCTCAAAGCCACGTACAAACTCCTTTGCTGTCTCCATTCTGCTTGATGTAGAGCGTCAATGATGAGCCACACGTGTGGGTACCCTACGACTGAATGCGGGAGGCTCACGGGTGCAGGGACACGCAGGGGGCACCCTTTGTTAGCATCTCCAGATGTCAGCCTCTGCCTGGTTGTCTGGGGTCTAAGGGGCGGTGCCTGGTGCACAGGGGAAGTGACTAATAGAAGCCACCCAGGCACCCTGACCCCCAGGAGGACCCAAGCGGGGATGGCTGCATTAGACTTCTCCATGCAGGAGATGGGCATCCCCTGTGACCTAAGGCCCTTTGCAAAGCTCAGGGCTCAGCAGACAGGGGTGAGATGACCCAGGAGTGGAATCAGCTCCCACTCCATTTTCTTCTGGGGACATGCAGTGTGCTCCCAGGTAGCTGACCGGCCAGGCTAATGACGGTTTGGAAGATAATGCCAGCTGAGAAATATGTATTGAGGAGCGATGTCATCCTGCCACCTTGTGGTAATAGCATTCTGTGGATGCTCTTTGTTACTGAGGCCTAAAGACTTGGGGAGCACTCGTTTTCCTGAAAAGGCGGAGTGTATGATCCTTCACAGTGTCTTATTAACTACCATTACACTCTCTATGAAAAACAGATTATTTAAATATAAAATGTATCATTGAGATCAATCTTTGGGAAATAGGATACTTAAAGTATTCATTCAACAAACGTTCATGTTTTTCTATATGTGAGGAACAGTGCAAGGCTCTGGGGAAAAATATAAATAGAGTCTCTGTCTTCAATGAGTTTAAAATGTGCCAGAGGATAAGGATATTTTACACAAATGTCTATATTATGAGGCATAAAAAACGTATGTGTCATAGGAGCTCTGGATAAATGGGGAAAAAGTTGATGACAGCGTGGGAAACTGGGAATGGTCTAACGAGAGAGGTGGCATTTGAGCCCAGGGAGTCACCAAATATCTTTCAGTAAAGGAGGGATGCAGAGGGTCTGTGCGGTAGAAAGATCATTTGACTGGTAGTGGCAAGCAGTGACCTGGAAACTTTTTTGATCAGGGACCACTAAAAATCAAACAAACAAAAAAGCGGGCATGCATTCCACTAAAAGTATTTTATCTATAAATTATAAGCATTTACGGATATAGTATGTACATTATGAGGCATATATTAAAAGAAATAGACTAGAATGATAAAGTAGCCCTAGGACGTTCTTCTTGCTTCCCATTGGCCTGTCAGGCCCCACTTTGGATGTCGCTGGTGTAGACTGGTATGGGCAGGAAGATGGAGCAAAGAGAACAGAGAGACTCTTGTAGGCAAGAGGTAAGACGGACCTACGTGAGGTGGAGGTGGAATGTGGGGAGAGGGACAGATCTTCAGAGACAGAACTAGAGAATTGCCAGGAGTTTAGGGAGAAAGAACTGTTCAATGTCATTCTGAGTTATTTTGTTTTCAAATCATACGCTGTTGGAAAGATGGTGGATCCTTTACTGAAAGAGAGAATACAGAAGCAAAGGCAGGTTTCAGAAGAAGAGAATGAGCTTGTTTTATATATGTTGAGTTCTAAGTACCAGCGAAATCTACTGAGCTGCCCACAGGACTCTGGAAGTTTCTTTTCTCAAGTCCAGAGTGGAGAAATGTCGTTTGATTCAGAGGTGATGGCCAACTGTGAGAGGATATGAAGTTGCCCAGGGACAGACTACAGCGTTAAAAGAAAACAGAGCCAAGGACAGACTCCCAAGGATGCCAGCTCCAAGGGACAACTGCAACACGGTTTCCTCCGGCAAGACTCGGAGACAGAGAATTGCCAGCAGGTGAGTTGGGAGGCGTTGTCGGATCGTCACCTGTAAGGGAGCAAGGAAGCAGGATTGGGTGGAGGGAGAAGCTGCACAGAGATGTGGTTTCAGCCAATCCCACGGGAGCTCTGAATCCAGACAGCCCTTCGAGAGGTGCGTAGTGGTTTGCTGGCTTGGTTCCTACTGGCTCATGGGAACGGCTCAGTGCATCTCCTCCCAGCTCTGCATTCGGTGAGGTCAGGTTTATCTTGACATTGGCCACGGTGGAAGAATTTACACCATGGAAATTGCCCAACATTACAAACCAGGGCTTTTTTTCCCCCAGAGAACTGGCTGTTAAGGATTTAGCTGGATACACACACCTGTCTCGAATGAGGTAAGGGGGCAGGGCCTTTGTAACTGCATCGACTAATCGTTGGCTGTGGGCTACCCCCCTGAGCAGGGAGGCATCTCATGGTCAGGGAGCTCGCTTCAGCTGAGGACTGCCCCTGGCAAAGAACACATCCCCTGCATCTGGGGAACCAGTGCCTTGACTGTGAAGAGGGAATATGGACCGTGTACCATCATCCACTCCAGCCCACCTCGGCTGTGCAAAATCAGTAAATTCACCTCACCTGAAAATAGCCACTCCGGGATTTTGGTTAGTGTCTTCTCCTGGGGAAAATCACAAGAGTAAGATTGGTCTCCTCTGCTGGAGACAGTCTTGACTCCACAGGCTATTCATCGTCTTCTTCCCTTTATGTTCATTCTAGATTCCCCTCTCCCTCGGCCAGCACCTCTGCTGGTCTAGGCAGCTTATGGGGTAGGATGAGCCAGATGCTCATCTCCAGGGGTTGGAAATCCTGGTCATCAAGCTCCTCTCAGGCTGTGGCTGTTGCATGGCATCTAGCTACCATCAGAATTGGCAGGGGAATAACAAGAGACACCCTTGTGGGTCACCAGTGCAAATCTTTTCTTCCAGGCCCCACTGTGGAAGGGCAGACTGTCCTAGTGACCAGGGTCAAATACACCTGCTCACCGTATGATGAGTCCTTTTCTTGCTAGCTCATCTCTTGGCACAGGGAGACCTGGTGGCCACTGTGGCCCCAAGTGAAAGCCTTCCTTCTCTGGGAACCAGGGCTTCTCACTCCACACATCCAAGATCCTTCTGGGGTCCATTCATTCAACTTTTACCAAGTGTGTTCTGCGAGCAACGTTCTTCAGGTTTCAGGAAAATGAGTCTCATTTTCTGTTTGGTGGGAGTTGAACCATTAGCCCATAGTTTGGACTCAGAATAGGGACACAGCTGGCCCCCTTTAAAGAGTTGCGTGCTCCCTGTGGTGAGTGGAGATTCTCCTCTCTCACCAACAAGGTGAGAAGCAGGAAGAAATGTGATTCCCTCTGTCCTGAAGCGCCCTTCGGGGAGTAATTGGGACACCTCCAGAACAAACATCATATGCTTGTCAACATTAGGGATGTGGCTTTCTAGCCTGTCTATTGTAGAATGCTTTCTTTTCCATTAGTTAGCAAAGCATATTCCCTTAAGTAAACTGTGTCACAATATGGCATTTTCGTCATGGACCTACACTTCCACCCTGTTTTAGTGTTTCTAGCCCTGATTTTCAGATAATTCAACGTGTCTCTATCTCAGGGGTGTGAAATTCTCAAAATGAAATTAATTTTAATTCACTTAAAATGGCACGCCACACAATTGTTAAGGGCAGAGAAGTGTGGGGAGGGAAGAGGAAAATTATTTGAACAAACAAGAGAAAGACGTCATGAACGATTGTAATAGGCTGGGTCTTACTCTTTAATTGCTCAGGGGGTGTTATTTTTTGCCTCTCTAACTAGGTTGTCAATTCTTCGATGCTTCTGACTTCCCACGGTGTTTACCCCAGTTGAGGAAAGGTGATAGTAAATGGTGGATTGAATCACTTGATTCTTGCCAGGGAGAAGTTCACTGAGCCCTTCTTGGATTGACTTGATTTTCAACTTCATGATGCGTAGACTGTAAAAGATTATTCTACTGTATGGCCCAACCCTCTATGTTAGGCCATTTTGCCAAGTGCCTAATCTAAAAGCTTCCACCTGGCATTTATTCCTCTTTTTTCACTCTGTGCTCAGGAAAAATAAGCACACTACACTCATTGGAACGTTACTTTCCCGTTCATTTATTTATCAACTATTTTATTGAATTCTTCTTATTGCACGGCATTGCATTAGTCATTCAGAGGCCATGGTGAGGGATATGTTCCTAGCTTAAAGGGGCTATGACTCCAACTGGTACAATACAAGGGTGCCTTGCTTTATCCAGAATAGGTATGTTGGAAAACCTCTCCATTCTGTAGATGCCTGGTCTTTATTATTATTATTTAAACAGGTTTATTGAGACACTATTTACATACCATACAATTCATCTATTTAAAGTGCACAATTCAATGGTTTTTTAGTATATTCACATATATGCAACCATTATCACAGTCAATTTTAGAACATTTTCATCATGTCAAAAAGAAACCCCATACCCCTTAGCTACCATCCCCCTGTCCCTAAACCTTTCCGCTCCCCATTTCGTAAGCAACCACTAATCTACTTTCTCTATAGATTTCCCTTTTCTGGACATTTCGTATACATGGAGTTGTACAATATGTGGTCTTTTGTGTCTGGCTTCTTTCCCTTAGCATGATGCTGTCAGGGTTCATCCATGTTGTAGCACATATCTGTACTTCCTTTTTTTCTATGGCTGAACAATATTCCATTGCATGAATGTACCACATCTTATTTATCCATTTGTTAGGTGATGGACATTTGGGTTCTTGCTCTTAGGAGTAACGCTGATATGACACAAATTTTTGTGGGGACATCTGTTTTCTTTTCTCTTGAGTATACACCTATGAGTGAAATTGCTGGGTCATGTGGTAATCATTTGAGAAACTGCTGGCCTGTTTTCCAAAGTGGCTGCACCCGTTTGTATTTCCATCAGGAAGCGTGTGAGGGTTCCAATTCCACCACATCCTTTCAATGCTTCTTATTTTCTCCCTTTTTGATTTTAGCCCTCTTTGTGAGTGTGAATCGGTGTCTTGTGGTTTTGATTTGCATTTCCATAATGACTAATGATATTGAGCATCTTTGCATGAGCTCATTGGCTCTTTGCGTATCTTCTTTGGAGAAATGTCTATTCAGATCCTTTGCCCGTTTTTGAATTGGGTAGTCTTTTTATAATCGAGTTGTCACAAGGTGCCTGGTCTTTCAGGGGAGCTAATATTTAAAGCATCATGTACCAGTCTGGGGTCACATGATCCTTAGGAGTTTCACATATGTATCATGTTATTTTTAAACATTTCCAAAAAAGTGTACATATACCAACCATGAGGTCTCAAAGGGTAATTAAACTCTCAGTTTCCTTTGCTTCCGTCAAGAATTATAACAACTCAGAGTGGTCACATGAGTTAAGTCATGCTCATTAGGAGCTGATGGCATGGAGTGTCCGGAGTGAGACTGATGGCCCCAACACAGTGGACAAAGCCGTGTCTCAGGCAGCCACGGTATTCCTGAACTGGGCATATCCAACATGCATTCAGGCTCACATAAGAATCTTAAGTGGCATGACAAATCTCAGCAGCGTTTACCATCATTTATTCATTCAAGAAGTGGTAAACATTTTGTTGGTGGTGAATTATGAGAATAATTTGTCAGGGAAATAATTGACTTCATTTATCTCTTCTGTAAATATGCACTTTCTTATTTGAAAAGAGATCAATTGTGTTATTATTACTCTTTAGCATTTTTCTTTTCCTTTCTTTATTTTTTAAAGATTGGCATCTGAGCTAACAACTGTTGCCAATCTTTTTTTTTTCCTGCTTTTTCTCCCCAAATCCCCCCAGTACATAGTTGTATATTTTAGCTGTGGGTCCTTCTAGTTGTGGCATGTGGGACGCCACCTCAGCGTGGCCTGATGAGTGGTGCCAAGTCCGTGCCCAGGATCTGAACCAGCAAAACCCTGGGCCGCCGAAGCATAGTGCACAAACTTAACCACTTGGCCACAGGGCCAGCCCCACTTTAGCATTTTTCAAGATTCCATTTTCTCCTACCATGGTGTCATTCATCCTGCTGTCTCCAGGGTCTTCTTTAGCAAATCTACAACTTGCGTAAAGTATGAGGTTATAATTTGGACACTTTGTTCTATTTGGAACCTGACCAATGGGGGAGCAGATGGCTAGGGTTATCGAAGCTTTGTGATGCCCTCTTCCCATTGATATACTCCTGTATCCTGCTTACCCCCAAACCTCTCTGCCCCGCAAATCATGGACACGACTTCCTCTTCTAATATGAAAGAATTTTAAAGCTGTAACATCCTCTCTGGACTGTGTTTGCTAGCATACGTGTGCCTTACCCACTCCCCTCTCTTGACCACAGCGTTGGTTTTCTCTCCTGTCGTGTCACGGTTTGCTGCTTCTGCAAAGCCTTCTCTAAATTCACTAAGCAGAGTGAGTCATTCCTAGCCTTGAACTTCCAGTGCACTTTCTGGAGTCCTTATTTCTGCTGTTTGGTTTGTTTGTTTACTTCCCTATCCATTTGTTCAACAAATATCTGGCAGATGCCTACTATAGGCACATGGACCTAGAGGTACCACCGTGAACACAACAGGCAAAATCCCCACCCACATGGAGCTTAAAATCTAGTGGGGACAACTCATCATAAACAAACAAGTGACTCTCAGGCGTGAAATGCTCTGAAGTGACCGAGAAAAGAAAAGCGTGCTGACATGGAGAATAAGATGTAGAGAGAACAACTATTTCGATCAGCTGCAGCTGGCCACACCAAATTTGAGAAGGCGCCAGCTTCCTCTGCTGGTGTGGGAAAGAGAGCTCCTGGCAGAAAAAACTGTATACACATAAGCCTTGAGTCAGGAAAGAACTTGGCAAGCGAGCCATTCACAAAGGAGACCAGTGGGACAAAAGCTTAGAGAGTGGGAGGAGAAAGGACAGGTTCGTGGTCTCGTGAGCCAGAGGCCAGAGTGTGGATTAATTTCCAAGTGCAATGGGAAACCATTAGAATATTTTAGCAGGAGATTGCCATGACCCCATAAAAGGCATAAACTTCTCCATCCACAAACTTGGGTGTGCAGAAATGTGATTTGTCTAAAACTGAATTCAACTTAGCTGACAACTCATTGTTTCTTCTTTTGGAGGAGAACTTTGTCTTCCCATAATTGATTCACTTGCCTCCGCTTTACACCAGTCTCTTCCAGGAAACCTCTCGATGAACTGGATTTTTTTCCAACGCCTCTCCCTTCTCCTTTCTCCCCAGGTGGTGTCTGGGTTCAGGGCAGGCTCCCACATGGTCCTGGTGTGAGGTGGTGCTTTGTGGTCCTTGGCCATCTTGTTCCAACTGGCCTCTAAGGAGGTGACCCGTCCTGCAAAGACACCCACATTGGGCTGACTTTGTTGGTGTCTGTCCCAATCGCGAACCCCTTTGGGACCCACCCTAAGATATTTTGGCCATTTCTTTGCTGCCCCGCCCACCCCCTGTGGATCTCCTCTCAGCCCAGTGGCCGGAGCACCTCAGCCTTGCCACTCACCACTCAGGGGCCCTGTGGGCACAGAAATTCTCTTCGGGGTTTGCAGCCTAGAGGTCTACACCCCAAAAGCCAGGCATTCCTCAATGTGCCTGGGGTTTCTATCTCACTTTCTGTGCTCTCCCATTCCAGTAGCCAGCCCAGGGTTGGGGGCTGGGAGGTGGGGTGCTGGACCCCTTCTCAGGGACCTCCCCCAACATCTAAACTATCAATGACTCTCAATTTCCTTTTTTCGCCTGCAGGTTGAATTCTGCCTTTTGAGTGGGAAACGGCTTTTGTGTGTGTCCACATGTTTCCCACTATTAGAAAACAAAATTCAACTGATTAAATTTTAAAGATCTGACTGGCTTTATTCAACCATTCGTAAATTGGGCAGCCTCCCATCTAGCAGATGGAAAAGAGCTCCAAGGAGCTGGACAAAAGGAAAGACTTTTACAGGCAGAGGGGGAGACAGACAAGGAAGTCCTATTAGTAAAAAGGAGATTGGCTGTGGCAAGGTCACCTTCCTTCAGGGGATGGCAGGGGTCTGTCCGTCAGGCAGACGACCTCACCAGTGTAGACCAGATGATTGACTGGTTTAAGACTCTGTTCCTGGGAGAGGCTGAAACAGTAATTGAGTTAGGTATTAAGCCTCAGTTTGGTAACATGGGGCTTAGCATAAGTGACTCCATTTTGGGCCCATGTCCCAGCCCTGCCCTCGGGATGCTCACCCCATAAGTACCTCTGTCCTCTGTACCTGCTGGGCCCTCTGATAAGGGGTTGGGAAATCTGGAGACACCGGTGTGAGTCAACTAAAACCAGCTAATCAGCAACCAGCAGGCTGGTGGTCCTCACCAAAGGGCAGCCAGAGGCCGTCCCTCCTCCACCCTCAGACTCCAGGCTGCCTGAAGCCCACTCTCAGCTTTCACGTCTCTCTCCATCCCCGGCTCCCTTCTCTGAGCCAATCTCCCCTTCTTCTCCGCTTCCTCAGCTCCCAGCAGATTTTATCTCAGCTCTGGGGGCCGGAAACCCGCTCTGTAGGTCTGCTCCTGGATCCTCACGTCCGGCCCTGAGGCCAGTGGCTCCTGGGCCTTGCAGCCAAGTGTTTGCAAACTTTGTTCCTGGTCTGAAGTGGGTGACTCAGGCCCGCGGGGTAGGGAGGAGAGGCCCTGAGGGACACGAGAAGGATTTTCAGGTGGGGGTGGGGTTGCAGAGCTGAGAGGGAAGTTCACTGGCGAGTACTTTGAAATCTGATTCTAGAGCATTCTAAACATTCTCAAACTTCCCAATGGCTGCTGCAGAGAAGCAGAGGACAGACCAAGGCCATCCTGGAGGGTAGCGCTGATGGTGGCCAGGCCTGGAGGCGGCCCTGGAGACAGGGAAGAACATAAATATAATGATTTGTTTTGTATTTATGGACCCCGCTATATGGTGTGTGCCTCTAAGTCAGGGACCTTATTTCATTATTACGACAACCCTTGGGGACGAGTTCTGCATATTTGTGGAATTTATAAATTCTATCTCAGTCCATTGACCTTTTTTCAATCTTCCAGGGTCATCTGGATTATATCCTTGTTCTGCCAAGGACTAGGCATTCCATATAAATTTTGATTAATGGCAATAACTAGGCAAAGAAAGCAGCTGTCTTTTGTAAACACACTCAGGATCTATTTTGTCTCCTGAATAGTCATCCCCTGAGGGAATACCTCCAGGAAGGGGCCTGTTTGTAAGTGATTAGAGGGTTAACGAAGCCTGCATAATTCAAGGGGATGTGCATTTGCTGTTAATTCTTCAAAGTGTCTAATTTCTGTCTTAAGCCTAAAGCAACAAGTTCCAGCGTTTGTCGGGAAAATCAGAGCCCGATCAGCCTTGGCAGAGCCCCCTCAAGCTGCCTCCCTCATTTACCAAAAAGAAGAGATTTGCTGGAGGGGCGCCAAGGTCCATGGGAGACACACCCCTCACGCTTCTGTGCCTCCTGCCCAGATTTCCTGTCCCTTTGGTCGCAAACCTGCCCCTGCCGTGTGAACAATGGCACCATCTGCATTGAGTCTGCGGGACAGGAAAACGTGAAGCAATAATCCAGATATAATTAGCCCATCCCACTCAGCCTTTGCTAACTTCTGCAACCACGACCCCTATAGCGTAGTCTTGGGAAACAGAAAATCCTTGTAAGAATTGCGCCACGGAGCGATTTCACAAACTCTAGAATAGAATTGCTTAAAGCTAAGTGCGCTGTTCAAGGTGGAGCAGCGAATGCGGAGCAAGGGGACAGTTAGAACAGCTGGTTTGCAGGGACCATTTTCTGGAGGAGCAGCCTGTAACTGTGGACGTTTTTCTCAACCTAAAAGGAGGATGGGTTCTTCCATGAGAGAGTTTGCAGGCCTGGAGCCCGGGTGTGGGGGATGTTGGTCTGGTTGTTGCAAAGTGTGGTGTTAAACAGGAACGCTGGCAGGACTTAAACAGACCCATCCAAAAAAGTCAAAGGGCATCCTTGCCTCTGCTTGTGTGGCTTCATAACAAAGATGGTGCAGCCTGTGAGGCGACCTATGAAAGAATGCGAGCGAGGTGAGGTCACACAGGCCACTTGAAAAGGAAATGCAGAAGCATCTAGTTACAGCTACTGATATGTACCATACTCAAAATTAAAAGAGAAAATTTAAAAACGCAGGAATACTGAAATCCTCACACCATCAGCTGAGACAGGTGACATCATCATGCCTCCGGCAGCCTCTGGAAAACCCCGAGGTGCTGGGGGGAATGAGTGAAAATGGCGAAGCACATCTTATTATTATAAAAATAGGTTTGACCTCACAGACACCTTGAAAAGGTTGCAGGGCCCATCAGGGGTCCCCAGGCCACACTTGGAGAAACGCTGACATAGAGAAATGTAAATGGCTCCTGGATCCCTGCTGAGCCTCTGAAGAAGTGAATTCTGTTCACAGAGGGCCACTCGGTTAGCGCTGTTTAGTTTTCAATCTATAGCCCAAAGAAAGGCTTGTAGCACAATGTGGAAAAGAAGAGGATCCCATTTTACAGGGATTAAAAACATGTCCCCCTTGGGCCGGGACTACGGTGTAGTAGCTAAGTTTGGCACTTTCCACTTCGGTGGCCCGGATTCACAGTTTCAGATCCTGGGCACAGATCTACACCACTCGCCAGCCATGCTTGGTGCCAACCCACGTATATAAAGTAGAGGAAGATTGACACAGATCTTAGCTCAGGGCTAATCTTCCTCAGCAAAAAAAAAAAAAAGTCCTTCAGAGCAGATTTCCAGCAAGATAGCAGCAAAGTTGAATGTCAAGTTTACTTCCACTAATTCTTAGTCTACTTTTTTATGTGCATTCAACAAATGATTTGGTCGTTCATACTTAAAAACCATTACCACACCTATACCATTTATTGAGCACTTAGTGTGTACAGAGCACGTGGAAGTTCTTTATCAAGGGTTCTGTGTGTTCCAGACAGTGCCAGGCACTTGACACCATTCATTATTATTCATATTTTACAAATTAGGAAATTACAGTTGAGGCAGGTTAAGTAAATCATTCAGAGGGCCCAGCTGGAATGTAGGAGAGCAGGGTTTCAAACCCAGGATGCCTTTTTGAAAGCCCAGGTGCTTAACCACAAAACCACAGTGTAAGGGCCAGTCTGGTGGCATACTGGTTAATTTCATTCTGGTGGCCCAGGGTTCACTGGTTTGGATCCCAGGTCCGGACCCACACGCTGCTTATCAAGCCATGCTGTGGCAGCATCCCACATATAATATAGAGAAAGATGGGCACGGATGTTAGCTCAGGGCCAATCTTCCTCAAACAAAAACAAACCATAGTGTATCCTATAAACACTTCTGTGCATTTAAGGCCCTGTAGGAAAAGGCTCACACATCTAGACCCATGTCACGAGTCAATCTCTACCGCCATATCAATTCAACATCCAATAAGTGAGGGTTGTTCCATGCTTGGTGTTCTACCAGACCCTGTGGAGGACACAAAAATCATATACAATATATTGAGCCAGCCCTGATGGCCTAGTGCTTAAAGTTTGGCGCTCTCCACTTCGGTGGCCTGGGTTCGGTTACCAGTTGGCGAACCACACCATCCGTGTGTCAGTCGCCATGCTGTGGCAGTGGCTCACATAGGAGATCTAGAAGGACCTACAACGAGAATATCTGACTATGGACTGAGGCTTTGGGGAGAAAAAAAAAAAAGAGGAGGAAGATTGGCAACAGATGTCAGCTTAGGGTGAATCTTTCCCAGAAAAAAAAAAATCATAAAAAATATAGCCCCTGCCTTTGAGTTTCCCAAAACAAATGCCCCATAATGGAAAGTTAGCTAACAATACAACTTAGTTAATATATGGCAAATGACAGATGAGAGGAGTGTCCTTGGCCTCCAGAACAGGGAGGCCACTGGGGCCCAAGGGGTCAACCGAGGCATCGTGGAGAAGGAAGGTTTTGTGCTGTGCTTAGCAGAAAGATAGTTGGCTTATAGGAAAAAAGAATGGAATTGGAATCAGAAACTGGACTTAGTTGGAGTCCCAGTTCTGTCATCAATCAGATGTGTGAACTCGAGCCAGTACAGAACTTCCAGGGTACGAGGGCGGCAGTCCAGTAGTGACATCTCCAGGCACGCTGATGCCAACTCTAGGTCACC
Source organism: Equus przewalskii (assembly GCF_037783145.1). NCBI lineage: Eukaryota > Metazoa > Chordata > Mammalia > Perissodactyla > Equidae > Equus > Equus przewalskii. The sequence goes on along the minus strand of NC_091862.1, from coordinate 8,385,537 downwards.
AGTCTTACCACTGGGTCGCTGGTTGTCCCCTTCCTCGGTCACGCCCAACGTGCACATCCCTAGAGCCTGGCCACCCCAACGTGGCACATCCCTCCCTCGGAGTCGTCTCTCGGCCAGCAGCACTGCATAAGCATGAGCTTCTGGCAGGCTCACACTTTTCATAGTTTCCAAACTGAGTTGTTCTCCCCAAATCTCCTGTGAAATCTCACAGATCTGTACCCCGCTCCAGGCCCCCCCCCACCCACTTCCTTGTCCTACAACCCTGGGCGTGTTGCTTTAACCTCTTGTGAACCTCAGTTTGCTCCCGTGTAAAATGAAGATAACAACGCCTCACAGGGTTTTCATGAAGGTTAATGATTGTCCGTCCCCCAGAACAATACTTGGCACATGGCAGGAACCTGACAAATTAGAATGGCTCTTTATTATCCATCTCTGGTATACCGTATATACAACGTAGTTGCAAGCAGCCCAAGTTGTGAAATGTTGTATTGGCTTAATTTATTTCTTTGTTTCAAACTTCAAATCTTCAAGGACCTGGGTCATCATGGAAAGATAGAAAAGAAATGGATAAAAAAATACTGCTAGTTGTGCTAAACCTCCCCCGAGGGAGTCGGGGTTGGGGGGGAAAGAGAAGACTGTGAGCGTTTCAACTTTATGAGGTACTCAGCACTTTTTGTTTTTAATAAATAACCAGAAATCCCTCTTTATACATTTTTGATAGTAGAGAATAATACTTATGAGGACTAGTAGTTTCTAGTATGTAATGATTTACTCAGGGGCAAAAGGTGAATAGTCAAAGAAGACCAATTTTTGAGTCTAGTCTCACATTCCTCAAATTCGATTTCCCCATTGCTATGTCCCAGAAAAGGAAGGAAGGAAAGGAGGAAGGAAGAAAGGCAGGCAGGGAGTGAGGGAGAGACAGAAGGCAGGGAGAAAGGAAAGGAGGAAGGGAAGAAGGAAAGGAAGGACAAGAAACTGCCTTGTAAGAACTGTGCTCCTGTGGTGGTTGTTAGGATGTTCTACTTCATCACTGTGACATGCTAGTAATTACTGTTGGTTTCTTTCCACCAAGTTCTTTCTTATGTTGGTCTGCAATCTCAAGGTAAGAGAAGTGATAGTTAGCTTTTTAAAAAAAATTATTGAAGAGAGATGAAGGATTTTCATTTTCAATGGAATACGGGTGTCAAAGGCACGTGCATACTGTCAGTATAACTGAGACCCAGGGATGATCTGGGAAAGGGGTTTGGGGTTTTCCCTTTATTATGCCTTTAATACCCACTCCCCACATTTCCTTTTTCAGCCCCTCACCTTCTCCCTGACTTTCTGTGGTAGCCAGTGTACGGGAGGAAGACATTTCCTCTACTCACTCTGGGTCCTTCTGGCTGGATAACGAATTAAATTCACATGAGACAGAATAACAGGAGAAAATTAAGCAAAGCTTTATAACATGTATACATGGGAGAGACCCAGAAAAACTGAGTAACTCTTCAAAATGGTGGAAGCTCTCACCTTAAATACCATCCTCAGCTAAAGACAAAGGAGGATGTTGGGGGTGGGGGAGTCAGTGATGGGAAAAGCACAGTAAACAAGAGTAAGGTTATTAGGCAGACTTAAGTCCTCACCTTCTGCACTGATAAGAGTTTCTAGAGATAAGGTCATCCTCCTTTCTTCCTGGTACAGAGAGGGAGACACCCTTACAGATGGAGATTTCCTTTAGAAATGTAAATGTCTCTTAACAAAGGGTAAGTAAATTCTATTTTTCAGAGTTTCTCTCACATCTGCAGTTTTTAAAAGTAACCAGCCCAAAGTAATCCTCATGCCAAAGAGACGTATCTTGGGGTGACCAATTCCAGTCCCCCACACCAGTCTCCAAGATGCCCCCCAGTCACCCTCACCTTCTGGCATCGATGTTTTTGTGTAGTTCCCTCCCACATTATGTTAAGGGTTGGTCTGTGTGACCAACAGAATATGGCCAAAGTGAGGGTGTGCAACTCCAAAGTTTTGTCCTAGAAGGCATTGCAACTTCTACCTTGGTTTGCTGGATTCCTTGCTCTGGGGGAAATCCAGTCACCATGCTGTGTGGATGCTAAAGCAGCCCTGTGGAGAGGCCCCCATGGAGATGAGCTGAGGCCTCCCACCAACAGTTGCACCAACTTGCTAGCCACGTGAGTGAGCACCTTGGAAGTATGTCCATCCTCGGTCAAACCTTCAGATGATGGCAACCTTGGCTCACATCTAACTGCAGCCTAGGAGAGACCCTGAGCCAAAACTGCCCTGCTGACCCACAGAAAGTGTGAGATAATAAATGCTTATTGCTACTTTAGGTTGTCAAGTTTTGGGGTAATTTGTTAAGCTGCAATAGATAAGTAACATACATTTCTTTCATATTAGGTAAAAATAATGGTGATAGAGTAGGCAGGCAGGTCAGAAGAAAAGGATAGCGATGAGTAAAGGACAAAGAAGGAGGCCAAGTAAGAAGTCAAATGAAGGGGGGAAAAAGGTACATCCAGGTTTGTCAGAGTAGTGCAAGTTCACTATTCTGATAACAACAACAATAGGTAGCTTTTATATGTGCCAGGCACTGTGGTGGTATCTATAAGTACACTTTTTTTAAGGGACCATGGGTTCTCATTTCTTTGTTTAGAAAAATATGCACCTTAGGGCCAGCCCCCTGGCCTAGTGATTAAGTTCTGTGCACTCTGCTTTGGCAGCTGAGGTTCAGTCCCTGGGTGTGGACCTACACCACTCATTGGCAGCCATGCTGTGGCAGCACCCCACATACAAAATAGAGCAAGACTGGCATGGATGATAGCTCAGGGCAAATCTTCCTCAGCAAAAAAAAAGAAAAGGAAAAGAAAAAGGAAATAGACACTTTAGAACAAGGGAAGAGGGAAACAGACGGAATAGTAGATATGAGGGATAAAAAAAAGCTGCATAGGGGCCGGCCCTGTGGCCGAGTGGTTAAATTTGCACGCTCAACTTTGGCAGCCCAGCGTTTCGCCAGTTCGGATCCTGGGTGTGGACATGGCACCGTTCATCAGGCCATGTTGAGGCAGCATCCCACATACCACAACTATAGGACCTACAACTAACATATACAGCTATGTACTGGGGGGATTTGGTGAGAAAAAGCAGAAAAAAAAAAAGAAGATTGGCAACAGTTGTTAGCTCAGGTGCCGATCTTTAAAAAAAAAAAAGCTGTATAACAGAGAACACTGAAAACAAGTCTATACAAAAAACACACATTTATAATAGAACTCTTAAAATTTGATGGGATAAGGGGAAAATGCTGAAAATCTGTGTGTGTGTGTGTTATAGGCATAAAAGAGATACTCTTCCTCTTTCCCCTATTTCATTTAGTTTTTCTACTCATTCAATAAATATCTGTTCTTGGCACTGAGCTGTCACTGATCTAGGCATTAGGATCCAGCATGAGCAAAATACAGCTAACGAGCTGGTGTTCTAGGGGGATTTTCTCTTTTTCAGTGGATGGCATCACCGAATACCTGGTCATCCTCCCAGAAACCTGGGAGTGGTCCTCATCCTCCTCTGTCCCTGGAACGCTGATGAGAACTTCTTGCTGTCTGTTCCCACTGCTGCAGCTGTCTATCGAACGTCCATCATTGTTACCTGGTGGGTCAGTTTCCCGGGGCTGTTGTAACCAAGGACTGCGAACTGGGTGGCTCAGAGCATCTGAAACTGATCGTCTCACAATTCTGGAGCCCAGAAGCCTGAGATCAAGATATTGGCAGGGCCACGCTCCCGCTGAAGCCTCCAGGAAGAGTCTGTTCCAGTGTCTCTCCTGGCTTCTGCTGGTTCCTTGGCTTGTGGCAGCATCACGCCCATCTTTATATGGCATTCTCCCTGTGTGCATGTCTGCCTCCTCACATGAGGTTCTTTTTATAAGGTATTAAAAAAGAGGTAACAGGGGCCGGCCGGGTGGTGCCGTGGTTAAGTGCGCACGTTCCGCTTCGGTGGCCCAGGGTTCCCCGTTCGGATCCCGGGTGCAGACATGGCACCGCTTGTCAAGCCATGCTGTGGTAGGCGTCCCACATATAAAGTAGAGGAAGATGGGCGTGGATGTTAGCACAGGGCCAGTCTTCCTCAGCTAAAAGAGGAGGATTGGTGGCAGATGTTAGCTCAGGGCTAATCTTCCTCAAAAAAAAAAAAAGAGAGATAGACCCCCCCAAATGGAGTCGCTTGTGCCAAGCCCCACACCACCAAACTGAGACTTAGTACTTAACTTGATTACAGTTTCAGCCTCTCCCAGGAACAGAATCTCAAACTAGCCAATCTGGAATTACCTGGTCAGCACTGGTGTGGTCATCTGCCCCATAGACCCCTGCCATCCCCTAAAAGAAGGTGACCTTGCCGCAGCCAATCTGCTTTTTACTAGTGGGACTTCCTTGTCCCGCTCCCCTCTGCCTGTAGGAGTCTTTCATTTTGTGCAGCTCTTCAGAGCTGCTTTCCGTCTGCTAGATGGGATGCTATCCCATTCAGGAATGGTTGAATCAAGCCAATAAGATCTTTAGACTTTGCTCAGTTGAATTTTGTTTTATAACAAAGGACACCTGTCAGGTTAGGGGTCCACCCTACTCCAGAATGACCTCCTCTTAACTAGTTACAACTGTAACAACTCTATTTCCAAATTAGGTCACCTTCTGAAGGACTGAGGGTTGGGACTTTAACATCTTTTTGGGGGTTAACACCTGGGTTATGCCACAGGCTTTCAACCAGCCTGCCTACCTCAGGTGACCCCCCACACCTGTCCTTCATAGGGTGGTCAGTGTGATCCGCCTAAAAGACAAGTCAGATTATGTGGCTACTCAGCTAAAGCTCCTCCTGAGTTTCCCTTCTCTTTGGCAAAGCACCAAGTTCCCCTCACTAGCCCCACCCACCACGCCTACACCCTCACGAGTGTTCTGGCTACATCAGCTTAAATCGTCTCCTTTGGGAATCCCTCCGATCGCTCCAGATTGAGTTAGACTTAGAGGAAATTCTGCGTCTCCCTTAGTTCCCTACAGGTGATTACCTATCTACCTATCATGGAATAGTAAGTCGTTTGTTTACTAAATCGTTGTTACTTGCCTCTCTTCTTAAATCTGTGAGTCCCTTGAGGCAGGGACTGTGTCTTCTCTGTACTCCTAGTGCTGAGGATAGTATCAATTAAAAAATAGGGGCTCCATCTCCTTCAGTGCTGGTGGGAATGCAAACAGGTACAGCTGCTATGGAAAACGGTATGGAGATTTCTCAAAAAACTAAAAACAGAAATACCGTATGACCCAGCTATCCCACTACTGGGTATCTACCCAAAGAACATGAAATCAACAATCCAAAAACGACTCATGCACCCCTATGTTCATTGCAGCATTATTCACAATCGCCAAGATGTGGCAGCAACCCAAGTGCCCATTGACTGATGAATGGATAAAGATGTGGTATACAGAGACAATGGAATACTACTCAGCCATAAAAAAAACCCAAAATTGTCCCCCATTTGCAACAACATGGATGGACCTGGAGAGTAGTATGTTAAGTGAAATGAGCCAGACAGAGAAGGACAAACACCAGATGATGTCACTCATATGTGGAAGATAAACACTCGGACAAAGAGAACAGTTCAGTGGTTACCAGGGGAAGGGGACTTGGGGGTGGGCACGGGGGTGAAGGGGAGCACATATATGGTGACAGACAAGTAACAATGTACAACTGAAATTTCACAATGTTGTAAACTATTATGAACTAAAAAAAAATGAAAAAAATATAAGGGTTCCATATGTATTTGTTGAATTAACTTTACTGTCATCTCTTGGAATTATGCCTTTTATAGAGAGTAAGTAGAGAAGAGCGAGATGGTGGTCCCATGGGTCACCTTGCTCCTGTTACAATTGTGTGAGAGAACTCACTCATACGAAGTCTTGCTAATATAGATCTAAGGGTTTGTATTTACTCATGAGCTCCTTGACTCTCCTTGTAGAGGACATTAAAACTAAGGAAACCACAGCACATACCTTGAGTCAGATAATGGTTTGTTTAAAAGGACACTGTCTATTTTCCCATCTTCTTGCTTTTATGAGGTTGTCTTGCTTCTTAGCAGAACTCAAAGAATAGAGGTCTCTAATCTGAGGACTTTTCTTTCCAACCACCAACCTGGAAGTGATATTCTTGCTGGAGTTGCTCAGAACACAGTCGCCACTATTATTTTCATATGTGCTTCTCATAACTGAGCTCCACACAGTTCTCAAGTGGAACTTCACAGGAACTTTCTCTTCCCTCTTGGCTCCCATGAATCCCGTCAGTTCTCTTTCTATGTCTCTGCTCCTTTTCTGGCTTATTTTCTCTTCCCCATGAATATGGTACTCCCCAAGGGTGGCAAATTGCATTTTTCAAAGATGGCCACACTTTGATATTTATCCCATTCCACATTCTTGTCTTATGGTGTGACTGACACTCTCCCATTGAGAGCTGGGGTCCAGGGTTCCTCCCCTTGAATCTGGGCAGAGGCTGGTGACTGCTGTTATAGATGGTGCACAACAAAACTGAAGTTATGTGACTTTCAAGCAGAGTCAACCTCCCTCTCTCCTTTCTCTCTCTCTCTGCTTGACGTGGAGACCATCACCATGTTTGAAGGAGCTCAGGCTGCGTGTGGAGGCCACATGCAGGCATTCTGGCTCAGGTCTCAGCTGGCAGCCAGCACCAACTATAGACATGGGAGTGAGTGAGTGTTTAGATGACTCCAGCCATAAACCCTTGAATCTTCTAGCTGAGGGCCAGAAGTCAAGGAGTAGAAAGCAGCCATCCCTACTGGACCCTGTCTGAATTCCTGACCCACAGAAACGTGTGAGAATTAATGAGTGGCGATTGTTATTTTAAGTCACTAAATTTGAGGGTAATTGATTACACTCCACTAGATCACTAATGCACCAAAAATCTCTTTCTTCTTTTGTTCTCTTCTTGGGCAATTTTATCCACTTCGCTGAGGTCCAGTTATCTGTCTCATCACGAACTCTCCTGTCTTTGCAAGTGTCTCCCCCATAATTACGTCCAGTTCCGACTTCTCGTCCGTGTTCAGTGTTGTACAACCAGTTGCCTACCAGGCACCTCCTCCTGGATAGTCCCCAGACTTGCTATTGCGCAGAAAGACACTGAGCATCTTTCTCTCCAAATCCCTTCCTCTTCTTCTGTTCCCTCTCTCTGTTCTTGGCAGCACCAGCCTTCCCATCTAAAAACTTCAATCATCATCGATGCCTTCTTTTCTCTCTGTCCTATCCAACCAGTTGCTAAGTGTTGCATTGAATCAGTAGGTAGAATTTTGGCTGTAAGTAATGCAAAAGCCAAGTAAACATGGTGTAGCAGCCTGCTTCCAATCAGGAGATAGAAACAGGGGATGCTTAATGTAAAGAATTATTGACTACGAAAAAGAGCAACTAGAAGATGTAAGGAAACTCTATATGGTTCCCTAGGGCTAGGAGAGAGGACCCAAGGAAAGACAGGTTTGGAAGGGGTCCAGATCTCATTAGAGAAGGTGTGGTTCAAGTCATTGGAGAGCAGCAAAGTTCTCTGGAGTGGCCAGGCCAGAACTGGTCTGCAGTTGCAGTAGGTCACCCACCAGCATGCAGGTGGGGGGAGCAGGTGATCAGCAAGCAGTGGTGTGGATGTGCTGGCCACAGCCGGAGAAGCTCTGCTTCCGCGATGTCCCTCCAGAGTGTGGTCTACCCAGAAAGCTTACTTACCATCATGCTCACTTTAAAGGAGAACCATGCAAAAGAATTCCGTTATCACAGAGCATATATTGAAGGGTGCGTTTGGAGGTGAGAGGCAACAAATTATTCACTAAGACACTTGGCTTAGGCAAATTTATTTATTGTGTCACAAAGCAAATGGTCAGATACTGGCCAGTTCTGGAGTTTTGGTGAAGTGCTAACAATATCATCAAGAATCCTGATGTTTTCCATCTTTCTCCCACTGTGTTGGCCATATCTTCCTTCAGAGCTACAAAGGGCTATAGCAGCTACAAGTGCCTTACACAGACAGTACTATATCCGCCCAAAAAAGGGGGGAATTTCCTCATTTGTGTCACTTTTTATTGGAGAAGAAAACGTTTTGCAGAAGGTCCAAGGGTTTCGCCAGTTCCGATCCTGGGTGCAGACATGGCACCGCTCATCAGGCCACACTGCGGTGGCATCCCACATAGCACAACCAGAGGCCCTACAATTAGAATATGCAACTACATACTGAGGGGCTTTGAGGAGAAGAAGGAAGAACAAAAGAAGAAGATTGGCAACAGATGTCAGCTCAGGTGCCAATCTTTGAAGAAAAAAAAAATCTAAATTTCTCAGGTGACCATTTAAGATCCTGTAGGAGCTGACCCCATAGAATTTTTCCAAACTTACATCAAAATGGACTATCTCCCCTACTAAGCCATGAACTAATTGAACAGAAGATTATATTTTATAAGGCCAGGATTTAGCATAATCTTTGGCCAAAGTAGTTTCTATTTCCATGTAGTTTTTCCTAAAGCAAAAGGCCTTGTTCATGACACAGCTCCTGTCTTTTTCTACCTGTGACTTGCTCACACTGTTCTCCTGTCTGCAATGTCCTTGCTCTATATACCCCATCCCCTCACCATGCCCTCCATCCTTCTAGGCTCAACTCAAAAGCGATTTCTTCCATAAAGGGGTCTCTTTCCCAACTCTCATTTAAAAACTATCGACCCTCCAGAAAAGTTGAAAGCTAGCACAGAAGCGCTGATATGCTCCTCACCTATGTTTAGCAGTTCCTATTTTTTACATCTGCTTTCTATCTCTGCACGTATCCTTTTCTTTTCTCAACCACTTAAAAGCTGCCAACATCCTCTCACTTTACAGCCAACACGTATCATCTAAGAACAAGGACATTCTCCTACAAAATCACAACATCATGATCTCACCCAAGAACTTTAACTCTGATTTGATAATCCTATTGACTAGACAGGTTTTTTTCTGGGCAAACAGATAATTTATTTATCACTGTAGGAATCAGGAAATGCCCAAAAGGAATGACAATGTGCCTTGAGGGTCTTTGAGTAGAATTATGTTCTTCCCTGGGGGTTCAGAAAAGTTTCTGGAATTTTGCTGCATGCTTCTGTCTGAGTTTCAGAGAGATATCTGAGCACCATCAGTTTGGGACCTTGTGGACTGCGTTCCAAAGGGGCACCCAGTAGCTTTACTGGCAGCTACTATTGCTCCAGACACCAAGCAGGGGCATCCATGGCAGCTGCATATGTCTGTCCCCTGAGCTTGTGTTTCCGAAGCTAGGCCAAGTGTCAGGGCCAATAAGACTGAGCCTTCACGATGGGGGAGTGGTTGCAGCACCTGGATTCTGAGCCTGGATCTGTCCTATTAGTTGTCCTGTTAGTGTGTGTTTGCGTTCTAGGACTGCTGGAACAAAGTGCTACTTTTAAGTGGGTTTTTTTTTTTTCTGAGGAAGATTAGCCCTGAGCTAACATCTGCTGCCAATCCTCCTCTTTTTGCTGAGGAAGACTGGCCCTGAGCTAACATCCATGCCCATCTTCCTCTACTTTATATGTGGGATGCTTACCACAGCATGGCTTGCCAAGCAGTACCATGTCCCCAACCGGGATCCGAACCGGTGAACCCCGGCTGCCAAAGTGGAACGTGCGGACTTAACTGCTGCGCCACCGGGCCGGCCCTAAGTGGTGTTTTAAGGGTCTTGAAATAACAGAAATTTACTGTCTCAGTTTTGGTGCCTGGAAGTCCAAAATCAAGGAGTCAGGAGGGCCATGCTCTCTCTGAAGGCTCAGGGGAGAGCTCGTTCCTTGCCTCGCAGATGCATCACTCCCTCTGTCCTCGTATGGCCGTCTTCTCCGTGTGTGTCTCTGTGTCTCTAGTCCACTTTATATAAGGACACTGGCCATACTGCATTGAGCCACCTGTGCTCTAGTATGATCTAACGTTAACTAATTATATCTGCAACAACTGTATTTTCAAATAAGGTCACATTCTGAAGGCATGGGGGTCAGGATTTCAACATATCTTTTTAGGGACACAATTCAACCCATAACATGGGGTTTTGGCTAACATCTCGGAGTCTCTGTTTTCTCAAAGGTTTGTTGCAAATTGTAAATGAAATACAGAGGAGTTATACCCTATTCCATTTGAATTTAGAATTTCTAATATATAATTTACATTAAATTTTTTCCAATTATCCCCAAATGTCCCTTCTACCTTCCTTTTTTGGGGTCCAGGCTCCATTAAGGGTCATGCATTACGTTTTGGTGTCTTGCCTCTTTGTTCTCCTTTAGTTCAGGACAGTGGTTCTTAAAGCTTCATGTGAACGAGAATCTCCTAGAGAGCTTGTTAAAACAATTTTCTGGGGACCACCTCCAAAGATTTGGTCAATAGGTCAGAGCAGAGCACATGAATCGCCATTGCCAACAAGCTGGCAGGTAATGCCAAAGCTGCTGGCCCAAGGACCACAGTTTTGAGAACCACTCATCTTGGACAGGGACTGGTAAACTTTTTCTGTAGAAGGTTAGATGGTAAAACACTTTAGGCTTTACCAGCTGTGTTGCAACTACTCAATTCTGCCACGGTAGGCAAAAGCAGCCACAGACAATACACAAACAAATGGGCGTGGCTATATTCCAATACAACTTTGTTTACAAAACAGCTCCCTGGTCAGGGTTGGCGCTCAGCCTGCTGTTTGCTACCCTAATCTAGAATAGCTCTCCTGCTTTTTTAGGGGGCGGTGGGTGTCTTCCAGAGCATTCACACTTTTGAATTTTCCAGTTCAGTTTTCTCGTAGAATGTTTCATAATACAGATAGGATTGTTTTATTCTGATTAGATTTAGGTTGACATCTTGGCAAGAATACCACATAAGTAACATTGTGTCCTTTAGGGGAAAATTGTGGAAGACTTTGAAATGGACCAAAAATATTACTGGGTAGCTTCAGTGGAAAGCTGGGCATGGTTTAGCACACCCTTCTGAGTTATCCGATTCTATGGGTTTGTGCCTTTCATGTCTTTGAGCTATTTTACAACTCTGTAAATTGCAGAATACTGACGGTAATGCCTATGATTCTCGTCTTTAGAAACACAAATTGTGTCCAACAGGCATGCAGTTGATTTTCGACCTATGGATATTGAGCAATCTTGCATCTATTAGGCAACTGACCTTCAGCATTCCTGACTGCCTATATAAGTGTCAGATACCCTTTGGATTCTCTTTTGAACCAGCTGTAACATGTTACTGGTACTCTCATTAATTAATGAATTAAATTATATCTTTGACACATACTCATTTTACATCTGCATCTGAGTCATGACTATATTCTCTTTTAAATATTATCCTTTTTCAGGATTTTTCATTGCATCACTTCAGGAAGCAGAAAATGCTCTTTTTCCAAATAATGGTGATACTAATTTTAATGACTTAAGGTGGTTCTATCAGACCTTTCTATTGCAAAGATATTATTTTCTCTTTATTAGGGAAATATACTTTGAGACAAAGTGAATATTCCAGTTTGCAATAATTTCTCACCTGATGGTTTTAGCATCCACTGAAGATCTTTGCCATTATCTATGAGACAATTGAAGCTGCAAAATATGAACTCTGTCTTGATGCCCACAGTTGGACATCTGAGCAATCCCTTTGAACCACTACAACATTTTCTTTTCTTGCATTGTATTACTCTTTGGCTGTACAGCAAAGTGGCTAAGCCACTATGGGACTGTCTAGCTTGGGCTCAAAACCTGGCTTTTTCACTTACTAGCTGCGTGACTGGCCAGTCATTTAATTTCTCTGTGCCTGAGTTTCCTTATCTGTAAAATGGGTGCCATAAAGATACCTCTTTTAAAGGATTGTGTTAGGATTCAATGAGCTAAATCAAAGCACCAGAACATTCCTCAGCACATAATTACCCGCTCAATAAGTATTAGCTATTATTGAATCATGATTATTTGTATGCGTTTGAATCCCAGCTTTGCCACATCTCAAAGCGTCTCTGGGCAAGTCACTTAACATCTCTGTGATCTCCTTCCTAATCTATAACAAGATTTCTGCCTCAGAGGTTTCTGGATTCAGGCTTGTTAAGTGGTAGCAGCGTCTGGTACGGAGTTGTTACCATCGTGATTATTCTGTATCTTTTTATTTGCTTTAAGAGACGGTCAATTTTTTGATAAATCTGAAAAGATTTACCTTTTTACTTTCACGGTGCCTAGCTCAGAGCCATTCATTCATAGCATGGCTTCAACAAAATACTCGAATAGAGGAATTAATAAAGATTTGTTGAGTGCCACTCGCTGGATAGTTACACTTTCGCCTCCTTTATATTTCACGTTTCTGTATTTGTGCCTCCCTCCTTATTGCGGGAAGCCCAGGCTAGGGAAAGAACATTCCCACAGAAGGTCATGAGAGGCCCTGCTGGGCAAAGGTTGGAAACCCCCGCGCAGGGCTCGGCGATTTGACTTCGCAGGGCAAGAAAAGTGTGTCCCCATTCGTCACGGATCCAAAGCCACACAGCTGTGCGGTAGCCCTGACAGCTGGGCACTTGGTCGCAGTCATTTTATCTTCCCCTACCTGCGAGTCAAGGCTGGGAAGCAGTTACTCCAAGTTGGGAAGCACCCGTGTCGCGAGCCGGAGCGCGCCCTGCGGGGGGAAACTGAGGCCGGGGCCGGGGGTCGCGCACCTGCGCCCGCGTGCCCCGCCCCGCCTGCCGCGCCGCTTGCCGGCCCGCGCATGCCGCGCTCACGTGACCCGGTGGGCGGAGCCGGCGGGCGGGGATCACCTGAACAAGGGAGTCATGTGAGCGGGGCGGGGCGGGGGCGGTGCCGGGCGCGGTCACGTGACGCGGTTCCGGAGCCGCTGCCGCCGCCGCCGCCGAGCCCAGCCGAGCCGCGCGCCCCTGGGCTCCCACTCCGCTCGCGCTCCGCTCGCGCTCCTCGCCGCCTCGCGTCGCCTCCGCCCTGGCGGCGCGACCAGGTCCCGGGCGCGGTCCCCGGTGGTCCAGGGCCGCTCGTCCCGCGCCAGCCGTGCAGCCCGGGCCCGGCGCGATGGGGGCCGCCGCCGGCCGGAGCGCCCACCTGGGGCCCGCGCTCGCCGGCCGCCCGCCGCGCGCCCTGCTCCTGCTGCAGCTGCTGCTGCTCGTCTGGGCCCCGGGGGCCGCGCGGGCCGAGGGCGCCGACTTCCCCGAGCTGTGCAGGTGGGTGGCCGCCCGGGCGCAGGCTTCGCTTGCCGTGCCCCGGGCGCGCGGCGGGACTGGGTGGGGGTCGGGGGCGCTCGGGGGTGGGGCTGGGGTCCCTGAGTCGCCTCTTGTCCGGGCTGGGGTCCCTCTGCCCCGAGGGAAAGTTGCTGGCGTGGTGGCCACGGCAGAGAGACCGAGAGGTGGTGCGCGCGGGCGGGGGGCGCGGGGGACGCGGCGCCCTGGCGCTGGCCCGGGGGGCGGCTGCCTGGCCACTTGTGGCTGTCACTAAGTCCGGGGCGGCTTTGTGTCCGAGCGGCCGGCCGCCCCGAGCCGTCCGGGTGACACGCTGCGGGCACCCTCGCGCCCGGCGTCTGCCCTCTCGCAGCGGTGCGCCTGCGAAAGTTGGAGGACGCAGGAACTACAGCTCCGCTTTGTTCCCGCTCCACGTTGTCCTCGAAGTTCCACCGGCGGGGCTTTGGAGAGGCCCCTGAGTGCAAAGACTCTCCCTCACGAAGGGCCCTGGAGTTGGGCGCGGGGGGGCGGGTTTCAGTTGCTGATTGATTTCCTCCGTGCGGGTTTTCCATTTTCCCTTGAAAGTAGTTTTTCTGCAGAAGGTGACTTTTTTTTTTTTTTTTTTGATCAGGGGAGCGGGGAGTGGTCCTCCTGTATCGGCTTTCGCGACTTTACCCTTCGCTTCTCCGAACCTAACTTCCTGTCTAGTTGCTCACATGATGTCATTGTCTCCGGAGTGGATCATTCTCGTGGAGTCCTGCTCTGGGAACCATGATTGTATAATCTCTGGTCCCATCGAGGGCTGTTCGTGTCTGGCCATGGCCAGGAGTCCCGGGGCTGGGGAACTGCCAATTCCGAGAATTATCTGACCAACCTTCTCTGGACTGTTTCGGATGATGGGAAATCCAACTTTTATTTATTTTTTAAACTTTGGTAGAAAGCGAGCAGGAGGAAAAGTTCTGAAAGACGAGGGAGCAACCCGCGGTTCTCCCTGGTGCTAGCGAGTTCCTTCTCAGAATGAAGTGAATTTGAGCCCACTTTGAGCTGAACTTTGAGTTTGTGGTGGGTTTATGGGGTTCTTATTCTTCCCTTCTATCAGAGATGGTCTTCTTAGCACCCTTGAGTTCAGAATTTGCAGAAATTAGCATTCTCCGTTTTTGGAAGGGCGAGGGAGAATTGACTGCACTTTAGTTTGTAGGCCAGTTGCTCCCCTAAGATACATAGTTACTCAAGTAACGAGCATGATGCCGGAGACCGCCGGCCACTGATACAAGGTCAGGTTGCAACAGACATTTAAAGGAGGGAGTTTTGGAATAATGGCTACTGTGACCAGACACACCCATAAAAAGTTAACTTAGCTGGGAAGTCGAAGTCTTGGTCTTGTTAGCAAGCTGGAGTTTATTTCTTAAGAGTTAAGGTTGAAGTTGGCCTCAAGGGCAGACCCAGATTCCGTGGCTGATGCAGGAGGCCCTTACCTTCCGGTTAGGTGACTCTTCCCAATGTGTTGAACCTGCATTCACTGACCTCATCTCCAAGTGGAACACGGCCTCTTGGTCCAGTAGGAAATGGCCTTTATATCTTCAAATACTTCTGGCACAGTCCCATGTGGGCATAACTTAGTGAATACTTGAGTGGTCTGAAGGGTGATAGGCATTGTTAGTGTGATAAATGTGTCCTCTGCCACCTTAGACTATCTTTAATGTTGATTTGTTTGGTTTTTCTGCCAGATTTCCTTCGCATGGCAAACCTCCCGTTCCATTCGGAGATGGGCTTGCTCACATTTCTTTCCCCTGTTACTGCTGTGTGGTTTCCTGTTGAGACTTCTCCAGAGCCGTGTTGAATCTGCTTCAAACCCAATACCTGCAAAGTGAAGTTTTTGCTGTTTGTTCCTGTTTTCGGTGGATACCTTGGCTTAAATACTTCTTAAGATTTTTTGGGGGGAGGAGGGGGTCAAAAGTTTGTGTAGTACTTTTATGGCACTGGCTACAAGTTCCTCACCTCTAGCGCGTATTTGAAGAATGGCAATGTGAGCTGTTTTTTTAAGCCAGTGTGAAAAGTTGTCCCAAGTATCACCAAAGCAGGATGTGTTAAGCTGCCGTTTTATTCCATCCCCTGGAGTCCATTTTGACTGAAATGTACATAACTCATTTGGCTGAAATGTACATAACTCAGCCCGTTATCCACTATGAGAAGGGAAAGTAGACTTCTGCAAGTGTTGTTACCGTGTGTGTTTGTGCAGCTCAGTCACACGGCAGCCGTCCTCACAGGGATCACAATTCGGAATGTTTGTAAATTCCCTGTTTGTACCATGGAACACATTTTCCCATTGAAAACTGTCTTGTCCATTGTGGCTTGGTGCCTAGGGCAGAACCCAGATCCCCATCATCCACGCCTTGGGTTCGGAGTGCCCAGACACCGTCCAGTTTCAACTAGACCCTTGTCTGGCTTCAGCCAGACCCTCGTAGTTAGTTCTCTTTGTCTCGAAAAAATGAAGTTGGTTTTCCAGGGAAACATCTTCTCCTCCCCAAGCCCAGGTCTCTAAAACCCCAGAGGGTACTTTTCATCTGTAGTCCCTTTGGACCAACAGGAGGGAACTCCTGGCCAGCTTCAGGGCTGCCTGCAGGGCACCTTCTGGGCCCTGGGGTGGGGGCAAAGCTTCGAGGCCAGCTGTGGCCCTGACCACTCCTGGGGTCAGGGTGCTGGGCAGGGGCACAGTTATGGGGAGAGTGGCGAACCCTCGGCAGCAGCTCACACTACATCCGAGCACACGAGAGATGGGGTCTCTGCGCGTCATGCCCTGAAAAGCAGGGATGAGGGCAAGCTTCCCCAAGTGCATGTGGCTCTGTAAGTGTTCTGTGGAGAGAGTCATGCATGGGTGTTTTAAGCAAGAGGATTGCTGCCCAGGTGTCTCGTGTGGTGGAAGAAGTTGGTGAGTCTTTGTCACTCTGCTGTTTCTTGGGAGGTGGTGTGCCAGCAGAAAGAACTGGAGGCCAGTGTGACCAGCTGTGGGACTGGCATGTCCAGAGGTCCAAAGGGGTGTTGTGTTGATGAGGGATGTCTGCAGGTCACTGGGGCAGGACCAGAGAGAGCAAGAGGAGAAGGGGCCCAGGGGCACGGGGGGCAGAGGTCAGGCCATGCAAAGTCACCAAAAGTGACCCAGATGCTCTCCGCTTGTCGATAGCTTACTCGTTACTGTGATTTACGCTTGTGTAACATGCCACCTCACATATATAAGAGGTGAGTTTCCACCCCTGTATTTAGGTGTTAGCATCCTTAATGAGTGAGGTCTTAACAGTTTGTACTAGTTATAAAACAATGCATTGGGCTGGCTTGATTTAAGTAGTTAAGTACTTTAAAAGTTATTCGGAACAAGTTTTCCCCCAGTTGTTTGGATATAAATGTTGGAAAGGTTTTATTATAGTGTGGACAAGAGAATAATGAAGCCAGCTGGGAGCCGGGGTTGGTTTAGTTGCTGTCTCTAAGGAGATTTTTTTCCTGCAGGAATGATGCTTATATGCTTAATTTGGGCCACATGTTAAACCTGGACCACATCCATTTGTGCGTGTACATTTCTTGCAACAATACGTGTGTGTAGACGCCCTAGATTCTTGATTATGGGTACATGAGATCTCACACATTATTTCTTCGAGTAGCATCCTGACAAATTGCCAGGAAATGAATCTTTTATCAGTGTTTCATAGAGGGGTTTTTAAAAGAGGGCATTGAGAAAAATAATTTAGATCTTGTCTTTGTTTTGATCTCGGCATATAAAACTGTATGGTTACTAGGCAGAGAGAATTCAACAGGGTCTTAGAATGGGGGCTAGTGGCGCAAAGTAGCTGATTGCTTTGCAGATACTGTTGTTTCTCTTCTTTTTCTGTTCTTTTTCCTTTGAATTGTCTCAGCCACAGAGACCTCTTGGTAATGCCTCCCCTGGTCGGGGATGGTGTTTGAGGAGGGGAAGTAGCTGAGATCTGGTATACTTAGGAGTCCTTGTGTTTTCCTCAGCACTGACTCATGACCAGGGAGGGACAGAGGCCTGAATTTATGCTTTACTCCTGGCAAGGTGACACAGGACTCATTTATTCTCCAAGTATTTCTTAAGCATTTCTTAAGCAGAGGAAAAAACTGGGAGGGATCAGAGCTGGAATGGAGACACCATAAACAGAACACCACACTGGGATCCTGGAAGGCTGCTGGCCTCGACTGCTCTGCGTGGGGAGGCAGCAACTTTGAACACCCTCCACTTATTTTTGTTAATTTTAACAAGCGTGTAATCTCAGTTTTGATTTTCTCTTTGATCCAAGACTAATCTAGATGTTACTAGTTTTTGTCTATTATGAATAAAGCTCTTGTGAATATTTATGTACAAGATGTTGTGTGGACCGGTGCCATCCTTTTGTTCTTGGGTAGATAGATACCTAGGATTGGGATTGCTCAATGGATGGTGAATGTTTACCTGGATGGGAGCTGTCAGACTGAATTCCACAGTGGTTATCTATTTTGCATTCCCACCAGCAATATGTGAGAGTTCAAGTTATCCTACATCCTTGTCAACACTGGATCTTATCAGTCTTTTAAATTTTAGCCACCCTAGTGGGTTTGTAATGGTATCTCGGTGTGGTTTTAATTTTCCTATCTCTGCTGACTTACGATGTTGAATATCTTTTCTTGTATTTATTGGGATGCCTAAGATGTTGAACATCTTTCGTGTGCTTATTGACCATTTGGATAATCTTTGTTGTGTCTCTGAAAAACAGGCCTTTGCCCCTTGTCCCTTAAAAAAATTTTTTTAAAGAGTTTTGAGAATTCTTTATTTATTCTGGATACAAGTCCTGTCTTTGGTATGTGTAATGTGTCTTTCGAATATTTTTCCCAGTCTTTGGCTTGCCTTTTCGTTTTCTTACTAAATCCTTTGAAGAACAGATATTTTTTGATTTTGAGGAAGTTTTAATTTATCTTTTTTTTTTTTTTTTTTGTGGTTTGTGCTTTTTAGAGACTAAGAAATCTTTGCCTTCCCCACGGTTTCTCAACCTCAGCCCTGTTCACGTTTGGGCTAAATAATTCTTGGTTGTGAGGACTGTTCCTGTGCCTTGTAGGGTATTCAGCAGCATCCCTTGCCTCTCCCCATTAGATGCTAGGAGAAACCCTTCCCTCCCCCACAGTTGTGACAAACAAAAACGTTTCCAGGCATCTTAAATGACCCCAGGTGGGCAAAGTTACCTCCAGTAATTAAGAACCACTGATCTACTCTAAGGGCAAACAAATTTTCTCCTATGATTGTTTTCTAGAAGTTTTGTAGTTTTAACTTTTATATTTAGCCCTATGATCAACTTTTTGAGTTAATTTTTATGTAGGATGTGAGGAAAGGTGAAAGTTTGCTTTTTTCCATGACTCTGTGTGGTTCTGTTTACTAATATTTTATGTAGGATGCTCACAACCATGTTGAAGTGAGACGGGGCTGTGATTTTCTTTGCTCTGCTGTTCCTGGCTGAGTTTAGTATCAAGAATGTGTTTGTTTGCTGGGAAGAGCTGGTTGGCTTTTAGTATTTTACATGCCCTGGAACAGTTTCGTGTGAGATGGACATTTTCTCTTCCTTAAATTCTGGTGGAACTCACCAGTAAAACTATCTGGGCCTGACGCCTTTGAGAGGATGGACTGTAGAGGAAGAATAGTTTAAGTCTTTTCAAAAGAACTAGCGTTTTGTCTTGTTTACCATCTCTATTACCATTTATTTTCGATTTTATTAATTTCTGCCCTATTGCTAACTTCTACCTCATTTTTCTTGTTCTAGTTTGAGTTGAAAGCTTCGATCTTTTATTTTAAATCATTTTATATAATTAAGAGATGAATTTAAAGCTGTATATTTGTCCCGAAGCACATACCATTCGTTGGTTTTGTTTTTATCCTTTAATTCTAAATATTTCCTTCTTGGACCCAGAAGTTCTAAATGTTCAAACTTCCTGGACCCACTAACTTTTTAAAAAAATTTTTAAAGATTGGCACCTGAGCTAACAACTGTTGCCAATCCTCTTTTTTTTCTTTCTGCTTTTTCTCCCCAAATCCCCCCAGTACGTAGTTGTATATTTTAGTTGTGGGTCCTTCTAGTTATAGTACGTGGGATGCCACCTCAGCGTGGCCTGATGAGCGGTGCCATGTCTGTGCCCAGGATCCGAACCAGAGAAACCCTGGGCCGCCGTAGCGGAGCGTGCAAACTTAACCACTCGGCCATGGGGCCGGCCCCCCACTAACTTTTTAAAATCATTTTTTCCCCCAGGTAAATGGATTTTTCCCCCATTGTGGCCAGTAATTGTGGTAGAATTGTTGACACTTGCCTTGTGGCCTAGCACCCTGTCAAGTAGGCAGTGTTCTGTATGTTTGGAAAAAATGTTCTCTTTTTGGGTCAGAGTTTCATTAATTGTGCTGTTCAGTTTTTCTGTATTGTGACGTTCTTTGTCCTGCTTCATTTGTCTTTTAGACTTTGTATCTAGTTACCACTTTGGACAGGGTTCCAGAAGAATGTCTTGTCTCCTGTCTCCTAGCTTAGCAACTGTCCTGTTGTTCTAAGTTCTTGAAGTCTTCTGTTGATTTTTTTATTTCAACAAGGTCTCTGATTGATGTATACAGTAGTTCCCCCTTATTCGTGGAGGATACGTTCCAAGACCCAGTGGATGCGTGGAACCGTGGATAGTATTAAACCTTCTGTATACTGTGTTTTTTCCTATACGTGCATACCTGTGATAAAGTTTAATTTATAAGTTGGGCACAGTAAAAGATTAACAACAATAATAATAAAATAGAACAATTATAATAATATAGTGTAATAAAAGTTACCATAGATCTAAGCAATCTCAGCATATGATTGTTTTTCTTATTACGTCGAGAACTTTGACTTTTTCACTTAAAGGCAGCACTTTACGGCTTCTCTTTGGCATATCCGAATTGCCAGGATCACTGCTCTTGCGCTTTGGGGCCCTTATTCAGTAAAATAAGGGTGACCTGAACACAAGCCCTGTGATAGCTCGACAGTCGATCTGATAACTGAGATGGCTACTAAGTGACAGATGGGTGAGTGGTGTATACAGTGTGCATCCACTGGACAAAGGCATTTCTCATGTCCTAGGTGGGATGGAGCCGGATGGTGTGGGATTTCATCATGCTGCCCAGAATGGTGCACAGTTTAAAACTTAGGAATTGTTTATTTCTGAAGTTTCCCACTTAATATTTTTGGACCGTGGTTGACGGCGGGAAACTGAAATTGCAGAAAGCGAAACCGTGGATAAGGAGGGGACTGCCATATTCGCAGCTGCCTGTTCGTTCTTCGTGGATGCCACCGCTTTCGTCATCCCTCCGGAGATGTATTGTAAGGTTCTGCTCTGATTGCTCTGTTAATGCTCTTTCCTGGGGCCCAATTCCTCTATTGGAGTTTGTCGTCTTGTTTTCATGGTGTTGGTGCCCTGGTGACAACTGGCGATTCCGGACTGTACTCTTTGCAGCAAGGACATTTGTGGCCTCTCCTTGTGCAGCTGTGCAGGGTAGGGCTGGAAGCCGTTGTTGGCATGTGGCTCTATATTGTTTCTGAGGAGATGAGGGATGGGCTGGGCGTTCCTCTGGCTGCTGTGTCTCTGTGGCTGGTCTTGAGCCTTAGGTCGTTTTCGGCCCTCCCGAGTATCCCCCAGCCCTGTTCCCGCCCGGAGACAGCTGCTAAACCCATGTTGCTGTCGATGGGCGCAGTGCAGTGTGTTCCCTCTGCAGCTGCAGACAGGAGAGCTGCATTATTGAGTTGGCGGTGGCAAGTCCTGTCTTTTGTCTGGATCTCAGCTTCCTCCTCAAGAGAGCTGGGAGTTGAGTTTGCAAGTTCCTGTCCTGCGTTTGAATCTGGGCCCCTCCTTTACTAGCTCTGAGGCCTTGGGCCAGTTACGGATCCTGCGAGGTCTTACTTTCCTTGGGTGTCACATCAGGGTGCTGATCCTGCTGTGAGGGTTGCTGTGGGGATCAGAATGCCATTAAGTGCCTGGCCCGTCCTCTTGTTCCTGGATGGTGGTGGCGGCAGTGACTGCTTTTATCTATAAGTTAGAGTTGCTACATTGGATCAGTGATATTTTTAGCCTGTTGCTCTGCACCCCCATTAGCTCTCCATTGGTGCCTTGGCGTTTCTTCTTTACCCCTTGTGTACATTGGCACTCCACCTAAGAGTCTTTTTGAGAAAGAAGCCTTTCCGTCATTTAAAAAAGTTTTAAAAGCACTGGACTCTGATTCTCGGAGTCCATTTTGTCTCCACCATTCTGTGGTTCTGAGGAATGTGTCCTTCAGGATCCCGTCAGTGCGAGCAGCAGAGAGCCCCACTCAAATTCCCTTAAACAGGGAGGAGCTGGGCGATAGGAGGTGTGGGATGTGGGCGCGTGCCAGGTGCCATATGTTGGGGCGGGCCCCGGGCCCTTCGTGCAGTTTCTTGGCTTCCCCCTCCTTCCTGTGGTGGCTGTAGCACCGCCACCGTCCATGGAAGGAAAGAGAGCCTCCTTGTTCATCTCCTGGAGGAGTCGAGAAGTCCCAGCTGACTTCTGCCTGGGGGTCAGTGGTCAGAGGGGGCTCCTGTCCTCACTTAGACCCCGCCAGGCTTCCCTGGAAGGAGGGAGCGGCTGCTGGACCGGATTCCAGGGATCTGTTAGAGGGGGGAACGGGGAACAAGAAGGCAAGCCCGTGGGATGGATGGCAACGCACATCGTAAACTCCACTTTGCTGTGCAACTTACAAAACAGCTGCTGCTGGCTGGGTTTTTGAGGTGCCCGAAGCAGCGTATCATCTGCCTATTTTTGTCTCTGTGTTAACCAGTGCAGAGGGCAGTTCGGTGTAAACCCTCCCCGGCCGGGGAAAATCCCAGTCCCTCTAGCTCCTGGAACATGAAACTTGCCCTTCACATCACTAGAGATGTGGGGTAGGGCTTTTCTTTTTCCTTTTGTGGGCTGTAGATCGCCGCTCGGCCGGGGCTGGTGGGCGGGGGTGGGGGGGGGGGTCGTGCTTCAATAAACATATGGAGGGCAGCTTCCTCTGGGCCTGCGAGCAGATTCCTATAAGTGTTACTGTTCATAGGGGCCAGGAGAGTTGTAGGAAATCAGGGAGATTGCGAAAGTATTAATTGCAGCTTTGTTTTAGGATATGGAGGAAAAGATGAAGGAACAGGGATCAGTGAGAAGTGGCCTTTGAAATGTGGTTGCCAGTGAGCGGCCTGGGGGGAAAGTTGAGGAGCTGTCTTTTCAACTGGAACCTTTTTGGTTTCGTGCCGCTATTCTTCTTCACACTGACGTGTGTGTTGTGGTCAAAGGTGTGAGTGCACAGGGAAGGCTCGTTCATGGGTAGACCGACCCTTGGGTTTTGCTTGTATGTAAAATTATTTTGTTGCGATCTGTAGGAATCCCTCTGTTCTAAAAACCAGTTCTACATTTTAAAACACTGCTTTTGTACCGCAAACAAAAAACTCCCCCAACGCTCTCTGCTCCTCGCCCCCGGCCTGCAAATAGAAACCCAAACCACCAGAATGGAAGCGCTGAAGGAGTGGGTTCCTAGAAATGACAAGCGTGTGTCTCCAGTGAGTCAGCCTCCGGGTTCCTGTGAGGCTCCTCCACCTGCTGTCCCTGCAGAAGTGTCACCACAAACAGACGGAGCGGCAGCCCCAGCTCGCTCCTGTATTTTTAGAGTTGACCCTTGAGAGGAGGCAGCGTGAGTTAATCGCTTTGGTTCATGTACTGAGGCAGGAAGAGGAGCGGGGGGCCGGGGCTGTTTTCTAGAGGCTGCACTATGCCAGGGTCTTCCTGTAAGGTGACATTGAAGGTGACCATGAAGGAGGTGAGGGAGTGAACTGTGCATCTGACCAGGCGAAGAGCAGTCTGGGCTGAGGGACCCATGTAACAGCTGCTCTGGCAGGGAGCATGGCTGATGTACTTGGCAAATGGCGAAGGGGCCATTGTGGCTGGAGCAGCAGGAGCGACCAAGAGAATGGAAGGAGAGGACTGGAGAGAAGGCAGAGAATTAGCTGGGGGCCATTTCCTCTAGGCCATTGTAGTGACTCTGACCCTTTTTTTTTTGGGGGGGGGGGGTGAGGAAGATTGGCCCTGAGCTAACATCTGTTACCAGTCTTCTGCTTTTTGCTTGAGGAACATTGTCCCTGAGCTAACAGCTGTGCCAATCTTCCTCTATTTTATGTGGGACGCACCACAGCATGGCTTGATGAGTGGTGCTAGGTCTGCTCCTGGGATCTATACCCACGAACCCTGGGCCACTGAAGCAGAGTGCATGAACTTAACCACTACACCACCGGGCCAGCCCCATGACTCTGACTTTTATTCTGAGGGAGGTGGGAGCCTTGGGAGGATTTTGAACAGAGGTGTGATGTGGAGGGGGTGGCCAAAGGGGGAAGCTGGGATTTTTGGTAGACCAGATAAGAAATGATAATAGATTGGACCGGGTTGAAGCAGTGGGTATGGTGAAAAGTGGTCCGGTTCTGGATATTTTGAAGTGGAGCTGATAGGATCTGCTGATGATTGAATGTAGGATGTGAGGAGAAGGAGAAGAGAAAGGATGACTCTTAGGTTTTCGGTCTGAGCAATTGAAAGGATGGAGTTGAGCTTGTCAGAGGTGGAAAGGGCTGTGGGAAACGCAGGTGTCGGGGGAAGCAGGTTTGGCCTGGTCATGTTGATGTTGAGATGCTTACTGGACATCCGAATGGGGAGGTTGGGCAGTTATAGCTGTGCCTTTGGGTTTAGGGCAGTGCTTTGGGCTGGGGAAGTCAGTTTGGGAGCTGCCATCGTATAGATGGAAGACCACTGGATGAGATTGCCTGGGGAGTGATGGAGGCAAAGTCTGAGGTACAGTCATGCATCGCTTCACGGCAGGGATATGATCTGAGAAATGCATCATTAGGCGATTTTCTTGTTTTGCGAACATCGTAGAGTATATTTACACAAATCTCGATGGTACAGCCTGCTACACACCTAGGCTCTATGGTACTAATCTTATGGGACCACCGTGGTATATGTGGTCCATCACTGACGGAAAGGTTGTTA
Source organism: Equus przewalskii (assembly GCF_037783145.1). Lineage (NCBI taxonomy): Eukaryota > Metazoa > Chordata > Mammalia > Perissodactyla > Equidae > Equus > Equus przewalskii. Next base: position 8,361,279 of record NC_091862.1, on the reverse strand, counting down.
CGTGGCGTGCGACTGTGCTGAGTTCTTAAAGGTGTGCTACATGACAGGGAACAGCAGAGGAGGCTGACGAGGAGCTGCTGGGGAGCTGGAACAAGCACCACGAGAGAGTGACGTCCCAGAAGCCCAGGGAAGAGCGTGTTGTGAGAAGAGAGTGGTCAGGTGTGTCAGGGGCTAAGCATCCGGCAATGTGATGCCCGAGAAGGGACTGGTGGGTTTGGCAGTGCCGAGGTCTTTGGTGACTGCGACACAGGTTTCGGTGAAGACTCGGTGGGTCAAAGCCCGGTTGGAGTTGAGGGAGGATGGGAGGACAGGACGCAGAGACAGCCGGTTTGGACCACCTGGAGTTCGGAGTTTGCTGCAAAAGGGATCAGAGAAATGAGAGGGGCTGCACTGGGATGTGGCATCAAGGGAGTCTTGTAAAAAGTGGGATATATCGTGAAAGGTTTGTATGCTGAGGGGAATGATCCAGCACAGGGAGAAAAATGGGTGATCCAGGGGAAGGGAGAGAAGGAGGGAGAAGAGAGAGAGGAGACAAAAGCGATAGAGGGGAGGGCTGGGGGTCAGGGCGCAGGGTGGGGGTGGAAGGCAGGCTGTGTGAGGACGATGCAGGAGGTTCGTAGGTTTGATGGGAACGTGGAAGTTTCTAGTTCAGCGTCCTTAGTCAACTAGGATCCAAGATGTCCGCTAAGTGTAGCAACTTCGTAAACAGCTGCTTTTTCTCATCAAGTTACATTTCAGTTGGTGAGGCTTTTCCTGTGGCCATGTGGGGGAGGTGACACAGGCTCTGGGGCAGAGCAGGCCTCTTCAAATGCTGGCTTTGCCGCTCGCTGCATTTTTGACGGGAGACAAGCTCACCGACCACAGTAGGCCATCTTTCTGTGTCTGTAAAGTGGGGGGGCAACACCTGCCTGGAAAGGTTGGGCGGAAGTCAAGTGCCGGTGTCCACGGATCATTCAGCGAAAGTGTGGGGCATGTAGTTGCTCAACAGATGTTCCCCTTATTCTTCTTAAAAGCTTTTAAAGATTAGGTGAGATAATGCTGCTCTCCTTAAAGGAAGGCGTGAAGGTGATACCTGACTTGGCACTAAAGGGGCGTGCTGTGTGTTTCCTTTTCCCAGCTGGGTGTCGGGTTTTGCTGAGCTGTACGTGCCAACCTGACATTTGACGCCAGCATCTTCAAAGCAGAACCTTTTGTCCTGTGTGAGCCACGTTGGCCCCGTGAAGAACCAGCCCAGATAGTGGCTTCATGAGCATCATGAACTAGCCAGCGAGTGACTGCCCAGCCCTTAGGAGGGCAGACTTTCCCCTGTAGTTGGGGCGCTGACGGACGGGCACTGGGTCCGGGAGGGTTTTCCGGGACGTTGGTGCTAGCCGACTAGGAGACTGAGCATTCAGGTTTCAACTCTAGGCTGTGGGCTGGGTCAACTTTAAATGCAGTTGAATTCACACATCCGTATAATTACTCCAACCCTTCTTTATGCGTATGGGGAATGAAGGATGGGAACATTCAGATAATTACTCTGATTTAAAAAAATCCTCCCAGGGCAGGGTTGAGGGTTGAAATACCGGCCTGCGTCCCGATACCCTAGAGTTGATCTGAGCGAAAATGCAGGAGGCGCAGCCCAGGGAGGACAGCGCGGGCCTTTGTGGTAGCTTTATGTCGTGGAGGGTCACTTGCCGATTTACTAAGAATTCCACACATGGCGTTTCAGTGAAACCTCTTTGGGAAGAGTATGTCCTGCCCTCTTCCCCCTGCTCCTCTGCCAGAAGTTTCTGATTAATCGGGCCTCTGTTCTGGTGGCAGCTGGTGGCTACATGGTGCGGGCTTGGGTAGGCCTGAAGTGGCCGGCCTGTCCTGAGAGATCCCAGGAGGCAGCTGGGGTGTGTGTGTGTGTGTGTCTCCATGTGTCCTGAGCCCCTGGTCTCTGTCTTGAGCTCTGTCAGCCCCCTGGAGATAGCCCAAGACAAGGGCTTGCCCCTCCCTCCCTCTCTCCTCTCCAGTTCCTTGCCAGTGTCATGTGACATTCCTTTAGGCGGCCCCAAGCCAACTTACGTTTTTTTGTAAACTTAATTTTTAAGCAGTCTGAATCCTTCTATTGATCCAGATGAAAGCCTTAGATCATAGTCTCTCAAAAGCTCGACTTTCTGGTCTCGATTTTCCTCCCGGTGACCTTGCGGAGGACTCAGGTTCATAGACGAGGAAGCTGGGCCTCAAGAGAGATTAAGCACGTCCCGCGCAGCTGGTCCGGCCGGTATGGGGTTCAGGGCCGGGGCTGGGGCTCTCTGCACCGTTGCCATGGCACCTTCCTGAGGGAGGCTCACCTCTCTCCTGCATTGCCTCTGTCTGCCCATCCCCATGCTGGTTTTGAAAGCATGATTGGGCCCCAACACCCACACCCTGGTGCCCTGGGTTCTGGTGCTGACTGGAGCCTTGCTTCCAGCCGGATCCCTCTCCAGCCAGCTGGCTTCCTGGCCCCAGACCCTGCTTAACTACCAAGGAAAACCAGAGACTAATGTTTGGCACATCCTTGCCGCCTTTGTTTTTTGCAGGCCCCATATCTTTATCCACAGCTTTGTGGGTTTGTTAGAATAGGAAGTGAAGTACTTCCTATATATGCTCTGGCCGCGCCACGTCAGGCTCATGTGTTGCCCAGTCTTCATATCAGGGTGGGGATTTATCCCTCCAAATCAGATTTTTCTCTTTTAGTGTCAACAGCGGCAAGTTGTCGACCACCGTGGTTACGTTTTGCTCTTGACATTCTGCTGCAAATGTCCATTTGGGAAACCGTGTCTCTTTCCATGTCCTCCTTTCTCCCTTCCCCTCTCCCCGCTTCTTAGTTTAGGAGACTGTTCCAGACTTTTGAAGATTAGTGGGCTGGGTGTATGAGCTGAGAAACTATCTGCAGTAGTGAGCCAAATGATTTCCAGAATATTCTGCTGGAGGACTTGGATGCAGGCCAAACGCAGGAAAATCTTTTTGGATGTTCGTGCTGGAAAGACTTTGCATTCCCCTCGTCCCCAAAGTTTCAGATTTGCTGCTTGCTCTAGAGTCAGAAAAACATCCCTCTAGCCAGTGACCATGTTATGTGAATTTAGCTCATATATCACCAACTGGGCTATTTTTTTTTTTAAAGAAACCAAATTATAGATTCGCACATGCTCATTAATTTTATTACTGATTCTATTCTACCTCTCTCCTGCTTTATATACCGATAATTGGAGGCCAGTAATAAAACGTTTAATAGCCACATGACCATTCCTATAAACCCGAAGACTCACAGGGAGTGAGGGAACTAAGGTCTATTTCAAAAGACCGTGGCCCTGTGACAGTCCACGAGGAGAGGGCAGATTGAGAGGTCATGGAGCTGTTTTGTGTGGGAGGGAAGGAACTCGGTTTTTCTAAGATATTTTTCCTTAAGGGGTTGGGCATGCCATACATTGTATAATTGAATTTTGTAGACTTTATTTTAGATGTTAGCTGTTTTAACAATGAAAGAACCCCAAATTATATTTTACAAGGTATTGTAGTTTTGCAGGTATTCAGTGATGACGTCCGAAACTTGAGAGGTGTCACAGTAAGACACCAGTGTCCAAGAGTTTACAAATATTGTCCTGTTGTGCCTCTGTGCCTTTTTCTTCTGACTTCTCTCTTTCTTCCGGACAGACATTTCTACCTCGGTCAGGGGAGGTGGCTCTGCGTTTCTCTTCACTAAGCTTTCTGAACTCCAGGCAGTTGTGCCAGCCGGTTAGATTTGCTACCCCGAGATTGTTCAGTCCTGACCAGTTGGGTTCTGAATGTGGCGTTTGCTCGAGCGGTGTTGGGCAAGGAGAAACGCCTTCCTGTCTCTGCATTAGTTGACAGTATGCCACTTGTGTGCTTCCTTCTCCCTGGTAATCTGCCAGCACCTTTCAGGATATTATGAAACTTAAACCAAATGAGGTTAAAATGGGACCTCTGTGCCGCTGAACGGCCGCAGACTGACTGCGGGAGTCCAGGATGGTTTCGGTAGAGGCGGTGGGGTTACAGTCGGGGGCAGACGGTCTTAAGCTTTCTTGAACTACGGGAACCACCCAGCCTGTGTGCTCAGCTTCCACGGTGAAATTAATTGCCCGCGTCCAGGGCATATTTCAGCCACAGAATTCGCTTTAAAACCAGAGATCTCTGCAAGTTGTTTGCCTGGGGTGTGACTTCTCCCCTGCCCGGTTCCCTGCTGGCTCTGATGGTTTGATTGTGGCGTGTTCCCGAGTTCCTGATGACACTCACTGTGGGACTCTCGGTGGGGTTTTTTTGGAGGGCAGCTAACTAGTGACCTAAGTGGTCATTTCAAAGGAGAGTGAAGCTGAGATGAGGAGAACGGTATAGATGTGTACCTTTGTAGTGGACTCCTCACCCAGCTTGGGTAAAAAAGTGAGGCGAGTGCAGCCGGGGGGAAGGAGGCGCTGAGGGCCCTGATACTCCTTGTGTGGAAACCAGTTGAGTGAGGGAAGAGAGGTTGCAGAAGGCCGTGCCGCTGGTGTTTGGCAATTCGCACTGTGCAGAAGAGAAAGCAGAACTGGACGGAGGGTAAAGAGCAGCCGAAGTTGAAAACTTGGGGAAGAAGTTGAGCTAGGAAAAGTAGGGGATCTGTTGATCAGCGTGACGTGGGGCGGCCCGGCTCTTCAGAGCTCACCGCTTCTCATCAGGGGCCATCGTCGGAGGGACTCATTCACTCTGGAAATCTTTGTGCCGTTCAGAATCTGTCATTCTAGTGGCAATAATTGTGACAAGATTTCAACTCAGGTTTTGTGGAATTATTTGCCAGTTTCAGTGTTGTAACTGAAGCTAAGTATTTTCTGAAAAGGTAAAAAAACTTTAAAAAATTGATAACACACGAGGCAGTTGCCCTTTGTGTAATCACTTGTCCTTGGGGCGTATTCCTGGCCTTGTCATCTCATGATCAGGAGATGCTGGGCAGGGGCTTGACCTTTCTGAGCCTTAGAATCCTTGCCTCTCCGGCTGAGGACCTTGGGAGAGTTGAATGATGGCGCCCAGTGCCTGGGCGGCTTTGCTCAGCGGGTGTTAGCGCCCGTGCTGAGAGCTGTGCTCTGATGCGTTCCTGGTCCACCGGCCCGGTTTCCTCCTCCACCCGTCAGTAAATATTGATTCTGTGCCTGCCAGTTACTGTTCTGGGAGGGAAAGCGTTCATGTCCAGAGTAGTTGTTGTTGGAGATGCCCGACACCTAAGATCGTGCCCTGACTGGTGGGGAATGCCAGTAGGGCTGGCGTCAGGGTTATGGACGCGGGGGGACGAGCCCACGAGGTCCAGGGGGCTTACTTTCCGTACATGTCGATTCAGAATTGTCAGGTTGGCTTTGAAATGCGTTTGGATCTTTTGAGAGTGGGAGGGGGACATCTTACACCCTGGACAGTGAGGTAAAATGGCAAGAATTTTGCTTGCTCTTGCTGATTTTCAAAGCCAGGATTCTTGCACAGATGGTTTTGCGTCCAGAAGAGCAACTGGGATTAAGCTGCCTCCTTCGAGGATGTGAACTGAATTTCGCAAGTGGGCAGGGCTTCTGGGTGATGTTTTCCAACGACCAGCTGCTGCTTCGGACCTTTGTGGTTTTCCCTGCCCCTCATCCCTGCATCCTGTTGTTTCCCTCGTGAGATGGAATATGGCATAGCGCCAAAGTGACTTTAGAGGACTTGACAGTGACAAGTGTTAGGATTTCAAGAAAATGCCCACTGGGCGTACGTACCTCTCCTGCTGCAGGACATGCTGGGGGCGCAAATATGTTTAAAACATTTTTATGTGTGTCTTTGAGTGAAGACCACATTTCCACAAAGCTTGCAAATATTTTCTTCCAGAGGTTTGGTTCTTGCTAAAATTTCAAATTTTAATATTACAGCTTAGTTTTCTCTTTGATCTAATATCTTGGTCTCCTTTTTTCCTATCAGTTTTTTTTCCTCAAGTCTTTACTTGTATACGCTCAAATAGCTTGGTCTAGAATGTTGAGTGTTTTGTGAATCTCAGCCGAATGGTCTCCCTTCGCTGTGAAATAGTCATACTGCTGGGTTTCCGAGTTTTGGCTGTACATGTTCACTTCCGGTAGGGAATTTTCTAGTCGACAATCTTTTGGACAAAAGTTTATTATTCCTCAAAGATATCATTAAATTTTATTTAGTCTGCAATACTTTTATTGCTTCTGAAACTATTCTCTGGTTCTGGAATATGACCATGGCGCTTTTAAACTTCAGCATAAATTTAAAGAATGATTTCAGCCTGGGACATTCTGGTGGTTTGGCCTTTCATGTGGCAGAGAGTCTAGAATCATCTAGTTTCAGACACGTGATGTTTTTTAGAAAGTGCTTTCGGATAGTTATATATGACTTTCAAGTTGATTATGAACTAGTCTTTAAAAAATATTTCCTACTCGGGGAAGCATATCTAAATGATCGTTTGACTAGGGTGCATCCCAGAGTACATAAGGTTTTTGAAGTGTGATTCAGGAGTTTTCAGAGAGATTGTTGCAACTGAATGGCTATTTCTGAGCTCCTAGTGATGCCAGTTACCAGGTACGTTCATTTGTTTTAAAGCAGACCTGTGTCCGTTGGAATCAGAACATTTCAAGTGCTGACGGCCTGTAGATGCCTGCAGGGTATAGTTTAGAGTCATGCTGTGGCCATTCCTTCATTTTTAGGTGATGTGACTAAGGGCTCTTCACCCAGGTGCTGTGGGTTGGGTATGTGACTGGCACGGAAGGTGCCAGCATAGAGGGGGCTGCCCTGTGGAATGTGGTTGGATCAGCCCCCTGAAAAAAACTAGCACTCAGGTCCTTTCATAGGATCCCCCCATTCCCCTAAACACTGATCATTTCGAGAAATCTTGACAAAGCAAGTATGAAATGCAAATCGAGAAAAGGAATAACACCAAAGGAAGCGAGACTTTTTTTAGGGACTCTGATTTCCAGATAATCAGGACAACATCCCCCATTTTACACTTTTTTAAATGTGTTTTCTGCCCTCCAAACACACACTCTTTTCATTTACCTTATTGAAATATCATCTTTGCAAAAACAGTGGTGTATTTCTGTTTTTAAGACAGGCATAGCATTTTAGGTACTGCATGGATTTCTTTGGTTCTTCGGAGTTGATTCCTACCAGCTGACTCATTCTAAAATGATACCTTTATGTACCTCTCTCATATACTCGGGGTTGTGAAACACTTTGATGACGCCGCTGCCAAGGTTTTAAATTTGATGTCTACTATCTTGGAAAACCTCAGTCATGGCCCCTGGGTAAGAGATTAGCATTATTCCTTAAGTAACTGTAATCAGTAGAAAAATTTGTACAAATTCTTTGTGAATAAAAACACTAGCTTGAAATTTTAAGGAAAAATCCATAGTGTCTTCGAATGGCCTTCCTTGGCTTCAAGTACAAAATCAAACTGCTTCCTTTGATCTGCAAGGTCCCTGTGTGGCCAGGTGTCCCCAGCGCCTCGCCGTCACCTGCTGCTGCCCTCCTGGTCCTCCTCGCTCCAGCCACATCGCCCTCCTTTCCTTCCCACCAACGTGCTGAGTTCTTGCCGGCCTCAGGATCTCGCAGTGGCTAGTCCGGCTGCTGGAATATCCCTCCCACCGTATCTCCCCCTGGGTTGCCCCTTTTTGTCCTTCAAGTCCCGGGGCAAATATCGTCTCAGAAGACTTCCCAGTCTAAAGTAGCTCTTCGCTCATTTCCTGTCTTATTACGCGATTGTGTTTTTGACTGCGCTCACAGGTATGATAGGTGGAATTATCTTGGGAAATTGTTTACTTGTTTCTTTTCTGTCCCCTCCTGGGTTAGACACTCCAGGAGGGCAGGGACTCTGACTCTCTTGATCATCGCTGTACTCCTCGGTGCCTCTTTGATGACTTTCGTGCCTGGCAATTCTTGGGTTATTTTCTCGTGCCTGCCTCGAGTTAGGAGACAGCTCTGAGGTGTTACTGGTGCAGAAGCTGAGCTCAGTGGTAACTGCTTTCCATCCTGGCGACACCCCAAGGCTGGGCACTTACCAAGCACACCAGCCTGTTTTTCAGGTTTCCAGCCGATGGCTGTCAGAACTTCAGGGGAGCGCCACCCTGCCTGAATGCTGACGTGTGTTTATGTCCCTCGGCTTCTTGGCAGATGGATCTGATCCGTCCCAGACCTGGGCTCAGGAGGAGGCTCCGCTCCTTGCCTGCCGACATTCCCGCTATTGGGGTTGCTCCATTGCTGTACGGGGCTATGGGGAGACTGCTTCTGGGGGGGGTGGTGCATTGCCTGGGTTTTGTGCCGAGTCATTGCCCTGCTGCCTGGTGCATGGGGAGCTCTGGGGAGTGAATTGCTACTTCTGTGATGGAGTGCTTTCTCTCATCAGGGCGGTGCTGCTCTGGGTAGATAAACTCCTGACGCACACAGTGGTCTCAGGGCCCCTCGGGCTCAAGGTCTCAACCCCAGCCCCCCACACAACGCCTGGGTAGGCCGAGCCTGAGCAATTCTGATTTAATCTGTCTCCCTTCCTTTCAGCCGTGCTGTGGCATTAATACAGTATCTTTGCATCTTGCAGGGAACTTTGTAGTCAGTTTCCTCTTTCTTTGTCTCTATCTGGGCTGAGGACATTATCCCTCTTTTACAAAATGGGCAAAAGATTGTCCCCCGGGAAGAGTGGAGAATTGAGAATAATTGTTTTGACAAAACTGACAAACTATTATTTTGTCCCAAGGATGCAGATTGGTTCATTAACAATTACTCAGTGTCTGCTTTGCCAGAGGTTTGAACAATGAGTTTTTAATGCATGTAAAATGCTCAATGTAGTGGATCCACCTAAAGTTGATTTTGTCTGTTTTTTGAATCAGGTCGTTGACTCATTGTACAACTTCACCTTGTCAGCTCAGATCTGAACTCTAGCTGTAAAAAGTAAAACCCGCAGTAGAGCTGTCTTTCATGCCGTAACTAGTTTTAAAGTTAAAAACAGTCCTGTGACTTTTCAGCATTCCAGCGTGATTAAAAAGGTTACTATCTTACATTCATCATGATTCTTGAGCAGTTACTTATCTGAGTTGATAGTCTTAAATTAATGGCAGACTTTTAAGTGTTTTGATGATCCTAGAGTCCTGAGGCGGCTTCGGGGTGGGTTGAACTAGAATGAGGTGGTATTTAGTGGTTTCTGCCCTGGCTTCTGTCCAGCTTCACATAGTTTGACTTTAGTATTTTTGGCTAATGAAAGTGTGTCTTCTAGGCTGTGCTTGTCTGCAGCAAATGTGGCTCGAATGTAAAACTAGAGAAGTTTAATTATTGGCAGATCAGTGACAGTGACAAATTGTTTTTCTTTCTTTCTAGTTATACATGGGAAGCTGTTGACATCAAAAATAACGTGCTTTATAAAATCAACTTCTGTGGAAATATGAATATTGCCCAGTGTGGGTCATCAAGTGCTGTTTGTATGCACGACTTGAAGACAAACAGCTATCGTTCCGTGGGTAAGTAAAACCGCCCTTAAATTACTGGATGGACAGCATGATCCCAAGTTTGCAAAAAGAATACTACGTATCTAGCTATCGACACAGCTATATGTGCTTATCACCTGTAATATATATTTTATGTTTTATGATAGTTAAAAGTGGTAACAATTTGAATGTCCCTGTGAAGTTAAATTAGGTTACTTCCATCTAGTGGATACACTGTGTCAATCATTATGAAGAATTATGCACCTGTGTATTTCTTGATGGAGAAGGATGTTTCTTCTATGGCTCTGCCTTCTCATGTTTGTCTTAAACCCTGTTTGTGCTCTTCTCCCGCCCTCACCCCATTTCCTCTAGTGCCCAGCCCGCTTCCCCTCCTCGTACCTTTCTGCTGCTTCCGTGGTGGTTTGATTCTCATCAGGCACTCAGTATTTACGTCGGCTCAAAGATGGTCATTGGTGTTAGGCTTTCATTCAAAATTAAATAGCCCTAAATACCCAGTCGCAGAGAAAAAAGTGCCAACTTGACTCTCCTAGGGCTGATTTCGTTTCCCCGAGTGCCCTCCCTTTGGGTCAGGATCCCACTCCTCTGGTGAGGATGCTGAGTCCAGGTGGACTGACAGCTCTGCCAAGTCACGTGGAGCCGGAAAGGGGCAGAGGCCCAGAGCGGGAGACCTAGGGCAGACATCAAAGTGGCCGGCGTCATCCTTGGATTTGGGGGCGTGAATATCTGTGGTGACCTTTGAGCAAGGCAGTTTGAATGGTGAAGCCTGATGGTGAGGGACAGTCATGAAACAGAGACAGCGGATGACTGGGGGTGAGGAGAGCGTGCTAGGTAGGTTTTTGGAGTTGGGAGGGGCAGCTTACTGTGGTGGCTCCATCCTGTCATTTCCAATGGAAATTCCTAAACATAGTGAAAGGGCTTTTTAGAAAGTAATGTTTGGAGTCAGAAGAGTAAGGTTTGTGAGGTCTGCTCGTTGAGGCCCAACTCTGTTTGGTTTACCTCTCTCCCAGCAAGGAGACTGTCCAGACCGCAAACACAGGTAAGAGGGAATTGAGGCCCAGGATAGAGATGTGAGAAGCCGCCAGAACTCTTGTTCTGAACTCTTGGGTCAGACAAGTTTTATCATTTTGTGATATCCTCAAAAAACTTTCAAATGTGATTGCTACCTTCCTGGTTGCGATCTTTCAACGATTCGTGGAGAGAGGCCACACATGGGCCTGTTGGCCAATGTTACTCAGGTTTTCAGAAAGAGGAAAAGTAGTCTCCTCTTGACTTTATGATAATCCTTGACTGTAGTAGTTCTGGCTAGTGGAAGCGTGTCTTCTGGTTTGTGGTAGTATAGTGTAATGTAACAGACAGATGCCAGGTGCAGACAAGGAACATGATTTGTGAGGTTGGCATGGCTGGACAGAATTTGAGGATGACCAAGTTTAGGTCGACTTTGAAAGCTAGGCAGGAGAGTTGATGTTTTCTGGGGTAGGTAGTAGATCCATTGTAGATCCTTTGTGAGGGTCATGGGGGAGGTGATGTGGTAAAATGTGTTTTAGAAAGCTGGGCCTGATGAAATAGGAGAGGTTGGTTAAAGGGGAGAGGCCAAAGGTAACTGCTGAGTTAAAAGCTGAGTTATAAGTTGAGTTGATGAGGACAGAAGCCAGCCGTTTCCAATCTCATTTTACTCCCAGACTCACATGACATACTTTTCCCAGTGCTTCAAACTCCCCAAGGGAGAGAATGGTACCAGAGGGGGTGTGAACTTTCAGCACTGGCAGGTACTGCCCTGTCCTTCAACTCAAGAAAGCAAACTAGTATGGGTGAAGAAGAGTGACGACATTTGCACAGAGATAATCTAGACTCAGATTTAATCTGGCTAATTTGTGTTATCCAATATTTCTATTGTATAATTTATTATTAAAATTTAGTTTTATAACTAGATAGTAACTAAATTTGTCAGGCACATAGGTGCCAGGCATTATGTTTTTAAGGGAAATGTCTCATTGAATTCATTCAACAACTTTTTGAGGTCGGTGATGTCATTCCCCTCATTTTATAAACGGAGACACTGGAGCACAGCATGGATAAGCGGCTTGCCAGAGGCTGCACGGTTGTAGGTTTGGATGCTCAGCGGCCGGCTCCTGAGCCTGCAGGCTGATTCAAGGCTGTGTTGTTTTGTGAGTCATAAGGTCACATCAGACGGGTGTCGAGCTAAAAGAGGAACCATGATGGGAATTCCGAACGCCTGGCTGAGAGGACAACTGAGAAACTAACTTCTTACAAACTTGCTAGAAAGGAAAAATGTGAATTTTGAAAGCAGCCGCAAAAACTGGAGCTCCCAGTAGATCAGAGGAACAGAAGGGCTGGTATAGCAATAGATCCAGTGTGTATGAGATCTTAACGTATAACCAAAAATTTGGGTGTAAAAATTATATATCTGTGAGGAAACAGCATTAGACTTCTCCCGCATATCTACCAGAAATGAATTTGAGTTAAAAGTAAAAAGAGAGTAGGACATGGGGAAAAAACCTAGTAAAATAGAAATGTAATCTGGAGGAGGTAAGAACTTCTCTTGATAAAGGATAAGAAGGACAACCCGGGAAAAAAGTGGCAAGGTCTAACAACAGGCAATTCACAAAAGAAGAAATCCAGATGGTCGGCACAACTTCATTAGTAAGCCAGGTGTGAATGCAAATCAAAGCAGTGATGAAATCTCATTTTTCTTCAAATTGTCAGAAGTTTAAATGGTTGAATCATAGGGTGCTGGCAAGGAGCCTAGAAACGGCACATTCCCACATTGCGATGGGAAGATGGTTGTCTGTAGCCCTTCTGGGAAGATAATTGTTCATTTGAGTTTTATAGTGCCCACAAGGGCAGTTTTAATACTTAGAAACAGATATTAAGACCTCAACTTTAGTTTAAACAGTGTTATATTATTTTTGATTAAGAATATCCATTAGTTCTTTCTTAGGCAGATGATATTGTTACACACAAAAGTCTAGCAGGTCATTTTTATGGGCCCCGTGAACAACGTTGGTTTCATTTACAACCTAGTTGAATCATCTATACCACATTTTAAAGTGATTTATACATTTTAGAAGTTTGATTTCCTTTTAAAGTACTTTAGATGTCTGGTCTGACAATGAAAACTTAAATAGTTATAATAATCCTTATAAATCTAATGGTTTAAACTTAGAAATATGATAAACCTGAAGTTGTCTTAGATGGGTTAATGCTGTGTCCCAGGTGTAAATCATTTGCTCAGTTATAACCTTTGAATTGGAGTTATAACGTTAAACATTGCAAGGATGTAAAAATTCCGAATGTATTCACATTCCTCCTAACATCCCAAATGCTAATACTGTGCTTTTAAGTTAAGTAACCTTTCTGAGGGTTAAAGCTACATATGCACTTCAGGAAGCCTGTTACCAGCCCATTGAACTGATGGAATGTACCCACCAGGGAAGAGTGTTAATTGAGGTTACTTACCGCCAATGCCTGGGATTCTGATTGCTGCTTCTTGGTGACCTGGGTAGGACGCATTGAATCCGATCATAGTTGCCGTGTCAAGTGACTTCATTTACTTTGAGGAGCCTGGCCCCTGGCTCCAGGCGATATTCATATTGTCTGATTCTTGTGTGCACTCATGGAAATCTACAGCAGCCGTCCACGTTGCCCACTGGCTTGAATTCTGCATCTCCGACTATTATGATGTGAAAGTATCTTTTCCTCTTAAACCCTAGATTCTTTCATTTTCTTAAAACCATATTGTTCTATTGGATATTTAAGATGATATCTGGTTGAGTTTTAGATACAACTCATGTTTTTATCTCATTTATGGTCTCTGCTGATAGTCTGGCAATATCTGTGAAATTTTAAGACATATATTCCCATAACCTACTTTTGTAAATCTTGCCAATAGAGGACTTAGTACGGTACATAGATTTTTGTACACATTTTTTTTTTGGTAGCATTGTTAGTTGTGGCAGATATGCCAGAATAGCCTAAGTGTATGGGGATGGTTCAATAAATTCTAGTATATTTTATTCTGATTTACTTGGTTAGATCACATCTTAAAAGATAGCTGTATAAATTCTATTTTTAAAGCAGTCAACATTTAATATTCATTTATTTCTTTATAACAAATATTTGAATGACTCAGTCACTAAAACAGACAAAAAGCCCTTTTCTCCTGGAGCTTGCATCTTAGGGAGTGGGAAACAGACAAAAACAAACACTGGCTAAATAGTATGTTACAATGTGATGGATGCTGTAAAAAAGAGAAGGAAGGAAAAGTCCAGAGTGCTGGGGGAGTGGGGTAGTCTCAGGAGAGTACGTGTTCAGGAATATTCAGCGGGGTAAGTGTCGCTGAGAAGTTGACATTTAAGCAAAGACACGGAGTCCAGGGAGGGAGTCACGTAGTTCTCTGGGGGAACAGCCAGCACAGGGGACAAGGGGCAGTATCTGAGGGGGTAGTCGGTGGTAGCAAGAATAGAAATTTCTTTTAAAGAGTGTTAATATAAAGAGGAGCAGAAATACGAGGCAGCAGCTGGAGGGAAAAATCGGGTAGAGAGAGAGGATTCTCTTTGAGTTGGGTGAAATAACATGAGCACAGTACGCGTTGAAGGACACGATACAATAAAGAAGGGAAGGTGGGGAGCGAGGGAAGCCTTGCTGGAGCGCGCCTGCGACTAGCACGGAGAAGGCTGCCTGCCTGCGTGGCAGGCTCTGAGCGAGGTGTTGGCGAGGCCCGGCGGCCGCGGGGGAGGCCCGGCGGCCGCTGCTGACGTTGGCAGCGCCAGGCCGTGCAGCCTCAGCGAGGTCGAGTTGCGAGCTCGGCTGGGCTCGGCCGCGGCCGCCGCGGGTTGCAGGCGAGGCCGGGCAGGCCCGGCGCGCGGCCTGCTCTGGCGGGCTCTGGCGAGCGCGGCCTGGCGCGCAGGGTCTGGAGGACCCTGCGCGGCCGGGCCTGGAGAGCGTGGCTGGGCCTGGCGGGTACGGGCGAGCGCGGCCTGGCGCGCAGGGTCTGGAGGACCCGACGCGGCCTGGCCTGTAGAGCGTGGCCGGGTCTGGCGGGCCCGGGCGAGCGGGGCCTGGTGGGCCCCCGGGCGCGCAGGGTCGGGAGGACCGGGCGTGGCCTGGCTTGTGGAGCGTGGCCGGATCTGGCGGGTCCCGGTGAGCGCGGCCTGGTCTGGCGGGCCCGGGCGAGCGCGGCCTGGAGGGCCCGGCCTGGCGAGCGCTGTCTGGCGGGCCCAGCGCGTGGTCTGGCGGACCCGGCGCGGTCTGGTGGGCCCGGCCTGGAGGCCGCCATCTGGCGCACCCGCCACGGCCTGGCGGGCCCGGCCAAGGCCATTTGGTCTGGCGGGCCTAGGCGAGCGCGGCCCGGTCTGGCGGGCCCGGCCGGGAGCGCGCGGTCCGGGGGGCCTGGCGTGCGCAGCCTGGCCTGGAGGACCGGGCCTGGAGAGCGCGGCCTGGAGGAGCCGGCGCGGTCTAGTCTCGTGGGGCCTCGCCAGCGCGGTCTGGTCGGGTAGGCCCGGGCGAGCTCGGCCTGGTCTAGCGGAGCCGGCCTGGAGAGCGCGGTCTGGAGGACCCGGCGCGGTCCGGCGGGCCCTGGAGAGCTGGGCCGGGCGGGCCTGGTACGCAGGGTCTGAAGGACCCGGCGCGGCCTGGCCTGGAGAGCGCGGCCCGGTCGGGCGGACCCGGCTTGGAGAGCGCCGTCTGGTGGGCCCGGCGCGCGGGGTCTGGTTGGGAGGACCCGGCCTGGAGAGCGCGGTCTGGAGGACCTGGCGCGTGCGGCCCGGCGCGGGTCGGAGGACCCGGCGCGATCTGGCGGGCCCGGCGAGCGCGGCCTGGTCTGGCGGGCCCAGCGAGCGCGGCCTGGTCTGGCCGAGCTGGCCTGGAGGTTGCGGTCTGGAGGCCCTGGCACGCGCGGTCGGGTGGGCCTGGCGCGGTCCGGCGGGCCCAGCGCGCGGTCTGGAGGACCCGGCGCGCGGTCTGGCGGGCCCAGCGCGCGGTCTGGCGGACCCAGTGCGGTCTGGCGGACCCGGCCTGGAGAGCGCGGTCTGGAGGACCCGGCGTGGCCGGGCGGGCCTGGGCGAGCGCGGCCTGGTCTGGCGGGCCCGGCCTGGAGACCGCGGTCTGGCGGGCCTGGCGCGCGCAGCCTGGTCTGGAGGACCCGGCCTGGAGAGCGCGGCCTGGAGGACCCGGCGCGGTCTGGTCTGGTGGGGCCCTGCCAGGGCGGTCTGGTCTGGCGGACCTGGCCTGGAGAGCGTGGTCTGGCGGGCCCGGCGCGCGGTCTGGAGGACCCGGCGCGGTCTGGCGGGCCCGGCGAGCGCGGCCCAGCCCATTTGGCGCCGTCCTCGGGAGCTGGCCGTGGGCCTGGCGTGCTGGCCGCCGCCCCGCAGTCCTCGCCCTGCTCTCGTCTGGGGAGGACGGCCAGGCTGGCCGGTTGCCGCGGGTGTCTGCCGCGGTTCGCTGCGGCCTCTCCCCGAATGCTCGGGTCGGCAGCCGCTCCCGACTGCGGGGCGGATCGGGCAGAGGAAGAAGGAGAGGCGGACGGGCGGGCGCGATGCCGATGTGGCTGGCGCGGAGGGATGCCACTGCCCCGCGCCGCGGCAGCCAGGGCCTCCTCGTTTTCTTGGCGGGGCGGGCCTAGCAGTTACGAGGAGCCCCCGGGAGCTCTGGGCACTGGGCCGGAAGGGGCCGCCGTGTGGGGGGACAGGAGACGCGGGGGAGGGTCTTCAAGGTGGGGGGCCGCGGCCCCTGAGCGCCCCCTCTTGGCCGCAGCGCGCGCCGCTTCCCGCCAGCCTCGCCCGCCCTCCGCGGCTCCTGGAGCGCCGCGCTGCGGGGGCGCGCTGAGGCCCCGCCCCGTCTCCCGGCCTCAGACACGCCCACCGTGGGCGGGGCCAGGGCGCTGTCCGCAGGGCGCTGTCCACGGTCCCGGAGCCTCGGTAGGGCTTCTGCACCCTTTTTGCCGAGAAAACGATTTTCGAACGGACCCCGGGAGTTCCGGGCAGAGAAGGACGATTCTGGCAGACCCGTGCACATAGGCAGGCAGGGGAAAGAACGGCCATACTGTCAGCCCCGGGGCTGTGGGGTCAGCTCTGAAACCTGTCACCACCTCTCCATTGGCATCTTAATTTTCAGCCTGCTCTGTTTTTTCTTTTCTTTTCAAAAAAGATCTCCAGTGTTTGTATGGAATTGGACCAGTTATAATCCTGAGTTCATGATGTGTACTCATCATTAATCCGTGGACTAACCTTTTTCTTTCCGTTTTTTAATTAGTCGTTTTGGATAATGTAAAGAACCCCATCTGTAACAAAATCTAGGAACCTGACAATAACTACTGTCTATGTGTTCTCTCTTTATTGGAAGTAATCATTAGCCTACATCCTGTATTTAAAAGTTTCCTTCCTTTCTTCTTCCCACTCACCCTGTCTTCCTCCCTCTGTCTTTCTCGAAAGTCTGTGTGTGATTTTTTTTTAGTAGAAAGTGTATATCATGGTATGTGTAACTTTTTGGGACATAAGTGGTAGCAACAATATTATACTGCTAAAAACTAACCGTATTGTTATCTTTGTGGTTTATTCCTTCCAACTCCTATGTAATATTGTCTGGATCTACCAAAGTTAATTTATCCACTTTTCTGTTGATGGGTCTTTGGGTTGTTTCCAGGTTTTTACTAGTGTGAAGAACACAAGATGTTCTTTCACATGTTTCTTGTTAAGTATATATGCATGGTTCTCTCTCTTTTTTTCCTTCTGCTATTTCTCCCCAAGTCCCCCCAGTATATAGTTGTACATTTTTTAGTTGTGGGTCCTTCCAGTCGTGGCATTTGAGATGCTGCCCCAGCATGGCCTAATGAGTGGTGCCACGTCTGCACCCAGGTTCCGAACCGGTGAACCCAGCCACTGAAGCTGAGCATGTGAAGCCAACCACTCGGTCACCGGGCCGGCCCCAGTTTCCTCTTGTGTATATACATGAGTTGAGTAGCTAGGTCATAGGGTATGTGAATGTTCAATTTTAGGAGATATGCCATGCTGAGTTTTTTAGTAGTCATACCAGTTTACACTCCACCAGCAACACGGGAGAGCGCTGGACCATCTCTCTTGCAACACGTGGTATTTAATTTTTGTCAGTGGAGTGGCTGTAGTGGGTGTGTCATGTGGTCTGGATTTGCAATTCTTTGGTCACCAGTGATGTTTAACATCTTTTCATATCCTTATTGACATATATTTTTCTTTGTCAGATCATGTCTTGTCCCATGTGACTATTCTTTCTCTCTAGAGGCTTTGGAATTTTCTCTTTGCCTTTGATATTAAAATTCACCACAAGGTGACTAGGTATGGGTTTTTCCCTCTCTCTCTTTGTGTGATTTCTCAGTCAGAGGTCATTTATTTTCATCTATTTCCTAGAATTATAAAAAAAATTTGTGTGTGTTCTTTTGTGCGTGAGTGTGTATGTTCTTGATGCCAGGTCTTTGCCAGCTCTGTGTGTCTCCAGGTTATAACTCGTTTCTGTTTTCCTGAAGCTATTTTTTGATGAATATCAACTTTTAAATTTAGTAAGTGAAGTTTATTGATTTTTTTTGTAGTTAATTCTTTTGAGGTTTAAGAAATATTTTCCTACATTAAGATCTAAAAGATAACTATATTTTCTACTGAGAGTTTTAAAGTTTGGTTTTTGATGTTTATATCTTTGATCCGTTTAGAGTTGATTTTTGTATACTGTGGTGGGTAGGGATCCAGTTTTATCTTTTTTTCCATATAGATTGCCATTTTGTTTCCAGTTCCATTTATTGGACAGTCTCTTGTTTGCCCACTGACCTGATACATTACCTCTGTCATACCAAGTTTGATGCACGCGAATGTCTCTGTGCTCGCTGTTTTGGCCCTTTGGTCTGTATCCTAGTCCGTTTGTCAGTTTATCTGTTTCTATGCCAACTACCATCGTATTGATATTATGTAGACTTTTTTTCTGGATTATTACAGTAATATCCCAGGCAAGCTGAGACATGATCACCCTACTTTGGGGCCATTCTAAAGAATTTTGATTTTATAGCATGTATGAGGGGAAGTTATTGAAGAATTTCAGCAGCTGAGTTGTGTATTCTGATTTATGTTTTTGTGGATTGCACTGGTGTAAGATGCGTAGAGGAGGGTGAAGGACCAGACAGGAGTGGAGGCAAGGGTACCTACCAATCAGGAGGCTATTTATTGCCAGAGTATGGGTGAGAGATGATAGAGGTTTTAGCATTAACAGAGATGGAGAGATGTGGACAGATTCGAGATGGAGGTGAAACCAGTAGAACTTTCTGATGTATTGAATGTGGTAGATGAGAGAAAGATAGGACTCAGTGTCATGTGTTTGAGGCTTGACCAGCTAGGTGGATGGGGATGCCATTCCTGAGATGGAGAATTCTGGGGAAGGGACAGTTTGTAAGTTTATAAGCTTTCAGATGAATTATAGCACCACTTTTAGTTTGCTTACGCTTGGAAATAACTTTACGATTATGAGTGTTTTATAGCTTATTTATGCTTTTTCCTCTCCAAATAGGTGACTCTCTTTTGAAAAGTGCAACCAGATCTCTTCTGGAATTCAACACAACATCGAGCTGTGAGCAGCCAGGCAAGAATCACAAAGTCCAGAGTAGCATCGCCTTCCTGTGTGGGAAGACCTTGGTGAGTCCACGGAGAGTCACTTTATCATCTTTTCTTTTGTTAAAAATGTTTGTCCCTTGGACATTCTTGCTCTAAGCGGTATTCCAGGAAGAATAAGTGAGCGGAGTTAAAAATGCGAACAAACAAACGGAAACCCCAGCCAAAGCACCATCACCATTAAGGACCAATAAGTGAACAAATCTTGAGCCGATAGTTAAAACACTAAGTGAAACTTGACCCACATCCTGTGTAAAACTATAATTCAAAGTGATTAGTGTGTTCTGACTCCAAACACTGTTGAATGTTTGTTGCAGGCATAATTTTTTTCTTTCTAAAACCTCTTCTCTCAGCATTTTATTTTGATAATTTGTAGGGCAATGTGTTTTGTTTTGTTTTGTTTTTAACATTTTTCTTTCCTCATTTGCGTTAAATGGGAGAGAGCAACATCTATCTAGGAGAAGCTGTGGTCAGTGGGCAGTGAGGTTCCCAACCTTTTTGGGTATCACTAATGTTGAAAGGGGCCTAATTATTTTAAAGTATGATGTTTGTTCTTACTCTCTGCATGTTGTATGTGACTTTTTGCTTTTAATCGTTAGTATTTAAAAAGGGACTTCCAGTAAATAATTGCTCGCTTTTAGGAAAAGCAATTTGTGTACAAATCCTGTGAATGTTCTCTAATCAGAGTAAGAGCTGAAGTGTTTAGAAAAATCAAGTTGAGGGAAACTCACGTGGCTACCAGGCTGCTCTGAAATGTCGTTTTAAAATTTGGTGCTGTGACTGCTGCGTCTTCAGGCCCATAACGTCTCATCTGAAGAACTTTAAAAATAGAACTTATATTGTTAATTTTGGACCAGCCCATCAGTTGCACTGTCGTCCATGTTGAAACCTTGGGAAAAAAAAGTCTGTTTGCAGCAGTATGAAATATGGAGGCCTGTGTTACAGAATAAGCTGGCTGCTGTTTTAATTTTAATGAATTTCCTCCAAGAATTCTGTGTTCACACAAGAACCAGAATTTCGAGGAACTCCTTAGATTTGCCCATAGGCGTGGAGAGGTAAATTCCTGCCGTGTCATGTGTCACCCAGCAATGCTGTGGTGACCAGTTTGGAGTCAACCCTAGTCGCAGTCTGTCGGTGGTGGTGGGGGGGGGGGGGCTACCCTTGAGTGTGGGGGCGTCTGGAGCAAGGCTGGTGTACAGACTCGGCCGGCTCCAGATGGGCCTCCTCCCTCGGCTTACAGGAAGCATGAGGTCACATTTTCTGGCTTCGGTTTTGTTGGCATTGGTTAGAGAACATTTGGAGTTTGACAGTGTGAGGACACCAAGGATTACTTCCCATGAATTTACTGTACTTGCATAGTTGGGGCAGTGGGACAATTTGGGACCCATTATACCAGAATTCCAACATGATTTCATGAAGCTTTTGTCTCAGAATTTTCGGGTTTGGGAACTTCCCAATGACCTCGTTTAACTAAAGCAGTTGTGTTGTCCTCCCCACCCTCTTTCCTACTTTAAGATTTTTCATTAGCCTTTACTGTTTCTAACTTTCAAAAAGCAGATTTTACAATATGCGGTATGGTAACTTATTTTTATTTTTTTGAACAGGGAACTCCTGAATTTGTAACTGCAACAGAATGCGTGCATTACTTTGAGTGGCGGACTTCTGCAGCCTGCAAGAAAGACATATTCAAAGCTAATAAAGAGGTAACAAGGGGCCTTCAAGCTT
Organism: Equus przewalskii; assembly: GCF_037783145.1. Lineage (NCBI taxonomy): Eukaryota > Metazoa > Chordata > Mammalia > Perissodactyla > Equidae > Equus > Equus przewalskii. The sequence continues at coordinate 8,340,449 of NC_091862.1, read as the reverse complement.
ACAGGCTTGTGAAGTACGTTCTGGGACCTTCAACATTTGAAATACTGACATAAATCTTCTGGGGTGGAAATCTTTTTTCATTTTCAAACTCCGTTTGAGCAGAGGTACCGTGTGATTTAATTGTTAAAATTCTGCTGGGTGGTTCTTGTTTTTAGGACAGGGCATTTAAAATATCACAGGACGTGACTGGAAATAGCATGGCTCACCCATCCAAGGCAAGTCAGTTTTTGGTTTCTGGGCAACTCGGTAACTAAGTAGTTGAGCTTGGGTTTAGATTATTAACTATCTGCAGGCTCCATCTCCTCAACCTTCGGGTGGCTTCTGGATGTATGTGGATCCAGGCCAGCTGTCCCCAAGCCCTTCAATTCTTTGCCAGTGGCCTCAGAGACTAGTTGACTGTTATTACTTGCATTCGTTCTCTGGTGGCTGGTCAAGTCATTCTTGGTGATTAATGCGGCATCCTCTTCCCTTGCCTCGAGCCTCTTAGGCTGGCTCTGCCACGTGGCTTTTCCTGGCAACAGAGGGGAGCAGATGGCATTTCTTCCTTCCCACCACCCCGGGTCTGAAAGGTGGTTTCCTATGCTTACCTAGACTACAGTCTTTGTGGACTGGTTAGTCTCACTTTTCTCCAGGAGATTTCTCTTCTGAAGGGTCGAGTTCAAAGACTCTTAGGCTCAAGAAACCGACAAATGGAAGTAATCCGTCATATTCACTGATGGCCTAATACCATGTCATTTAAGAAGGGCAAAAAGAGAAGTTGTTTTTAAAAAATAAAACCAAATCAAGTTATGAATCATTGTCCCTGATTTTTCAAATATGGCAGTGTGTAAAAGAAGGCAGTTGGATATTGAAGTGGAAGTGGCAAAATGCATGGAGAAGAGCATAAGGAATGTTCAGGGAGAAAAAAGGTTCAAGTATGGAAGGAATTAGGCCTAATACAAAGATGCTGGCGTTTAGGAGATGGTGTCAAATTTAAACTTTAAGACTTAGGTTAAACTGTTTGCTGGATCCAGCGAGTGGCAGGAAAAAGCATCTCGGAACGGCAGGGCGGCTGGGCCGTCTGCTCTCCAGGGAGACCTCAGGCCTCTGCAGGCCTCACGCATGTTCCCAGGGCCCCAATTCTTCAACCCGAGGCTGATACCCACTTTTCCTGTTTGAACCGAGCGTCCTCTTATCTCGGTTTGCTGACCTGACAATTACGTCTCCCACCACCTACGGAAAGATCGTTTTCCAAAATAAACAAATAAATAGCAACTCATTTCTATTTTCTTTGTGTTTTACGTCAGAAGTCACCCACGACAGCTCGAGGTCAAATCCTGCCCCTGGCTCGTGTTCGTGCAGCCTCGCAACTAAGAACGGTTTTTACATTTTTACGGCATTGTCAAAAAGCAAAGAATACACAGCAGAGACCCACGTAACTCAGAAATCTGAAACTCTTTGCTCCGCGGCCCTTTACAGACCAAGTGTGCTGTACCCTGGTCTAAATCGTTTTTGGGGGCGGGGGTGAGGAGTGTGCTTTTCCTCCAAACAGTGACGTTTAATTTCTCGTAGAAGCTGATCTGCAGGTGAAGGAGAGACACTGCAGTGTGTTCTCAGTGCTCATTTCTGTAGGTCTGGTTAACAGCTGGGCTTCACTCATTCAGTTTTCATTTACTGAGGGCCTGTTGTGGGCTACGCAGTAGGAATGTCATTAAATTTTGAAAAGGTTCTTGCTTTCAGTGAGCCCATAGATGACGAACGATGTGGAGGGCATATCCATATTCAGGACCTGAATTTCTTTCTGCTTTAGGTACAGATAAGCTAGACAGGAAGAACCGAAGAGCGTGATGGCTGCTGAAAAACAGTGCTGTCACCGTTGGCAGATCAGAATAAGGCATATTCCCTTTTCTCTGTTTTCAGTAGGGTTTGATCGCACCTTTCAGGCTAGGGTATAACTTTAAAAATCGTATTAGATGCCTTCTGTACTTGCAGACACTCATCACTTCTTAAAAAAAAAATCCAGATTTGGTTTAGTGTTCGTGTAATTTTGATTTCCAGCTTTCTTGATGTTTCCTCCTTTCCTTTGTTGGTTTTGCTTTGTCAGGTTTAGAATGATTTGATGGGCAAAGATCACGGTAGTTCCCAACAGTGCCTTTTAAAACTACTGGCATAATGCTTGTTCAGTGGATTCTGGCAGGGTTTTTTAGATAATAATTTTTTTTAAGACTTTGTGGGCATACATCCCCTGCCATGGCACTCTTGGAAGCACAGAAAATCCGGAACTGGCATGCTCGTGGTCTTAGCAAAGTGACATAGATGTGGGTAATCTGCATACAGTGTTAACGAGGTCGACTCAGTGTGCGGTGTGTGAGGTTGCAGGGACCTCCCTCCCCAGCTGCTGCATCCCCGCTTTTGGGAAGTCTCCATCGCTTGGCTCAGTGGAGCAGGAAGCGGGAGACTTTCCCCAGGAGCCCTGACAGTTTTTCCGATGGACTCTCCAATTCTGTGGGGCGCCGGGTTGGGCGTGTCTTCTGTTCCTTCCCAGAGTAGAGAGGCCAGAAGTCGCTCACTGCCTCGAGCTGGGGGTCTGCGGGCCTTGCTGCCTGGAGTCTCTCGAGGCTTTTGGTGAAGCTGAGCTCGGTTCAGAATTCCAGTTCTTTCCACCGTGGCCCCATCCCTTCCTGCCCGGGGCCAGCTTGCTCCCTTTCCTTCACAGGCTTTCACCTTGTAGCTGGAGAGTGGCTGCTCGTCTCCCACTCTAACCTGTCTGCCAGATCACCCCCACCATGAGTTAATGTTTCCATATTATCTTGCTGGGGGATGGCAAGCTCCAGATTTGCAGGGTTGTGGACCCTGTGGTACCTTTTCACTGGGTCCTAAGCACGGTCTGCAGTAACACCTCTCTTTCGTTTTAGTTGCTTTTCTGCGGGATGTAGCGTCAGCCTTGGCCTCTCCTCTGGCCTTCCGCCCTGGCCGACTGGAGGCGCTAGCCCCCTTGGTTAGCAGGACCTCTGATCCCCACTGGAGGTGATTGGTGACTTTGCTTTAAATGAGTTCATGCGTCCCCTGAGGCTAAGAGGAGGTGCAAGTCGTTTGATTTAATCCACTGACGCTCCGGGAAGTCTCTGAAAACGGGACTGGGGAAAAGGGTTAGTGGGTCAGAGCATTCCAGGAGATTTGATAGTGGCTTTCTGAGAAAAATTTGAAAGCTAAATATTAAGGAGTTAACTTTTGTAGATAGACCTGCCTGTGAATAACTTCAGTCTAAAAGACAAAATTTTAGGAAAGCCATCCATAGAAAGTGATGCAAGAAACTACTTTTAAATGATCGCAGAGAACACGAATTTTTGGAATATCCTTTGACAGGGGCGATTAAAACGATACCAGTGTATTATTTTGGAAAGAAGACGTATGGGAGTATTTCAGATGAAGACGTAGCAAGAGACGGTGTTAGCTAGGTGACCAGGGCCTTTTTTACTCTTGGGCACATCTCTGGGCTTGAATGCTTTGCCTTCTGAAGTTGGTGGAACTTTTAAAGCACGGGGTCTTGTCAACTGTAATGGGCTCCTTGACGTTTTAAAAATAAGAGGCCATTAGTTCATAGAGATGAGAGGGTGGGCGTAAATTGGAATCCAGTCGGGGAGGATTAGACAGATGCCCAGAGGAGGGGCTTGTCTTCATACGTTACTGAGCAGGTGTTTCATGGGCCCCTGTTAGGTGTGAGCATTGTTCTAAGCCTTGCATAGGGCCACAGTGGTGACAGAGCCCCTGTCCTCAGTCACCGTACACTCAAGTCAGCGGGTGGCGGTTCCTGGTAAAACACGTCAGTGTATGAAGTAAAAGAAGGCAGGGGAAGGCACAGACAGAGGTGGAGAGCACTGTAGTAGATGAAGATGTCAGAAAAGGCCTCACCGAGCAGGTGACGTTTCATCCGAGACCTAGATGAGGTGAGAGGGCGCCACGCAGATACCGGGAAACATTCCAAGTGGAGGCAGCGTCGTGTTCCACAGGGCTGAGCTGCACCCAGAGGTGGTGTGGCTGTGTGGAGTGGTCCATGAGGTCGGAGACTGTGGGGGAGCTGGGATTTCCTTCTTTTTATGGGAGGCCGTGGGTGGATTTGGCCTGGGAGTCATGTTGACCCGATGTAATTTTAAAAGGATTGATCTGGTGGTTGTGGAGAGGGGATGGAGGTAGGGGCCATGAAAGCTGGAAGCAGGGGACCACTTAAAAGAGACTGTTTCAGGCAAAGATTATGGCAGTTTGGACCAGGGGTGGTGAGAAGTGATGGATTTGGTTTGAAGGTAGACCCAACAAGACTTCTAATGCTTTGGGTGTGGAGTGTGCGCAGTCCAGGATGACCTTAAGGTTTTGGCCTGAGCCACTGGCAGAATGATTGCTCCATAGTGAGATGAGAAACACGGGGGGTTAAGAGCAGGTTTTGGGGCAGAAATGAAAGACCTGTTTTAAATATGTTAAACTTGAGATGCTTTTATGTATCTAAGTGACAATGGTAAATAGCAACAACAAAAACTTATATTGACTTGCCAGGACCTGTACCAAGAGTTTTATATATATTAATTCATTCAGTCCTCATAGCAACAGTATGACGTAATTACTAATATTATTCCCACTAGACATATGGGGAAGCTGAGGCACAGAGGTTAGGATGGCTCATAGTCATATTAAGTGTCATCACCAGAGTTTGGACCCAAGCCTCCTGTCTCCAGAGTCTGTTCACAGACACAGTTCTTCTGTGGTTGGAGAAAAAGATCATGGCTAGGGACATGCATTTGGGAATCATTGGCAGATATTTAAGGCCACGCACCAGATCACCAAGGAAATGAGTGTAGACAGGGAAGACTAAGCACTTGTTGACCTTTGCTTTTTGTCATTGGAGCCATCATGGCCTGATGGACACCATAAGGAATGGAGACCAGTGTTATATGGCGTTGGTCATAGGGTTTGCTCTGAGCTACAAGCCCCAAGAAGATGAGTGTTGAAGACTCACTTTTTCTCTTCCTCTCTTCCAGGTGCCTTGCTACGCATTTGATGGAGAGTTGAAGAAACATGATTTAAACCCACTGATCAAGATTAGTGGTGCTTACTTGGTGGATGACTCTGACCCCAACATTTCTCTATTCATCAACGTTTGTAGAGACATAGGTGTGAATCCTTGTGGGTGTGGGTGTGGTGAAGGATTTCTTAGGAGACTTCAGTATCTTTGCCCTCCCACCCCTACTCCTATCTGAAGATCCGTGTCCCTGAGAGGCCCTCAGAGAAAGCTTTCATCATGAAAGATGTTCTCTCTGCACATCCCCATCCCTTGGCCCCCGGTGAATTCTAATTCCATCGCAAATTCCATGCAAACTATTGATCCATCCGAGTGTGTTCTCTCTGCCAGACACTTTGGGTTTCAAGATTCTCAAGTAAATCTGACTTCCTGTGAGGTGGAAGGGAGAATGGGTTGATTAGGTGTGTTGGGATTGCTGAGATTTGCTGGAGCAGAAGGGAGCCAGAGTTCCCGGGATGGGCCATGGTGAGCAAGGTCCATTTTGCTCACTGTGCACACCTACGTCTCTTGGCTTTGAGTGGCAGGCTGGGTGGAAGCGAGAGAGGGATGACCAAAGGCCTCGGGCACTTACTCATGATATATGTTTCAGCCCCGACCGACTTCTTGCCTGGCTTTCCCTGTGGATGCCAGGACTGTTGTGAGAAGCTTGGGCGTCTTTGCTAAATTAACTGAAAGCTGTGAATGGTCTTTATCTAAAAAGGGCCACAAGAAGTTTTCCTAAGCCTTTTGCATGTTCTATCGGTGATTTCTAAAACCTGGCTTGATGTTTCCTTCAAGGGCTATGAGTTATTAATCCCAGAGGCCAGGACTTGTCTTTCTGCCATGATAGCAGTGAAAATCATGAGTAAATTTTGCCTGGAGTTAACTAGTAAAAAGTTCTTTTTAGTGTTTTCCTACATTCCTTTTTCTCATGTAGTACAGAGGACTTTGGCCTTAGAAAAGTTTAGAAAAAATTTTAAATATAAAATCAATACATGGGCAGTAGGCACACGAATACTAATTTATAATTTATAAATTATTTAAATTGCACATATATATTATGTACCATTTTTGTTTATTGTTTCTAAACAGTTTTAACAAGTGAATATACCACCATACATGGCTTGCCAAAAGCGACCAGTGATCCTTTGATTTTTTTGTGTCAGTTCGTTATGTCATTCGTTTGTTCTCCAAGGACAGCTTTTCATGTTCTATTGGAAGAAGGCACGTAGACAACGTCTTTGTCTTAAGTGGGTCTGTAACTCAAATTTGAGTAGAAAGTTGAAGAGTCCTGTCAATTATTGAATTCTGAAATAATATGCCGTTTTAGTTTGGAAAACATTTAGATTTCCTGATCTTTTTATCATTTCGAGGATTGTCCCAATTCACTGATACGTTCTTAGAAAAGTTTTTTTCTATCCAGTTTAATGTCACTTTGAGTTGAACTTCAGTGTCTTGGAGTCACACCAAAGGTGCCCCAATTTTTGACAGATGCTCTCCATCCCCAGGACATTGCCCCGAGCCTCAACCCATGTTTGAAAGTGACCCATAAACCCTCAGAATAGTTGTAGATTCGCTGTTGAATGCTTAGCTCCTTGCACAGCCAGGGGCACTGGCCTCACTTTTTTCCCCAGAAAACTGAGTGTCTAATGTTGTGTCACTGTGAGAGCAAGGAGCCCACAGCACCGCAGATTTTCCATGGGGACTAAAACTGCCCAGTAGGGAAATTGCACTGTACAGACCTGAGATCTAGAGGTCTGCTTTCCTCTTCCTCAGCTCTGCCTCCTCTCTGCAGCCTGGAGAAGATACGGTAATCCTGTATTAAAGCCCAAGCTGGGTGATATTTACTCATTCATGGGGGAGCTGTTTTTTGAACCCCTGTTATATGGTGGGCACTGAGTGGCAGCAGTGACCACATGGAAGCTCTCCTCTCCTGGAGCTTATAGTCAAGTGGAAGGCGATGTGTGGTAAATAAGTAAACCTTGTAACGTGTAAGATAGCAGATGATGATAAAAGGGATGCAGCGTAAGGGAAACTGAGCTGTAATCGTCATGGCAGTTGCTGCTGGCAGTCCCGAAGGTCTGGGCATTCTTTTTTTCTTTAATCCTCCCCAAACCCTGTGAGGTGGGGCACTGGCAGTTGGATAGTTCTGTGGTTGGGCCAAAGTTATCGAGATAGTAAGTGGTGAGTCTAAGCTTTGAACCCAGATCTGTCTGTGGGTTCTTTCCACCAATCTACTCATCTTCCCACTAATTCATGGAGAGCCTGCATTTCTAGTCTATGGCTTGAGAGGGGATAACGCTAACGATAGTGTATCTCTGGAACAGGGAGGGACATTCCTTAACTATGAATAACACAATGGTCCCTGTTTCTTGGGGCCCCTCTTGTGTACCATATGTTCCTTCTCCCTGCTCTTCCTGGCAGCCCTGCAGGACTAGTGGGGCTGTACTCATTCCACATGTTGAGAGAGGTCACTGGCTTGCCCAAGGTCTCGGAATGGGATGTGATCCTAGCTCTTTTTTCTTTCCAAACTTCTACTACTTTATGTTACTTATGGAGACTTTCTAAAACTTGATAATTTTTTTTTTTTTGCTGGGAACTAATTGCCCTGAGCTAACATCTGTTGCCAATCTTCCTCTCTCTCTCTTTCCTTTGTTTTATTCCTCCCCAAAGCCCCAGTGCATAGTTGTATGTCCTAGTTGTACGTCCTTCTGGTTCTTCTATGTGGGACGCTGCCACAGCTTGGCTACTCACAGATGAGAGGATCTTTCTATTAGTTAATTCTGGGCAAAATTTACTCGTGGTTTTCACTGCTATCATAGCAGGAAGACAAGTCCTGGTCTCTCGGAACCGAACCTAGGCCGCCAAAGTGGAGCACACCGAACTTTAACCACTAGGCCATCAGGACTGGCTCTCAGAAATTTTTTTAAAGGGCCCTGAGCCTGAGGTTAAGTGTGATCACTGATTCAGTGTCACATGTGATGTTTTACAGGCTCACTACGGGAGTTGAATCCATACCTGCGCGCCTGTCCCCCTGGCACCGCTGCCTGCCTGGTGAGAGGCGAGCAGAGCTTTGACGTCGGCCGGCCCAAGGAGGGACCGAAGCTCGTGAGCAAGGACAGGTCGGTCTGCTGTTGGCGTTTGTCATCCTCAGTAAGAACTTGGCTTTCTAGGAGGTTGCAAGAACATCCCTTTTCCACGGGGCTGGAGGTGGTCCTTGTAAGATTGCCACTTCACGTGTGCTCGTAAAACGATTACTCACCTCTGTGAGTCACGTGGGCTGGTTGGCTCGTTGACTTTCCCATCACGTCGTGAAGTCATGCCCACCCCAAGGTGTGCTCTGACATTTTCTGTGCCACGTCACCCCTGACGTTGATTTTGTGTCCGTAGTTATCTGATCTTTGAAAACACCGTCCCGGAGGGCGAGAGGCGGAGGGGCAGTTTGCTGGTGTCCCTCCAGGGTGTTGAATTTGCTTCCTGCCTGGGGCAGGATGGGCACCCTAGTTCCCAGGGGTGGGGGGGTCCGTTTCTCATAATAAGCTGTGCTGTTACGCACGCTCTTCTCCTGCCTTTGTACCCTCTCTTGGCACAGAGATATTTTTCTCCCTTGTGTCATGCACGACCCCATCCTGAACTTGCATCAAAAATTTTGATTTTCTCCCCATTCCAAGGGACTTTGGCAGACCCCTGTTGTGGCTTGCTCTAGTCTGGAACTAGTGGCTTGTCAGCGTGTGCAGTTATACAAGACCAGCGCTCTAACCACTGGGCTACGGAGCCCATTTAGGGCGTGTCATTGTAGATCACACTTCTGTCCACAGGAAACACTGGAGCCTCACTTCAGTGTGAAAAGGTGTGGGAAGTTTCCATCTGTGTGTCTGTGTTAGTTTGCCAGGCCCGCTGTAACAAAGTACCACAGACCAAGTGGCTTCAACCACAGAAATGTATTTCCTCTCAGTTCTGGAGGCCAGAAGTCCAAGGTGTCGGCAGGGTTGGTTCCTTCTAAGCCGCTCTCCTTGGCGTGTAGATGGCCGTCTTCTCCCTGTGTCCTCACATGGTCACCCCTCTGTGTCTGTGTCCGTGTCCTCATCTCCTCTTCTTATAAGGGCAACAGGCATTGCGGATGAGGGCCCACCCTCATGGCCTCATTTAACTTAACCTGCTTTTTAAAGGCCCTCTTTCTGAATGCAGTCGCATGCTAAGGTGCTGGGGGTTGGGCCTTCAACCTAGGAATTTTGGGGGGACACAGTTCAGCCCGTAATATTGTCTTAAGTGACAAATGAGTGATTCTTCATCTGGGGAGGGCTAGAGAGGACTTGGTCAAACGTGGGCATGGAGCGAAAGCCCCAGCTTGTCTTCAGAGAGAAGGAAGGTCTGTTTTTGGCCGTTCTGGGCCGGCTCCAGGAGTGGAGGGGCACGTCCCGCAGTGACACCGCACACCCTGCAGTGGCTCCGGGCTCCTCCTGACGAGGGAAGGCCATGGCGGCCACGCACTGAGCCATCTTCAGGTTGGAAACAAAACGTCTTTGACTTGCACTTCTGGGGTGTTGATTAGAGAGGAAGTGGTCGTGCAGCCCGTGGGCAGAGATGCGCTTGGCCTGCGCGGCTGTGTGTGTTTTGTTTTGTTAGATCATTTATCATTTTTGTTTGTTTTACTCCAACAGTGTTTCTTAGTATTTCAGTTTACTTGTTGGTCATTTTATTTATTGCCTTGAAAAAGAAAATGACGCTCATCGAAGTCTACTTTAAATTTTGTTTTCAAATGGAAATGAGAGTTACCTTGTACTCTGACTTCTTTTCTGTTTCAATATTTCTTCTCTTCTCTTCCCCTTTTCCTGCAAATGAGTGTGCCAAATGCTCAGGGTGCAGATTAATTTGAATGTGCTTTTGTGTACCATCCAGGCTCGTCCTGAGTTACGTGAAAGAAGAGGCGGCCACGCCAGACTTTTGTGATGGTCACAGCCCGGCCGTCACTATTACATTTGTCTGCCCTTCCAAGCGCAGAGAGGTGAGTGGCCTGTCTTAGGATCACTTCCCAGTGGCCCACGTGAGTTTGGGCTGCCTAAGTGAGCACGAGTCTGGGGTTGGGGCTGGGCAGTGGGTTTGGCTGCAGGAACGGGCAAGCAATAAAAAGATGTGTTGGTGGAATATCTGGAAACACATGCTTCCTGGGGCATACTCTGCTGCCCACACGGGCAGGGCTCTCCAGGGAGAGCCTCTTGGCGATTGCTTTTTCTCAACCACCCAGAGGGGCCTCCACCTCTGTTAACACAGGATGGGGTTTCGTTCTAGTTTTCTGTGTGATGATTTTAAGTGGTTCATGGACAGATTTTTAAATTTTTTGTAGTTAGGCTGATTTGAAGGGATATCGGAAAAATTGTACGCATAATCCCCAACCTGTGATTTCATGACTTTTATCGCTTAGGATGAGGCAAGGTAAAAATAGCTAGTTGGTTTACAGAAACATAGTGAGAAATGAGTAGCACAGATGGTATGCAGACCTGGCAGAAATTGTGCAGGCCAGCGGCTGAAGTTTGGGGGGTACCGATATGGGAGGACAATGTCCAGAAGGAAGGTTCCTGCAGTCTCACCGTGGCGCTTCTCCCCTCCCTGCCTGCCTGACCCCCTCCTGACCCTCGCAGGCAGATTCATCATTCTGTTCTCTGGCTGTTTACTGGGTTCTAGTACAGTTGTAAATTCCTTATGGGCGGCTCGTCCTTGGGCCCTGTGCCCGGCAGCGGTACACGTGTCCCTTGATGTCCAAGTGTTTTAGCAGATGTGGGGTGCTGATGGAAGGGGGCATCCCCCAGACAGGAAGGGCAAGGCTTTCCTCTAATTTACTTCTGCCTTCTCTTAATAGAATGAAGTGGGAGGAGCGGAATTCTTTTGCCAGGGGAACCATCCTCCCCCTCCCCACAAACAAACGTGGAATTTCCTCTGGCTCCGGGCTGGCAGCCGGCCTGGTTTCTGTGTGGGGGATGTAGAGTGAAAACTGCAGGCCAGGCCTGCTTTCCGTCTTAGGTTCCCAGACTTCAGGGCCACGTGGTGGCAGCTTAATGAAGACCGGACTGTCTGACCAGTAGTCGACATTCGTTCGGAGCATGATGTCGAGGAATATTTATGTGTACTTTCCATTGGTACCTACAGATGGGACTCGAATCTTTGAAACCTGATGAGACGTTCTGAGCCGGCTGTGGTCTCAGTGTTTTTCTTTCTTGTTTGTTCTACATTCAGTGAGATCCATTTTATATTATCACAGTGAAGAGGAGCAGGGGTTTTCCTCCTTTCTTCTCCGTGGGATGCAGGGCGTTGAGTGGTGTTAGAAGAGGAGGCTGATTTGTTATTGGCAGAGCTGGAGGTACCTTTCCAGCTCAGCTGTCGCTGGGCAGGTCTTGGGTTACGCGCGATACCTTCATACTCGAAGGTTTATGTAAGTGTTCACGCTGGCTCACTGAATGCTTTTAGGAGCTGAGATTTTTAGTAAACATTCACCTTGTCATATAGACTTTTTTAAAAAAGCTTTATTGAACTTACGTACTATAAAGTTCACCTGTTTTAAGTACAATTTGATGGTTATTAGTATAGTAACAGAATCATGCAACCATTGCCACAATCTAAATGTTGGGACATTTCCAACCCCTCCCCCTGCCCCCCACCCAGGAAACTTTGTGCCCAGTTGTAGTCACTCCCGTTTCTACCCCCAGCCATGGCCACCACTAGTCTAGTTTCTGTCTCTGTGGACTTGCCTTTCCTGGACATCTCATAAACGTGAATCGTACACCGTGTGGCCCTTTGTGTCTGACTTCTCACTGAGTGCTTGTCACCACGTCACTATACATCAGACTTCCCTGAGCCAAGTGGTTAAAGCATCAGTTTTGAGTCAGACCGATGGGGCTCCGCTTGTAACTCTGCAGCTTCCTGATCGTGTGACCTGTTTTTACGCCCGGCCCTTAGTACTGTGCCTGGCACGTCGCAGGCGCTCAGAAAGCCGTTGTGGAGTGGTGATCTAGAAGCCGCACAGCCATTCCTGATACTAAGACTGGGAAGGTGTTTCTCCCAGGGACGATTAAAAAGATGATCTTGCCCTCCAGTGAACAGTCACTTCAGCATCCTTCCTAGTTTGTGTCAGAGAGTAGTGTGGGAGCTCACCTTTGTCAAAGCAGTTCTCTGGTGGCAAAGTGGGGGAATCCAGGTTTGTGGTGGGTGGTGCCTCAGCTTCACCTAGCGGCAGGAGCAGATTTGAGTCCAGCTGAGGGGGTGCCCGAGACCCCGACCCCTTTGACGATCTTAGGAGAGGGGTTGGAGACCGTCTCCCCAGATGCACACACGCATGGTGATTTCCACTCAGCTTTGGGGGTTCCTCTGGCCCAGGCTCAGCAGCATCTCTGAATGAAAGGAGGGACGGACCACATGCGCATCACGACTGCTCGCCAAGGTCATGGTTGTCAGATGATGTTGAGTTCGGGGCAGGCTCACTGACTGAAGCTTGAATGTGACTCTGACGGTGACTGGAAAGGTTGCAAGTGAATGGAGTTGTGGTAGGTCAAGTCATTGGAATATGTTAGGGGCAATTACGCTTCAAAAATAGGAACAGAAAAATGTAGAAACCCGACAAAATATCTTTGAGCTTTTCAGAAGCATGGAAAATCTACGTTTAAGCTGCATTTCAGAAAGTTAATGTTGCTCCTTTCACACCGTTCCTCTTAGGGCACCATTCCCAAGCTCACAGCTAAATCCAACTGCCGCTATGAAATCGAGTGGATCACTGAGTATGCCTGCCACAGAGACTATCTGGAAAGCAAAACGTGCTCTCTGAGCAGCGAGCAGCATGACATCGCCATTGACCTCCAGCCGCTCAGCCAGAACGGAGGTGAGGGAGGGGGTGCCTTAGAAATAAGGCAGTGGGGGCGGGAATGCTAGCAGAGGGACCGAGTTAACCCCTTCCACTGGGGTGGGTGTTTCAGAAATACGGACTGAGCTTCCACTAACACAGTGCTGTAGCTTTGTAACACCTGTGGACGTAACAAAGCCTCTTCTTATTTACTCTCCTTTCTTTAGCTTCATACACTTCAGATGGAAAGGAATATGATTTTCATTTGAGTATCTGTGGAGAACCTGAATCCCAGTTCTGTAAGAAGAAAGGAGCTGCAGTTTGCCAGGAGAAAAAATCAGATACCACTCAAGTCAAAGTGGCGGGAAGATACCAGAATCAGAACCTCCGGTGTGTAAACAGCCTTCGTGTAATTTTCGAGTGCATTGTTATATATTCTTGGGAAACCTAACTGACTCCTCTCGTCGTCCTCCTCCTTCCGTTTTCCACACAGCACAGGAAAGTCACTAAGTCAGCATTCCTTATTATTTGACTTAGGCAAGTTGCCATTTGTCACTAAACAGCTGGATGTTTTCCGTGGCTTTACGATAAGAGTGCTTCTGTTAAAGCGGCTCACTTTATACTCTATTGTTTTGTCAGGAACTGTACTATGGGAAAGTTAATTAGTTTACAGTGGATATGGCTTTTGTCTTTTAAAATTAATGTTTCTGAGGAGTTTTGATTTTTCTCTGGCGGTTTGAGAATCTGAAACGCCATCAGAATTACATAAAAGTTCCAAGCGGCTAAAAAAACGCATTCAGTGCAATTCTTGTGACCTCTAGCTTGGTAGTAACCTTCACAAAAGTGTTATGAAAATGTAGTTCTCTGAAAATAAGTATTGTCCAGGATTGCTTGGGTAAAATTGTGTGTATGGCAGTTGCTCACAGCAAAGCCTTCAGTGCTTGCTTTCAGCCAGTTATTACTTTAAAGTAAGAGGACGACAAGCCCGTCCATTTGGAACTCATTTCCTTTAGACACTTTCCCCAGCTGGCGCGAGAGCTTGCTGTTTTATGTCAGTCCTGATTTGTTGATGGTATACAAAAGGTTTAATATAGAAAAATTTAAAAATTCAGGTTTCTTTCTTAGTTCTACCAAACCTGTCTATGTATGTTACAAAAAAAAAAATCTAGATACTCTGACGGAGACCTCACCTTGATCTACTTCGGAGGCGATGAATGCAGCTCCGGCTTTCAGCGGATGAGCGTCATAAACTTTGAGTGCAATAAAACTGCAGGTGAGTGTTCCCTGGGGTTCAATCCACGCTCTTCGCATCAATGGGCGCGTGTGCTGAATGGAGCAATCAGACGTCCTCCTTCAGACGTGACCACTTCCAGTCCCCAGACTAGGTTTTTCTGTTAAGCGAGTAGGAGTACCCTCCCCCCGGCCCCCGCCAACGACACACGCATCCTGTTTCCATTTTCTTCTGCTCCCTGTGTTTGTTTTGGGAAGGGCCCAGCCCCGGACTTGCTGGGAAAGGGTTTCTGTCTTGAGTTCTGGCTCACACCGGAGCGTGTACAGATCCAGCAAGGTGGGTTCGCTCGCCAGTTTCGGATGGGTCACTCAACAGCTCTTCTTTCCTGAAGTAAATTTCAAGATGACCCTTTTTGCAAATGGTCGTTCTGCAGGAGAGGCTGGATTTTGGGATCGCAAGAGGTCACAGGGCGAGTTTAAGTGGAACGATTGGGTTTTCTGAGGGATTAGGAGAAGCTTCCTTGAAGTCGTGATGGCACTGGCATTTCAAAAAGCCGTGCTGCTATTCGTATCTTGACGATCCTAGACACGGTTTGCGTCTGTAGAGAGGCGATGAGATCTCATCATCAACAGAGAGCTGTCCTGTCAATTGACCCCCAAGCTGTGACCCCAGGTGCTGCACAGGCCAGCCAAGCCTCAGCACAGAGCTCTGGTCCTGGAGCCGGCTGGTTCCAGCCCCATCTGTGTGCAGCCAGCACAAGCACACACAGCTGCCCCACCCCTGAGGGTCCTCCTGGCCCTTCCTTCTGTTTGTTTTGTGTGTTTCTATGGCAGAGCTTTTGACCAGTCGGTTATGGGGCAGGTTCCTACGTGGTTCACCGCGGGGTCTGGGAGAGAGGCAGCTGCGCATGATGTGAACCGGGCTCCAGAAGCTCGTGTCTGTGCCACTGAAAGAGGTCAGGAGGGCTTGTGATCAGTACCGAGCTCTATAAGCTGCCTAGAGAGCAAGCAGAGAAGGAGCCTGGGGTCAAGCAGTTGCAAGCCTTTCAATCAACACACCCACCTTACTCCTCTTGTCCTGCCCTCGCTCTCCATTGTCCACGGGCTCCGTGGTTGCCCATCTGCCCTCCACACTCCTCCACCCGCTCTAGACTTACACTGGAATCTGTTTGCTGGCCCGTTTGATAACTTTCATGTTTTCAGTTGATTCTTCCAACACACGTTTTATTAGTACCTATTCACTCAGACCCTGCGAGGCCTCAGCATGCTATGATGACTGAGAGCTCTCAAAGCTGGAAGCAGAGAGAGAGAGAAAAAAGGAAAATGATGATGGTAGAGCTGGGTAGTGCCGGCTGGATGAGATGAGAGCTGCCGGTCCGTACTGTCGGCCGGTACTTCATCAGGAGGGAGGCACCCAGGTCAGTGGTCTGGGGTCTGGGTAGCCATGAGGATCAAGGCACTTCAGAAAGAAGGAGATGGTGTTTGAGTGAACCCTGCGGGGTGATAGGAGGAAGCCAGGCGCAGAAGTAGGGTGGCTGTGGGGACTGCTCTGTGTGGCAGAGGGAGCAGCTTATGCAAAGGCAGGAATTTGGGTAGCTATGAGCAGGTCAGAGCTGCGTATTCAGAACGTGGCTAAAGGTGACCCTAGAAAGGAGAGTGGAGCAGTATCACGAAGACTTTGTATGTCCTGCAGAGGAGTTGGACTTTATCTAGAAATTAGTGTGAAGTCCCAAGGACTCAAAGCTGGGGGGTGACATGAATCTGATTCGGGTGTGGCCTCTGGATGCATCTCCCATCTGGCTCGAATGCCTCACTGCCTGCCCCAGATTCTGCATCTTTCTTCCCATCAGGCTCATCTCTTCCAAGCTTTTAGGAGACTTTCTCTCAATTAGACTCTCTGTCCCTGGGAAATGCAGCCTCCTTCTTCTTCCACGTCCCCAGACCTCCAGGCACGTGGGACTGCCCGCCCCGTCCCCAGCTGGGTCTCCTGGGCTCCCCTGCTGGCTGGGCTGCTCTGCTGTCCGGCGACTTCTGTCGGCCAAGTCTCCCGGTGACCTTGTCATTACCTCTTTGGCCCTGTTCTGCTCTGGGCTTTTTATAAATGACTTGGCCGAGATCTTTGAGAGCGCACTGATCTCATTTGGGCTCGCTGGGAAGATAGAATAATGATCCAGAAAGATCCCAGCAGACGAGGAGGAGGTGGAGAAGGGCGTGTAGTCAGGGACTTGGGGAAGAGGTGTGGGCATCCGAGAGCTGTGGCGGAAAGCTGAAGCCCAAGTGAGTGAGGCTTGAAGAATACTACAGGCTGTTGTTTTTCCTCTTTTACTGTTTATTATAAAAATTTTTCGAGCATGTAAGTAGAAAGAATATTATAATGAAAATTCGTATGCCTGCCACTCAACGTTTAACAGTCATCAGTGTTTTGCCAAAGTCATTCCGTATAAACCACATGTCACTGATGGATCATAATGCTCCATCCCAACTCTGAGAGAGGGCATTCCTTCACATGACCTCAGAGTCGTTATCAGACCTAACAAAATTAACAAGCATGCCCTCATACCGAAAACTCATTGGCTTACTAGGCAGATTTCACCATGATTGTGACGAGGAGACCAGACAGAGAGGTGTTAGATGTTTTGTGGGAGATTTTGAGCCTGCTCTAGGGCTGGAATTGGGTTATAAAATATTTAAGACTCCTTCCAGCTCTGTGATTCAGAGCAACCTGTATGTCCTAGACCCTATATCCTGTATGTACTATAAAATTGTTTCATTATTACTTTGTTCGAGTTTAAATTTAGAGTCTTTAGAGAAAAACCCCTTGGTGGACTGTGTTTATTGGATAAATGTAATAATGTATTTTTGCATGTGAATGGGTGTTAATTGGCTGTGTACTATAATGAAATGTGGTTTATAGTTTAACTTGGATCTCCAGGAATTATTTATGCTTATGAATCTAGAATTCATGCATTTTCAAGACACTAAGATGCATAAATTTATTCTTTTAGCTATAATACTTTTTTTTTACCACTTGTTTCAATAATTTACATCTAGTTTGCAGTAATGTGATACCTTATTAATGGTGATCCTGTCAAATAAGGATCATTTTGGGGGAAGAGTAATATATCAGGATAGGCTAATACAAAACTATCCTCAAATTTAAGTGGCTCGTTACGTTAAAGTTTGATTTCCTTTAGTTCAGTGTAGGTCACTAAAGGGGCTGGAGGTGGGGGCTCTGCCCCAAGTGGTCATTTGGGGAGCTTTTGCACTTTCCATCTTGTGTTGCTGCCACTTGTAGACTTGGGCTCCAAGGATGCTGCAGAATGGGAACTGCAGTTTTTTGTTAATGAGCCAGGACGAAGTGGTACGGCCCACCCCTCAAAGGCAGGGAAGAGAGGGAAGATTAAACCAGTTTGGTGAGTCTGTAGCCTTATCTTTGCCGCGGAGCAGTAGAGGAGCCCCGGTGCTGCTGCCTGCTACTTAGGCAGAGAGCTCCTTAGTTCCAGTGGAAAACTCCACTTGCCCTTCAGCTGGTCATGGGATCCAAATACCGTGAGGCCCCGTAAAGGGGCGTGCTGGGGAGTGAACCGTGGAGGCTGGGGAGCCAGGACGGAGCTTTCAGGCTTGTGTGATTAATGGGGAGGTTGCGGAAGGCTCCCACTAATCATTCTGATGGATGGAAACTCTAAGAGGCCCCAGGCATAGTAGTCCGGAAGGCAGAGCCCATTGTGCCTAAAAACAAATAAACAAATGTGGTTTGCTAGGGGGGCCATAGCTTACTGAGCTCCTGCAATTCTTTGAGGAATTAAATAAGAATACAGGTAAGATGCATGCCAATGGTTATTTAAAACGGACTCTCCCTGCAGGTCATTTGTAAGTTTCAGATGCAAACCAGCTCCGAAGTAGTGATGGGTGCTAGAAACCATTCATAGTATTATTTAATCTTTTGTAAGCTTATCTGGTAAAAGAAAATGCAGTGAATGCTTCAAGTTTGCGGAAACACGGATCTTACAAGTTCGTGGAAAAAGACACTTTTTCCAAATACTCAAGTAGGAATCCAGTAGGAGTAAACTTCATGTAAATCATGTGGGTGGAGTGAGAAGAGGCAAGTGAGTGTCGCTGCTCAGCCAGGAGTCCATGGGGAGGACGCAGGGGACCCAGCTAGAGGGGGTAGGCATTTGGGGGCACTGCTTCCTGAAGAGAACGGCTTAAAGAACGTACTTAAAAAAAAAAAACGAAAAAGAAAGAAGGAAAAACCCACAGTAGTGTAGAGAAGTATTGCCTTGTGGTTTTGAGCCTGGCTCTGGGGCCAGACTGTCTGAGTTTGATTCTTGGCTCCTCTGCTTTCTAGCTATGGAACCGTAGGCGATGTATTTGGTCCCCCTACACCTGCAAAATGGGGCTAAAATTGTGCCTGTGCCGTAGGGTTGTTAGGATTCAACACACCCTCGTATATCAAGTCCTTAACCCAGAGCCTGTTTTCTGCAGCCAGCCCCCGTGTGACACTTAAGATGCTTGTATAGTGCCGGGCTCAGACTGTGCTCAGCATAGACTAGCCGCTGTTGCTCGTATTATAATTATAATGTTTATAATATTAACAATTTAATAGAAATTGCAATTGAAACATCATTTGCCCTTGGTACAAAATATTATTTCCGTTTGCTTGAGAACATTGCGCACTCCAGGGCATCAAACATCAAGAAAGGCAGATCGTGTAGGAAGTCCAGAGGAGAATTATTAAACCATCACGGGGTGGAAAACAGAGCTTTGTGCCAGCGGTCCACCAGCTTGGAACGGCAAGGGGATAGTATTTCTAGTAAGGGAAAAATCAACAGTTTGCTGAATCTGAGGCTACATGGACTGGGGAAGTGGCCCATGAGGAGCTGGCTCCCAGACTAGAGCTGAACTGTCAGCGCTCACAATCGGGAAACCTGTGGGGCTCCCGTGAGGCAGTGGGCGAGGAGACTTGGTTTGAGTAGGGTGTTAGAGACACGCACCGATGAAGTCCCGAGGAGCAAGGAGGCTGGCACTTTCTAGACATAGGCCTCTAACTTTGTGAGGTTGTCTAGACCTCAGCCGGCGTCCAGTGGAGCAGGGCGGAGTCTCAGGGTCTGATGTTGCGCACAGTGACAGCATCAAGCCGACGGCACTCCTGGACCTGGAGCTCTGGTCTTTGCCCTCCTTTTGCTGAATCCCTGGTCTGACCCAGAGAATGTTCTTGAGCCTGTTGGAGGCTGACCACAGCCCGTGAGCAGCAGAGCCCTGCCTGGTGACTCACACATTCCTCGTTAGCACTCCTTTCGTGTCCCCTGGAACCTGTTGTAAACAGCCCTATGGCTTATGGAGACTGTCCTCCTAGGATGAAAGGGACGCAGGCCTGCCATCAAGGGGTTTACGATTGCCTGAAACTCAACAGCAGCCGCTGTAACCTCTGACCCCTCTGATCTCTGGGGTTTGGGACTTGAGTTTGCACAGTTAGCATGGGTGTCCTATTTGCTATTTCTTCTCTTGCTCCTTTGACATTCCTGGGTTTCGCTCACACAAGGGAGTGTTATTTTCCTTTTCGAATTGCACAGGTAACGATGGGAAAGGAGCTCCTGTGTTCACGGGCGAGGTCGATTGCACCTACTTCTTCACGTGGGACACGGTGTATGCCTGTGTGAAAGAGAAGGAAGACCTCCTCTGCAGCGTCAGTGACGGGGAGAAGCGGTACGACCTGTCCGCTCTGGCCCGGCACTCAGGTGGGTCTCAGTCAGCGGGACGTTCTCTTGCCTCTTTCCCGGTGAATGCGTTTGGAGATGCTGTTGCGATTTTTTTTTTAATTGTCAACTGATTGTATGGCAGCCTTTTCCCCCCTTCTCATGTGTCAACATGAATTATTAGAAATGACACTGAATTAGGAGGCAAAATATCTGACTTTCAGGTTGGCATTACCGTTTTCTGTTTGGGATACGTGGCTAATCTTATCATAATTTAGTAAAAACTGCCAAGTGCCAGGCCTGTGCTTTGTGATTAGAAACTTTTTTTAAAATTTAAACTCTTGCTGCCAAGAGAGTAGGTCTTAAAAGTTCTCGTCTCACACACAAATTTGTCACTGTGTGGCGACGGATGTTTACTAAACTAATTCTGGTAATCATTTTGTAGTGTAGCCATATGTCAAATCATTATAGTACACATAAAACTCATACAATGTATGTGTCACTTATATCTCAATAAAAAATATTTAAACTCTTACAATAGTGTTCAAGTAGGCAGTGTTCCTGCTTAAGCCGTGGGCTGCCAGGCCCAGAGGATTGAATACTTGCTGTGGAGGTTGGTGGGCTCAGTGCGTGCATTTGATCCCCTGCTTTCTCCTTTTGTCTCACGGCCTCTTCTCCCATCTCTAAAATGAGATCGGCATTCCCTGTTCAGCCTCCGATTCTTTTGTGAGGCTGAGAGGGGAGGATGGAAGTGGGAGCCCTTGGGACGTGCGTCGCAGTGTCGGTGTGAGGTGGGGCTGTCGCTGAGGTCTGGCTCACGGTGAGGACCTGCCCAGGGGAATGTGTTCCTTACCAATAAGTGCTGGTTGAGCCTTTGTTATGTGGAGGAGCCTGGCTAGGTGCTGAGGATACTGGCGCAAACCCGAGGGAGCCCACCTCTGCCCCGTGGGCCTCAGAACTCAGCGGGGGGCAGAGAAGACTGAATAATGAGAATGGGGCTTCCAGCAGGGATAACCCAACCTAGTAGGGAAGTTTCTAGTTTCACCCTTTTAGCAGTCCTGGAATTAAGTATATATAGAAGCGCATTGTATCCATCAGTGGAGATAATGCCTAAGGCGGGGAGAATGACTTCCCTGAAGTCACAGAATTACCGCAGCCCTAGGAACGGTTGTGCCTGTGTTCTGAGTCCCGTCTGGTTGGGAAAATACAGTATTAGGAAGAGGAATTCCTCTCTGGAGCGTTGAGCGCTTTCCTCTGAACCCGGGCCCTCCGTTATAAATCCCGGATGAGTGAATGGCCTTGGAAGGCAGTTTGTGCTTCGGTCGTCTGGCCCCTTGGGGCTGTTGGGAATGACCCGTGGTTCAGTTCCGGTGGCTGTGTTTCCGCAGAGCGCAGAGAGCTCTCATCTCTGAGCAGAGGCTGGTTTGAGGACTGGGGTTGCCGCGGCACTGCGTTTACCTGAGCCAAGTGCCTCCCTTCTCAGGCCCCAGTTTTCCTACAGTAAACCAAGTGGTGGTATTAGATCCTTTTATTCGGCGGTTTTTTTTTAAGCATCACTATGTACACCATACAACCTAGGGTCCTGTGGCAGCGAGCAGCGTGCCCCACACTCGGTCTGCTTGGCTGGGAGGGTGGTAGGATTCCCTTCACTGCACACGCCTTCTCCGTGGTCTGAGGAGGGTGCATTCCCGATGGTGTGATGTTCTGCCGGGCTGACCTCCTGATTTGCCGTTCGGTTTCTGAGTGTGTGCCTTGGGGCTTGGGAGAATGCTGCTGTTTAATTTTCTGCACCCCCTCCATTAAGCCTGCTCTTCTGAGGACGTGCTGGAAGTCACATAAATGCGAAGCCTCAGAATGTCGCTGGGCTTCTGTGCCTGCAGCCTGCCTGGGTCCAGAAACGTGAGTGCCTGAGGTCCAGCGGCCGCATGCTTATGAGTGTGACCTTTGGGCTTTTACACCTTCGGCTTAATCACCGTTTATGGTGTGACTCACGGAGAAATAATCACTGCCTTTTGGCTAAAAGAAGCTTTTTTTTTTTTTTTTTTTTTTTTGTTACAGAACCGGAACAGAATTGGGAAGCCGTGGACGGCAGCCAGAGGGAAACCCAAAAGAGGCATTTCTTCCTTAATGTCTGCCACAGAGTGCTCCAGGAAGGCAAGGCCAGAGGCTGTCCCCAGGACGCGGCCGTGTGCTCCGTGGGTGAGTCTGAGCGTCCGGGGGTGGCGGGGGGGGGGGGGGGCGTCTTCCTGAAGGCATGCGGACCTTATGCCGTGCCCACTTGGGAGGGAATGAGAAAATCTTCCTGTGGTTCATCTAAGCCTCTCTCTGGGTTCAGCATAGAACGGATGTTCAAGAAAGAAATCTGAGGATGCAAAGGCAGGGAACTGCGTGGTGCTCTCTGGACACTGTAGGACCTCCGGTCTCCTGCAGTGGCCAGAGCCTCTGACACCGGCTAACGCTGTGACTGGGAACAGAAGGAGCCGTGCTGGAAAATCCTCGATTACTCTTTTACTTTGTAACTTGAGGAATAACATTGCCAGTACTTGTATAAAACGGATTCTGATTTTTTTTTTTTAAAGTTTACTGCCTGGAATTGTCCAGAAGTTATGGCTTAGGGCGTGGACTCTCGTCCTGTAGCCTGCGTTGCACGGGGTTTGTACGTCTCAGTTTCCTTTTGTGGTGACTGCGCTGGTCCGGTGGCTGTCCTGCAGACTCCTCAGGTTGATAGCGATATTTAGCATGTTGGTTGTTGGTTGTCGCTTAAGATTCGCCTCAGAAACACAGGCTGTGAGAGTCGTTAGAATCTGTGACAAACATTAGGTCAGGTCTTGTGAACCCAGGTTGGATATTAGGAATGTTCTCAGCCTTCAGAATGGGTGCTGTGTCCACGCATGTCCTTGGCTTTATTGAAGAAGGACTTGGGACAAAATTCCAGGATTTTATAGTAAAAAGCCACTGAACCAAGACTTAAGTGGTCACCTGCTTGACTTGTTGGCTAGGTTTAGTTAGTTTCTGCTTTGGTCACGGGACAAACTCTGGCCCCCGGCTGTGCTTTCAAAAGACCTTACATCTCAGGGAGCTGAGGCCCCCCAAATGGGGGAGCAGTATTACCTTATGGGATGGCGTGACAGATGTGCTTATCTTTCTGCCTCTCGTGCCCATGGAGGACGTTGTTTATTGTTCTTGCACTTTCCTACCAAGCCTGAAGGTGACCTGGGGGTCCTCCGTATAGCTGCCACCACCTGGTCAAACGTGTCACTCAAGGAAAACCCATTGACCAATCCAGGGCAGGCTGGGCAGGCCGTAGAAGGGGCCACGGTGCACCTGCCGGGTTTCAGCTGATCTTTGTACCTCTTTGCCTGCATCA
The DNA here is from genome assembly GCF_037783145.1 of Equus przewalskii. Taxonomy (NCBI): domain Eukaryota; kingdom Metazoa; phylum Chordata; class Mammalia; order Perissodactyla; family Equidae; genus Equus; species Equus przewalskii. Next base: position 8,317,299 of record NC_091862.1, on the reverse strand, counting down.
TTATTATTTTTAGTCACGTTTCTTCTGTTTTTCCCCTTTCTTTCTCTCTTCCAGATAAGAATGGAAGTAAAAATCTGGGCAAATTCATTTCTTCTCCCACAAAAGAGAAAGGAAATATTCAGCTCTCTTACTCAGATGGTGATGATTGTGGTCCTGACGAGAAAATAAAAACAAACATAACACTTGTGTGCAAGCCAGGTAAAAATTTTTAAAAAAGGAAAAAGATGAAATGTGTTCGTGGCTTTTGCCAGGGGTCATCATTTTCTCTGTTTCTCACGGCCACTGCCAAGATGATGAAGTAGAAGGGGGTGGTGCCAAGCATTTCAGGTTCCAGATGTTTTTAGTGGTGGTCAGTTGGATTTGGTCCCCGGTCCCCCACCCAAAATCAAACCAGAAATGGAGAAACCACATGGTGTCCAAGGGAGTCATATAATTTTCCAGATGAGTTACAGGGCTCCACGGGCTTCCTCTTCCTCGGGACTGATAGCGAGTGATTGTGTGGGCTGCTGAATTTCCTCCGAAGGGGGAAAGTCATAAAGGGTTTAAAAATGTTGTCCTTGATCTCACCATTGAACACAATACTCCTCTTCACTGACCCTTATTTATAGGTTTACATTGTTTTCACAGGGTCAACATCTATTTGAGTTCACGTATTTTATGTTCCTCAAAACATATTTTGTAAATACTTGTCGACATTTCAGTCATATTTATAAATTTTAGGGACTTCCTGGTTGATAATGGCTTGGTTTTACTATTTTAAAACATTTCCCCCATTGTTGGATTGATTGCATGTTTCCAGTCGGTAATTGTGCTGTTACCTATACTCTCTCCACCTTCTGTTGAAATATTTCCTTTGGATAAATTCCCAGCTAGGGGATAAGGTCAAGGGTTAGGACTATTACTTTTTTTTTTTTTGAGGAAGATTAGCCCTGAGATAACATCCGCTGCCAGTCTTCCTCTTTTTGCTGAGGAAGACTGGCCCTGAACCAACATCCGTGCCCGTCTTCCTCTACTTTATATGTGGGACGCCTGCCACAGCATGGCTTGATGAGCGGTGTGTAGGTCCGCACCCAGGATCTGAACTGGCGAATCCTGGGCCGCCGAAGCAGAACATGTGAACTTAACCACTGTGCCACCGGGCCAGCCCCAGGACTCTTTTTTTTTTTAATTGTGGTAAAATAGAATATAAAATTTACCACTTTTAAGAAACTGTAGTAAGATACGTAGAACATGAAATTCACCATTTTAACTCTTTTTCAGTGTACAGCTCGGTGGCATTAAGTACATTTATATTGTTGTGCAACCGTCACCACCATCTGTCTCCAGGACTTTTTCATCATCCCGGATTGAAACGCTGTGCCCACGGCACACTCCCCCTTCTCTCCCCCAGCCCCTGGAACCACCCTTCTTTCTGCCTCTGAGTCTGACCACTGCAGGAACCTCGAATAAGTGGAATCATGCAGTATTTGTAGGACTATTTTTAGAATAAGGGAAGATTTCCAGGAACGATTAGCGATAGCTCTTTCTTCCCCCTTGACAGGTGATCTGGAAAGTGCTCCGGTGCTGAGATCTTCTGCCGAGAATGGCTGCCTCTATGAGTTTGAGTGGCACACAGCTGCTGCGTGCGTGCTGTCTAAGACGGAGGGAGACAACTGCACCGTCTTTGACTCCCAGGCAGGTGTGTGTCCCAGCAGCAAATTGCTGGTTTTGTGTCCCCTGGAACTGCTTAGGTTTTTGGTTTTCTTCTTCAATATTTTTTATGAGTCTTTTAGAGAGAACCTGCTTTAGAATTATATTGATACTGTTTGACCAAAATTCTGAAAATCTGATGTTTGGGGCTTAGTTGAGATAATGAACAGCCTGTCTTCAATTTATGGTTGGGGTAGGTCTGCTGGATGCAAAAACCTGAGGGTCACAAGAAAGTAAATCATGTTGGGAAAAAAGGCTTTTTGCCTGAGTTTCTGGCCAAGAAACCCACCCGAGAGAGACTTTTCAAGAAGTCATTGTATTGTGGTCATCCTGCTTGGAACTCGCTGGTTGTTTATCCAGCCAGCGATTATGGGCTTTGAATGGGTTTTTAAGTAAACGCAGTAAAATGGGAATGGTGGTGGTGAGTCTGTCTCTGAGGGAAGCGTGAGTAATTGTGGTTCTGGGGCCAACGGGAAAGGCGTCTTTTCTGCCTTTTTGTGTCTCCCTGCCTTTGGGCACTTTCTGGAAGAATCTTCACTGGTGTCACCCCCTTTTCCTTGTGGTCTGACTGACCTTCCATCCTTGGACTGTTTCCACTCTTCCTTAGGGTTTTCTTTTGATTTGTCACCTCTCACAAAGAAAAACGGCGACTACAAAGTCGAAACAGAGAAGTACGACTTTTACATAAATGTTTGTGGTGCGGTGTCCACGGCCTCCTGTCAGCCGACCGCGGGAGCATGCCAGGTGGCCAAAAGGCAAGTCACGGTTTTCAGTTGTGGGTTTGTCCTTTGTATCTTGTGCTGACAGATACTTCATTCAGGAATAAGCGTGTTCCCTTTTAACATCATTGTTTTGCAAGGAGCATTTAAACGCCAAGAGACCTGGCTTAAAAACCGGAGGATGCTGGGAGGTTAATTCCCAGAGAAGGAGCAGGCCACGCCCTTGGAAAAGAAGAGTGGATTTACCTAATGCCCTACGTCTGCGTCCTTTGCACTTCTGAGTTGTTAGCTATTTGTGTAAATGTTTCTCTGTTCGGTGCAGTGTTAGTTCAAAGGAAGTCAGTTGCACCTTAAACCCACTGTTCTGAGAATGGATTTGGGACCGGTGTGGAGTAGGGCTGTTCCCTTACCCCCACTGCAGTTGGGAATCCTAACTCAGGAGCAAGGTGATCTGCAGCCCTGGGTCCTGGTCATTGTCCCTCCCCCACCCCTCCTTGGCCCGTCCCTGAATGTCACAGCATTGCAGCGCGTCTGGTCTTGGCATCTTTTCTGAGAGACATTTGTTTGTTTATTCCAGTGATAAGAAGTCTTGGAACTTGGGACTGAGTAACGCTAAGCTTTCCTATTACGATGGAATGATCCAGTTGAACTACAGGGATGGGACGCCTTATAACAACGAAAAGCACACACCAAGAGCTACACTGATCACCTTTCTGTGTGACCGAGATGCAGGAATCGGCGTCCCTGAGTATCAGGTGGGAATGGCCATGTGCACACGTGTGCGCCTTGCACTGACCAGGGCAAAGAGGGAGGGAACATCAGTTTCGTAAAGGCAGGGAAAAGAAAAAGGGGTTATGGCTCGGCTCATGGCTTTGCTAAGTGAGACAAGGTTCTAACCACTGGGTGTTGGCTGGGGGTGCACCGTTGGTCAGGTCCTCTGGCTCCCCAAGGCTTATCCAGGAGCCATCGTGGGCCCTTGATTTAGAAGCAGATCTTTGATTAGTGTGGTTCCCCAGCCACATCAGCATCTCCTGTGATTTGAAGTACTCCTTTCTGATTGGCCAGGGTCCACAGGCGGTATTCATCTTCTGAGCTGACTATTCAAGGGGCCATACACCTCAGTGATAGCCCACAGCCCTGTTGGTTTGTGGTAGAAAACACACAAAAGCAGCAGAAATCATCCCTCATTCCCACTTAACAGAGGGATTGATATCCGTCTAGATTTCCATCTTGAATTATTACAGCACGGTCTTCCTTTTAATAAAACGAAAGGAGGTGGACAAAGTCAACTTCCTTTCATAGCGTTTTTATTTACAAAAAGTGCCCCTGTCGTCCTTCTAACGCTGGCTTTGCCTATCGTTTCCCTTGGTCTTTGCCCTCCCTCCCATTTCTCACCACACCGTGTGATTAGGAAGAGGATAACTCGACCTACAACTTCCGGTGGTATACCAGTTACGCCTGCCCCGAGGAACCGCTGGAGTGCGTGGTGACCGACCCGTCCACGCTGGAGCAGTACGATCTCTCCAGGTGAGGCGGGGGTCCTCTCGTGCTGAGGTTGTTCAGGTTTTGCTGGTGAGCATGTAACTGAGCCAGTGATAGGGAGTCATGCTAGTTCTGGGGTGCAGGACCAAGACGGGGAGTCTTAAGCAGAATGGATTCAAATAATGGTCTGCTGGCCTTTGCGATGTCAACCAGCCTTTGCCACAGCAAAGGTTCAGTCTTTAGCTGCATCGTCTGAAATGATGCTTGTCATTACCGTGGTGGGGGAGCCATTGACGCCTGTCAATATAGAGGTGGGGGAGCCGTTCGAGGTCTGCTGAACACCGAGTTTAGTGAAGGTTAAGTGCACTCGTGGGCGTCATGAGTCATGGTGAGCTGGCTGCTGCAGTTTGGTTGGTAGGGTGTGTTTCATTGTACGTTTCTCTGCTTAGAAATGAACTGTCAGACTGAAATCTGTGAGCATGAAAGGCATCCCTTTTGCTTTGAAATTTTAGTCTAGCAAAGTCGGAAGGCAGTCTCGGAGGGAACTGGTATGCCATGGACAATGCAGGCGAACGCAGCACGTGGAGGAAATATTACATAAACGTGTGTCGGCCCCTGAAGCCGGTGCCTGGCTGCGATCGATACGCGTCGGCTTGCCAGATGAGATATGACAACCGTCAAGTGAGTCTGTCTCCCCCGGTCGTCTCCTCCTCCTTCCTGAGCACGTGACTCAGTGGGTGGAGGGGGTTATTTTGGGGCTCCGAGATTGAAGTAGGCCTGGCTGCTGCAGAGAAGCCCTCAGTGTAAGCTCATCTGCCCCAATAGATGAAATCGTACTTGATTCAGTGTTCTGATTTAAAACTTAAAAAAATGCCTTGGTGCTGATGACCTTTAGTCACAGGATGGGGCAGAGGAAGCTCCCAGCGGTGTGTCTAGCCTGAATTCAGAAGCATCTTTGAGTGGTCAGCAGACACCTGTAAAGAATAGTTTTTGCTTCCGAAAGCTCTTGCTTCTGGCTAATTAGGGGGGGAACTGGCTTGGGAGAGTTGCTGTGGGTGAGCTAGAGCCACGAGTTGGCTTTCAGTTGGGCACCAAGCTGCGTTTCATCATCCCATCGCGTGCACTTATGCCAGAACCTTGGTGTGTTTGCTTGTGCTCGATGTACGTGGTGAATCCTAAAATAAAGATGTATGTGTGTGTCTTTAAAAATAACGCATCAGTGCCACAACTTAGAAGGACCCACAACTAAAAATACACAACTATGTACCTGGGGGTTTTGGGGAGGAAAAAAAAAAAAGTAGCATGTCAGGAATGTGCTTTTCCTGGCATATGTAACGGGGTGGCTTGGGGTGTTTTAAAGGAAGCTGGTGAGTGAACCTGAGTGGTTAAGAGTTAGGTTCCCTGTTTTGTGTATGGGTGCATGTGTGTGTGTGTTGTTTGTTGTAGCAGATGCCTCAAAATACAGTCAATCCTCATTTTTCATGGGTTCTGCATTTACGAATTCACCTACTCTTTGGCGTTTATTTGTAGCCCCAAATCAGTACTCGCAGTGCTTTCAGTCATTTGTGGACCTGCGCAGAGCCGCCTGACACGGATGTTCCCCGTTGAGGTGGAAAGAGGCGATGCTCTGCATTCTTGACTCAGCTCGGCTTACTGAGATGACCAGAGGATGGGCACTGGAGGGGGCAGAGCCGTGCTCCTGGCTCCAGGCCCGGTGGACAGGGTTGGAGTCCCATCTTTGGCGCCTGTTGTTAACGAGGTGGCCTTGGACAAGTCGCTTAGCGCATCTGAACCTCGTTTTCCATTTTGTTAAATAGAGAAAGTAGAATCTACCAGCATGAGTTGTCTTTAGGATTTAAGATCATAAGCTGTGTGAAATATGCGTATATATGGGTACATATTTCCCTGAGGAATGAGGTTCATTGTTTCCTAACGGAGTGTTCGGGGCAACATTGTAGACCGCAGCTGCCACGAGTAAATGAGAATCCACAGTATCTGTGAAGAAGTCAGTTGGTTTCTCTTGAGAAGGAAAGCCTGATGGACATGTTCGTTGGCAGGGTATGTTTTCTGAGGCCGTCTCCATCAGTAACTTGGGAGTTGCAAAGACGGGCCCCACGGTGGAGGACAGCGGCAGCCTCCTTTTGGAGTATGTGAACGGCTCCGTTTGCACCACCAGTGACGGGAGACGGACCAACTACACCACCAGGATCCATCTCGTCTGTTCCCGGGGCAGCCTGGTAAGGCGCTGGGGGGGTGGGGTGGAGGAGTTAGCTTGCTCTTCATCCTGCTTCAGGTCAGCCTGTGAGAGAACGTGGGGAGGCAGGGAGGGAGCCTGGCAGTGGTGCTTTGATGGCTGTGGTTTCTGAAGTGTGAGCCTCATCTCGCTGCTGGAAGGCGACACATGCTGTGTGGTGTTCTGAAGACTTGAGTTTTCGCTCTGAGTTGTACATACACCCACCTGCCTGTTAGTTCTTGCGAGCTGGTGATCTGAGGATCATGGCGGCGGAACTAGTCTTAGAGATGGTTTGTTTCAAACCCCAAAGTTCCCAGATGAGGAAACGGAGGCTTCGTGCAGCTCAGGCCCGGGGACGAACAGTGAGGGACATGTGCGTGATTCAGTGGCAAAGCAGGAATGCCGAATTAACGCTGGGAAATGGAGAAGGTGCTGGAGGTTTCTTTTGACCCTGAGTCCTTAGCCAGGGCAGAATAGAAGAGAAAACTGCAAATAAAAGTACTTTGGGGTCATTCTGTATGATCCCAATTGCTTTTTAAAAAAATGGGTAAAAAAAAAAGTTTTACCATTTTAATCACTTTTTGGTACAGTTTAGCCGCAGCATTAAGTACATCCACAATGTTGTGCACCCGTCACTGGTATGCATTTCCAGGACTTTGTCATCCCAAACCCAATCCCTTTTTTCCCTGGAATTTTATGTTTATACCTAAGTCATGTGTTTTTTGAATAATTGCTAAAGTGGTAGATAAGTGCAGAGTGGAGATAACTGGAATCTGTGTTTATTATCCAATTATTTAAAAGTACACTTTTTAAGAGTCTGTTACAGCTTCCTCTAGCTTCATTGAAATGACCTAGCAAAATGCATTCACTCGTCTCAGCGGTCCGGTGGCCTTTGTCACGTACATGCTGGTCGTCTTGCAGACCCTAAATTCTCTTTGTTGTTTGCCAAGACAGAATTTTTTCCAAGAGATAATTTCTTTACAGTTCAAGAAGGTCTCTCTGATAAGAAAAAGAAATTACCAGCTGGCTGAGCCTGGGTGGGTCTGTGTTGTGCAAGGAAGGGTTTATAAGGCTGTAAACACGCACTTCTGGATTAGTCTGAGCTTGGGTTCCCGTTTTCTTCCCACAGTCTCAGGAAGGAATCCTAGTTGCCCAGCCCGGCCCTCGCCGCCTCCTGGGTGCGTCTGGGTGCGTCTGGGCACGTCTGGGCACGTCTGGGCACGTCTGGACACGTCTGTGTGTCCCCTCCTTGGAGCCTGGCCCCTGGGCCTCCCCTTCCCCTCTCTGGTTCTTGTTGCTGTGGAGATCCTGGACAATTCCAGGAAGTTCGCCTGGAGCCTTAGTTTTTCAGCTTTCCTGTAACACCTCGTTTGGACAGTGTTTTTCAGTTTTCAGGGCATTTTCACAGTGCCTCTGTGTCTCTCGGCGCTTGTGCAGGGGCTGCTCCGTTACCGTGGGCCCAGCAGATACTCATTGAATAAAGAAGGTCACGTCCATGGAGGGTTCTGCACGTCACAGAACTCTTCACGGTTAGAGCTGTTACTCTGAACATCCGTGTTGTGAAGCAGAAGGGTCAGATGTGTTGATTTTGCTGTTGCAGATGCTGAGGCTGAGAGGGTGGGGGACCTCCAGGTCAGAGGGCGCCTGATGGGTAAGGTGTGGTCTTGGGGTCAGATGAGGGGTCGGTCACCTGTGAGCCTGGACAGATGGCTTCACTTCTCTGTCCCTCAGTTTCCTCATCTGGTTCCGGATGGTGGGTAATTATGGCACCTGGCTCGGGTCAATGTGAGGTTCAGTTGAGAACGCTAATAAAACTCTCAGTGCAGGGCCTGGTGTGTGATAAACACCCCTGACACAGAGCTGCCCATACTGCTTGAGGTGGTGCTCTCACAGGAGGGAGGGTGGCTCATGTTGTGGGCACTTTTTATAGAAACACACCCGGAAAATCACACAGATGATGAATCACTGACAGCTGGATGGATTTTCACAAATTGAACAGACCCGTGTAACCAGACCCCACATCCAGAAACAGAACACTAGCGGCACCCAGAAGCGCCTCTCTGCCCCCTGCTGGTCATTTCTCAACCCCTGTCCTGATCTCTGATCACACAGATCAATTTTGCCTACTTTTGCTGCTGTAGCCTTTTGTGTTTGGCTTCTGGCATGCTGCACTCGGGGTGTAGAGCGTTTTTAAAAGCGTGGGCGTGGACTCCAACCTAGGTTTGCCTAAGTCTGCCATTTAATGCTGGTGTGATCTCAGGTACATTTGTTAGCATCTGAGCACGAGAGGTAATGTCTCCTTAATAGGAATAATGAGGACGTGAAGTTGTAATTAGATCATGCACATTAAGTCCCCAGCCTACCCCTGGCACAGAGTAAATGTTGAGTAGGTTTTAGCTGTTTTTATGTATCAGGTTAGAATTCTTCTATTTAGAGCGTTTCATTTTCTTACATTGACGGTTACCCTGGATTTCACCTTTCAGAATACCCATCCCATATTTTCTCTCAATTGGGAGTGTGTGGTCAGTTTCCTGTGGAATACGGAGGCTGCCTGTCCCATCCGGATGATGACAGACTCAGACCAGGTACGTCTGCTGTCCCGGGCCTCTCGCCCAGCGGCCCCTGGACAGTCCCACCCAGGCGTCTGGCTCTGTACTCAGCCCCTTCCTCCTGCTTCTAAATCTGTCACCAGTGTCCCCATTTCCTCCTGCATTCCTGGCTCCTGGATCCTGGGATAAGAACCTAGACCCTCAATTTTACACTTGTTAGCTGCAGATTCCTTCCTTTTTCTCCACGCCACTGTTCTTTTGATGCAGCTGTGGCACCCCAGTGGGCTCTGGGCTTCTCTGTCACCCCAGAGAACTGGTTGGTTACTATGGCACTCCAGCACCTAAAACATTTCAGTGCCCTGTCCTCTGTAGGGTATAGTTCACCTGCTGTAATGTGTCATCATCTATAGGATACAGCCCATCTGTTTTAATGTACCATCATCTATAGGGTCCAGCCCGTCTGTTGTGTATGTCATTATCTACAGGATACAGCCTGGATGATTTAATGTGATGTTGTCTGTAGGATACACCCTATATGTTTTAAGGTGGTAGTCAAGGTTTTACTGCTCTGGTTGCAGCCACATTCCTCCCGTCTGTCCTCCCTCAGCCATGTGCCCACCACAGCTTGGGCTCACCCCGCTCTCTCCCTTGGTGCATGCTCTTGCCCTTGGGAGCACCGTCTCCTGCAGAGCCCAGCAGCAGGCGGCTTGCTGTTTTCATAGCACTGGGTATTTTTTTTACAATGGGACGTAGTTCCCTCCCTGCCTTTATTGAGTCTCCGTTAGGCGTCAGACCCTTTGACAGCAGACCAGGCTCACCCACAGGGTTCTGGGCGCGTGGGTGGCCGAGGAGGGTGGGGATGCTGCACCCCGTCCACGGTCAGTGCTTTCTGGGGCTGTGGCTGCTGCTCCATTCCCTGCACGTGGTGGACGAGGAAGAAAAAAGACCCAGGGAGGAGAGGGTTCATTACTCGCAGAAGAGGAGCCGAGACAGAGAGGTACTTTGTCCTTCCTCCTGTTGTTGCCTTTAGGTGAAAAATTGAGACAGAGAACAGAACACTTCAACTTCAAGTTGATTTTTTTTAAAAAAATTATTTTTTGAGTCTCTTGTGGTTCTTGTGTGCCCTTGGGGTGGGCAGTGGTCTTCTTAAGTAAGTAGAGTGGCCTCAAGAGCTTTCTGATGAGTTTAATACCGCTGAGCCAGTGTCACACTTGGGCACGCTTCAGATTGCATGTCCGAAGGGGCTGGGGAGTACACGGCGCTGCTTTTCTGATAGGGTGTAACGTCTGTGGGGGAGCTCACGGTTTTGTCAAGTCCACACGTGCGGGTTTTGGAGGCGCCCTGTGTGTGCTGTGTTCTCGTGGAGTTGTGTGAATGTGTCTCTGTTCCCTCTTGTTCCTCCAGGCCTGCTCCATAAGGGATCCCAACAGTGGGTTTGTGTTTGATCTTAACCCCCTGAATAGTTCCCAAGGATACATCCTGCACTCTGGCATTGGGAAGACTTTTATGGTAAGAGTTACACGATGGATTCCAATTTGCTTTGAAACGAGGATAGAGTGCATTCAAGTTGCCTGCAGCTGGTGACTGGGGAGGCAGGTGTCCTCAGGAATTGCCCAGGGTGCTGTGATGGCGGCTCTCACCCGGGAGGAGACAAGAGAATCCAGATTTAAGGGGAAAGTGAGGTAAAACCATCACTCCCGTCCTGGTACAGTGCAGAAACGGGGGAGTCATTCTTCAGAAAATAAACTCTTCCTAGGCTGTTGCTGTGTTTCTAGAGTGGTGGTCCCAGGTCAGCATCCCCAGCATCACCTGAGCACTCCATAGGGAACATGCTGGAAGCAATAAACCTCTTAGAGAGCATACTAGAAGGGATGGAACCTGTAGAGAACGTGGTGGACACAGGCCAGAGGGGCTCTGCCTTGTGCAGTGGGAGGGGTGTTAGGAGGTGGTAGGTGCACGTCATGGCTCTCACTTGCAGACCACAGGGACAGACTGGATAACAAATGTAGAAGTGGAGCTGGTTAAAGGGGTGTCTAGGCTCGTGGGAGACAGGGCACAGCCACTGTGCTGCCAGGAGAGCTGTCTGCTTAGGACATCGCCACCCGCCAGCCAACTATAGTCATGCACAGCAGAAACCGCCTTCCCATCAGCAGCGGACCACATACATGATGGTGGTCCCTTAAGATAAGTACTACACAGCCTAGGTGTGTAGTAGGCTCTATCATCTAGGTTTGTGTAAGTGCGCACTTTGATGTTCACACAATGAAATCAGCTAACCACACATTTCTCAGAGTTTATCCCTGGTGTTAAGTGATGCGTGATTGTGCTTGGCATCGCGCTAGCTGGCCATCTCTTAAGTAGGAAGCTTCGGTCTTTAAGAAAAACACTTTCTATACGTAGTCCTTAGTTTTGTATACATTGTCCATGAACACTTAACAGGTACAGAGAGGTCTTTTTTTCTGTGCCTTCATACCAAAGAGCGTATTCTACTTAATTCTCACAACCACAGTGTACTAACTGAATTTAAATTGAATGGTATCAACATCTTTAAGAACTGTAGGGGTATCACATTATATTTACCTTTTTTTTTTGCTGAGGAAGATTCTCCCTGAGCTAACATCTGTACCGGTTTTCCTCTATTTTGTATGTGGATCGCTGCCACAGCATGGCTAATGAGCGGTATAGGTCCGCGCCGCGGATCCGAACCCGTGAACCCTGCACTGCTGAAGTGGAGCATGCTGAACTTAACCACTAGGCCATGGGGCAGGCCCCATATTATATTTACTTTTGAATAACATGACTTTGACTATATATATGCTTTCTCTAATGTAATTGAAAACACTATAAAATTCTGGCTTACGTATATTTCCTCCGTTGTATATGGTGCATCATTATACGCAATACATGTCCTGCATTTAGAGATACAAGGCTGTATCAATAAACACGGGTGATGAGCCTTGCAGGCAATTTATAGGCATTGCCATTTGGGCTTTAGTTTTTGCGTTTAGGATTTAACTGCCCAAACATGGAAAGTTGATAACTTGAATAATAAATAAGAATTGTCTGACCCGGCAGGGTTTGAGTCGCTAGGCCCCTTGGTGGTGGTAGGTCCTGTAGCCCAGGTTGGTTTGTCTAATTCTTCCTCTCTGGCTTACAGTTTAATGTGTGTGGCACAATGTCGGACTGTGGGACCTTCGATGGAAAACCAGCTTCCGGCTGTGAGGCGGAAACCCAGACAGAAGACTTCAAGAACCTGAAGCCAGAAAGGCTGGTTGGATTTGAGAAAACCCTCCAGCTGTCCACCGAGGGCTTAATAACTCTCACCTACAAAGGGGCTCCTTCCTCCGGTGAGCTCAGAACCGTGTTGTTTTTGTAGCTAACAAGTGTGCTGGTGGTTCTCCGGCTGTCTGTAGACCTTTGAATATGTAACGTAAGTGCTACTGTAGCACTCTCGAAGGCTTGTTGCTACCCTCCCGCTGGGCCGCAGGTGCACCACTTACGTGTCCTCTTCTTGGGTTCTCCCAGGTCCCTGAAACGTGATCCTGCAGGATCCCCGACTCCCATTTTCTCTGCTGCCTGCCCCCTCCCCCGGGCGTCCTTCCATCAGGGCCCCTCCACTCGTGCCTCTGACATGGAATGTGTTCACTCTTTTATCGCATTTCAGAAACTGAAGAAGTGATGCGTGAAGATAATAAAACTTTGTTTTTTTCTAAATTTCTTCCTTTCCTCCTATTCTTCCACTTAATCTTTATTGTATCTTTAAATACAGTTTTGCTGTCTTAGTTTTGTTAACATTTCTACTCTTTCCTGCAACCGTGTTGTACAGCAGAAACTTAGTCGCCGTTTTTGGTATCATCAAACATGAGGCCGAGTCTGAGACCTTTGGGACGACAGTGGCACGGGGCGGGGGTACAGTGATGTTTCCTGTGTATTGAGCCCTTCCTGTGCCAGTCCTGTGGTGACATGCTGTGTGTGCGTGAGCTGACTAGAATCCTGGCTGTGCCACTTAATGCGTTTCTGTTTTGCAGGTGAGGAACCCGAGGCCCACAGAGGCGCTGTGATTTGCCCGGGGTTGCACAGCTAGTCATCGGCAGGGCTGCAATTTGATTCCACGCCTTCCTGACTTCTAAACCTCTCTGTCCCCCACCACACCGTGGTCAGCTCAGGAGGGGGCGGTGGTGTGATGTGCTTGCCCAGAGTACCAGTGCCATCATAGACAATGTCAGGAGAGTTAGTGCGTGGAGGGGACAGGGTGACGGCTCTGCCCTCCTGGATTTGTGACAGTCTGTGGTCATCTGTTACGGTTGTGCTTCACAAAATCTGTTAGTCTCAAGCCAACAGAAACTAAAACTCATAGTACACCAGGAAGAGGACTATGGGGACAATAAAGAAAACACGCCACAACTAGAAGGACCTGCAGCTAAGATATACAACTATGTTCTGGGGGGATTGGGAGAGATAAAGCAGAAAAAAAAAATAACTTCAGGATTCCTAGAAAGGGTGATTTAACTTTTGGGAATCTTTTTAACTTTGAGGAGATAAAATGTGGGTCTCGGGGCTGCTGTCAGATCTGGGATGGGTTGTCCTTTAGAAAAGGAGTTAGGCTTGTTCTGCATCATTTGTTGGTGAGGGTTTGGACCAAAGACGGAGGTTACGGGGAGGAATTTCAGTTGGTTAAAGGAGGACTTTTCCCTAGAGCTGGGTGATGGTGGTCTTTTGCTTTACAGAGAGACAGTTCTTCAACTCTTGGTCGTAGAGTGAGCGCTCATTCAGTATCCAAAAAGCAGCATGCTTCATTTTAATAATTCTTTTGCTCTCTAGTTTCAGAGCACTGTTTTAAAATGAGGTAGATTAGGCATTTATATATGATTTCTTTTTCTCGTTCTAATTTGGAAAATAATCCTCCATCTCTTACAGGGTTACCGCTGTGGCCGGGTGGCTAACGACTGCTAACATTTATCCACTGCTGGGTTAGAACCCAGGCCCCAGTGCTCTGGGGGGCTCAGCACATTTATATAACCACCTCTTAAAGCTGTGTTGCCCTAGGCTTGTTATTTAACTTTTCTCTGCTTCAGTTTTCTCCTGAATTAAACGGGGACGGTGCCGTGACCTGCCGCCTCCATGGACTATTGTGGGAGTAAATGCGTTGATGACCACAGGGTTCTTCACTCAGTGCAGCCTCTGGCCCCGCACACCACCGTGGTCCCCTTTGCTGAAGGAGCCTCCTCGTTGGTTGTCCCGCTTTTGCCCTCGCCTCCCACCCCGGAGCCCCCCCAAGTGGTCTGTGTTCAGCACAGCAGTCAGTGATGTTTTCAGTGTTAGGTCACATTACTCCCAGCTCAGACCCTCTAGGGCGCCACGTGCCACCAGAGTAGAAGCCAGTGCCCCTCACGGTGGCTGCGGGACACCTGCCACTTCTCTCTGATGGCATTACCCACCACTCTCTCGCTCAGTCCCGCTGACCTCCTGTTTCTGAAACCATTGAGGCGCATTCTTCTCTTTTGTCAGGTATTGGCGCAAGTGTCCCCTTCTTAGTGAGCCCGGCCACCGCATTTAAACTCATCACAACTCATCCCCACCTTGGGGTTCTCAGGCCCTGTCGCTGCTGCATTTTCTTTCATTAGCTTTGTGCCACTTGGCATGCCACAGACTGTGCCTTTAATTTGCTTACTGTCGGGGCAGCTGGACTGGAACGTCAGCTCTCAGGAGGGCGAGGGTTTTCTTCTGTTTCTTTCACTCCTGTGTGTAGCGGGACTTTAGCAAATACGGTTGAATAAACCTAAAAGGAGAGTTACATTGTTTTCTAATATTGGAGCTGATACACAGATGTTGCATTTGCATGTTTTCTGCATGTAAGAATGCTGAGACCTTAGGTTCACGGTGTAAACCCATCATTGTGTGCGGGCCACTGTTGCAACGAACGTGGCCACTTTGTAGCTCCAATCAGATACCTTGAAGCAGACTCAGCTCTGGACGTCGCTGGTTTAGAGGGTGGCGTGAGGCTTCTCTGCGGGGGGGTGGGGAGCACGTGGTTACGTGGGGAGCTGAGCTGTGCTATAGGGTGCACTGTGCTGTGATTGCTGCGTTTGTTAAGAGCTGGCCTTGTTCCCCAGGGAGTGTTGATGCATTCATCATCCGCTTCATTTGCAATGATGATATTTACCCGGGATTCCCCAAATTCCTGCATCAAGACATTGACTCTGGCCTGAGGATCCGGAACACTTTCTTTGAGTTTGAAACTGCATTGGCCTGCGTACCTTCTCCGGTGGATTGCCAAGTCACGGGTAAGGCCAAGAGGAAAAGGAGTTAAGAGGCTAGTGTGTGTGCGTGAGTGTCTATGTACGTGTGTGTGAGTGTATGGGTGGGGTGTGTATGTTTTATTTTACAGACAGCATGACCTTTGTGTTACATATTTTCTTTGAATGATGCCCTAGAGTTGTTATGTTTCTCTTGAATCTGGGTATATAATTAACAGTTTAAAGCTATATTTGGGAATCAGAAGCTGCTTAAGAAGAAGAGAAGAAAACCTGGGGGGGAAAATCAAATACACACTGTTAGAGCTGCTTCTTTGAGGATAGAAAAGAGAAAAAGATGTTAAAGCTCTAAGGTGTATCCCAGATGCTGAACAGTGCCCCAGGACCACTCATCCTCTGTGGGTTGATCCTGGACGTCCACATCAATGGTACATCATTGTGAAGGGCTGTTTCGAGGATCAGAGCGAGTGTATGTTTCTATAGGAAAAGGCTGTCAGCTTCCTGTGAATCTCCTTATTTCTTCATTATGAGGGTCAACTTTGTGCATCATCAGCGTTCCAATCAGGGTTGAAAGGTGGTGCCCCAAAGCTAACAAGAAAGCAGGGGTATCCAGCATGTTTCTGTTGTTTTTCAGACCTCGCTGGAAACGAGTATGATCTGAGTGGCTTAAGCAAAGTCAGGAAGCCCTGGACTGCTGTTGATACCTCGGCTGATGGCAAAAAGAGAACTTTCTATTTGAGTGTCTGCAATCCTCTCCCTTATATTCCTGGGTGCCATGGTGAGTTGAGAGCATTCAACTCAAGTTCTGTCTGCCTTCCCTTCCACCCCCACCTCAAAGAATTTCCTGCCTCTTTCAGGCCCTGCAGTGGGCTCTTGCTTACTGTCAGAAGACAAGAACTTGAACCTGGGTGTGGTGCAGATCAGTCCTCAGGCCGCAGCTAATGGGTCCCTGAGCATCGTCTACGTCAACGGTGACCAGTGTGGAAACCAGCGCTTCTCCACCAGGATAACGCTCGAGTGTGCTCAGATATCGGTGTGTGTTCCTGTGCACCCCGAGTGTCTTGTCTGTCAGTCCTTCTGTCTCCCATGTCCCTTTAGTCTCTGCATCTTCTAATTTAAAACTTGCCTGTGTTTTCATGGGGGTTTGGCCTTCACTAGAGTTTGACTGGAATGTGCTATTTCCCCAGGGTCTTACACGTTTAATAAGATTTATAACTTCTCATGGAGGTTAAAAGTTGACTATTAATTGTGGCTATCTTTTGACCGATTTTTTTTTTTTTTTAATAAATGACAACATAAGCTATTGATTTCTGTTATAGGGATCACCAACATTTCAGCTTCAGGATGACTGCGAGTATGTGTTTGTCTGGAGAACGGTGGAAGCCTGCCCCGTTGTCAGAGCGGAAGGTGAGGGCCCAGCTCATGAATGGATGTAAACGGGTGAAGTGGCAGCCATCCTAAACCACATCTTAGATGCGAAATCCTGTAATAATGGCCACATGTGAGATCAGGAACTGCCTGTTAGTGGGTGGATGACTTCTTATCCTTGAGTTTTGATACTCCACTACATTGCCAACTCTACCCATAACATTTTCCTCATGTGCCTGGATTGCTAGATTATTGGCTTCTCACACTTGAAAACGTTCACATGGGATTTTGTTTTGTTTGATTAAGCAGCTCTTTATCCTGTGACCTAGCTTTTCTAGAAACCTGTTTCCCAGGCAATTTGTGTTACGTATATAAGCATACCGCAGAGATATTGAGGGCTTGGTTCCAGGCCAACTCACTAAAGCGAGTCACGTGAATCTTTTTGGTTTCCCAGTACGTATAAAAGTTAGGTTTGTACTTTAGTCTCTTATAAAGTGTGCAATAACATTTTGTCTAAAAAACGACATACATACCTGAATTAAAAAATATTGCTAAAAAATGCTAACTATCGTCTGAGCCTTCAGCAAGTTGTAATCTTTTTGCTGGGGGAGGGTCCTGCCTTGATGTTGATGGCTGCTGACTGAGCAGGGTGGTGGGTGCTGAAGGTGGGGTGGCTGTGGAAATTGCTAAAAATAAGCCAACAGTGAAGTTTGCCGCGTGGGTTGACTCTTCCTTTCACGAGCGATTTCTCTGTAGCCTGTGATGCTGTTTGATAGCGTTTTATCCACAGGAGAACGTCCTTCGAAACTGGAGTCCGTCCTTCAGGTTTGCTGCCGATGCTTTATCAGCTAAGTTTATGTGACAGTCTAAATCCTTTGCTGTCATTTCAATAGTCTTCACAGCATCTTCCTCAGGAGTAGATTCCAGCTCAAGAAACCACTTTCTTTGCTTGTCTATAAGAAGCAACTCCTCACCTGTTAAAGTTTTATCATGAGATTGGAGCAATTCAGTCACATCTTCGGGCCCTACCTCTAATCTAGTTCTCTTACCATTTCCACCACATCTGCAATGATTTCCTCCTTAAAATCTTGGACCCCTTAAAATCATTCATGAACGTTGGAATCAACTTCTTCCAAAGTTGCTATTTTGACCTCTTCCCATGAATCTTGAATGTTCTTAATGGCATCTAGAATGCTGAATCCTTTCCAGGTTTTCAGTTGACTTTGCCCAGATCCATGAGAGGAATCACTGTCTATGGCAACTATATATAGCCTTATGAAATGTATTTCTTTTTTTTTTTTTAAAGATTTTATTTTTCCTTTTTCTCCCAAAGCCCCCTGGTACACAGTTGTGTATTTTTAGTTGTGGGTCCTTCTAGTTGTGGCATGTGGGACGCCGCCTCAGTGTGACCTGATGAGCGGTGCGATGTCCATGCCCAGGATCTGAACTGGAGAAACCCTGGGCCACCGAAGGCGGAACATGTGAACTTAACCACTCGGCCACGGGGCCGGCCCCTGAAATATATTTCTTAAATAATAAGACTTGAAAGTCAAAATTACTCTTTGATCCATGGACTGCAGAATGGATGTTGTGTTAGCTGGCACGAGAACAATGTTCATCTCATTGTACCTCTCTATCAGAACTCTTGGGTGATCGGGTGCGTTGTCAGTGAGCGGTAATATTTCGAAAGGCATCTTTTCTCCTGAGTGGTAGGTCTCGACAGCGGGCTTAAAATAGTCAGCAAACTGTGTTGTAGACGGATGTGCCGTCATCCAGGCTTTGTTGTTCCATTTGTAGGGCTCAGGCAGAGTAGATTGAGCATAATTCTTAAGGGCCCTAGGATGTTTGGAATGGTAAATGGGCATTGGCTTCGTCTTAAAGTCATCAGCTGCGTTAGCCCCTAACAAGAGAGTCAGCTTGTCCTTTGAAGCTGGGCATTGACTTCTCTCTAGTATGGAAGTCCTAGGCGGCTTCTTCTTCTAAAATAAGGCTGTTTCATCTCCATTGAAAATCTGTTGTTTAGTGTCATTAATGATTGTCGTTAGCCTTCATTAATGATCTTAGCTGGATCTTCTGGATAATTTGCTGCAGCTTCTCCATCAGCACTTGGTGCTTCAGCTTGCATTTTTATGTAATGAAGACAGCTTCTTTCCTTAAACCTCATGAACCAACCTCTGCCAGCTTCAGGCTTTTCTTCTGTAGCTTCCTCCCCTCTCTCAGCCTTCACAGCATGGAAGAGAGTTAGGGCCTGGCTCTGGGATAGGCTTTGGTTTAAGGGAGTGTTGTGGCTGGTTTGGTCTTCTATCCAGACACTAAAACTTTCTCCACATCAGCAATAAGGCTGTTTTTCCCTATCTTATCATTCCTTTGTTCACTGGAGTAGCTCTTTTAATTTCCTTCAAGCACTTCTCCTTTGCATTCGCAACTTGGCTAACTATTTGGCACAAGAGGCCTAGCTTTTGGCTTATCTTGGCTTTCAGTATACCTTCCTCACGAGGCTGAATCATTTCCAGCTTTGGATTTAAAGTGAGAGATGTGCGACTCTTCCTCTCACGTGAACACTTAGATGCCATTTTAAGGGTATTAACTGGCCTCATTTCAATACTGTTGTGTCTCAGGGCCTACAGAGGCCCAAGGAGAGGGAGAGAGACAGGGTCAGTGGAGCAGTCAGAACTCACACAACATTTATTGATTAAGTTTGCTGTCTGATAATGGGCGTGCTTTGTGGCACTGTAAAACAATTGCCATAGTAACATCAAAGATCTCGGGTCACAGGTCACCATAACAATTATTATAATAATGAAAATGTTTGAAATATTGCAGGAATTACCCAAATGTGACGCAGAGCGCAAAGTAAGCAAATGCTGTTGTGAAAATGGCGCCAATAGACTTGCTCAACATGGAGTTGCCCCAGACCTTCAATATGTTAAAAAAAAATAGTATCTGCAAAGCACAATGAAACAAAGTGTGCCTGTGTAAACAAAACGAGATAACGTGGAAATGATGCTTAATGCCTATTTTAGGACAGGACTTACCTGATTAAAAATTGGAAAACTTGTCGCCTGCAGACATGAATGAGTATGCAGTGGTACTTGCCCTTCACTTCTCGTGTGTTCTTGCAGGAGACAACTGTGAGGTGAAGGACCCGAGGCACGGCCACTTATTTGACCTGAAGCCTCTTGCCCTTAATGACACCATCGTGAGTGCCGGTGAATACACCTATTATTTCCGGGTCTGTGGAAGGCTGTCCTCAGATGTCTGCTCAACCGGTGACAGGTCCAAGGTGATCTCATCGTGTCAGGAAAAGCGGGGACCCCAGGGATTTCAGAAAGTGGCAGGTACCATAGTTTTTCCTTCTACTCTTGTTGCAAAGGAATGGGATTACGTATTTAAGATGTTACGCTAAAGGTGACATCTTCTTTGAATAGAGAGAGTGACCGCTGTGTTCTGGTGAAGCTGCGTGTTCATGCTGATTCTGATTTTGATTTTTAAATAGAACACATACTGACGAATGTTGTTTGAGTTTATGTCATTCTTATTTAGCAATACCGCTGAATGATTCTAAGATCGTTTTTCTTTTCTTTATGATGACATTGGGACACACTGAATTAGCCCGTAATGGGTGTTCTGAGATAGTACTTTCTAGAATTGAGTCAAAGGGGATGGATTTAGTGTTGGGTTAGCCAGGAAAGCATATAAAGGGCAGGCTGTTGGTCATCATGCTGTCTCAACAGCTGGGCGAGGTAGTAAGTTGAAGGACATTTCAATAAGAAGGTGAAGGAACTGTCATGGTGAGTCCATGGGCAGCCCAAGGGCCATGTCGAGAAGGTGACATCCTCTTAGCTGATCAGGCTGAGGACCGTCTGCGTGTCATCATGCCTGTGGTTAGTCTGTAACATCACCACCTTGGGCAAGAGGAGGCCGGGTGTTATTCTTCTGTAGTGTAATGTGACAGGCAGTGGGTGGCACAGTACTGGTAGGCGAGCCATATTGATCTTCTAACTGTTTATCCAGGGTGCGGGATGTGACACGTCTCTTATGATGAGCGTGGCGACCTGGGGACTTCTTGATCCGACCCTTGTTTGATTAGCGTCTTCTTGAACAGGTCTTCTTACTCAGAAGGTGACTTACGAGAACGGGCTGTTGAAAATGAACTACACGGGGGGGGACACCTGCCATAAGGTGTACCAGCGCTCCACAACCATCTACTTCTCCTGCGACCGCAGCACACAGAACGTGAGTGTGCTCAGAGCCCGAGGGATGTCTGTGTGGCTCTCGGGGGAGCTCCCCCTCCCTGCTGCTGCCTTTGTCTTTCTAAGATGCATGTGCTCTTGCGTCTCTTAAAATCTCCTGGTGAACTTAGTTTAAATACCTTATTTACAGAAAATATGTTGAGACTTTATTAATCTGTGTAGATTTTAATGAACATAACCATCCTTTACTATTTTCATCCTTAAAACTCAAAGTATAAACTAATGGAAGTTTCCCATTTTATACGTACGTCTCTTCTAGCCGGTGTTTCTCAAGGAGACTTCTGATTGCTCCTACTTGTTTGAGTGGCGGACCCAGTATGCCTGCCCGCCTTTCGACCTCACCGAATGTTCATTCAAGTAAGTCGATGCCTGTGTTGACGCTTGTGGACATAAGATTGTAGACATGCGATTTTGCCTTAATGGTTCCTGGTCTGGGGGACCCGGGATTTGATTAGCCAGGTGATTTCTCTAAGCCTTAGTTCCTTAAAATCGAGGAGTCGGATTAGGTTAACTCCCAAAGCCTTCACAACTGAGACACTGTGATTATTTGGCGGTAAGATACATGCGGGAAAGTGATCGGAGTCAAGACAAAACCTTGCATGATTCACAGCTGTAAGTGGACTAGAGTGTCCAGGGTGTCACCTGACTTCTGCCCCTCCCTCGGACACTGCTTGTCTGGGGACACCACGATGAAGAAGGCAGAGAGAGGGCGATGGCAGAGATGCACGGGCTGGGGAGTCAGAGCGTGAGGGGCTGACACCCAACCTGCAGCTTCTCAGTGGCTGTCGCTGGCTCTTTTGATCTCTGTCCCCTGCCGCTCACATAGCTCCTGAGGTCAGGTGGCGGGCCACTCCTGCGATGATGTGGTGGTTTCTGTTGTGTGTGAATGTCAACAGTCGGAACTATTAGAAAATAGACGTCTTGGGTCCCGTCCCTGGAGATTGTGGGTCTGTGGGTCTGCGGTTCTCAATACTTAAGGGACATGCTGACACTTCTGCTGTGTGAGGACCCATCTTGAAAAGAATCTCTGAGCTACAGCATCCTGCCCTGGGGCGAAATTTAGTCATTTCCGTGTTTCCTTCCGGTCTCTAGCCTGTTGTGTTATCTCCTTTTATTTAGGTCAAGTAATTTTTGCAGTTGTAATATATGGACATGCATCCATTTTAGTCATCCATGTTTAGCCAGTTTAAATCAGAACTTAAGTTTAGTGATGTTCCCTTTTCCAGTTAACATTTCAGAAGCATTTTCATATGAAACAAATTCGCTTCTCATTTCTAATGCGTTTGAACTATTCTTCCGAGTAGATAGCCCTAGTTTACCAAGCCATTGTGTTACTGTCGTTTGAGACCGTCTTGAGCTTTCTGATATGTGTGTGCAAGGAGTAGTATTATTGTTTTCTCTGCACCCTCCAAAGAGTATTATTTTGATCTTTTTTGTATGTAAAGCTTTTTTCCCAAAAATATTTTTATGCTGTTTTAAAAGTAGAATTAATTAAGTCAAAGGAAAATTGAATAATTGATTAAAATTGATTAAAAGCTTATACATGTGCATTGTAATAAGTTCATGAGAGTACAAAGATGTATCAGATGAAGTAAGCTTCCCCCACCCCTGTCCTCACCTCAGCCTCATTCCACTTTTTACCATATCTTCTTGTGGTTCTTTCTGGACCCTTCTGGGACTCTAAATGATATGTATACTCCTGTTGTCCTGTTTGTCAAGCTCCAATCATAGCTGTTGATCTGTGTCTTAAAAGGTGAGAAGTGTAATTCATGTCTGCTCTTCTCCTCTCTATCTTGCTTTACTTTTTTTTTTTTTTTTTTGGTGGGGAAGATTGGCCCTGAGCTAAAATCTGTTGCCATTCTTCCTCTTTTTGCCTGAGGAAGATTGTCACTGAGCTAACATGTGTGCCAATCTTCCTCCATTTTATGTGGGACACCGCCACAGCATGGCTTGATGAGCGGTGTATAGGTCTGTGTCTGGATCTGAACTGTGAACCCTGGGCCACCTAAGGGGAGTGCACAAACTTAACCACTACACCACCAGGCCGTCCCCTACCCTGCCCCACTTTTGTTAGTTTCATTTTTATTCTTTCTAATGGCTACCTGTAGGATGTTAGATACTATACTCCAAGATCTATTTCCTTTTCCATCAGCTTTAGACAATGTCTCTTTACTTCTGCAGTGTAAGCTGGAGGCCTCAGATGCTGCCTTCCCTCCCCATATCCTCCCCTTCCCGTCTGCCCCCCATCTTTCCCTGGCTCCACTCCTCGTCTCCCTCCTCTCCCTCTCCTCCCTTTTCTCCTCCCCCTCCGCTTCTCATCCTCCTCCTCCTCCTTGCCACTGCCACCTTAATGTCAGCAGACCGGTGCCTGCACATTGTCAAGGTTTAGAACATTTATATTCTGTTTGGTAGCTCTAACGGTCTACCTAACTTTATTCGTAGGGTGATCCTAAAGAATTAAAGACTAATAATTAGCAGCATTTACAATATTGCCTAAATATCGTTTACTGAAAAATCATGTGGTGTGATTGGCCCTGCAGAGAAATGGCATGATCCTGTGTCACTTAGCCTGGTCTTCTGGTTATCTTTGAATTATAATTCATCTTCTTTTAATGGATGCCTTAAACACGCATTCTTTTTTTTCTTCCTCTTCTCCCTGAAGCCCTCAGTCCATAGTTGTATATTCTAGTTGTAGATCCTTCTAGTTGTGCTACCTGGGACGCTGCCTCAGCATCGCCTGACAAGTGGTGCCATGTCCATGCCTGGGATCCGAACTGGCTGCCAAAGCGGAGCACGTGAACTTAACCACTCGGGCCCCGGGCTGGCCCCTAAACATGCATTCTTGATTTAACAAAAAGCCAAAGTTACTCAGTAACTCTGTCCATCTCTCCAACAATAAAGTAAGGTAGCATGTGGTATTACTGGACACCCTCTCCCCATCTCCGTGGGATTGTTGTCCAGTGTTTCAGTTCTGACTTGTTTTCTTAGCTCTCAAAGAAGTCATAATGGTAGTTTTTTAAAACCATGATTGGTTACTTGACTATGTAAATTTCGTTTTGTGAAAAGAAAAAATAAATCTACTAATTTCCTTGACTTACTCTTCCTTTTTGCATCTTACTCCTTTTTTCTGACTTAATTTTCCTCCTTCTTTAAGTACTTTGTTTAGTCCAGTGCTATGCATAGTGCTGGTTTGCAGAGTGCTTGCAACGGTCCCTGATGGAATAATCCGGAGCTTGTACCAGAATGTAAACCAGTGACGTCACCTTGCACACACTTGTCACCGAAGGAACCAGGATCTCAATTCGTTGATTTATCGTCTGGCTCCTTATGTCATTTCTCACTGGTCCTGTGGTACAAACCACACTTTGAGTAACACTGCTTGGTAATTCTAACAGAGAGTCTGTAGAATAAGATCTTGGTCTTTATTTGGAAAGGTTTAGTTTTATCCTCACTACCTGAGTACAGAATTCTAGATTAATATTTTTTTAGTCACCACTTTGGAGGTAATCCATCATCTCCCAGGGCATAGTGTTGCTGTTCGAGAGTCTGCCCTCTGCCAGCCTTATTTTCATTCCTTCGTAGATAAGCTCCCTTTTCTCTCTCTCTGTTTTTTTCTTGTGTTTGTTCTGCAGTCTCATATGATTTCTTTAGGTGTGGTTTTATTATTATTTATGTTGTTTGGAAGTTCGTGCTTTCTGAAACTAAAGATGTGTGTCTGTTAAGAATTTTGGAATATTTGCGGTTATTGTATCTTTGAATGTTGCCTCTAACCTGTTGTCTCTTTTTTTGGAGGAACTTCTGTTAGTCATGTCTTACACCTCCTCATTCTTTCCACCATGTCTTTTCCTATCTTTTTCATCTGTTTCTGTACTGTATTCTCTTTAATTTCCTTAGATCTATTCTCCAGTTTGCTGATTCTCCTATCAGCTGATTTCACTTTGCTTTTTGACTATTTGTTGCCTTTTTAATTTTCATGACTGTATTTTTCATTCTAGGAGTTCTATTTGGTACTTTTTTGTCTTCGGTATATTGCCAACTTTATTGAGGTTAATTGGCAAAAAACTGTACATATAAGGTGTACTACTTGATATTTTACTCTATACATTGTGAAATGATCACCACAATCAAGCTAGTTATTAACCTGTCCATCACCTCGTATAGTTACCATATTTTTGTGTGTAGTGAGAACATTTACGATTTACCCTCTTAGCCAATTTCTTTTTTCAAACAATTATTTTGTTAAGGTCATATTAGTTTATAACATTGTGTAATTTCAGATGTACATTATTATGTATCAGTCTCTGTGTAAAGTGCATTATGCTCACCCCCAATAGTCTAGTTTCTATCCGTCATCATACACGTGCCCCTCTACCCCTTATGCTCACCACCCAACTCCCTTCCCCTCTGGTAACCACTAATCCCTTCTCTTTATCCATGTGTTTGCTTATCTTCCACATATGAGTGAAATCATGCAGTGTTTGTCTTTCTCAGTCTGGCTTATTTCACTTAACATAATACCCCCCAGGTCCATCCATGTTGTAGCAAATAGGATGATTTTGTCTTTTTTTTTTTTTAATGGCTGAGTAGTATTCCATTGTATATATATATACCACATCTGTATCCATTCATCAGTCAATGGGCACTTGGGTTGCTTCCTCCTCTTGGCTATTGTGAATAATGCTGCAATGAACATAGGGGTGCAAAGATGTCTTTGTATTGTTGATTTCCTATTCTTTGGATAAACACCCAGTGGTGGGGATAGCTGGGTTGTATGGTATTTCTGTTTTTAATTTTTTGAGATATCTCCACATTGTTTTCCATAGTGGAGGCACCTGTTTGCATTCCCACCAGCAGTGTATGAGGGTTCCCTTTTCTCCACATTCTTTCGAACACTTATTGTTTCTCATCTTGCGGATTATAGCCATTCTGACAGGTGTAAGGTAATATCTCATTGTAGTTTTGATTTGCATTTCCCTAATAATTAGTGATGTTGAGCATCTTTTCATGTTCCTGTTGGCCATCTGTATATCTTCTTTGGAAAAATGTCTGTTCATATCCTCTGCCCACTGTTTGATCAGGTTTGTTTTTTTGTTGTTGAGTTGTATGAGTTCTCTATATTACTTTGGAAATTAGCTTCTTGTCAGATATATGATTTCCTTTGCCTTGCAGAAGCTGTTTAGTTTGATGAAGTCCCATTTGTTTATTTTTTCTTTTGTTTTTCTTGCTGAGTAGACATAGTATTCAAAAAGATTCTGTTAAGACCAGTGTCAAACAGTGTATGCCTACATTTTCTTCTAGGAGTTTTATGGTTTCAGGTTTTAGATTCAAGTCTTTAATCCATTTTGAATTAATTTTTGTGTGTGATGTAAGATAATGGTCTACCTTGATGCTTTTGCATGTGGCTGTCCAGTTTTCCCAACAGCATTTATTGAAGAGACTTTCCTTTCTCCATTTTATTTTCTTGGCTCTTTTGTCGAAGATTGGCTGTCCATGGATGTGTGGTTTTATTTCTGGGCCTTCAATTCAGTTCCATTGATCTGTGTGTCTGTTTTTCTGCCAGTACCATGCTGTTTTGATTACTATAGCTTTGTAGTTAGTATATTTTGAAGTCAGGGATTGTGATGCCTCCAGCTTTTTTTTCTTTTTCTTGGGATTGCTTTGGCTATTCAGAATCTTTTCTTGTTCCATATACATTTTAGAATTCTTTGTTCTGTTTCTGTGAAGAATGTCTTTGGGATTCTGATTCGGATTGCATTGAATCCGTAGATTGCTTTAGGTAATAGGGACATCTTAACTATGTTTGTTCTTGCAATCCATGAGTGTGGAATATCTTTCCATTTCTTTATAACTTCTTCGATTTCTTTCAGTAGTGTCTTATAATTTTCAGTGTACAGGTCTTTCACCTGCTTGGTTAAATTTATTCCTAGATATTTTATTCTTTTGCAATTGTAAATGGGATTGTATTCTTGAGTTCTCTTTCTATTGGTTTGTTATTAAAGTATAGAAATGCAACTCATTTTTATGAGTTGATTTTGTACCCTGCAACTTTGCTGTAGTTGTTGATTATTTCTAATAGCTTTCTGGCGGATTCTTTAGGATTTACTATATATAGAATCATGTTGTCCACAAACAGCAAGAGTTTTACCTCTTCCTTTCCAATCTGGATACCTTTTATTTCATTTTCTTGCCTAATTGCTCTGGCCAAAACCTCCAGTACTATGTTGAATAAGAGTGGTGAGAGTGGGCACCCTTATCTTCTTCCTGTTCTCGGAGGGATGGCTTTTAGTTTTTCACTGTTAAGTATGATGTTGGCTGTGGGTTTGTCATATATGGCCTTTATTATATTGAGGTACTTTTGTTCTATACCCATTTTATTGAGAGTTTTTATCATAAATGGATGTTGGATCTTGTCAAATGCTTTCTCTTCATCTATTGAGATGATTATGTGATTTTTTTAACCTTTTTTTTTTTGTTTGTGTGAGGCAGATTAGCCCTGTGCTAACATCTCTTGCCAATCTTCCTCTTTTTGCTTGGGAAAGATTGTTACTGAGCTAATATCTGTGCCAGTCTCCCTCTATTTTATGTGGGATGCTGCCACAATGTGGCTTGATGAGCGGTGCTAGGTCCACAGCCAGGATCCGAACCTGTGAACCCTGGGCCGCAAAAGTGGAGCACCACCCGGCTGGCCCCAATCATGTGATTTTTCTTCCTCATTTTGTTAGTGTAGTGTATCACATTGATTGATTTGTGGATGTTGAACCATCCCTGTGTCCCTGGTATAAATCCAGCTTGATCATTGTGTATGATCCTTTTAATGTATTGCTGTATTCGATTTGCCAATATTTATTGAGGATTTTTGCATCTGTTCATCAGCAATATTGGTCTGTAATTTTCCTTCTTTGTGTTGTCCTTGTCTGGTTTTCATATTCTGGTAATGTTGGCCTCATAGAGTGAGTTAAGAAGCATTTCATCTTCTTCAATTTTTTGAAATAGTTTGACAAGGATAGGTATTAAATCTTCTTTGAACGTTTGGTAAAATTCTCCAGAGAAGCTGTCTGGTCCTGGACTTTTGTGTTCTGGGAGGTTTTTGATGACTGTTTCAGTCTCTTTACTTGTCATTGGTCTGTTCAGATCCTCTATTTCTTCTTGATTCAGTTTCCCTAGGTTGTATGAGTCTAAGAATTCATCTGTTTTTCTAGGTTGTCCAATTTGTTGGCATATAGTTTTTCATAGTATTCCCTTATAATTCTTTGTATTTCTGGGGTATCTGTTGTAATCTCTTCTCTTTCATTTCTAATTTTATTTAATTGAGGCTTCTCTCTTTTTTTCTTAGTGTGTTTGGCTAAGGGTTAGTCAGTTTTATCTTCTCAAAGATCCAGCTCTTAGTTTCATTGATCCTTTCTATTGTTTTTTTAGTCTCTATTTCATTTATTTCTGCTCTAATTTTTATTATCTCTCTCCTGCTGACTGTGGGCTTTGTTTGTTCTTCTCTTTCTAGTTCTGTTCGGTGTAGTTGAAGGTTGCTTATTTGAGATTTTTCTTGTTTGTTGAGGTAGGCCTCTGTTGCTATAAATTTCCCTCTTAGCACTGCTTTTTCTGCATCCTGTAAGACTTGGCATGTTGTGTTTTCATTTTCATTTGTCTCCAGGGATTTTTTGATTTCTCTTTTGATTTCTTCATTGATCCAATGGTTGTTCAGTGGCATGTTGTTTAGTCTCCACATATTTGTGACTTTCCCAGCCTTTTTCTTGTAGTTGATTTCTAGTTTTATTGAGGCTTGCCTTGCTTCCCTACATATGGGCTATCTTTGAGAATGTTCCATGTGCTCTTGAGAAAAATGTGTATTCTGCTGGTTTTGGATGGAATGTTCGATATGTATCTGTTAAGTCCATCTGGTCTAGTATTTTGTTTCCTGCTACTGTTTCCTCCTTGACTTTCTGTCCGCTTGATCTGTGCATTGATGTAAGTGGGGTGTTGAGGTCCTCTACTACTATTGTCTTGCTGGCAATTTCTCCCTTTAGGTATGTTAGTAGTTGCTTTATATACATTGTTGCTCCTGTGTTAAGTGCAATGCATTCACAAATGTTATGTATGTCCTCTTGGTGGAATGTCCCTTTTATCCTTATATACTGCTCCTCTTTGTTTCTCATTTTGTTTTTCATCTTGAAGTCTACTTTGTCTGATATAAGTATGGCAACACCTTCTTTCTTTTGCTTGCCATTAGCTTGGAGTATTGTCTTCCACCCCTTCACTCTGAGCCTGTGTTTGTCTTTAGAGCTGAGATGTGTTTCCTGGAGGCAGCCTGTTGTTCAGTTTTGTTTTTTAATCCATCCAACCACTCTGTGTCTTTTGATTGGAGAGTTCAGTCCATTTACATTTAGAGTGATTAGTGATATATGAGTGCTTAATACTGCCATTTTATCACTTGTTTTCCAGTTCTTCTGTATTTTCCTTGTTTCTCATCCCATGTATTTTAGACAGCCAGTTCATTTTGGTGGTTCTCTATAATGATTTTCTCAGTTTTCTCTTTATCATTTGTCTCTGTTCTGATTTTTTGTTTAGTGGTTACCATGAGGTTTGTATAAAAGATCTCGTAGATGAGATAGTCCGTTTTCTGATAGCCTCTTCTCTCCATTAGCCTAAGCAGGTTCCATCCCTTTCCACTTCCCCTTTTGAGTCATTGTTGTCACAAATTGTTCTTTTCTGTGTTGTGAGTTTGTGACTAAATTGAAGTGTTTATAGTTATTTTTAATGCTTTCCTTCCCTTTGTCTTGTATGTTATAATTAAGTGTTTACTAACCTATTCTGATACAAACCTGCAATTTTCTGATCCTGGCTGTGTCTTTATCTCCTTGCTCAAGGTTTTGTAAACTTTCGCTTTTTAGTTTCAGGTGAGAGGGCTCCATTCAACGCTTCTTGGAAGGCAGGCCTAGTGGCGATGAACTCCCTCAGCTTTTCTTTATCTGGGAAAGCTTTTATTTCTCTATCATCCCTGAAGGATAGTTTTGCTGGATAGAGTATTCTTGGTGAAAGTTTTTGTCTTTCAGTATTTTGAGTATATCATTCCATCTTCCCTCGCCTCTAAGATTTCTGCTGAGAAATCTGCTGAAAGCCTCGTGGGGGTTTCTTTGTAACTTAGGGGTGAGAGACTAAGGGAACACCTCACTCTGCCATGATGCTGAGGTCATTGGTACTCTTTCTTAATTTATCATTTCTTCCTTCCACCCTATCCCCCATAGTGTCATATACTATTATTATAGTTTCAGTTCCTTCTTTTAGGTCTTTTATCACTTTAAATAAGTCTCTCAGATATTCATTATCTGAAGTTCTTGAAGATCTGGTTCTGCAAACACCTGCATCTCCCACAGATTCCTGTATTAGTTAATGCCAACCCTGTCCTTTGCTCCTTTCTCTCTCGCATCCAATTTATGGTCCATCAACCCTTAAAATGTCTAGACTCTTCTATTCTGGAAGCAGTGCTCCATGCTCGTTTGAGCTGTCTTCATCTCACACCTGCATCACGCAGCAGCCCATCAGTTGGTCTCCCTGTGTCTGTCCCTGCCACACACTGGACTAGCCCAGCACAGTGATTAGAAAACCCTGTAAAATACGTCAGGTCTGGCCACTCTTCTGCTGAAGGCCCTCGGTGTAATGATTCCCCTGGCTCATTTGGAACTATAAGCTAAAGTTCTTACTATGAGCTAAAAGACGCCATGTGAAGTTATGCCTGTATCATCTCTAACCTCATCCCTGCTGTTTCACTCCCTCACATTTGCTCTCCTCCAGCCACATGGGGCTCTTTGCGCCAGGCTCACTGTGCCTCAGGCCCTTTGCTCTTGCTGCTCTCTCTGCCTGTGCTGTTCCTTACTGGGTGTCTGGATGGCCAGCTGTTCCCTGTCTTTCAGAGTTTCTTCAGAGTTCACCTCAATTATGTCTTCTCTGACTACTCTGTCTAAAATCTCGACACTTCTCCTCCCCAAACTTCATACCTCCTTTCCTGCCTTTTGTCTTTTCAGCTCTAATTGGTGTCTGATAAACTGTACATTTTTAAACATTTATCCTGATTATGATCTTTTTCTTTTACTAGTAACTTCTGTAAACTTTGTAAGCTGGATGATTTTTCTCTCTTTTGTTCATACCATACCCCCAGCTCACCCTGTATCTTTTTGAATGAATGAATGGTTCTCTTCCTCCTCTGACATGCTAAGACCTCCTAATGAAGTGGCATCTGTGACTGTTCCTCTGTCATCACCTGGGCCTGGCGCTCCGTGGGGGCACAGTGGTTTGCTCACCTTGGACACTGCACCCAGTGCAGGGTTGGTCCTCAGTAACTGTCTGTATTTGGGGTTTGGGCAGTAAGTGAACCTTTAGCCTGAGCAGAAGGGTCAGTTCCAGCCCATTTCGATTTCAGTGGCCGCTGGTGGCCCCAGGTTTCTACAGTAGGCGGGGGTCTGTGCTGTGGGTGCTGCGAGTGTCTTAGCTGTTTATTCTTGTCTCCTCGCTGGCCTGAGATTGCAGAGCACTTCCTTTTCGGACTTGATGTTTCCTTTTTTTGTTAGTATATAATTTTGTTGAACTGAGTCTTGAAGTTTCCTGAGCTCAGGTGGTTGCTGATTCTGGCTGGATATGGCAAAGGGCTCATCTGAATTCTGTCCCTGGGGGAGATCCGATTCCCAGGATGTCAGGGACACACAGCACCTTAAATCCTTGCACCCTTCCCCATAGGGTCCCACATATTCAGTTAGAATACAATTGAACCTGACTTCGTGTTCTGTTCCCTGCAGAGATGAGGCTGGCAACACCATCGACCTCTCATCCCTGTCAAGATACAGTGACAACTGGGAAGCAGTCACGAGGACAGGGGCCACTGAGCACTACCTCATCAACGTTTGCAAGTCTCTGTCTCCACAGCCTGGCTCGGGTGAGACAGGGCTCTTGGTAGGCTGATGGCTTGTAGTGAATTTATGGGGGAAGATCGAGTAGGAATGGGATTCTTGGAAGGCGCACATCTCTCTGACACGTGAGCGGTTTGGCCAAGATGCGGCAGGAGGAATTACTTAAGGGTCTTAGTGACCGATCCCCGGTGTGGTCCAGGGTAAATCAGCGCTGAAGGCTCTGTTGGGAACAGTATAAACTCTTTTGGATGAGAGGAATTGGAGGTAGATGGAGATAATCATGGTGGCAGGTAATTCTCAGCAGGGTGGGAGATACAGGGCATGAAATGGAGATCTGGGGACGTGCCCTCTGTGATTAGCGAGAGTAAGTGGGTGGGTGGTCCTCTGATGAGGCGGGGGCCAACTCGCCCAAACCCTGAGTGCCAGTGAGACTAGAATTCACTTGTACTTGTGGGACCAGGAGCAGTTTGCAGAGATCTTGGTGCCACCTGCAGCCTCTTGGAATCCTATAGATGAAACAGGTCCTGTTTTCTTGTAGTTTTCTGTGGCGCCCCCCACAGCTTGTATGGCTTGGCTCAAAGTGAGTGGGGTTTTTTTTTTAACCTCCAGAGAGTGGTTTTCATCCTCTGTGTGGTTTGAGACCATGGGCCCACTTCCCCTTGCTTCATGTGCCAGGCAGATTAGGTGGCTCTGTGGTTCTTAATCCGTGAAGTGGGGCTAGCTCGTGATCTAGGGCAGATGGCACAGACATCTCAGACTAGGAAATCAGTGGACTGCTTGGTGACTTCTTGAATAAAGATAGCACATGACTGTAGCATTTAAAATGTTCTGTTGGCTTAATCTAGGAATTTCAGCTTCATCATATTCAGGGTTCAGGATTAATTCAGACTTTTACACTTTGGAATTCTCTCCATACCCTGTGCCTCCCCCAAATCCATCTGTGGTGAAACAGCATTTAATTGAGCGAGAACTCATGTGGTATCATTGTCATCTGACTTATGTGAGAGAAATAGCCGATATTTTGGAGTGATGGTTAGAATCAAATATGTAGCGTGTCTGGCATTACTGCCAGACACATTCTAGACTGGAAAATCCCTGACGGTAACTCTTCACTGTATCCTGGTGTCGCAGAGCCGTGCCCTCTGGAAGCGGCCGTGTGTCTGCTGGATGGCTCCAAGCCCGTGAACCTTGGCAGGGTGAGGGATAGTCCTCAGTGGAAAGAGGGCGCGACTGTCCTGAAGTACGTCGATGGCGACATGTGTCCAGACCAGATTCGGAGAAAGTCAACCACCATCCGCTTCACCTGCAGTGAGAACCAAGTTGTAAGTGACGCACTTTCTCAGCCTCTGATGCTGCAGCTTTGGGGACAGTATGAATCCAAGAGATAGTGAGACTGACGTTTTATTCCCCTTGGGATGTGAGTTGAAGACCTCAGCATGGCCCAGCTTAGCAAAGGGCGAGAGAGCAGCATCCCCTTTGCCCTGTGGGCCATGGAGCACCTTTCTTCTCTGGCTCCTGGGGATGCGGACCTGGCAACTCTAGTTTCAGAATTAGTTGGTTCTCTTTAAAGTTTGACTCCGATCCCCCAAAGGCTGCAGAGAAAACTAATATTTGACAGCAAGCCTTTGTCTTCCTGGAGGCAGCTTGGGCCAAGCAGAAGGTTGGACAGACCTGGTTCCAAGGCAGCTTTTCCACCTTTGGTGTGTAACTTGGTTGAATACTTAACCACTCTACACCGTTCACTCATTGATAGCATGAGATGTACGCATCCTGCTGAGTTCCTGTGGGGTTGAGAGAGAAGAGGTGTCATTTCTGGGGTATGGTGGGTAGGAGTAAATGGGGGCTGGTCCCACCTCTGTGACCTGTGATGCGATTCCTTCTCCTAACAGGTTGGTAGGTACAGTTGAGCAGGTGTGGACTGAGTTAATGGTTCCTCTGGACTGTTTTTCACCACAGGAGCATCTCCACATGTGGGATTAAGGTGTCAGGTTAGGGTTGTAGCTAAGTTTGGGAATAAGGTCAAGCTGGACCAGCCCACTCCATGGTAGAATGAATTGTCCACTCTCTCAAGCTGTCTTGGGCCCTGGTGGTAGGAGGAGCCCAGGACGAGGAAAGTTTGGGCGCCTGAGGCCTGCCCTCTTGACAGGAGTGGAGCCGAGGTTTCCTCTCGGGAAGACTGTGTAGACGCTTAGCCTAGACCCATGAGCTTCTGGGGTCTGGAAACCTGGGGCCCGATAAGACTTTCTCAAATCTGTAACGAAGCAGAGAGGCTCACGACAGAGCAGGCAAGAGCTGACTGACACGTGGGAGGGAAAATGAGGGTGGTGTGTGAGGGGCTGGCACGTGGTGCCAGGAGGCTGACGACGGTGTGAGCTTGTTGTGGCCGGGCAGCGAGGCCGTCGGGGGACTTCTCTGGGACGGAGTGTATGGCTGGAGCGATCCAGCCAGTTCCCTGGGGGACGAGAAGCATTTGAGATGGACGGAGCAGGCCGTGGCCAGTGCAGGGGAAGGGTTGGTAGAATTTGTGACTAGTTCCCTTGATGGGTCTCATTGTTTTGTCCTTAACAACAGATTTCAGTTCGTTTGATTTTCAGAGTGTCATTAGTTGTATTTACTCCTTCCTCTCACAGTGGCCCTTTGAGCATCCTTTGCCCACCCTCTCCCCAAGCCCGTCTTATGCCACAGCTGTAGGAAACCCTCCTGGGCTCCCAAGCGGATTCTGGCTCTCACCTCTATGTGCTCAGCCCCCAGTGCCATCTCAGGAACAAGTCCTGGCCCTTTTCTTTTCCTCCGTCTCCCCTCATCCCGAGCCCGGGGAGCTGGAAGTATCGTGTGCTTGTGGCGTGCAGCCTAAGCTCCTGCTTGATGCAGGTTACGTGATTATGCACGTTGAACGCCTGCCCCGTCAGCAGCTGTCTGTGCTCCGCTTGCAGAACTCCAGGCCCATGTTCATCAGTGCCGTGGAGGAATGCGAGTACACCTTTGCCTGGCCCACGGTAGCCGCCTGTCCCGTGAGGGAGAATGTGCACGACAACTGCCAGGTCACCAACCCTGCCACAGGTGAGACGCTGCCGATCCACCCCACCCCCACAGCGAGGGACACTGCCAGTCACCCCGCTCCCCCTGCCCTGCACAGTGAGGGACCCAGGGTGACGCTGGGGCTGCAGGGCACCCCTGGGCAGCAGCATTCTGTCCTGCGTGTGTGCTTTTGACCTCCTCTCTGGCGTCCGCCCGATTGTGGCTGGGAGCTCTCCTTCCTGGAGAAGGGACTACCGCTCTCCCTGGTGGCCCTGCTCCGCGGGCTCCTGGTTCTGAGGGTGCCAGTCACGCTCACACTGGGCCCGCCGGGCTGGTTCGAGTCAGTGTGCTTGTTACCTTCCGGGTTCACGTGGGGGCCGCTGGGAGACTTGAATCTCTGCACTGGGGAATGGGTCCTCCCGCTTCCCTCTGGAGTCCTGGTGGCCGCTGTGGCCCAGCCCCTGGAGGAGGAGGACGCTACGAGCCACTGTCTTCTGGGGAGAGGGCGGCCATCTCATAAATTTGGGGACTGATGGGCTCATGATATGGACAAGCTGGGTCTGGTCAGGAGCGTTTTTAGGGCCGCGTCAGTGACTCGTGGTGAGACGTCAGAAGTCCCGGCAGCAGCGGGCTCTGTGTGCGAGTGCGTTGGCGCTGGGCCTCCTGAGTCTGCGTTCCTGGAGTCACCGTGTCCCCGTGCCCTCTCCCCTTTCAGGACACCTGTTTGACCTGACCTCTTTAAGTGGCAGAGCTGGGTTCACGGCGGCCTACAGCGAGAAGGGTCTCGTCTACATCAGCGTCTGCGGGGAGAATGAAAACTGCTCGCCCGGCGTGGGTAAGGGCTGCCCCTCCTCCCTGCCGTCTGCCTGTCTGTCCCTGGGGTTGCCCCTCAGCCTCCGCCTTCCTGTGGCGGGAGAGATGAGCAGAAGGGAAGACCAGACAGCTTTATCTCCTGCAGCAGCCAGCTAACGGCGTAGGGGGGCGATACTTGGCCGCGTGCTGAGATATTAGATGTGTGACCTTTGCTCAAACCACGTGGGATGCTCAAAATTATGTGTTAGCTCTGAATCTGAAAGTCTGGATTTATAGAAAGTTCTCATCGGAAAATTGGTCATTTGAATCCATAATCGTGTTTTTTCCTCCCTGCTTCCCGTTTGGTGCAGGGGCTTGCTTCGGGCAGACCAGGATCAGTGTGGGCAAGGCAAACAAGAGGCTGACCTACGTGGATCAGGTCCTGCAGCTGATGTATGAGGACGGATCCCCCTGTCCTTCCAAATCCAGTCTGACCTACAAGAGTGTGATCAGCTTTGTGTGTAGGCCTGAGGCCAGGCCCACCAACAGGCCCATGCTCATCTCCCTCGATAAGCAGACATGCACGCTCTTCTTTTCCTGGCACACGCCTCTGGCCTGCGAGCAGGTGGTGAGTCTGGGGCTGGGCGCGTGTGGCATTTGAAAAACCCAAAGCCCAGGTGCACCCAGGTTCCATCACCCGTTTTATTGACATTCACCTGGCCCCCAGCGAATACCCAGCATATCTCACCCCCTCCTGATGGTGCCAGCAATCAAAGTGCCCAATGTTATGTGACCGAACATTTGGGGACATTAATCCACCCTTAGTGCTTTTTTATTTGCTCAGCTTTTAAATTCTTGTGCGTGACTGAATGGTGATTAATGGTAGACTCCAATGACGTCTTTCCTATTGAATAGACGGAGTGTTCCGTGAGGAATGGAAGCTCCATTATTGACTTGTCTCCCCTCATCCACCGCACTGGGGGTTACGAAGCCTATGACGAGAGTGAGGATGACGACTCTGACACCAACCCGGACTTCTACATCAATATCTGCCAGCCGCTAAATCCTATGCATGGGGTGGCTTGTCCTGCCGGAGCCGCTGTGTGCAAAGTTCCCGTCGACGGTTCCCCCATCGTAAGTGTGGGAAATCCAAGGGCAGTTTTTGCAAGATTTTTAATAACTTTCCTATTGTTGCTTTCAACGGAGAGTCACTCAAGCCGAGAGAATGGAGAAATGAGCAGACTGCGTGTTCTGGGTTCAGTAGGGGGAGATCCATGTAAGGATCTGTGCATTGAGCCATTGGCTGATAATAGTGGCCAGACGGTCTTTGAGCTGTGGGAGAAAATGTGAAC
Source organism: Equus przewalskii (assembly GCF_037783145.1). NCBI lineage: Eukaryota > Metazoa > Chordata > Mammalia > Perissodactyla > Equidae > Equus > Equus przewalskii. Next base: position 8,280,695 of record NC_091862.1, on the reverse strand, counting down.
ACGTGTGCAGATATGCTGTTGTATCGTTTTGGAAGTCTCGAGGTCAAGATATTTTTCTGTAAAGTGGCAAGAAAGGACACTGGAAGAGCTTGGTGCCTTCGTTTGAAACACATGTCTTGTGGAATTAAAATGCTCGTGAGGTGTAAGCACTTTCTTTGGTGAATGAGTTATAATTCAGGGTAGTAGCTCAATATTCTGCCTTGAAAGTTTGGTTTTATTCAAGTATTTTTTTAGCCTAGATTTGGATCTTTAAAAAATTGTTTTCCCGGGGCTGGCCTGGTGGTGTAGCCGTTAAGTTCACATGTTCCGCTTCAATGACCTGGGGTGGGCAGGTTTGGATCCCTGGGCGTGGACCTGCACACCACTCATCAAGCCATGCTGTGGCAGCGTCCACATAGAAAATAGAGGAAGACTGGCACAGGTGTTAGCTCAGGGCCAGTCTTCCTCAAAAAAAAAAAAAATTGTTTTCATGAGTTATCTTCATGTTTTGTCAAATCATTGATATGTTTTATTATTTGAAATGCATCTCAGAAGTGGTCTGTTTTTATATTTCTATCTGTATGTTTTAAATAGTGGTATCTAAGTATCTAGATGTCCTTTTAAAAGATGGACAGTATATGTGGCATTGAGAAACGGTGGGAGTGGGTGGGTAAATTGGCCATGGTATGAATTTGACAAAGGCATGGCCACATGAGAAATGGGGGGCCCCCGCATAAACCAAGTCCTTGTCGGAAGCATTTTGTATCATCCTTTCCAACAGTGCAGGTTGGGATCCTGGATGTGAGTCACTTGCTGGGAGGTCTGAGCTGCTGTATTTTCCTGCCTGGCTACCCATCTTCAGATTTTAGAAATTGTAGTAAGTTCTCTCATTGGGCAGGGTGTTGTGTCATCGCAGCCTGAAGATGCCCCACTGTGGTGAACGAAGAGCATTGCAGCTTCATTCCCCACACACATTCATCACATGTATATATACCATCCCTGACCGTTCGTCTGTCAGTCATGTGTTGATTTACTCAGAAGGTTTTGATTGAGTAGCCAGAGCGTGTGAGGGGCTGTGCTAAGCAATAAAGGTGATGGTGAGAGACGGAGCCCTGTGCCCACCCCGAGGACGTACTGCGGGGCACTGCTGTGTAAACGGGCCGTGTCAGGACTTCTCTTAACCCAGTTTCTAACTTAGAGGCTCCTCATTTTCAAAATGGACAAGATCATTTGTGCACTTCTGCGTTAGCTCTTACTCCACTAACCTGGGAGCAGTTAACTTCCTGACTTACTGTTTGCTTTTTTCTTTGTCTAGGATATTGGCCGAGTCACAGGACCTCCAATCCTCAATCCCATAGCTAATGAAGTTTACTTGAACTTTGAAAGTAGTACTCCTTGCTTAGCGGACAAGCATTTCAACTACACCTCGCTCATCGCGTTTCACTGTAAGAGAGGTGTGAGCATGGTAAGTGTGCCGTCTGTTTACAGTCTAGGGACTGCATTATGGATTAGGGAGCCGGGCGGCTGGAACCCCATAAAGAGTGTTTCAGGTCTAAGGATGCCGCGTGCAAAATGTCCACGTTGGCTCATACGGTTTGTCAGTGGTGCATCTGAATAGCTTAAAACCAGTGACTTCTCAATGAATAAGCCCATCGTGAGCTAACGGCAGATTTGCACATTAGAGGCTTGCTGTGATTTAAAAACAGGAAAACTTGAGTTCAGCTTTGTCTACCAACGTATAAAAGTGTCATAACTTTCTTTCTTTTTAACTGTAACATTGCTGATTTTAATCTTATTGGGAAGTCAGACTTTTGCAGCTATAATCATTCAAGACATAAGCAAACTTCAGAAGTTAGCAAACACAGAAAGACCTCTGAAATCAAAATAGCCACAACAAATCATCTGTTTTATGTCTGAGGAGGTTCTTGACTTCTGTTTTATGAGCATTTTAAAAATAATACTGGCTTCCGTTGTAATGAGTACTGTTTTGTCCTAAAGAGTTTTTGCATGCTTTTTCTCTTGACCCCTCTCTGTGAACTGGAGATAAATTGGTAGATTATGGCCCCCATTTCGCAGTGACTCAGAACGGCTGGATGACATGCCTGACGTCACACAGCTCTGCCCCTGTCTGCTGCTCAGATGGAGGGTTCTTTGCTCCAGGCAGCCTGGCTCCACAACCCCTTATTTATGCTTCTGAAATCCATAAAGCTCTGAAAATTTACAGTCCTTTGACGTGAATGCACTGAGGTTATTTATGGTCTGTGTTTGTCCCGCCTAATGGGAATATTCATACATCTTGCTGCAGAAATATTAATGTGCTTGATTACAGGACTGTGTGTGCGTGTGTGTGTGTGTGTGTGTTTTAGTAGAAGTATATACCCCAAATTGCCTCTTAAAATCCTGACGATGATGAATTCTAAGACTCATCTGGCCCTGTGAGTTCAGATAATGGATTATGGTTCTGTAATGTGTCTTGTAATTTCAGTAAGATGACTTTCTCATGTCTTGTCCTGTAGCAGGTTTGTGAGGGAAAGGAAGCCGTGGCTGCCAGGTGTGGGTGTGTTGACAGCGGCAGGATGTGGCCTGGGAGCAGCCTGACAAGGAGGGGCAGTACAGATTGAGAGCGGGGGAGAATACCAAACCATTGCCTTCTCGGGTCCCCTCCATAAAGAGGCCCACAGCACATCGATGTCCTTGGGCTTGTCCCTGTTCACGAATTGTTGGGCTAGAGATAATTCTGAGTTATCAAGGCAAGGCGGAGCTGTGGTCAGTCAGCTCCTGTATCTCTTTTTCTGTGTGTCTGCACGTTGGTGTGGGTGTGTCGATACCTGCATCTGCAGGCACCCACGCTATACAGCAGCATGGCTTAATCTGTACACAGCCTTCCATTTTCACTAGTGTTCCATTCTTGAAAGGGGATTGATCTTTTAAAGGTCCAACTCCTAAGAGCAACACTTGGTTATTTCACACCACCAGGTAAAGAGCGTGTGGCTGCTTATCTATAAAACTGCTAGGGGTTTTCAGCCGGGGTGTCCGCCGGACTCGCCAGTTCTCAGAGAGTTGCCCCATGAGAGTGATTGGCATTTATTTGTTTTCAGAAACGAGGGCTCTCACGCTGCATGTGGATTCCAGTTTTGGAAAAATCTTAAAGAGATTTTCTTCCCCTGTGGTTTTTATCTTTAGTGGAAATAGTTTTTCCACTTGAGTTCTAGAAAAAAAAGATTCTCAGCAGCCACTAAAAATGAAATTCCCGACCAGCTGCCTCATCTGTTTATGTGGCCGTTCTTGGGTGAGGGAGGGAATAAATGCATTGATGCCGGATACTTGGCCTGTGGAATGTCTGGCTGTGTGGTGTCTCGCTCTTCTCGTAAATACCCTCAGTTTCTAGAGATGGTGGAGTGGAGACGCTACCTGTGAGCGTACTGGAGCACTTGCCTCCCTCCTTTGCAATGACGGGGTCTGATTTTCACACACTTCTCTGTCCTGACATTTACAAACTCTCGCTTTCTTCCTTTGAGCTGGTAGCACGGAGCATTGAGACTGTCTCTCTCTTTCAGTACGGGTGACGGCCTGGAGTCAGCGCGGGGTCCAGGGGTGTGGGCAGTGCTGTGAGGGCAATATTGGCCCCTTGCAGCTGGTGATGACCCTCTTTTGGAGAGAGGCCACTATGGGTCCCCCAGAGCACTTGGCAGTCCACACGGCTGTGGCCGCAGACCCCCTTCCCGGGTGCAGCGACGGTGCTCGCAGCCCCAGTGGCAGATGTCTCTGGTGCTTGCCGGGGTTGAGGAGCAGGGCGAGGATGCCGTACCCAACCCACATGGGTTTTCAAGACCTGTGCTCTTCTTCCAAACAGGGGACACCTAAGCTGCTGAGGACCAGTGACTGTGACTTTGTGTTTGAGTGGGAGACCCCGCTTGTCTGTCCTGACGAGGTGAAAACAGAGGGCTGCTCCCTGACGGATGAGCAGTTGTACTACAGCTTCAACTTGTCCAGCCTTTCCAAGAGCACCTTCAAGGTAATGCCACTCGCCGGGAGCCCGGCTGCGGTGGCCTGGATTCTCATAGCCACTTGTGTTTTAGGGAACATGACACTGGAGGATGTGTGGTCACTGACAGTGCATGAAGGGGTGGCGTTCTTAGCGCCTGTCCTGGGTACACAGGGTCAGCGTCTTGGAGACGGGTTCTGGACACAGTTGATACTCGAGTTGTCCCTCATGGTTCAGAGTGTTTCGTCCCTTAGGTCTTTGTGAGGCTTAAATGACCCGCTGAGGTCAGCAGGGGGACCCTTCATATTGCCAATGGAGAATAGGCGGTGGCTTGGGGACGTGTATGTGACCATGTACCCATAAAGGACAAGGCCACGTCTAATGTGGCTGGCAGAGACCACGTGGAATTCCCCTTTGTCTCTAGCCTGGCTTTAGGATAAAGAGGCAGCTATTTTGCTGACCACAGAGGCAGTGGGTGGAGGGAGCTAAGCATTCCCCCTGACTTGAGACGCATTTGGTCCTATCTTGCTCTCCCGGCCTGCATCTCATGGACTGTTCGCTGTGTCAGTGAGGCTGTGGCCAGCTTGAGTCACTGGTGGTTAGGGAACCCTAGACCTCTAAGCCTGTGATCTAGATGTTACTGAGTCATGTGGCTATGGACCATGCCCACACAATCCCAGCCCCTCCCTGGGACAGCAGCCGGTGAGTGGTGAGCTCTGAATCATGTGCCCGGATGCCAGCGCCCTGGATCCTGTAACAGAGACCTTGCCCGGGCACAGGCCCTCCTGACGGGTCACAGCAGGTGTGAGCCTGCAGAGGGTGGGGCAGGCAAGGAGGGACGGTGCACGTTCGATTATGGAGCATCCACTCTGTGCTCATTCACTTGGTCCTGACCTCTCCTCAGAAGGGGACAAGCCCTCTGAGGTCTCCCAGCTGGCTCCCTACCCCAGGCCCGGCTGCAGGGGAAGGCCAGCACTGCATGCTGCCGCTGAGAGGGGGCAGGAGGAGGAAGGAGGTTGGGCCTGGGGGTGGAGGGAGGTGCCCAGAGGGCAGGCCAGGGCAGTGCCCTCCTGAGGAGCACCAGGCCTGGAGGGAAGGGAGGTGAGTGCCCAGGCTCCACACACAGCATGCAGGCACAGCCCCCCTTTCCTGCTGGAGCCCCCTTCCCTACCCCCATGGCTCTCTCCACCTGGAGCCCCATTCACAGCCATGCGCGGTGCTGTCTGTCCAGGTGACTCGAGACTCACGCACCTACAGCGTGGGGGTGTGCACCGCGGCGGCGGGCCTGGACGAAGGAGGCTGTAAGGATGGAGGTGTCTGTCTGCTCTCCGGGAGCAAGGGAGCGTCTTTTGGACGGCTGGCGTCCATGAGGCTGGATTACAGGCACCAGGATGAAGCTGTCATTTTAAGTTACGCCAACGGAGATAATTGCCCTCCAGGTAAGTGTTTGCGCGGGTTGAGTTTTGCATTCCTAGTAAATATGAAATTAGATGTGACAGTGGGAGGAAACTGAGGAATGAAGCTCCAAATCCTGTGAGTGCTGAGACCCTGGATCGGACCACGGGACATTACGTGCTGACAGCCCCAAGCGTGCGTGTTCAGGCCTTGAAACACACACTGGCCTGTAAACTGCTTGTCACATTGTGGCTGGGAGGCCTGGTGGTCCCAAAGGTGGTTTAGGGTGACCACTTCCATAGGGGATCCTCGTTGGGCGATCCTAAGTGATCACGCCCAGCAAGCGCAGCCAAGGTGGTGCTGGCAATCTGGGTTACTCAGATCATCTTCTTTCCAGAAACTGATGAAGGTGACCCCTGTGTGTTCCCCTTCATATTCAACGGGAAGAGCTATGAGGAATGTGTCGTGGAGAGCAGGGCGAAGCTTTGGTGCTCTACAACTGCCAACTATGACAGGGATCACGAATGGGGATTTTGCAGACACTGTAAGTAGGAGAGCACTGTGTCCGGGCACAGACCGGTGCAGCAGACCAGCATACTCTCGAGGCTTGTTTCACATCAAGCTTAGATCTTAGTGGTGCTCCACATTAATGGCAATAATTCTGTTGCATGTAGTTTTTTATTTTCAGGGCTATTTTCCACTAAGAAATTATGTTTTTTAATTGCTCGGGGGGCTGTATCACGTAATTACATATACAGACCGCAGCGGAGCTGGGTTGAGACGCAGATGCTGGGTAGTCCCCTGGGTCCACTCACTAGCTCCAGGGGCTTGTGTCCGCATAGAAGTTTTTGGCACTGGTGATCAGATTCATGCCTCAGCAAAATTGCTCCCTGTCCTGGGTCTGCAGGGTGGCAAGTGAGTCATCAGGAGTAGCAGAGGGCTCACTCGTTGACTTCCTGCTCTGGGGCTGGCACGGGGCAGGGGCTGGGGATCTCATGGTGAGCCAGACTTAGCGCCCTTGCTCCTGCGGTGCTTAGAGACCAGTGCCATGAGCAGATCCTACTAAAGTGTGTCGCACGGACTGTTGTGAGCTCCCAAGGAGGGAGAGATGAGATAAATGCATGAAACGTTACTTAATTCTTGCAAGCAATCAGGGAACAAAATGATGTATATTAAGGAACTACAGATGCTGAATTTACAAGGGACTACTGTAGTTTTGTTTTGAGGCTTATTGTGACTGGACCTTTCTCCTGGTCTGTTGGATGACACGTGTTTTTAGGTAATTGTAGGTATCTTATTGCTACTCTCTTTATTTTTTGTTATCATTGGTGCATTAATCAGATAGTGAATATCTGTCTATGAGGATTGAGCTGGTGCCACGGGGTTAAGAAGTGCAGTGAGAGACACTGCGCACTGAGGGAACTTGGTCTATTTAGGGTTAACATTTGTGTGAATGAAACCAAACGCACGCTCCAGCAGGGGAGTGGCCAGTGATGGGCAGAGTCAGGAAGAGCTAAGCGTAGGGAGTGGAGAGAGGAGTTTAAGAAAACTGTGAGATGCATGCTGTGGTCTGACAAATTTTCTATGTGTTGCGCCCAGCAAACAGCCACCGGACGTCCACTATCATCTTTAAGTGCGATGAAGATGCTGGTATCGGCAGGCCGCAGGTCTTCACTGAAGTTCGTGGCTGCGAGGTGACATTTGAGTGGAAAACAAAAGTTGTCTGCCCTCCGAAGAAGATGGAGTGCAAGTTCATCCAGAAGCACAAAACCTACGACCTCCGGCTGCTGTCCTCCCTCACCGGGTCCTGGCTCTTCGTCCACGAGGGAGCCTCGTGAGTACCCTTCGCCACTCGCTTACGCTGTCTTACCCTGAGTGCGTGGGAACTCGACGTTCTGGATGGTAGCGGCCCATCGCAGTCCACCTCTGATTCTAAGGGCCGGACTGCCATGTGAATCTGATGCTCATGCTGGCTTGAATGCCTCTGTGCTCTTGGGGGCAGCCCAGAGGGGTCACCCTGGGGCACGGTAGGCAGTTTGGAGGCAGAAGTGAGCAGAAATGGAGCTTCAGAACCAAAAGAGGCTGGTGATCAGCTGTTGGCCTATCGAATGAGTCTTGTTTTGATTTATATTGGTGAGGGGCAGCCGTCCATTGCTGGGTTTATGGGAGGGATGTTAGTTTTCTCAGTTCTTCGGTATGAGCTCCTTAGGCGGTACTGGCCCGAGGTTCGTTAATTGTACCAACTGCTCTGGGGGTAGAGTGCGCGCTTCCTGCCAGCTGCGTGTCATCCTTCAGTCCTCACTGCAGAGGAAGCTTGAACTTGGGGCATATAAGTAACCTTGAGTAAGATGAATGGCTCGCCAGGATTTGAGCCATTGCCTGGCCCAATCAGAAGCCCTCTTCTAAACCACATGGCGTCTCAGGATTTACCCCGAGTGCCCAGTTGACACTCTTCTTCCACAATTATCCACTCTTTGGCCTTTCTTTCTGTGCAAATCTGTCCCTTGCTGCGTCCAGAGGTGCTGTGGATTCCTCGGTCCTCAGAACGATTACTTCTTCTGAGAGTAACGAAAAGAGCTGCCCCTGAGTGTGTGAGGCTAGAGACTGACCTGGCCGCCCTCTCCCCCATCCCTTTGTGTCTTTCACAGGTACTATATCAATCTGTGTCAGAAAATATACAAGGGGCCCCTCGAGTGCTCCGACAGAGCCAGCGTTTGCAAAAAGAGCGCATCTGGTGAGGTCCAGGTGTTGGGGCTCGTCCACACGCAGAGGCTGGACGTCATAGGTAAGGTTTGGGTCCCTGTCATGGGGTTGCAGGTGCCGCGTCTGGGTTGGGACGGTGAGGGTATCCTTGTGTGACCGGGAGGGGTCAGCACAGGCTGGTTGAACTTCCACATACTGTTCCCGTGACTGTTTCTCAGGCGTTTGGGCAACTCCTGGAACGTTAGAATGGCACTACTTCGTGTTCTCTGGGATGATAGGTCCTGGCGTGTGCGCAGAGGGTTCCGCTCTTGGGAATGTGCTTCCACCCAGGAGGCAGGCAGAGTGTCGAGGCTTCCTCTGAGTCCTTGCTCGAGCTGTGGGTTGAGTGCCTGAGTCTGCATGTGCATATGCAAGCTTTTATTCGGGAAAGCCGAACCCTCACAGGAGGACTTGGTGGAGATAATTCGGGAGTCCCTTTATGTAATGTCTTAACAATTTGGAAAATAATAATGAAACTTTTTTAATAGTGTTAATAGGAAATTCATCTTGCAGTTGCTCGTTGAGTGAAAGAGTCTACCTTTCATTATTTAAAGGAGGAAGACAGGGCTTTCTAATTTGGGGAACAATTGGGGAAAAACGTCCACCTTTGCCTGTTAGACTAGAGTGGGGTCCCCGAGTGGTCCTGATTCAACCACAAGGCAACTTAACCTGTTGAAGTGGAGAAGGGGGATCCTGAGGGAACCACAGTCCCCCTTGACAAAAATCAAACCAGATTCTGCACGTGGGTCATGGGGGAGAGTCGCCCCACGGGCAGGAGTGGCCGGACCTCCCAGCCCACGGTTGGCCCTCCTTCTGTGATTGAGTTGCTGCCTTCTCCATGTGGCGCACAAAGGGCTGGAGGGTTGGGTAGCTTTCTCCCCTGCAGTCTCGTGGGTGTATGTGGATATTTGATCAGTCTTTCCCTCAGTTTCTCACAGCCAACCGAGAAGGACTAGGATGTCTGAGCCATCACTGGAAATTTGGCAGTAATCTCCCCGTCCCCAGCACCCCAGGTGGGATCTTACTCTTGGGCCCCAACGGGACAGCCATCTAAGGCCAGCCTCAGTGGGCCCACGTTCATCTGGGGGATGCAGCTGTATAGGAGTTGAGAGATGGGTTTTTTCCCCCAGGAACGACCATTTACTAGCAGCTGTGCTCTATAGATGTGTAATCCTCAGCAGCTTCGTGGGTGGGTGTTAGAGTCCATTTCACAGATGGAGCAACTGAGGTGTGGAGGGTTGTGTATTACTCGGCGAGTCTGGGGTGTCCATGTTCTTGAGACCTACACTTGTTTGGTTGCATACCCCAGCAGTTTAAGAATTTCTCTTGAAAGCTGTGGAACTCTTCCAGAATTTTACACAGAAGGACAATGTTTAAAACAGATTCCCCCGGTGCAGCTTTGCATTGGGGGGAGCGGGGGCCTGGGCCTCACTTCTCACCTGTGCTGAGCCGTCCCCCTCCGTTGGCTGCGTCCCGTGGAGAACATTTGGGAAGCACCTGCCACAGGCACACGTGTGTGAGAGTCGGGCTAGAGAGTGCGTGCTCCTCCCCAGGACCTGCCCTGTGTCCCTAGTGCCGTCACCTGTCCGCCGAGTCAGGCTGTCTCAGGCCACCCCTAGGACAGCTCCGGGCAGCCCCTCTCAGTAGCTTGGCCCTGGCACGAGAGTTGACCTGGTTGCCACGCTGGCCCCCGTGAGACTTGCTGCTGAAAGCGTGTGCTCGCTTTTCTCCTAGGTCGTGCAGGTTGGGGGTCTCAGCTGTTCCTTTTACCACATCATTTTCGGAAGCAGGAAGAGCTTGACGTGGAGCCAGAAGACCCCAGAAAACCAGAGTTGTTCTGGCTCCGGGCTTTCGCTTTGCAGGGTGGAGGTCTAGCACCTGTTACTACTGGGAGGCTCTGATGGGGGGACGTGACAGGAAAGCACCTAAAGTGACACAGAAATTGTACGAAAGTGGAGTAGGGGTGGTGGCTGCCGGGAACCAAGGTCCTGCTGTGGGCACACGTTGTGCGGGCACCATCCGTACACCGTCCCCCTCTGGCGCCTGCACACTTCGGGTGGGATACCTGTGGCCCACGTGAGGAGGCCGAGCCTCCGAGGTCAGCAGCGCAGAGTCATGAGCGCAGGGCTGGCGTTGGAACTCAGGTCTTGCTCTCGCACTGTAGGTAGCCGTGCGGGCCGGGAGGCGGCCGCTGAGCTCGGCGGTGCTGATCACCCTGGCGGGACGTCTTCACAGAGCCAAACATTTGTTCTGGCCTGGTCTTTAAAGAGATTTTGACTTCCAACCTTGAAGCTTTTTATCATGCACCAGGAATAACGTCAGTTCACTCATTTGTGTGTTTCAGATGACAGAGTTATCGTAACTTACTCAAAAGGCCATCGGTGTGGTGAGAATAAGACTGCATCCGCCGTCATAGAGTTGACCTGCGCGAAGACGGTGGGCAGACCTTCGTTCAAGGGGTGAGAGCACCGGGGTCTCGGGGGCACTGTGGAGAGAGTGCTGGGGACTCTTCAGAATTCCCCCCCGTGGTTTGCACTTGTGGGTTTGGGACTGTGTGTGCAGGGAGAGGATGTTTGGGTTGTCGGAATAGGCAGGGGACTGGCTGCTGAGATAGGACCTGGGATGGGGTCGGGGCTGCCACTTGTCCTAAAGTGTACAGGGCTGTTCTGCACAAGGAGGGGTTCCCTGGATAAAGGGCTGGGGCACGAAACTCTGTCGAGCTGTCTGTCACTGGCCTCTCTCTTCGAATGACATGTAGAACCGCAGGGACATTGATGGTGCCAGTCAAGGCCAGCTGTGGAAGCGGCCTGTCTGGGAGCCACCAGCACGATGCTCTTGGATTATACTAGAACTCTCTGGACACCGCCACATCCAGGGGTGCTCGGGGCAGTTGGGCCAACAGAGGGAGGGTGCGAGCTGTTGTGAACAGACTGAGTCCTTCCAGAAGCCGGGCTTGGAAAAGGGGAGACCCAGGAATTGTCTCCAAAGGATTTTAATCAATTTGTGAATCTAAAAATTCAATTGTAAAGTAAAAGTTCATAGATCTAGGAGCAAATTTTTCCAGCTCTTAGGTGTTGCACAGTTTCTAAATTTTAAGAAAACCTGTATTAGATGCGTGCCTACTTTGTCGCATTGCGAATGTGCTAGATGGTCACCTTCTCTGTTAGGCTGCTGAGAAAAGTAAAATAGCCACCCTAGCCCAGAGCTGCCTGCCCATCATGAGGGGTGGGGAGGGCTCGGCGGTGGGGACTCCTGTGGGGACGGAGGGCTCTCGGGGAGGCCTCGGAACCAGAACCGGCTGGAGCCCTGAACCGGTGAGCATCTTCAGGGCGCCTAAGGCTTCCTGTTGCAGTCCCGAGTCTGGTGGGCGTGACCACCGTCCCAGCGTGACTGCCACCCCATCTGGCCTCCTTATAGGTTCGACATCGACAGCTGCACCTACTCCTTCCGCTGGGACTCGCGGGCTGCGTGCGCCGTGAAGCCCCAGGAGGTACAGGTGGTGAACGGGACCATCACCAACCCTGTAAACGGCAAGAGCTTTAGCCTCGGAGATATTTATTTTAAGTAAGTGCAAAATTTTCCTTTGAGAACTGAAACATATTCAGAATTAAGCCGGCACTTCAGACCTTTCCCTGGCAGGGAGCGATGCAAGATAAATAGGCCCGTGTGTCTTAGTTACTGTTTCTAGGGAGCTGGCATATTTTCCTTAAACGGAGGGAAAGCATGACTCAACGATTAAGTTTTAACACCAAAGATGGTGAATTCTCTTGAGTGTAAAAATAAAGTTGCCCCCCCCACCCCCCGCCCACCCACTTCATGATAAGCCCAGGGATCGAAGCTGAAACCTTCTGAAACACTTTTTGATCAGGAATCTTCTGGGCTTACCAGTTTGTGGGGGAAAAAGTCAGTTTCTCAGCAGTGTCACCGGGGCAGTTCTTGGGGTCCAGTGGCTGTGCCGGGGCAGGCTGAGGTGGGCCCGGTGCTGGACACCAAGGTTGAGAAAGGCGCCCTGCAGCTCAACATGTAGAGTGGCGGGGGTAGGAGAATGATGGGGGCGGAAGTCGGTTCTCCTAGAATCTCTGTGGGGTTGTGGAAGCGCCACGCGGGCTGGGAAGGCAGGAGGGAGGTGGTGTCCGGCGGCCCTGCAGGTGTCCCCAGGACTCTGGGTCTGGAATAAATGGCTCTCTTGAAGACCTGCCAGAGTCCCTCAATCTTTTCTGTCTCTTCAGGCTCTTCAGTGCCTCTGGGGACATGAGAACAAATGGGGACAAGTACCTGTATGAAATCCAGCTTTCCTCCATCACAAGCTCCGCGAATCCGGCGTGCTCCGGCGCCAACATATGCCAGGTTAAACCGAACGACCAGCACTTCAGTAGGAAAGTCGGCACTTCTGATAAAACCAAATACTACGTTCAAGGTAATTGCTCTCCGTTAATGTTCCATGTTTCACTTCCTCAGAGAAAGAGCTTTAAAATTTTTGTGGACAGCCCCCTTCCGTTGAAATCTCAGATAAATTTTAGAACAAAAGCCCTCATCGGGCTCTGTGTCCTGAATGGACTGGACCGTGTGTGTAAGACCTGAGCATTTCACTGCAGGTGAATTTTACCTCAGTTAACAAATGAGACGCCAATCCTGGTCTAAACCAGAGGTGGTGAGGTGGGGCAGGAGCTAGAAACTTCCTTTGATCTGCTTTCAGTCATGATGCATCTTTAATTTGAAACTTCAGGTATCACTATAGAAGGGTGAGAGATCTCATATTTGTCAGAATGATGAAAAGAAGAGAGATAGAGTGACCTGGCCTCAGCGTTAGACATGGCTGTGGGCGAAGCACCATACTGCACTGATGGAGGCCGTGTCCTTTACTCCGCCGTGTTGACCTTGAAAGATATTTCCAGGAGGCAGCTCATGTGTTTTGGTTTCAACAACTAGCCTTTCATTGTATACCTTTTCATGATTTGATTTTTTTATTTTTATGGTGGTTATGCTAGTTTGCAGCATTGTGCAATTTCACTTGTACGGCATTATTTGTCAGTCACCTTACAGGTGTGCCCCTTCACCCTTTGTGCCCACCCTCCACCCCCCGTCCCCCTGGTAACCACTAAATAGTTCTCTTTGTGCACGTGTTTGTTTCTCTTCCACATATGAGTGGAATCACACAGAGTTTGTCTTTCTCTGTCTGGCTTATTTCACTTAACATAATTCCCTCGAGGTCCATCCATGTTCTTGTGAAAGGGACGATTTTGTCATGTTTTTTTTATGGCTGAGCAGTGTTCCATTGTATATATATACCACATCTTCTCTATCCAGTCGTCAGTCGATGGGCACTCAGGTTGCTTCCACATCTTGGCTATTGTGAATAATGCTGCAGTGAACACAGGGTGCATAAGTCTCTTTGAATTGCTGATTTCAAGTTCTTTGGACAGATACCCAGTAGTGGGATAGCTGGATCATATGGTATTTCTATTTTTAATTTTTTGAGAAATCTCCATACTGTTTTCCATAGTGGCTGCACCAGTTTGCATTCCCACCAGCAGTGTATGAGGGTTCCTTTTTCTCCACAACCTCTCCAACATTTGCTATTTTTTGTTTTGGTTATTTTAGCCATTCTGACGGGTGTAAGGTGATATCTGATTGTAGTTTTCATTTGCATTTCCCTGATGATCAGTGATAATGAGCGTCTTTTCATGTGCCTATTGGCCAGCCACATAGCTTCTTTGGAGAAATGTCTGTTCATATCCCCTGCCCATTTTTTGATGGGATTGTTTGATTTTTTGTTGAGTTGTGTGAGTTCTTTATATATTATGGAGAGTAACGTTTTGTCAGATATACGATTTGCAAATATTTTTTCCCAGTTGGTGGGTTGTCTTTTTGTTTCAATCCTGTTTTCCCTTGCCTTGTAGAAGCTCTTTAATCTGATGAAGTCCCACTTGTTTATTCTTTCTATTGTTCCCCTTGTCTGAGAAGAAAAAGATGCTTTTAAAAAAGACCAACGTCAAAGAGTGTACTGACTATATTTTCTTCTGGAAGTCTTATGGTTTCAGGTCTTACTTTCAAGTCTTTGATTCATTTTGAGTTTATTTTTGTGAATGGTGTAAGAGAATGGTCTGCTTTCATTCTTTTGCATGTGTCTGTCCAGTTTTCCCAACACCATTTGTTGAAGAGACTTTCCTTTCTCCATTGTATGTTCTCAGCTCCTTTGTCGAAGATTAGCTGTCCATAGATGTGTGGTTTTATTTCTGGGCTTTCAATTCTATTCTGTTGATCTGTATGTCTTTTTTTTTGTGCCAGTACCATGCTGTTTTGATTACTGTAGCTCTGTAGTATATTTTGAAGTCAGGGATTGTGATGCCTCCAGCTTTGTTCTTTTTTCTCAGGATTGCTTTAGCAATTCAGAGTCTTTTGTTGCCCCATATAAATTTTAGGATTCTTTGTGCTATTTCTGTGAAGAATGTCATTGGGATTCTGATTGGGATTGCATTGAATCTGTAGATTGCTTTAGGTAGTATGGACATTTTAACTATGTTTATTCTTCCAGTTCATGTGCATGGAATGTCTTTATGTTGTCATCAGTTTCTTTCAGGAAAGTCTTGTAGTTTTAATTGGATAGATCTTTTACCTCTTTGGTTAAATTTATTCCTAGATGTTTTATTCTTTTTGTTGCACTTGTGAATGGGATTGTGTTCTTGAGTTCTCTGTTAGTGTGATATTAGAGTATAGACATGCAACTGATTTATGTAAGTTGGTTTTCTACCCTGCAACTTTGCTGTAATTGTTGATTATTTCGAGTAGCTTTCTGATGGGTTTTTTTAGGGTTTTCTATATATATATGATCATGTCGCCTGCAAACCGGGAGTTTCACGTCTTCATTGCTTGTTGGAATTCCTTTTCTTTCTTTTTCTTGCCTAATTGCTCTGGCTGAAACCTCCAGTGCTATGTTGAATAAGAGTGGTGAGAGTGGGCACCCTTGTTTTGTCCCTGTTCTCAGAGGGATGGCTTTCAGTTTTTCCCCATTGAGTATGATGTTGGCTGTGAGTTTGTTATATATGGCCTTTACTATGTTGAGGTACTTTCCTTCTACACCCATTTTCTTGGGTACAGCATCTTTATCATAAATGGATGTTGGATCTTGCCTGATTTGATTTTTGAATCAGGTGAACAGATTAACTTTTTAAAAAGTTAAATACATTTTAAAAACCAGCTAACTCTGATGTGAAGGGCTGCTGAGAGATTCCAGAGGAGGAGAAACCGCTGCTGCCCACGTCGTGGTGGCTGGAGAAGTGTGTTTCCGTGCTCACGTGCTGACCAGTCGCTGCAGTTAGCAGTGCCTAACAGCCGGCAGGGAGACCCGCCAGGCCAGCCTGACTCACTGTCGTGATTCCACGTCGTGGACTAGGGTCCCCGTGGTTCTTCATTCTTTGCCAGTAATTCTCAGTTGGCTGCTGGAATCTTGTATTGGCTGGCTTGGGCCCTCTCTTGCTGTGCTGTCTTCGGAGCCTGTCCCTGTAGTAAGTGGTTGGTAAATGCTTGTCGACTGATTGTAAGACGGCTCTAAAAGCCTTCAAGCCTCCCTGTTATGCAGAGAAGGAAAGTCTGAGCTCTTTTGAACTCAGCCTGGAAGATTTCAACAGATCCCATGTACCAATACAGTCTCAGGAGCGACTGGCCCTACAAACGCACCAGGATCCGGCCATCACGTTATCACACCAGCTTTCCCTATGCGTTCCTTGTGCTGGAATGCCGTGGCCAGCCCTGCCTTCCCCATCCCTCAAACCCGAGCCCCAGTGTCCCCTTCTTGGCAAAGGCCACCTCTCCTCATCCCCAGGGTCACTGCCCTCTCATGTGGCTGCTGCGGTGATCAGGTCATCTAGTTACTAAAGGAAGACCCCTCACATTCATAAGGTCCTTGTCTAGCAGGCCTCCTGTGCCCCCGAGTGTCAGAGTGTGTGTGTGCGTGTGCACATTCATGTACATTTATTTATTCACAGTTAATAAAATCCCTTTCAGACGTTTTCACTTTTTTCATTCACCAGTGCTAGAAAGTGGGTTTAATTTTCACATTTCATGAGGAAATGCAGTTTAAATTTCTTCGTGTCTTTTCACTCATTTGAGAAGATAGGAAGAGGAAACTGCAGAGCCCTGTCTCTAGCTGAGACAGGGAGCAGCCGTCTCGGCTCTCTCACCAGTGCGTCGCTTTGCAGCCACACACCAGCCTTGTGGGACAGTCCGTTCAGGTCATGCCTCTGCCAGTTCCACGTGAGGACACTGAGGCCTTCCCGAGCCCAGCCTGCATCTCAGGGCTCCCCTCTTTGTGGATGCGTCCACCTCACTCACTGAACTCCCTGGCGCTCCAGTAGTGGCTGACTGTGGGGAGCTTGAGCCATCTACCAAGTTTGGAGGAGGCAGCGTCCACACCAGGCTCCCTCACTTCTGAAACCAGCTGCAGGTTTGGGGGTCACACCACCCTCAGGTTCAGTAATTCACTAGAAGAAGCTATTACAGTCATGTTACAGTTTATCACAGTGAAAGGATGTAGACTACAATCAGCCAAGGGAGGAAGCACATAGGACGGAGTCCAGGAGGGTCCCAGATGCTTCTGTTGTTCTCTCCCCATGGAATCAGGATGCGTTAGGTTCCCAGCATCGATGTGTGACAACATGAATGGAGTATCACCAGCCAGGGCAGCTCACCTGCACCTCAGCGTCCAGGGGTTTTGTTAGGGTTCCATTGTGTAGGCATGGTTGGTTGGTTTGTTGATCAGTTGGCTGGTTGGTTGGTCAATCAATTGGCTCGTTGATTGGGTGGTTGATTGGCTGGTTGATCAGTTTGCTAGTTGATTGGTTGATCAATTGGCGGTTGATTGGCTGGTTGGTTGCTTGGTTGATCACTTGGCTGGTTGGTTGAGTGGTTGATTGGCTGGTTGGTTGGTTGATCAGTTGGTTGGTTAGTTGCCCACAAGGTTGATCTCAATTTCCAGGTGGGTTGATACCGTGTGGCCAGCCCCCACTCCAAATCATATTGTTGGCTTTGGGCAGGGTTCAAGTCTTTCTCACATGCTGAATTAGGGCAGGGGCTCCACAACGTGTGTCCAGCGGGCTGTGAAGAAGAGCACACATGGATGTTTGATGAAGCACTGTTACATCTGATTTTAAGTCTGTGTGGACTTTTCACAGACTATGAAAAGTTTAGCTCCGCCTGTTACTGAAACATTAATGGTAATGGTGCTCTGGTTGTGTGCACGCCTTCCATTTGACAGATGGCGATCTAGATGTGGTGTTTGCCTCATCCTCTAAGTGCGGGAAAGATAAGACAAAGTCTGTCTCTTCCACCATCTTCTTCCACTGCGACCCTTTGGTGAAGGACGGGATCCCTGAATTCAGTCACGAGACTGCCGACTGCCAGTACCTCTTCTCCTGGTACACCTCTGCCGTGTGTCCTCTGAGGTAAGTGCGGTAGCCTGGCTTTGGCACGAGCTTGCTGTCGGTCACTTTCCTCTTTGGATGAGCACTTACCAACTGTACCCCCACCTCCTCTCTCAAAGCTTAAGTCAAGTATAAGTTTGTGTATGTGCTTTTCCCCCAGTGTTTTATTGTGGTGTATTCACATGTGCACAAAAAATAGAGAAAGAGATGGAGGTAAACCCCACACAGCCAGCACCTGGCTTCAGTGATTGTTGACATCCTGCCTTTCTTGGTCCACACCAGCATCAGCAACACCAACACCCGCCACTCCCAATAGCATCGGCCGTCTGCCCTCGTATGCACCCTGGGCCCTGAATGCCTCTCACACTTTCCTTCCACATCTGTCCCCAGCCAATGTTCCCCCTCGTTGGCTCCTGCAGGCAGGGGCTGTGTCTCATCTTTGTATTCCCAGCACATCTTTTCTTTGTTTTCTAGTACAAATTATTACATGGTAAACTTCACTTTAACTTGAGTAAAGTATTTTCTGCGTTGGGATAAATGAAAACCTTGTTCTTCAGATCTTGGAAATCACTGTTGGCCAGGTTTTCATGGGAAATGGGGAATACACTTCTGCTCAGAGGCTCCCTGGCAAGGGAAGGGCGACAGCAGCCTCCCTGTGGCCTCAGAGAACCTGTCTCTTCTCGTGTCCCACAGCCTTTGTTCTTGGCCCGGCTATGCTTTCAGGTTGAGAGAACCTCGTCCAGAACAGAATGTTATAAATTGCTTTCCTCTTGGATTTATTTTCTTCCTGTTTCATCTGGGCCATCATCTTAAGAAGTTTCGCATTGTCTGTCCTGAGACTTGAAGATCATGAGAAACATGAGTTCTTGCCATGTACTTGTTTCCTGCGTCTCCTAAAAAAGGGATCCCGTAGTCAGCAGAAAACAGTGGTAGAGACAATGGGGTAGATTCCAGATCGCGTCTTTTAGATCTTAAATCAGTTTTCTCTTTGACTTTCTATGGGTGCTAGACCAGCCGAAAAAAAAAAAAGAGAAAGAGTCAGCTTTGTCCTAAATTTTCCAGGAACATGGGCGTAAGGCAATTCTCAACAAATTTCTAAACATTGGTGCCATGTAGATGACATACGTGATGCAATTAAGAACCAGTAGAAGAAATTAGCTGAAAAATAGAAAAACCTTTGGCAACTAAAACGTACTTAATTCTTGGTTTCTAGAAGAAACCAAAAGTAGAAATCAGAACACACTTAGAACTGGATGATGGTGTGAACATCTCTCACGTCAACACTGGGGTGTGTCTGACGTCTTCCTGAGGGGCCTGACTTTGAGGACAGAGTCTTCGGGCAGAGTCTGTCTTGTGGTGATGTCCCCACCTGAACAGATAGTGACAAATGCATCCAGGCTGAAACTGAATGCTGAGTTCTTCCTGACGTTTTGGAGCCAGATTATTTGGCTTAAGCTGAATTTTGACCACAGCAGTTACCCCTATGTGGTCAAGCCATTGGGTGCCCTCTGACCCAATTATTTGAATTAAGTACTTCTCTGAATTGATAGCCAGTATCCTCGGCGTCCTCCTGCATTACGTGTGTGGCTGTTGACTTTCCCTGTCACACCCTGAGCAATCCAGACGTTTCCGCCCGCTGCCTTGTCAGGGTGTGGGAAATTTCTGCTACGTGCGTCTGTCACTGTCGATGCGGGGGCCCAGACTGACTGAGGGGCAGAGTAAGTGTGGTCATTACACAAACATCTAATTCTCTGAGCAGAAAGGGAAGTCAGTCGAGGTGTTACTAATTTGTATTAGTTATTTTCATTACTTTCCTTGAGTGTTTAATGTCATGGAAATTTAGCTGCTTTTTCCCATACATGAATGGGAATTGTGGCGTCTTACTGATTGAATAGCTGCTGTGTTTGTCACTTGCCCTGCTTCCTGGGACCTCACAGGCCTGGATAGACACTGGCTTGACAGGGTATCCTTTGGGTGTCCCCTCAACCCCGGGAAGCATTGAGGCCATGGCCCAAGGTGGCGTGTTGGGAAGGAGGAGCTGTATCCGGGCTGTGGTCACTGTTTCTTCCAGAGAAGAGAGCTCTGGGCCTGGGAGATGAGTGCGGCCAGCTTGTCCCTTGGGGTCTTTGCTGCACGAGCCCCTCTGTGCCCGGAGAGCCCTTATGTGGGATAAGCAAGGACAGGGGAGGCTGTGTTGCTTGAAGCTCAGCTTTTCTCCTTTCCTTACTAACAGTCCTTGTAGCCTAGGGCAGCGTCTTCTGGTCCGTTTTCCAACCCTCCTGCCTCAACTCGTTATCAGAAGAGCTTGTCCAGTGCTCTTCCCCACGTCCGATGGATCTTGTGTTATCATGGGGAGTTTGCAGAGTCAAGAGCCACCCTGAGTTGGGACTTACTGGGGCCGTCGCTGGGGTGGCGAGGTGCTGAGTGATGTGTCTTCTTTCCAGGGTGGGCTTCGACAGCGAGAGTGCCGGAGTGGACGAGCCGGAGCACAAGGGGCTGTCGGAGAGGAGCCAGGCCGTCGGTGCGGTGCTGAGCCTGCTGCTGGTGGCACTCACCGGCTGTCTGCTGACCCTGCTGCTCTATAAAAAAGAAAGACGGTGAGGACGGATGTGAGCGCCGCGCGGCCCGTGGTTCAAAATCGAAACCTGGGCTTGTTTTTCTTTTTTAGTTTTTGAGCCCAACAGCAGCCAAAATCCTGAAGTTCTAAGTTAAAACTCTTGGGAGATGTCCCCAAGTTGTGTTTTGTAAATGTCTGCGTTTCTGTGAAAAGATGTCCTGACTGGCTGGAGCCATGGAACTGTCCCCGGGGCGTGAGTCAGGTCTGACACTCATGTCACACGGCAGATGCTCTGCGGGCTCTCCGCCTGGCCCGCCCACTTCCAGGACATTGGTCTCTGGATAAGTCCAAAGATGGACAGAAGGTTAAACCCCCCCTCCCCTGGGCAGACTTCCTCTGATGAGCTGAAGATCAGATCTTTCTGATCTGTCCTTTCCCCCTCCCCCCTCCTCCCATCATAAAAGTGAGCATTGCTTAGGCACCTACTGTGTGCCAGGGATGACACCATCCCCTTGGCTCCCCTTTGCTGGGTGAAAAGGCTTGTCACTCATCATGTGTGGCTGTCCAGTGGATTTGCATGTCATGCATGAATGAGACCCAGAGCCTGAGAGCCCTGTGAGTGGTGGCCCGGGGGCAGAGGAGCAGGCCAGCTGTGGCGCTCCCTGCAGCCTGTCTTGTCTACCAGGAGAGCCATAACCGAGCAAGAGAGAGAGGGGTCGAGAAGTACTGAGTGCAACCGTCCCCCATGTGGGGAGGCCATCAGTGGGATGCAGAAATGGGGCAGGTCCGGGTGTGCGCCAACCTTGAGTTAGTCACACAGCACATGTAATCTCAGCACAGCCTTGGGGCAGTGGGAACACACATCACGTCCACACCAGAAAAAGCAGATGCACAAATGTTCAATGACTTGCTCTAGCCTTTGCTAAACCACTCAGAGGCGGAGCAGGATTTGAATCTGCTTCTGTCTGATTCCAAGGTGTCCTTCCCGCTGCACTGGTTCATAACCGTGCTGTGGCGGGTTGAGTGTGCCCATGCCCTGGGGGGCTGTTCTGGTCGGGGCTGCAGCCTTCTCGGTTGGCCGCTCGAATTGCCGGAGCTGGGGAGCGGCTGGCCTGGTGGGACCCCGGCCCTGCTGGTTCCACCGAGGAATAACTGTGCTGTCCTTCCAGGGAGACGGTCCTGAGCAAGCTCACCAATTGCTGTCGGAGAGGAGCGGACGTGTCCTACAAGTACTCGAAGGTAATTCTGGCCTCCCCTGCCCAGCGTGGAGCTCCTGCGTGCTGCAGCGTCTGTCGGTGATGGCGAGGAGGACGCCATCGCGGGCGATGTGAAACAGAAAAGGGGCAGACGTCGCCCACTGCTTTAACGTCAACACACTTTTTGTCCTTTTTTCCTTCACGTTTTTCTCATTGTGGTAGCGGCTGATTTCCTTAGAGTGTTTAATATTTAGGTTGCTTTGACTATTTTGGCTGTTCTAAAAAAAATAGGATCACAAAAATTTTTGTGCATCTGGCATTTGGATGATTTCCTTCAGACAAATTTCCAAAGAGGCATTATCTGGGCCAAAGGGCGTAAATATGCTCATGGCTCTTTGTACGTACTGTCGAACGGCTTTCTAGAAGGTTTGCCTCAGACTCATCCACCCATCCTTCGTGTGGCTCCTCTTACGCACCCCATGTCCCCTTCCCGCCACCCGAGGGTACCTGGCTCTTGATGAGAAGCCAGAGGAGCCCCATCTCTGAGCACTCTGACTCATCGCTGGCCTGCTTTCCTGTCACCTGTGACACTGTCTGCCTTGCTTGGGTCTTAGCAGGAGCCAGCAGTTGCCAGCCCTGCCTTCCTCTCCCTGGTTAGGGACTTGGGAATGTGGTGGCTGTGATGGGCAGGGAAGGCAGCCCCCGCTGGGGTGGGTCTTGGAAGGAAGGTCATAGAGGAGCAGAACGGGGTCTCTGATGGGCTCCATGGCCTCTTCTCTGTCCCTGGCAGGTGAACAAGGAGGAGGAGGCGGATGAGCACGAAACCGAGTGGCTGATGGAAGAGATCCAGGTGCCGCCCCCGAGGCCCGGCAAGGAAGGGCAGGAGAATGGCCACATCACCACCAAGTCCGTGAAAGCCGAAGCCCTCAGCCCCCTGCACGGGGACGACCAGGACAGCGAGGATGAGGTCATGACCATCCCGGAGGTGAAAGTCCACTCGAGCAGAGGGCCTGGGGCAGAGAGCGCGCAGCCGCTGAGAAGCCCTCCGAGGAAGGCGCTCTGGGAAAGAGCGGAGGACAGGGTGGGGCTGGTGAGCGGGGAGAAGGCCAGGCGAGGGAGGCCCAGGAATGCACCGCAGAAGGCCGGGACCCCCGGCGGCCTGGTGTCCTTCCATGACGACAGCGATGAGGACCTCCTACACATCTGACTCCCGGTGCCTACAGGGGGCCGCGGGTCGTGCACAACCGGGCACCTCCAACCAAATAAGACTTCAGCTCAATGATGCTTCTATCGTTTTTGCCTTTAACAAAAACTGTTTCAAAAGGGAAGAGTTTTTGTGACGGGGGAGAGGGGGAGGTCAGGGGCCGCTCGTCCATGATTGTTCATGTCATTGGGATGAGGCTTTGCTCCAGTGGCCAAAGGCGGCGCGGGGGCCCCCGTGTCGTCCCCAGTCCTCATTTCAAAGCACGGCTGCCGCGCGCTTCATAACACGCGCCGGGGCCAGACGCATCTCCGAACAGGGGGCTGTATTTGAGAAAAACCCTTGCTGCTTTAGGCCCTATAGGGTGTTTGACCATTATATTTTAGCATTTAATTCTCTCCTCCTATTTATTGACTTTGACAATTACTCAGGTTTGCGAAAAAGGAAAAAACAGAACCCCAACAGTCTCTTCCTGCCGGCGGGGGTTTGTGTCCTGGTTCAGCCCTTGTCAGAAGGGGAAGCCGTCCGTGGCGGCTGGTTTCACGTGAGATCTTGAACTGGTCCATGACGCAGCCTCTCACTTACAGTGCTCCATTCTCTTCTCCGCTCTGCTTCCTGTTTTTTAAGGGAACACGCATGTGCACACACACACGTGCAGGGTCCCCGAGTGCCTAGGCTTGGAGGCATCGCCTGTTTTATGCCTTTAGTCAGTAAACGGCTGCAGCTTCTTGCATGACGTCGTCCATCCTAGGCGCACAGAGCACACTTATCAGTATTTCTTTCGCCAGCTGGTGAATTCAGCCAACTCACCCAAAGATTGATTTTTGTGCGTGTGTATGAGAATGGAGTTGAGATGTCAGAGAAAATAACTTTTTTCCAGATTTGGGGTATAGGTCTCACCTCTTCAGGTTCTCATGATACCACCTTTACTGTGCTTATTTTTTTAAGAAAAAAAGTGTTTATCAACCATTTGACCTATAAGAAGCCTTAATTTGCACAGTGCGTAACTCACGGAGATGGGCCAGAATCTCGCCCCTAAAGTTGCACTTGGATTCCCGCCCTGGGGGCACCGAGGTCAGCCTCTCAGTGCTGCGGGACCGGGGGCGGCACCACTGGCCTTCCCCGGCTGCTGGCTCCTTCCTTGAAGTGTTTGCTGAATGACTTTTCTCATATTATGTAATTGTACATAGACTCAGTGGTATTCAGATACTGAAAAGCAAACCGCCCTACAGAATTCCTTGGTTTGTACTCGGTTTGGCTGGCTTATATGATTTCAACATGAGTGTATTTTTTAAAATTGATTTCTTTCCTCATTTTTTCAATCAAATTTACTGTAATATAAAGTATTCAACAATTTCAATAAAAGATAAATTATTAACTGAGTGTTCCTGCTTTTTCCACTCGATGGTGAAGAGCCACCGAGTGGATTGCCAGTCTGCCCGTGGTCTGTCCTTCCTGTGAAGTCACAGAGATGTTTGGGTTCCAGCTGCCGTGTCTCAGCTGACGCCTCACGAGCAGCCCTTGCCTTTCCTCTCTGAGTCTGTCCCGTACATACGTATAAGTCCAGGCCCCCTTGCCTTCTCTCGGCTTCATCTCCATCTGATTTCTTCCCTCTTTCCCAGAAAGCAGACCTCGGGGTGTTCTGTTTACCAGAACGGCCACCATGGAGTGCAGATTCCGAGGACTCCAGAAAGCGTGATGGTAGGCAGCCCAGCCTAACGTGGGGGTGTTCCCTCTTGCACAAATTGTCTGCCTTCTGAAATTACTGATGGAGACGAGAGCATCCTAGATGTTAACGTGGAAGCAGATGAAGCAGAAAGGGATGCACCGTCAGAACCAGACTCTGGGAGTCAGCATCCTTCCCTTCTCTCGTTCTCTAATTACCAACCGGATTGATTTTTTTAGGACTTTACGAGATTTTTCCTGAGACACTCCCTCTGGGGTCTTACAAAGGTCTGCGTTATGACCCTAGAGCCTCTGGTCCTTGGGTGTTGTGTCCGTGGGCTGTTCTCCAAGCTGCCCCCTTCCCGCCCAGCCCTTCCCCCTCGATCAGGAAGGGCCCTTAAACAGGGACTCGCTGGCCCTGTTGGTGAACTGATGGCACGAAATTCTCCGTCTGCCCCGGGCTGCCTGCCTGTGTGCACAGCGCATGGCCGGCCGCAGAGGGCAGGGAAGTGACCCTGGCGTGTGCGAGGGCATTAGTCTTGACTCTTGAGAGTAATGGATTATCTAGATAATCTGGATAATCTCCACCCCTGAACCACTGAAAATGGAGTAGCCATCCTTGTCAGCTGAGGCTCTAGGTAGTTGTAGGAAAACTCGCCCTGACAGCAAATAGGAGTTAGAATCTTTTCAGAGAAATGATTTTATCAGTAAGAGTACAACCCTGATGTTTTGTTTCCTTTTAACCAAATTTTCTGTGCCCTTTTTGGGAGACTGTCCATTGAATGGTGGAGAAGTGGAGCAGGTGGGGGACCTGAGGATGACGTGGGTAAACCTGTGCCAAGGAAATCCGTGATAAAGAGGAAACCTGGCTCTCCCAAAAGCATTTAAAACCAGTTCTTCACCAACTGCTAAAATAATGTGTTGCACATAACAAGTCCTTCAGGAAGGTTGACAGCCACCTGGGCATTTAAAAAAATACTTTGTAATAGTTGGATCCTTCGTACGAGTCAAAGACTAATGGGCATGTAGGTCTTACATCTCTTCTTGGGGATCAGGTCACATGGGGTTAGCGTTTTGGGGGCAGGTGGTATGGACGAGGTTAGATTTAAATAAACCCGCTAGCTTCTGAAGGATGCCTGTGACTTGGCGATGTGTGCGCAGCGTGATTTCTTGCTTCTCCAGCCGTCCTCCGCTGACGGGGGCTTAGCCTCACGCCTCAAGCTAAACCTACTGTGTGCTGGGAGGATGCAGTAAATGGCATCTCTGCAGGAAGTGTGAGCCGGGCTGCTGTGGGTGCTGGGCCGGGGGGTCTGCAGCACCTGTCCGAGCTCGGGTAGGCCAAAGGGTCTGCGTTCTGGGCTGAGAGGTGGTGCTGTGCAGGCCCAGAGGCAAGATAGCCATGTCGAGTTTGGGAACAGAGTGGCCAGGGGGATGGGAGACAGAGGCTGAAGCAGGCCTGGAGTTTGAAGCATCTCATGAGAGTCCCGGGAAGAAGTGTGCACTTGCACTGATGGCATCCGAGAGCCGTGGAAGGGCTGGGTTTGCTCTGAGCACCATGACGTGGAAGAAAGAAATGTAGACCCTTGAACACGCAGAGAGCCGGGCAGGGCTGGGCAGTGGCCTTGCCGTGCAGACCCTGGAAGCCCCAGCCTCTCAGCCCAGAAGGAAGTTCTGTCCTGGAGGAAATACAAGGTGTTCTCCCTAAAGATAGAGGGAAAGGCCAAAGTTGGGCTCTGGATTGTTAGTTCCTCATATTTCTTTAGCTCTGATTCTATTTTGTTTTGACCAGTTTGCAAATCAAATTCAATCAAAAATAATTTATAATGTTATTTTGATACAGTGTTCAAGGAAAACAGGATTGAATGAATGGTCCCCTCGGTTGTCACCCCTGGACCCGGTGAAATGTGGAGCCGCCACCGGTGCCCATAGCCACGTTGGGGGTCAGCTGGTGTCTTCCCTCAGCCCTGTCCTGGAGCAAATGGTCTTGGAGCTGGCCTTGCGTTGACAGACTAAGGAAGTGATGGTGGATAGGTGGGGACGCACTCAGAGTCGGTGCAGGCCCCCGAAAGCCCTGGAGGGCTGGGTCCCAGACAAACCTTGTGACCCTTGGCTTCAGGTTTTTTCTTTTTGTTAAATTTTGAGGTGATCAGAATATGCAAAAAATTTGATCAAACAGGACAAAGAACTTTTCTCCCCTGGACCATTTGAGGCTGATTTGCCCTTGATGCCTGACCATTCCTGGACACTGTATGACGTCATCCCACATGAGCACAGTGCAGCCACCCAAACCAGAGCACGAACGTGGGTCCATTACTGCCAGCTGAGTCTCCCCAGGTCCCGTTCAGGTGTTGCCAATTGTCATAGCAATGCCCCTTTCAGTAAAAGGACCCCATTCAGAATCATATATTGCATTCGGTTGCCATGTCTCTGTAGTTCCTTCAATCTGGAAAGTTCCTCAGTCTTTCTTCGACTTTCACGACCTTGACATGTGAGGTCACACTCCTCACCCTGCTTAGTCTCTGACACCCCTAACAGGCCACCCTCTCTGTATGGGGATGCCCCCTTACCCACCCCACCACTGACCAGCCTCTCTGCCCATCATGATCCATTCCAGTTGCCTTTCCCAGGATTTGCTGAAAATGATGCAGAAAATCAATTTGCTTTCTGGTCTATTCGTCCATTCAAAAAGGTGGTCCTGAATGTCTGTTTTAGGCCAGGTGCCATGAGAGACACTGGCAACAGGAAGAGAAATACCACCATCCTTAGGTGGAGCTCTGGCTCAAGGAGTCATGATACAGGGTGGCGTGCTCACCCCAGAGGTGTGGGGCCTCAGGGTGACAGCTTACATTCCTATGCCTACTATCCCTACTGTGCCAGGCATTTAATAGATATTAACTCATCTGGTCCTCATGGCAACCCTCTGGGCTGGATACTACTGTTACCCTATTTTACAGATTGGGAAAGTGAGGCCCTGAGGGTTAAGTAGTCAGTCTGCCGTCACGCAGCTGGTAAGCGACAGAGCTGGAATTGGAACCAGGATATTCTGGCTCAGGGTTCTGAGCTCTTAACCGCCCCTCTGTACTAGCCCCTCAGAAGCAGAGGGTCATCGTGGGCCAGTTCAGCAGAAGGTCATAGTGGGAAGAGTGGTGGGAAATGAGGCTGGAGGGGGTGGGCGGGTTAGGCTATGAAGTGAGCACTCAGGTTCTGGGTTCAGGCCTGAGTGCTGGCTGTGCAGCCGTGTAACTTCTGCAGGCAGGTTACCTGCCTCGGATTTGTGAAGGAGGCGGGCGGTTGGGGGTGGGGGGCAGGTCCTTGCTCCACTGGGTCATTGTGAAGATGAAGAGGTGACAGCTGGCACCTGGTACCAGCTCAGTGTGTGTCAGCCATTGTTCTCGGCAGGGGAGGAGGGGCAGAGCAGGCAGCTGGAGGGGAATGTCTTAGTCCACTGGGGCTGCCGTCCAGATTCCGCAGACTGGGGGCTTAAACTCCAGACATTTATTTTCTCATGGTCCTGGAGGCTGGTGGTCTGAGAGCAAGCTGCCGGCAGGTGTGGTTTCTCCTGAGGCCTCTCTCCTTGGCTTGCAGACGGCTGCCTTCTCTCTGTATCTTCACGGGCTCACCCCTCAGTGCGTGTCTTGTCGTAATCGCCTCCATATAAGGACACCAGTTGGCTGGGTTTATCCCTACCCTACTGACATCATTTTAACTTAATGACCTCTTTAAAGATGCTATCTCCAAATGAGATCCCATTCTGAGGTACTGGGGTTAGGGCTTCAGCATCTGAATTTGAGGAGGGGGGGGGACACGGTTCAGCCCAGAACAGGGGTAGAAACGCTGTCCCCAGGCACTGCTATGCGCCCAGGAGGTGGAGGACAGAGATGCTTTTAGGCTGAGCTCCTAGGGACCCCTGATCATCCCTAGGGACACCCCCTGCATGCATTGTGCACATGCACACGCACACACACAGTGCTTGCACGTATGTAAAAATGGATTCATTCATAAATTGAAGGATTGTTTATTGAATGCCTTCTATCTGCTGGGCACAGTGGAGCTTGGGGGTCGTGAGCAAGATAGAGCATTTCTAAGGCCCGTGGTCCTGAGTCTCTTCTCTTAACTGTCCTTTCCATTTTGGATTTTCATCCTTGACCAGCCCGGGAAATGCATTTAATCCGAGATGGGGAATTAGTGCCCACCCAGGAGGACAGTGGTCATCTCTTCCCCTGTGGTGGTCACAGGAGCTGCTGATTTGCTTTGAACTCTCACCCAGAGCTAGAGCCTGAGCTCTCAGTCCTTCATCGGCCCAGGAGGTCCACCCATCACCTGCTTTGGTATGGCCCACGAGCTAAGACCAGGCTTTGCATTTTTAAACGGCTGAAAAAAATTAAAAGAAGAATAACATTACACAACACATGAAAATCAGATGGAATTAAAATTTCGGGGTCCCTAAATGAAGCTGTATTGGACGCTCATTCGCTTATATCTCAGCTAGTGCTGCTTTCGCACCAGGGTGCAGAGTAGAGCAGTTGGGACAGAGGCCATGTGGCCCACAAAGACAGCAAAGCCTGAAACACTTACCACCTGGCCCTTTGCAGGAAAGCTCACTACCCGAGCTCTTACCTAATTCCCACAAGCACGCCACGAGGGAGGAGCTGTTGCTGACCCATTTTGCAGTCGAGAGCGATGCGTACAGCTCAGTACTGAGGGAGGCAGGATTTGAAAGGGTTCGCCGACCCCAAAGTCCCTCACGCGTGTGTCTTCCCCTTGCTTTTTGGGCATTGCCGGGATCACAGCAGCTTCCAGACCCGTCCCCTGTCCGTTAAGGGCAAGCCCATCCTTGCAGACGCTCAGGCCAAAAGCCCCAGAGTCTCTGGACCCCTCTCTGGCCTTCACACCCCATCCAGCCTGCCAGCAAATCTCTTCATCTCTACCTTCAAATGACATCCAGAGTTTGCTTCTTTCCACCCCCGCTGCCGCCACCTAGCCCCAGCCACCTGCACCCCGTCCACCTGTGCCCTGGCCACCTGTGCCCGGCCTGTGCTGCCCCAGCCTCCTGGTAGCCCTGTGCCTTTGCTGCCTGTGCCAGTTCTCAACAGCGGCTCAGTCCTTTCAAATCCAAGCCACATCACACTGCTCCCGGCTGACTGTCCCCAGTGGCTCCCCGGCCTTCAGAGCAAAGCCCCATCCTGGCAGGGCCTGCAGGGCCTTGTGACCAGGCCCATTGTCCCTCTGATCTCTATCCTTTTGTCCCCTTCGCTGGCTCTCTGGCAGCCACACTGGCCACCTTGCTGGTCCTATGCCATTCACAGCAGGCCCTGCTCTTGCTGTTCCCACCATCCAGAACACTCTTCCTCCAGTTAACTGCAGGACTGCCCCCCTGCCTCCTTCAGGGCTCAAGGTCACCTCCAAGAGGCCCTCCCTGACCACTCACTTTAAGATCCCAGCCCCCACCTTCCTATCTCCCTTCCCTGCTTAATAATTTCTCCATGGCACCTGCCGCCGGTTAACATCCAGGCTATGTATCTATGTTCTGATTATAGATCTCCCCTCTGAGATGCTTGTTTCTTTGCCCACAGCTGCATTCTCAATGCCAGGAGCAGAGCCTGGCAGACAGTAGGCTCTACATATTTGTGCAATGAATGAGGGAGTGGGTTGGGTTCTTTATGGGGACAGGATGGATGGGTAGTTGAGAGCCAGGCAGGTTTGTTTTTTTTGGGCGAGGCATCGACATGGGCATCTTGAGGACATGAGCCCAGGCTGCCCAGATCCTAGAACGTTCCCACCCAAATGGGATTAGAACTGAGAACTGGAGACCCGGGTGATGACTCCGGGTTCTCCCTGCCCTCTGTGGCATGCTGAGTGAGCCCGTGCTCCCGGGGACCTTCAGCCGCAGCGGCGCCCTCTGTGAGCACGGGGCCCTCGGAGCTCTGGCGGTGGGAGGGGAAGTAGGAATTAATGCATCACTTCCTTTCACATGTGTGCTGGGACCGACGGGGACGAGAAGATTGCCATGGGCAAGCGAAGCAGACTCATGCCAACGTCTGGACAGGGAAGAAAGAGGGAGGGGCCCCTCTGCCTGGTCCTCTGTCGGAGGCCTGGGAGGGAGCATCCTGCCCATCCACCTTCTGTGTCATTGCAGTTTGGATGTGGGGAAAGCAGAACCATCAGAGCAGGTTCTTGAAATCGAGGAGGAGCCTGGGGCATGGGGCCCCTAAGAAAGGCCGCGCCTTGATGACCCTCGCCGTGGGCTCCCACGCACTCTCCACACTTCTAGGGGCTTCCACGCTCCTCAGTGTCGTAGTTCATCACTTGTCCTCTGACGGCCTTAACAGAAAGGTCCCGTCTTGGGGAAGGTGCTGGTGGTTAGGGGCTGTGGGGAGAGGTCTACCCCACCACAGCGGTCCCCTCCTGATGGCACAGAGAGGGAAATAGCACACCTTCAGGCCTGGCGAGGAGGCCAGCAGCCCAGGACAGCCACGGGGCCTGAGCCCAGCCTGGGGAGGAGGGACACCCAGCAGCAGGAGCAACTGCCACCTCGGACCCGGGATGGCTGGGTGGGTGGCAGGCAAGTCTCTTGGCCCACAGCCCTTCTGGCAGGGAGTGGGTGGCCCTGACGTGCTGAACGTCACTTTGCCTGAGGTTGACCTGGACCCTCCTGCAGCACCCGGAGAGCACCAGTGGCCAAGGTTTCACATGCAAATCTGGGGTTGCCCCTGAAGCTGTCTCTTCCTTCTCTATTTTCCTAGAAGGGAGCCCAGCGCCTGCTCCTGCTCCCATGGCTGGTTCGACCCCCACATCTCCTCGCTGGCCTCAAGAGGTACCAAGGCCTGGGATGGACCATCCTAGAGCAAATGAAACATATCTGCGTGAAATCTGTGTGCAACCGGCCACTGGGGGAGTTGAACTGCTACACAGGGAGTTCTGGAAAATGGGTCACTAGCAATGGGGCTTTCAGGGAAGTAATTTCTTGAGAAGTGGAGAGAGCTGCATGACAGTGGACGAGGGGCTGAGCTCTCCGGGCTTGGCTTCTCATCTCTAACACAAGGGTAACTCACGCATTCTTGCAAGGATCACGTTAGACAATGAATAGAGTGCTCAGCGAGGCGCCTGACCCTTCATCCTAGATGCTCGGCAGGACGGTGGCACTGGGCCTTTCCCAGCTGTCCTCTGTCACAGTCCTCAGTCGCTTCTCTCCTTTGCAACTTTGGTCACCTAGGATGTCCCCACTGCCCCTACGTGGAACCAGGGGCTGGGAGATGGGGGAAGGGAGTGACACTGGGTGAGGTTAGGGCCTGCCTGATCTCTGGTCTGAGCAAAAGGAAGAGTGCTTAGCCCACTGAGGATTGAGGAAGCGCAGCTCCTGCCCAGAGCTGGGGTGGCTGCTTTTTCCATGGAAAGAGTGAGCGGTGGGTGCCAGGCCTGGCCTGGCCTGGAATGACTGCTTTGGGGGGGTGGGGATGGGGAGGGCCCTGCTCTCTCCCCAGGATGTGTTGAAAGCATGACCTTCGAACCCTGGCTGCTTCCCAAGCAGAGGATTCATGTCACGGGATCCAGAACGTTTGGGGCCGCCCGTGCTGGAAAAACTCAGTGGCCTCCCTCCTGTGAGTCTCCCTTCTTCGCTCCTGGTCACCAAATGTGTGGGCTTTTCCCCCACACCAAGTGATTCTCTGTGACACCTGCTGGATGTCATCCAGTTTAGCTCAGCTCTGACACTATCCACCTGGAGATAGCGCCAGATCCCCCAGGTTAAGAGCTCGGGCCCACGAGACTGCCCCCCACTGCAAATGTCAATCACAAGTGGTAGGTCCCTAGGTTATCCCAATTCTGTCTGACTTGGCTACAAACTGGGGGTTCCCAGGACCTCTCCCCATTGGATTCTATCATTTGCTAGAACAGCTCACAGAACTCAGGGAAACACTTACTTACGTTGACCAGTATGTTAAAGGATGTAATGAAGGACACATCAACAGTCAGATGAAGGGATATACAGGGCGAGGTCTGGGAGGGTCCCCAGTGCAGGGGATTCTGTCCATGTGGAGCTGGGATGTGTTACCCTCCCAGCACATGGTGTCTTCACCACCTGAAGCTCCCTGAACCCCATACTATTGGGATGTTTAGGCGGGCTTCGTCACGTGGGCATCGTTGGTCATTAACTCCATTTCCAGCCCCTCCCCCTTCTCAAGAGAAGGGGGGGTCAGAGCTGAAAATCCCAAGCTTCTCATCACGGCTCGGTCTTTCCCATGACCAGCCCTCACCCAGGAGCCACCGAGGAGCCCACCCGGAGTCGCCTCATTAGAACAAAAGACACTCCTATCACCCAGGACATTACGAGGGTCTCAGGAGCTCCGTGCCAGAAACCAGGGGCAACCACGGGTGCTGAGGGTGCTGAGGACCTGCTTTTGGGGTGGTTTGCCCCTGGCCCTCTTCCTTCCTTCCCTCCCTCGCAACCCGAGTCCCCACACTTTCCGAAAAGAGGATGCGTCGAGGGGGGCTTGCCGAGCTGCAGTCTCCCTAGGCAGGCAGGCCGTGCTTCCCCCCAACCAGCAGGTGCTCCCCTGGGCTTGTGGCTGGCTCCCAGTGCCCATGGAGCAGAGATGAGAGTCCCAGCATCAAAAGGGCCGCCTTGGCACCCTGTGCGTCTGTTTATCTCCTGTGTGCACCTGGAAGAACTGCCCTTAGTGTCACGAGTTCTCCCAGGGCTGACGTGGGGTGGGGGTGGTGCGGGCAGAGTGTTTCTGCCCGCTGGCACTTTGATGTCATCTATCAGTGACTCTGGCCAGCGCCCCTGGGGTCCCACCCCTGTGCCGAGGCGGCCCCCTTGGCCCAGATTCCCGGGGATTCAGTTTGCTCCACAAGCAGCTAGGAGCCTGTCCGGGGAGGTAATGACGCCGGGTGACGTCCCACATGGGTCCTGGAAATCCTAGCCGTCGTACGCTGGGGTGAGGATGTAGAGAAATGGGACATCTGAGAGAGCTCGGGTCTCTCAGCAGCCCAGTAAGACCCACGCACCCCAGGCCGAGGGGACTGGTTAACTGGAAAACCAGAGGTGTTTTTCCAGTTCAGTCCTTGACTCCGGGCCGCTGACTGCAAAGCGGGGCTGTTAGTACTTAGGTCCTGGCTCTGCTGCCTACTTTTTGGGTGGCTTTGGGCAAGTGGTCTCATTCTCAGTTCGATTTCCTCATGGTGAGATGTGGGAACAAGATGGGAGAGTCGGTCTGTGTTTCTGGGGTGGAGGCCAGAGGACCCGATTGCCAGCTCCCAGCTCTGTCTCATGGGAGCAGGCTTTGGCCTCCGTATTTCCCTGGAGAGGGCAGGGTGACCCAGGATGGAGGTCTGGAGCCTGGAGGGACCCAGCTGCCACAGGCCGCCCATCCCCCACCCCCAGGACAGCCATGGGGCGGGCATGTGGGCTGAGAGGCCTCAGAGGTCACATTGGCACAGAGGTCCCAGAGAGAGTGTAGAGAGAAGTCACAGGTCTTGTGACAGGGCTGCCCCCAGGCCCACGCATGGGAGGGCTGCGCTGGCCCCTTCAGGCCTTTCATGGCCCTGCTGCTCCCAGGAGACTGTGCTGTTGCTCCTGTCTATTGCCGTGTGGCCACATCATCACTAACTCAGCTGTGTAAAGCTGGACACACTTGTCTCCCAGCTTCAGAGGGGCGGGAGGGCGGCCGCAGAGGAGCTGGATCCTATGCAGTGGAGGCTTGTCTGGGGACAGGTCCGCTTTGAACTTGCGTGGTCCCTGCCGTTGTAGGACTGAGGGTCTCAGCCTCTTGCTGGCTGCCAGTCAGGGGTGCCCTCAGTCCCTTGCCATGTGGGCCTCCCCCACAGGGCCACTTGCTTCATCAAATCCAGCAAGGGGGAGAGGGAGTCCCAGCAGCCGGCCATTGCAGCCTAATGTGATGGAATCACGTGAGTGGCATTGCCACATCGGCTGTAATCCACTGGGGACAAGCCAGTCTCAGGTCCCCTGTGTGCTCAAGGGTGCCAACACCAGGAGGCAGTGGGACACGGGGCCGACTAGTGAAAGGACTGTGAGTTCCAGGATTTCAGCAACCCTGCAGCTGTGCCTAGGAATCGGTTTGCTGTCTTTTCTTTATCTGGATTATGAAAAGAAGTTTTAAATAGATAATCTCTTAGGAAGTACCTTAAAGAGACCGCTAGGAGGTTTCATGGTGCCCGCTTGCTCTTTCCTCTCGCTCTGATTCCAGAGAATTAGGACCTCAGCCGAGTTGATTTCCTTCCCAGCCAAGCAAACAATTAGCTGGTCATCTTCCTGCCCTGAAACCAGCACGGAGGGTAAAAGATTATTTCTGCTTGGTCAGCTTCCAGGTAATCGTGGTTGGACAGTAACTTGATTTCAAACCATCCCATTGCAGAGAAGCCACATGAAACACTGACCCAGGCCACTGCAGCCCGGAGCGGTCTGCTCAGAGTGATGAGCGTGCTGACCCAGCCATGCCCACCATGGACGACGTGCTGGAGAAGGTCGGGGAGTTTGGCTGGTTTCAGAAGCAGGCCTTCCTAACCCTGTGCCTGCTCTCGGCTGCCTTTGCCCCCATCTACGTGGGCATCGTCTTCCTGGCCTTCACCCCGGACCACCGCTGCCTGAGCCCTGGGGTGGCTGAGCTGAGCAGGCGATGCGGCTGGAGCTTGGCCGAGGAGCTGAACTACACGGTGCCAGGCCCGGGGCCGGCGGGCGAGCCCTTCCCTGGCCAGTGCCGCCTCTACGAGGTGGACTGGAACCAGAGCGCCCTCAGTTGCGAGGACCCGCTGGCTGGCCTGGCCGCCAACAGGAGCCACCTGCCTCTGGGCCCCTGTCGGCATGGCTGGCTGTATGACACGCCGGGCTCCTCCATCGTGACCGAGGTAAGTGAGCACGGCCCTGTGTTTGGGGGAACATGTGGGTTTCAAGGGCTGGGAGGAAATTTACAACAAATCCTCTGAGATTCAGTGTCATATTAGGAAAAAAGGCTGGGGGAGTTATATTTCCTGAGCACTTAGCACGCGTCCTGGACATTCTGCATTCTTCCCTTGTTCAATCCTCCACAAACTCTGGGTGTTGGAGGAGGAAGCTGAGAGTCAGAGACACCATCGCAAGCCAGGCTGAGCCAGGTTGGCTCATGGGTCTATGGGGCTGGGTCTTCTTCCTGACCCACTAGCTTCTCCAAGAGCCTACAGAATTCGCTTAGGGTCCAGCTTCCCCACCGTTAGAATTGTGGGTCTCCCTCCCTTCACTCAAGAGCCATGGACATGTGACAGCTCAACAGTGGCCGCTGAGGAGGGGAGGGCAGCCTGGCTTTGAAGTCAGACTGTTTGAATCCTAGCCATGTCCTGGATGAGCTAAGCATCCCTGAGTACTTTACTCAGTCTCTCTGAGCCTTAGTTTCCTCATCAGTAAACCAGCGAGGATGAAGACCTGCCTCATAGGATTGTGAAATTCAGTGCAGAACCGTGAAAGCCGCTGACCACACATGAGCTGAGTTACACGGGGCGGTCCTGTTGGTGGCTTTGGGGTAGGGTGGTGGTGTCAGAGTGCCTTGCTTGGATAGATCAATGGTTTATTTGAGCATTTTGCTTTGAGAATATTGTAGTAACAAGACACCAGATTTTCTTCCTTCATGGACCCTTTTGAAAGTGTCACACTGTGATGGGGTGGGTGCTTGGAAATCGGTATTGAGGTCAACTGGGAAAGCCACGGGCCCCAACCTGTGCAGAGGCCCTCTGTTAGCAAAGCTTGGTTTTGCTGAGGGCACTGAAACGAGAGACAACTTAGTGGTTTCAGTGTCCACACGTGTGGGGCTGTTACAGGAGGAAAGCCCTGGGTCCTCTCCTTCTGCCCCATGAGCACGCTCTCTGGGGGAGAGGGGACAGAGCAGCGAGTTGGGTGTGACTTGCTTTATGTGCCATTGCACGGACATCTGTTCTCCAAGGGGTCCTCCAATGACAGATAATCAATCAGAGGACTCGCCTCCCAGGGGTACTGATCTGATGGGAATCGGCAAGCTGACCAAGACGGAGAATTGTTTGTTCTCTGTGACTGAGACATACCCAGCTTGTAAAGGATCCGAAGCAATCATTCATCCATTTGCTCTTCCATCCGTTCATTCAGTAAACATGTTCTGACCTCTTGCTCTGTTCTAGAACTGGGCTTGCTGCCAGGAGAGAGACAGAGAAGGAAGCTACAAGGTTCCTTCAAGGGGTTTGCGGTCTCCAGGGAGTGAGAGGGGAAAGGGGCGTGAGAATAAGACTAGCACCCAAAACCACATGTGGGCAAATGCAGAGGGGCCAGTGGACTCTCAGGAGGGGATCTGAGCTGTTGAGCTGAGCAGGGCCTCTTCTGGAGGGAGATGGCATTGGAAAGGAGCATGGGGTGGTATTTTGAGCCACAAAGACGGGGAACAGGATGAGGAGGGGACGCTGGAACCAAAGCGCGGGGAGAGGGGGTGTGTGCTAACTCAGGGAGCAATGAGTTGTTAAACTGATTCAAATTCGGGGTCCTATAGAGAAGTCATGGGCGAGAAGAGTGGTCATGTCTCACCTTTGGGCCAGAGCACAGAGTCCTTATGGAAGGTTGCCACATAAGAAGCAGGACACCCAGTCAAATTTGAATTTCAGATAAATGACGAACAATTTTTTAGGATAATTATGTCCCAGCTAGTGCACCATATTTGATACTGCTAGCTGAGGCTGAGAATACAAATATTGCACAGGACAGCATTATACTAAAAAAAAAAAATGTCGTTGCTCTGAAAATCAATTCAACTGGACATCCTGTAGTTTGTTTGTTTTTTGCTAAATCTGGCAACCTTACCTTTGTTCCAAACGAGGGAGTTTGGTCTTGTTTAGACAGAAGAGTAGGATGGTCCTAGCTGGGCCCTGGGGATGGTCGGATTCCGGGTGGTGGTGGTGGGCTGGGGGCTTCCCCAGAGTCAGGGAGAGCTTGAGGAGGCTGAGAAATGAGCCCCAGTGAGAAATGTCAACCACCATGGTTGTCACAGGAGCAAAAGGAAGAACGGATTTAAGAGACACAGCCCTAGCGCCGGTTGAGGAGAAGGAGGGACCCAGTTTGCCTGAGGGTCCTGGCTTGGGGGGATGGGGGAACAGAGCTGCTGAAAACTGAGGCTGGAACACAGGAGAAGTAGCTGTTGGGGCTGGTGGAGGAGCTGGCAAGGTGGCGGCCTGGGAGGGGGCAGCAGACATTGAGGGGAGGGGACAGACGCAAGAGACTGGCTCGCTGGGTAATAAGGAGTGACTTCCAGGTGACCCAAGATCTAAGCATGGATGAGTTGAAAGACTCCTGGAACCATGATTCACAGAGAGAGCGAGGAAGAGGTGGTTGTAGGAGAAGGGGTTCATTTGGGGCCATGCTGAGTTCAAAGGGCGGTGGGATTCAGTGGCCATGTTGAAGGTGGTCAGACACATGGGGCCTCTGGCGCAGGAGAAATTGGCTCCTGGAAGGCGTGGGCTCCATTTTATTTCTCCCTTCCGATTGCTTCATAACCACCTTTGCCTCCACTCCGCATCCCACACCGAAGCTTCTTTGGGGGGAATTCACCTTAGTTAGCCATTTCTGCAGACGTAATCTTTAACTTCGCCTTGCCTTGGACATTGGAACTTGCTAAAGGGAGGCTGATAAGCCAACGTGTTTGGACACCCAGCTTCACTCCCCTCTGAGCCAGGGGCTGGGGTCGGGGGTCCGCTGGGGGAGGAATGTGCGTGTCCCCTGACTTTTGACTCCCCCTGTTAGGACGCCTTGTCTTCTCAGCAGCTGCTTTGGCCACAGCCCTGGACTGGGCCAGGGGGCCACTGTCTTCCCCTGACTGTGAGCATGAAAGTTCTCAGATGGAGGTGAGGGAGAGGTGCTTATGTTCCCGAACTGGCCCGATCCTGGCGTCACCCAGACTCTGATCCGTGACCTGCCGAGACGGCATCCACAGGAATCTGTGTGCTCATGAGGACTCCGGGTGATTCTGGTGACCAGGCGAGCTTGGTGAACACGGCCTGAGACACAAACCGTGGCCCCGGGGAAATCCCGGAAGGGTCAGTGAATACGCCTGGGAGACCCCTTCCATGGGGTGGGCTGGGGGCAGGGATCGGGCGTGAGTTTGGGGAGCGCAGCGGCCATGGCAGTTTCCAAGCCTAGGCCACCCTAGACAGAGATCCTCAGCGTGGCTCTGTGGGCAGAGATCTCAGAGGGAGGCCGTGTCAGCGGGTGAGGCCAGATGCCCCTCCCTCTAGCTCTGGCTTCACACAGCCTTAGGGCGAGAGGGCACCCAGGGTGTCCCAGGAAGGGTGGCAGGGACATCCCCAGGGATGCTGATTGCAAAGGTTAGAACAAAAGTCAGAAAAACAGTGCCCTGTGGCTTTAGGGAAACCTAATATCACCGAACATCATCTTTGGCTACGTGGGCGGCGGCTGCAGAGAGACAGTTGGGCAGTTGGACACTTAGACCCTGGGACAGCCAGATAACACCAGGAGGGTCTGTCCCACGTGTCCTCAGAGCAGGCAGGGGTAATCAAACAGCCACAGGAGAAGCTCCAGGGGGAGCTTTCAGCTGCATTTTAAAGGGAACAAACCTTGGATTGGTAGAGAGAGTGGGAGGGATCCTGAGTGGCAGCTTGTCGTGCCTCCCAGAGCTGAGCTGCTCGCTGGGGCAGACAGCAGGGTCCAGGCACAAGACATAATAGGACAGGTCACTCTTAGTTTCTAAACGTCAGGTGGTACCATGCAGTTTCACCATAGTTTATTTTGAAGTGTGCTCATGTCACGAAAGGAACAGTCAGTCAGATGGAACAGCAGGCTGGCCGAGCGCAGAAACCCTGGGCTCTTAATGACTGACCCCCTAGGGCAGGGACAAGGTCAGGGCTCAGACTGGCAGCTTTAGAGATTTGAGGGTGGTGGGTAATAAAGCTTCCATTTTAAAAGTTAGATGATTTCTTGTTTACTCAAACCGTTTTCACACAATCTCTCCCCTTTGTTGCTCATGGTCTGTTTCAGACTGGGAAACCGAGGCCCACAGTTGCTAAGTGACTTCCCTGCTGTCACAGCCCACAGTGTCATCTGGTAGGGTGGGGCATGAATCCAAAGGAAAGAGGGCGGTGCAGGGGGACGGGGGAAGGGAGGAAGGGATGAAGTGACCCAGGACACCACCCAGAAGGGGCTGTGCCAGGCCTGGGGAGGGGTAAGGGTCCAGCCATGGCCCTCCAGACCCGCTTGTCTCTCTGGCGCTCCATCCTTCCCTCTGTCCTCTCTGAGCCCTGAAGAGGAAGGGGCAATACTCCTGCCTTCGGGCCTCCTGCCAGCATCACCTGTGTTTGTGCCGGGTACCGGGGACTTCCCCTAAACCCCAAACCTAACAAAGCCCGTCTCCAGACAGACAGCTCCTGCCTTCACCTCTGTCTCTCTCCTGCTCCATCCTCCCCTCTCCTGGCTCTCGGCACATCAGATCCTCTGAGTCCCCCGCTGTCCCCGGGTCCCACCCGCACACGGTCCTAGAGTTCCTGCGGCTCCCAAGAAGCCCCATCTTCTCTCCTCTGTGTCTTTGCTCAGCTCTTCTCGCATTGGCCACACGCAGCTCCATCAGTAGAGACGGAATTTATAGGATTAAATATAGAATTAATGTGGACGTAATTAAAGGCTTTGGACCCATTCTGGAAAACATCTTCTATTTATTTGGCTCCATTTCTGTTTTTAGAAAATTACTTTGCTGTGTTTCTTCTTAGTAAACTTATCCTTTGACCCCGTTGTCTTTGATAACCCACTATCCATGGCAAAGCATGTGACACAGCCTCTTCGGTGAATGTGCAGTGAGGGGAGAGCAAAGATTCTAGGCATATCATGACGTTCACTGAGATTCACCAGAAACTGTGAATTTGTCTCATGGGAATGTGGTGAGAGAGAATGATGTGAGACACCCAGGATGCCACATTTCATGTGATGCATTCACTTAGTCCAAAGAGAGGATGGAAGGTGCTGTTGGACTGACAAATGCTCTTGTGTTTCTGGCCCCTCCAACCACGATGTGACCACAGTTTAACCTGGTGTGCGATGACTCCTGGAAGGTGGACCTCTTTCAGTCCTGTGTGAACGTGGGCTTCTTCCTGGGCTCCCTGGGTGTCGGCTACATTGCAGACAGGTACGTAAAGGCCAATCCAATGAACAGAGTGTCAACTGCATGAGGAGAATGAATTTTAGGGGACAGTGGTGGACGAACATGGCCTGTTGGAAGCTCTTGCAGAAGTTGATGGGGCCAGGACATGCAGCCAGTGCTCTGGACAACTGTGGGGCAGCAAGACTGGGAAAGGTGGGGATTTAAGAGAGATTTCAGAGGTTGAAACTGCATGCAGACTGTAGGGTTGGAGTAGGGGGCTGAGGAAAAGGGGGAGAAAGCCAAGATTTGTGCTTGGAGCAGATGGGTGGGGGCAGGGCCATTTTTGAGATGGGACAGAGTGGGTTAGGAACAGGCTTTGCTACGGCTCTTTGTTGGAGGAAGGAAGTGGGAAGCAATCAAGAGTTCTATCTCAGAGGTGTTACGATCAGAGATGTGTTCAGAGCAGCCTGTGACACACAGAAGAGACGTCAAGTAGACAGTCAATATTTGAGTTGTGCTCAGAAGAGAGCTTTGGGATCCGTCCCCAGTAAGGTACTTACAGCTGTAAACCATGTTTGAGAGAAGCTGGATGAAGTCTATAGAGAGAACTTCCACGTGTAGAGGGCGGGAGGGAAGGGGTTGCTGGTAGGGGAGGTGATTTAGAAGAAATAGCCGTGAGACAGAAGGACAGTTACTCTACTGGGACAGTGTGATGCTATAGAAAAAGAGAGAGGAGACTGGCCCAAGCAGGAGGAGTGGTCAAAATCTGTGGACATGGTGGCCATGAATGCCCATGCCAAGGAAGGTGTCAATAGAAGGTTAAAGAAAAACGAGAGATGAGGAATTGGAGTTTGCGTGTGTGGACAACTCTTTAAAATGAGTTGGGGGTGAAGGACAGCTGGAAATGGGAACATACTGGAGAGATGGAGGGTCAGGATGAGGACTACCTCAGCGTGGAAGGAGTGAGGGACCATGAGGGCATCGGTGGGGGGCTGGCCCGAGCACAGAGGGTGGAGGGCCTTTGGTAGGAGTCACAAGGGAAAGAGGGAGGAGATGGATGCTGATGCTGTTAGATCTGAGCATTCTGGGGTAAGATGTGGGTTTCTGACAAGAAGTTTCTATATTGAGTAAAGGATGAGTAAGTTTGTTGGCTGGTGTGGGGTGGTTCTGGGAAAGGGGTGGAAGTTTGAGGCCAGAAGACATGGAGTAGAGAAATGACATGTTGGACAGGCAGACATGTTGGAGTCTAGAAAGGAGGATGGCAGCAAAGCAGAGGGCTTGCTGGACCAGGGAGAGATCCTGTGTGTGGGGCGAGGTCACTAGGACTGAATATGAGGGTGGTCCCTTGCTTCCTTGCCTTCCTACCAGAGAAGGTGGGATAAGATTTAAAATCTGGAGTCTATAAAACACAATAGTGGGATGAAGTTTTAGCAAATAATTTGCCCATTTCATTCATGAAAAAAGGAAAGGAAAAACAATTCTCAATAGTTATACTATTAGAACTGAATATTTTGCCAGAAAAGTTTTTATGACCACTGATAAGACTAACTATGTGCAGGAAGAAGCCCGGTTTCTGGGGCATCCTGTTAAATCCTGTTAATAATACAGTCTGTTAAATACAAAGATAACGAGAGGAGGCGAATGCGAGAACTGGGAGGGTCGTTGAGGGAGGCCACTCCTCCCTGGCTGAGCTGCCATGTTGCTGAGAGCGATCAGGATTCCTCCTTGGAGTGACTTAATCAACCTCACGAGACTGGACCTCGAGGAGAGGCAGTGATGTCCCACAGACACCCTGGTCCCTCAGGAAAGCAGTGACTTGTCCCCCGTTCGGGACCCTTGCTAATCCTTAACCCCCCCACCTCACGTGCTGTCTCCTTGCCTCTGAAGGTTTGGCCGTAAACTGTGTCTCTTGGCCACCACCCTCATCAGTGCCATCTCGGGCGTCCTCACGGCGGTCGCACCAGACTACATATCTCTCCTGCTCTTCCGCCTGCTGCAGGGGCTGGTCAGCAAGGGCAGCTGGATCACTGGCTACACCTTGAGTAAGCATCCACTGACCTGAGGGTTTCATGGTTCTAAGGAGCCTCGGCCTCAGGTAGTGGGGTAGAATAGGATGGAGCCAAACGTGGAGGTGGAGTTTTTGAGAGAGATATGTTTGTGGGGTCTTGAGAAATTCTCATAATTCGAATTGTATCTGTTGTCTGTGGTGTCAGGATGGCTTCCTTTTCTTTCTTTGTCCTTTTTTGTCTGAGAGATGCTTAACCACTTAAATAGATCAATGTTTTCATATCAACTCATATATTTGGGAACCAACATCACACGTCCGTGTGTTCACAGCAGTGGGGGGAAGGAAGGCGGGAGTATTCTAACACTCTAAGTGTGAAAGAATGAGCATCTCCCCAGAGAAACACAACCAACTCAACTGGTTTGAACCACACTCCAGTTAGG
The DNA here is from genome assembly GCF_037783145.1 of Equus przewalskii. Classification (NCBI taxonomy): domain Eukaryota; kingdom Metazoa; phylum Chordata; class Mammalia; order Perissodactyla; family Equidae; genus Equus; species Equus przewalskii. The sequence goes on along the minus strand of NC_091862.1, from coordinate 8,238,020 downwards.
AGAAAAGACATGAGAGGAAATAAATGAAGAGATAAACACCATGATTAAAAAAAAAGTGAGGTGTAAACCAATGTGAGTAATTCTACATATCAACTCATTTTTTCTTTCAAATTTTGTATGAAAGGTAAGAATAGGAAATGAAAAATACTTTCTTGGAGGAAAGTAAAATAAAAGAGTTGTCTGTGCTTTCAGCACACCCAGCCCGTGGGTGGGGCATGTCAGGCAGGAGCGAGGATAATCCACATTTATGCTTACTTGTGGAGAACAGAAAAGAAACAGCCTTGTCTTGGCATCTCTGAAACCTGTGTCATATGACTTGGCATTCTGTGAAATATCTGGCTAGGGTCAAGCGAAATCATTTCCTCCCTGAACCGTGAACACGTTGGTTAAGTTTAGTGAGTTCAACACATATTTATTGATAGCCTCACCATCTGTAGGGTAAATACGTGTTATTTGGCACAGAGTTAAAAGGATTAGCTTGGGGTCAAGTCCATGCCCCACACTGACAAACTGTGTGATCTTGGGCAAGTTCATAATCTCTCTGTGCCTCCGTATCCTCAAAGTGGGGATGACAGTGCCGTGAGGAGTAAATGAACTGTGCTCAGCATAGCTTAGAGCAATGTCAGCCCCCAAACCGCCCCTGCAGTGTTGCTGCTGCTGTGTGGCGGGCACCGGGGCAGGGCTGTAGGCACCACGATAGAAAGGCACTCTTCCTCCCTTCAAGGAGCTCAAAGGCTAGAAAGAAGGGGAGACAGACGCCAATGGGGGGATTATGTGTTGCAGTGACAGCTACGGTGACTTCCGTTCCCCGCACGGCTTCCCCACTTGCTTACATGTCATGCCTTCCCCAGTCCTCTGCTGGCGACTCCTTCTCAATCTCCTTTATAGGCTCCTCCTCTTTTCCCTGACCCCTCAACGTGGCAGGACCCACGACTTTGCCCTCCCCCATCCCAGAACCTGTTCCACCTTCGGCCTGCCCCCCCACCCCCTAGGCTGCAAAGTGTGCTCAGTCTAGTTGCCCGGGCCAGTGTCTTGCAGTCAGCGTGGCCTCCACTTTCCCTTGGGCCCCATCTCCATCCATCAGGGAGTCCACTGTCGGCTTGACTTTCAAAATACATCACAACCCCACCCATCTCATGCCTCTGCTGCATCCACTGTGGTCCAAGCCACCACCATCACTTCATCTCCATGTTGGTCTCCCTCCAGCACCCGCCGTCAGCAGCAGAGCAAGCCTTGAAACAGACACGGGCACAACTAGAAGGACCAGCAACTAGAATATACAGCGATGTACTGGGGGGCTTTGGGGAGAAAAGGGAGAGAGGAAAAAAAAAGAGATTGGCAACAGACGTCAGAAAAAAAACCCAGACACATGCTCAGGCCACTCCTGGGGGCAGGGGCTGTTCGTTTCAGGCAGTGAGGGTCAACGTGCTCCTCACGCCCTAGAAGGGGGGCCTTGCCCATTGTCCCACTGAACTCCGCTCCCAGGCACCTTCTTTCTCACAAGACCCCTCTAGCCACATGATCCATCTCCTTACAGTTCCTCAACCACTCCTCAGGGCTACCACATGGCTGTTCCCTCTGCCTGGAACTCTTGTCCCCCATTACTTGCAGCTAACTCTTTCACCTCCCTTAGGTCTTTCTCTTATTTCATCTATGAAGCCCACCCCACTGCTCTCTGAAAAACTGCAACCCCTCCACCCCCGACTCTCCTGATTCCGCTTATGCCGTTTAACTTTTGTTCCCGCCCAATGTGAATCCCTTTCTGACCTGGCATATAACCTGCTTCTTTGTTGTGTGTGTCATCTGCCATCTCCTACGAGAACATGAGGTCACAAGGGCAGGACTCTGCTGACTGAGTTCACGATGCTCCCAAACACCCAGAACCGTGCCAGGTCCCCGGCAGGCCCTTAAAGGCACCTGTGAAGTTTATGGGCACTCCTGGGGTCCTGGAGAATATTCTAGCCCAGTCTGAGCTTACTGGAGGAAGGCTCTGGAGGAGAGAGCACCATAGGCTGAGTCCTAAAGCATGAAAAGGAGAACTATAGACAGCAAGGGACGGGACTAACGAAAAGGATGTCTAGAGAAAAGCCGGGACAAGACAGCAGGGTGGATGTGGGGGAGCCTTGAGTCGAGGGGTATCAGCCCAACCCGGGGAAGAAGGTAGGACTGAGCCTGCTTGTTCAGAGAAGGAGAAATAGAGGCCACACAGAGGGGAGGCTGGGGCACAGATGGTGGGCGCAAGGCTCAGGGGCTCATGAGGAGGAAAGAAAGGGAGCGGGAATGTGGCAGCTGGCTTCATCCTCCGAATTGTGACGTGTCTTCTGTTTCAGTCACAGAATTTGTGGGCCCGGGCTACAGAAGAACGGTGGGGATCCTCTACCAGACGGCCTTCACGGTGGGGCTGGTGCTGCTTTCCGGGTTGGCCTACGTCATTCCCCAGTGGCGGTGGCTCCAGATGACTGTCTCCCTGCCCACCTTCCTCTTCATTCTCTACTACTGGTACTGCATTCGCCCCTCCCTGCTCTCCCGGAACCACTCGCAGTTAACCCAGGACTGCGTGCTGACCTTGGCCCATCTTCCAAATGGCCATGGTGACCACGTGCACAGGCACAGGGCTGCTCCCAGCACCCAGGGTGCCATTTGGGTTCTTCTCATGTTACAGGGTGGCTCATCACACGGGGAGCTACGCTCCCACAGAGGCTCTGTAAATTTGCATCCCCCTGGAGAGAGGCACGCGATGCTACAAGTCAGACAAAACTCCATCCAGCCACAGAGTGGGCAATTGCTCTTTGTGGAATGAATGAATGAATGAATGAATGAGTGAGTGGATGAAATGTTCTTGGGGAATGTGCACAGTAAGCTATTGTGAAACAAAACCAGGCCAGATGAGGTGTTAATCTTATCAGCTGTCAGTATTTGGCAGGCCCCGAAGGATAAGCCACTGGACACATGAGTTTTTATTGTGAGAGAGAGAAGAGGCGGCGGCCAAGGGGGCTGTGGAGAGGAATGTCTCGTCCACGCACCTTTTGTCACCATTTGGCTGGTGGCAGATCTTATCTGTGGGTGGCACTGAAGCAGACCCGGTCTCTAATCGAAGGCCTCTGAGCAATGTACATTCACCGGCAGGAAGAGCTTGCTGTCTCCAGGCTAGGGTGAAACAAGGGGCTCTCCAGCGTGAAAGGACCCCTGGCTTAGTCTCGATGGTTGGGCGGGGCGGCGAGGGGACTACACCTGTGTGTTTTCAGAAGACTTTATGTCAGAGATTCCCAACCTTTGAGTTGTTACCTCCTTGCCCCATTTGAAATCGACAGCCTGGTGTCTCTCTGACGTTAAAGGAAAGTGAATACAGTTTATTTTGTGTGGAAATATTTTGAGACTTGTTCAACAGCCCTTGTATGGAGTGGTGACATCCTGCTGCAACCCAAGGTTGGGGGCCACGTGGAGCATCTTTTGTGTGTGAGAAATTTCCCAGGGGGACAAGTCTGCCAGCTTTCGGGAGGGAAGGAGACCCCCGCTCTGCAGAGTGGAGGACACCTAGGAAGTGATAGTTCCCTCTTGGTCTGTAAGTCTTAGCAGGTGGCACTGAGAGTCTGGGTGACCCACAGGGCTCCTTTGTGGGCTGCCCGGGCCAGTACCCGGTGACCCCAGATCCTGGTCCACTAGCTGCTTGAGGATCGCAGTTTCAGCGTGAGGAAGGTGGGCGGCCCTGAGCAACAGCATCACTCCCATCAGGGCTTAACATCAGACGAGCTCCGGGGAGATGCCAAGTAGAGATGCTCTGTGTCCGCAGGTTGGTGCCCGAGTCTCCTCGCTGGCTGTTATCGCAAAAGAGAAACACTCAAGCAATAAAGATAATGGACCACATTGCCCAGAAGAATGGGAAACCGGCTCCTGCTGATCTAAAGGTGACAGGCTAGCGAGCAGTTTCTAGTGTCACTGAACTTTGGGTTGGGTTTATGACGTAGAAATTGCCTCTGGGGCTGCCTTAAGAGGCAGAATAGGGGGTGATGGGTGCAGAGCGCAGCCATGGCGATGGCCGACCTCAGTGTCGGGGGGCGGGGGTCGCTCTGTTTACGGCGGCTTGAAGGCTGCGGATGCTCTGATCCCTCTCAGATGCTGTCTCTCGAAGAAGATGTCACCGAAAAGCTGAGCCCTTCATTCGCAGACCTGTTCCGCACGCCGCATCTGAGGACGCACACCTTCATCCTCATGTACCTGTGGTAAGGGGCCTCCCCAGACGGAGCCGGCGTGCTGGCTCGCGTGCTGGGGGCCAGACAGGGGGACAGTGCAGGCGGACAAAGAGAAGTGCGAAAAGGAATTTTCAGACGGTTTTCGAGCGGTCAAAGAGCTCCCAGAAAGACATCCTTATTTCTCCCCAGAGGACTGGGTAATGGAGAAAAGGCCTCATTTTAGGGAGAAGAGTTTGCTACACATGACAGGTCAACAGTAAGAGGATCGAAATATGATGAAGGGTTTCCAAGGCAGCGTCAAGCCCCATGCGTCTCGTCTTTTGGGAATGGCCACGTCTTGACTTCACGTCGGAAGGTAGATGAGGTCTCAGTGGCTCCTGGTGATTCCAGAGGAGGATCTCCTCCTCGCATATTAGAATTTTCTAGAGCCCGCCCAAGAGTGTTTGTGCTTTCATCAACCACAGATTAGAAACTCATGTATGCACATGGATTCACCAGGTACCCCTTGGCTACCCCAGGGGTCTGCCTCCCCTTCCCAGGTCGCTATCTTGAGAAGGCGTCCCTCACCCTATTTCCTCCGAAGACACTGAGTCAGCTGCCCAACATCAGGGCTTTCTCCTTGACATCGAGAGGGCTCTTCAGCTTCTCCCTGAGCTCTGGGCTCCCCCTTCCACTGCAGCCGCACTGCACCGGTATTGTTTGCACCTCCGCGTAAGGTTTTCTTGGAATTAAGTGTTCGAATGAGTACGGCGGCACCTGGCACATGGCAGCTCCTCAATAAATATTTGCTGAAGGTTGAATGAATAACCACTGTTTCTCAGAATCCATCCCACATTCTTCAGATGCCAGCCAGGCTCGCCACGCCCTCTCCTTGCCTCACCAATCACCCCACCAGCCCATGTTTTGGAGCTTGCCCCTGGGGTCCTGCACCCAGCCATGCGAGGGGGGCCAGAGCCTTTGCAAATGCCCAGTGCCTGGTACAGTTCTATCAATACTCACTACTGAATTCAGCAACATCTCTTCTGAGTAGACGCCCACGACCGCTGCAGATGGAGAGAACTCCTCCCTCTCCATCCTCTAACGCACTTCTCCCAGTGGTGTTCGTTTTGTTTGGTGAGGAAGATTGGCCCTGAGCTAACATCTGTTGCTAATCTTCCTTTTTGTTTTTTTCTCCCCAAAGCCCTAGCACATAATTGTATATCCTAGTTGTAAGTCCTCGTAGTTCTTCTGTGTGGGACTCCACCACAGCATGGCTGACCAGTAGTGTGTAGGTCCACACCCAGGATCCGAACCGGCGAACACTAGGCCACCAAGGCGGAGTACACAAACTTATCTGCTATGCCACCAGGCTGGCCCAAGGTGGTGTTCTTGACTCCCTGTTCTCTTCCACCCCTCCACCCAATCCTCTGGCAAATTCTGCTCTATCTCGAAGCTACATTCAGAAGCCACCATTTCTCATCACTTGCTCTCTTGGCTCCCTGTCTGAACATCAGAATCTCCAGCTCGTGCTATTGCAGCAGCCTCCTTGCTGGTCTGTCTGCTCCCCTCCTGACCCCTCTTAGGCTCTGCTCGTGAAGCACGCAAAGGATCCATTTAAAGCTTGGCAGACCAGGTGACTCCCCTGTTCACAGCCTCCACTGGCCTCCTAATCCAGTCGGCAGAAAACCAAATCCCTTTCTGTGGTGTACAAACTCCTCACCCCATCTGGCCCCTGGACACCTTCTCCCACCTGCTTCCTTCTTCCTGTAACACAGGAGGTGAGCCCGACACTTCCTGGCCGTGTGACTTGCATAAACCTTCGTGATCTCTCTGTGACTCAGTTTCCTCATCAGCAAATGAGGGTAATGAGACTCCCTATCTCCTAGGTGTGCTGGGAGAATTAACGAGATCATATGTGTAAAGAGCCTGGAGCCACAGGTCTTAGACACAGGAAACCATCAGCTCCCACCAGTTATTTTAACATGCACATGCAGTTCATAGGTCCTGCCAGAAGATGGCAGCCCTGCATCCTTGTTAAGTGTTTGACAGGAAAAGCAAGGTTCTGCATTCCTTTCTCTTAAACCCACATCTTTATCAGTAATACGTGACTGTTCTCATTCCAACTGGCTCAACGGCATGGAGGGGGCACCCGGCTTATCTAGACCCGCTGAGCTGCAGCCCACGCCTGCCTTTCTGTGCCCTGGATCCTTTTGTCTGGTGGGGAATAATTTGGGACTAGAAACACAAGCATCCCGTTGCTTCCCCGGGGGGAAGCTTTGTCAAACGAGGGGGTATTTTAATGAGAAACCTAAGCTGCAGCCTCCATTTTGGCACTGATGGGAAATGCTGGGATAAAACGGTGATTTCCTATCAACCCAAATCTCTTCTCCCGGTGTAAAGACCAGTATAATTGCAAAATGTCTCTAGTCTCCAAAATTATATAGTTTGGCCAAAAATGACACATGGGGGACTCTCTAAATTCGCCTTTGGGTGAGAGCGACTTAGCTGGTCCCCATCGGTCTGGGTGGCATCTTCCGTAAGGTTGCTGCTCTTTTCTTGAGACGGTGGATGTGGGGGTCGTGCAGGATACGGGGTGGAAGAGAGGAAACGAGCAGTGTTGTTGACAACAGCACGAGGGGGCGCAGGGAGCACCATGGGGAGCTGGAAAGACTTGACCTGTGTCTCTGCTCTGCTGAGCTCGGGATTCTTGACCTTGGAAAGATGACAGTGATGATGACAATAAAAACCCATGTTTACTGAGTGCTTACATGGAGGCAGGAATCACACTGAGCACTTGTGGGAGAGGGAAGAGGGCGGCAGAGGGGGCTGTGGAGAGAAATATCTCATCCGCACGCCTTTCGTCACCATTTCGCTGACGGCAAATATCTGTGGGTGGCACTGAAGCAGACCCGGTCTCTAATCACAGGCCTCTGAGTGATGCACATTCACCGGCAGGAAGAGCCTGCTGTCTCCAGGCCAGGGTGAAACAAGGGCTCTCCAGTGCGAAAGGACCCCTGGCTGAGTCTTGATGGTCAGATAGGGTGGGACTATGCCTGCGCATTTTCAGAAGACCTTATCCCATTTACTGATGAGGGAATTGAGGCACAGAGGGGTTAGTTAAGTTGCTTAAGGTCACCCAGCTCATACAGCAGTCTGATTCCTGAACCTGCTCACTGCCTTCTCCTGCCCATCCCCTTGTGGGCCCGCTGAAGCATCAGATGAGGTAGGGCACGTGTGGGGCTCGGTGCAGGGCCGGGTACCTAGGTCTGCAGTGAACAGCGGCAGCCATCATTTGGGATCTCTAGGAATTGTGGGTATATCCTGGAAGTTGCACTCTCACATAAACCGTGAAAGAAATTTCTTACCGAGTCTCTCTAGGGCACTCTTCCCGATTTTTATCCCCACTTCTGCTGTTGCCCCAGGACATTCTGGATCAAGTGGCACCCATTTCTCTCTAGCTTGCGGGGCCCTTTGTCCTCCCCGCCTGAACCCTCACTCTCTCCTCCTCGGCGGAGCTGGCCTGTGACCCGGCTTCTCCTCGCATAGGTTCAGCAGCTCCGTCATCTACCAGGGCCTCATTATGCACGTGGGCGCCACCAGCGGGAACCTCCACCTGGATTTCTTGTACTCTGCGCTGATGGAGTTCCCGGCCGCCTTCATCATCCTCATCACCATCGACCGCGTCGGCCGCGTCTACCCGCTGGCCGTGTTCAATCTGATGGCGGGGACGGCCTGCTTCATCATGGTTTTCATCTCACATGGTGAGTGGTGCATTTTCGTCATCTTCCAGGTAATCAGTCGTGGGAAGAGTGTTTTGACTTGTTAATATGCCCCTGGAATGAGAAAAATGACACAGCCAGGGTGTTCCCTTTGTCTACAGCTGTTTTCTCTCTTTAAATTTTAAATTCAGGTCTAACATACATACAGTGAGCAAATTATAAGTGTAGGAGCCAATGGATTTTTACATATGCATGTACCTGGGTACCAAGACTTAGATGAAGATATAGAACATTTCCAACATCTCAGAAGGTTCCCCATGGCCCCCTGACAATCCATTCTCAACCCCACCCCCCCCACCAAGGTTACCACTGCTCTGGTCTCTGTCACCACGGATTAATTTCGACTATGCTTGAACTTTGTACAAATGGAACCACACAAATGCACTCTTTGTATGGCCTCCCTTCATCCACTCATCATTACGTCTCTGAGATTCATCCATGTTGCCACATGAGAGGGTAGTTCACACTTTTTCGTTGTTGTGTAGCATTCCCTTGTACGAATTCCACACTCTTGATCCATTCTACTGTTGGTTGACACTTGCGTGGTTTCCAGTGTCTGCCTTTTGGGATTAAAGCTGCAGAAAACATTCTGAGCAGTTCTTTTTGTGGACACTCATTTCCCTGGGGTACAAGTCTGAGAGCGCATTTACTGGGCCTGAGGGGCGGCATATCTTTAGGTTTAGTAGATTCAGCCAAACAGCTTTCCAAAATGGTTGGACCAATTTACACTCCTGCCTGTGATGCGTGAGTGTTCCGATGGTTCCCATCCCCACCAACATGTGGTATTGCCAGTCTTTTTAATACCAGCCATTTAGGTGGATGTGTCCTTCGGTCCCTAATTCTTACAAGCCGAGATGAGCCAAAGCAGAATAATTTTAATCAGTTTTAATTTGAGTCCATAAATAGCCCTTCATGTTTGTTACTTTTGGAAATGTCGTTAAATAAATACTGAGGCGGATTTGCTATTTTCTCAGTTTTTACTGCTTGTGCTCTGCACTTGCTGGTTTAATAAGTCATGTTGGCTTTGGTGCAGGGCATTGTGGGAAATGTCTCATAAAATCTGTGTTCTCAAGAACCAGGCTGCATAGATCAGGCTGGAAATAGAAACAGGTGGAAAAAGAAAGCTCAGTTTTCTTCTCTCTCTTTGTGTGGGGAGAGAACAAACAGATAGGAAAAGGGGCAGAGTGTATCTGAAATTGATTTTACCCATTTTCTTACCCATCTCCCTATTTCTGGAATCTTGGTAAGGTGTAATGAATGGGCGGATTTTTTTTTTTTTTTGCAGGGGAAGATTTGCCCTAAGCTAATCTCTGTTGCCAATCTTCCTCCTTTTTTCTCCCCCCACCCTCCGCCAAAACCCCAATACATAGTTATGTATAGTTGTAAGTTCTTCTGGTTCTTCTATGTGAACCGCTGCCACAGCATGGCTACTGACAGACGAGTGACGTGGTCCCCTGCCTGGGAACTGAACCTGGGCACTGAAGTGGAGTGCACAGAATTTTAAGTGCAAGGCCATCAGGGCTGGCTCTGGGCAGACTTATTGTTTTTACAGTAACAACACTGAGTGCTGGGAAGGAGCCTGAGATCTGATACTGGTCAATTATCACCCGAGCAGGGCTCAGGCATCATGCCCTCTGGTCACCCCCCCATCACGTGGGCAGAGCTCAGGCATCATCATGCCCTCTGGTCCCCCACCCATCACATGGGCAGAGCTCAGGCATCATGTCCTCTGGTCCCACCTCCACCTTCACCTGGGCAGAGCTCAGGCATCATGCCCTCTGGTCCCGCCCCAGGACCCTCCTCCCAGCTCCCACCCTCTCCACCTGCCTCTACTTGGCCCTTATCACATTAGGTGACAAGCATTCATTCCTTCCTCCAGGAAATCTTTCAAGTACCTTCTTTGTGGCCAGCATGTGTCCAGGCCCTAGGATCTCAGCAGTGAGCAAAGCTGAGACATTTCCTGCCTCATGGAGCTTACATTCTAGAGGGAGAAGAGAAGGGTGAAGGGGGATGGAGCGTTCATCCTCTGTGTGGTGGTCAGGGTGGCCTTAGGAGACCTGAATGACGGGGGAAGGAGGTCTGTAGACACCTGGGGAGGGAGCTTTCCAGGCAGGGAAGAGCAGTGTGAGGACCCTGAGGAGGATAGAGCTGGGCATTCGAGGAGCAGCAGGAATCCTAGTGACTGGCGTTGGGGGAGCAGGAGTGAGAACAGTGAGGTCAGGAGTCGGCAGGGGACAACCTCAGATTTTATCCCGACTGTGGTGGGAAACCCCGGTGGCTTTGAGCAGGGAAGTGACACAAGCTGAGTGCTGTTCTAACGGTCCCTCTGGCTGCCTGAGGGGAGCCAGGGCATTTTTCTGAGGGAGATGCTCTTCAGGTCCAGTGGAGCATCTCTCCAGTTTAAAGACCCCAGAACTTGTGAGCAAGGCTCTCTGTCTAGGTATCTGAGTGAACTCTTCGTCTGTTATCTTTTGGAAGCTGGTGGGAATGTCATCCTTATCTAAAGGCTCGGCTTGGGTTCCCACCAGGTAGAGAGCAGCACGAGGCTGGAGAGACTGTGTTGAACCTGGCAGGCGAGTTTGTCCCTGAGGCCACCGCGTCCCCTCTCCTTCAAACCTCACTCTGGCAGAGTGAAATGGAGCATGTCCTTCATGAATAGCCAGGATCTGAGGACAAGCGTCAGGATGACATGTCTGTGACCCCAGAGGCTTTATTAGTGAGCTGGCATGTCCCAGGAGCCACCGCATTTTAGTGTCTGGGGTAATCCAGGTGGAGGGGATGACGGTGCCCCATTCTTCGATCAGTCCCAGTAGGGAGAGGGCTTTCTGGAGCTTCGTGTAATCAAGACCTCACAGCCGTCTGCTAGGATGAGACAAGGGTTTGCTCCCCTCATGCTCATTGTCTAAGACTGTAGTGAAAGATGTTCGGTTAAAAAAGTGTTTGGAAATGAACACTAGATCGATGATGAGAAATCTGGTCCCTCGTTCCAGGACACGGCCTGAGGGAACTACCTTGATTGAGGACCTACTGTGTTTCAGGCGCTGTGTGGGCAAGACCACTACTGCACGATAATTAAGAAGCCCACATTTATGGAGTGGTCATGGTCGACATTTGACATACATTATCTCAAAACCTCACAAGGACCCATAAGCTGGGTATAATCATTCCCATTTTACAGTTGGGGAAACTGAGGCACAAAGAAAGAAACAGCTTGCCTAAGTCATGCGGCGGACAGGAGGCAGAGCCAAGATTCAGAAAGCATACTCTTTCCTCTGCCCAAAGGAGCCTGCCCACCTGTGTCACCCTCAAGTCCCCAAATCTTTCAGGACTCAGCTTACTTATCCCTGAAATGAAAGGCTTAGCTAAGACAATCCTCCTGGCCCTTCCAGATCTAAAGTCTGAGCTTCCTAATGTGGATGCTCGTGGGCGGTAACTCCAAGGGCACCGTCCCCACTTGCGTTCCACACGCTCTGTGTGTTTCCCTGCAGATCAGCACTGGCTGAACATCGGGGTAGCGTGCGTTGGCCGGATGGGTATCACCATTGTGTTCCAGATGGTGTGTCTGGTGAATGCAGAGCTGTACCCAACGTTCATCAGGTGAGTACCACTGAGCCGGCTGTGCGTGGGCCAGGCTCACCGAGGACCAGCATTTCCACGACCGTCCCTCAAGGCGCCCCCAGGGCTGACCGGTTTGGTCATTGAGATGGGGGTTGAGCATCCAAGAGAGGGTCAGTGCCTAATTATAGTAGAGAAGGTGAAACGGGAAGGTCACACTGTGCTCTGTACAGAGCATGCGGGAGAGAACGTGGGACAGGGGAGGGAGGCTGATGAGTTGTGTGGACTTCAGCAGCTCCACTGACAGCCTGGGACACAACTTGCTTAAACAGCAGTTCGTACTTGTCTAGTGATAGACAAAGCATTTCCAGACACACCTGCAGTTTAGCCCTTAAAATCATTATCCCTATTTGATATGTGAAGAAGCTGATGCTGAGAAAGAGAGAGATCTTCCAGGAGTGACACAGCTAGAAAGTGGCAGGGCGTCTTTCTGACCTTGAAGCAGGTGCTTTTCCCATGACGACACAATGCTTAGCAACAGGCCTATAAGACTTAGTGTTTAAAGTCAGGTTTTTTTGAGGTAGCATTTTCCTAGAGCACAATTCACTCGAAAACGCAGTTTGATGAGTTTTGATTATCTATGCATCCAATTAGCCACACCCACATTCAATACGGAGGCGTTTCCATCGCCTCCTGACGTTTCCTCATCTCCCTTTGCAGGTCAATCTCTTCCCCTCCCCACCTCTAGCACCTGGCAGCCACTGATCTGATTTCTGTCCCTATGGTTTTACTTTTCCAGAATGTTCTGTAAATGCAATAACATGGCCGGTAGCTTTCTGCGTTTGGCCCCTTTCACTTAGCATAATGGAATCCATCCACGTTTCTGTGCGTATGAATGCTTCATTCCTTCTAACGGCCGAACGTTATTCCAGAGTGTGGATGATGTACCACAATTTTCTTATCCTTTTCCCAGTTCATGGACATTTCGACTATTTCCGGTTTGGGGTGATTATGATACAGCTGCTGATAAATATTCACTTACGGGTCTTTCATTTTTCTCAGGTAAAAAGTTAGGGGTGGGTCATATGGTAAGTGTGTGTTTAAGTTTATGAAAACTGTCAAAATGTTTTTCAAAGTGGCTGCACCATGTTATATTCCACCAGCCACGTGTGAGGGATCTGGTCGCTCTGCATCCTGTCAGCACTTGGTATTGTCAGTTGAAAAAAACGTTTGAAGTCATTCTTGGAGGCCATGGTCTTGTTCTGGCTTTAATTTACATTTTCCAAATTACTAATAAGGTTGAGTGTCTTTGCGTGTACTCATTGCCATCTGTTTCTTAGAAGACTTAGTTTAAATGAAGATTATTTTTATTATAAAAGTAATTAACTACTTTCCTTAAAGTTTTAATTCTGCCCTTTGTTAGAATTTGGCATATTTCCTTAAACTCCTCTTTTCCTCTGTATAAATTGTTTCTTCTCCCCATGTCATGAGACCAATGGTTTCTGAGAAATACTCCAGCTCCCCGGTCCCCTCTTACACCTGCACAGCTCTCTGAGACTCTCTGTAAGCCAGAAGACAAAAGGACAGCTCTGATTCTCTCTTTTCTCTTTCCCACCTGTCCTTTATTAAAAGGCCTCGTCTTACACTCTCCTTTGTAAAAGGTTGTTGGACTGAGGACAAAGAGATGAAGGCAAATTAAAGAGAAAGTCTACCGTTGGTAGTCCTGAGCCCAGAGTCTGAACTAGCCAGGCCAAACAATTCCATTGTTACGGCCACCAGACACCAGGCCACTATGGGACTGATTCCAAATGTTAACTGTCAAAGGTCTGGAGTGCCTGGTCCTATGTGGAGGAAGGACAAGTAACCCATCCCCAAGGATCCCTTGCCATTTGTGCCAGAAGGCTGCTTGATAAGGATTCTCAGGAACTAGGAAGGGAAGCCAGATGTTCAGAAATAACTTTAAATTTGATCCCCACGCACACAAAAGTAAGACAGTCATGAAAATTCTGGTATTTTCAATCTATGGAATCAAATCTAAATTGCCAAAAATAAAAAAAAGAGGATTATTCTGTTACTTTATAAGCACTTCAAATTCAAACAGTTACTATTTAAACCATTTTTACCCTGCTTCTTCTTCTTTTTTTTTTGGTGAGGAAGATTGGCCCTGAGCTAACATCTGTGGCCAATCTTTCTCTTTTTGTTTGAGGGAAATGGCCCCTGAGCTAACATCTGTGCCTATCTTCCTCTATTTTGTATGTGGGATGCCTCCACAGCATGGCTTGATGAGTGATGTCTAGGTTCATGCTCGGGATCCAAACCTGCAAACCCTGGGCCGCCAAAGTGGAACATGTGAACTTAACCACTATGCCACCTGGCCGGCCCCTGACCCTGCTTCTTATTCACGGGATCCTTCTTCTATCTGTCTGCAGCACATATTGTGAGAAACATTCTTTTGGCATCAATATGCACTGCCTCGTATGGAACAGTGTCTTTCCATTTTTACCTCCTCACTGTATTACGAGCTCCTTCAAAGCAGGAACTACGTACTCTCCTCCTCTCCACCTCCTGCAGCTGTTCTGTTGGTGTGCTATCCAGGCACCGAGTGATTGTAGAATGACTGAACGAAGTACCGCGGATCTGTGAGTTTAAAATAAAGGACCCAGTTCCCTACTTCTTCTAGCTTCTGTGTGCTTATCAAAATTTTTTCTTTTTTGACTTATTTTCGTAAAATAGTGAAAAATAGTGGTGTCTTTTCTTTCTCTTCTTGGAAATCACACCAAAGCTAGTAGAAAAATGAGAAGGAAAAAGAAAAAAACCTGCAAGTGCCGTCTTTGAAACTAGGATGACTCTGGGTGACAATATGTAAGAAGAAGCGTTGTTGAATGTAATGAGGTCCAAGAGGGTCTAGAAGATTCCAGGGAAGCACCCCTGTGAGAGCACATTTTAGATAAGGGCAACAGTTTTCCAAAGTAGGAAGCGTATCTTGAAGGGTCTTACCACGCTCTCTCGTCTGGAGTAAACAAGACAGATGCAGGGGCTGGAGGTGGCAGCTTCCTTCCCTGATATTGCATCATTGGAGGTGAAGCAGGGAGGGTGAGGCTGCGAGAGAACATTCTGGAAACTTTGAGATAGCAGTGTGCTGTGTGGCAGGGTAGAGGAAAGCGACCCTACATAGCAAGGAGTTCTGCACAGCCAAGCCCTGGAGACTGGGAATAAGAGAGATCACAGCATCTGGTCACATGCAACCCTGGTCAAAAAGAGAATTCTTACTAGCCTGGAACACGGTCTGGTCCCCCGCACCAATCCTTCTGAAATGGCTGATACAGGAAGAAACCACACTGTTAAATGGTGAATAATAAATAAAGAAGTAACCGGCCCAGGGGCTATGCAAATATATCAGGAAATGAAAGGGGAAAAGGAACAGGAAAATAGATTGGCAAATGAAGAATTCTCACCAGAAAACTACTGTCACAAAGCAGATGAAAAGCATAACCAAATATACTACAGGTAGCTGCAAAATATTAATGAAAATATAATGAATATTAATGAATTTATAGAGTCATCTCTATAAAATAAGAGTTTAAAGCAGAGATATAAGTTCTTAGGAGACTATGTGACAAGACAATAGAAGAAGTCAAAGCCAGCAAAGGAAAGAAGTGATGAAGAAAAATGAAAACATTTGAGAAAGGAAAACAAATTTGAAAGCGATACACAAGAGGATTGACACAGTAAAGGCAGTCAAGACAGGACTAAGAATTGCAAAATAAAATTGAAATAAGCAAATACTTTAAAAGACTTTGGGGCTGGCCCCACGGCCAAGTGGCTAAGTTCGCATGCTCCAGTTTGGTGGCCCAGGGTTTCACTGGTTCAGATCCCGGGCATGGGCCTAGGACCACTCCTCAAGCCATGCTGAGGCAGCGTCCCACATAACAGAACTAGAATGACCTACAACTAGAATATACAGCTACGCACTGGGGGTGCTTTGAGGAGAAGAAAAAAGAAAAACAGGAAGATTGGCAACAGATGTTAGCTCAGGGCTAATCTTTAAGGGAAAAAAAAGTGTAAAAGGCTTAGAGGTTATGTGTGTGTGTGTGTGTGTGTGTGTGTGTATCCCCAAGAAGATAATTGAAATAACAAAACAAAAAGACTTTAAGAAACCTCTGGAAATAACACACTGCTTGAATCTATGCTTTGAAGTGGCACACTGTGTAACAGGAAAAGCTGACCCCGAATGAACAATATTAAAGAATATTCTAGTTAAGTGACTGTACTTCAGAGATAAAGACTCATCAGGCACCCGGGCTGAAAGTGTAAGTCACATGTCTAAGGAGAAACTCAAATTGATGTCATTCAATGAAGACAGTGAAACAGCACCTGAGATGAGCTCAAGCGGAGAAAGCATAACCCAATGAATTTTATCCAGTCGAACCCTCACTCCTATGTAAAAACAGCAGCCAATCATTTAGACATATCTCAAAGAATGTGGTTCCTATGAACCTTTTCCAAAAATGCTCTTAGAGAAAAACCTTTCAGTAAACCCAGTAATAAATGGAGAAACGTGTCAGAATTGTTGATGATGATCACTGAAGGTGACATTAAAATGAATGTGATTTTGGCTACCGAACAGAATGTAAATATCATAAATCTGAATATAAAGAAATGCTATAACTAATGAAAACTGGAAAGGGAAGGGGGAGAGAATGTTGGAAGAAGTGTAATACAGTGATTTCCTCAATACGCTGTCTCCAGCTTGGAAAAAAAAAGTATCATTAAAACCTGATAAATTAAGTAGTGTTGTAGGTATATTTTAAGATATAAAGGCAAACACTAAAAATAATGATATAAGTAACTAAAATCAATGCATGGAGAGGAATGGTTTGAGTAGGAAGTATAAATATATTAATTTTATAATTGTTCATAATAGGAAGTTAGTACTGTCTAATAAGATAGAGTAAGTGTATAATATAAAGTTATAAAGGTAATCATTTGAATGAAAATACAAACCTTCCAAATTATTAGAAAAAAATACACATAACCAACACATATTGAAAGATAAAAGACAGTAGAAACAATAAGAAGTATGACATGAAAGCTAATGACAGAATTAAGTCCAAACATTTCTGACATTTAAATAAATGTAAAGAGGCTTGACCCCCACAGTAAATGTTTTATGCTTTGTGGACCACATACTGTCTCTGTTGCATATTCTTTTCTTTTTTTTTTTTAACTCTTTAAATATGTAAAAACCATTCTTAACTCAAAGGCAATAACAATGCTGGGTTTGGCCCATCAGCTATAGTTTGCTGACCCCTGACTGAAAACAAAAACAACATTGTGTTGTGGGATTTATAACTTATGTGGAAGTAAAATTGTGCAAAGTCTACGAGGAGAGAAAAGCAAGTGTACTATGGTCAGGTTCATATACAATCCATGAAGTGGTATAATACCATGTGAAAGTAGACTGTGCTGAGCTAAAGATGTGTACTGTACCTAAAGCAAACACTAAAAAATGAAACAAAGAGTTTTAGGTATTAAACCAACAAAGAAGATAAAACAGAATCATTTAAAACGCTCAACTCATAAGCAGGCAGAAAAAGAGGGAAAGGGTAACAAAGAACAGATGGAACAAAAAGAAAACAAATAGCAAGATGATAGATTCCAACCCAACCATATCAGTAATCACAAGAAATATAAATGGTCTAAACACCCAGTTAAAGGGCAGAGATTGTCAGACTGGACAAAAAAGTGAGACCCAACTGTATGCTGTCTATAAGAAACTTACTTTAAATTTAAGGGCAGAGATAATTCAAAAGTAAAAGGATGGAAAAAGATGTTGTAAACAGAGATGGTATAAGACTGAAAGAATGGAAAAGGATATTCTGTGCGAACACTAATCAAAAGAAAGCTGGAGTGGCCTTATTCATATAAGACAGAGTAGATTTCAGAGCAAAGACTATTATTAGGGGTGAAAAGGGTCATTTCAAGTAGTTTCTCTATGTTTCCTATCTAACTTTTTTCGTCCTCCATTCCTTAATACCCTCTCTCTACCATTCCCTTCTCTCCATGTAAAAGAAAAAACTCTATTCAGATCAACTAATTCTTCAATTCTCCAAACACCAACTAGGTGTCCTGTAATTGAATTCTGGCATTAACTACCTGGAATTAGTGCAGACCCCATAGGTCAAGGGTGCATTCCCACAAGACTGCCCCCACTTCAGAGACCAAGCGTAAGCCCCAAATTGTCCACCTGTACTTCTGACCAACTGGCTATAAATCAAGATTCCCATGACCTCCTCCTTGAGTTCAGTAATTTGCTATAATGGCTCACAGATCTCAAGGAAACACTTACTTACATTTACTGGTTTATTATAAAGGGTATAATAAAGGATATAAATGAATAGCCAGATGAAGACGTACATAGGATGAGGTCTGAAAGGGTCTGGAACACAGGAGTTTCTGTCCCTGTGGAGTTAAGGTGCGCCACCCTCCTGGCACGTAGGTGCGTTCACCAACTTGAAGCTCTCTGAATCCCATAGTTTGGAATTTTTGTGGAGGCACCATTATGTAGGCATTATTGATTAAATCATCGGCCACTGGTGATTAACTCCATCTCCAGCCCTCTCCCCTCCCTTGAAGTTGGGGTGCACATTGTGTTTGCTCTGGGATCAGTTTGGAAAATTGAAGCATAAAATGTTGTCTTTTTTGTTCTCCACATTTTATCAGGAACCTTGGAGTGATGGTGTGTTCCTCCCTGTGTGATTTGGGTGGGATCATCACCCCTTTCCTGGTCTTCAGGCTGATGGAGGTTTGGCAAGGCTTGCCACTCATGTTGTTCGGTAAGACTCATGGGGCATTTATTGTTCCTTCTTTCCAGCCTGGCAGGAATACTCAGGAACTATTTGATGAGTGGATGATATCCCCCAGTGAGTTTACAGAAGGCGAGGATGGTGTCTGCTCTTCTGTTGTCTCTTTGCTCGCTCCATCACACTTCAAGGGAAAGATGAGATGCTATTCCTAGAAGGCGAGCCAGAGGTTTATGTCCTGTGGCTCCGGAGTCCAATAATTCATCCTACAGGACAGAATCTGAAAGACCTTTTGACCTGGCCTCCTGCTTTCTCATAAATTTGACTCCCAATTTTTGTGCATTTAATATGTAATTGCTAGAGGTTTGAAGATGCTAAATTATCATCCCTTGTCCGCTTCTGGATCTTAAGAATCCAGAACAGATGAGGCAGGAGACAAATGGGAATCAAAGTTTAGTATCAGCTTTGTTATTGATAAAGTTGGATTAGAGAAGGAGGATGCGACTCTGCCTTCTCTCCCCAAAGCTAGACCTTGGACCTCGAAGACCCTGCTTACCCACTTGGTGGAGGGAAAAACAGCTGCCCATGTGCAGAGAGCTGCCATGTCTGAGCCCAGGTGACTCCACCAGAGAGAGGGAGGAAGAGAGGGGGAGAAGGAGCGAGGAGAGAGGGAGAGGGAGGAAGAGAGGAAAATAGGGGGAGAGAAAAAAGGAGAGAGAGAGAGGGAGAGAGAGAGTGGGAGAGTAATGAGTGGCATACACTACCCACACATGTTATCTATGCTCCGTATCATATATATAGTAATATAATATTGATATGTAGTACCTATAACATATATTATATATAAAATGATATATATGTTGTTATATATTATAATAATATAATATCATATACAATAGTATATATAATATAAAAATTATACTATATAATATACTATATATGCTAAATAATATATGTGTAACATAGCAATAAACAGTATATATAATATATACTATATATAGTGTATATATATACTATATATACTATACTAAATAATATTAATATAATATTAATATATAGCAACAATATATATGATAATTTGTATATAGTAATTATAAAAGATATAAAATAATATAGTATATAATATAATCACATATATTATTTTGTTATATATTATACATTATAGTTTATACAGTAACTACAATATATATCATATATAAATTTGTTACTATATATGAATACTATATTAGATTCTGATAGTAATATAGTAGCGTGGTAATAGTCACAATCGAGTTTCGCATTGTCGTCGAGATGCCTGAACCAGTAAACCCACTAACACTCCAGCAGCAGTTGCCTAGAACCGTATCCTCACACAGACGTACAAGGAAGGCAAGAGCCCCTTTCTTACTCTGGCATTTCCCGGGTGGTCCTTTGCTTTACTTTCCGGGGTGTCCCTGATCATTTCACCGTCCCGCCCGCGTGCATCTGGGCATCTCCTGGTTAGCCGCCGTCACCCCTGTAACCGTATTACTGGCTGTGCTCTAACGCCTCCCTGTGAACTCTGTCTCGTTTGAAGCGGCCTTGGGCCTGATTGCCGGGGGAATGGCGCTGCTTCTTCCTGAGACCAAGGGGGTGGCGTTGCCAGAGACCATCGAGGATGCGGAGAACCTCCGGAGGTGAGCTCCGTGGTGCTCAGGACCCAGGGAGCCCACGTTAGACCCGTCCTCTGGCATCATTAACATGCTCCATTTCCTTTATCTTAGCGGTTTAGGAGAGCTTTTCAGACATGGTGTGTCTCTTGTATTACTCCCGGAGCCTCTATAGAGAGAACACAGTGTACTAGCCACTAACTTCACAGGGAAAGAATGGGAGCAGGAACACGCATTTTGGTTGACAGTCACTGTCCTTTTTCTTTTTTTTAAGATTTTATTTTTTTCCTTTTTCTCCCCAAAGCCCCCAGGTACATAGTTGTATATTCTTCATTGTGGGTCCTTCTAGTTGTGACATGTGGGATGCTGCCTCAGCGTGGTTTGATGAGCAGTGCCATGTCCGCGCCCAGGATTCGAACCAACGATACACTGGGCCGCCTGTAGCGGAGCGCGCAAACTTAACCACTCGGCCACAGGGCCAGCCCCCACAGTCACTGTTGTAAACCGCGGACAGAGAACCATTTGTCTGTGATGCTGACTATACAGCACCAAGACCCCCTGCTCAGCCCAAGAGTTAAAAGCTCTGAGTTGGGAACTATTTTTAAATCAATCTCTGTCCTTTTAGTAATTGTTGGCTCAGGTTCCTTAGTGACCTTCTTCACAAAGAAGAATGACTTCAAACTTTCATTCTCGTGACAGGGACCAGGGCTTTAATGGAGTCTCAGGTTCTACTCCTTTTTTTTTTCCCCCTGAGGAAGATTTGCCCTGAGCTAACGTCTTGTGCCAATCTTTCTCTGTTTTGCATGTGGGTTGCCACCACAGCATGGCCACTGATGAATGGTGTAGGTCTGTGCCCAGGAACTGAACCTGGGCGGCCAAAGCAGAGTGCGCCAAACTTAACCACTAGCCACAGGGCCAGCCCCTCAGATTCTATGGTTAAAGCTATAGTAAAGGAAAAGAAGAAACAGTGCTTGCCGAGGTAATCGCTCAGGCCCCTGCATGGGCATGGGTCTATGGATTCCATGGTGAGGGCACATGTGTCCCTGAGAAGTAGAGAGAATGGTCTGTAGAGCCACAAAGACCTGGGTTCAAATACAGACATTGCCACCTCCTCAGCCACGTGACTTTGGGCATGTCATTGAACCCTACAGAAACTTAATTTCCTTGCCTGAAATATAGCCACAAATAACACTTAATTTAGAGGATTGCTGTGAAAATTCAAGGAACTAAAGTAGGTGACAGTGACTAATCTATTGGTCAGCACATAGTGGATATTCAATAAATCACAGATTTTCCCCAGTCTTCTTGCCTGTTGTGTGATTTCCTCAGTGCTTCTCAAACTTACTCTCAAAGTTTGCAGAAGAATCACAATGGGAGCTTAATAAATGCAGATTCCCGGGCCTTCTAGGCTTTTGACTTAGTAAATGAATAGCTGAACCCAGAAATCTGGGCTTTTATAAGCTCCGCTGACAATGTCCATTCAGGCACTCTATAAGCCTCACTTCGGGAAATTCTGCATTTCTCAGGACTGATAAGGGACAAACACTCTATTTTAACTGTTAACACATTTTGTAGTTGCTGACAATATGCTTCTTTTCAGTCTCCAGTGGTAGAAATATACAGCTAATGTCGATTCCCTGATTTTCAAATGTTTCATTATCATTTGTTAATAGGCACCGTGTCATCTTTTACAACGTTTGGTTTGTCCCTTCACTCCATCATCATGACCTTTCTGCCCTGCCAGGGGAGGCCGACTGCTCCTGCTCTGAGCCCCACGCCTCCCAGTACATCCTCTGTGCTCCATAATACTCCTCACAATTTGTAATAATCACTTATTTCAGTACCTCTTTCTCCACTATACTAAGTCCATATGCAGTAGCCACAGTCTATTGCCAGAAGAGTCATTTCAATGACTTCTTCTCCCCTACTTTCCAGGGGAAAATGTGAGGGAATGGAAGTGATAGTAACACTAGCTAACATTTAAGGAGCGCTCACTGCGTGTCAACTTACCCAATCTTCTCAAAACCTCGTGAGGCAGCTACTACTGCTATCGTACCCATTCCACAGATGAAGGAAAAAATTACAGGTACCCCAGATTCAAAATGGAGCATTGGATACAAAGTGATGGAGTTAGGCAACACCACCACAGATGGTCTACTTCGAAAGTTGGCAGACTCTTTACTACAAGTAGTAAATATTTCAGACTTTGGGGCCATACTGTCTTTTACCACTGCTCAACTCAACAGCGTGACAACAGCCGTAGATAACACCTCAATCAATAGGTGTGGCTGGGTGCCAGTAGAACTTTATTTATGGACATTGAAGTTTGAATTTTATCTCATTTTCAAGTGTCAAGAAATAATATTTGGGGGCCAGCCCAGGAGCGCAGTGGTTAAGTTCAGTGGCCTGGGGTTCGCTGGTTCGGATCCCAGGTGTGGACCTACACACCACTTGTCAAGTTGTGCAGTGGCAGGCATCCCACATATAAAATAGAGGAAGATGGGCACTGATGTTAGGTCAGGGCCAATTTTCCTCAGCAAAGAGAGGAGGATTGGCAACAGATGTTAGCTCAGGGCTAATCTTCCTCAAAAAAAAAGAAGACGAAATAATATTTTCATTTTGAGTTTTAAAACTATTTAAAAATGTAAGAAACCGTTCTTAGCTCACAGACCATAGGAAAACAGGCTGTGAGCCAGAACTGGCCGAGCGGCATGGTTTCCTGACTCCTTTTCTTCTTTGTCACTTGCCATCCTTGTTCTCTTTTTACTTCGAGACTTATTCCTGCGGACAACTTTGCAACGGTTTCTTCATTGAGACGTTGATGGTTTGTTTTGGTTAACTTGAATTTTTATTTCTGGTTGCTACAGGAAAGCAAAGCCCAAAGAAAAAACGATTTACCTTCAGGTCCAAACATCGGAACTGCCGGGCACCTGAGAGAGATGGTTCGCTGGGGACAGAGCGGGAGAGATGAAGATGGAGTTGTCATCTGGAGAAATGTTCAGAAGCCCTTATTTCTCTGTCTTCTTCCTCACACTGGCCCCCAAATCAATATCAATCTTAAAGAACATTAAATGTAATTTGTTTTATTTTATTTTCTTTCTTTTAAGCCCTGGCTATCTTTTATCTACTTACCCTTTCTGATGAGAGCCGTTGGTAGTTTCCGGGTACTTAATTATCTAAAGTATGTTGAAGAGCCAATAGAATTTAAATATTGCAATAAAAGAGGCCTCCGTAATTGGTTTTCTAGAATAAGTATTGTTTTATTCACTCTCTGGAAAAAAAGGTCTTTGTATCTGTAGGTATCTACGTTGGCAAAAAGTATTTCAACATGTAGATTTTGGGTAGGACTCTTGGTTTTTAAATATGGTGACTCTTCCAGCAAACTATAGCCTAATTGCATTTACATACGCATCATGGAGTAAAGCATGATCTTCATTTGAAGGCCAGAACCACCAAGACCCTGTTAGGGCACAAGATTCTGACACTTATGTTCCAGGAATATTTTATTCCATTTCACTCTTGGTTGTGGTTCTCGCTGGTGATTCTAGAAGGTGGACTCACATGCCAACAATGAAATATATCCAAATTATCCGGTAAGTATATCCAAAAGAGTTCCGTTTACTACTAGTTATGTGCTTTTTGAACCCCTTTGTTACTGGAGTATGCAAAAAACTTTGTTTTAAAATTTCTTTATCTATGAGACAAAACCACAGACAACATATTAGCCAGCCTTCAGAGGACCTTGGAAAAAATGTTTCTAATGTGCAGCGGAGGCGTGATGAAAACATGTGGTTGTGTTATGTACGCTTCTAGCCTCATCTGGCTGAGCTAAACGATGGCCTCGGGGACTTGAGATCATGGTGTTCAGTCCTGAGCAGTCCTTTGGTCTCTCTTTGAGAATGGACACAGGCTACTGGGAAACCTGAAGCTTCACCCTTGGCAAAAAAAGGCCTTGTTTTCCTAATTCTATTTTTTTTTTCATTTCTCTTGAAGATTGGCCCTGAGTTAACCTCTGTTGCCAATCTTCCTCTTTTTTTTCCCTCCCCAAAGCCCCAGCACATAGTTGTATATCCCAGTTGTAGGTCCTTCTAGTTCTTCTATGTGGGACGCCACCACAGCATGGCCTGATGAGCAGTGTGTAGGTCTGCGCCCAGGATCCAAACCAGCAAACGCCAGGCCGCTGAAGCAGAGTGTGCAAACTTAACCACTCGGCCATGGGGCTGGCCCCCCAATTCTATTTTAAAACACATCCAGCTACATGGAGGGGACCAGTGTTTCATTTCAGCATCTGCAGAGCAAAGCTTTTACCTTGGTCTCGTGTACCTTCTGACCAAGACAATTGTACTCTTTACTGGTAACAAATATGTCAATTTCAGGCTCTGAATCATTTCTTTCAAATGTGTATTACAACTGTTCTCTCTCATCTTCATTAGACTCTTTTGGCAAAACTTCTGAGAAAGGCTTTAAGCAAAGAGGGGTCATCATTAAGAAGAAGAACAACAAACTGCCTAGTGTTCTTGATGCTCTGTAGACAAGTCTGAACAAACTGGACATGTGCTGTTCCTGGAGGAGAAAGCACAGCCAAGGTTTACTTAAAAAGCACAACCATTTGACTCAGGACAGTTTGTCAGTGAAGTACATGCATCTGCGGATCGAGGGTGACTGTTTGCCTGCTCCAGTTTTCAAGCGGAGCCTGCCTGAAGCAAGCGTATTTGAATGTTGCCTGATGTGTCAGGGCTCCTTTCCTTCCTGCCTTCCTTGCTGTGGCTACAATGAAGTCACAGTCAATCCAGATATCGTTGGGGTGGAGGGGAGTCCATCCGGCAGTGCGAAGGCAGAAATAAGTTGGTCACAGAGACAGATGGTGTTTAAACACTTGGAAACCCAGGGTGGTGTGGCGCAGGCATCCATAGGGAAGGAGATCCTTAGGAGGGTGTGGCAGCAAGGAGCCCTATGGCTTGAAAATAGTTGCAATTTCACTCAATAGCTGAGGCTGCCTCTGATGTCGCTCTGCCCGGAGCCCATGGACCACCTCGTGTGTACTCCAGGCAGCTGGATTTTACTCTCTCATACATGATTTGTGAAAAAAAAATTTTAAGATTCCAAGAAGGTTGCTGTGGCTAGAACTAAGCACAAGAAAAGTTCAAATTTCAAGAAGAGTGGGGAAATGTTTTTGCCAAAGAGCTAGGACTCTCAGAGATGTCTAACAGGGCATTAAAAAGATGAAGATGCCTAAATATGGAGGGTTCACAATGGCAAGCAGGGACAATTTCAACATCATAAAAACAGTACTTATAGTCAATTGGAACAGGCTGATACTATAAAAAGAGTCATAATTCCGTGCTAATACTCAAAAGGAACAAATAATAGGAACTGTGCCCAAAAAAGCACATGAGTCTCTCTCTCTCTCTCTCTCTTTTTGCTGAGGAAGATTAGCCCTGATCTAACATCTGTTGCCAATCTTCCTCCTTTTGCTTGAGGAAGATTCACCTTGAGCTAACATCTGTGCCAATATTCCTCTATTTTGTATATGGGTGGCATCAAATCAAGGTGGCCGATGAGCATTGTGGGTCTGTGCCCAGGAACTGAACCCGGGCTGCTGAAGTGGAGCACGCCAAACTTAACCACTAGGCCACTGGGCCGGCCCCCAGCACATGAATTTCTAATGAAGTTTATAAGACATTCTGTTAATTGTTCAATGCAACTAATGTGAGTTCTCTACTCAAGGTTAGATTAACACTCAGGTTAACAATCAGAAATAAGAAGCAGATGTAGACAGGGAATAAAGCATGTTTAAAATATATAATGTCTATGGTTTGATCATTTTAAATTAAAATGTTTTTGGTCATCCAGAATTGAAGTGACCTAGAAACCAAGGTCAAATCTTTCAGAAGCTCAATCCAAGCTGAAGATGATGGGTGAAGAATAGCGTGTAGACCCACTCGGTCCACAGGGGAAAGGTGACCTGTGCCGGGGTGGGAGGGCTGGCAGATAGAGGGGCAAGGTGGCCCATGGGCATTGCCCGAACTTTGACTCCCAATGCCAACATGTGGCTGCTACTGTGGGCTTGACATTGTGCCTCGGGAAGAAATAGTCACAGAATTATTTATCCCCTTGAAGGATTTTTTTAAAAAATGATATTTCAAAATGATACAACTTTTTAATTCATCCTGAAAAATTGGAAATTATGAGAGAGTTCCTTCCTACCTTATCTATCACACTCCTAACAGTAATTGTGGTCAGACCTTCAAATGGCACTGTAAATAGCAAGCCGGAACCTTGCAAAACTCTGAAAGTCTTATAGGCGCAGGCTCTCCCCACATCCTCCTGCTATTGTGGAGAGACTCAGGGAGGGGGAGCACAGGTGCTGGTCCATGTTGGGGCCCAGGGCAGGACACCCCAAAATATCCCACAACGGCACACTGATTATTTTGAATTAAAGTTGCTTCAGAAACAAAAAGGGCATTCTGACCCTCCTGGCTCTGTTCCCCCTGAAAGCAGGAAATACATCTCCCACATGGAAGATGCTCGTCCTGTATCCTTATCACCAGAGCTGGGAATTCAGGGCCAAGATGTCTGTATAAACAAACCTTGCTAATTTACTACCTCAAGTGTAAACTCTGCTTAAATCTCTAATTACACACTTGGCATCTAAGTTTCTTTGTCCTATCATTCCTCACAAATTTGTTGTTTCTTTGCATAAAAGATGTATATACTGTCTGCTTTGTTTCCTCTCCAAGCATCATTTCTCTATGATTTCCAGTACATACATATTAAGTGGGGTTTTTCTCCTGTTAATCTGGTCCTTTGTCAATTTTATTATTAGTCTGGCTGTAAGAACACCAGATGGGTAGAAAGGGGATTTTCCCCTATGCTGACATCAGTGCAGGGTATGGGCCCCAGCCCAGAGACACCTGGTGAAGCCCATTGTCCTGTGACTATACAGCACGCCACTGAGGAAGTCCAAATAGTTGCCTGATCGTTGAATTGGAAGATAACAGACAGGTGCATGTAAAACAATATTTCTTCTTCTTTTTTTTTTTTAACAAAATTTGAGGGAATCATTTGATGATTATCCACAGATTATAATTAGCCAAAAGGCTAATGAAAAAGCACAAACCCTCTAAACATCTGTGACTGGTCAGGGAGGGGAAAAATAAGGTGAAGAACCTATGACCCAAAACAAGGACATGGAGAAATATTATCTAGGGACTTGGGAAATAACACTCCGGACCCATTGTCACATGGACATCTGGAATTGGGGGGTTCTAGAAGATTTTTCCTTTTCCAGTGTGGTCCCCGTGGACCCCCTGCTCCTGACATGGTTCCTGTTGTTCAAAGCTGGAGACACAACCCACTGTGTCTGGACCAGACCACTGGTGTTCCAGGGCCCAAACTAAAGGCTGGTCTCTTGGGATGAGACAGACAGATTTCCAGGACAAATGAGACTCAGGCTGACTCATCCACCCCAAAGGCTGATGTGAAATCTTGTTCTATGTTGGGGGGTTTTTTTTTTTTTTTTTTGAGGAAGATTAGCCCTGAGCTAACATCTGCTGCCAATCCTCCTCTTTTTGCTGAGGAAGACTGGCCCTGCGCTAACATCCATGCCCATCTTCCTCTACTTTATATGTGGAAAGCCTATCACAGCAGGGCTTGCCAAGTGGTGCCATGTCCACACCTGGAATCTGAACCAGCGAACCCTGGGCCGCTGAGAAGCAGAACGTGAAAACTTAACTGCTGCGCCACCGGGCCGGCCCCTATGTCGATTTTGTTCTAAAGGACAGTCGTGCAATATTAGACCACCCTATCCATGGGAAAAAACTAGGCAATTCTAAGTTTTGGTGCAGGAATCTGGTTAATTTAGTTAAAGTAGCATATTTTCTGCCAGTACCTCTGTACCTACATTAATGGTGGGTTAAAGGAAAATGGTGCACCTGGTAACAACAAAAAATCAATGCCACAGAAATACAGTGAAGGAATTATTGGCCCATCTGATGGGGACAGTGAAAAATGTTCTTGCCTGGATTTTGTTGGGTCATTACAGGATTAATCATCATTTTGGGGCTGCACAACCAGACCCTCCCCCACATACTTTTATTTTGGGGCTGCACAGCCAGACCCTCACCCGCATACTTTTATTTTGTCTTGGGTAGATGAAGGCCAAAATCAAGGGATACTGTGCCTCGAGAAATCTCTTACCTGCTTCCATCCATTGATCCATCCATCAACCCAATCATCTACCATTAATTCATTTAGCAGTCATTACTTGACCATCTGTTACGTGCCAGACACAGTTTTAGGTACTGGGGATTCAGTTAGTGAAGAAGATAGGAAGACCTTTTGTTCTTAGAAAACTTAAATTCTAGTTGGGGGAGACAGACTAGAAACAAATAAATGAACGATTGAAGGAATTTCAGAAGGAAATAGTCACACAGGGTGATGGGGTACAGAAAAACGCCATGCATCCCCCCAGGGCTAATTTAGCTTAAGTAATTGTGTAATAATCTTTCCTTTTTTCCTCAAATAAAGCATATTAATACATTTATACCATGGTTCCTGAATGAGTGTATAATCCCTTCTTTTTTTCCTGTAGAGGAAGGATTAATAATATGCGTAAATTCTTTTAGTTGATGTTCTTCTCTTAGGAACTTTTCTGGCTCCTAGTTACCATGCTCCTTCCCCAATCTATTTACGGAGAGATTTGTGTCTTAGTTTCAGGCTCTGATCTTGTCCGTTAAGATTTATTGACATTAAACTCCAAGGAGGCTGTTAGTGAATTTCTTGATCAGGCTACAACTTCTGTCTCCTTAACTTTCAATTGCTGGAGTGGAGTGGCCCCCAAATTTTCGAATTCCCACTAAGCAGTGGGCACACTCTTCTATTTGTCTGCCTCTAGTGGGAGCAACAGCTCAGGGCCCCACACCTGTTGTCAGTCTTGTAATTTCCCAATCCCCATGCAGAAGGCTGAAGCAATGCAAATAATATTGAGATATTGTTTGAGCATCGCCTTTAGTCAGGAAAAACGAGTAGGTGAAGTCCTTTAACCCACCTCAGAGTCTCCATGTCAGGACATTTCCATCCCACTGGGAGCAAAAGAATCAAGGAGCAGTCTGGGCAGAGATGAGTGGGAAACCCAATTTGCAGCAAATCTAAACTGTTCTAATATCCACTTATCTGTACCCCAAAAACTTTGAGGAGTGACTCACATATTCTCCGTGTGTGTGTGTGTGTGTGACTATGTGGTGGCCTTTCCACACAATAGCAAGAAACACACTCCAGGAAACATCTCATCTACTAATTCTGGAAAAAATGCAGATTTCATCTTTGAAAAAGAAATGAGCTTAGAAAATATAACCACACATTAAAAAGATTTCCAAATTCAAGACCAAGTGAGAAACCTGAGATATCATAGCAAACGTTTCCTTTTAACAGAGTTCCCCCCACCAAAGGGGAGAAAACTTAAGACAATCTCTAATTCATGTTCTCTCCAAGTTTCTAGAAGACAATGAAGTCATGAAAAGGGAAAACATTTGTTAATAGATATGTTACTTTTAGAAGAAAAATATCTGGAAAAGCCACAGAGACAACAAAGAGCAGATTGAGTGTTAGAGACCCAAATTAGTGAATTTGAAGATGAGCTTGAGAAATTCTGCTAGAATGCAAAGATGAATATGGTGAGTGAAAAGATAAAAGACAAGGGAAGCAGATAACAGTAGATGCAATAAGCAAACATAGAAGGGTAATATTTGATATTAAATTTCCTTGTGTTTTACCCTATGCTTCACGCCCCACCTGAGTTCCCCAGAAAGCAGAGTAGTTGGTCCAGGAATAGAATCTGGGGAAGCTGGGAGGATGGGGAGAGGGAAGTGAGCAGAGCCAGATAAGGACGCATTATTTCCGTGATATCCGGAGATAGCTGGTCAAGATTCAAGCACTGAACACCCCCTAGAAGGTGGGGCGTTCCATCAATACCCTCCAATTTAGATCAAATACATTCTGGTTGAATTATCTAACTGTGGAAAACAAGACCACTTGAAATACTAGAAGATGAGATAGGTCAACATTTATGTAATTTTGGTTTGGGCAAGACCCTCTAAACATAACACCAATTAAGAAACCATAAAGGAAAACACATAGATTTGCCCACTTACATTTCAAAAAATTTTCTATATATGAAAAACACCAGATAAAAAACTAAAAGGTCATGATCAACTCCAAGAAACAATTAGAGGTTTCCATGCCAGTCAAAAAGTTAATATTCTTGGGACCAGCCTGGTGGCACAGCGGTTAAGTTCACATGTTCTGCTTCAGTGTCCTGGGGTTCGCCAGTTCGGATCCCAGGTGTGGACCTATGCACCACAAGTCAAGCTGTGCTGTGGCAGCGTCCTGCATATAAAGTAGAGGAAGATGGGCATGGATGTTAGCTCAGGGCCAGCCTTCTTCAGCAAAAAAAAAGAGAGGAAGATTGGTGGCAGATGTTAGCTCAGGGCTAATCTTCCTCAAAAAAAAAAAGTTAATATTCTTAATATATAAAAGGCTCTTATCTATTCATAAGGAAAAATGGGATATCCCAAAAGGAAAATGGGCAGAGGTTAAAAATAATCACTTCATAATAAAAAGAAAATTGCCAACGAACATGAAAACATGTTCAACCTCATTACTCAAAGAAATGCAGATAAAATAGCCATAAGATAATGTCTTTTGCTGATCAACTTTGTAAAACCGTGTGTGTGAGTGATGCTGGTGTGTGTGTTGGTGTGTGTGTGCAAGAGAGAGAGAGAAAGAAAGAGAGGGAATTGTGTGTGGCAATGAAGATATGCAAAAGTGACACTCTCCAGTAGTATGTTGGTGAAATCAATTTGTAATACATTCTGAAGGACAATTTGATGTATATAGCAGAAGTCTTAAAATTTGCATCACATAGCTATTTAATGGAAAAATCTGTTAATCTCCACACCATCCACGGTCTTAACCACTTCTCTCTCCTGCCTCAGAAATTGACTGGAGTTGCAGACACAGAGGAACAGCAGTAAGGGCAATTTCTAGTGTCTGTCTCAGGCCTTCCTAACTTCTGACACTGTCTTTCTCTGCATCTTCTACTCTCTTATTAACCACAGCACAGCGATTTACCTAGTTGGTTCCTTTAAGAACCCTGTTTAATGGGTCTAATGGGACTTCATTTCATCAGAGACACTTGGCCTTTGTCAATCCCCCATTCTCTGGGATGCTTTAGAAAGAACCACTCCGCTGGTCGAAGCTGGCCGAGATCCAGAGCCAAATTTAAAAGAAGGGAGGAGAATCTCTTTAGAGTTTCCCTCCGTTGTCTCATTAAGTTAATTACTGCCCCTGCTGCGCCTCCCGCTGACCATCATCCTCTTGTTGAGCTGAGATAATGATGTGTCCGTGTCTGACCTTGGGTGGTCATTTCCTACTTAGGAAAATTAGAGGCAGCCAGGCTTGGCTTCCGAGGCGGCCGCTGAAAGCGCCGGTAGCAGGTTTCCTTTGAAGACCCAGGCGTGGACGTTTTCCTGGCCTCCCAACTTACTCCGACTGAAAGAAAAGCGACCTACATTGAGGGCTGTGAGAAAACATTTTTGTGCATTTTGTACCAACTCTTGATGATGAGGACCCTAAACTGAGAAGCCGTGGGAGCAGGTGGAAACTTGGAACTCTGTCTCCTGGTTGTGAGGTGCTGAGTGCGAGGATCCCAGCCAGGGGACAGGGGACAAGGGACATGGGATTATGGGGACCATTTCCCAGGGGGGGAACAGCCTCTGAGACAAGAGCTGGCCGACATCCTAGTTATGTCTGATGGAAGGTGTTCAGAGTCTAAATGGTTTTTGTACAAGGATCATTGTAAACACACATTTACACAAGCAAATACTGTAAAATAAAATTAGAATGAGCATGTTTGTGGCTTCTACAGGTATGATAGTGTG
The DNA here is from genome assembly GCF_037783145.1 of Equus przewalskii. Classification (NCBI taxonomy): domain Eukaryota; kingdom Metazoa; phylum Chordata; class Mammalia; order Perissodactyla; family Equidae; genus Equus; species Equus przewalskii. The sequence continues at coordinate 8,206,147 of NC_091862.1, read as the reverse complement.
GGGACCTGAAATTGGCCACCCCAAGATATGTCTCTTTGGCATCAGGATTATTTGAGGCTGATTGCTTTTGATAAACTGGGACAGGGAAGGAGGCTCTGAGGAATGGAACTTGCCCTTCGTTAGGACACATTTACATTTGTAAGGTAAATCTCTGTCTGTAAAAGGTGCCTCCCTCTCTGTACCAGGAATAAGAAAGGCGATGACCTTCTCTCTAGAAACTCTTCATCAATATCAAAGGCAAGGACCTAAATCTGCATTTTATTGTGCTTGTCTGGTAACCTCCTGTAACTGACTTCCCTCCCCCTCCCAACTTTGGTATTTCTTTAAGGATTAAGCATCTTTCCTTAGGCTAGGAACTGATTGCTGAGCTCACCTGTGACCGCCCAGCTCAAGACAATCGAATTGCCTCCTGCTACGCCCACCGAGATAGCAGACTACTACCTGCTGTGTCCATCAAGCACTGTGCTGACAAGGCAATCTTGTGACTATTGTGGGAGGGACGTTTCAATCACATGTGAAACATCCTGTTTGGGGGTATACAACCACTATGTGCACCCCACTTCTTCGGTGCCCTTTCTTCCTTTGGGAAGAAAGGCCCCGGGCCATGGTTCCTCATAAAGCTTTGTTTAATTTTCTCTTGCTATTCTGTCTCATGTGAATTTAATTCGTTCTCCGGCCAGACGAACCCCCATTTGGGAAGAGGAAATGTCTTCCTCCCCTACAATAGGAAACTAAAGAAAAATATGATTTATTAAAACTTTTAAAAATAAAAAAGTCTCTGCCTTTTCTGGAGTGTGTTTTTTAAGGATACAAAATGATTCTTTACAAGGACTATGGTATTAAATGGAAAGGCCATCATCTCAGTCACACACACAAAAATGTGCCCATCTAGAAACTGGAACCCTTGTGCACTGTTGGTGGGAATGTAAAATGGTGCAGTTGCTGTGGAAAAGAGTATGGTGGGTCCTCAAAAAATTAAAAACAGAATTACCATATGATCCAGCAATTCCACTTCTGGGTATATGCACAAAAGAGTTGAAAACAAGGTCTTGAAGAGATATGTGTATGTCCATGTTCATAGCACCATTATTCACAACAGCTAAAAGAGGACGCAACCCAAGTGTCCAGTGATGGGTGAGTGATAAACTAAATGTGGTAAATACATACAATGGAATATTACTCAGCCTTAAAAAGAAAGGAAATTCTGACATTTGGATCACAATGTGGATGACCCCTGAAGACATCATGCTAAGCAAAATAAGCCAGTCTCAAAAAGACAAATACTGTGTGATTCTGCTTATGTGAGGTACCTAGAGTAGACAAACTCATAGACAGAAAGTAGAAGGGTGGATACCAGGGGCTGGGGGAGGGGAAATGGGGAGTTCGAGTTTAACGGGTAGAGTTTCAGTTTGGGAAGATGAAAAAGTCCTGGAGATGGATGGTGGTGATGATTGTACAACAGTGTGAATGTACTTGGGGCCCCTGAACTTAAAAATGGTTAAGATGGTAAATTATGTGTATTTTACCACAATTAAAAAAATGTGTGCAGTAAATACACCACAGCGCTCAGGCGAGTTTTCTCCATGCATAGTAAGACAGTCTCAAGGAACAGAGTTAGGTTATCTCCCACACATTGGCCTCCCATCTGGTGGGATGTCCTCCTTGGCTGCCAGACTGGGCCAGGCCTCCCCTGACACTTGAAGGCTTCTCCTTCTGGGCTGCCGTTCATCAAGCACGTTCTCTGTGTCAGTCAATGGGCTGGGTGAGTGTATTCCATTCGCCGTTATTACCCTGGAACTCTAACTCCTTGTTTAATGTTTTCTCTTCTGCTACAATACGAACTCCATACTCCAGGAATAGCATCTCCTTGTTCCATGCTGAATCTCTATGCCCAGTACAGAACTTGCACATAGTAGACACTTAATAAATATTGGTCGGGGGCCGGCCCCGTGGCCCAGTGGTTAAGTTCGTGTGCTCTGCTTCAGCGGCCCAGGGTTTCGTGAGTTCAGATCCTGGACGCGGAAATGGCACCGCTCATCAGGCCATGCTGAGGTGGCATCCCACAGGCCACAACTAGAAGGACCCACAACTGAAAAGTACACAACTATGTACTGGGGGGCTTTGGGAGAAAAAGGAAAAAAATAAAATAAAAAAAATAAGTATTGGTCAAATGAACACTACTGTGAATGTCAATAAAATGTTTATTTTTGCTTCTACCCCATACATTTTAATACTTTTTTTCTTGCACATGGATGATTGGCAGAGACTTTTCAGTAAGACTTATGGACAACATTGAGATTAGCGGTTCTAAAAGCAGAAACTCTTCAGATTATTCATGGCAAATCCCATTTAGCCACTCTTGGTACTGTCAGAATCCCCAACCTGCATCTCTAGTAGGTTCTGCTATTTTGTTTTTTTTTTTTTTTTTGAGGAAGATTAGCCCTGAGCTAACATCTGCTGCCAGTCCTCCTCTTTTTGCTGAGGAAGACTGGCCCTGAGCTAATATCCGTGCCCATCTTCCTCTACTTTATATGTGGGACGCCTACCACAGCATGGCTTGCCAGGTGGTGCCATGTCCACACCCAGGATCCAAACCGATGAACCCCGGGCTGCTGAAGCGGAACGTGTGCACTTAACCACTGCGCCACCGGGCTGGCCCCAGTTCTGATGTTTTTAAACACTGACTCTGCTGTTTCTTCAGGCTTCCCAGGACCTTAACAAATAGGAAATGACCATCAATGTCCTGCCAGATGTTTTCCTTCTCCCAAAAGAGAAAAGGCTCAAACCTTGTATTGCGTGATGGCCAAAGGTAGGGTGTCTTGATTTAGATTGATTCCCAGAGGGTGCCACGAAGTCGGGTTCAGCAAGGGTCTGTGGGTCAAGCAGAATTTCTTTCTTCCTGTGCATTTCTTTTACTTTACTTTTGGAGCTGCTCCATTTGATCTCATTCTGGAGACAGCTGACTCTCATAGCCACGGACTAGCCCTGCCATACATCAAACATTCAAGGGGGTTTATCTTATTGTGGCTTTAACCCCAGAATCAGCTGTCAGAATATTTGTTAGTTTACTTAATCAAAGCTGGCCACTTAAAACTTTGCTAGCTAACGCTTGCTCTTTTAGTTTCTGAGCTTAGCGAGAAATATTCTTGCCTTCTTGTTTAATCTCATTGACATGGCCAGGTTGCAACATGTGAGTGTTCCTTTCTGTTCCAAATACTAGAACTTTTGTTTTTTAAAAGTATGTCAGAGAAAGACGATATGCTATTCTAAGTCACACTTTCAAGTAATCATTACCAGATTTTTATTATCATCATCTAGTTTCAAAGAATAAAAACAAACAGTCCATTTAATCCAATTTTTAAGGATTATTGGGTCAACTGAATTAACGTTGTTTTCTAACGTGTCAAAAGAGGTTGAATTTTCAACAACCAAAGAAACTTCAAGTATATTCATGTGTTTCTTTTTCAGGATAAACATTTATTAAGTGACTATAGTTTGTTTGCTTTCATAGAATAGGAGCTGGCAAGATGTTTTCTTGGCTACTAACTGGCTTGATTAGTAATTAAAGTATATTTTATCCTGATTAGGAAAGTACATTTTCCTTTAACAAAATGCAATGGAATGGTAGCTACTTGTTACAATTACTGGCTCAATCATGGTCAAAAAAGACTCAGAATTATGTATAAAATGATTAAATATAAGCTACAAAGCTTATAACCTGAAAAATAGAGCTTCAGGGATTCCAAACCCCAAATGATGAATTATTACAGAAAAATAAACTTCGTAAGTAACAGTGAATTAAAAACGAAGTCTTTTTCTTCTGCTTTAAATGTGTTATATTTTTCTGAGCATAAATAAATGCGATACAGGAAGATTTCCACTTCTGGCTGTTTGGAATAGAGAATTAGAAAAAGAACCACAGAATAAACTCAAAGTAAGAAAAATGGAGCGAAAGATAAGAGCAGAAAATAACGAACTATAAAACAGAGATGTAAAGAAAGTCGAGATGTGTACACACGTGTGTGTATGTCTGTGTGTGTCTCCTTGTATGTGTCTGTGATAAACACTAAAAGGAAGGAAATGAGATAGACACAATCTGGAATAGTTGTTACCCTTGGTGTGATGGAGTGCGGGCCAGGGATGGGTTAAGGAAGGAAATCTTTATTGGCGACCCACGTCTCACATATGTGCTTTTATATGCATCAAATATTGTTGAACAGATATATATATAAGATATATATATATTTTAAAGGTTTGCACCTGAGCTAACATCTGTTGCCAATCTTCTTTTTTTTTTTTCATTCTTCCCCCAAAGCCCCCCAGAACATAGTTGTATATTCTAGTTGTAGCTCCTTTTGTCTCTGCTATGTGGGATGCTGCCTCAGCATGGCTTGATGAACGGTGCTAGGTCCACACCCAGGATCCAAACTGGTGAAGCTCTGGGCTGCCAAAGTGGAACACACGAACTGAACCACTCGGCCATGGGACGGGCCCCTGAACAAATATTTAAAAAAAAATACATGCATTATATAAAATGAGGGAAATGACAAAACTATGAAAAAGAAAATTAGGGGCCGGCCCAGTGGCGCAGTGGTTAAGTTCGCACATTCCGATTTGGCGGCCCGGGGTTTGCCGGTTCAGATCTCGGGTTTGGACATGGCACCGCTTGGCAAGCCATGCTGTGGTAGGCGTCCCACATATAAAGTAGAGGAAGATGGGCACAGATGTTAGCTCAGGGCCAGTCTTCCTCAGCAAAAAGAGGAGGAATGGCTGCAGTTAGCTCAGGACTAATCTTCCTCAAAAAAAAAAAAAAAAAAATTAAAAATTACCTACCCCTACTTTCAATCTTTATTCCTCTTTTAACCAATTTAGATGAAACTGTTTCCAAAAATCTCATATTTTTTCTTGCTTTCTGAAAGAGTGCTTTTAAGGTACTTGAAGCTGTTTTAATGATTTCTGGTTATTTTGCGTACAAAAATTACTGTATCATGCTCTAAGATGCTGATAGCCCGACAGAGTTGCCCCTGGATATTTGCTGCCATATGAAATGTCCCCAGGCCGCTGAGCATTTGGGATTAGTTTCTAGTTTGTTTTCTGTTAGATTCTTACGGGATAATTCTCATTGCTATACTCTTCTTAAATTCCTCATTTAACCGCTGGCTCCATATCTAATCAGCCGTCACATTTTTTTTCCTCCTAAACCTCTGTCTCATCTAGCCCTTCTCCCAACCCCCTTCAGGCCCAACGCTTGGCTGCTCCGTGCCTCCTCTCTCTCCCTTCCCGACTCTCTTCCCACAATGTCAAGGGCAAGGTCGTGCAGGCCTGGCTGCTCTCTCTGCCTTTCCCCCTCCCGCAGGCACTGAACCTCAACCACACAGGGCATTGCTCCCCAGACCTGCTGCTGTCTCTGCGTAGAACACACTTTCTCCTCCATGTGCCTGCCAAATCCTGCTGATTCCTAGGATTATAGCTAAGTGTCAGCTCTCCAGGGACACCTGTCCCCACTCAGCAAGCAGGACCCAGCTCTGACTTTGTGAGCCCGTGCGTTTCCCTCCTGTTTGTTCCACACTGTGCTGTCATTACTAGGTTACTTCCTTTATCCGTCACCGTGCCCCGCCTCAACAAAACCCATATGCATCTTGTTCATCTTGTCCCAGTGCCTAGTGTGATGCTGGCTTTAGTATTCGATAGGCAATCCCACTGACTAGAGAGGGTCCTGCCCACTTTGGACACCATGGTTTGTAGTCTGAGGTTAGCACTGATGTTAAGGGACGTCACACGCACACACAGCTCCAGTCACAGCACCGTAGTCTGTTGTGTTCAGATAGTGATCCTCGCTAAGTTGCGAGCTCCAGGGGTTCAAGGACATGGCTTCACTCCTCCTGGTATCCCCGACCTAGTGGTTTGGGCTGACATGAAAAAAGTCGCTGAACATTGGTTTTTTGGGGAAATACTTGGTGACAGTCCACAAGTTTTCCTGGGGAGGAGAGACGACTTAGAAAATATGCAAGCACCATGCAAATATGGTTTTTTCAGAATTCTTCTCCTGATCAAGATCTGAAGATAATAAACATTTTAGTCCTTGGCAGTAAGATCCCACTGAGAAACGCTGTCTATAGGAACCCCCTGGAAGTCTACATGGACATCTAAATATCTGGACCTGGGAAGAGAGTTCTGGGCTGGAGGGATTGACTTAGGAATCCTACCCCGGCATCTGGTGTTTGGAGGCACTTCTTTTTAGGAGCCTCTGGGCACACAAGTGCTTAATGATTGAAGGCCAATGTGCTGGGATGGAGACCACTAGTTCCCATAACACAGACAGACTGGGCTCCAGGATTAATGTCCCCTGCCCCCACATGGTGCTCCACAGTCCTAAGATTCAGGGTCATGGAGCACATATCTTTCAATTAGGGCCCAGAAGGGAGATTGCTTGGCATCAAAGGGCCCTGGATTAGCCAAGCCGGGTAGGCGTGGGGAGCGAGGGGAGGCAGCCTAGGGACAAGGGAACCCGGAAGTTGCAGGCCTCAGTTTTGCCAGGACCAGTCCTGATAGCGGTGGTGTCCTTGTGTGCTCTACACTTGAGGACAAACATTCGTGGCACAAGATTTGTTATATCCTAGTCTAGGCAAGGGAGACGGAGAGTGAGGGAACGTTGACGTCACACAAACCTGAAAATGACAGCAGCTGGAGAGGTGAGGGGTGAGTACATCTCTTCCTCCGCATCTTCCTGCCTTGAAGAAATTGTTGCCAGAGACATCTAAATGTAAACTTGAGCTCAAGACCCATTTGTCTGATAACATAAAGTGGAATCAGACTGTTTTGGAAAGGACGTCTTTGCCAAGTCACTTTTACTTTTTTTTTAAAGATTGGCACCTGAGCTAACATCTGTTGCCAATCTTTTTGTTTTTTCCTTCTTCTTCTTCCTCTCCTCAAAGCCCCCATAGTTGTATATTATAGTTGTATATTCCAGCTGTAGGTCCTTCTGGCTGTGGCATGTGGGACGCCGCCTCAGTGTGGCCTGATGAGTGGTGCCATGTCTGCGCCCAGGATCCAAACCGGTGAAACTCTGGGCCACCGAAGCAGAGCACACAAACTTAGCCACTGGGCCACGGGGTCAGCCCGAACCCAAGTCACTTCTGATTCCAGAACTTAATAGGGCTCACTCAGGTTCAAAGTTTCAGCGTCCTTGTTAATCATGGATCTTGTGCTAGGATCTGCCAAACAAGGAAACGGGAAGAGAATTCAAATTCTTGGGGCAAAGTCAAGGTGGTGTTTTATACACACAGTCCTATTCATTGAGGCTTGCATGAGAGAAATAAAGAAAAGTCCATTTTTTGTTGAAAACATCAGCATCGGGTTCAGGAGAGGCTCACAAAATCAGCCTCTCCCTAACTTGACGCGCAGGATTCCCTCTCTGCAACGGTTAATTTCACGTGTCAACTTCTCTGGGCCCCCGGGTGCCCAGATTCAACATAATTTCTGGACACGTCTTGAGGGTGTTTCCGGATGCGATTAGCATTTGAATTGATGGTCTCGGTAAAGTAGATGCCCCGCTCCCCAGTGTAGGTGGGCATCATCCAATCCGTTGAGGACCCTAATGGAACAAGAAACAGAGGAAGGGAGGATTCATTCCACGGCTGCCACCCTCCCTTCCTGTCTTCCTGTTGAGCTGGGACATCTGTATTCTGCTCTTGGATTAGGAGTCACAGCATCAGTGCCCCTGATTCTCAGGACTTCAGACTTGGACTGAAGGACACCACTGGCTTTCCCGGGTCTCTAGCTTGCAGACAGCAGACTGTGGGACTTCTCAGCTGTCATAACCGTGTAAGCCAAAATTTCCTTTCGTGTGTATTTATCTCCTATTGCTTCTGTTTTTCTGGAGAACCCTGACCAGTACACCTTCCTTCTGTAAAACCAGCTGACGGACCCTCAGCTCCTGCTAGGTGGCCACATTCTAGTGTGCTCGCCATCTGCATCTACTAGTTGAGTTACAGGCAGACCAAGAGTCAGTCAGCTTTGTTCCCAAATCTGTTTCTTCTCCTTGAACTTGGTACTGTAATTACCTAATTTGATGACACTATGTAACTCGATGAAATATGAATGTAAAAATGAGTTGCATTTGTATTGTAATTTAATTAATGTAAATTAAATGCTTTCTTGATATCCAATAAAAATCAGTCACGAAGAACGTTGTCTAAATGAGGGCAAGTCAAATGTAAAATAAAAACTTCTGTAAAAGTCTGAGATTTTGGATTCAGGTTGTTTCCAAGTATTTTGAGTTCTGGCTCTGCTTTAAAGAAACCATAATTACAAAATAAACAATGCATTAGGAACGTGGTTGATGCAGCAAAGAGCACAAAGAATTCCTCCCAGGAGACCCATATTTGAAGAAAAGATCTTTGTTCCTCATTAAAGACAAATAAACACATTTTTTTTTTGTTTTGGATTAAATTAACATTCTTTTTGAGAAATGGGGCCCTAGGGAACAGGCATTCTACTGGGCATGTTTTGAACAATACCAAGAGAGTGGTCTGCGGCCCTTCCAGTCACAAGTCACCTCTCAGAGTCTGCGTGGCCAGCCCCTTTCTTTTTCTTGAGAGGGTTGGGGCCTGCTGGGATCACCACACCCTGAACACATCCTGAGGCCTCTGGCTCCCAGGAGATGGGCAGCCCAGCCACCTTGGGGCTGTAGGGAGGGATCCACAAGGAGGCCACGTCCACAGAGCACTGAGCATGGCCCACGCACAAACGTGCTCCATAAATGTTCACTGTCTTCTTTCCAGATTGCCACCTTTTAATCTGACTACTTGCTTGTTGCCTGCCTACAAAAAATGGTGTTTAATTCCAGGCACACAGAAAAAGAAATGCAGCTTTTAGAAGGTTAATAGTATTGCCTTCTCTGTGCTCTTAATAATTATTTTATTCCTACGTTCCTTCAGGCTTACAGAGATGGAATTTTACTTCTCCCCTCGAGCTGTGCTGGAATCTACTCTAGGCATATCTGGGGTCAATAATGGGGGGGGGGGGAGGTGTACTGGTATCACCTCTTAAGGTTGCTATGTAAGATGAGGTTATTAAAAGTGTTTGTAGGGGAGGAAGACATTTCCTCTACCCTCTAGGTCCTTCTGGCTGGACTACGAATTAAATTGACATGAGACAGAATAATAGGAGAAAATTAAACAAAGCTTTATAACCTATATACGTGGGAGAGACTCAGGAAAACGGAGCAACTCACCAAAATGGTGGAGGTTCTCATCTTAATTACCACCTTCAGCTACAAAGGAGGATGTTGGGGGTGGGGGGAGTCAGTTATGGGGGATAACCAGAAAAGCACAGTAAACAAGAGTAAGGTTGTTATGCAGATTTAAGTCCTTGCCTTCCACATTGATGAGTTTCTAGAGATAAGGTCATCCCCCTCTTCCTGGTACAGAGAGGGAGACACCTTTACAGATGGAGATTTCCCTTACAAGTGTAAATGTCTGTTACAAAAGGTAACTTCTACCTACCAGATTTTCTCTCACTTCTGCAGTTTTTAAAAGCAATCAGACCAAAATAATCCTCATGCCAAAGAGACATATCTTGGGATGGCCAATTCCAATCCCCCACATGTTCAAGCAAGGGAGGATTATTTTTTTCACAAAGAAAGAGAGAAGCTGCTTCTTTTGGCCAAGGAGTTTCAGGGGACTTGAAGGGTCAAGATTTTCAGATTCATTTGATTTCACGCAGTGTCTCCATTCTAGTTCTCAGGAATCCACTGCTTCCCACTTACTGTGTAACTTTCATTTGAGAGAAATGGCTAGGCTGTGAATTCAACCTATGATGTAATTCTGGAACTTGTAGGATCAAATTTTGGGTCTGCTTTTCAGTGGTATCAGCCTTGCCTCCATCAAGCTCAAGAATTTCTTTTAACACCATTAGAGGGAGCTCTCAACTTTTCCAACAAAGCCACAACTTGATATTTTAAAGCCCTAAATTTTGTGTGTATGTGTAATTTCTCCCGTGGAGTCAGAAGCAGCCAGCCCTGCCCCAGAACTTTCCTGGTCACAATTGCCACTGTAGTGATCGAAGTCAACCGTCCCTTGGCCTTCCAAAGTCTTGCTTTGACTAGGTACTTCGTTTCAGATAATGACAGCCCTAATTTAAGTAACTTGTTTTGCCACTGGACAGATAGATACTATCCGTATCCCACTTTCCCCTGACAATAATGCCATCGATGTGTTCAACCCCAATCATATCATTTAACAAACCACAGATTCCCATATTTGGGCATCTATTTCCTGGGTGTCATCTACTCACGGTCCAACTAGAATATCAATCTGTGTTTAATCAGCAAAACAGAAGCCACTGTAGATATTTCAAGCAGAGGCAATTTAATACGGACACTTGTTTACAAAACTGTTGGCAGAGAAAAAGGGAGAAAGGTGTGCTGGAGAGACAGTATGGTATTTACACAAAGACCGGGAAGCGGCGATTGCTCCTGGCTGGAGCCACAGGCCTCTTCTAGCCATGAAGTCGAGGAGGTGCTTTCGCTGCCTTTGTCATTGTTAGAACTGCGACAGCACCACCGACCAGGGTCCGGGGGCCTCCATCCCTCTGGTTCAGGTGGCCAGACTTCTTCATGAGATGGGGGAAAATGGCTTCTGTCTTGCTCCTCCCTCCCATCTGGCCAGTGCTACCCATTGGGAGAGCCTTACAGGAAGCCAGGTGGCACAGGGCCAGGGACACATAGTTTGCAGGTTTCTACTCCTGTTGTTACCGAAGGGAATATAGAGGGGCAAACATGCACTCTTTCTCAGGACGATATTGGAAGATACGCTTCTTCAAAATGAGGGAGAAAACCAAGAATGAGGATGACCCAGGATGTGGGAGACAGGGTGTCCAACACAAGAGAGAGGGACTGGGGCATTTCAGGAGGTGAAGAAAGGAGAGCCCAGGGCAACAGCATCAAGCCTAGAGATTAGCCAGCCTGCCCCAGAGCAGGAGGGCTGCCAGCTCCAGCAGGGAAGTCTGTCAGGAAGAAGGAACAGGAGCCACCGTGTGATGCGTTTGAAGACATTGAGAAATGGATGGGGGCCGGCCCGGTGGAGCAGCCGTTAAATGCGCACGTTTCCCTTCTCGGCAGCCCAGGGTTGGCCGGTTCGGATGCCGGGTGTGGACATTGCACCGTTTGTCAAGCCATGCTGTGGTAGGCATCCCATATATAAAGTAGAGGAAGATGGGCATAGATGTTAGCTCAGGGCCAGTCTTCCTCAGCAAAAAAGAGGAGGACTGGCAGTAGTTAGCTCGGGGCTAATCTTCCTCAAAAAAAAAAAAAAAAAAAGAAAGAAATGTATTGTTCTTTCAGAGAGCTGGAAGAAAATTAATGATGAATATATAGAAAGCAGAGCAACGAGAACCACAGTTCAGGAAAAATGGAATGTGAAAGGAATCATGTATACTATCATAGTATATGATATATGATATATATATCATAGTATATGATCATAGTATACTATGTGGCTCGGCTGTTAATAATAGTTCCACAGCCATACTAAGGTGAATGTTGACTATTTGATTTAGTAAAAATTGTATGAAGCAAAGTTTGTAGAGAAGAAAGAAGTTGTGTGTTGCGATGAGGGGTGACGTGAAGAGAGCTATATGTTCATCTTTTATATTAAAAAGTCAACAGGTAATATTCAAAACTAAAAAAATCAAGATATGTCAATATAAAGCAAGTTATTTAGATACAATAAATCTCAGGGGAAAAAACAGCAAAAAAGTTTGAAAATTATTTCTGAGGAGTTAGTAGAGGAGAAATGGGGCAAGGAACTTTTGTTTTTCATTATAGGTCGTTATTTAGCTTTAAAAAAATCTACTTACTACATTACTTTGGTAAAATATCAATATAATTTTTTAAATCCACAAATTTAGAGAAATTTTTACCAGATGGAAGCATTATCATCTATCGTTTAATAATGCCAAGTTTAACATTGCTCTTTATCAAACACTTCTCAAGATCTCTTGTAGAGAGCACACATTTGTGCTTATCCATCATCTAAATAGAGATGACAGTGATTACTCCTTTGTACTCCTGATTCTTTTATTTTAAATTCCCTTAAAGTCTAACCCAGATAATAATCAATGTATTTTAAAGTTTCTTCACATGTAACACTGAAAGGCCTATTTAAAATTCTTGACTTACATTCTGGACAACTTGATATTGCTTTGGATGTTATTTCTTGAAGAAAACTTTATTGTTTTTCACAATCTTTTTTATTTTATTTCCCTGGCCCACAATTCCCCTATATGTTTTGGTTTCACATAATTGTGGAGAAAGAAACAAAATAAAGAAATACAACAATTTAAAAAAATTCCCAGCAAATTAATGGTTGTTGTCCGGGAATGCCGGGAATGGAGTGAGCTGGAGTGGCATGGCAGGATCTGGTCCATGGGTAGATTTTAATGCAGTTGTACAACAAGCTCCATTTGGCCATAGATCTAGGTTAATAGGATTCAAAGGGAAGTAAGTTTGAATTGTATGTGCTTTGTGAGGAGTGGAGAAATCTCTGATTCTGGCCTCAGACCATCAAAGGAAGACCATAGCAGCAATGAGGGCTCTTCTTAGTTTAGGGGAATGTCTAATTTCTTGACTTCAAGGTAAATCCTCTTTTCTTTCTTTTTTCTTGGTCTGCAATAATAAAATAAAAATGGAAAGAAATCATGAGGAGGCTGGAAAGCAAAATAAAATGGATAATAAATAAATGGAACAACAAATGAGTGTAAGCCTTGTTCAGCATCAGGCTTGCAGTGCATTCTGGGTGGGGAGTCTCGAAAAGAAAATGGACAGAGGTTGGTGAATAAGTAATGTGGATGGAGTGGTTCTTGAAACTCTCTCCTAGGAGTGAGGCTGGCTTAAGCTGCTTATTTAAGGTGTTCCACCCTTCTCTGTAATAGAGAATGCAGGAAATGTCTAAATTTAATCCTACATCAGTTAAAAATGATGATTGCAAGATCTAGACACTGTTATCTTCAATTCTGCAAATAGAACTTTAGAAATTATTTTTACCAAAATTTATTTACTTTTCAACAGTTGGGCAAGTGAAAAATCAACTCAAAAATTCAATCGTATTGCAAGTTTTCTCCATCATCTTGTTTTTATGAATATAAGATACTCATTAGAGAAATGATGCTTTCTTCACTTTGTGGTTCCCAGCCAAGTCCTCTTGACATGCTCCTGTTGAGAGTAATATTGAAATCTGGTGTGGGGCTACTCCTGGGTCCCCCAGCTCTTCACAGAATTCTCCCCACCTGGAGGTGTTTAGTCCTGCCTCAGTTTCTAGACCAGTCTGAGACTGGGAGAGCAGCAGAAGCTCACCCAAATTGCCCAGTGGTGATGGAGTCCTCGCAGACTCCAGACGTAGGCGCTCAAGCAAATCTGAGCTCACAGGGTCTCTCCGCCAACAACAACAAGAGTAACAGCAACAGCAACAGCAACAATGGCAACAATAACAACAGTAGCAGCAGCAACAATGGCAACAGCAACAATGGCAACAATAACAACCGTAGCACCAGCAGCAACAATGGCAACAGCAACAATGGCAACAGTAACAACAGTAGCAGCAGCAACAATGGCAACAGCAACAATGGCAACAATAACAATCGTAGCAGCAGCAGCAACAACAGCAACAAGAGCAGCAATAACAGCAGCAACAGCGGCCGCCGCAGCAGCCATGGCAGACACGTTGACAAAACGCAGCCCTGCCCTGGGCCCCTCACCTCCATCATCCCACCGTGAACCCAGCCCTGTGAGGTGGGATGCATGCATGGGCCCTGGACTCTTCCTCCCAGGACTAGAACCTTGGCTTGGTGACCTACTGGCCGTGTGACTTTGGACAAGTCCTTTAATCTCTCTTGCCTCAGTCTTTTTCAGTTGTCAAACAGAGGGAATCATAACACCTGCTCCATCAGGCTGCTGCAAGGATCAAATGAGGGAATCCACGAGAAGGGCTTGGCAAGCACTGGTTGGAAGCTCTTAGTGAACGGTAGCTATTGTAGCCCCCATTTTACAGACAAGGAAACAGGCTGAGGAGGTGGACATTAGTAAGTCCAAGGCTATCTTTGTAAGTAGGCTGGGCTCAGGGCCCTTAGGAGCTGAATGACTTGGTTCGGGGGGGACTCCTGCCCTACCCTATTCTTGCCGCCTCTCCCTCAGTGTCTGGACACTCCACCTGGGTCAGCTCTCCCGAATGAGCCATCCTGCCTGCCTGACCCCAGGTGCCAATTGGGGTCTGCCTTCCTGCGCCCAGACACCTCCTCCTTATGGGGGCTGCCCGTCCTCATCTTTCTCTGCAGGTGGACCCTTGGCCCAGCTCTGCCTCAGCCCTCAGCTTCCCACACTCTCTTTCTGCAATTTCCCAAGCTTTATAGATCTGTATTCAGTCTTTGAAAGGTGAACTGGGTTACATTATACCAAAAAAAGAAAAGTGCAAATCTTCATAGAAGTATTTGCAGATCCCATGAATAGAAAGAATATAGAATAACAACAGCAATAATCTTTTAAATATCTCTTTAGCCTACTTTGAACCAGCCTGATGAAAATAAAAAACACATAGGAATACCGGTGCATGTATATATCAGCTAGCTGCACTTCCCTATCTCAAAACCATTCAGAACACACTTTAAAATCTGATTTCCAATCAATCGTCCAGGTACACATTTTCCTGTTTTATAGAACAGCTATGGAAACTTCGATGAATAACAGTGGTTATTGGACATTTACAAAGTGCCAGGCACTTTACGTGCATCATCTCATTTAATCATTGCAAAAATCCAATGGGTAGGAACTGTTGTCCCCATTTATAGATGAGGAAACCGAGCCTTAGACGAACTCAGGCCACAGCACGTATTACTGCCTTCTTGACACTGGAGCGGGCTGGGGAAAGCCTGGAGAAATCTCAATTTGGGATGCTGTCGAAGGAACCCAGCCTTTATGCCACAACTATTTGGTGAGCACCTGCTCCGGGTGTGCCAGAGACCGTGCTAAGCTCTAGAGATATGACAGTAAATGGGATGCAGTCTCTGTCCTCAAGCGGAGGCACTTGTGTGCACAGGAAGCTGCGTTGAGACAGAGGTACAGCGGGGGTGGTTGGTCTGGATCAAGGATCTCAGACTCAGATATCTACATGTGCCAGGCAGATAATATAAGCGCTCTCGGCATGAGATAATAAAGAAGAGTGAGACTGTCCTAGTCGAGGCGGCATGCCCTTGAAAGAGCTGAGCCATCACTCCATTCCCACAAATTGTCAACAAGAGGAAAGGTGTGCTCAGTGTTACCAAATCCTCTAATTTTTTTTTAGCAGATCCTGGAAATCCAGTTTCCGTGGAATTTCCCACTTTAAAAAATATCGTGTGAGCCAAGCAAAGTTCTTCAGAACCTGGTGTCCTGCGGGCTGCCAGTGTGTGACCTCTGGCTGGATTCAAGACTTCTTCCAACTCTGAGCTTCAAGTTCTAGGTAAAACTCAGACCACTGCAACCTTCTTGCAGCAACATGTGTCCAAGTACGGAATATGTTAAATGTGAAGGTTTTGTAGAATGGATAAAATTCAGTTCAGTTCATGGCACCAACGGGCCAAAAATGGAGAATGGATAAAATAAATAAAAATATCTAAGCATACTCTAGAAACAAACTTGTGGGGAGTGTCATTTCTGTTTCTGTTTATTTAGATTTTTGTCAGTTTACTTTTTGAATAGGTTCCTATAGTTCAAAATTCAGAAAGTACAAAAAGCTATGCCTTAAAAAATCTCCCGCCCACCTCAATCCCATAGCCACCCAATTTCATAGACAACCAATGTTATGGTTCTTGCATATTCTTCCAGAGATACAAGTAAATATGTATATATATTTATATGCATATTTTGCTCTTCATACACAAATGGTAGAATATATTCTTTTCTATATTTTGCTTTTTTTCATTAATAATATATCTTAGACAATTCTCCTTATCTACGTATATAAAGCTGCGTCATTCTTTTAATGGCTGTATGGTATTGTATTGAATGATACACCACAGTTTATATAACTGGTCTTCCAATCGATGGCCGTTTCGGTTGTTTCCAATCTTTTGTTGCATAAAAAATTGTTTTAATGAACAATCCAGTACCTATGTCATGTTGCACATGTCAATTCCTCAAAGTGTGGAATTTCTAGGTAAAAGGATATGCACATTTGTAATTTCGATACTATTGTCTTATTGCCCATCATAGAGGTTTCCAATTTGGACTCCTACCAGCAGTGTATGACACTGTCTGTTCCCCACATTCTTTCCCAACATGATATGTTACCAAGCTGTTGGATCTTTGACAACTCAAGTTGATATTATGAAGTGTTAATTTGCACTTCTCTTATTATGAAGGATGTAGAGTAAATTTTTGAGCTGTTTTTCTTTTCTTTTCTCTGAATTATCTGTTCAAGTCATTTGCCCACGTTTTCTATTGGGTGATTGATGTTATGGATTTGTTAGAACTCTTTATATATTGGAGAAATAAGCCCTTGTTGAGGAATAAATCTCTTTCCTAAATTTGTTATTTTTCTTTAGCTTATGGTAGTTTTTCAATGCAGAATTTTAAATTCTTTTGAAGATAAACTCATTGATTTTTTTTTATTGGCCCTAGATTTTTCGTCCTATTCACAAAGGCCCTCCCCATGATGAAAGCATAAAGGAGCTCTCCTATAGGATGTTCGTTATTTCGTTGTTTCTTTTTCTGTACTTTTAAGTCTTTGATTTAGTTTGAACTGATCTCAATGTATGGTGTGAGGTATGGAGTCAACCCATCTTTCTTTCCAAGTGGCTACAGAGTTGTCCCAAAACATGTATCGAAGAGTTCATTTGGGAATTTCAGCTCCCTACCTCTGCATGTTTTCAGCTTCTTCAATGGTCTCGGGCAAAGTCCTCCCTTTGGTCTCTGGTAGAAGCAACACCAGTCCTCCAGCCATCAGGCCAACCACGGCTGAAAGCCCAACAATGCAAATCACAGTGAGAACTGAGACATGCACCTTCTATAATTAGAGCTCCTCTTAGCTCTTTTTTAAAAACAATTTTGCTGATTTCCTATACTTATAGATTCCTTTGTCAACTCTGACTGCCCTATTCTCCATCATAAATACTTTGCTGACTCCAAACTCAGTTGGATGGCAATTCCTTATAGGGAAATGAAATACTTAACATTTTGAGTCTAGGTTATTCTAGGCTAGAGGACACTGCTGCGGTATCAAGACGCTTTGGCATTAGAAAATAACTCTGAAAAAAAATCAGCTCTAAGAAAAGGAAGAAAATAACCCTGTCAGTATAAAGCACTTAGTAAAGAAAATCAGTCAGAAGCTTGGATCATTACTAGCAAATAAAAAGTAATAAACATGTATTACTGCATAACAGCATTAGAACAGCATTAAAAAGCAAAGCCAGGCCTTTTAGTTCTAATTCAGGTGTTCAATAAATTCCTCTTGTTTCTTTTTCTTTGTCTCCAGCTATAATCTTTTGCATATCCTGGGGGTAATAGTAAACATTATGGTGTTTTTGTTTCTTTAAACTCCCATTGAAGTTTTGGGATCTTAAGACTACGTTTTCATACATTTTTTATAATAGAATGCACAAGTGGGATGTGGGTCCTTCACTAGTTTTGGGGTTTCAAAAAACTGCACGCTGGACTCCATTTTTCTTTCCATCCTTAAAAAATGGCAGGAAAGAGGCCACAGGGCGCTGGACGTCGCTCTGGGCACCTGGGTTCCAGTTTTGACCTCTCCTTCCTAGTCTTAAAGCCCTGGGAATTTCTGCAATCTCCTGGATACTCCAGACTCTCCTACATAAAGTGGGGTGATATATCCACCTTGCAGGCTTGTCCTGAGGCTGAAATGAATTCATGTTTCTGAAGCGCTTAGAATGCTGCGTGCCACATGGTATGACCTAATAGCCAGTCTCTCAAAATCTCCCCGAACCTCTCAAGACTCACTTGGCTGCAACCCATGCAAACAATAAACACATTCAGCTGGCTTCGATTCTCTGAACTGAGTGAATTATGAAGAGAAGATAATAGATGCATCAAATTCTCATCCATTTAGCATTTTATATTTGCAAAAGTAAGCCTAACTAACCAAGATATTCCTTATCGATTTTTCCAGTACTATTTCAACCAGGATTTCCCAACATGTGCGTTTATTGATTTTCAGGCTTCTAGATCACTGTTTCTGGCTATGTCAAGACCACAACCAGCTCATCATTATCGTGTGGGAAATGAAAGGGAAAGAAGTTAAAATGCAAAACTATTCGTTTTGCTTCCTGCTAGCTACTCAGATTAAGGGTTGGCAAGGCAAGAAGATGGAAGTCCTAGAAAAAATAAAGATGGGACTTCTCTTCAAGTTTATTTTAAATGTTGAATGTAGTTAAAACCCTTTATCTTTTCTGGGAAAGGCAAGGCATGACGGAGGGTCAACAACGGCTCCTCTGGCCTGGAAGTTGCACTGCTTTGTGAAATAATACTTAGAGAAACAAGTCTGTTCCAAACCCAGAAATGTCCCACTGACCCATTGCTCACCCACTGCCCGCCTAAGGGAGTGGCCGCGATTGCGGCATCTCCAACTTCCTCCTGGGAAGGAAGGAGTCTCAAGGGTATGAAGACACTTCCCCAAGATGGAAAGGGATCTCTGGAGACAGGTCCCTCAACCAGTGTTTGGGGAGGAAGGAATCTGGGGCACGTATGTCCCATAAGCAGTGCCAGCCACCCTGTGGCCAAATCATGGTTATCTCGGGATAAAGAACTTGTGTCATATCAATTTTGGCCATCTTGCTGTTACTAAGTCAGAATGTGGAGGAATTCGTTGGGTCTGTTTTGAGGGAGAGTTCTATCAATGGTTTGGGACTTTTGCTGGCAGATGTACAGCAGTGGAAAATTTTCCCCCTCACAAATCCCTTGAGAAGAAGAAACGAGCAGAGTTACGTGTGGGTGGCAACGCACAGCATTAAGAGAAAAGTAATGGGCGTGCTCCCCTGGTGTGCATCTCAGAGGGTCTTGTCCTGCCTCTCCCAAATTAAGTGAGTGCTGTGTACCCACGGGGAAAAGCGCTACATTTTTGTCAAATTAAAAGTGGCTCAGAATGGGTCTTAAAAGAGGTTGAAATGGGTGCATTGAGGCGTTGCAGCCGACATGAGAAGGTGAATGCTGTGTGTGTGTCTGGAGACCTGTCTGTGTGGACACGTAGAAGGAGAGGATCTGTCCCATGGTCTACAGCTGTGGGAGGAGGCCATGGAGGTTGAATGAATGGAAGTGCCCAGCATTCCCTGTCACCTCTCAAAGTCTATGACTTGTGTTCAACATATGCCTCTGTGTCCTAATTGTTCATAAATAGACTTGTCCCTGTCCCCTTCTATCCTGCAGGCTGGTCAGGTGTGGGGAGGGCTCTGCATTGGCACGTTCCTGCCTGCCCCAACTCCACGGGCAGTGTCAGAAGGGAAGTGTTGTGCCAATGCTCCTCAAATCTAATCTAATCTGAGGAAGTGGTTGCCAACACCAACACAAGGGTTCCATTATGCTGGTGCATTTTCTTCATCTCGGTCTTTCTCTCCCCTGGGTTTTGAAATTGCCCTTTGCAAAATTTTAACCACCTTTCTTTGAAGTAATCAAGTAAATGATTTGTATTTTTCCACATCTGGGCATAGAGGAGGCAGAGAGAGCACTCTTTGACAAGGAGACTCAAGGAGGGGTGGAAATCAGTGAAGACAGAGGGGCCTTCTTCAGAAAGTTCCTTCCATCTCACTCTTTCTTGACTTTGTACCTCTAAGGGCATGAATTTCCCGTACTAGAGTATTAGAAGCTACTAATGGCATTACGAATATGAGTCTTATTCCCACTAATAGTAGTACTAATTGCTAATCATATTGACTAGTTGCTAACAGTCATGACACTTATTTTGAGGCACAAAAATGGAGGTCTCTAGAGAATCAGGTTTTCATTCAAAGACCTCTCTGAGGATTTCTTACCAAAGACCACCAGTGGGAGCTCTTGCCAGATGCTGGTGAGTCGATAGACCAGGAACGGTGTGATGATGCCACCAACGTCACACATGGAGGAGCAGACCAGGACACCAAGATTCCTGGAGTGCAGGAAGCTGATTAAACTTTTCAACTTATCCCAGTACAGGCATTATCTCCCACCTCGCCCCCAAATAAATACTTCCCTAACTCATTAGAATGCCTGCGAACTAGAAAAATTGTTCATGTCATCTTCAATGCGCACAAACGCTAAATGGTGCATGATTCCATTCACGCTCTCTTGTACTTGTTTTGCGTTAGCTTTCTTGAAGATTTTTAATCGACGGGGGGGTGATTTTTACTTTTCACCTTCACCACCTGTCTTCCTTGTGCTGTTTCTATGGTCTTGTTTTGCACTGTTCCCCGTCACTCTCTCCTGTGGCTATTTGGTAATCCCTCTCTTGCGATTCAATATCTTCTGTTCTCACCACACAGTTTCTGTATTTTAAAGCCTGTAAGCGTGAGGTGTGAACCGGCTACTGCCTTGAAACGTTCTCATCTTCTCTTACCCTGTGTTTTGAAGATGAAGGTGCCTGTTGTTGGCACCAGTGGTAGTTCTAGCCAGTAAGCAAATGTCGCAACCGCCCTCTTTGTGCTGAGGAAAACATGCTCACCGGATGAATGTGGGGTACAGTTCCGCATTGACCAGGCAAACCATTTCATAGGCCATTGTAATCCCCATTCTGCCCAAGCATGCGACTGTAACTTTTAGCCATTGCAGATCTGAGGGGAAAAAACACACCACTTACACACAC
This sequence comes from Equus przewalskii, assembly GCF_037783145.1. Classification (NCBI taxonomy): domain Eukaryota; kingdom Metazoa; phylum Chordata; class Mammalia; order Perissodactyla; family Equidae; genus Equus; species Equus przewalskii. The sequence continues at coordinate 8,185,331 of NC_091862.1, read as the reverse complement.
TGCACTCTACCCCTGGTCTTCAAACAGTGCTCCAGAGGGGGCTTTGCAAGGGGAAAGGCCATGTTCCAGAATGGGACAAGAACACAAAATGGATTCTTCTATAGACTCAAGACAACGTCAGCAAATTCTCCATGTCTGTTTGTTTTAACTTTAGATACAATTCTAATACTATCTTAACTTTAGACGTCAGTCATTAACGACAACAGATTTATACCAGTTTCTGAAGCTGGGCCAACTATAGTCTACAGAGGTCACCTGAAAGAAACAGCAAAGTACGGGCACATTCTGAATGATTGCTAAAAACTGAAGGATTCAAACGCAGGCCCATTCTGTCACACAGGTTTTTGCTCTCCTTCATTGAGAAAGCATTTGAAAAGGAAAGAAAGGAACGGAATAATTGTTTGCTCATGGCATTTACTTAAGCTTTCTCATTTATTCTGCAGGATGATGTGGGGAGGTCAAGGGAGTTGCCTAAATAATATCTGGAACATGCTGGAATAAGACTTTAATCCTGGGTTTGCTCTAGCCCAAAGCCCATGCAGTCTGCTCTGGCCCAGCTTGATGGCCTGTAGCGTGGGTCTTCATAGCCTCCCTCATTGTATTACAGCAGGCAACCATTGGGTGTCATTGCTCTTAAAGGCAGGGTGGCCATCTGGGTTTGCTTGGGAAAGTCCTAGAGATTGTATTCACTCTTTCCAAATTGACTTGGATGATAAATTACCTATTCTTCCTATCAAAGGGCTGTGACACTCTCTCTTCTCAGGGCCTTGGAAGACAAGACCCAGCTTGGCCTGAAACTTACCAGCAGGGATAAAAACCGAGGCTAGACACGCTACTCCTGCCACTACATTTGACGCAGCCCAGGGATAACGGCGTCCGATGCGGTCAATGGTGAGGATGATGATGAAGGCGGCAGGGAATTCAACCAGGGCAGAGTAGAAGAAATCCAGGTAGATGTTGCTTCCTGCAAGGCCCATGTGCATGATGAGGCCCTGGTAGAGAACAGAGCTCGTGAACCTGAGCAAAGAGGAGAGCTCAGGTCAAGCCAAGCATCAAAAGCAAGTTGCCAAAAGGAAGAGGCCTCTGGAAAAATAAGAGTGGATTGTAAGTGACCTTTCTTTGCCATCTTCTTATTGCTCGTCCCTCCATTTCATTGCTTTTACGCTATCTGACCCACTGCCATGTCTGGCTGTGACCCCAGAACCAGGAAAGGGGAAGAAATGAGGATAGCGTTCCCTGGCCAAATTGAAAGGTAAGAAAAAGTGTCTCACTAGAGTGATTTATTTAGTAAAATGATCTCAGGTTATTAGTGGTTGTTAAGTATTTCTCTCTGTATGGTCTTCTAATGCAGTTTGGATCAAAAAGGTTGACTGTTTAATTCAGATTTTAGGAAACCAGAAGACCAAACGGTACAGCCTCCCTTCTGGATGATTTATCTTCTGACCTGATACAAACAGTATTTTGATGATGTTTCTAGTTTTGTGGACTAAAAGTCTTCATTGTCTGTAATGGAAAACATGAAGATCATTGGCAAGAGTCACAATTGTCAGAAAAGGAAAGAAGGATGATGAGGCCAAATTTCACTGGTGCATTTTACGTACAATATGGTGAATGTCGCTAAATTAATTCCTGACGAGCTTTACATTTGTCAGTGATGATAAATCTTTGTTTGGCTGATGTGAGTTGTCCCAGTGCTGCACACTGCGAGGAAAGCGTGTTGAGCAAAAGATGGTTTGGTGTAGAGTGAATGGCTCAATGCTCTGAGAGCAACCTGTAGGCAGTGGAGACCGTCAGGCTTAAGTTACCGGATTGTGGAGCCAGTGGATTATTCTTGGGGTTCATTCTTATTTGGAAGTTTATTTATTCATTTTAAATATCTTATTTTTTATTTTTCATTCTTTTCCCCAAAGCCCCCCAGTACATAGTAGTATATTTTAGTTGTGGGTCCTTTTAGCTGTGCTATGTGGGACGCAACCTCAGCATGGCTTGATGGGCGGTGCTAGGTCCGCGCCCAGGACTCAAACTGGTGAAATCCTGGGCCGCCAAAGCAGAGAGCACGAACTTAACCACTCGGCCACGGGGCCGGCCCCCTGGAAGTTTATTTTTTTTCTCCAGTTAAAAAAGAAAAAGAAATGGCCCTTTCCTTGCCAGCCCTGTGTAATCAGAGAGATCTATACTCATTATCAATTAATCTACTCCAACAGTTTTCAATTTTAACCAAATATTAGAATCCCCTGGAGAAATGCTAAAATATTGGTTCCTGGGCCCTTCCCTTGACCAATTAAAGCAGTATCCTTGGGATCAGGGGTGGTCTACTCTTGGTATTTTATGACCTTCCAGGAGATTGTAAGGTGAAACCAAGGTTGAGAGTGTTGGGATCGATGCCTTGGGACCGTAAGGTGATGTCAACGTCTGCCTGAGAAAAACAGTATCAGGAAAACTTGCTATAAATGAGCCATGCTGCCGTCCACTGTCGATGCTAATACTGGGACTAGGCTAAGTGAATGTGGATGGCTGTGATGAAAAGAATTTGGAGGGATTTTAAAGGGAAAAATATTCCTTACCAGTTGTACATCAAGACCAAAGTGTGTTTCCTTATCTGAGGGGTTCTGACCAAATCAAGAAATGAAGGATTCAACTTCTCGCTGACTTCCTCGCCAGGTCTGAGGCTCTAAGAAGAGAAACAAGAGGAATGGCTTTGTATATTTAGTGATAGTGTCCCAGGGTCATACAGGAAGAGTAATAGGACCTTACGCTTACTTATAATGTGCCCAGGACTCTGCTAAGCCCTTCACACACATCAGCTTGGTTAATCTTTACAGATCTCTGAGAAGTTAGGGTCTATGTTGTTCACCCCATTTCACGGAAGAGGAAGCTGGGCTACAGAGAAATTAGATAACTCATGCATATATATAAATATATATATATATAAAGCAATACTATTGGTAAAACACAGTAGGTTAAAATCGAGGCCCAGCCCAGCGACTCTGAGGGCTCAGGGCATTGACACACCCTCTCTGACCTGGACCCATTTGTGACCCATGGTTCAGGAGGCTCTGCTCTGAGACCTTGGCGCTTGGACAGCTCAGCATCACCTGGAGTTTGTTAGAATGAAAGATCTTGGCCCCCAGCCCACAGAGAGTGAATCCGAATCTGCATTTTCACAAGGTCCCCCGGTGAGTCCTGTGCACAGATGTCAACGTTTGAGAAGCCCTGCTCTAGAAGAAAACAGTCGGTGATGGAGCTGAGATTCAATCTCCAGGGTTCTGACTCCTCCTTAGAGCAACACATGACGGTGTGTGAAAGATGCCCAAAAGGGGAAGCCACCTCCAGCAAGACCAGAAATGACCAGACTTATCATCATTATGTGAACTCTGAACTTGGGCGAGGCAACGGCTCACGCATGCTTTATTCCCTGCCCAATCCCCGTAAGGACCTTAAACCTAAGAATGGGTGCCGTACCAGTCATTAATGGAAAATAATGGAATTAATGGAATAACCACCCAGAAATCAGAGAGGAAAGGAAGAAAAAATGCCTCTGAGACCAAAATCCCTCATTTTATATGTCACGGAAATCTCAAATTCTTACAGGTTACCTATCTTAGATTCTCATTCAGAAATTATTTACGCTTATTTTGACATAACTTTATAATAAGCTTGATGTTTTCTTTTCCAGTCCCTGTCAGATGAAAAGGTTTCAGCTAAAGATGCTGAGGTCTACTCAAGGCAGAATCCTAAAAGCAGAGAGACAGACTCTTTAGTAATTTGTTCTATTCAAGAAGGCAGGGGATTGCTTAAAGCATTTTGGGACGTTTTCTATCCAAAATTTTTAAAATTCTAAGAAATTATTATGTGTTTGAACAACTGTTTTATTTACCTGGGCACCTTCCCTCTGGGGAAAACCTCCCTCCCCAAGGATGCAGAGGACACACAGGTAACCAAGACATCAGGTACTTAGGCAGGAATGGCCAGCATGGCCTTGTGCTGCCCAAGATAGAAGCTCCTCATTTAACTTCTAAATGATTCTTGGTTTCCTTTTAGTTTTATGTTTCTATCCGTTTAAAATATTTGACCAGGGAACCACAGAATATTAGCACAACAGAAATATCCTGCTGTATATGGCGGGCCCCTTGGGGCTCCCCATTGAGACAGTGCGTGGTTTGCCCGAGTCCTCTTCTTCACTGCTCCTTCATTTGATGCTTCAGCTGCTGGCTCACCTGAAGAGAGGCAGGCAGAGATTTTCTGTTTTTCTTTGCCATGTGCTTAATGACCCTCATGGCCTCAGCATTTTTGTTCTGGGAGATCAACCACCTCGGAGACTCAGGGATGCACCTGGAGGACAGTGTAAGTGTTATCAGTGCTGTTGAGTGGAGGGGAAAGTCTTACTCAACTCCTTTCCCCTCAGGGGTCATAATCAGATTTCTGTGAGGGGTCTTACACAGCGAGGCTCGGTTGGGTGTACAAAGGAATGAAAATTGTGCAGAGGTTGCACAGCACAGGAATCATCCACAAAATGAAAAGGCAACCTACTGAATGGGAGCGAATACTTGCAAATTATATATCTGATAACTGGTCAATATCCAAAATGGATAAAGAACTCATACAACTCAATAGCGAAAAACCAAACAATTCTATTTAGAAATGGGCAGAGGATCTGAATAGACATTTTTCCAAACAAGACACACAGATGGCCAAAAGGTACATGAAAAGATGCCCAACATCGCTACTCATCAGGGACTCACAAATCAAAACCACAGTGAGCTATCACCTCACACTGGTTAGAATGGCTATTACGGAAAAGACAAGAAATAACAAGTGTTGGCGAGGATGTGGAAAAGAGGGAACACGTGTGCACTGTTAGTGGGAATGCAAACTGGTGCAGCCACTATGGAAAATAGTATGAAGGGTCCTCAAAATATTAATAATAGAACTACCAAATGATCCAGCAATTCCACCTCTAAGTATTTATCCTAAGAAAACAAAAACACTAACTCGAAAATATATATGTACCCTGCGATGTTCATTGCAGCAGCGTTTACAATAGTCAAGACATGGAAGCAACCCAAGTGACCATCAATGGATGAACGGATAAAGAAATTTGGAATATTATTCAGTCATAAAAAGAATGAAATCTTGCCATTTGTGACAAATGGATGAACCTGATGAACATTATGCTAAGTGAAATAAGTCAGACAGAGAAAGACAAATACCACGTGATGTCACTTATATGTGGAATCTCAAAGACAAAACAAAACAAAACAAAACAAAACAAAACCAGCTCATAGATACAGAGAACAGATTGGTGGTTGCCAGAGGCAAGGGGTAGGGGGTGGGTGAAATGCATGAAAAGGGTCAAAAGGTACAAACTTCTAGTTATAAAACAAATAAGTCTCGAGGATGTAATGTACAGCATGGTGATTATAGTTAATAATACCGTATTACATATGTGAAAGTTGCTAGGGGAGTAGATCTTAAAAGTCCTCATTACAACAAGAAAACTTTCTGTAAAATTCTGCAGAGTGTATGTTTCTTTCCTCCTTCAAATGCTGGCTTCTATTCAGCCTTGTGCAGGGACCCTTTGGGCCCCCTCTTCAGAGAGCTTCCAGTGGAACCATGGGAAGTAGACTGCAAAGCAGGGGCCAGCTGAATATCCAGCTCTGTGCTACAGGGAGGAGAGGCGGTCAGCTGGGATGGGCTCCAGGCTTTGCAAAGCGGGTGAGAGCTGACAGATGGGGTAGAAGTGTGGAGGTGGGAGTATGCAGACCATCATGGGGAAGGCAATTCCGAGAGCTGATTCCCCAAAGGAATGAGATAAGAGTTTGAGGTCAGATGGTGGGAGAACTTAAAAGCCTGACCTTACAGATTGAGCTTGACCTAGCAGGACACACAGAGCCCCTGTACATCCTTGAGCAGCATGATGCTCAGGGGGAGGAGGTAGCAGGACGCTCTGGTGGTAGTTTCGGCTTTGAATCAGGAAGGTCCCAGTAGGGGTCATCACTCTAGGGGAGAAACGTTGCTCTGAGAGGCAGGTCTCTCAAAAGGAACTCAAGATGGATGTTTTTGCAGGAGTGTAATGGAGAGAGGAATCAGGGACAATTCTTTGGTTAAGACTCCATATCAGGAACAGAAGCATGGTGCAGGAACAGAAGTGGCAGTCAATCCACAGCTCACAGCATGGATCTTCTCTGCTGAATGCTGCAGGGCATTTTTTCTAGATCACACTTGGTGGTCATGTTCGGTTCTGGCTGCCCATGCGTCAAGAAGCAGTGCCAGTTGAGCCAACTATTGCCTGAGCTGAAGGGCCAAGAAGGTGAAGAACTTTGGAACCAGGTCAGAGAAGATAGGAACTAGAAATGGTAAGCTAGAGGTGAAAAGTCTGGATGAACTCTGAGAGGCATATCCAAACAGTCAAAGAACTGTCTGGTAGAATAGAAATTAATTTTTTTGTGTGTGTGAGGAAGAATAATATCTGTGCCAATCTTCCTCTACTTTATATGTGGGTCGCTGCCACAATGTGGCTGATGAGTGATATAGGTCTGTGCCTGGGATCTGAGCCTGCAAACCCAGGCCGCTGAAGCCAAACATGCCAAACTTAACCACTATGCCACTGGACTGGCCCCAAAGTAATTTTTTGAAGCTCTAAATTTAAAATTAGGAACACTAGGTAAATTTGATGGGAATATAAATTCTTGCTCAATGAAATTTCTCTTGAACACAAGCTTTGGGTCTACAGTAAAGTGGCTTGCTTGACAATGGAGTAAGCATCATTCATGATAGCATTCAAGAAAAGGCTGGATAATCATCCAGTGGGGAGGTTGTTATGGGATTCTGGCCATGGACAGGAAGCTGGGTCAAAGGAGCCCTCATGTTGCCTGACCTCAAAGAGCTGGCAGTCCACTGGGACAGACAGTCAAGTCATGCAGTGTCAAGTCAACAGTTGATCCCAACAAGCAATGAAATGTGAGGGTTACAGAGATATATGGGCAATGCTATCAAGCAGGGGACAGAGGCCCCATCTGGGCAGGCTGATGAGGATGGCTTCAGGGAAGGTGAGGCTTGCCCGGAGTCCCACCTTTGGTGACTTCCATACCACCTCTGCCCCTGTAACTCCTCCTTTGTCACCCATGGTGCCACCTCACTCTTCTTCAGTCCTGGCTCCTCTTCCCCAGCTGGGCTTTCCAAAATTGGTGTTTTCTCGTGTTCTGTCCCATCCTCTTCCTCTCCTGGCCCTAGTCATTTTCTCTGAGTGATCTCATCTATCCCCATAGCTACAACAAAGATGGCAAACTTTTCTTGAATTCCTGATCCTTAAGTTTAATGGCCCCTGGACATCTGCATGTTGATGTCCTTCCAGCTCCTCAAATTCCTCACGCCTAAAGCTCACCTCGTCATCTTTCCTTCCAAACCCGCTCTCCTTCTGTGTTCCTTCTCTCTGTGAGTGACACCCCCACCAACAGGCAGACGCACAAGTCTACGCTCTGAGTGTCATCTACCAGGTAGCTTCTCTCTCTAAACTTCCACCTTCAATCACCAAGCTCTGTCATCGCCACCTTATTAAAATGGTTTATAACTTTTTCCTCTTCACAACCACAACTTCTATCTTAATTCAGGCCCTTGTCTTCTCTTGCAAGGACAATGGCAATAGTCTCTTACCTTATCTCCTTGCCTCCATTCTTCTCCAAAGCAACTGTTTTCTACTCTGCGTCTTGAGTGGACTTTTGAAAGTGTAGTCCCATCATGGAGCGTGTAGAATCGTAAGTCAATTAGATTTGATTCTATTGAGTGAAAGTGGCAAGAAGACGTGCTTCAGAGGTGGTCAGAACTTGGACAACGGGTGGGCCTTTGCTGCCATGCTAAAGCGTTAGGTCTTTATTCCAACGGGAAAAAAGCTATTGGAAGACTTTAAGCGAGAAAGTAACACATTGGAACCAGATTTTTGAAAAGTAGTGTGGAGCGTGGATGAGAGGATGGTAAAGCAAACGTCAGAGACCAGTTACGAGTCTATTGCAGCCGGCCAGGCAAGACATCACGAATTCCTAATGGACGAGGAGAAAAAGCAGTGGATTCAGAGACAGAAAGGACGTAGAATGGATATAGGGAGGGAGCTAAGGTCCCTCTCAGAATTTTACTGGCTTTTGGAGGAGAAACAGGCTTCCTGGGACAGTGGCGATGTTTAATTCTTAGACAGGACAACTGTAGGAAGAACAGGAGGAGATGTCCAGGAACTAAATAAGTGGGTTTGTTGCATGGGAGAGAGATTTTCTTGATAATCCAGCATCCTCCTTGCTTTATTTCAGGTTACCTTGCATTGGGGTTTCTGTTAGTTTCTGCTGTGTCTACTATTTTCCAAGTTCCCCTTGAGCAGGGGTGACAAATACATTTCACTTGCCCAGGTAACTCTGATTGATTGGTATGGTCTGCCTGGGATGCCATGTTGTCCTTATCTGGATGAAAACTGCTAGGATTGATTAGGGATGCCTGCTTTGGGCATCGATATGGAGAAGTGGTGACACACAAAAGCCATGCTCCACCTCCCGCATCTTAAAGTTTCCTCTGAGGGACAGAAGAAGAACAGTCATGTTGTCAATCTCTTCAAAGCTACCATAGCCACTAGAAGCTAATTTGAACATCACACAAATAATGCGAAAATGTAAGATTCAAGTAATAAGATTCTTACACCCAAAGGGAAAGGAAGTTTGATTTTCAGAGAGGGAGACAGATTGAAGCTCGTATATTTTATTCCTGAAACGTGGACCTGGGCTTCCTGTGAAACAGGCCTGGAGAGTGAAGGAAAACTTACAATTCGGAAGGATGGTGTGTGCTAGCGAAGGCAGCCTTTTATCGAAATAAAATATTGCAATTTATCTCCTTTTTGTTCCAAATGGACTTACCAATAGTAGAACAAGAAGCAGAAGTTGGGCAGAGTAACCGTCAACTGCAGCCACCTCCAGTGAGGAAGCAAGTATGCCACCCCAGCAAGGATCAGGAGCCCAAAGGTAAAGGCGACTTGGTAAAAAATCCCCACTGTTCTCCGATATTGCAGCCCGACAAATTCTGTAACTGCAGAGAGAACCCAAATGGTCAACAGCAGTGCATTGGTTGTCCAATTACGGCAAAACTAGAATGCTAACCTCAAAAAAGTAGTCCAAATTCTAGAACTTTCTATGAAGCTCTCCGAAAATTTTAAAACATTCGTTGGGACCTATTTGGTTATAATTATTGCTCTTGTGTTAATTAATAAGTCTTATAATCCCACATTAGATGTGGTGAAACGTGCCAATATGAGCAAAATGTTTGATTTAGAGAATAATTTCAAGGACAAATGCAATTATATTTCAGATCCATGCAAAATTTTGATCTAGAGTAATAAGGCAGTGGTGATTTAAGACCTGAAAAACTGAACCAAACACTGAATTTAGATTGTAGATGATTTTTATGTAAATGAATACCTCAATACAACTTGTCCTCTTCCATGAGTTAAGCATTTTCTTGGTAATCCTGTTAATGTGTGTAAAACGGTTTGAAAACCCAGCAACGGGTTTCCTAGCTGACTGTAGCTTGCAGGAACCGATTTTTACATTTTCAGGAATTTTGCAAGCTGCTTGTTAAACCCATTGGTATCCTAAAATCAGTCATGGTGGGGGGATTTACAACTTAGAAACTGGAAAACACTATAAATCATGGCTTTTTATTTTCCCAGAGCCAGTTTATTGGCATACCAGCACACACGGCAGAATAACCAGCTTTATCCCATCTCATGAATACATCATGACAGATGTATGAAGTCTGTGGTACATGGGCTTAGGGAATAGTCATTTTTATATTGCAAACATACTAGAATTGAAATTCCAGATATTCCATGAGCCACAGAGTTTTTGCTTTAAATGTTTGGTAATCATGTTAAAGACTTCAACTATTTATAAACCAAACAGAAATGTGCCCTAAAAATATTTCTGTAAATTACTGCAAATTATCCCAATGTATTTTAAAACAGAGCTAAACAAAAATTACGTAAGTGCTCATTAAATAGAAATTTCTGTCTTTGGAAGTGGTTGGGGTCATGGACGAGGTTTATAGGGGGTAGGCTAGAAAGAAGTAGGGTTGCAAGGTGTACATCAAGGCCATTCAGAGGGACTAGAGAAGAAATTAATGGGAGGAGGCTGAAATTTAAATTTATACAATTAAATTCCACATATTTCTTCATATTATGTGTTCTAGAAACCAAATTACTGATGGAATAACCACATACATTAATTCCTTTTGAGCAAATATAGATTAGGTACCTACCATGACAGGCACCTAATAGTATTAAGCACCACCTCCTCTTTGTTTCAGAATTCCCCAAATTAACTTTATCAGGTAAAATTTTAAGCACACATATTCCAGTTCTCTAATGTGTAATGAGAGCTTTATTATTCTTCTTTTAATTTCAGTGTCCATTTCCCTTTGTATGGATGCTATTTGAACATAGCCAAAGGGAAAGTTTTGATGGAGTTAATTCCCATAATCTAATTATGGTGGTAATTTTTCTTGATATTGCTTTAAAGATGCTGTGCTGTTAGAATTCAAATATTCTCCTATACTCCACGGAGGTTAAGCGTAACTGGCTACTAATGAGTAGGATGTAAATGGCATTGCTGGTCCTACAAATGGCTTGCCGAGGATCTTGGATTGACCACAAGACTTGTATTCTCAGTTTCCTTGTCTATAAATTGACGATAAGTGTGGTTTACTACAATGGATTTATGCAAAGTAATAAAGTCTCATAAATCTAATATATCTCTCATCATTGAATTTTCTTTATGTATCAGCCTGATAGGCTAGATTCTCTCTCTGTGTAACACCCCAGGGTAGAGAAAACAAAAAATTCCTAAAGAGTTATGTAAGAATCTGGATGGCATGATGTTTTGCCTCATTTCTGCCTTCATTGTTTTCTTTATAGGAGGAATGCAGAATGCGCTGATTGAAAAGATTTTAGAAATTGTTTTGATACATAAAAAGAAATCTCTCAACATTGCCTTGAAGCTGAGTCTGTTTCTGCACAGCTCCCCCCATCTGACTGTATTTTGGCAGCAATGTCCCTTTGTTCTCACAGCTGCGTTCACAAGCATTCTTACTCAGGATGTAGCTTATTAACCAGCCTGCCTTGCTGACCAGTCCTTGGATCAAGCGAAAAATTAACGTCAGTGTGTAGGTTGGGGAGATGGCCATGAGAACTCCGGATGCAGCATTTATGAGGATTGTAATCAAGAGGCAGAGCTTACGGCCAAACCTGCAAGGAGAAAACCAGAGAGAGGGAAGAGAATTAGATCAGATTCAGGAAGGTTGCAGAAAATTCATAGAAGTCATGGAAAGCTAAACTAAAGTGGAAGTTAACCCTGAATTACGGAAATTCAGGAGGCACAGATTGATAGCCACCAAGAGGATCCCTGACTCCAGGTCAGTTCCATTCAGGACTTTTCCTCAGTGCACCATGTATAAATTTTAAGCACAATGAGCCCCACTCACCCCAGGGCTACAGTACCTTCTCAGTCCCACCCTGTGGAGGGTATCCATGAATAGGGTGATTCTTCCAGGCCACCCAGTGCTGAATGCCCTAAGGGCCTGTCTAGATCTTCCATCATCGTGTGAGCTGGCGCCTTTGCACTGACAGCCTCAACCAACTGACCACCCAAGAGTTTTTGCTTTAGAAAAAACAAAATTCAGTGTTGAATGTAGTCCCCCATCCATTTCCAACACCGCTTTTGGATTTTGTGCGATTTGCGTATCTTCATGGAATTCGTCTTCTGTGTCGTGCGGTCATCACTTCGCACATTGCCATCTCATATAGGGCCTTTGTTAAGGAGTACCCTAGCCAGATAGCTTCCACGCATTTTATTTAAGGGACTTGGGTTTCATCAGTTTAGGGACCTGGAGAGTGTCTCAGTACGTGGGGTAGGGGGAAAGTTGCAAACCTGGCTTTGACCTTGGCCTTACTGCTTGCTATGAGGTTGGGTGTGTTATTCAACCTTTCTCAATTTCTTCATCTGGAAAAGACCTCTCTGACCCAGTTGACAAGAGGATTAAGTGAGATATTCATGTAAAGAGCTTGGCACATAGCCCTCCTCTCCCCCTCCTTCCCTGCCTTCCTTCTATTTGCAAAGCTGGCTCTCTGAAAGCTGACTTGGGGCTCAATATTTTTATTTTCACATTTTCATCATATTCCTCCGGTTTGAAGATACCCTAACCGGTTGTTAGTGGATATTTAAAAAATTCTTCATAGATAGCAATGTTTATTTAATTTTTGCTTATCCACTTAAAACTGAGTAGTCTCTAGTGTTTTATGGCACAAGCATGGCACATTCAATGGTGGCCAGACATTTTTTAATTGCTGCCCTTCCTATTAGGCAACTATGTTCCAGGGACTATTTCAATATTAACCGGCCATTTGAAAATAATCCACAACATCGTTAATAATTATTTGGGAATATTAATGCTTTAAATCTGAAATTAAAGATCAATCAGTCTCATTAGTAATTAATGTAAACCACTAAACTTCTTAAAACCCTGTTTTGGGGTTGGCCCTGTGGCTGAGTAGTTAAGTTCGCGCGCTCCACTTCGGCGGCCCAGGGTTTCGCTGGTTCGGATCCTGGGCGTGGACATGGCACTGCTCGTTAGGCCATGATGGGGCAGCGTCCCATGTGCCACAACTAGAAGAACCCACAACTAAAATATACAACTATATACTGGGAGGATTTGGGGAGAAAAAGCAGGAAAAAAAAAAAAGATTGGCAACAGTTGTTCACTCAGGTGTCAATCTTTTAAACAAATAAAATAAATAAATAAATAAAATTATTAACAAAAAAAACCCTGTTTTGACCACGTCATTTCTTGATTCTCAGTCAATGGTTCCCCATTGTAACCATATACCCCTTGGCCTTTTATTCAAAGCTTTCTCAACTCACATCTCGACATGATGTTTTAGCTTTCTTCCCACATTCTCCTACCCAAACCCTTCCTTTACCCTCAACGAGTCTATAAACCTGTGCTCAAGTGCTGATTGTCCAGCTTCCAAAGCTGCCGTGGGCCTACCATAAACACCCCAGTCGCGCTCCTGTAGGGGGACAAAATCCCGGGGCTGATGAGGGGGAGTATTCACCACGTGAAACTCAGAGCGTGAAAAACCTTCAGAAAATCAAATCTGCAATGCAGAAAAACTTCACTGGGGGATAGGTCGCAAATAAGGAGACAATACTATTTAAAAAATAAGGCAGGGCTAGAAGAAATTTTGGAAATATGGGATAGTGGTTGGCGATGATTTCCTCCCACCCCCAAAGAACCACTGAAATGGTTAAATGAAAATGAAGAGATAAAGTAGCAGAGGGGTGTGGACCCCAGGGCTGCTGGCTTTCTGAATCCTTTAGCTACTTGTTACTCAGCACGTGGCCCGGGGCTGCCAGCACCACCTGGGAGGGGCAGACCTGCTGACTCTCAGGCCCACTCCAGACCCACTGGATTAGAATTGGAATTCTAGCAAGATCCCCAGGTGGTTTATATGCACGTTGACATTTGGGAGACACTGCTCTCTTGTCCTTGAGCCTCAGCATGCTCATCTGCAAATGGAGATAATGAAATCTCCTTTTAAAGGCTGTTATGATCCTAAATGGAATATAACACACGAGGGTGTTCAATACAGTGACAGGCACAGGGCAGGGAGTGGAGCCCTTGTTGTGAAATATTGCACTTGGTTGGGTAAGTTTGACTGTGACCCACTGGGACTTTGACTCTGCTCTGACCTAGTTCCATCCTGAAATATAGACAGTGGGATGCTGGCCCTCGAGAGTGACCGTCAGGCTTTTAGAAAATTTTCGAGCTAATTGTTAAACACAGCCATTATTAAAAATTAAATGATACACTTACGATTCAGTAAAGTGCATTAAAAACAAGCGTAATAAATAGGTAAAACATAGCTTCCTAATTGCCTTACAGTGTTTGACCACTTTCTATGCTCATGAGGTTATTTATGTCTATCTGTTGTATCTGTATAGTAGAAATACCATACAATGGTGCGTATTTCTAGTCAACTCTGTGTTCAGTGACCTTGCTGTGGTTGCTTGAAATGGACCACCTTGGAAGTATCTACACCGCTAAAATCAGCAAATGCTACAAATCAGGGCTCTTTTCCTAAGAAGGCCAGTTGTTAAATAATTAAGCCTGCCACTAAATACAGCACTTATCATCACTGATTACTAGACTAAAAAGCCTGGAATTGACGAGAGAGGACTTTTTTGCGTCACGTAATACTCAAAATAATTCTTTAGGAGATTTGGATGATGAAATAAATTCGATATAAAAAGTTTATTTTCAAGTTCTCTAATATATGTTTTTCTCCTTCTCCATGGCTTCTCCTACCTCCCTTCTTCTCTTCCTTCTTTCCTCCCTCCCTCCCTTGCTTCCCTCCTTCCATTTGTAAAGCTGATCTTCAGAAAGTTGACTTGGTGTAAGACTCAGTATTATTATTTTTGTGTGTGTGAGGAAGATTGGCCTTGAGCTAACATCTGTTGCCAAGCTTCCTCTTTTTGCTTGAAGAAGATCCTCACTGAGCTAACATCTGTGCCAATATTCCTCTATTTTGTAAGTGGGATGCTGCCACATACAAAAGGATTAGGAAGCTAAAGGATTAGGAAGCATGGCTGGATGAGCAGTGTGTAGGTCTGTGCCCCAGATCCAAACCCCGGGCCACTGAAGTGGAGTGTGCAAACTTGACCACTGTGCCACTGGACTGGCCCTCAGTATTCTTATTTACAATCCTTTCATAATGTCCCCCTGGATTTCTTGTAAAAGATACTCTCATCAGCCCTTAGGTCATATTTTTTAAATTTTTCAAGAAGACAATCTCTTTTATTTAATGTTGGTTTAACCTGTAGCATAAGATGGGTTTCCGTGAGACTCTTGTCCCATTGCATAAAATCTGAAAATTGTTCAGAAACAGGCATTAAGTATGGAAAAGATAAGTTGCCTTTTTTTTTTCACTCTGTGGTGGTTATCTTATTGCACACTCTTATGTGCACACACAAATAGAACAGAAGAAGGGGCAACAATGAATAAATCTTCAGACAGTTTAAGAACAAGAAACAGAGGTACGTACATAGATTTTTGGTGGAGAATAATAAGTAACGAACTTTACACTGGCGATGTCAACAATAGGAACAAAATAACGAGGTCATCTAAGAAGGTGGATAATTGACTGGGGATGGTAAGTCAGGAATGCACAGTCAGGAGGGCATTATAATCTGTGGGATTATAACAACGAGTGGAATGAGAATAATTAACTTGTTTATTTAACCAGCTGTGAGGCTCGGTCACCTATTTACTCACTTCCATCCTGGCGAGTTGAGTGTTAGTGTCTGCACCTTATGGTGAAGGAGGGAGTGAGACGAAGCGAGGAGCCAGTGGGGCCAGGCAGCCACACACTGGACTCTGGATCTCGCTTGTCAGTGTGTCTCTCCCGGCAACGTAAGGGGGCATCTCCAAACCACTGTCCCTAGTTCTTTGGCAATAAAAATAAAAGCCTATGACCTTCCTCTTCACCTCACAAGCCTCCCACACAAAGTGGGCCCCGGGCTGTGAAAATGCAGATGCCCCTGGGAGGAGTGATAGACTAAGACACCGTTATTAATCTTGAACACATTCGAAGGTTTTAATCCAGCCTGATAACACAATATAATCAGAAAAATATTCCATTCACATTTAATATTATACTCACAGGTTTGGGTTTATCTATATCATAGATACAGTTGGGGAGGGCAAAAAGCATAAAGTGTGTTTATTTTACCATTTATTTCAGAATAAATATATATTTTGTAATGAATTATAAATATGTGAAATAAATTAGATGATATATATATGTAGGATATAGTTATATATCACTATCTCACTAGGTGACTGATGATTTAGAGAGAATGACGCCGTCCAAAATGTTGAGCACAGTGGCTGGCATGTGGAAAATACTCAATAAACAATTGGTATTATGAGTATTAAAAAATGAACCCTGATGGCCAAGTTCTCTAAAGTGCTTATCAAGTATAAAGTAAATTTTTCTCTTCCTTTCCCTTTTGAGGACTCCTAAAAATGTCTAATTGGTCATCAACAGAGTAAAGATGCATGCTATAAGGAACTTTCAGCACAAGTTGATGTGCTGATGTGATTAATTACAAAATGATGGATAAATAAAAGACATCAGGATAGCTGGATTAGTACGAGCCATGGAAGACATAGACCCATCTGAGAGGACCATTCGCTGTACGTTCCATGTGGAAGGGTTTTTCCTGATCTCTCTCCAGGGACACTGACATTATGCAAGTGGATTTTTACCTCTCTCAGTGTAGACTGACCCTGTTTCCCTTCCATCAAATTATAATCTAGGTTCCATACATATAATTATATCTGGCCCCAGGGCCCTGATTCTGGAATTCTGCAGTCCCCTGGGCTGCGAGGTAAGGAGGACAGCGAGGAGAATCTAGGCTGGCGCTGGGTATAGAAGAGGCAGGCAGAGGACAGGACGGAGCTCAGAGACCGTGAAGGCTCATGACCACGTGGATGGTGATGAGGCCAAAGAACACATTGGGAATTACCAAAGGGATCAAATTGTCTGTTACTGTCCCTTCTCACCCTAAGCTTCTGCATAGCCCGCAAGTAAAAACTTCTGTCTAATGCTGAAACATCCCTCTACGACCCCAGAAACTTGGAGAACAAAGATATCAATCATGATTACTGAAGCAGCAACAGATCTCTACGATTGTCAAGACAACCCTAAGAAATTGGCCCAGGAAATTGTGGTCTTCATGTTTCAGGAAATGATGGTATTCAAGCAGGGGCAGGTGACGCCAAGTGCGTCTGACCGTTCGGGGCTGTTTAAATTCCACACCTCTCAGCCGCACCTACCTGTCCGCTATGTAGCCAATACCCATAGAACCGATGAAAAATCCCACATTCACAGCCGACTGAAACAGGTCCAGCATCCAGGAGTTGGCACACACTAGGTTAAACTGCCAAGGGGCCAAATCACCAGGGGAAGGAAATAAAATCCTGTTAGACATAACTCAGCCCAGGGAACCCATTAAATATTCCTTATATTGAACTGATATGGCTGGATGGCAATAAACCAACTTTCCTGCTGGTATTAATTTTCTTTACACAACAAAAACATTTGTCCCGCAGTCTCTTTAGTGTTCCATCTGGCAGTATGTCACTAGGCCAAACTCAGAAGAAATGGGTCATTACTCCATTTATGCCCCAAATCATTTTTTCTTACTAATTTTAGTACGCAGAGGCAAATAGGTGTGCAAACGGGATACAAATGCTGCTCGGAGCAGGCTGGGCTGTTCATCGTCTCTTTGCTGTCTCTTTAATAGCAGCGGTGTCTTGCTAAATAGGCTGTTTCATTTGCTCCATTTGGAACAAGAGGCAGGGTTGAAGGAGCAACAGGTGCTGGCCCGGAAGTCAGGAGATCCGGTTTCCAGGCTAACAGCTAATTCTCACTCTATGGCTTTTGGCAAAATTTTTCTCAGCTCTGGGCCTCAGTTTCCTCACCTCTGTAGGAAGGGATGAGATTAGCCATGCCGTAAAGCCTCTTAAAGTTGTCTGGTGTTAAATCTATGACCTTCTTTTACATAGCTATGTAACACTTAATTCTCTACAAAGGTTTCCTCCCTCTAAATGTCTGTTCATAGAGAATATCTTCACCCTATCTAAGCAGTCCTCCTACATTAAGCTAGGCAGCTGGTTTTCTCTAGATCTTCAGAATAATTTCATCCCTCCATTTTGCTTTGCCTCCAATAAAAGCAAATCTCCATTTTTTTTCTATTTATGGAAATGAGGCTTCACAATTAGATGTTAATATTGACTCTAGTTTTTAATAAAATAATAGTACCATTGCATGAGCTCCAACCCCAGAGGGTTTTATATGGAGACTTTGAGCAAATTAAAGAGAAAAAAGCCATTAAGAAGAAAGTTCATTATATTACAGTAAGGCACCGTTTGGGTGAATTCCATGAAATTTCAGGCGCCCGGCTGTATGGTGGAAGGATGGAGGGGGCATAGGGTTTCCATAAAAAAAAGGAAGTTTGACAATTGTCTTTCTCTGCCTTCTCTGCAGGAATTCTGATGTGCTTTTGCTTGTTTCTTACTGCTGAGACTTGCGTATATGAGAACCATTGTTGTCAGAATTTGATAACATTTTAACTAATCCACTCATACTCCAGGAAAATAAGAGGCTGCATGTTTTTGTTGGAAAGTAGGATTTTATAAGATACTGTGAGTCTAAAGAGTGTGCCAGGCACAGTATAAGAACCAGGCTCTACTGGCTTCTTCCTTAAGAAAAGCTGCCCTATTTGCTTTTTGGATCTCTATGTCTCACGCTCACTTACCTCTGTTACGATGGAGGAGCCCAGCGTGTCGTACACCCAGCCATGCCGACAGGGGCCCAGCGGCAGGTGGCTCCTGTTGGCGGCCAGGCCGGCCAGCGGGTCCTCGCAGCTGAGGGCGCTCTGGTTCCAGTCCACCTCGTAGCGGCGGCACTGGCCGGGGAAGGGCTCACCCACCGGCCCCGGGCCCGGCACCGTGTAGTTCAGCTCCTCTGCCAAGCTCCAGCCGCATCGCCGGCTCAGCTCGGCCACCCCGGGGCTCAGGCAGCGGTGGTCCGGGGTGAAGCCCAGGAAGACAATGCCCACATAGATGGGGGTGAAAGCCACAGAGATCAGAGCTAAGAGGAAAAATGTTTGTTTCTGGAAAAAGTTAAACTCCCCTATGTGCTCTAGAATGTCATCCACAGTTGGCATTGTGACCGGAGGCAGAAGTCCTGATGCTCTTCTTTGCTCTGCTACAAATGGGGCTGAGAGAGGCTGTGGCCAGCTCAGCGCAACTCTTGACCAAAAGTCAAAGGGTGAGAGTGAGTTTACCTTAGAAAGCAACCAGCCTTGGGTCCAGACCTTTCCTTGGTCAGGCTGACTTCCAGCCGTGCCCTCCTCCAGCGGCGTGCGTCCTGCTGCTCTCCTGAAATGCCCTGAGCAAGCAACAGGGCGGGATGCTGTGTTTATTGTAACATCGCTCTCTCCGAGTCCGTCGCCGCCTCACACCAGCACCTCAAACAATCCTTCCTCTGTACCCCACTGGCGAGAAATCCGAGAGCTTTCGCATATCGCAGACCGGTTAATCTTTCTCTAGGAAACCGAGTATCCAGGAAATTAATATATTCCTATCTCACCCATAGAGTCAACCTCTCTTCTCTGAACTCTACAGAGAATGCACACGCACTTGGCTTCGCTTGCCGGGTAGAATGTGAATCATGATCTTGGGTCAGAGCTCCCATGTGGGTTCAAGGTGGTTTGCACATCGCTATCTCTGGGCTCGTGTTACCAACCACAGTGAGTACACCTAGGGGGCACGCTGTGGCTGCTCATTCTGATTTTTTTCTGGATTTTAGGATTCTGCTTTTTAAAGAATGCCAATCTGGCATTCTTGCCCGTCAACCCTGAAGTGTCCTTCCTTTGACCCACTTGTAAGGAAAGAATAGAATGCTCGACACACACATCAGTCAAGTGGGGAACAGGCAGGAGTGTTTCCATTCTGCTGTCTTTTCGTCCTAGATATTTCTGCCTTTGATCGAGGCGCCTCTCTGGGATGGTGCTGGGTGTATCCAATCACAAGAGAAACAGGCAAACCATCTTTCCTGGTGGCCAAAAGGATCCTGACTGTGGTGGGAAGCTGCCATGTAGGGAAGGTAGCCTGTTGATATCTCTGCATAAAAAACTACCAAACATTTAATCCAGTTTTCTTTCCTATTTTTTTTTTCTGTTCAGTAGTCAGCGGGGATAATAGCATGGGTCTAAGAGTAGTGAGCCCTCCTTCCTGCTTCAGCTGCAAGCTTCTGTTTTCATTAAAAAGCAAGAATTGGGACTGGCCCCCTTGGCTGAGTGGTTAGGTTCGTGCGCTCTACTTCGGTGGCACGGGTTCCCGGCTTCTGTTTCTTGGCTCTGACCTACACACTGCTCATCAAGCCATGCTGTGGCAGCATCACACAGAGAAGAACTGGAAGGACTTACAATTAGGATGTACAACTACCTACTGGGGCTTTGGGGAGAAAAAAAGAGAAAGAGGGAGATTGGCAATAGATGTTATCTCAGGGCCAATCTCCCTTAACAAAAAGCGTAATTAAAAAAAAAAAACCCCACAAGAATTAGGGCACCTTTTGGGACCCCGTCAACCTGTTCTGAGCCTTTGCCTGGCTCACGTGGGTGCTCTGCTCGCTGACATCAGAAGGGGAGGACCTCTGCCATGCCAGCCCCAGTTTGCCATCCACTAAGAGAATGGGTTCTGACTCTATAGGATCAATAGTTTGGGGGAGTATTTGTGGCATAAAACTTGTAGTTACAAAGCTCATCCATGCAATTGTACCCATTGACTATTTAAATTTCTGGTTGTACTGGGACTAGCCAAGGCCAAGGTGGTAGGCCACGGTGAATAGGGTCTCAGCTTATAACGTTCTGAACCATCACAGACTGAAATGCCAGATTCCCGGGAAGCTGTCACTCATTCTTAGCCATCTTGGATAACAGGAAGGATTTGTGGAGAGACAAGGCAGTGGCTGGGTGTGGCCATGAACCTGGAGATGCGTTCTCATTCTCTGCTCAAATGCTCTCCAGATGCAGAGATATTTTTCAAATAAAAAGGAAAAATCATTAATAAAATAAAAGGCAGATAAATAATGCCAACTAGCAAAAAGATAAGGCAATGTCAAGCAAGAAAAATATCCCTTTAACTTCCACTTCCGGAAAAATGGAGTCAATGTACTTTTTCTTAGTCTTCCCACTGAGTACAGCTCAACACCCCGGACACTGTGCATAAAACAGTAGTACGAAGACTGAGCAGTGGAAAGTAGGCAGACTGGCTAGGGTCCGCTGGGTCTAAAGAGTGATGACTCTTCTTTCTGCCTCACATAACCCAGACTGGATGCTGGAGAAGCTGGCAAGCCAGAAATATGAATGGGCACAGACATCAAAATCCCCAGGGCCAGCCACAGTGGCCTGGTGGTTAAATTCAGTGCACTAGGCTTCAACGGCTTGGGTTTGGTTCCTGGGCATGGACCGACACCATTTGTCTGTTAGTGGCCATGCTGTGGTGACAGCTCACATATAAAAAGAGGAAGATTGCCAATGGACGTTAGCTTAGGGCAAATCTTCCTCAGCAACAACAACAAAAAGCCCCAACAAAAACCTGCTCTCTCTAGATCCCCCAGAATAAGTTGGAGCTTTTCAACAACCACTGTGGATACCCTATTCCTCTTTCCTTTGAAGTTTTTTGGTCTGTCTTTTGTTTGCCCTAAATCATCATCGTCTCTTACAATAATCTTCAAAGAATGCCAGAACTCCGCAAGACCTAACACTGCTTTAAAAGTTGCTGTCTGCAATTCTGCAGTGTGATTTAGCCAACTGAACAAGTGTGCTGAGCACCATGGACATTATCCCCCAGTTGGGAACAATCCTCAGGGACCAACTGTCAGCTGGTCCAAACTCGGTCAATGCGCGGATCCCTTGACAAGATCCTCCACACACAGCCACTCATCCTGGGAGGCTGCCAGCTTCAGTGTCTGACATTTCTAACTGATAGAAAAATTCCATCTTCTGTAACACCAGTGCCTGTCCATGTGCTGTCTCCACTTGCTGGACCTCGTTCTCCCCTGTGGAACTACCAGTACCAAGACTCCTTCCTCTTTGATGTGACACCCATCACATGACAGAGCTTTGTAGTGTTGCCATGGCTGACTTGGGGAGACTGAGGTGATCATTGGTTTCTCCTAGGAGTCAAACGCGATCCTTTGTGGCTTTGGTCTTAGCACCATGACCTCCACCTCCAGCCTTTTTTCAGACTCCAATGCTAACGGCAGAAACAAGAGAAGGACCAGTGAGTGCCAGAGAGCATGATGGGGAGGAGGGAGGAAAGAAGGATGCTCACGTCTGCTGAGCGTGTGCTCTGTTCCAGGCTGCGTCTGCGTGACTTCTCTCCTGTAATCTGTAGAAATCCCTGTGTGGTGGATGTGAGCACTCCCATTTTATAGATGAGGACACCGAGGATCAGAGCCATTTAGGGACTTCCTCAGTGTCAGCCACCCAGTTAAGGATGAGTCAGAACCTGAGGCAAGGGTGCCCCCACAGTGCCCCTGCCTTCTGTCGCTCACCGGAAGTGCTGTGGGAGTGGGCGAGTTAAAAAGTGGCCATGGTCATAAGCCCGGCCTCCAATGCCAGGGGCCCAGGGGTGGTCCTGACTGCCTCTTACCAGGAAATTTGACAAACACCTGCACCATGGATTTGACTCATTGACATGGTCCATTTCAAGACACCAGATCTTCATGCCGTGAGCAAGAGGGACCAAGTGAGAGGTAAGAAGAGTGTCATTGCCAAGGAGAAACGATGTTGAAATTCACAATGAATTACTTATAGTAAATGATCAGATAAGGAGAAGCCAAGACCTCAGATCACTTACAGCAATCGGTTTGCCCAGTCATTCAAGACTTTTCTGTGGATGTACCAGCACAGGAGCAAAGCCCACAGCATGGCTGCCATAAAATCCATCCTCCTTAGGTGACAGACTCGACTCTACTGAAGAGCCACACAGATGGAGAGCAGCTGGAGGGAAGAAACCACAGAGGGAGGGGAACTCAGTGATGCAGCTCAGTCAGTGCTTGCAATTTGAATCTGGTCTCTCATTCACTTACCTCTTCGTCTGTGGGGGGTGCTTACATAGGCAGAAGCGTGACAAGAGGATAATGGGATCCAATGCCAAATGCTCACTTAATCCATATAATCGGATGATTCATTGCAATTAATTTCGGAAGTATTTCTCAATCTTCTTTCAGGTTCCTTTGTAATGTGAATAAATATTGTCCCAAAGATGTGTCTTCTGGTGGCACCGAGGAAGGCCAGTTGTGTCCGAACTTTCTCAGCTGCCCCTACCAGAGGAAGCACTTCAGGTGGGCAGTTAGAACTCATGAATCCTACCCAATGACGAGCCAGACATCAAGTACTTGGAGGACAACAGGCCAGCAGCACGTGATCCATCAGCAAAGGAGAGGAGGTTTTGTGACCAAGTGTTATGCAGGATGATTTCTGACATGACGCGTAGATAGGCGTCACAGTGAAAATGCACAACGCAGTCTCTGGGCAGTGCGGCCCCTTGGGTAAGTTGAAGTTGACATGAGGCAAAGATGATGGAAAGTAGATTGTTTCACAGTGATGTCTGTTGTCTGTTCTCTAGGCAGCTTACAGGGTTAACGGCAGCAGGCCAGGTGGGACCAGGAGGGGACAGTCCACACAGCTGGAGAGTGGTCCAGCCTTGCCCTAGAGCATCTATTTCACTGGGCAGGCTCCTAACTTCTGTAAATTGGTGACTATACCCAAGTCAGAGAGCTGATGAGCAGGACACCCAGACAAGTGGCCCACTATCGTCAGTAGTCATTGACAAGACATTCTTCACTCCCTCCCTCCCTTTCAGACTTTTTTCCTTCCTCTCTGTCCCATCCCTCATCTTGCCCTCGCCATTGTCCTCTTCAGTTTGCTCCTGTCCATCTGCATCACTGCCAGGTCATTGGGCATAGGGCTCTGTGGTCAGGCACAGCAGCAGGAGATCTGCCTTGACCCAGAACTGTGGACTTGTAGAAACTCCTGGGTGGAAGGGACCTCAGAGGACATCAGAACAGCACAATTTGATGGTTAAATCCTCAATAATGTTTGTCCCAAATAGTTACACACAAATGCTTCCTGTGTCAGGTGAGCTCATTCCATGTTAGACTTACTGATTGCTGAAAAGAGCATCCTCATATTGTGTCAGGATTCACCTCCCACAATTTTCCACACATTAGGACATTATTCTCCCTTTTGGAGTGAGATGGGTTAAATTAAAACATTCCTACACAGAACTTCAGATATTTGAAGATAGCTTTCTTTGACCTCAGACTCCTCTTTTCCAGAATAAACATCCCCAAGCTCCCCACACAGCAGGTTTTCTCTTCTCCTCACCACCAGGGACAGCCTTGAAGTGAGGTCTGGTTTCCTTCTTCCCTTAACATGAGGAGTCTGGGGCCCCACTCCCCACTGGGGTGAGGTCTGCCCAGTGAGCTGCACAGCCAGGCAGTCACCTTCTCAAGCAGAGCTGAGGCTGACACCAGCAGAGGAGGTGACTCCCTGGTCAACCTAATGCAATTCTCTTCTGTGGGGGAAGAAGACAAATCCTTTACCCTCTGGGTCTTTCTGGCTGTACTATGAATTAAATTCACATGAGACAGAATAACGGGAGAAAATTAAACAAAGCTTTGTAACATGTATACGTGGGACAGACTCAGGCAAACTGAGTAACGCACGAAAATGGTGGAGGTTCTCATCTTAAATACCATCCACAGCTAAAGACAAAGGAGGATGTTGGGGGTAGTGGTTTGGGACTTCAAGGGAGTGGAAGGCAATTTACATGGAGATGGAAGTGTAAATGGACCAACTGCAGACAATGTGACCTGAGAAATACGTTGTACATTACATTACAGTTGTCTTAAGGTATTAGCTCCTTCCTGGAACAGGCCCTTCTATTTTAAATTCCTTTAGGCAGTTTTAGCGGGAGGTCAGTTTCTTTCAGAGTCTTTTCTTCCTAAGAAAAATCAAGGCAAAGAGACACATTTTGGGGTGGCCAGTTCTGATCCCCCATAGTCTTACCTTTGAAACTTTAAGAAGTTTCACAGTCCTTTGAAACTTTAAGAAGTTTTGTAGTCCAGAAGCTGAGTGGTAGATTGTTTCATCTCACTGAACATGTTTTCAGTCCTGATAATAGATCAGTCCAGTTAAATTCATTTCAGGAGGCGGTGATGCAGGTGGGCTCCCAAAATTAGGCCTATATTGTGGAAGCAAGCAATCAGGTATTAAATAAGAAACATTTCTATGGAAACAAAAAGAAAAACAAGGTTAATAGTTGGAGCAAATTATAAACCAGTTTCTGAGCTCAGAGGACAGCCAGTTAAGAAGATTTCTAGATGTCAATGTCAAAGCATCTTTTACAGCTTAAAATGTCTCTGATGATGTCATTGGGTATTCAGATATCCTTTTGAGTGGCTTACCTAGCAACAGGAATGCTATTGTGGTGATCTCTCTTAAGTTTATATCAAGTTGTCCAGCTCCAGGTTGCAGGGCTTCAGCTACAAGGGTGGGTTCAGTCGTCAATGATTTCAAATAAAAATAAATTTGGCCCAATTATTTACATAAGTACATCAAGAATAGCAATTGATCATATAGGTTCTTTTATTTTTTATTATTTTATTTATTTTGATGAGGAAGATAGGCCCTGAGCTAACATCTGTTACCAATCTTCCTCTTGTTGCTTGAGGAAGATTGTCACTGACTAACATCTGTGCCAATCTTCTCCTATTTTGTATGTGGGATGCTGCCACAGGATGGCTTGATGAGTGGTGTGTAGGTCTGTGCCTGGGATCTGAACCTGTGAACCCTGGGCCACCAAAGCAGAGCACATGAACTTAACCACTACACCACTGGTCTGGCCCTCATTTAGGCACTTTTCACCATGCTTTGCTGGAACTTTTTATAAAGAATCTCAGATTGAACTTTAAAGGCCTCTCAAGGCCAGGAAAGCCAAGAGTTATCAGACAAAGCCTGTAATACCTACAGATTTGGGTAAATTTTTCTCTTCTCGAGGTCCCAAAAATATTTCAAGGTTCCAGGCACCTGCCAGATGAGTGACCTTCCTTACTTACCCAGTAAGGTCGCTGGGAACTCTGTAAACAAGGAACCAGGCCAATACTTCCAAGTGGCTTTATTCCATAAAGTCCAATCTTTGTTTCACAAAAGCTGTCTGTTCATATCTGAATCTATGCCTATTTCTCTCAAATATGAGATTCCAGTGAAAGCTTTGGTAAGATAACCAATGTTTCCAATTGTGTCCTGTTATAAGGAGAACAGATTCTTATATTTACTTATGCAAATAAATATATTGCTATGAAAATAACAATACATACTAAGAGTTTCCAGATTCTGGAGGGGTCAGGTAGGGAGAAAAAGATAAATGTTTCAATTTTGTTTACAAAAGTATAATTTATCAAATTGTTATGTCATAGTTAGCTTAAGAGAGAAGAGAAAGTTTTCTTTAAATCTGAAAAAATATTTTTAAAAATCAGCAATATTTTTTTAAAAATTCATAAAAATTAAAATCATCCTCATCAGTTCATTCAGTCCCATGTAGTCACTTTTTGATCTTGATCTTTTGTTAGCAGTTTCATGAAGTCATCAGTTTCTCTGTTAGAGTTCTGTAATTTCTTAGCCAGCTCAGTCTTATAATCTGAAAGTTTGTCAGAAACCTGTATTTTAGAATGTGTCAGAATCCTTTCAGTAAATCTCTATGAAATCTCTATGAAATGTTTTCTAGATGAAAACATTTGTAAAAGCAGAGTAAAACAAACTGTCTGTAAATAATAAAAGACTTAAAAATGACAATTTACAAAGAAGCTTGGTTATTTTTGTGACACACAACACTTTACAATAATAACTAGAATTATGACTGACAACCAGGACAGATTAGAATTTTTTGGAATGTCATATAATTTTTAAAACACTTACATCAATAAGATTTACCCACACAATACAATAGGTCCCTATACAACAATGCTTGGTTATCCATTTAACCATGGTGACAGTTAAAGAATTTTAGGTGAATACACAGAATTAAATAGCTGTAAGAAAAACCTTAGCACCTGTGAGTAAAGACCTGATTAAAATAACACAGGAAATTTATTTTGATAAAACCCTTACCCTTCTGGTAGACTCTCAAAGAAAAATATTTTCATAATCTCTTTAGCAAGAGTAGACTAAAAGTTCAAGAAAATTATCCTAAGAGGGGGAAAAAAAACCAAATTCTAATTTTGCCCCAGCTTTTGATATTAAAACTTATTTACTTAATTAAATTCATTTTAATTTTAGCCAACTTGACCATGAATAAAACTCTTTTCAGAGTTTATTTTTCACAATCCTTCTATAACTTTATTTTTATGTTCAGAATTTGTCCCATGCCTCCTTTTTTCCTCCTAGTACTTTTGGACAAATTTATCTTTTTTAACCAACAAAACAAAAATATTTCCATTCTTTGTACTTTCTTTACTGAAAACATCTTACTTTCCTTGAATACAAAACATATTTTCCTTATTAATTTCTGGTAGCTTTAATCACATATTAGAATCTTTAACCCTTAGGAACCTTAATTTTTAGTATAAACTAAGAAGTAAGCAATTATAAACTGTCTTTTGCATTAACTTTCTGTGGCTCGGCAAGTTTATAAATACTTTTTATAATTTCTAGAAACATGTTTCTTTATAGTGCAATCTTTTAATAAAGCAGAAGACATGTTTACCAAGAGACCCAAAACATCTTCTAGTTTTTCTGTAATAAGGAGTCAAAAGTAGATAAACTTATATTTAGTAACTAATGTCTAGTATCTCACCTTATTTGGAAATAATGTAGATATTCAATGAATTTTCCATCATTTAATTGAACAAAATTTCAAAGTTTCAAATTACTAGAAAGAATTTGGAAGTTATTAAGTACATGTCAAAAAATATAATTATTGCTAAAGGTTTACACTCTTATCTCCTTTATATCTAAATCATTTGTTCCCAACAATTAGGTTTAGACAACCCATGAAAACTTCATGAGACATTAGACAAAATTAACTATCTTTCTAAGTTATCATGCTAACAAATTTGTAACAGGAATAACATGAGCTTTTTAAACTAGTAAACCCAGGCTGCATGTCTGCATCATATCCAATGCTGATAACTCTGAAGACACGTCCATTTTAAGCAAACCAACAAACTTAAGTTTTCATTCACCAAAGATTATTTCATATCACGTTAACTTGAAAGACGTGTAAGCACTTACTTTAAGTCAATTAAACAGAGCTCTTAATTTTGGCCATACCATCCAAAGATAAAATATCACGTGTATATAACACACATATAGATACACATAAGCACACAGGTAGACACAGAGAAGTTAAACTTTTGTTATGAATCAGGTGAAATACAAAACTCACTAGTTTATGAGAAACATTTGTATTTCAAAGGATGGCTCTCAGGTCCTAGAGAAGATGGGAGCAGAAAATCTGCATCATAATGGCACAGAGAAAGCAGTCAAGTTTTCTTTGAGATGGAATTTCTAGGGCATATTTGCCTTATCTCCTTCTAATGTCTCAATCTTTTATCTCAATTATTGTCTAGGAGCATTTTGAGAGGAACAGGGGAGGCCTTGGGGTTGGCAAAAGACAGGTGAACTTTGAAGTGCTTTCTAGAGCTACAGCGCCAGCCTTGCAGAGATTTGCAAGACAAAGACTGCTGCTTCCAGTTCCCCAGAGAACTGGATTAGAGCCTGAATGACAAAAAAAGAGGCTGAGTCACCCCACCTGTTACACCCTTCCAGTTGCCTCTTTATATCAGGGAGATTTTTAAGAGGTGAATCAAAGATTTGTATGTTCTAAAACTTTCAGGACAATGCATTACACCTTTAAAAATCTGCACAGGTTCTGGCCCTATGGCCAAGTGGTTAAGTTCACACCCTCTGCTTCAGCAGCCCAGGGTTTCACCAGTTTGAATCCTGGGCGTGGACATGGCACTGCTCATCAAACCATGCTGAGGCGGCATCCCACATAGCATAACTAGAAGGGTCTACAACTAGAATATACAACTATGTGCTGGGCAGCATTGGGGAGAAGAAGAAGAGAGAGAGAAAAAAGAAGATTGGCAACAGATGTTGGCTCAGGTGCCAATCTTTAAAAACAAAGAAAAGTCAGCACAAAGTATTTAACAAAGGCCGTTGTTTTCCTAAGTGTACAATTTAACCCTAGACTAATTTAACTTGTTGGGAGAGCTCTTATTATCTTTTTTATTAGCATCTGATATTAGCCTCTAGTTTTTATCTCATACTGTGTGGGCTCAGGCAACTCTATTCATTTCTTCTTGTGTGTTTAATTAACACTGTCTGAAGGGCATATTTATATGCTGTCTTATAGTCAGGCAGGGGAAATGTTGCCCAATGAGTCATAATGTTTTTCCCTACAATACAAAAGAGATACAATCACTTCACATAAAGCCCATACATAGATCAATTTTTCTACAAAATTTTATCTGAATTCCATCAACTCTTATAATTATAGCTTTCACAAGGACTTTATAGGTCTTGGTCTCATAATTTTGGAAAGGGGAAGCATTCTCAGACAGCCATTTTAAAACATAGGCAAAGTTGATATAACCTCTTTATACAAAATAGTCCAAACATTCCAACATTTATAATCTTGTCAACACTTAATACTTCTACATTTTCTCAATTTAATTGTAACCTGAGTCAGGTTCTTAAGGCTAGTTATTATTTTTTTTGGTATTTCCTTTTTAATTTGGCCTTTTCATAGGTACCAATAAAAATTATGATGAGAGCTCTCATAATTTTTTCCCCCAATTTAGAAGTTTTCCTAATTTAAATGTCGCACTGTATGGCCACATTGACGAGTAGGATCTTAATAGCAATTGGAACCAACAAGCTTAACCATAGACACAAGAGATGCCCCCAAAAGAGATCTGGAATGTTCACTCCGAAAAATAGTCTAAGAAAGAAAAATACTATCTCTGGGAGGAAAATGATCTACAACCAATGAGTAGTCAATGAAATTTCCTAGATTTGCTGAGTCAGAGAAGCTGGCTTCATCAGTATTTTCTCCTGCTAATCTAAATTTAGAAAAGCAAAAAACTCACCACTCTCACTTCCATTGGACCCTGCAGGCAGAGATCTGGGAGGCTTACGTGGTAAGAACGCTTACCTCCTGCTGAGTCTCATGAGGAGTCCCCAATCTCTCAGCTGCAGCAGTCCAAGAGCGAGCAGTGTCTAGCCAGTGAAATTTTATTGCATCCAAGTTGCTTAACTGTAGGGAAGGAAGAAAAATCTTCTACCCTCTGGGTCCTTCTGGCTGGGCTATGCATTAAATCAACATGAGACAGAATAACAGGAGAAAATCAAACAAAGCTTTATAACATGTATACATGGGAGACACCCTGGAAAACTGACAACTCACCAAAATGGTGGAGGCTCTCATCTTAAATACCATCTTCAGTTAAAGACAAAGGAGGACGTTGAGGGTAGTGGTTTCAGACATCAAGGGAGAGGAAGGCAATTTACATGGAGCTGGAAATGTAAATGAGCCAACTACAGACAATGTGATCTGAGAGACACATTTTACATTATATTACAGTTATCTTCGGTGTTAGCTCCTTCCTGGAACAGGCCTTTCTATTTTAAACTCTTTTAGACAGTTAAAGGGGAGGTCAAAGTTTTTTTCAGAGTCTTTTGTTCTCAAAAATAATCAAGCCAAAGAAACACATTTTAGGGTGGCCAGTTCTGATCCCCCACAATTCCTGCTGAGGGGGTGCTCCAGGAGGACTGATCAGAATGCTCCCTGGGCTTCTTTCACCTACCAAATCTCTTGTTTATCTTTATTGGTTCTGTTTTCCCTACAAAATGATGCTTCTGTGCTCATTTCTTTTAAGCCAGGAAGTTGGAATTGGACTGGCAATGAGATCAGAGACCTCAATTAGGAGGAGGAGGCACGAGGGTGGCACGCTGTTGGCTCAGGGTTCCCTCCCTTGAAGTAGCACCTTCTCTCTCCTCTTACACACTCAGCCTCCACACTCAAGCTAGCAGCTCCAGGAGTCACGAAGACCTGGACTCTGTGCTTTAAAACACAAGACACAATCCTTTGGGGGATCAGAATTGTCCACCTTAAAATGTGTCTCTTTGGCTTGCTTATTTTTAAGAACAAAAGACTCTGAAAGAAACTTTGACAATCTCCCTAACTTGCTAAAGGAATTTAAGATAAAAGACCTGTCCCCAGGATAGGCCATTGCCATATCTCTGGGTGTCGGTAGGCTGTGAAGGTCCTTGCTAAACCCACTCTTATCAAACTTCTGTTTACCAAAGACTTACTTTTCCATTTCCACGTGAAGTGCCCTCCTCCCCTTTGAGGTCCCAAACCACTATTCCCAACATGCTCCTTTGTCTTAAGCTGAAGATGATATTTAAGCCGGTAGCTTCAGTCATTCTGGCTGAGTTACTCAGCTTTCCTGGGTTTCTCCCATGTATACATGTTATAAAGCTTTGTTTAATTTTCTCCTGTTATTCTGTCTCATGTTGGTTTAATTCATAGTCCAGCCAGAAGGACCTAGAGTGAGCAGAGGATTTGTCTTCCTCCCCTACAGTTTGGCAGCTTGGATGGGATAAAACTTCACTGGCTGGACACTGCTTTCTCCTGGACTACCATAGTTGAGAGATCCTGGACCACTGATGAGAACCAGCAGGAGGTAAGTGTTCTTGCCATGTCAGTCTCCCGGACCTCTGCCTGCAGAATCTAATGGAAGCAAGAGTGGTGAGTATTTTTCCTTTTCTAAATTTAGATTAGCAGAAGAAAATATCAGTGAAGCTAGCTTCTTGGACTCAGTGACTCTAGGAAATTTGATTGAGTACTCATTAGTTTATTGATCCTTTTCCTCCCAGAGATGGTCATATTTTCCCCTGTCTCCGTCTTTGTGTCATTTGTCATAAAAAGGAAAAACCAGAGGGTAAGCTGCAGGCACCTCTATAAGCCTGTTGTCTGGGTTGGTCCCACAGTCTGTGGGTTATGAGGGTTTTTCTTCTGTCTTGTTCTATGTCTTGAGAGCTTGGCTTTATGACCTTTCTGGTCTCCGCCATCCAAAGGGCGCATGTACCGGCATGCATCTTGGCAGTCAGTTGAGTAGACTACGGTTCCAGGACACACTCTCTTTGTCTGGCTGTGTAAATTCTCATGGGAGTTTTTCATAAGGGGTCTCAATTGCTTCCTTAAGGGGCCTTTGTTGTCTCAACCTTCGTTGCTTGTTGTGCAATGAAGGCCTTTGCTTTCTTAGACTATTTTTGAGAGTGAACTTTCTGGATCTTGTGAGGGCTGCTTCTTCTGCACTCTCTTTTAGGGAGGTGTCTTGCATCCATGGTTAAGCTGTACAAGGCTTATTGGTATGAATCGCCATTAAGATGCTACTAGTCAATGTGGCCAGATGATGGATCAGTCAAATTGGGAAAACTTCCAAATTAGGGAAAAAAATTTTTGAGAACTCTCAACATAATTTTATTGGCATCTACGAAAAGGCCAAATTAAAAAAAAGGAAATACAAAAAAATAATGGCTAGCCTTAAGATATTGACTCAGGTTACAATTAAATTGAGAAAATGTAAAAGTATAAGTGTTGACAAAGCTATAAAGGTTGGAATGTTTGAGCTAATTTTATATAAAGAGATTATATAAACTCGGCCTGAGTATGGTTTAAAATGTCTGCCTGCGAATGCATCCCCTGTCCAAAATTAGGAGACCAAGACCTATTGATAAAGTCCTAATGAAAGCTATGATTAGAGGTATAAGAGCTGATGGAAATCAGATGAAATTTAATAGGAAAATTGATATATTTATGAGCTTCATGTGAAGTGACTGTATCTCTTTTTGCCTGATTGTATTGTGGGGATAGACATTGCATCTCATTGGAGAATGTTTCCCCTGCCTGCTGTAAGACAGCATATAAATCTGCCCTTTAGACAGTGTTAATTAAATGTCTAAAGGGAGTCAATAGGGTTGCCTGAGCCCACGCAGTGTGAGACAAAAACTAGAGGCTAATATAAAGTGCTAATAAAAAAGACAATAAAAGTGCTCCCCCAAGGTAAATTGGTCTACGGTTAAACTGTACACTTGCAAAAAAAGGTGGGCCTTTGTTAACATTTTGTGCAGGTCTTTAAAAGTGCAATACATTGTCCTCAAAGTTTTAGAATGTAAAAATCTTATTTTTCTTTAAAGATTCGCCCTGAGCTAACATCTGTTGCCAATCTTTTTTTGGTCTTCTCCTCCCCAAAGCCCCCAGTACATAATTGTATATTCTAGTTGTAAGTCCTTCTGGCTCTGCTATGTGGGACACCATCTCAGCATGGCTTGATGGGTGGTGCTAGGTCTGCATACAGGATCCGAATGAGTGAAACCCTTGGCTGCTGAAACAGAGCATGCGAACTTAACCACTAGCCACTGGGCCAGCCCCCATGAAACTCTTGATTCACTTCTTAAGTTAAAAATTTTCCCTGATATAAAAAAGCAATTAGGAAAAAAAAATGTAACTGGAAGCACGGATCAACCTCTTTTTGTCATTTGAACTGTAATCCAGTTCTTTGGGGAACTGGAAGCAATGGTCTTTGTCTTGCAAATCTCTGCAAGGCTGGAGGTGTAGCTCTAGAAAGCAGTTCAAAGTTCATTTGCCAGTCCCAAAGCTTCCCCTGTTCCTCTCAAGGTGCTCCTAGATATTAACTGAGACAAAAGATTGAGACATTAGAAACTGATAAGACAAATATGCCCCAGAAACTGCATCTTGAAGAAAACTTGACTGCTTTCTCAGCGCCTTTTTGATGTAGATTTTCTGCTCCCATCTTCCTGTCGAAGCAAATAATCCACAACCAAGCTATAAATCGAAATTAGGGTGAGTTTATTATGAGCCAGATATGAGGACTAGCCCAGGGTCTTCCTTCTCCAAGGAAGGAAGGGCATCAACGAAGTAGGGTGCACAGAGTGGTTATATACCCTCAAGGAGCATCTATCACATATGATTGGAATGTTCCCTTTACAACAGTCACGAGATTGCCTAGCTGGCACAGCAATTCACAGAGCAAGTGGCAGGTCTACTGTCTTGAGCTGGGTGGTCACAGGGTGAGGGCAGCAATCAATTCCTAGCCAAGGGAGAGACGCTCATCCTTAAGGAAATGCCAATGTGGGGGAAGTTACATCTTTATCTTAAGGCCATTTGTTCTTGTCTTTGGGACACAGCAAATGGTTAGAGCAGATATACAATACATGCTCAATGGCCACGTCAAGCCCTTTTGGAAAAGCAAGGTCAGGTCAAAGTAGTTTTACACCAAATGGTTTCCTTGTATGCTCCAATATATCCTATTGTTTGCCATTTATTTATCATTCTCTAGGACCTGAGAGCCATTCTTTGAAATACAAATGTTTCTCAGAAACTAGTGAGTTTTGTATTGCACCTGATGTATAACAAAAGTTTAACTTCTCTGTCCATGTCTACCTGTGTGTTCATGTGTCTCTATATGTATGTTATATATGTGTGATATTTTACCTCCAGATGGTACAGCCAAAATTAAGAATTCTTTAATTGGCTTAAAGTAAGTGCTTAACATGTTATTTTTAAACATAATAGAAACTGATGAAAATTGTCTTTCAAGTTAACGTGATATGAAATAATCTTCGGTAAATAAAAGCTTGTTTACGTTTGTTTTGATTAAATAGGCATGTCCTCCGAGTTATCAGCATTGGATAGGATGCAAACCTGCAGCCTGAGTTTATTAGTCAAATAAGCTCATGTCATCCTTGTTACAAATTTCTCAGGAAAAATAGCTTACAAGGATAGCTAATTTTATCTAACATCTCATGAGGTTTTCATGGGAAATCTAAACATAATTTTTGGGAACAAGTGATTTAGATGCAAATGAGATAAGAGTTTAAACTTTTAGCAATAACCGTATTTTATGACATGTATTTAATAATTTCCAAAATCTCTTTGGTAACTTGAGACTTTGAAGTTTTGCTAGGTTAAATCAAATGATAAAAATTCGTTAAGTGTTTAGATAATTTGCAAATAAGATAAGACAGTAGACATTGTGGGGGATCAGAATTGGCCATCTCAAAATGTGTCTCTTTGGTTTGACTTTTTTTGTGTGTGTGTGAGGAAGATTCACCCTGAGCTAACATCTGTGCCAATCTTCCTCCATTTTTCGTATGTGGGATGCCTCCACAGCACAGCTGATGAGTGGAGTAGGTCCACACCCAGGATCTGAACCCCTGAACCCAGGCCGCCAAAGTGGAGCACATGGAACTTTAACCACTAGACCAGGGGGCCAGCCCCTGGCTTGATTATTTGTAAGAACAAGAGACTCTGAAAGAAACTTTGAACTTCCCCCTAACTGCTTAAAAGAATTTAAGATAAAAGGCCTGTGCCCAGGACAGGCCATCACTGTAGATAACTTTGGGTATCAGTAGACTGGGAGAGTCCTTGCTAAGCCCACTCTTATCAAAGTTCTGTCTACCAAACACTTGCTTTTCCATCTCTATGTGAATTGCCTTCCTCCCTTTTGAAGTCCCAAACCACTACCCCCAACCTCCTCCTTTGTCTTAAGCTGAAGATGATATTTAAGCTGGCAGCTTCAGCCATTCTGGCTGAGTAACTCAGCTTTCCTGGGTTTCTCCCAAGTATACATGTTGTAACGCTTTCTTTAATTTTCTCCTGTTCTTCTGTCTCATGTTGGTTTAATTAGCAGCCCAGGCAGAAGGACCTGGAGTGGGTAGAGGATTTGTCTTTCTCCCCTACAAGCCTAACACCAAACCACAATGGCAACCCAGCAGACTTTGCAGGCTTAATTTGAAGAGCTGTTGGGAAAATAATTTTTTTAAAGGCCCAGACAGTTAATTACTGAGTTTCTTTCATCCCAGACAACATTTGTCTTTAAAGACTACTATTTCTCATGTAAAATTAAGTGTAGAGTTTGAGGTTTGGGCTTGGACATCCAAGCCAGGTTGAATGTACAGCTCAGATGGATTTGCAGGCCTTCAGAGCTCTTTGATCCGGCAGCTTGGGACATTCACAAGTTTGTTTGTCAAAGCGAATGCCTTATTAATATCTGAATACAATTAGAACTTTCTTGGGCATTTAACCTCTCCAGGAACCCAAGATCATGTCAACTTAATTGGATTGCTTTCTTCAAAGAGAGCGAATCTAATTGGGATAGAAGGAATACCCTTCAAATGCTACACGGAATACTAGTGGAGAATGAGAAAGGAAGAATCTTTTCTTTAAGATTTTCATTTCCATAATTCTCAGCTTCTATTTTTTTTTAAAGTTTGGATTAGTGACAAGTTTCCTCTCTCATCAAGTCGTTATTTCTCAAGATCCTTTATCCAGAGCACTGAGGATTACAGAGCCTGTAATCTTCTCATCTGCTTATGTTATGGGGGTTTGAACACAGGTGTGTGTGTCATAGTCAAAGGGAATACATAACGCTAATGTCAATTAATCTCAAACTGATTTTAAAAAAAGAACCCCCCCCCCAAAAAAAACAGGTGCCAGAAACAGATCTTTTAATTCACAGCAAAGCCGTAAACTTTGCCACTGGAAGTGTAGTGCCTGAGGTCAAAGAGATCTGGTGAGAGAGGAAGGGCCCACGACATTTTAATTTTTTTAGGACTTCAGCTGGGACCAGGGGTGTAGTGGATGAAAGAGAGGGGCACCTCCTTGGAAAAGCTGCTGATTCCACATCAGGGGAAGGAAATTAACACGATGAGCTGGGATATCCTGTTGGTCTAGAAAACAAGAAAGCTGAGACTATAGGTCATGTTGAAAGGACAAAAGGGTCACCTGATGATGCTCTCGTTGGCTTAAAATGGGACAATTTTGGCATCAAAAAGAATAATAACTGCACTGGATTGAAACACATGACATATATTTTAAAAATCTGTGAGTCCATAATGATTTCTTTTTCATCCCGTGAAATAATGAATCTAGGCATCAACAGTCAATAGATGCCAAATTCATTAGGTAAGATGATGATGAGGAATCTTATATTGGAGGGGTCAAGCTGACACCATGGAAAGCCGTGGACCAACTTGAGCATCACTGAAAGTGGGACAACCTGACTTTATGGGTCATGTGTTGTAACGCAGTCAGTCCTACACACACACAACCTAAAAAGTAAACCTGAGTCCAACCAAGTCTCTACATCTCTCAGTTTACAAGAAATGGGGAGGGTAAGTAACAAGTGCGTGACATGACAACACGAGGAAGCAATCAGCTAAATCCAGAATTCAGGATACTCTTCAGAAGACCCAGTTTTCCCAACGAATCAGTGGTGTGAAAACCAATAGGGAAAGGGGATCAGTAAAGAATCTGAGACTTCAGAGACATAAAACCAAGTACAGTAAGTGGACTTTGTTCAGCTTGAACTGTAAAAACAGTCTTTGAGGCAATGGGGGAAATTTGAATGTGGACTGGATATTTGGTGATATTAAAGAATTATTTTCAATTTTGTTAGGTGTGATTGTAGCATTGTGGTTATGCTGAAAAAAAGAAGCCAAATCAGTTAGGGTACATCAGACTGACATATTTATGGATGAAATGGCATGCTGTCTATAATTTGCTTTAAAACACTTTTTAAAAAAGTGGATGCAGATGAAGGAAAGAAGAACAGCAAAATTAAAGCTATGAAGTTGTAGCTGCTCTTATAAAGCATATCTATGAACTACTTTGGGCTTCCTGACTCTTCTATCCCCAGTGGCATCTTTGGACAACTTTCTATGGCTGTCTTCTTCTTTTTTTTCTTTATTACTTTCAAAAGACCTTTGTCATTCCATCCATTTTTCCTTCGTTTTTTGCAGCCTCTGCCACCTACTCTGTCACTTGGGATTCTCCTCTTTCCAGCCTGATGGGCCATTTCCCTTGTTACCTCCTTCCATACAGGATGCTCTATTTGAAGGCTTTAAGCCTAATCACCACAGTGAAAAAGCAGAAGCTTACTGATACATCCCCCTAAATATATGCTAAAGTCCTAACCCATAGTACTTCAGAATGTGACCTTATTTGGAATGTAATGAGTTAAAATGAGGTCATACTGGAGTAGGAGGAGCCCTTAATCCAACATGACCACTGTCCTAAAGAGAAGAGGACACACAGGGAGAAGGCCACGTGGAGACAGAGGCAGGGACTAAAGGGCTGCAGCTGCAAGGGTGGATGGCCGCCGCTAGAAACTAGAAGAGGCATTGAAGAATTCTTTCTTACAGGTTTCAGGAAGAGCCTGGCCCTGCTGACACCTTGATTTCAGACTTCTGGTCTCTAGAACTGTGAGAGAACACATTTCTGTTGGCTTAAGTCACCTAGTTTGTGGTACTTTCTTACATCAGCCCTAGCAAACTCATACAACTACCAAAAGGGAGTGATAGAATCCATATGGCAGTTATTCTTGGTCTACTTCATGTATTGGAAGGAGCGTCTTTTCTGACTGGCTTCTCAGAAGGCTTCCAGACCTTCCTATTTTCCCTCTTTCAATTTTTGGTAATGGAGCCCATCCAAACTCTTCCCTACTTGACTTGCTCCACTCCTACTTTTTTCATCCCTCTCTAGTGAAAGAATGGAAATAGAGAGACTAGGGATGACCAAACAGCCCTAGACTGACATGGATGACGTGTATGTCAGGGGACTTACTGAGCTATGTCCTAACTATAGTCCTCTAGCACCATGCAGCCCTGTTCTGCCCTACTGTCTTCAATCTTTCTTCTTCACCGTCCTCCATCTGCACCCCAGAGCTCGGAAATGCCTTCTTCTTCCATTGAACCCAAAGCTGTCCTGATGATAAGTTTGAATTTTGTTTTAAGGAAAGACCTTCTTACACAATGTGGAGCGAGGACCATTCCAGTATAGACACTCCATACTCGTTTGAAGCATCTTATCTTGTACAATTAGGTTGTGAGTCACAAAACCACAATAATTTTCATGAGGGATGCCATATCTTTTTCGGAAGTATTGAATTAAACCACAAAAAGTTTGTGTGGAGGATCAAAATTGGCCAGCCCAAAACGTGGCTCTTTGCCTTGATAGAACAAAAGAAGACTCAAAGAAACTTTGAACTTCCCCCTAACTGCCTAAAAGAATTTAAGATAAAAGGCCTGTTCCCAGGACAGGCCATCACCATAGATCTATAGATCACCATAGATATCGGTAGACTGGGGGGTCCTTGCTAAGCCCACTCTTATCAAAGTTCTGTCTTCCAAACGTTTGCTTTTCCATTTCCATGTGAATTGCCTTCCTTCCCTTTGAAGTCCCAAACCACTACCCCCAATACCCTCCTTTGTCTTTAGCTGAAGATGGTGCTTAAGATGACAACCGTGGCCATTTTGGTGGGTTACTCAGCTTTCCTGGGTTTCTCCCATGTATACATGTCATAAAGCTTTGTTTGATTTTCTCCTATTTAATTATCTAATAATTTATTATTTAATAATAATATTATTTAATAATTATTGTCTTGTGTCAATTTAATTCATAGACCAGCCAGAAGGGCCTAGAGTGGTTAGAGGAAGAGTTCCTCCTCTCCTACACTTGAGAATAAGGAAAATGAAAACTGTACGATCTGTTGAAATTTTTTTAAAGAACCTAAATATTTTGGGGTCAACAATGGGAAGCTAATCATATTCATTCACATTTTCCCTGAATCCATTTGCCTAATTATTGTACAATGGCAGATTTTGAAAGCATAAATGGTTTATTCAAAGCACTTGTACCCTCCAGCATTTCCCCAATTCTATTCACAACGTTTCCAAAATTTCTCTGTGTGGGGCTGGCCTGGGTGGTGTAGTGGTTAAGTTCAGCGTACTCTGCTTTGGTGGCCCAGGATTGTGGGTTTGGATCCTGGGCATGGACCTACACCACTCATCAACCTATGCTGTGGCAGAGATGCGCATACAAAATACAGGAAAATTGGCACGATGTTAGCTCATAGCCAATCTTCCTCACCAAAAAAAAAAAAAAAAAATTTCCCTCTGTTTTTCATTTTGCTGTTTTGAGTTCTGCTAGTCTTGCAACCTTGTGTTCACTGTAGTCTCCAATCTAAGTAAATTCTGCAAATTTATAGATCTAATATAAGGACTTTATTGCAAAATTAATGAAAAACTTTTACAAAATGCCATATCTTTGTGTGAGACCATGTACCTAACCCAGGGGTTATATAGTAAGAGCTACAGTAAATGTTTATTGACTGACTTACTGACTGACTAACTGAATGAATTAAAAAAACTGAAGTCCAGAGAGCTCAAACACAAAGTCAACCACTTGGAAAGCCCATACCGTATGTGGGTCTTCCTATATCCAGTCCAGTGCTCACTCCACCATACCACAGTGCTCTGTCTCTTGGAAGTAATTCATGTTAAAACAGAATCTGAAATCACCAAGCACATGAAAGTTTAAGAAGATTTTGAGAAAAAGATTTTATGGAAGCATATTTACGTTAAGTGAAAACACAGGTGTCAATAGACACGTTCCAGGACCTTTAAACTATGGCAATGAGGCAGAGGCTACAGGTGGTCCTTCAGGGCCCATTCTCATCTTCTTTGACAGTACCAGAGCCCTTATCTTTCAGCTGAGCACACGGCCATCCAGAATACAGACTATGCTTTCAGCTGCTCTTTCAGTGAAGTGTGGCCCTGTGACTAAACCTGGCCAATGAGATCAATTAGAAAACATCATGTGCCAGCTTCTGAGAACCTTTCTTAAAAGATAGCTTGTGCATCTCGTTTGCCCCCTTCTTCTTTGTCTCTTCTTGCTTCCTCTGCCTGTAGCATTCTGATGCTTTCGCCTCCAACATGGTCCAAGAAATTGAAGGCTAGGAATGCCTGACCCGTGGACCAGAAGGAGAAAAGCTCCCTGAGGGCCTTGTGGCATAAAACGTTCCACAGATTCTGGGCTAGTACCTTCAGGC
Source organism: Equus przewalskii (assembly GCF_037783145.1). Classification (NCBI taxonomy): domain Eukaryota; kingdom Metazoa; phylum Chordata; class Mammalia; order Perissodactyla; family Equidae; genus Equus; species Equus przewalskii. The sequence continues at coordinate 8,144,683 of NC_091862.1, read as the reverse complement.
TTTTCCATGAGAAAGTAATAAGTGCTCATCTAAACCATACCTATTTTAGATCCCTACTACTTCATAGCAGATCCTAATTTAAAAGAAAGTCCTATCACTTAGAAAATTCCAAATGACTCAGCTACTCATTTACTATGTAAATACCAATATGGCAGCCCGTAGTAAGAATGGTTATTTGAGAAAAATTTCAGATCAGGTATCAGAATAATTCATTATAAAGTTTGGGCAATAAAACCAGATTCCACTGGATTTTGAAGTTATATAAATAATTCACTGATCCCCAAATTAGGGATATAAAATCTGTAGCCAGCTTTGACTCTAAAAGGAGCCAAGAAAGCGTCCTGTAGTACAATGAAATAAATACTGGGCTAGAAAAGAATCTGTACTTTGTCCCAGAAGGGCTATAACTTGCTCTGTTACTTTAAGCTAGTCAGTTAATGAGGCTCAATTTTCTCATCCATAAATAGAAGGGAATGAACTAAATCTGTAGGGATCCTTTAAACTTCGTAATTTAAGGATTTAGTGATTTGCTAGCAGCAAATCCAAAGTCTTTTATGTCATGCACAGGTAAAGAGCCTCATAATGCTCATTGTGTTGTGGATCTATCATCACAGCTAGGTAGGGCCAAGCTGGTTTGCATGAGGTGTACGGTTCCTGGATCAACAGCTACCTACGTCCTCTTCATTTCTTTAGATTACCACTCTCATTAAGAAAAACTTATCGAGCATATCATCGGGGTAATTAACTCCTCCAGAAATTCTTCATGTTCCTAAGAGAGGCAAATTCAAGTAGGAGACTAGGAAAAGATTTGTCGACTTCTGGTTGAAATGACAGGTGATGGCAAGGGATCAAAGTGTTTGTTTATATTCGGGATTTCCTCAAGATCAAGTATCAGAGTTTGGGTTCTTTGTTTCAGCAAAAGAAAGAACAGGCAGTCTAAGGTCATAGTTTTCTTAGGACTGGAAGTGAATTAGGGGACCAACAAGCCACATTCATTTACCCAGAGCAAGCAAGAAAGAAACGCAATGTGAAGAAAAGAGTCTATAACTGAGAACTGTAAAAAATGTTTTCACCTCTTTTCTTCAGATAATTTTAGAGGGTGAAATAATTGATTTTTTAGAGAAAAGAATTAACGTGTGATAAAAGCTAAAATCAGCAAGTGTGGTAATGGTTTTTGTTCATAAGAAGCAAAAGCTGTTTATTCGGAGCTTGCTGTAGCAAGGGAGTCAGCCGCCATAACCTGGGTTTGGCTTCAGTTCCAGCTGCTCAGCACACACAAGGCTTGAATCCATGACTTCTGTTCCTCCTTGGGCATTAAACCCCAGCGCCAAAGGATGTATGGCATTCCATGGTCTCAACTCATGTTGAAACCTAAGAGCTGCCTCTTTGTTTTCGAGTTGCTTCTATGACTCTAGCACCTAGGGAAATCCTCTCTTGCTTTTGAGCTTAGCTCTCTATCCAACAATGATGCTAACTAGCATTGCTCTGTGTGAAGAGCCAGTGAGACTTGCTAAGTCTGCCATTTTGACCAGTGTCGGCCGATATTTATGATGCGCCTACTGTATGTCTATGTGGCTAGGAGCTGAAGATGAGAAATAACAAAGTACAGGCTTTTTCTGGGAAACTTAGAGTCCAGAAGGCCAGACAGTCAAATGAAACAACATTTATAATAAAATGCAAGAAGTTCAATGACACAGGTATCACGGGGTTCTATAGAAGCACCAAGATGAAGGGTATCTGACTCAGGCTTCAGGGGAAGGGTGGGGATCAGCACAGAAAATGCATTTTCCTCTAAACAAAGCATCTGTTGGAAAAGAGGAATGTGAAAGGGCGTTTTACAGGGAAAACATTTTTAGCTTTATTTCATTTTTGAAATCTGTGGGTAGGTCCAACCAAAATCATACATGGATGTCCTTGCCTCCCTAGTTCCCACAGTCCAGCCCTTTTATAAGCTCCATCTTTCTTTCAACACCAAAGATGTTATTCGATGAATCATTTATTCGGTAAACATCATCCAAACAACATTATTAAGAGAGATTCCCAAGAGATGAAGTTTACTGCTGGGATGTGCATTATATCCTGGAAAGCTTTGAGTTGTTGCCAACTGCTATTGTAAATATTTATTAAGAGGCTGTTTCCAAGAACTGAGGAAGCTTTATTCTATTGCTGTCGTCGTTGTTTTTTAAACCTTAAAAAAGTGCTTATTATCCATGTGTTTTTGGTAACATGAAAATTACTATTTACGTTGAAGATAAATAATTTGGGATGATTTGAAAATAAAGGATGTAGAATGGAAGAAATATATTGAACTATCTATTGAACCCTAGGATGTTTGAGCTGGAAGTTACTTGGTTGAAGATCTAGACCAATCTAGTTGAAACCAGGATTGCTCAACCTAACAGCATCCTTGGTCTGTATCCACTAGACGCCAGTAACACCCCACCCCCTAAGTCATGACAAAATGTCCCAAATATTGCTAAATGTCACCAAATGAGAACTACTGGTCCAAATCCTTTATTTTAGAGATGAAAATGAAAAAAGAAGCTCAGAGAGGTAAGTGATGGGCCTTACATTACTCAGCTAGTTAGGAGTAGATCCTGAAATAGCATCCTTCATCTTTTACTGCCTCTTCTTGGGTTCTTTCCACAGAGACTGCCGCCAAACTTCCTGGATAATATTAGTTAGCCACTCAATCCCATTTGCATCAGAGCCATGGGCTCAGACCCTCAAAATAATGCAGCTTCTATTGAAAAACTCAAGCTCAGCAAGCTCATGCTCTTTGAGCGGTCTCCAATTCACTTAAGAACTAAGATTTTTGTGAAATTTCAATGATACACATTGAGTTGATTCTAAGTAACCGAAATATTCCTTCCAAGCTCACATTTTCTTTCAGAGAAAGTATCTGTTTTTCTCTCCATTTCCTTTACTTGTGCTAAAGCAGATGTCTTGAGCCAGTCCCAGAGGATTTTTGTTTACTCGATCATTTTCCGTGGGACCGGCGACTAGGTGACTGAATCCTTGCCAAACGGTAAATAAATCCATAAACAACTTTTGTTCATTGATAATTGGGTGTAACATATGCAAAGTTAAAGTTCACTTCGTAAAAACATTTGGTTTTATTTGAGGTCTTTTCTTCTGGTCAGTACCTTCAGACATCTAGGTAAAAAAAAGATAATTCACATTTCGACATCCTAAGGTCCTGTCATTTGCCTCTTATTTATAATGTTGACAAATAAGTAAAGGAGACAGCCAAAGGTGAGTGAAACCAGGCTCCAGAATGTTCTTCCTCAGCGATTGTACCACCATGAACCAGCCCTTCCTGGTTGGTGACAGGCTCGCTTGCTCACAGGTTGCCCAGGGTCACTTGGCAGGCCTGCCTTGGATTCCAACTCTACAGAGCTGTTGTCACTGAGTCCAGCAGCTTGTGGTTGGAAAAGACCCCCTGAGCCAGCAAAAGGCCAGTGACATTCCAGCTCAACTCCAATTTATGTCAGTGTGCCAGTGACGAAATTCACGTCTCTCCCTCAGCCCTGCCGGTTGTCTGTGTGACAGGGCAAATCCTCGCTGACAGCCAGTGCCAGCAGCCGCAGCAGGTGCGTCTTCTTGCCCTTTGTTGAAATGGCCTGCAGCTCCGGGAGATAGCTCGGGAATGCTGCTGACGCCATCCGGGGACTCAGCACCCTCACCTGCTTACGCTCCAACTCTGCCGGTCTGGAAGAGGAACTGTGTTTCCATATTGTGAGATGTTCTCATTGCACCAGATGCTGAGTTTTGTGCTGGCTTTGTGCAGAACCCAGAAATATCCATCGTCAAATTGAAAGCTGCGGTAGAAACAAAATCTGGTCAATGCTGTGTCGTCGGGACATCGGGAGGCCCCACAGAACACCAATCTCTTTCGTCTAAATTACTGCATCTTCTGATTGTTCCCAGATTCGTGCTGTGGTTAAGTCTGTGTGGGCAAGTCCTATCTCCTGGTCGCTTTTCATGTGCTGCACAGTACATGACGTCGCAGCGTGGGATAGCAGAAAGACAGCGAGTCTGAAGATCTGGATTCCATTCCTGCTCTGATAGTTTTTATGAGTTTGGGTAAGTAGCTCCGTAGCTGTGGGGCTTGTTTTCCTGCAACTCTCTAGAACTGTGGTTTCTCACTGTTTTGGGGAGTTGAGCACGCAAGCTCGTGGAACCCTCCTAAGAATCTGGCCAACAGTTAAAGTCACTTACTCAGCTTCCAAAATCTGATTAGTTCAGACAGACACAGATCCCTGAAATAGTAACACAGCTACTTCATTTTATGGTTGGAGGAATTGAATTCCAGACAGCCCAGGCGACCCATTTAGGGTCACGTCACCAATTTCATGCTGTCCCTTGTCCTGCTCCACAGAATAGCCATAGATATATATGTGTGTAACTCATAATTAGGGAGTAGTGTAGAAACATGAAAATGCTTTGTTATAAAAGCTTTATCGTGAACCAAGATTTAGAAAGAGTGAACATTTTGGCAAAATGAGATATTTTCTGGGGACTCTCCGGCAGGACCCCCGTGAATGTAATTCTGTGAATGTAAAGTGAGGACACGGAGGCCATGGTCATCTCTTTGATGCTCTGGAATTTTCCCTGCATGTCCATCATGATGATGGGTCTCAGCTTGGAGAGGACCTGATCAGATGTCACCAAGATCACTTAAACACACGCGGAATTGAGCAGCTAGTCTCCTCCGCCCCTATAGACGTTGCCCGTTAGAACTGTCTGCAATGATCGAAGGTTTCTGTATGTGCACTCCCCAATAGGGTGGCAAGCTGCCACATGTGGCTATTGAACTTTGAAATGTAGCAAGTGCAACTAAGGAACTGCATTGTAAGTTTTATTTCATTTTAACTAATTTAAATATAAAGTTGCACAGCCACATGTGGTTAGTGACTAAAATTGCACAGTGCTTAGAAAAACCCCTTGCCTGGGCTGCCCCAGGGGCTGTGGGGTCAGCTGGGGCAAGCCTGGGGCCATTAACTTTCAACTTGAGTCATGGTCCTCTGGACTGTGCAGACTTCAGTCTGAGGGTCTGCTCACCCATTTGGGCTCCAGTTTGTCACTCGGTCACCCTTCAGCACAGGTTCGCACACACACATGATTCCGATGGTTGAATTCCGTGTATGTTGAGGGGTGGCAGGCGGACAGCAAACCTTGTCATCCCTCTTATCATCTTTGACAGGCAGGGAATTTCCTCCGACATCTCTTTTCCCTCCATACCTTAAAGGGAGCCCCCTCCTCCTCTGCCCAGCTGAGGATCAGCACCTGGCCAAGCTCCCCGCCTCTCAGGAGTCAATTCCTTGCATCTTCCCCCTCAAAGGTGGCTGCTCCTGCCTCCACGCTCCCTCTCTTAGCTGCTCACATCAGGACCCAAAGATGATCTAGCTACTTTTCTCTGCCACTCTGCTTATCAGCTTTACACAGGTGGCTGAAGCCACAAGGGAATGAGTATTAAATTATATGATGTAGAGCTTCTCTTTCTCAAAGTATACTCCTGCGAAGCACTATTTTTGCCCGAACTGGATCCATTTTAGCTCCAGCTAAAACCAGACTTCCTCTGTCATCCCGCTCGCCATTCATGACGAGAAAAGAGCTGCTCAGTTTCAATTTTTCTCTCTGGCAAAATGTTTTTCTTAGACTTGTTTGGCTGCTACTAGTTTTCAAACAGACAACTGAAGCAGCAATTAGCAAACGAACTAGTTTTATTTTTAAGCTTGAAATATCTCTAGTAACAGCCTTTAAAAAAACCTCAGCTCAATGGTGACTGTAGTTAATAATAATAATGAATCATATACTTGAAATTTGAAATCATATACTTGAAGATTCCAAATGTTCTTGCCACACGTGCAAATGGTAACTATAGGAGGTGATGGATATGTTAATTAGTTTGATGGTGGCCATCATTTCACAATGTGTATATGCATACATCAAAATGTCACCTTGTACACCTTAAATATACATAATTTTTATTTGTCAAAAATAAATAAATGGATCAATGAACAACGAAAACAGCAAAAACCTGAGCTCAGGTTTTCAACTTTTTGAATGGCATTTTAAAGCGAGCTTGCAAGTTGAGACACTCAAACTCTGGGTTAACAGCAATTCCATTCTTCCAGCTGCTCAGACCAAAAGCCTTGATGTCGATCTTGACTCCTCATTCTCTCGCGCGCACGGGCACCCCGTCTTCTCCATCTTAGCCAGATGTGCAGAATCGGACACTTGTCTCCACCTTCACTGCCACTGCCTTGGTCCAAGCCACCATGGCCTCTCACTGGGGTGATTGCCAGGCGCCCTTATCTGCTCCCCCGCTTCCCCTGCAGGACCTTACCTCTGCTTGGATGCTTTACCCAGCATCCTCGTCACCTCTCCTTCAGGATGTACTCAGTGCTCAGGTCAGCAGGGCCATCCCATCTATTTTTATAGTTACAACATCTTCCCCATCCTGACACCCGATGCAGACACACAGTCTTTGCTTTCTGAGCATTCACTCTTTAAAGCACATTTTCCATAGTTGTTGGGTTTACTTTCAATCTCCCCCACTAACAGTGTAGGTTCCTGACAAAAGTTGAGCAGGCCCTCAAACTTAGTATTGAAGGATCTTTTTTTTTTTTTTAAGATTTATTTTTTCCTTTTTCTCCCCAAAGTCCCCCAGTACATAGCTGTATATTCTTCGTTGTGGGTCCTTCTAGTTGTGGCATGTGGGACGCCACCTCAGCGTGGCCTGATGAGCAGTGCCATGTCCGCGCCCAGGATTCGAACCAACGAAACACTGGGCCGCCTGTAGCAGAGCGGGCGAACTTAACCACTCGGCCACAGGGCCAGCCCCTGAAGGACCTTTTTCAGAAAAACAAACAGCCAGCTTTTTGAGATATAATTAGTGTATGGTAAACTGTACATATTACAAGTGTAGAATTTGATAAATTTTGACATGTATGCACCCATGAAACTGTTACCACAGTCAAGGCAATAAATATATCCAACCTCCCAAAACGTCCTCACCCTCTTTATAATCATCCCTCTTCCCGTGCCCCCATCCTCTCCACCCAGTCACTGAGGTGCTGTCTATAGATCAGCCTACATTTCCTAGAGTTTTATGTAAATGAAATCATGCTGTCACAACTGAGGTCAGTTGCTACTAGCATCCAGGGGGGAGAGGCAGGCCCTGTGGCTGAGTGGTTAAGTTTGCACTCTCTGCTTTGGCAGCCCAGGGTTTCACCAGCTTGGATCCTGGGCACAGACCTAGTGCCACTCATTGACGCATGCTGAGGTGGCGTCCTACATAGCAGAACCAGAAGGACCTACAACTAGAATGTATGACTATGTACTGGGGGCTTTGGGGAGAAGAAGAAGAAGAAGAAAAAGAAAAAGATTGGCAACAGATGTTAACTCAGGTGCCAATCTTTTTTTTTTCTGCTTTTTTTTTCCCTCCCCAAATCCCCCCAGAACATAGTTGTATATTTTAGTTGCGGGTCCGTCTAACTGTGGCATGTGGGATGCTGCCTCAGCATGGCCTGATGAACTGTGCCATGTCCATATCCAGGATCCGAACTGGCAAAACCCAGGTCCTCCGAAGCAGAGCGCTCAAACTTAACCACTCAGCCACGGGACCAGCCCCCCAGGTGCCGATCTTAAAAAACAAAACAAAACAGAAAGTAGAGGCCAGGGATGCTGACAAACATAGGACAGTGCACAGGATAGCCCTCCTACATCAGAGAATTATCTGGGCCCAAATGTCAACAATGCCAAGCTTGAAAAAACACAATGTGAATCCCCATTTCCACTTGGTGCCACTTCTTTTTGTCCAAGAAGCGTCCATTAAAATTCCTTGTAACGTGGCTCTGTTGGCGGTGAATTGTCTCAACAGTTTTACAATTTAAAATTTTTGTTTTAATTTTGATTTGGTACTTTGTTGGGTATAGAATTTTGAATTTTTTTCTTTCAATCCTTTAAAGACGTTGCTCCACTATTTTCTTGCTTGCATTGGTTCCCAAAAGAAATCTACTGTCATCCTTATCTTTGCTCCTATGTATGTATTATGTTTTTTTTCTTCAGCTGCTTTTCAGATTTTTTCTTTATCAGTGGCTGGTGATTTGAGTATGAAGTAACCTGGAGTGATCTTTTGATGTTTCTTGTGCTCACAGTTAGATAAACGTCTCAGATCAATGGGTTTATACTTTTCACCAAATTTGGAAAAATTCCATCTGTTATTTCTTTAAAACAGTTTTTCTGTTGTCCCCTTCTCTACTCTTCTTCAGGGACTCCCAATATACATATATTAGGCCATCTGAAGTTGTCCCACAGTTTGCTGATGATTTTATCATTTTTTTAAAGTTCTTTTTTGTATTTTATTTTGAATAGTTTCTCTCGCTGTTTTCAAAGTCACTATTTTTTCTTCTGCAAGGTCTCATCAGTTATTAATTACATCCCATGTATTTTTCAGCTAATAATTTGTAGCTTTCATCTCTAGATGTTTGATTCAGGTCTACTTAACTACTCGAACATCTAGAATATAGCGATACAGTTATCACTGATTTATTTCCTTGTCTGCTAATTCTAACACTGGATCACTTCTGGGTGGTTTTGATGGGTTGATTTTTCTCCTCCTCATAGTTATTTTCGTGTTTCTTTGCATGCTTGGTGAATTTTAGTTTGTTTTGTGCTTAGTATTTTTGTATATCCATAAATATTCTTGATCTTTGTTTTGAGATGCAGTTAAATTACTTGGAAAAAAGTTTGGATCTTGCTTTTAAGAATTTGGTTGGAACAGGGGCGGCCCCATGGCTGAGTGGTTAAGTTTGTGTGCTCCACTTCAGTGGCCTGGGGTTCGTTGGTTTGGATCCTAGGTGCAGACCACCATGCTGTGGTGGTGTCCCACATAGAAGACCTAGAATGACCTACAACTGGGATACACAACTATGTACTGGGGCTTTGGGGAGAAAAAAACAAAGAAAGAGGAAGATTGACAACAGATGCCAGCTCAGGGCCAATCTTCCTCACCAAAAAAAAAAAAAAGTAAAAAAAAAAAGAATTTGGTTGGAACAGAGCAGCATTGAGTCTCAGGCTAATTGTTCCACACTACTGACAAAAGAACTTTGAGTACCCTACACAATGACCCATTAATTATGATGCTTTTCTGTCTTGCCATGGGGACAGGCACTATTTCTGAATCTTTTCTCTCTAATCCTCTTAGACAGTTCTTTCTCCAGCCACAGACGGTCTCCTCGTGTGCATGTGCCATCAGCACCCTGCTGAATTCTTGAGGAGAACCCTCTGCAGATCTCAGGACTTCTCCCTCCATGCAGCTGTCTCCTCTCTGGTACTTTACTCTGCAAACTCCAGGCACCTTGGTCTCCTGTACTCTCTGCTCTGTTTATTCAGTGGATCTCTGTTTACCCAGGACTCTCCTGGGCACCCCCTGGATTCTCTGTCCCTGTGCCATGGCCTGGGAACTCTCTCAGGGCAGTAGGCTGGGGTGACCACTGGGCTCACCTTTTTTATTTCCCATCTCTCAGGATTACTCTCCTTCGTTGCCTGATGTCCGGTGCCTTGAAAACTGCTGCTTGATGAATTTCCTTTGGTTTTTATGATTGTTTCAGGCAGGAGGGTCAATCTGATCTGTTACTCCACCTTGATCAGAAGCAGAAGTTGCAAATGAACCTGTTTTTATTCCCTTCTAACAAACGTGTGCATGTGGCTGTGATTTTATATCGCACACCTTCAATAGATATTTTCTGTAAGTACAATTGGAATTCATTTTGTACTGGAAATGAACAGATAAATAACTCATGGATTTTGTTTGCTAGGTAAGTCGTACCTGCCAGGGACCGAACAAGTTAGAGAATTCCTGGCTTCACTTATCTGCCCGTCACTGAAGTGCCTTCAGGGACCTCTGGTCGTATCAATGGAATAATATCTTCTTCTCAGTGAAGTTCCTCTTTGCTCCCATCAAGTATTCACTTGAAATTTGGTTAGGTTTACTCCTTCTAATTCCAAGTTTTGCTCCCCTGAGAATTTAGAACTGACTTCTCCTAAAGGCACCGTATCATATTTCCAGTTTTAAAAATCGAAGCCTAAAGTAATACACTTCTAAAAGTACACTCACCCTGATGAAGTCCTTAGGTATGGAAACAATGAGATATTTTATAGAGATATTCAGTAAGTAAACGGTGGAATTTCCACTGTCTCTGGTGCATGGGCACAGGGGCCGTGAAAGCAAGAAGAGGATCAGGACAGCCCACATCGGCACAGAAATAGCCCATTCTCTGCTGGAACAGAGAGCAAGGCGAGCCCAGTGCATTTTAGGAAGCTGGAAATTCGTGCCAACAATTTTTTCCCAGCTTATTTTTGGCCTTTGTATTTAAGGAGTTTTAACATACAAAGGTGTTCAAAATTTAAATAGATAGTGTTCTTTTATTTCTTCCACTGTTTCTGTGCCATGACACTGGCCTTACTGAGAGGACATAAAGTTTTAACATATATTAGTATTTTTATGGAGTTATTTTCTCTATATTATTATTTAATTCAAATGAAATTTATTAGGGATGTGAGATGAAAAACGAATGCTACTTTTCACAAAATGTCAAGAAAATTTCCCAGCACCATTACTTTAAAAAATACCCATCTCCATTGATTTGTGATGTCACTTTTATAAAATATATACTTTTTATATATACAAAGATCTGTTTATGGTTCTCAGCTCTGTTCTGTTTATCTTCCTGTCTTATACGTCTATAATGCTACTGTGAATATAGACAAAGTTTTCCGTAGACCTTACCATTCCTATTGTGGGGACCTGGAATTGGCCACCCCAAGATAGGTCTCTTTGGCATCAGGATTATTTGAGGCTGATTGCTTTTGATAAACTGGGACAGGGAAGGAGGCTCTGAGGAATGGAACTTGCCCTTTGTTAGGACACATTTACATTTGTAAGGTAAATCTCTATCTGTAAAAGGTGCCTCCCTCTCTGTACCAGGAATAAGAAAGGAGATGCCCTTTTCTCTAGAAACTCTTAATCAATACCAAAGGCAAATACTTAAATCTGCATTTTATTGTGCTTGTCTGGTAACCTCCTGTAACTGACTTCCCTCCCCCTCCCAATGTTGGCATTTCTTTAAGGATTGAGCATCTTTCCTTAGGCTAGGAACTGATTGCTGTGCTCACCTGTGACCACCCAGATCAAGACAATCGACTTGCCTCCTGCTACGCCCACCAAGATAGCAAACCCACTACCTGCTGTGTCCATCAAGCACTGTGCTGACAGGGCAATCTTGTGACTATTGTGGGAGGGACACTTCAATCACATGTGAAACACCCTGTTTGGGGGTATGTACCCACTCTGTGCACCCCACTTCTTCGGTGCCCTTTCTTCCTTCGGGAAGAAAGGCCCCGGGCCATGGTTCCTCATAAAGCTTTGTTTAATTTTCTCTTGCTATTCTGTCTCATGTGAATTTAATTCGTTCTCCGGCCAGACGAACCCCCATTTGGGAAGAGGAAATGTCTTCCTCCCCTACACTATTCACTGGCTATTCTTACTATTCAACTATCTTCCAGATAAACTTTATGTTAACTCTCTCAAGTTAAAAAAATTTTTTTTATTTTCTTTGTGATTAAATAGAACATCTCAATTCTTTGGGGGGAGAACTGCCATTTTTACAATACTTCAACCTTCCCTATCTCCCCATCCCGCAATATTTTCTATCTCAATTTATGTCACTCAGTTATGTATAATTCCTATATGTATCTATGTATAATTCCTGCGCATTTTATATAAGATTTCCCCCAAGTTTACTTGTTTTTGTTGTTATTGATAGCAAGCCTGGGAACTTTTGGGCTTTATAACTTATTTTTCCTTGTTTGTAGGAAAGATATTGATGTCTGTACATTTCCCATCAGACTACTTTAATAGTTTCCTGTAATTTTCAGTTGGTTTTGTATGGTGTTTTCCTTAATCAAAAAGTCACTTGAAACTCGTAACATTCTCTTGATTATGGTTCTGTTTAATGAATGTCAGGAAGTTCCATGAAATGCAGAGTTGGAGAGGGGAGAACATAAACCCCAAACTTCTAAAATATCCTCCCTAGGTGATGTATTTTGTTATAAAGTCCTAGAATTCCTTAGTATGAGTAGAACTTCAGGTGTAACAAAATTGTCTTTCTTTCTCAGAAAATGAAACAAAGTCTCTAAGATATAGCTGTTATAATGTTAGATATTGGGGGTAGAAAGAAACATTAGTGACCACATTATAAGGAGCAGTCATCAAAATTCTAATATATTCTAGTAATGTTACACTTTTGTTACCTGTAATTTTCCCCATGAGTGATCTAAGCATAGCCCCCTTTTCTCTCAAAATGATGCCCTTTATTGCAGAACAGGGGCAGAAAGCTATTGTTCTAAGCTGTTTTCTGAGCACGCAGCATGCAGCGGGACATGCTGTTGCACTGGCCATCTCTCAGGGGGCGTCTGTAACGGTCAGTACACATTATGACCCTCCAAATGAAGCTCATTGCTCTAGAGACACGTTCGCCTGGGGGTTTGTGGCACAGGGGGTGGCTGGATCTCAGAGCAGCTCCACAGGAATAGACGCTGGTGGAAACTTCTAACCCTAAAACCATCAACAACTCTTTAAAGAGCTCTGCAAGCACAAACTGTTTATTTGCTCTGGAAGATGGGCCATTATCCAAATCCCCTGGAGGGAGCCGGCTTTGCAAAGCAGCTGATGTGAGCCCAGAGATCAGAGACAGATAACATAGACCTTTCTCACCATTCCCCAACAGCCTGGAATCATCCTGCCTCTCCTCACCCTTGTTTTGCTCTTATGGTGGCTGGAAAGCCCCTTGAGTGTAATTTCCTGGGGAGGGAGAAGTGAGCTTCACCCCCAGAGGCAGATGCAGCCAAGTGCCCCAGATGGCTGAGGACAACTCATTTTAGCAGCATAACCTCCAAAGTTCACATAAAAGAGGATAGGGACTGAATCTCTAGCTTCACAGAAAACATTCATTAACTTATTCAGCAAATGCAGCACGAGCTTGTTATGTGCTCAAAACTTTGAGTCAAAGAGGACAGAGGAGACCTGGTTGCAGTCAACAGGGGAATCATTATCTAAGTGTGGGCAGGAAGTAGGGGGAGATGTCCACTTCTAGAATCTTTATTATTTGTGCCTGTAAGTGTCAAGCACCAATCTAGATATGAAACACGTCGAATCGTTTGAAGAGCCTGCATTATAATGAGTACAGTGGCCCTTGTATGTATCATGTGTGGACATTATAAAGGGGTGAAAAATAATGGGATATATCAGAACACCAGGGCTGGAAAGCTGTTCTTATCACCTACATGATCTCGAACAGTGTGAATGTCTTTCTTGTCATCTGTAAAACAGAAATAGCTGTATCTATGTTACAATGCTATCGAGACATTTATTGATAAAAAGTATGAGTAATATTTTTGTAAACAGAAAGTCCTCTGCAAACATGGGTTTGAGTGGCAGGTTCTGGTGGAAATAGTTTAGTTCAAATTCACCAACATTTGCCATCACAGTGGTAATATCTCAGTGAAGATCACGGAAATGCATAACGAGCATTTAGCATTCTAAGTATTTGTGATGATTTACTTTTCTAACCAAAGAGTAAGATTTTGATTAAATATATGTTTATCTTCCTAGTCTACAGATCACGTATTTGTAACCTCTATTCTGCCAGGCCAAATAAAAATTCCCCAAAGAGAGCACAGATTAGTAGATAAACCAGTGGTTTGAGGGTTTCAGGGGAAAACAGTGATTATTTTGATGGTTGGTGGAACTCTGTAATGGAATATACAAACCATATGCCTGTGTGCTAAGAAGCTCCAAGGTGGGTTGTCAGGCAGGATGACTCGGGAAGTCTTCCTGGGCGAGGTGGCTTCTGGCATAGCTGAAAGGGGACAGAGCCAGGAGGAGCCCTATGACACAGACTCACCAGGAGCCTTTCTCCTTTCCTTTTTGGGTTGTGGAGCAAGCCCTTGGCATTCCAAGTGGTGTCAGTGTCCTGGTGATGGATTGATTCCATAGGCAGTAGCCACCCAGGGTTCCCTCAGAGGGATGTACGCTGGTACACAGCAATCTGTGCCGTCACTGGCTTCAACTACTGAGCAGGAAAAAAAATATATTTCCTAATGAAAACAAAGACCCCAAAATGTGATTTTCAGTCACGACCAGTATTCAGCCCTTCCTACTTACAAACTTTAAAACTTTAGTAACTTGTTTCGTGGATTATAAGAGACCCGGCCTCAAGGGATCAAGGACAAGGATTGGTTCCTCACGTGGGTCCCTTAGACTGGGTTATTCTCTAGCCACAGTCTCTAAATGGTTTTGATGAATAAGTCAATATTCCACATTAGCAGAGAGGGGCATCTAACATGTGGGCAATGATCTCATATTTGTGCACTAATCAAGTATTTATTGAACGCCCACGCCTTCCATATGCTCATCTCTCATGACACCAGGGACTCTCCAAGAGCAAGGATGATGTCATTCATCTGTGTATGCTCAGGCCCTGCATGCTGCAGAATAGGGTAGGTTTCCATAACGATATGAATGAACAACTGAGTGAATGAACCCCTAGCCTGAGAAGAATACTGAAGAAATACACGCACATTCTCTGTCCATTGTGAGCTGGTAGAGACAGCACATTGCTTGTTATGACACTTTGCAAACTTGGGCCGACGGGCAAGCAGGACACAGCTCCCCGCCACCTCACTTTCTGGAGTGTGCTGGAGTGAGAAAAATCACACTTGGCAGGGAGATTGCCCTCTGGTCGGAGCAGGACTCCGAAGCCAACCTCTCCCTGAGGGAGACTGAGTCGTTGACTCCACCTTGTGGTGTGTGCTGAGGCCTCGTGAACCTGACAGGAGCAGGATGAGGACAGCTGTCCAGCCAGCAGCACAGCATGAGACCCCTCCGGTGTGTATGTACGTCGTGAAGAGGAAGACCTCCCCAAGGAGAGGCTGGGGGCTGAGGAAGACCTGAGCAGGGTTTGTGATTTTTAAAAGCTGGGATTCAAACCTCCCAGGTGCTGTGGGCTCTGATCTCTTGACCCCCTCACCCTCACCTTCCTACTCCATACAGCAGCATCCTTAGAGAGACAGCCTTTCCACTTTCTGAAACAGGATGATAGAGCATCCTGGGAAAATGCTGTCTGAATGTCCCCCGGATAGTCCAGCTGTGGAATGGGCAGCTGTGAGGTTGGCTCGCCTATCCTTGTTTTCCCAGTGAGTGACCCGAGGTTCAGAGGAAAGGACCGAGGGAGATCCCTACCCCAGATTTCCTGCCTCCCAGCCAGCCCTCTCATCTCTACTACCTCAACGCCTCCTCTTACCTTCCATTTACACGGGGCTCTGCCATTTAGTGGATGTGTTCATGTGTGATCTAGAACCTGGCTGGCCGTCCAGTGAAGACATAAGCAGGAGTGCCCTTTTCCATGACACAGGTGAGAAGACGGGACAGGTGAGATCACCCAGGGAGTAAACGGCGGAGTGAGACTAGCTCAAGGCCAGCGCTCTTTGCTCTCCACCAAAGAGGCTAAACTTTCAGAATCCCTCAGTTCTTTCTCTGCTATGTCCTTGCAAAATGTGTGCACTCACGATTCCAGCATTTGGTTTGAGGAATGCTACAACACATAACTGGTACAACTTGGTCTGTTTAGGAGCCGTGCATGGCACCTTATTTCTGTCTCCTTCATGGTTTGCACATCCCGGCTACAGGGATTGGAAAAAAGAAAAAGGAGACATCTGCAGTTTTATCCGAGGCATTTCTAGAGGAGGAAAAACACTTCCCCCATCTCTGTGGGCATGACAAGACGCGGAATTGAGACGCCACAACACCATATCTGAAATGGGTGTCCCAAAGAAAACACGGATTGTTCTTTTTATAAGCCAGACTCTGGAGATGGTGTGTATTTTCTTTCTTTAGGCTGTGTTGGACTGTTCATTCAGTATGGGTATGTGGGACTTCGTTAAGGGAGAAGTCAGTTCCAAATGCGTGGAACTGAATTAGCTGAAACCAAATGGTGCAGGGAAAAGAAAAATAAGTGGGGGTCGGGGGAGACAAAATTGTATTGAAGAGGTCCCAGAGAGATGTATAAGACAAAGAAATGATGAGGACAAAGGCATAACTTTCATGAGAAGTGGAACTGTCATCTAGCAGTAGAGTGTGGTCTCTGACCATCTGACCCCAAAGGGAAGAGGACTCCGTGTGTCATTTCATAAACATCCTGTGATCAGAGAGGGCTGCCCAAACCTGCGTCATTTACCAAGACTGGATTAACCTAAACTGAAGCAACTGAATCACTCTTGCTTTTGGCTGGAATTGAGAAAACTCAGGAAGCACACAACCCTATAAAAATTTATTTTTTTAACGAGCAAAAGTCACCAAATCTCCTTCAACAAGGAGTCCAGAACAAATCAGAATGGATGTTTACTAGAACTGGGAACACACAGGATGATCAGTCAAGGCTTTCATATACACACACACAAACATAGATCCACACATATACATATACATACATCTGTACACATGTGTACACACACACATGTATCCACACTGATACGGCCTGGATCCTGTCCCTCCCAAATTTATATGTTGATGTCCTAACCCTTGGTACTCAGAATGTCTGCATTTGGAGACAGGGCCTTTAAAGAGGTGATAAAGTTCAAATGAGGCTGTTAGAATGGGTCCCAATCCATTATGACTAGTGTCCTTATAAGAAGAGGATATCTGGACACATAGACACCAGGGATGCCCGCATGCGCAGAGGCAAGACCATGTGGGGACACGGCGAGAAGTTGGCCATCTGCAAGTCCAGGATGAAACCAACCCTGCCCACACCTTGATCTTGGACTTCTGACCTCCAGAACTCTGAGGAGATAAGTCTCTCATTTAAGCCTCCCAGTCTGTGATATTCTATTATGGCGGCCCTAGCAGAGAAATACATACACAGTGCCTTATATTAAGTGCACGATAACGTTTACATACATTGCCCATGTTTATTTTCACTGTAATCTTTTTCTTGTTCTCCTGATGCTTGCCTCCTCCTTCTCTCTTTTGCTCCTGCCTCCCGCTGAGGTCACTTCTGTACAACTTACCACGTAGGAGTCCATATTTCTCTGTAGTGGTGTAGTGGTTGAGTTCGCGCTTTACCAGTTGGGATCCTGGGCGCAGACCTGCACACCGCTCATCAAGCCATGCGGTGGTGGCATCCCACATGAAAAATAGAGGAAGATTTTGTTTTTCCTCAGTTAGCTCAGTGACAGTCTTCCTCAATCAAGAAAATGAAAAAGAGGAAGATTGGCAACAGATGTTAGCTCAGGGCCAATCTTCCTCAACAACAAAAATGTAACAAATAAATAAATATATAAAAGCCAAGATCTGAGTACTAGACACTCTCACTGCTGTTGGGGAGTGGCTGCTCCCTGTCAACAGAGTTAGAGATTACATATACATACACACGCATATGTATGCATGTATAGCCATACACCACAAGGGCACACGCGTGCATATTTATGCACACACATACACTTGTATATATATTCACACACATGCAGATACACGTATGTTTGCATCTATACATACACACGTTTGAATCTATACTTATTATGTATATTGACCACCATGAATTCACACTGATACCTTCACTTCCAATTTAACACTGCAGGGTTTATTCCAGTTTTCGAGTTGTCCTTCTCTGTACCTCCCCTCTCTGAGAGTGGAGAACCTGCCTCCATCATCTTTAATATATCTACTTCCATGCATGTAAAAAATCCCCCATCGTGCCTCTATCCCCTCTCCTACAGCCTCACTCTACATTACACTCCCTTTTCCCCTCCTTTTGTGCTCCGTCCCCACCCCTACTGTGGCTCCAGCACCCATGCTGCGCTGTCCCACAGGCAGAGTTCCTCCCAGCCTTCCTGGGCTTCTCATCCCAGCCTGGGATGCCCCCATGTGAGCCCCTCCTCACCCGGCTGGGGCTCTGAGACCCCAGGTCAGGCTCGCCCCAGCCCCTGAAGGATGCCTTCTCTTTGCTGGGCTTCCTTTCCACACCAGGCAGCCCCTCCAAACAGACACCCTCCTCACCCTCTCAGACCTGACACTCTCATTGGGCCGCCCCTTACATTTTCACCCTCCTCACTCTGCTCAGGGTCCTGTGATGAGAAAATTGCTGTTCTGAGGCACTGCCTGGGCATTTCACAGTATGACAAGCCTGCCCCCACCCAGAGTCTGGACATTTAATAAGGACCTTCACTTAGGATCCCCACCATAAGTTCCCACTTCCCTTTTCCTGGGGCACCTTTTAAAATAACCACTTACGAGGTAAGCTCATGAAAAGTTAGTGACCTCCGTCCCATCTACCTCATAAGTAATAGGTGCTTGCCACCTTGCCCTCTGTTTTCTGCTTGCTCATGACCTGGGACCAGGACTGCCCTTCCTCCAGCTCATTGCCGGTGGGGGCATGGGTGGCCTCCCACCCTGTTTCTGGGATGTGTAAGTAACAAATCTCATGACTTTACTTCCTTTGTGTGAGTATATTGAAACTGCACTGTCACTCAAAACAACCCGGGGGTTTCCACTTCCCCAGAGTGGGAGCTGGGATGCTGAGGGAGCTGCCTGCCCACCCCATGGAGGGTGTGGGGGCTTGTGCCTCCTCATTCTGCAGGTCAGAATCTGCATATTCTTAACTTAATACACCAGTTACGGATCCCCCAACACAGATCCCTGGTACGTGGACTCCTTCCACGCTCTGTTCAGAATCTGACTTGTCCCACAAGGATGCTCTCCTCACTCTGAGCAAACCTCAACACCAATGGCTGCCTCCCGGCTCAGCCCCACAAGTGGCTTTAGGGTGAGTTGTTCCAGAAAGGAAGAGAAAGGCAAGTGAAGGAGAGTCACATCTTACCACTCTCACTCTGCAAGACCTCAGGAAATCATTCCAAGTCACTTCGTTGACGTGGGCATCCCCCTTCCCAATGGCACGTGCATTCCACGGTGTGGATATGTCATAACAGTTATCCGTGTGCTCCTTGATGGCATTCCCTGTGTTTCTGGTGTTTTGCCACCACAAAGATGCAATCAACATCCTCATATGTGCCTTATGTTCTGGAATATACTGTTATTCCTGTGGAACAGATTCCCAGGGGCGGGATTGCTGGGTCAAAGGTAAAGATTTCAATAACATCTGACAATTCTGTGCCAATATCTGAGAAACTGAGTGTTTCTTCAATGGTGAAACTGAGGCATTGAGAGGTATCTGATTTCCTTGGTGGCCATTGAGCCTTGATGGATTTGTCAGGGCTCAGGGAATGCAGATGCCTAAGCCTAGAGATGATGGAGTCTTCTCCAGCGCCGCGCCAGTGAGGGACACTCCCCGCTAATCCCTGTTGTTCCCCATCGGGGAGCAGAGTGCATCCCCGCCCCCTGCAACTTTCAGAGTTCCCCAGCTCCTCCCTCTGCACCCAGGTCCAAGTTCTGCAGACTGTGATTTGAATGCTGACTATATGCCGGGCACAGAGCCAGGCACCGGGGTACAGCCTGACGGCGGTCACCACCTACATGGGAACTCGACCAGCAACCCAATCCTTATCACCGTGTGTACCAAGGGCCATGGGGACACAGGACAGGGGCAGCTCAGACACAGAGGGGGGCAGGGAGGACAGCAAGGGCTTCCCAGAAGAGTGACATATGCCCCTGGTCTTGAAGGTCAAGTAGGCACCAGCTGGACAAAGGAGAGAGGCAGGCGTGCCTCTCAGAGGAAAGAGGTAAGGGGCAGGGTAGCCCATGCAGAAGACTCAGCGTGCACACCCTCCACTGGGCTTCCAGGGCCTCCGCCTCCTTCCCCGTCTCACTCCACCTCAGTGACCCCCAAATGCATCCGGCTTCATCCAGCCTCCTGTGTTTACTCCTGCACTGCCCCCTTCTTTCTCCCAACGAAAAGCCACTTTCCAAAGACTCGGCTCCCACCTCGTGTGTGAAGCCTTCCCCGGCTGCTGTAGGTCACACTTATCGCCCGCCCGGAGCACAGAAAGCCCAGAGCCTGGCACTCTGTGTTTATCAAATCTCTGTAGCGCTTATCGTCAGAAATGCTCCTCTGGGCATCGGATCCCATGCCGGGAAGGCGGTTTTAGATTTCTGCTCCCCTACTAGACTGCAGGTCATCGGAGAGGCCAGCCTTGCTGCGCACAGATGGGGCTTGGCTGGGTGGGTGCTGAGAGAGGAGCAGCCTTGTGTAGCTGTCTTTAGCTGTTATAGAGACCTCATTGCCTGAAAATGCTTCACAGTATTCTAAGGCTTTGTTGAGAATGTGGATGCACAAGCGAAATCCTCCTTTTGCTTTTGTTATGTGCAAGGCAAGCTGATGTCTGGCTTTCCTATCCAAAAGTTGGGGGGGTGGTGAGCAATATTACACCCGTGGAAAGAGAAGAGGAGATTTTCTTCACGTTTTCTTTTCCCACCACGGCACAAAGTGACTAAGCATGGGTGAGCTGAGTCCCCCCTAACTCTTGAGAGCTCGTGAAGATTTACTGTAAGTTTTTGGCTCGGGGAGCGTTCAGGTGGGTCTGGAGAATGTTACAAACAGGCCCTGTCAAATCAGCACAGCTCGGAAGTAGTCAATGGAGGAGGAAGGGGTCTTGAGTAACCTCCTTGCTGAGCACCCCCAGGTTCCAGAACCTTCTGTGTGGCGTGGGCAGCAGCTGAGCTTCCAGCACCTCACAGTTGTCTGACCCACCACCGACCACCACCCTGCCAGTGACAGACGAGGACAGCTGAAACCCACTCATGCTGCTGAGACAGCATCCCTCCAGCATTTTTGAGGTCTTTCCTCTGAAAGAGTTACTAAATTTGTCTTTAAAGATAACTTCTAATGGCCATTTTCTTCGGTCAGTATTTTACAATCAAGATAAAAGTTGCACTTGTCTCAAATGGAAATAACTAAAATAAAAGCCATGTTTGGTGGTGGAAGTCATAGGACGTAAAGGAATACGATGTTTACGTTAAGACGTATGTGCGCCTGGGCCATTGTGGTGTGAAATCCATGTGCAGCTCTGCTCGAAAGGATAGAGGAGCTTCCTGAAATGATTAGACATCAAAGTTCTGTCCTTTGCAGAGGGCAGACCATTGGCAGCTGCAGAATGTGTGGGGTGACTTCAAGCCCCCAGCCAAGGACCTGCCTTAGAAATGGCTAGCTGAGGGTTTTGATCAATTCAGGGCACAGGCGATTTCTGGGAAACTGCTATAGCTGGTCATCAATCTCTAAGAGCACTCTTTATCTGAGAGGTAAGTCCCACCGGGCTAAGTTCTGAAAGCACCCAGTAGGGGTTAAGTTGGTGCATTAAAATGGGCAGAGGGGCCAGCCCAGCAGTTAAGTTCTCACGTTCCGCTTCAGTGGCACAGGGTTTGCCGGTTCAGATCCCAGGTGCGGACATGGCACCACTTATCAAGCTGTACTGTGGCAGGTGTCCCACATATAAAGTAGAGGAAGATGGGCACAGATGTTAGCTCAGGGTTACTCTTCATCAAGAAAAAAAAAAGTGGGCAGAGTTTCTCCCAGGATTTGTGAAGGGAGGGCAGTATGGCCAATGTCACCAACTCTGGCAGGAAGAGAAAACAAAGGTGGCTGGATCTGGTCCCTTCTCTTCCCCAAACCAGCTTTGTGACCTTGGGCAAGTCACTCAGCCTCCGAGAATTCTTCCAGTTCTAAATGTTCTGACTTATTAACTTTTTGGAAGTGGTTACAGAATATTAAGTAGAGAAAGGCATTGCTGTGAGACAAAGAGAAACACATATTCCAGACAGCCTATGCTCTCTGACAGGAGTTGGTCTCACTTCTCGGCATTCATGACATCAGGCTGTAATCACTTAGATTACAGTGGCTGGAACGGGGTGGAGCAGTTCAGGAAAGCTTTGTGAAACAGGCAAGTCTTTGCTTGAGTTTAGAGGGAAGGGAGGAGCCTGGCCCGGAAGGGGAGGGATGTTCCAGGTGGAGATTAAGCTTATCTGGAGGAGCAGCGGCTGGAATGAAGAGTGGGTGCTAGGGTTTGGGTGACAAGAGAAAGACTGAGAGAGCGTCATGTTAAAAATGCTCTCATTCATTTGCTAAAATAGATAACACACAGACTTGTTAGAAACAAGAGCTGTGGTCCATCAGTTCCAGTTGGTTGTACTTCACGGACCAGGAAAATAAATTTTAAAACTACAATGACCAACGTGGGGTTGCCAGCAAGATACTCAAAAGCAAAAAACAAACCACAGCAACAGCAATAAGAAAATCATCTTCTATTACCCTGACTTTAAAAAAGGGATATGTGTTTACCAGAAATTGAAGGAATCATCACAGAATTTAGAAACAGAATAAATGTAACTTTATAAAAATTGAATGACATTGTTCTCACATCCTTTGCCCATTTTGAAACAAGTCAGCAAAAGCTGTCACTGACCAGCACTATGATCTAACTAACCCATTTTACAGACAGAGAAACTGAGCCCCAGGAGATAGAATCATGATGCACCCTAACTTTCATGGGTTCTTCAATTTGCAAAGCACTTTAGCAAGACGTCTGACAACAAAAGGATGTGTCTTGCTTTTATTTGCTGGGGATCTTTGTAGAGGGATGTGGTAACAAGAAGTCTTCGTTTTATACTTTCTTCTCAAGCTTTAGAGTTGGAATTGTAGAATTATGGGAATATGAAGGCTAAACGGATCTTGTCTATGTCCCCATTGAACAGATGAGCCAATGGAAGCCATGGACGTTCACTCCTGATTGATTCTGCTTGTGCCTGGAGCTGGACACATAAGCCTGTAATAAAATTCTGAACCATGTTCTGACCCCCAGATTCTAAAGGAAACTCCCCCAAACATCAATGTGCTATGCTCTCTTTCTCACGGGGTTGGCTGAGGATTAAGGTGAGCAGCGTGAGGGAGCCCGGACTCCCTCCTGCTCGCCTGCTCTGTGCTCTGGGGACAGGAGGGAGGCACAGGACAGAGAGGGCAGGCAGGGTGGACCTGTGCCAGCTTATGGGCTGGCCAGACAACACAGTGGGTCTGTTCAGCTTTCACTAGAATTGAACGCAGAAGGATCATTCTAGAGCTCCCCTGAAGCCAGGCCATTGTTACTCGTACCTCGTCATGCTAAATCAAGCCCTGCCTTTCAAATAGGAACGCTTTAAAAATAGCAGTCACGTCTTGTGCCTGGAAAGGCCCTTCTGCTCTGCCGAACGCCATCACGTTCGCTTCTTATTTGACCCCCACAGGAACCAGGGAAGTTGATGGAGCACAGAAGCTATCCAGGAGAGACCAACTTGCTTCTGGCAGGAGTTCAGCGAATGTTTGAATGCTCGAATGGAGGAAGAAAGGATGGGAGGGAGGGAGGGACGAGGCAAGGGTGTGAGTGGTGTTTAGATTTTAGAAGAGGACACAGGCTCAGGGAGAAAGTGATTTACTCAACATGACACAACTTATTGGGGTGTTGAGGGGGGACTGTGGACTCCCAGTCCAGTGCTCTTCCTCCTCAAGACCCCTCCAGTGCCTCTCAGCTCTTTGCTGACAGGTGCACTTGCATTGCTCTTGTAAAAATGAATTAGCCCACGGGGCTCCAGCTCTTGAATGGTGACTATAAAGGGTGTAATATTAGCCTCTGTAAGGGGCACAGAGGGCCAGTAACCTCCAGGAAATGTCTGTTAGAGGGCAGCAGGGCAGCTGTGTGACGTGATCAAAGGATTTCTGGGTTGTGTCCACTCTGTAATAGGTTTATGGTGTGTCTTGCCAATCGCTGGTCCTCTCAGGGCCACGGTTTTCTCAGGGCTATCACCAGGATCTTGGTGACCACCATATTCTCTCCTGTCTCAACCCTCTGCCTCTAAAGCCTGTCTTGGGTGCCTTCCAGAGGTTTTCCATCTTGCTGATGCCTAGGACTCCCTCACTCTGCCCAGCATCAGCCACAGGAGGATCTTGGGGGTTGGGGGGGAGAGGGGAGGAGAAGGCTGCAGGAGCCCTGGGTACATATTACTGTTCTGCACTTCTGTTCCCTGGTGGCCTTGTCGGCACAGAAGAAGAGATTCTGCAGCCCACAATCAGTGTTGGTGGTCCCAGCAGTGAGTGTTCAATCAGTGTTTTGACCTGTTGGGTTTTTTCTTTTTTGAGGTATGCTTTTCTGATGAGGAAGATTGGCCCTGAGCTAACATCTGTTGCCAATCTTCCTCTTTTGTTTCTTTCTCCCCAAAGCCCCAGTGCATAGTTGTATATGCTAGTTGTAGGTCATTCTAGTTCATGGGAGGCCACTACAGCGTGGCTGTGGGTGTGGAGGTCCATGCCCAGGATCCAAACCCGGGAACCCTGGGTCACCAAAGTGGAGCATGCAAACTTAACCACTTTGGGTCTCTGGGGGGGGAAAAAAAAGGAAGATGGGCAACAGATGTTAGCTCAGGACAATATTCCTCATCAAAAAAAAAAAAGAGTCATAAATATATTCAAGGAATTCAAGGCAAAAATTCTTTTTTTTTAATTTTTTTTAAAAAGATTTTATTTTTCCTTTTTCTCCCAAAACCCCCTGGTACATAGTTGTGTATTTTTAGTTGTGGGTGCCTCTAGTTGTGGCATGTGGGATGCCACCTCAGCATGGCCCAATGAGCAGTGCCATGTCTGCGCCCAGGATCCGAACCGGTGAAACCCTGGGCCGCCGAAGCAGAGGGCGAGAACTTAACCACTTGGCCACGGGGCTGGCCGCCAAGGCAAAAATTTTTATAATAAAAGGACAGCTAGAGTATTTCAGTAGAGCAACAGAAACCATAAAAAACAACCAAAGGGCAATTTTGGAATTAAAAAGTGAAATACCCAAAATGAAAAATTGGATAGGTTTAATAGCAGATTACATACGACAAAATAAATGATCAGTGAACTTGCAGATTGATTAATGAAAATGATCAATTCTGAAAAACAGAAACCGATTGAAAAGATATTGACTCGTGAGACGAGAACAAGTAATTTAAAAATGTGTAACTGGAGTCCCAGAAGGAGGAAAAAGAGAAAAAAGAGAAAAAGGGGCAAAAAATATTATTTGAAAGAATAATAATTTAAATTTCCCCAAATTTGATGAAAAACCATAACCTTCTCAATCCAGATAGTTCAATAAACCTAAGCAGGATGCATACAAAGAAACCCACATGTTGGCATGTCATGGTCAAACTGCTGAAAATCAAAGACAAAGAGAAAATCTTGGAAACAGCAAAACAAAAAGAAAAAAAAGCATGATAATGTAGGGATGGAGTAATATGAATAATGGTTAACTTCACAACAGAAAAAATGGAGATGAGAATACAATGGAACAACATCTCTAAAATACAGAAAGGAAATATCTGCCAATCCGGAATTCTTATTTACTTACTTAAGATTTTTAAATTGAGGTGACTCAGAATTCTATACTCAGCAAACAAACCCTTCAAATACAAAGGTGAAGACCTCTTCAGATATCTGAAAACTGAATCTGTTACCAACAGATCCACATTATTAGAAATAAAAGAAGTTCTTGAGGCTGAAGAGAATTGACTCCAAAAGAAAATTTAGATAAGAAAGAAAGAAAGAGAGAAGAGGGAGGGAGGGAGGGAGGAAGGAAGGAAGGAAAGAAAGAAAGAAAGAAAGAAAAAGAAAGGGAACGAAAGAGAGAGAGAAAGAGCAAGAAAGAAAGGAAGAGAAAGAAAGAGAGAAAGAGACAGAGAAAGAAAGAGAGAGAGAGAGAAGGAAAGAAAGAAAGAAAAAAAAAAGAGTGAGCACCAGGAATAGTAAATATGTAGGCAAATACAAAAGATTACATAGTTTTTTTATTCTCTTAATTTCTTTAAAAGACATAACACTTTAACTCTGTATTGGGGGTTTATAAAGTAAGTCAAGTAATATACATGACAACAATAGAACTAAGGATGGTGATAAATGGAAATATATTGTTACAAGGTTATTGTATTTTCTGAGAAGTGATATAATGTTAACTCTGAGTAGACTGTGATAAACTAAGGATTCATATTTAATCCCTATGGGAAGACCTAGAAGAATAATGAAAATAGATTAGCTGAAGAGCCAGTGAAGGAAGTGATGAACACTGAGTTGTTGCTCCTAGATGCCTTCAAGGCAAGACTCATTACCCCAGCTGCTGGGAATGCTGCTGGCAGACAGCCTTCCACCGTCAGACCCTTCCGGGGTCATGTTAGCTGCAGAGAGCTGTCTTGCTCATCCCTTCCTTGAGCAGTGCACGTGAAATGACTGATCGATTGAGAAGTATAAAGGTCTGGCCATTTTGGCCCAACTCAGGACCACACTAAGGATCAGTGTAGTTCCAGGGGTCTCAGTGGGGTCTTCCGGGGCTCTTGTTGGACCTAAAGCGCAGCTCAGTTTCTCTCTCTGTCCCATTCTGCTGCTTTCTCTCCCTTCCTCAGGCATGGCTCTCCAGGGCACTCCCGAACAAACACTGTACTTGCTGAATCCCCATCTCAGAGACTTTTCCAAGGCACCCAGTCTGCAAGAGTTAGGAGCAGGAATGTGCTGAGACAGCAGGTGAAACAATGGAGTTTGGGGGCTGGCACACCCACTTGTCCCGCTGGTGATGAGGACCCCATCATCAGTAGTAGGTGGAGACAGCTCCCGGTGCAAGACAGTAGTCTAACGGGTTAAATTTTCTGCAGTGGTGCACTGGGATGTTTAACAGGGGAAGAGACGTGATGCAACATAGCTGTGTGATAGATGAGCTGTTTAAGAGAGAAATACAGCCTAAGAACGATTAACAAGCAGGTGAAGGCCCCCTTGGTAGCACACAAAGATGCTCTCATTTCCTGCAGCAGGAAGGAAGACGAAGCTGAGGATGGGGCCCAGACTTAATTGTCAGAGGAGCCGAGCCCCAAAGAGGGTCAGATGCCAACCAAGGCAGGTCTGTAATGCCCGAGTCAGGGCCCTTATAGGAAAGAATATGACCAGGACTCACAGAATGAGGACAACAGGGTCATTGTTCCTCCAAATATGTTTTTCTAATTTGTTTGAGATAAAATTCACCATCGTAATGACTTTAAAGTCTGCAGCTCAGTTGTTTTTAGTATATTCCAAATGTTGTGCAACCATCACCACTGCCTAATTCCGGAACATTGCCAACATCCTCAAAAGAAACCACATACCTCCCAGTTCCCTCTTCTTCTCATGCCCTGGAAACCACCGACTCTACTTTCCATCTCTATAAATCTGCCTATTCCGGATATTGCATGTGAATGGAATCTTACAAAATGTAGTGTTTTGTGCTTGGCTTCTGACACGTAGCATAATGTTTTATAGGTCTATGCATGTTGTAGCACGTGTCAGTCACTAAGATTTACACCTATGGTTCCTTCTAACAATTTTACAGTTTTAGCTCTAATATTTAGGTGTCTGATTCATTTTAGGTTAATTTTTTTGTATATGGTATGAAGTAAAAATCCAAATTTATTCTTTTGCATGTGGATATTCAGTTGTTCCAGAACCATTTGGTGAAAGACTGTTCCTTTCTCCATTGAATGGTCTTGGCACCTTGAGAAAATTCAATTGACCATAGATGTATGGGCTAACTTCTGGACTTTCGATTCTATTCCACTGGTTTATACATTTATTTCTACGCCAGTACCATGCTGCTTTGAAAACTGTAACTTTGTAGTATGTTTTGAAACTAGGAAGTTTGAGTCCTCCTACATTGTTTGTTTTTTTCCAGATCCTTTTGGCTATCTGGGGTCTCTTGCATTTCCATATGAATTTCATGATCATCTTGTCCATTTCTGCAAAGACAACATTGGAATTTTGAAAAGGATTGAATGGAATCTGTGGATCAATTTGGGGAATATTGCCATCTTAACAATATCCAGTCTTCGAATCCGTGAAAAGAGAAGACTTTCCACTTATTTAGGTCTCCTTTAATATCTTTCCATAATATTTTGCAGTCTTGAATGCACAAGTCTTGCCCTTCCTTGATTAAATTTCTTCCTAAGTATTTCATTTGTTTTGCTGCTGATGTAAATGGAATTGTTTTTCTAACTTCATTTTTGGATTGTTCATTGTTAGTGTACAGAAATACCATTGACAATTGCATATTGATCTTGTAGCCTACAACTTTTCTGAACTCGTTTATTAGCTCTTATTTATTTTTTTATTTACATCTGCTTGTAATTGTTTTTGACAAATGCTCCCAGATAGTGGTTTTAGCTCTGGGGGAATTCCAAGTCAGGCAACACAGGGGCAAGCCTTTTGAGTTGGTCTTCCAGGGATCCACCAGACCAATCAAAACAAATAATTACAATTCCTTGTGAATGAAGTCTGTTCTGTTCCCTCTGGACTGGCACCAGCAAAACAGGATGGGGTCTGCTAGGCTATCACTGAGCTGGGGCACAATGGAAGGGATTTGGGTAAGTTAAAAAGCCACAAAACTTGCTTTTTTGAATCTCCGTAAGAAAATTACGGAGATTCAACTGTTTTTCTTCAATAAGTGTTCCCCTGGTTACCGCAAGCTTTTGGTTAGTTTCCAGAGTTCTGAGAAATTGGCTCTGATAGTTTTTGCCAGTTTCTCTCATTGTTTTCATGGATGGATGGCGTTTCAGAGGTTTTTGCTCCACTGTTTTTGCAGATGTCAAGCTCCCCCATGTCTTGAATCTGGATTCCTCTGAATTCCTGTGAGCCTACAGAAGTAGCTCACCCCTTCCTCTTACTTGTAAACAATGCCTCACAAGACAACTGGTGGCCTCTTGGGATCCGCACCCATCTTCCCTCCCATCACCAGGCCTATAGCCAAGGTTAAGTTGCAACCCAACCCAGCCAGGGATGCACTGATCTTGGTAAGGGAGGAAAGGCATTACCCCAAAGGAGCATTGTATAAGTAGGAGCAGGAAGAGGACACACAGGACTGGATTCTGAGGGTGCTATTTTGGACAAACAGGCCAAAACATAAGGTTGGATAAGGGAGAGTTTGGAGGAGCCATTATTTTGACCTGAAACTCATCTATTGAAAAGTGGTTGGGTCCCCAGGAGGAAGGATTCTGCAAAACCTCACAGCAAACATACATGATAATGATTATCCCCAGTCCTCCCCCAAAGAGACTGGTGGTCATCCCTTAAGCTACCCAATTAAAGTGACCACCTGTCTTATCAGGACTCCTGGAATAGCATCCTAATTAATTATTTTTCCTCCTTCCGTTATTGACCCTCTCCAATCTATTCAGGACATAGAAGCTACTGTTGTCTTTTCCAAATGAAAATTGGATCTTCTTATGCCCCCAGTTAAAAGCATTTGATGGTTTTCCATTGCTCTTCAAGAAAACACCAAAATCCTTAACGTGGGCTACAAAGCCTTGCATGGTCCCTGTAGCCCCTGCCTGCCTCTTCAGTCTCATCCTGAACCATGAATGCTCCCCACACTTTAGAGTCCACCCTCACCGGCTTCTTTCAGCTCCTTCCCAGCCCATGAACCTTCCTGCTGGAGACTCATTGCACCGGCTTCCCCTCCACATGGAGCATTCTCCTCTCTGCTCATCCCACTGTCTCAGTTCTCGGCTCAAATGGCATTTCCTTCCGGATCCTGTCCCACCCCATCTGCTTGGGTCAGTTTCACTGTTACACCTGTAGAAAGATGAGTTTTCCATCCGCCCTCCCTTCTTTCTGGAGCCTGGCACCTTGTAAGTTTAGAATAACAATAGGAGGGGCTTTTTGTAACTCCATGCCAGAAAGGAGATTGACAATCTTTGCACCCAGGGAGGTACAGGAGATGTGCCAGCAGGCTGACTCCACAGTGCTGGGAATCCCACTGGTTTCGACACATCCCACCTGGAGGTGGAGCCCCTGAAAGGGCCCTTTCCTTCTCTCATCTCAGCCTTGGGGTCTGAACTTGCCCCCTTTCCTCTTGCAGCAGAAGAGCCTCAAGGAGAATGAACAAATGTCAACCCGCGCAGAAGCCCACACACCAAAAGAGAGGAGACCTTGGGGAGGGGGAGAAAATGAAGTGATTTAATGATCTGAACGGCTGGGGGAAGGAGGGGGCAGGTTCCCCCAAATCCAGAATTAAGGCATCCTTCTGAGAGTTGTCTGTGCGCTCCGGGCAAGTGCAGAGAGTGGTGCAGAGTGCAGAGAATCCAATCCTGAATTTCCAAAATGCTGTGATGGCGTGGCCTCTGGGCTAAAGTAAGGACGACTAAATCGTCTTCCCAACCCCGTGCGCGCTGGACTGGCCCTCCTCCCGCCGCACTCCCATATCTTCCAGGCAGTCGCACACACCTTGGCCCTTCTCCAGGTGGATGACGGGA
Source organism: Equus przewalskii (assembly GCF_037783145.1). Lineage (NCBI taxonomy): Eukaryota > Metazoa > Chordata > Mammalia > Perissodactyla > Equidae > Equus > Equus przewalskii. The sequence goes on along the minus strand of NC_091862.1, from coordinate 8,114,352 downwards.
GCAAAGAGTGCTGACGGGGACCGGCCAGCCGGAAGAATGCTTTTGTTATTGACCTTGACACCTTCCTTCCCAAATAAGAGGTTATGACGCATCCTCGTGGCATTTTAGTCCTTTCTTGAGAGCTTACCTCAGTGTAATTTTTCACTTTTTTGCATGTGATCATTGTCTATTTCCCACTGGTCTGAGGTTCTCTGAGGGTAGAGGGCAACTGCTTTCTTTTTTTTCGTGTCATTCTGTCCTCGTGTCTACATATTAAGCTCTCAAAAAATATTTATTGTCTGATAACTAAAGGAATAATTTAATCTACTCTCTTACTCAGACATTGGCTATTATGGATAAAAATTTTGAATATAAGTGAATAAATACATTTAGCTAAAACTATTTCAAATTTATTTAATTTACATTTAAAGCTGGCTAAAAATGTAAAACATTTCGAATTATGAATAAGCCTCAGTTTGAATATGTAACTAGGATTTCTCAAGGAGTGAAACAAAAAAATTTTCAAAACTCTTAAGGATGTAAGTTTATATATTAAAAGTTTATATATTCATCATACGGCATATTTTATTTTCAAATGCATGGTTTCATCTTATTTCATAAGTAGATGTTGAGCCCAGTCCAGTTTGGGATCTAGTCTGAACTGACTCTCCTTCTAATAGGGGAATTGAGCCCGTTCACGTTAAATAAAGTAAGAGTTGGGATGGTAGAATGCAATCAAAGATTGGCTGTCTTCAGTTTAAAGAAAAAGATAAAGATTTTGGAAGTTATGAGAGCCTGATTCTACCAGTATTTCCCATTGCTAAGGCCAATTACCTCCCAGTTCAGGCTGAGTTCTCAGCACCTTTGAAGTGAGTAATGGCTTTCAGCCCCAACAGCTGCCCTGCAAGAGACAATTCCCCTCCCTCTGTCTTTTCCCTCCCACCTCCAGACACTCAGACTTCATACTGTCATCCTGTTATCACAATGTGTGCTCAGGAAAGGACACCATCTGCCAGCATCCAGTGTGATCAGCTGATAAGCTCTATTTCTCTGAGATTTACATTTAAGGCATAGGAGGAATTATGAAATAAACACCTTTGCTTCCAAATAAAGCATTTTCAGGATCCAGTAAGAGATGTTTTTGAGATTAAACTACGGCTACAGCTTAGCATACTGATACTTTTTAACCAAACATTTATATTATGACTATTTCCAAATAATTAAATATTCTTTGAATACGAGATTCCAGATATAGATATTTTAATGGATGGCCTCCTTCTCCCAAATGGAGACTTAGTAAGAATCCATTTAGTTGACTCCAAAAATGGGAATCAAGTTTTATTTTCCCATAAACAAGATGCATAGCATCTGACTAGTGGAAATATGCCTTAGAGAACCCTTCACAGATGCCGTCCAGCTGGGGTGCTTATCAGAAAATGTTACAAGGAGGACAGACTTTTCCCCCAGGTCTTTAGGCAAGATGCAGCCAGAGCACTTAGCACAGGGAATTCTGTTTGGTTATTAGTCAATAGAATGAAATTCCTGATCTCTATAATCAGCTGTTCACGCAAAACAGGGAAGGGTTTGAGCGTAGAATGAGATAAATCTTTCCCTTTGGCTATGTCCTCTGTCAAATTAGAGTCGGAACAAAATGTGTCGGCACTGTTTGGATGATCCAGATAATTGGCAACGCTGAAATTATGGGAAAAAACCTACTTTTGTGTTATCATTTTATACAACAATGAAATTGTCAAAAGGACAGCAGCTTTGTATAGGAAATAGAGAATAGGTTCATGCAATTGGAATGACCAGAGTGAGTGGAGAAACGTTCCAACAGAATTGTAGAAAAGACAAAGTCACAGAACATTTTTAAGACAGAAGCAAAGTCTTTTAATATTAAATGTATCCTAATGATCTTTAATGCTTTCTTTAGCATAGACTTGACTTGTGATTGTATTTTTTGTCTACAAGCACTATTAAATGTGGTTTAGAGACGTGCAAAATTCACACGTGTTGCTCTGTTTAGAACCACTCTGACTACCCATTAACGGCGTTATTTTATTTAACAATCAACCTCTGCCTTAGTAAGGTTTGATGTTGGTTTTAGCTTTTAAAATACTCTCTTTTCCCTCTCTGCTTCCTCCCTCCCTCTTTTCTATCTTTCCATGTAATTTAGGGGAAAAAAGTCCAGATAACTCATGCTTTCTTGGAAGGGAAACAACATGTGATAGAGAAGACGTCTATCAAACTCATGCCCTATCGGGGGAATAAAGTCCATCAGAAAGTGTGCTCAAATCTCATTATTGAGGCAACTTCCCGAAGGCACCCACCCTTGTTGGAGATGTAGAGAAACAAACTCCCACACCTCCTGCAAGAACTGGCACTGACTGTATTTAGAGCTTTCCTCGAATCTTTCTGCAAATGGATTCACCAAGGCACTGGAAAGGTCTATTCCATATCTGGAAAACTCCAGCTATTTGTATAAACCATAACTTTTTTTTAACAAATGGTCAAAGTGTACTTTCCTCTTATTTCTGTTTTTGTAATTAGCTCCATAAAGAAGTTAAGAAAGGAACTAGCAACATTCTTTTAACACTTCAAGAAAATCAGAGGAGAGAGGGACATAAAGAGAAGGAAAGAAAGAAAGTGAGGAGAAATGCCTGTTTTGGGGAATCTGATCAAAGTTCAGTGGTTAAAACAATTCCCTCCATGTGGCTTGGCTAAATACACTTGCAGATTTTGCATTCTTCGTATCCTTCTGACTTTGGGCCTCATGAATTCTCCATCCTCCATTCTTTCAGCTGAATTTTCCCTTCCACTTGCATTTCTCACCTTTGGAGCCTCTTTGCAAAAGTTGCCCACGAATAAAAGGTCCACATTACCCACAAGGATATCAACTCATATTGTCTATACCCAGAAATATGGGAAAGTTCCTGGAGACAATATCTATGATAAGAATAAAGACTGTACTCTGCTTTCTTCAAAACAGAGTAGAAGGATCGGGTTCAATTACAAACATATTTTAAGAAAATTTATAAAAAGATGGCCATCAAGATAAAAACATAATCAGAAAATCAAGTAAGAATTTTGTGGTATTTAATAGGCCATCAAATTCCAAGCCCAAGGAATTCCCCTTGATTAATCCTGAAACACAATATTTCCTAGAAAACTAGGAGTAGCGGAGGCCTTTCCAACCTTGCCTGCCTGCAGCTGTGTCTCTGAGAGTCAGCCTTGCTGAGCGGCCAACAGGCCATGTGCCCCGCCCGCGTGACCACAGCTAACTGGACCAGATGTGGATGCCTGACGAAAGCTTTGCAGATACTCTTTTCGGTGAATATGAAATTAGAACTCAGGCCGATCAAGCTTTCCTTGAGTTCTTGGTCTGGTAGGCCTTATAGATGAGGTGGACACTTCTGCCATGTGGATAAAGTGAACTAAGCAGAGCTACAGAAAGTGAGAGAAGAGGGAGCAGACTCACGATAATCAGCAGAAACTCTACATCTCCCAGTAAGAGACAGAACGAGTAGATGCTTCGGTTGCTGATAGCTTTAGAGAGTCCAGTTCCAGGCTTTATAGCGTCCAGTTCAAGCCTTTACAGCATCCAGTTCCAGTCCTTACAGAGTCCAGTTCCAGGCTTTACAGCGTCCCGTTCCAATCTCGCCTGTGATCCCTTATGCTCCACGAGCTGCTCCTCTTTCTTCTGATAAAGTCTCGGTGCAGCTCCAGCTTATTTAAGTGCGTTTCTATTATTATAAACAAACCAAAAAAACTATTACTTGGAACCAATAATCTCTGATTTGGTTTCTATTACTTTTCACCAATAATAATCTGCAATTTGTAGCCAACAGTTTTATTATGTGTACCTAATTTTAATTCCTTGCAACCAAACCACAACAGTAACAGCAAATCAAAAGAAAACCCCCAGCTGCTGTGATTAAGCTGGAAGGTCGCTGTGCCGGGACACTAAGAGGTCACAGGTTCAGCATTGCTACGGTTGGCAGAATTCTAAAGATATCCTCCCAGGCTTCCCATCCTCCAGCCATTCAACCAAACACTAATCTAGATACTGCTGTCAAAGGACCTTGCAGGTGCAGTTAAGGTTATAAGTCACCTGACTTTTAGCTAAGATTATCCTGCATTATCTGAGTGGGGCCAGTGTAATCACATGAGCCCTTTAAAAGCAGCAGAAGGCAGAAGTGGAAGGAAGAGAGCCCAAGCAGGAGAAGGATTCAGTGCACCATTTCTGGCTTTGAAGATGGAGTGGGCCACAAGCTAAGGAATGTGGGTGGCCTCCAGAAGCTGAGAACAATTCTAGACTGACAGCCAGCAAAGAAATGAGGACCGCAGTACTACAATCCTACGGAACTGAATTTGGCCAACAACCCAAATGAGCCTAGATGTGGATTCTCCAGAGAAGAGTCCAGGCTTGGGGTCATGAGACCCAAAAGAGAGAACCCACTTGAGCCATGGACACTGTGACCTAATAAATGGGTCTTGTTTTAAGTCAATATCTTTGTGGTATTTATTACTGCAGCGATAGAAAACTAACGTAACTACCTTCTAGGGTACGTCCACACCATCTTGGGAATCCAATTCCATTCCCATGCCTGACACAGCCCTCTCTATCATCTGGTTCAAATCTCCTGCTTGTAAAGCAAACAAACAGAAAAAGAAAAGGAAAAACAACTTCAGATCAAGCATTCCAGTCCATCCCTGGGACTTCTTCATGTGAATACAGCCTGCGTGTGCGCATTAATGAGATTTTTTTCAATCGATAAAGTAACTGATATCCTTAACTGAAGGTCAGGATCATCCTGCTTCTGGTAAATTCACCTCATGGGGTTGGGAGTCTCCCATTATGGAATTCGTAATTAACCCTCCTCGCACGCAGATTGGCAATATCACAAAAACAACCTTTCTCAGGGTATTTTGGGAATTATATTCCCAGTGAGAGATGAGAAATGCAGACCTACATGGAACCGGAAAGGATATCAGGAGAAAACGATTTGTTGATTTTCGTGGGGCTGGAAAGGGAGAAAGAGGATACAAGTTCTTGTCCTGGTTTGGGCAAGAGACTCCAGACGTTTGTTGTCTTCTCTGTCCTGGTTTTAGAGGACAAAGGGGGAAAAAGGACTCTTCTCTCATTTCCATATCAGAACATATTTTTCCAGGTGTAGTGTAGTGGGTCAAATGGTGGCCCCCCAAAAGATATGTCTATGCCCTAACCCCTGGAAGGTGTGAATGTGATCTTATTTAGAAAAAAGGTCTTTGGCAGATGTAATTAGGGTAAGGATCTCGAGGTATGATCATCCTGGATTATCTGGGTGGGCCCTAAATCCAAAGACAAGTGTCTTTATAAGTGACACACATAGGAGAGACACACAGGGAGAGGAGGAGAGGGCCATGTGAAGATGGAGGCAGAGAGAGAAGAGAAGGATGCAGCCACAGCCAAGAAACACCTGCAGCCCCCAGAAGATGGAAGAGGTAAGGAATGGATTCTCCATTAGAGACTCAGCAGGGAGCATGGCCTCACTGACACCTTGATTTTTGGATTTCTGGTCTCCAAAGCCATGAGAATAGATTTCTGTTGTTTTGAGCCACACATTTTGTAATTTGTTATAGCAGCCACAAGAAACTGACACACACCGTAATAGGATTTGGGTCTTCTTTACATTTTAGCCTACACTCTCCACTCCTTCTTTTTCTCTGACTTTCAGTTCTGTTTGGGAGAAGGCTAAATGCTTTCTGATCTTTTAATTTGTACCTGTCCCTCAAAGCACACTGATGCAAAAGTGAACAGCGAAATAACAAGAACTAACGACAGAATGAGAGAGCCGTCATCATTTTCAAATGCTAGCAGCCCACTGAAAGGCTCAGTTGACAATGGACTTGTGAGGGGGGACACCTGAGAGTCAGTGACACTTGTTACACCACTTAGGAGTCATCCATTTCATCTTGCACATTGGAGGTCCTGTCCTTTTTGACAGAAGGAGATAAAAAGGGTGGAAGATCAGGGGTGGAGGAATGCCATGGTTGAATATTCTTCTGTGTTTGAGTCAGGAGACACTGTCCAAGGTTTCTAGAACAGGAAATAGAGATTAATAACTTTTCCTTTTGGTCAGGAAGATTCACCCTGAGCTAACATCCATTGCCAATCTTCCTTTCTTTTTTTTTTGCTCAAGGAAGGTTAGCTCTGAGCCAACATCTGTGCCAGTTTTCCTCTATTTTGTAGGTAGGATGCTTCCACAGCATGGCCAATGAGTGGAGTAGGTCTGCTCCTGGGATCCGAACCTGCAAACCCGGGCCGCCAGAGCCGCTCTTTAGGAGACAGCTTGGTCTAGAACTGGGGAACTCAGGCCTCTGTCCCAGCTCAGCCACACAGCATCTCTAGACGTGACCTAGGGGTCTTGCTCAGTGGGAAGGAGGCTGGGAATGTAGCTAGTAATGTGCCAGGAAGAAGAGGAAAACACGTACACTGGGGCTCACTAACAGTCTTATCAGTCATATTTCTCTTATTGCTCAAACCACAATGACTAAGCCACATCCTAGCCATGTGGGTAGACATTCCGTCTCAGACATAGGGAAAAGTTTTAAAAATCTGAAAGGAAGAGGTTCCTTAATAGCTACTGGCAAGCTGAGTTCATCCTGAGTGTTCTTTCTTTACGTGCAAAACTTTAAACACTCGTCCTTGGGGCCAGCCCTGAGAGATTAATAACTTTATTTAAATAGGGAAGGACTAAAAATTATTCTGTAGTCATAAAATATTTAGAGATAGATGAGAAAGGAGTGCTTGTCTTTTGCAGAGGAGTCAATAGATAGTGTTAAGAGTTGCTACTCAAGAAATAGAAGCATAGGCTTATAGTTCCACGTTACCGTGGCAACTTCCAGGAGGACCGAAGATGGAAATCACTAGAAAATGGTCAGCTCTGGGAAGCGGCCCCAGGGATGTGGAAGGGTCATAGGAGAGATGCTGCTTTTGCAAATTCCCTTGTGTATCATTTAACAATTTATATATGCATGTATTATTTTAATTAAATGTTTTGAAATAAAATAATTCATGATAAAGCCCATTTTCGAGGCAGAAGTTCAGGGAGAGTGAAGGAGGACAGAGGTGGCAGTACAGTCACGGAGTCGGCCACTCTGCCTTCTCTCCCTGCTCTGGGTACAGGTGCCTGTCCCAAGAAAGAACAACTCGTAATGAGCTCAAGAGTTCATGGAAGGTTCCCAGGGTCATGGAGCCCCTGGTTGTACTTATGCCTGAGGGCCTGCATCTCATAAAGCCACCTTTGACAGCGCCTGGGTGCATCCGTGCCTGATCCGGGCTTGGACCACCAATCTGTAAAGATGGAGAATAACGGGGGAATTGAAAGATTGATGAAAGCAGCACTGAAATCATCTGGGCCGCTTTTTATCCAGGAATAGCTATGCTGGTGATCTATAACTGCTCCTAATTTCACTCGAGAAGGTCCCACCAGCATCCATATCTGAGGCAAGCAGCATAGCATGTGGCCAGCATTCGTGGGCTTGCAAGATACCCAGAAAACTCTGGGTATTTTTGGTGTTGGGAAGGTTTTTAAGGTTCTTTAGAAAAAGAGTAGAAGCTAGAGGAGTCATTTCCATCCAGTTCCATCCAGTTTTCTCTCCCTCTTTCCCACTTCCATTTAGAACTCATTTCAAAGATGGATTTGGGGAGGCAATTTTAATTCTTTGGGGGCTAGGCAGCTGTGCCTATCAAAGACAGAAATTAATGAGCTTTTCACTAGGTACTGGAGAAACCTGGGCTCAGACATGCAAGGGCAATCTGTCATGCCACACTTTTGGGGATGGAAGTCCTATTTTCTATATTCTTGACCATGTTGACGCCAGGCAGCAGCCATTTGCCATCTAGAGCAATAAAGAAGGGAGAAGGCAACTGTGACTGAGAAAGGGGTGGGTCACGCCCAGAGGAGAAATGTCATTGTAAGAAGTGTGACCTTTCTCCTCCTTCCTCCTTTCTTTTCTTTATTTTTATTCTCCTCTTCATTCCTTCCTATCTCCTTCCCTTCTTTTCTTCTTTTGAGGACAGAGACCTAAGCAAGCTTAAATTCTAATGAAAAATAAATTGGAGATACAAGCAAACATTTTCCAAAATTCTTACGACTGTCCAGATGGCTTTCTCATAGACCCAGTTAATTGCTGATCAAATGGCTCTGTCTGGATGGCCCTTGGGTACTTAAAGTTCAACATGTCTCAAATGGATTTTCCTCCTTCCTCCCAGTCTCTTGCTCCTTTTCGCCTCTTGAGTGGCACCCTCATCCTCCCTCCCAGTCACCCAAGTCAGATCCCAGGGGGTCACCTTAGATTCCGCCTTCTCCCCGCTCCCCATCCACTGCTGTCCTACTCTCTCCTCAACGTCCCTCACACCAGTCACTCTCTTTCAACCCCACTGTCACTTCCTAGTGGAGCTGCCCGTTTCTCCCCTTGGATCCCCGAGATCATCTCCTAAATAGTCACCTTACCTCTAGTCTCATATCCTTAAGAGATCTTCCCTCAATTAAGCAACCTCCTCTTTCAAAGAAATTCTTTTCACTCTGAGTCCCGGCTGTAGGAACACTTTGCAGGCCTTCCAAACGTGACATGTGGCTTCCTTGCCTTTATCTTTGTCCATCATCCTCCTCAGTCTGGAATGCCCCTAACCCTATCGCTCAGACCCAACTCAAGGCGTCGTCTGACTCGCAGACAGACGCGACACCCGTCTCCTTTACCGCCCCAGTGTTCCAGCCTGGCACCTCCCATGGGATTCATACATCTCACTGCCTCTTCTACCCTAGAGAGGAAGCTCTTTCAAGGCAAGGAGAGTGTTGGATTAATCTCTGTGCCTCCAGCACCTGGCCCCATGGCAGGAACTCCATGACTGAATAAAGAAATGAATGAACGGCACTGAAGAAGACAGGGCTAAATGCAATTGTGTGGAACTGATCGCTCATCACACTTTTTGGGTGCAGTTCTCTACGCAGCCATAAAATCATATTTTCATCTGATCACTTGCCAGGTCACACTCCTCTCATTTACTCACAGGATACCGTCACAGACCTCATAAAACATACTGTGTTTCCCAAAGTATGCCACCAGGAAATGCCAGGCCTTTAAGATGTTTTGTGACAGAAGGATTGCAAGGTTTAAAAACAGTGTATTTCACCTTCCCCTCTTGGAAATAAAAAAAGCACCTTAAGGGCTCTGAGAAGATTTACTGGAAAAAAGTTTAATTTGGTTGCCAAGCCTTCCTAAACTTATTTGAACCTTTTTTTCCTTCAAGCCACACCTTGAAGTTTTGTTTTGTTTTGTTTCTGAGGAAGATTGGCCCTGAGCTAACATCTGTTGTCAATATTCCTTTTTTGTTTTTCCTCCCCAAAGCCCCAGTACATAGTTGTATATCCTGGTTGTAGGTCTTTCTAGTTCTTCTGTGTGGAACACCACCACAGCATGGCCTGATGAGCAGTGTCTAGGTCTGCGCCCAGGATCCAAACCTGTGAACCCCGGGCCACTGAAGCAGAGAGCACAAACTTAACTACTCGGCCACGAGGCTGGCCTCTGCACCTTCAAGTTTTAAAATCTCTTCTAGCTGGCCTGGGATAGTCTTTCAATTTACTAACGTGGCGGGTTTACTCTGGTAACACGTCACGCTTGATTCCTATTTGATTGCTAAGCAGTGACTTTTGGTGCCATCTTCTGAAAACAAAATGTCATATGATAGTTTTTACAGTATCTGTTTTCCAAATAAGAAATGTATTTTGACTTGATGACGTGTTTTAGAAATTAATGATTTTTCCTCTATTGAGAAAAATTTATGCCTATCTAAAAGATTCCATTTATCTTACGAAGGTTACATTTTTTGGGGTAGAAAACTTTTTGTCCCACCTAACTGTTTGAGGTTAAATTAAGTGAGATATATAAAAGTTATTATTTTGGGGGCTGGCCTGGTGGCATAGTGGTTAAGTTCACGTGCTTCACTTTGATGGCCTGGGGTTCGTGGGTTCAGATCCCAGGTGTGGCCCTATGCACTGCTCATCAAGCCATGCAGTGACCCACATACAAAAAAATAGAGGAAGACTAGCACAGACATTAGCTTAGGGCCAATCTTCCTTACCAAAAAAAAAAAAAGTTATAATTTTGATTTATTAATTGAAATGTAAGTAGGTTAAGGTCAAGTCTTGCTTCCTGTGGGGCTTCACCTCAGGCTCCTTAAGGAAAGGGAAGTACTATTTTCCAACATGCTCTGAGAAGAGACAACATTATTTCCAACATGCTCTGGATGTGAGCTTCACATCTGAATAGTTCATATTCTCAAATTTGAGATTTCAGAGCTAGAAACTTAAGGTGTATCTATACATCTAACCTAGACCAAAATCCTCACTTCTTGTTTACAAGTTAAAAGGCCCTTCATCATTTAAATAATCCATCAGTCTAGTTGATTTCTACTTGTGAGCTTGTCTAGTGTTAAAGGATCTTTCCTTAATCTTGCAATCGTTTGGACTCTCCACAATATGAAGCAGAAAGGACAGAAGCGTGAGTAGGAAGCACGTCTCAGCTGTTCATTCATGCAGCGTCAGCAACCCCTGTTCATTAGCATCGCCTTTCTCGAAAGGATAATACGAACCTCACATCCTATTGCCAAGCTGGTATTTAAAAGCTCAATTTCACATTTTTCTTCAAGCCAAATTTCCTAAATATTTGGATTAATTAATACTATGAAGAAGCAGCTTGCCATCTGAAAAATCCTCCTTCGAATCATGATTTCCAGGGTATTTGCGTCATTTCACAAGTGAGTGAGGATTATGCTAATAGCCTCAAACATCATATCTGCCAAAAGTTGTTTGATGTTCTCTAATGGAGATTTCACGGTCGTAAAATATCCAAGTGGAAAGATCTTTATAAAAATGGATTTGCCTATCACCGTATCTGGCGTAGAAAACACACTCCATTGAACAAATGTCTGCCAACCACACAAACTGAGGATCTTTTAGATCGTGTCTATATAATATCTACAAGGTCAATAAGGCATAAATCCCCCGTTGCCCGCCAAGTTTCCTTTGTAAACTTGTTGTGTTGGCATCCCCAACTCATGACAGGCAGGTCAGAAGCGCATCAGAAAACGTCAGCGGAGCAATAATTAGCAACTGCGTCAGGCGTCTGGGCCCATTTTGATAATGTGAGATCATGGCTTTCTCACTCTTGGAAGAACAGGAAAGAAATGGTTTCTGGAAAACACAGAGGACCTAATTTATTTTTCCCACTTGTGTATGGGGGAGGGTATTATTAGATCAAAGCATAAAAAAATAGGAGAGGTTCAAGAAATATGAATATTCTAAACTGTTAATCAAATGAGTCATTGCGTTTCCCTTAAAATGATACAGGGAGCCGATGGATGGATTATTTGTAGCATATCTCATAAAGTGTCCGGCATTATGTTGGGAAATACAAGACAAATACAGAATGCAGTCTGGTTGTCAGTAAGAAGATTGAGAAGACAATAATAACCTGTACGACACAGTTAAAAAAAAGTCCCTCCTGATAAGTGATGTGTTATTGAGTGCAAAGTGGTGCGACATGGGCATAAAGATTTGAGTGAAGAGAAATCAGTTTAGGAAAGAGGGCTGGGGTGGGTGGGACTCAGTGTAACTTGAAGGGGAAAGAATTTCGAGAAAGAGTTAACATTGATTGAACCCTTGTTTCTGTGCAACACTATGCGAAGTGATCCACTTACAGTGTTTCATTTATTTCTCCCAATAATCCTGTGGGTTTAATACTGTGATTTATCCCCATTTTACTAACGAGGAAACTGAGGCTCAACGGGGGCAAGGGACACAGGTGGGATTCCGGAGCGACTTCCAGAAGTTGAAGTAGTTAAGTAGTGGCTTAACTGCTTCCAGAAGTGAGGCAACCACCTGGCGACAATAGCTGGCTATGTTGTCATAAAAAACACGGTGTAGATATGAATACCGATATAACTGTGTACATATGTATCAGATGTGGTGTAGGCAGAAGACAGGGATAAGAGAGAACATTTCAGATATGAGAGCAGGCCTAAGTTAAAAGTAGGAATTGGCAAGGGTTTGAGGGAGAGTTGATGAGGATACTTGAGTAACTGGAAAAGCGGGCTGAGCTTGAGAGGGGTTAGACAATAGGGGAACGGGTGACGGAAGAGCCCGTGGGCAGGAGAGCCTTGGCACATGACAAGGGAACTGGCTTCTCTGGACCTGAGATTCAAGTGTGTACTGGCTGGCCAAGTAGGTGACCACCATAATTTGTCTGTGCGCTTTGGGCTGTATTTGGGAGTCTGACACCTGCAGACCTGAGGGATAAACTGGAGATTTGAGGCTTGAAGGGAGGCCACCTCTGGTCCCCCCAATTCCCATTCAAGGAAAGAACAGAGGCCCATAGTGAGTGGGAACTAGTGACAAGAATCTGCTCTTCCCTGGCATTCACAAGCCTCCCACGTGTACACGTTGCTGTTCTCATTCTACAGTTTCAAACGAGACGTCCCTCGGTTCATGCCTGTCCCTTCATCTGGTCCCTGCCCAGAGAAACCATGACCTGTTGTAGTTCTGGACCGCCGAGAATACCTTCAAGTAAGATTTTGACTCTATATTCTTTTCTCCGTGTGCTCTGACTTGAGAACTGAACCCGTGAACGAGATGCCATTCCACAGTACACAGGAGCCCCCACCCACCGTTGTCTCAGAGATTCCCGGAAGGTACAAGAAGTGGAGAAAACTGTCCAAATGGCGTATGGGGTCCACATAAAGGACAGCCCCTGGGGCTTCCCAGAAATGCTTGAGTATGAGAACGCTGCGAGGGCTAGGACTTCCCGAGAGAGTGGAGGGCGCACTGTCAGCGGCAGAGATCCACACAGTCATCTTGAAGTGGCTGCCTTTGTGAGCACAGGCTGGTGATGTCCAGGAGAGCCAGGTTATCAATACAAACTGTTCTGCTGTGTCTTTAGATGTGTCTCAGGGTATGCACCCACAATCCTATACACCATGTGTGACTGTATTTATTAAGCAAAGACAGAAAGTCTTTTGCAGTAAGATCACGAATTAACATCAATATTAAAACAGTAAAGGAGTAGAAGAAGCACAAATACCTTTTTTAGGGGGGGATCACAGCCTTCTTAGAAGACTTTGGCTTGGAGAAATACGATCGATCACTCTATTAGTAAAAACTTTTTTTGCCCATCTAAAGATGAATGCTTATTTCAAAGCAGAAGAAATTCAAAGCTTGTGGCTTCAGTTTCCCTTGTCCTCTGTGGTAAACCCAAGGTCATGCTCAAGCCATCGAGCACACAGACAACCACCAAGTTACAAACGGGCAGGGCTCCCAGAGTATACTAGGAAACCGGGTCTCTGGAACACAGGAGCATTTCCCCATAGACACATTCCCCCAGAGAATCTCAGGCCAGCCTGTACCATTCTGTTTAGCCCCCTGAGTTCTGAAGCTGGTTCCAAGAGCCAGGGTGGCACTGTGAGGCTGAGGATGGAGGGCAGCCAGGGAGGTGGGGCTTGATTTGGAGCGCCGAACTGCTGTGCCCTTGAAAGGAAGAGCTCAGCGGCACGGTCATTTTTGGCACAAACTTTTCAGGCCTGGTTGTCATAGCAATATATCAGTACATTTTTTAAAATAACTTTTTATTTTGGAATGGTTTAAGACTCATAAAAAGTGGCAAAAATAGTCTAGAGAGTTTCTATGTACCCTCACCCAATTTTCCCAATAACCATCGCTTACATAACCATGGTATATCATCAAAACCAGGAAACTGATGTTGACGTGACACTCTTACCTCAGGAAGAGCACTTACTCAGATTGGACCAGTGATCTTTTTTTCTTTTTTTGGTGAGGAAGATTGGCCCTGAGCAACAACTATTGCCAATCTTCCTCTTTTTGCTTGAGGAAGATATGCCCTAAGCTAATATCTGCATGAATCTTCCTCTGTTTTGTATGTGGGATGCCACCACAGCATGGCTGATGAGTGGTGTGTGGGTCCATGCCTGGGATCTGAACCCACGAACCCTGGGCCACCGAAGTGGAACATTCGAACTTAACCACTATGTCACCAGGCTGGCCCCAGTGATCCTTTCATTTCCTAAACAAATATAATGTTTTGGAGTGATTTATTTTATTTTTCCAGTGTTACAAATGCTAAACATCTTTATTTTTACAACAGAATCTTCCATTCTTTATACAAAAAAATTTAGCTGACAATGTTGAGCGAAGACTGAGCAGGTTTTGTATCCCTACAAATTACTTTAATTTCGATATTAAAATGCAAAGATTTTCTTTTAAATTCCTAGAATACACTATATGTGTAGCCCAAAGAATAATCTAGGAAATGACAACTTTAAAAATTAATCAGAGTCAGCATTTCATAACCATGGGTGGGCCTGGCTCCCAGGCCCCCGGGTGCTATAAACTGAGTGATGTCGTGTAAGTTGAGTCACTTGGTCTCTTTGGTCCTTAATTACTTGATTGCAAGATAAGGAAATTAGACTACATGCCTTCTAAAATTTCTTTCAGTTAAAAAACAACCCAGGTTGGCCCGGTGGCACAGCGGTTAAGTTTGCACATTCTACTTTGGCGGCCTGGGGTTTGCTGGTTCTGATCCTGGGTGTGGACATGGCACTGCCTGGCAAGCCATGCTGTGGTAGGCGTCCCACATATAAAGTAAAGGGAGATGGGCATGGATGTTAGCTCAGGGCCAGTCTTCCTCAGAAAAAAGAGGAGGATTGGCAGCAGATGTTAGCTCAGGGCTAATCTTCCTCAAAAAAAAAAAAAAGAAAGAAAGAAAAAATCACAAAAAAAACCCTATGATAGCCACATGTCAAAAGTATTGCATAGAGGTCATTATAGAAAGTGGAAGATGGTTTTATTAAAAAGAAATAAACAAAACAAAAACAAAAAACAAACCCTAGAGCTAAAGTAAAAATAAAAAATGTTTAGTACTCACCCAGAAGTGGTGGGAAAAGTACAAAAGAAGGCGTGAAGGCAGCATCACTGTTGAGGAATCTGGGGATCCTCAGGTGGCCCTGAACAGCAGAAATGGTCTGAATTCCCCAAGAGTGGCTTCAACTTGGGTGGCCTTTGGACAGATGATGTTAAGCTTTCCAAGCCTCAGTTTCCCCATCTGTAAAAGGATGATAGTACCTTCTTAGCGTGGGTCTGAGGATTTAAAGAAATACGATATGGAATGTACACAGCAGACTCCCGGGCATGGAGTCTCCTTCCATGAGTGTTAATAGAGCCCCTAAATGTCACGTGTGAAGTGGGAATGAAAGAGAACCTGGGAAGGGATTTTGAATTAGATGATGTGAATGGGATGAGGGGTCTGCCCGCCCTTGATAGAGCATTTAGCTTAAGAGGGAGCCTCTGGCTTCTGAGGATACCTCTTTAGGAGATCACATCATGTGCTTAGATGTGGTTGTCACACTTCACTTACTGAAGTGTTTGGTTGACCTGAGACAGGTGACTGGCTTTCTCCCATGATGTGGGAGAGACACCCACTGTCTCAGTGGGCTCAGAGGCAGAAATGAGAAACACAGAGCACTCTAATCTGTTTTTAAGAAGAGTAAACATGTCCCATTCTGGATTCCAGAGGCTAAGACATCTTAATATGAAAATGAAGCAAAGATTTATTAACTTCTCCCCATCTTGCTGCTCATCCTAGTTCCTTATCTATAAGCATCTTCTCTTCTGCTTGGCCTTTTCTCTTAGCATTTATAGTGGTGTCTCGAACATAGCTTTCCAATTTCTGTTACTCAAGATAAATGGTAAAATCATCTAGATACAATTAATTCAATAAAAAGATACAAAAAAATTAAAACAGAAATATTTGTATATATTCCTCTCTAGCAGTCATATAGCACTGTTATTTATACCAAAATTTCCTAGGAGATATTCTTGTTTTCCTTATCATACTCCTTTGGGCCACACTTTAAAAAGGTTTTGTTTTGAATTTGTCAGATAGCTTTCTCCTTTTCTCTTATTCAAGAATAGCTTTAAAATCTCGCAAAACTATTTCATCCCCCATCATTCTACAACCTGCATTAGAAAACCTGTGTTAATATGCATGGACCAACTGCACTGACAATGACCTGGATTATGTAATTTATATGTTTTGTCTTTGTATTTGAAGGAAAAAAGAAATTGAACTCACTGCATTTTATAGCCAGGAAACGGTCTGACGATCTTAATTGTATTGTACTTTTAGAAAGAAATTATTTATTGGCCCAACCAGAACTAGAAATTACTCTTTGACTCTAATATAGATTGGGAAAATAGACATCTGTCATTTAAAAAGTACAAACAAAAATTAATTCCAAAAGGAAAGTAACCTACAAACAGAAAGCCTTTAACCCATGAAATCCGCTAAGCGCTCAAACCCCCTTGGTGTTACTTTGCTAACATGGACCACCGTTCAGGTATGTATAGACTGGAAATGCCATTCATTCTACAATACTTGTTGAGCACCTGCAGTGTTACAGCATCTCCCTGTGTCCAGGGTACCATAAAGAATTCTTATGGAGACACATGTATGTTATTTTACAAAAAATGGGATTGCATAGGACGCACTGTTAGAACTGGCCTTTGAATTGTTGTTCCCGGTCTGCAATCAGCTAAGTGCAGAAATGGGGAGTAAGCATTTAGAAACTTTTATACCAATCTGACATCATCAGGACATCCGAGTTTGTGACTGGTGGACAGGTCCCTTGACCAGGATGTAGAGCAGTTCCCATGTTGTCGAAATCACCTTGGGGTTGTATGTGTTGTGAGCTTCAAACTATTCACGCCAGGTAAGCCCGCATATTGGTTTGCAACAGATAGGAAACAGACAGACAGACAGACAAGTAAACATGTCTGCTTCACCCCAGATGAGTTGGGAAGCATTGATATCGAAAGCAGTCTTTGTAACCTATTTCTTTCATAGAAATGTGTTCTGAGCATTGCTCCACTTCAATAACGCTGTCTCTAGAACATAATTTTCAATGAATGTGCTATTCCTCAGTTTTTAAGTTCAATTAATGGAGAGGTGACTTAAATTACAATCTCCCCTGAGAATTTCTGCCATTTGAAGATCGCATTCATGTGATTTATGTACGATGGCACTGAGATTCAGACACAGTGGCTCTCCCTTGAATGCTCTGCCCAGGGCGGCCACTACTGAACAACTGAAGGCACCTCACTAAATGACAATTTCATCCATAACGAGGTCCAATAGCAGAAACCTCTGGGCAATATTTTAGCAATTAATAGTGCAGTGGCCTCTTCATCGAGACATTCAATCCCCAAAGTAAGAAATGTTCTAAGAGTTTTGGAGACCCATAAGGAGTATTATGGCAGTTTGGCACTTCCCAGGCTGCACTGACCAATAGACGGATGGTCAGTCTTTTCACTCATACTGTTCCCCCCTTGTCCCCTCAGACATTCCTAAGCAAATGTGGTCTGTTTTTCACCTAACCTCCAAGTTATCCTCAACACTGTGCTCTAGAAGGCTCCTGCCAAATGATAGGGATGGGACCTCAGAACAAACCCATTTCCCATTCCTGGGCTAGACCATTTGTGATGAGAAGGTTTCCAGCAGTTGTCATGCACTTCACCTTGCACTTGCTACGAAGGCACAAAAACTACAAATGCTGGGCGGGAAGATGTTGAAGGACTTGCTCTTGTGTACGTTAGGAGAGTAAATACGAACTCTAGAAGTCTCTTAAGCTTAACTAAGTTTTCCCACCTTATCAAAATTCAACTCTCAAATATTTCAGTCCTATTTGGCCTTTTTTCATCATGGCTACCAGCTTCTCCAGAGATGACTTTAAGTCTAAGATCTTAGATGCTTCAAGGATAGACAGAGCATCTATTTCAAAAGGAAATAGTATCTGTAATATTTTCCCAAAAAACGCAAAATTTCCTCTGGGAAGTCCAAACTGTAATCAACTAGCAAGAGAATGCGTCAGAGAGAGATAATTATGAATATTGGCCAATCTAAATGAATGTCAGGGTCTAATTTTAGAGTCTAATGTTAGGGTCTAATTTTAGGCCATATAATAATGGAAGGGCTCTTGTAGTTTTTACTACATTCATATGCTAAGGTAAAAAATAGCTGCTCCTGCCAAATTAGGTAAGAATGAAAGTCTTTCCAACATTCTTACACATTTGCTAAAAAACAGAAAAGAAAATACAATTCTTAACTTTTTTCCTTAGGCCTGAGCACATGTATCAAATTCACTTGCCAAATTTTCAGTTGATTTTTTTAAAGTTTTAGTTCAACATTTATTGCAGTATTCCCAAACAAACTAATCCTTTTTGTGCTTTACAAAGCGTACAAATTTCATAATGACGTATTTTGGTGACTCAATATGTGGTGGATTTCCCCTAATATTCCATGATATACATATTCCCTGGTATATCCATTCCTGAGTGCAATAAAAAATAACTATGACATTTTAGATGAATAAACCTAAATAATTACCTTTTCAAAAAGAGTTGAAGTCAGTATGTTTTACAAAAGCTAAAGGTTGTGGGCCAATTGATTCTTATTGCTCCTATTCAACAAATACTTATTGACCCTTATGTCCAGATCAGAAGCATCCAACAGAACTTCCTGTGATGATGGAGCTGTCCTTTAACTGTGTGGTCCAATATGTTAGCCACTAGCCACATGCGGCTATGGAGCACCTGAAATGTGGCTCATAAGGAACAGAATTTTTTCTTTTACTTAATTTTAATTAACTTAAATTTAAGCAGCCACATGTAGCTAATGGGTACCTTATTGGACAGTGCAGATATAGAATAGATATCAGTGTTTTAAGATAGAAAGATAAAGGCAATTTGGCTGTTCTCTCAAAATGCCTACAAAGTAATGGGAGAAATAAAATACATACTTAATTTTAATCAAAATCCCAGTCAGGGCTGGCCCCATGGCCTAATGGTTAAGTTTGGTGCACTCCACCTTGGTGGCCTGGGTTGGCAGGTTTGAATCCCAAGTGTGGACCTGCGCCACTCATCATCCATGCTGTGGCAGTGACCCACACACAAAATAGAGGAAGATTGGCATAGAAGTTAGTTCAGGGCTAATCATTCTCAAGCAAAAAAAAAAAGAGGAAGATTGGCAATGGATGTTAGCTCAGGGTGAATCTTCTTCAGCAAAAAAAAAAAAAAAAAAAAATCCCAGTCAAATTTTGATGGAACTTAATAAAGTATAAAAATTAAATGGAAGAAAAAAGCCCAAAAATAGGAGAGGAGAGAGAAGAGGTGGGATTTGGCCTACTAGATATTAAGACATTATAAAACTATCATAATGAATAGTGATTTATTGGCAGGAGAGCAGAACGACAAACCGAGAAACACAATCATGTAGAATTTCTTTTCAGCAGGACGCAAAAAGCAGAAGCTATAGAGAGAATCGTTAAATTTCACTACACCAGAATTTAAAGATTTTTAGTTACCAAGACACTATAAACAAAGTCAAAAGACAAATCATAGACTAAGAAGATAGAACATAGCTGACAAAGGAGCAGAATACACAAGTATATAAATAACTTCCCAAAAATTCAATAATAAAAAAATACATAACAAAGAAAACAAAGGCAGAAGATGTAAAGAGGCGACTCGAAAAGATGAAACCTGAATGATGGATGAATCAACCTGTAAAATGTGTTCCATCCGCCTACGTCAGGGATGCGTCAGGCAGAACGACGAGACTGGGTCTTACACCCAGAGCATCTGCTAACGTGTTTGAGTCTAACAAGCCCAAATGCGGGCGTGGATGTGGACACTCTCATTTGTTGCTGGCGCGATGCAAATTGGGGCCACCCCTCTGAAAGCAGTTTGGCGAGGTCTGGCAAAGCTCAAAGTATGCACGCTCTGTGGTCCCGCTAGTCTATTTCCAGGCATTTACCATAATCAAGGCTTGGACAAGGGAACATGCACAATAGATTCACTGCAGTGTTATTTCTAATTGTGAAAAATTAAAAATGAGAAGGGGACTGGATAAATTGGAGTGTGGCCATTCAATAGAATGATACACAGCAGAGTAAATGAGCTGGATCTGTATTTATCAAGGCTAATAGGTCTCGAAAACATAATGTGGAGTGAAAAAAAGAAGTGGCAGAAAAATATGTATAAAGTACGGTACGCTTTATGTAACTTTCAAAGCACTCTAAATACTATATATTGTTTGTGTGCGATCCTATGTATTAAAAGGATTAAAACACGAATGAAATGGATAATAACGTCATGATAGTTACACGTGGGCAGGAGAGGTCCTGTGCCTTGGGGGGTGCACTCCAGCTCTCTTGTGTCTGCTCTCCTCTCCCCGGGGCCAAGGTTTGTACCCATCTGAAGCCCATTCCCCAGCCCCCTCTCCTGGGAAGTGGGACCCCAGGATCCCCTGACCGAGGTCCTGAGCCCTCTTCCTGGGCTGGTATGGACCTTTTTCCCAAGCCCACCCTCGGAAGAAAGAGCCTGGCAGCTGCTTCGAGAAGGAAGGGAGGGGATAGTGGACAAGATCCGAAGGTGTGTGAAGGAGACTTCAGCTGTGTCTACGAGTGTGCATTCTTGATAACCAGGCGTCTAAAACGAACATCGTAACATGACATTTGCTGATTCCGAGAGTGGCTGGTATTTTTTCATTGCTCTCTTTATGAGCGGCTGACTTATATAGCACTTATCATGTTTCAAGGACCGTTCCGAGTGATTTGCATTAGAAACAAGAAGGTTCTGTTACTACTCAAGTTTACAGAAGAACACTAAATAACTTGCTGGAGGTCACTCACTAAAAGGAGCAGAAAGGGATCTGAACCTAGTAGGTCTGGCTCTGAAGTCCATGATCTTGGCAACTACTGATCTACCTGTCCATAGGCTTGGATCACATCACTGAAAAAAAAAGGTAATTAAAGTTAAAATACCCTGACAACTACAATACAGAGAAGAATGTAGTGAAATTCCATAGGAAGGTTCTCACATGTGCCAGGAGCACAGACGAAGCTGACATTCCTTGGGAAGCAAGGCAGTGGCCATGGTGGGGAAGGCTTCGAGAAGGGAGTGCTGACATTCAGCCTGGGCCTTGCTGGGCCGTGGGCAGGGAGGGGCAGGAGGGAAATGCCAGGAAAAGGGAACTTCGTGTGTCCAGGCGTAGATGTAGGCCAGTCCAAGAAGGATTTGAGGATTAGCGAGCAGTAGTTACGTTTGGCTGTCACATGAGAGGACAACTTTGTGAGGGATGTAGGTGAGAATCTTCAAGGGAGGCTGAGAAATGAGGATTTAATTTGGAAAGTAAGGCAAGCCATGGGAGGTGGCACCTCTGAGCTGCACTGTGGGAAGACAATGGGGAGTGCAGGCTGGACCACAGGACAGCCGCCGCAGGTGAGGGTCTCCCAGGGGCAGTGCGGTCCCCACAAGGATGGTGGAAGAGGAGCGGAGAGGAGGGGATAGCTGTGTGTGTGTGTGTGGCGGGGGGGGGTTGTCAAGCATCCATTCATTCTTCAAATATTTATTGAGCACCTAAGATGAACTGGGCACTGTTCTAGATGGTGGCAATATAGAAATGGACAAAACAGATCTTTCTGCCCTCAGGAAACTTGCATTCTAGTGGAGAGACACAGATAAGATGAATAAATAAGTAAAAATATAGTAAACAGGAATAAAAATATGCATCGTTACATGATGATAAGCACTTTGGAGACAGAAAAGCAGGGAAGGGAGCCAAGGAGGACAGGGTACGTGTCCACGTGTGTTGGATGGGAGGGTTGGATGGCAAGGGGGGACAGAGCAGAGGTGACATTTGAGTGCAGCCCTGAGGAGTGAGGGGCACTGCGATGATACCGAGATTCTGAGGCTGGGGTGAGGCCATAGTTAGACCAAAGGGGAGGGCAGGAGGGAAAACTGAGTAGGAGGAGGACAGATGGAGTCTGGGGTCCTGGCGGCTGTTAAAAATACGGACCAGACCCTGGAGCCAGAGACATGTGCACACAGAAGTCATTGTGAACTAGGTGAGAGACGGGCTTTAAGAGCCAAGATTGAGGAAGGAGAAAACAACAAAAATGATCCTTCAGTGTTTCATCTCACACAGCATCTGTAACCCTTAGAACAACCCTGCACCTCCCATAGAATTAGGCAGCAACAGGTAAGAACAGTAACAACAGCTAACACATCAAAGGGCATACTATGCGTCAGGCACTTTTCTGGCACTTTATTATATTAATTCGTCTCCCACCGACCCCAGGAGAGTACTAGCCTCATTTGACAGATGAGACAAACGGCTGGGCCAGTAAGTTGTTCAAGGTCACAAGCGGCTGAGGGATGAAGCTGGCTTGAATCGAGGCAGCCTGGCTCTGGAGTCCTTGTTCTGGAAGGAGGACACCTAAGTCTGTGCTCCATCAGCCACTTGGCCCTTCGAGAAAAGCCAGGTAAGGGCAGAACACGGCCGAACAACTGGGAGTGGGGGTCTGGGGAAAAGAACTGGAGAAATTCTCAGAAAACCCGTCTGGAGGTAGGAGGCCAGGCCAAGCCAGGGAGCGCGCTGTCAGCAGGGCAGGTGGTCAGCCTCCCAGAGGCTTCAGCCTGGGTGACCGGTAAGCTGGCGCGCACAAGGACAGGGCAGCCAAGCCGAGGACAGAGACGGGGAGGCGGTGACCTACACAGCTCTGAGGATCTTTGGGAGCGAGTAAAGAAAAAAAACAACGATTCAAACGGACCAACAAGCACCTTTTCCGGGCAATTTCAGGCCAAGAGTAGCTCAGACGGCCCTGGCTAAAGAAATCTGTATGGAGTCTGGCCTGAGGTCCCTTCTCACCTTGAACTTCCAGGACTCCGAGCAAGTCGCGTAACCGCTGTGGGTTGCCCAGCTGCCCTTTTGAAAGCATTGGACGATCTCTGAGATGTCGCCAAAACCGAATCCTTCGTGGCTCTAGCTCTGCCATGGGTCAAGGGCAACGTCAAGCATGGTTCGAGGACCTGACAGCGCGGGCCCAGGGGTGCGCGGACCAGGCTCGGCACACCGAGGGGCTGAGGACTGGAGGGGGTCTCCGGGGCCTTCGGGACAGCGGAGAGACCAAGTCCGAGGAGCCCCGGGAGCATCTGGGTGGCCCTGGAACTTTCTGCTTCTGGAGCGCGCCCCGGGGCCGACAGCAGAGCCGGCTGCTGGCAGGGACCGAATGGAGCTCCGCGCCAGGCCGGAGGCTGTGCCGTCACTCGCAGTCCCCGCCGGGTCCCCGGCGCGCGGTGGCGCTGCGCCAGGCCGCGCCTCCCAGGCCCAGCCGCGCGCCCACCTCGACCCCGCGGCGACGCCCCCGGGGAGCGGGCACGGCTGCCGCGGGCGCCCCGGGCCGGGTGGCGGGGTGGCGGGCGCGAGCGCCCCTGGGACAGGAGGAGCGGCGGCTGCTGGCGCGGCGCCTGGGGGCGTGGGGCGGGTGCGCCGGGGAGGCGGCGGGTGGAGGAGGCGGCGGCGGGCGCGCGGGTCACTCGGAGGCCCGGGCGGCGGGCGGCAGGACGCGCTCGGGGAGCCGGCGGGCGCGCGCACCATGCCCTCCTTCGACGAGGCGCTGCAGAGGGCCGGCGAGTTCGGGCGCTTCCAGCGGCGCGTGTTCCTGCTGCTGTGCCTGACGGGCGTCACCTTCGCCTTTCTCTTCGTCGGCGTGGTCTTCCTGGGCAGCCGGCCCGACCACTACTGGTGCCGCGGGCCGAGCGCCGCCGCGCTGGCCGAGCGCTGCGGCTGGAGCCCCGAGGAGGAGTGGAACCGCACGGCGCCCGCCCTCCTCGGCCCCGCGCCCCCGGATCGCCGGGGCGACGGCCGCTGCCAGCGCTACCTCCTGGAGGAGGCCAATGCCACTGTCCCCGCCGCCGCCGCCGCCGCCGCCGCCGCCGCCGCCGCCGCCGCGGGCGCGCTCAGCTGCACCGACCCGCTCGCTGCCTTCCCCAACCGCTCGGCGCCGCTCGTGCCGTGCCGGGGCGGCTGGCGGTACGCCCAGGCCCACTCCACCATCGTCAGCGAGGTAAGGGCGCCGCTGCCCCGCGCGGGGACACAGCGCGCCCCGGCCCGCGCCCGGTGTCCCTGTGGGGCGCGCCCGTCCCGCCTGTGCTAAGCCGGCGGGGGCAGAGCACGGCTCTCCGATCCCCACGCAGACGCGGGAAGTGTGTGAAGCCGGCCCCCGGGGATGGTCCGGGGAGGCTGCGACCTGTTGATAACCTTTGGGGACCGACCAGGTTCGTCCCACGCTTGGAAGGGCTGCGTCGTACAAGCCCGAGAAATGCTTTTCGTTTCTTTTCCTCTGCTAGTGAGTTAGCGGAGAGATGCTTTGGTTTCAGGTGTGAACGAAAACTGTCATAGAAGCCAAGTGCTAAGATGCTGCACGTACACCTCCGGCATCAAAGCCTCTGGTGCGATGTCCGTTATCTCTGGGATGTGTTTGTGCGGTCATTGGAAATGATGGGTCGACTCGAAGTAGAGACTAGAGAACTGCAGTCCCGGGCGAGCGAAGCCGAGCAGGTCCGCATTGGCTCGTGGTCCCCAGGGGGCAAAGGAACGGAGAAGGCAGTGTTGGAAAGTTGCGGAAATGATTATCTGAAATGCAAGGGGACAAAGGTTGAGGCACTCCCGGGAACCGGTTTTGGTAAAATTGCTTTGGGGCAAAGAGCAACATCTGTGAGACAAGTTGAGAAAGCTGAGGTTTTGAAGAAGAGTTTTAATTCTTTTCCTGCTCATCAATGGTGGGAACGCAGCAGGAGAGGCTACAAGCCTTGCAAAGTGAACCCTCCCTCTTCCACTTGTGTGCGGTGGCTGCTGGGGCCAGGTGGGGGGCAGTCCCCACGTTTCTTTGGGTATGATTGGGCAGGCAGTGCGCTGGGAGTTAAGTGGCCCCTCAGCCATGGCGGCAGGACCTGTGTTTCTGCGCTGGGCTGGGATGGCAGTTCCATCTTCCTGAGTCCATACCGTGGGGACTACCTCCTTGGAGCCTGCGTGTTCCAGGGATGAGCAGTTCTATTGAACTTTGCAATCATAGATCAATTTAATTTCTAAAAAATGGCTGATGTGCTCAAGCAAATTGGGGAAGAAAAATTTTTGTCTTTATTGTGTTTATTGTCACAAACACTGTTCAGAGTTGGCAGTGCCTCTTCCGCCCCTGTTAACGGAGTTCTTTGGTCTGGTGACCTCGCCTCGCTGGAGTTGGGATTATAGATGTTTGAAGTCCAGCATCCTCTACCATATCCTGTGTGGGTGTGTTAGCACTGTGTATGGTGCTATGCTAAGTGCTCTTGAGATAAAACTCTGTGGCAACCCAGCTAGGCAATGTGTATATGTGTTTGGAGTACTTTAATTTCTAGTTAATCCGTGGGTAACGTTGGAGACTGCTTTGGAAGCTGTGGTGTCTTGTCGAAATGGATAGGACATGGACCTGGGTAGGAGAGGGCATTATCCCTGGTGCTTCCTTCGAGCTGCATCCGTTGGGTGGCTGCTTCTATTCCATTCAGAACGGCTGCTTAATGCTTACTGCTCGGGTGAATCAGAAGGTCCTGCTTAGAGAGCAGACACCTGAGTTTTGAAGACGTTTAAACCTCACGTGAAGAATAAAAGGAGCCCTTAAAAGCGAAACGCATACACGCTACAGTGGGGTTTGCGTAAGTGAACGTGATCCGTGGACATCAGAGAAGGGAAGACGTAAAACTCTGTAAATTAGTACCCACATGGATACTTTAGAAACATTCTGGGATTCCGGGCTTGTTTCAAGGAGACACAGGTGGTCTACGAAGGTCAGTGGCTCCTAAAAGGCAGTGAAAAGCTAGAGGGTCAGGAGACCGGGGTTCTGGCTCTGTCTCCCGCTAGCTGTGTGGCTTGGATGAATCTCTTAATCTCTCTGGGCTTCATTTTCTCATCTGTAAAATTAGGGGTTGGATTAAGCCCTTTAGAGTCAGTCCTACGAATGCCATCAGTGTTATTGCTGGATGGCTGCTCTGTGTGTTCAGAACAATGATGAAATAATCTTCAAGGAAAAGGAAAACGAGCCTCAAAATGTGCTCCATAAGGCCACCAACGAGTTGAATTATATTCGGGATGGTTTTTATCCCCGGTAGTTTGTTTGCTTCTTTTTGGTTTGTTTGTTTTTAATGTTTCGATTCTTAGGAGGAAACCCCCCGTCTATTCAGGAAGTCCCACCATCCAGAATTACTCACGCTCTCTCAGAGCTCTGCATGGCTAATATTTTGCTGTCTTTGGTTTTGAATATGAGCCAGTTCTTTCTCGTTCTTTCAGATTCTGTCAGAGCAATTCTATCTTTGGCTAACAGCGTGTACCCAATGTATTTTTACAGATTTGAAGTCTAACATATTAATCACGGAAAGGGGGTGAACTGGAGGCAGTTTATAAGGTGAGAGGACTGACTAGATTCCAGAATGTCTTCATATGGCTATTTTATTTAATCCTTGCACCATTGTGGGGGAGGTGTCATTGTCCTGGCTTTAGAAGCAGGACCTGACGCAGGGCATATGAAGGGACCTGCCGGAGTCCCAGACCTTTTATGGAGCCGAGTTGGGTTCAAATCCCGGGGTCTTGATTGTGAATCAGCCCCCTTTCCTCCAGGCAGTGCTCTAAGTTCTTGGAACAAGTCCAGCCACCACGATCCCCAGATCACTCACACTTTAGAACCTGCCAGAAATCTTGTTGGACCTTCGTATTTATTTCATTACGATCGTGGTCTTCTGGACAATGTGCGGCTTCATTTTATTTCGTGGTGTCAGGAACCACGTTCTGCCAGACCCGCGGATGGGGAGGTCATGCCTTCGTTTGGTGGGAAGGGCGCTCTGTGCTCTTGATGTCAGTGTTGCAAAAGGGTCCCTCAGACCTCATCCACTCTCTTTGTGTTTTACAAAGCGAAACAGTTTGCAGGAGTTAAGTCAGAATTCAGTGCCAAGTACAGAATGGCTTCAGTCCAGCTCCCCTCCTTGTTTCTCCCGCTCGAGGCAAGGCAGTGGATTTGCACCTACATTTCATTTCCTCCGTGCAGACTTCTCTAACGTCTGGATCTCAGCCTTTTCTGGTTGTCAGACACTGGACAAAACACAGCATGATGTAATGCCAAGAAGTCTGAGCCCCGCCACCCAAATATTTCAATTTGTTGCTCAGGGACTGAGTCTTTGAAATTGATGTGAGGACTTTTAAATGCTTGCTTACATGCCATGAATGGGGAAAGAAAAAAAAGGACTTCTCTCTAGTCTCTTACCAGGAACTGGGCTTCAGAGCAGCTTTAAAAATAGACTGTTTTTCCTTTCCAGATCATTTTTCTCCTACAAAAAAGGAAAATCCGGGGCCGGTCTAGTGGCATAGTGGTTGAGTGCATGTGCTCCACTTTGGCAGCCCGGGGTTGGCAGGCTTGGACCCTGGGCATGGACCTATACACCACTCATCAAGCCATGCTGTGACAGTGTCCCACGTATGAAACAGAGGAGGATTATCACGGATGTTAGCTCAGGGCCAATCTTCTCACCAAACAAAACAAAACCAAAAAAAGGAAAGTCCACTTGAGGGAAGTAACTGCCCCATTGAAGAGAGTGGTGGCTGCTTAGATCTCTGGGGCTGGCTGCTGACTTCATGTGTCTCTGCTTTGCATTGGGCTCATCCATCACACAACATAAGGCCAATCCGGTAGGCCAACCTGCAGACATCAGTGCCATCAGCCTCCTGTCCCCATTATTTGTTAAGCATGAAATTGCAGTGCTGTGGGTACTGGAGAAAGGAGTTTAGCCAGCCCAAGTTTTAGTCTGGGCTGAGTCTCTGATTTCCTCTGGGCACTTTAGAGAGATCTTACTTTTGTATCATTTTTATTTCTAATATTATTTGTGCCTTCTCTGTTTTTTGCTGGGTCAGCCTCACCAGGAGAACATCTGTTTCGTTATTACTTCAAAAAACCAACTATGGCATTGTTCATTTTCCAGTTCATTGATTTCTCCCCTTTGTTATTTGTTCCAGCTTTTGCATTTACTCTTGGTATGCTTTTTCCAACTTAAGTTGGATGCCTAGCTCAACTATTTCCAGTCTTTCTATTTTTCTAGTGTAAATATTTAAAGCTATAGATTTCCTTCTATGTACTTTTTTGACCACACCCAACAAGTTTTGAAATGCAGATTTTAATTATTATTCTGTTCTCAGTATTTTTAATTTCCTTATTTTCTTCTTTGACCCATGGTTTTGTTAGAGACTTGTTTTCAAATTTTAAATGTATGTTCATGTTTTTATTTTATTTTATTTATTTGTTAATTTATTTGCTGAGGAGGATTAGCCCTGAGCTGACATCTGTGCCAGTCTCCCTCCACTTTCTATGTGGGTCACCACCACAGCATGGCTGACAAGTGGTGTAGGTCCATACTCGGGATCCGAACCTGGGATCCCCAGGCCGCTGAAGTGGAGCATGCTGAACTTTAACCTCTAAGCCATGGGGCTGTCCCTGATGTTTTTATCTTTTAATTGTTGACTTCTAAGTTAACTTTGGTGTGGTTGGAGAATGTAGTCTATTTGATACTGATTCTTTGAATTTTATTGAATCATGCCTTTTGGCCTTCTAAGAGGTTTACAAATGTTTCATACATGCTTGAGAAGAATGTGCAGGCTTTCGCTATGTGGTGCAGGGTTTTATAGATGTTCAATATTTGAAGCTTGTCAAGTGTGGTGTTAAAATATTCTAGATTTTGGAGCTACCCTGGAGGTGTAGTGGTTAAGTTCGTGCCTTCTGCTTCAGCTGCCTGGGGTTTGCAGGTTCAGATCCCGGGCACGGACCTACACACCACTCATCAAGCCGTGTTGTGGCAGTGTCCCACATAAAATAGAGGAAGATTGGCACAGATGTTAGCTCAGGGTCAATCTTCCTTACCAAAAAAAATATATATATATATATATATATTCTCGATTTTAATTAACTTTCCATCTGCTTGATCTATTGAGAATAATTAAAGAGTATTGAAATTTGCCATTATGTTGGTGAGTTTGTCAGTTTCTCCCAATATTTCCAACAGATTTTAAAAGTTATGTATATGAGGCAATTTTATTGGATACACATACATACAAATTTAAAATTTTTAATTTTTAATTTTAATTTTTTTTATAGATTGAGCTAACATCTGTTGCCAATCTTCTTTTTTTTCCTTCTTCTTCTCCCCAAAGCCCCCCAGGACATAGCTGTATATTCTAGCTGTAAGTCATTCTAGTTCTGCTATGTGGGACGCCACCACAGCATGGCTTCATGAGCGGTGCCATGGCCCCACTCAAGATCTAAACCAGCGAAACCCTGGGCTGCCAAAGCGGAACGTGCGAACTTAACCATGTAGCCACAGGGCTGGCCCCTAGAATTTTAAAAATATACATAGTGAATTAAACCTTTTGTTGTAGTGTAGGGACCCTGTCTAAAATCCATGATACATATTGGTTTAATGTCTATTTTTTCTGATATTAATATAGCTACTCCAACTTTCTTTTAGTTAATATTTGCCTACTATATCTTTTGTTAGCCTTTCCTTTCAAGCTTCCCATGTTCTCCTAGTTCAGATGTGTCTCACAAAATGCACGTAACTCGATTTTGCTTTTAACTAGTGTGGTTAGTCTTTAACCACACTAGTCTCAATACCATTTATTGTGGTAATCAACATCTTTGGGTTGTACTATATATTTTTTCTTTGTCTTGTTCTTTCTATGCTTTTTTTCTTTCCTTTAAAAAATATTTTTTAATGTTTTTCTTATCCTATTTTATTCCTTCCTTTATTAGTTTGGCATTGAGATCTTTTATTTCAATTTTTAGTGGTTACCCTTGAAATTTTACTAAGTTTACTTAATGGGGTCTAAATTTACTACTGTGACCTTCTCCTAAACAGTTTAAGAATCTTAAACACTTTTATCAGTCATTCCCCCTCCTGCATTACAGGCATTAGTAGCCAATATTCTAGGTCTGTCCTTTTATTGTTAATTTATGGTTTTTGTGTCAATTGTGTATGCTTGGATTTATATTTACACTTTCTCTGCTCATTATTTCATTCAGTATCTCATTTTCCCCCTTCCTTTTGATGTAAATCCTTAAAAATTTTCTTTAGTGTGTATCTCGAGTTGGTAAATATTCTCAGTTTTTGTCTATATGGAAATGTCTTTATTTCACCATTATTCTTGAAAGATAGTTTTGCTAGGTAAATAGTTCTGCATTGTCAGTTATTTTTCTTCAGCCCTTTAAAGATGTTAGTTCTGTCTTGTAGATTTCATTTTGCTTTTGAGAAGTCCGTTGTCTGTCTCACTGTCCTTTTCTCTCGTGTTGCCTCTAGGTGAGTATTCCTTTTATTTATCTAGCTTTTTATACATTGCCTTTAAGAGGCATCTGACATATAATAGGCATTTGATAAATATTTGCTGAATGAACTAATTGTTATATTTCCTTTAACTGTGAATTTTGGTTCTTTAATAAGTTCTGGAAAATTCTCAGCCACTGACTCTTCAATGTTGCCTTTTCCATTCTCTGTTCTTTCCTTCTGAGATTCTAATTAGACATAAGCTGGACCTTCTTTTGCTATCCTTCATGACTTCCAATCTCTTTCTCCTATTTCCCAGTTCCGTATCTACATATATGGTCTAGATATTTTTCAGACCTATCTTCCACATCATTTCCTTTGTATTCAACAGTATTAAAACTGTTACATCCCTGGGTTACATCCCTTGAATTTTTTATTTCCACAACTATTTTCTTTTATTTATCAAGGTCATATTTGTTATCTTTCAAATATGCCTGGTCAATTACTGGTAGTGTCTTACTTCTTACTCATTTTTGTGTTTCTATTTTTCAGTTTCTTTAAATGTTTTACATAAAATTACTCTATATTTTGAATCCGATAATTACGCTACCTGAAGCCCTTGGTGTTCTAAATCTCTCATGTGTCGTTTGTTGTGTGTTTGGTGATTGCTGATTGTGAGCTTCTGGCTGGTTGATCTTCTCTGTGGGAAACCTGGCCTCTTTCAGAGAGTAGCTGCATTTGCTTCTCTCTGAGCTGGGGGACACTACTGACCTGGAATCACTCTCTCCCTTCCAGACTTCCTGGGTGAATCTACAACAGCTGAATTTGTTGTTGTTATTTGTCTGTCTTATTAGAGGCATGTGGTTTTCCCTTACTTCCTAAAATACCAAAAATTCAACAAAAATTATATTTTATGCTGAATCTTATTTTTTAGCAAGAGTTTCTCCAAGTAACTAGTCTTTTCTGCTAATGGCAAAAGTGTTTTAATAGTTTAACAGCTTTTTTATTTAATGGAGTGAAAGGAAGACCCTAATGAGTGAGCAGTCACCCCACCACGTGTCTGTGCCTTGGTCTAGCAGGGGGTCAAGCAGATCCCTGCAGCAACGATTGTATGGACCACAGGACAACCCCAAGGAAAATATGTACAAAAGGAATGAGAATATGAAGAAGCTGACAGCTGATATATTGACTTGTCAACTACAGTTCAACTGAAATTTATTTAGCATTTACTATATGCTAGGCACTAGACAAGGCTGAAAATGCAAAGATGGGTAAGATTCTTTCTCCGATGAGCTCAAGGCCTGGCAGAGAGACTTGCCCTGAGACAGTAATGTGACGAGAGTGGTGACAGGTGTGGTGAAGAGATGCTTTCTTCTGATTGACTGGGGATGAATCAAGGCAGAATGTGCACTGACCTTGACCTCAGCCTCAGAGGACAAGGAAGAGTCCAAGAGGAATATATGAGGAATAGGATGCTCCATTCTCAGATTCTCATCATCATTTTATCTGTAGCCATTTCTTAAGCACCTTCTGGAGCAGTGGTTGTTGGGCATTCCTGTGAACTATCCACAGAGATTTGCAATCAAAAGGTTGGGGTGGAGCTCAGGAATCTTCATTTTTCACAAGCATGAAAGACCCATGCAGGGGGTCCGTGGACCACACATGGAGATATGCTGGGTGTTTGTTTATGAAGAACAAGGTGAGAGTATCTTGAGAAGAACAGCCTTCTGTGTGGTTGAAGCAAGTGCCAGTTCCCCCAAACACACTTTGGACCTTGGGACAGAAGCACCATCCCTTTATGTCAAGCCCGGAGCCCCAGATTCTATCTGGTGAAATGCTGCTGTTTATTTGCAGAAAGCTTGGGGCTCTGCAGAGATGAGAAACTATTGGTAAAATCCTATAATGAGTTGAAGTGGGGTGCCCACAGCTGAACCACACTCCCTAGGAACCTTGGCAAACCTTAGAATGGAGCTCTGGGCAAAGTTAGGGACACAACCAAATGGGATATCCAACAGATATGGCATGGATGTCTATATTTGTTGATGTAATGTATGGGTTGAAGATTCTTGACAGAAGGCAGTTCAGTATAGGAGAAAGAACATATGTACTTGTACTTTGGGGGCAGATAGATCTGGGCCTAAATCCCAGCTCTTCTGTATTTCAACTTTGAGGGTAAAACACAGAATCTGCCTGAGCCTCAGTTTCCTCAGCTCTCGATTGGGTGCAATAACACCTACCTTAGTGATTGGTCTGACATCTGCATGCAAAGTGCCTGTTGTTGCGCCTGGCCATAAGAGATGCTAAAAAAAATTGTTTCTTGTTGACATATAAAGAGTCTTGAGCTGGGTGTGTGGTGGGGGAGGGAGAGAAGGAATAAGTGGTGGGCTAGACTTGCCCCTGGAGCTGTAGTTTGCTGACCTCTGGTCTAGCATAATAAATCACTAATAAACTTGCCTTAAATATAAAAAAACATCTCTTGGGCTCTAATTTGCTCTTAAGGGAGAGAATGCCCTGTGCTTTCCCTCCGGGACACACAGCTAAGTTATATTTCTCAGCCTCCCTTGCAGCTAGTGGGGCCATGTGACAGAGGCGTTGGGTGAAGTGACATGTGACGCTGCCAGGCCTGGAGCCAGAATAACCTTCCTCCTTGCAGTTCCCCTCTCTTCCTTTCTTCCCTCAGCTGAAGCCTTAAAAGATGGTGAAGTGCTTAGATGGAAGGAGATCCATTTCTGAAAGCCTGTAGGGAGAGCCCCCCCCCCCATCTTCCTCCCCTCCAGCTCATCTGGGTGGGAATGTGAAATTAACGAGAAGTAAACTTTCTTGTGTGAAACCACTGAGATTTGTTTGTTACAGCTCTTACTATGAGCCCACCCTGACTAATATAGCATTTTAGTGTATTTCCTGTAGGCTGCAGGTACCTGATAAAACAGGAGGGAAGCTGGTTCCTTCAAGACAATCGTCCCCTTGGCCTGCACGCAAGGCCACCATGACCCTTTCCACTGGCATCTACAGCCCTACAGGTCCCTCGCTTCTCCAGGTGCCCTGGGCTCCAGCCCTTCTGTGTTCCAGCCCCACCAGGGCATGCCCGGCTGTGCTCCCTGGGCTCTGGGACAAACTTTTCTTTTCTCAAAATACCTTTCTTCTTTCTTCACAAGGCCAGTTCCATTTTTTACTCAAAGATGCAGCTAAGAGTTACCTGTTCTGGAAAGACTTTCCATAGCCCCACCCCCCACCCACCTGCCACCACCTGGGGGTGTCTAGTTTCTTCCCTCTGTCTGACCCCCTCACTCTGCTGGTTCTACTCATTGCTGCACAATGAAATTGCGTGGTGTTTAATGAATATTTGTGATGAAATTACATGGCGTTTAATCTTGTGATTAAATTAATGAGTGAACAACAAAGGGATTGAGGGACAAATTTGAGCCCTTTTATCATTTTGGCTAGGCAAATCCTGAAATCGACCTTTATAGATTAAAATAAGCTCTTCCTTCCAAGAGTGCTTCTGTTGCTGAATTTTTTTTTGCATTAATTCTGCATAATAATTTAGAGAAAATGGACATTTTGACAATTTCCATATATTGAACATAATATATTTGATATAATTTGGACATGATGTATTGCTGCCTTTTCTTAGGCATCGGTCAATTTCTCTCAGCAATGTCTTGTAGTTTTCAGTGTGAAGATCTTACACAGATTTCACTAGTTTCACTCTGGGTATTTGTTGTTTTATTGGTACCATTGTGCAGTGCATCTTCTTAATGACTTAAATGCCGCAGCCGTGCATATGCTTCCTCACACCCACGGGGTCTGACAGATCACAGGTGGCCACGGCCCTGCAGAAACTGCCCCTCAGACTTCTGGAGCAGACAACAGACCACGTGCCTGAGCCCTGTCTGCACATGGGTTCTGTCATCCTCAGATTTCTAATTTGGGGGGTGAAACCTGGAGCAGGAAAGGAACAGGATGGAATAGAACTGCTGGCTCTCTGAGGCCATAATTTTCATGTGCTGACAGCCACTGTACAGAAAAGGCTTTTCTCAGCTGTCCCGGTGCTTTGCGGCACGTCTGTGTCGTCAACCAATCCACCCTCAGGAGCAGCTGGGCACAGGTGCTGGGCCAGGGGTCAGTGAGGGGCACATGGGGGCCTGGCTCTCAACAGTCTAGAGGCACGGTGGTGAGCCCCCAAGGACTACGGAGGAGGAGCAGCCCCCCGTTTACCTTTCCAACATTCTTCTTCATTTTTTTTTCTTTCTTAAACCATAACCAAGAAAGAAAGTTTCTTTCTAGTCTGTGAGGAAAAGGCAGAGTTCCTTAAGGTTCTTGGTGTAGCATTTTAGAAGGACAAATGACTAGTGATCATGCAAATGATGGGTGTGCCATTTCATCTTGCCATTTCAGGGCAAGAGATCAGTGACACGGCCTTAAAGGGTTGCTATGCTCTTTTATTTTCTGTGCTTGTATTGAAACAAAGGAACTTTGGGGCTGGTACTTCTGTAATAATAGAGAAAAACAGTGAAGGGTGCAATTTAGGGGCCCATAAGAAGGTGAATAAATAAATGAGATTTTTAAAAATTCCTGCATTTAAATTGTGTGGATAGCATGGGCCCCACGCAGCACATCCCTCAAAGTGTAAGACAGATTCAGTGGCTTGACTTTAAAACCTGTGTTCGGGGAAGCTAAAAATGAAAGTCAGGGAGTGAGCATGGTGGTCGTTGTTGAATATTTCCTGAAAGCTTGGATCCTCATCTCTGATTGAGAAGGGTGTGATCCGAGACTCAGGAACCCTGTCACAGGTTACTGTGAGCGATGGGGACAATGAGCAATATCCGTGGACCTCTATTTCCTTATCTGAGTAAAGCAGTCAATCGTCAATTGATTCCCAAGGTCCCTCCATCTCTGTCATTCTACAGCCGTGTTGTCTTCAGGCCTCTGACATATTTAGTTCCTGACCCTGAACTCAGGGTCACCATATCCGTGCAAGAGTGGGATGATGTCTTGGGATGAAGCTAACTTAAAACCTGGAGGTGTTAGTTTCTGCAAATCAGGATGCATTCTTCTGCAAGACAACTTTGTTGCCAGTGGGCATGGTGTGCTGTGAATGATGTCAACAGGAGGAGAGGGGAATGGAACAGATGAATGTCCCTGGCACTGTGGAGCAGGTACCCATCCTGCCGTCTTTAACGTTTGCTCCAGACCCTGGGACCTCACGGAGAATCTGAGGAAGGGGACATGCCATGCGTCACCCACACAATGGAAACTACCCAAGGGGTGCAGGGTGGGTGCCAGCCTGGATTTCAGAAACAAAAGTGATTCTTCTGCTATCGAACTCAGTCTTATGAGGCAGATGACCTCCGTGTGGGATTGTTATAGGGCAGAGAAGGGGGAGGGGACCAAGTGACAAGTGAGTCTCTGACTTTCCATTTTAACAGCGATCTCTGGCACCAGGAGGTTGAGACAGTAATACAGAAAAGCAAATGAGAGCTCCCCAAGCCTGGCCATACTCACCGTCTTTGGCCTGAGTCATCTGATTATTAACCCTGAAACATTAAACTTAAAATTTAACTTAGATGTTGAAACATTTAAGTATTTTAAAGCAATTTTGACAAGATTACATCTGTTAAGGGGGTATGTAAATTTCTTGTACAGGTTTTGTTGTCGACTTCTGTTGTATTTATTTGTAATAAAACCAAAAAAATAAATGTGGGACACCGTGTTTTCTTAGAATGTAGTTCAGAGATGAAATTTGGAGGGTTCAAATAATGTGAGAAGTTAGATACGCACCTCTTCATGGATATTTCCAGTTCCTGTGTAAATAACGGCAAACCAGGGCCTTGCTCTCCTCGCCCAAATGTTTGGAGAGTTTTTCTTCTTGGGTTGGTTTCAGCTATTT
Organism: Equus przewalskii; assembly: GCF_037783145.1. Taxonomy (NCBI): domain Eukaryota; kingdom Metazoa; phylum Chordata; class Mammalia; order Perissodactyla; family Equidae; genus Equus; species Equus przewalskii. The sequence goes on along the minus strand of NC_091862.1, from coordinate 8,078,205 downwards.
TAGCAGTTGCCTGTTGAGATATAATTGTTTAATTTTTCTTGGCTTCATAATGCAGAAATAGGGGTTTCATAGATAAGACTGAAATTAGTATATCCTAGCATGGAATGCAATTTTCTTTTATATGCAATGAAAGTTCATTTTATTACTGCTTGTGCAACAGCAGATTGTGGAGGCAGATTTGGTAAAATGGTGATTTTCTATGAAATGCCACCAGCACAGTGGTGTCCAGTGCAAGAGACCCACGAAAGGCCTTTTTGAGAGGCAGATGGAGCGAAGGCCTTGCCAGGTCCTGCTGGCTGGAAGAAAGGAAACAAAACAGACGCTAGCCCTGATTCTTAGGACAATGGGACCCGTGAGACAGTTTGGTCTTAAGGAAGTCCGATGGCTTTGAAAGTTTTTGCTGTTAGTGTTGTCGAATTTCTGGAGCTGGAACCCACATGCTCTTGAGCGAGGGAGGCTGGGGCTATTGCAGCTTTCCAGAGACAAGACAGAGCATCCGCTCTCTGGACAGCGCTTACATAAAGCAGCATGGACCTGCTCCGAGCTGTGTGATGAAGGCTTCCTCCAAGAGTACAGCTCCTTTCGTAATACTCTCCTCATCCTTTCTGCTTGACAGTGTCTCACATCTCAGACGCCTTTTCCAGTTGTTGCTTATGCCCCACGTACGCACAGAGTGGCTCTGATTTCACGAGGCTTCAGCCAACTGGAAGCATCCACGGCCGACAGCACAAGATGAAAGACAACACGTGTGTCTCTAGTCCCTGGGGAGGGACACTGTAAGCTGATGCCTCTGAGACATAAACAGAAGGGACCAGGTGCCAGAATCTCCTATTCTGAAGACTGAGTGTAGCACATTTATGGGGATTAAGGGATTGCGGAGAAAACAGTGTGTACGTTTAACATGGGTGATTTTTTAAAAGCGATATTCCACAGACATCTATTGAGAAATGGGGTCCGTTTCATCGTTCTCAAATGAGTGTTTCCAAGCAAACACACACAGTGAAGTCACATGGATAATTATAAATATTAAATAGCTGGGGTGGAGGAGAAAACTAAATTGAAACTAATTAAAATTAATTTAGCATTCACTTTTTAAAAATCCATAAGGAAATACATTTTGGAGTTTCGGTAAAAGAAATTGTTCTGAGAATCTTCTCCACAAAGGTTCTTGATCTTTCTGTGCCTCAGCCACTTATCTGAGGTCCCCTATCCAGTATGTATGTATATGGGGCACACACAGAGTAATTTTGGTTTTAAACTAAACCAAGTCAAGTACATTACAAACCCAGATAAAACTGCCTTTGTATTTATCTGCTCTGAAGATAATTAGATCATGACCATTTATTGTTGCAAAATTCTGTGAAGAAATGATCAAGTGTTAGACCTGAACTGGTTTAGTGTGGCCTATCATTAAGGCAAATAAGTGGCTCAAGACATGGGCTTACTAGCTGTGTGAATATGGGCAGATTGCTTAGTTGGGGATTTTTCCGAGCTCGAGCTCTTACAAAATGGGAATAATAGCCGTTGTGTGGAGCTGATGGGAGATTTATATACCTAACACATGCAAAGATTGATATGCATAACGCTTATCATTTTGTCTGGCGCATCACAAGTGGTAATTGTGATGACTGTAGTTGTTGATTACAGATATTGAGGAAATCAACTCAGGCAGCTTGGGTCTGGGAACCAGGGGCCGATGGCACACCTCTGGGCCCAAGGGAAGCTTTTGTTGGGCATGACACCAAGATTCCAGCACTAAGGGATGTGGAGGGGTCCACTCTCTGGAGGTGGTATAGCTGGAGCTTCGTAATAAAGACCCAGGATGGAGGGTCAGAGCTACAAGTTTGGCAAGACTTCCCGAGCCTCCATTTCTCTAGTCATGAGTGGAATTAACCATCTCCCCCATCCACGTGTCTGCAAGGGCTGCCTGAGACAACATGCTTAGGGAAGGCCCTCAGCACACACTAATACCCTCCTTGATGCTCTTTGTCACTAAGCACAGCCCTCAAGTCCTCAGCGTGCCTGGTCCCGTCTGGAGCTGCTGGACCCAGATCGATTGGCTCAGGCTCCACGCTGTGTTCTGACTGCAGACGGAGCAGAGAGAGTCAGGGCTCTGGACTCTGCTAAAACAGGGCTGGCCGGACAGCTATGGCGCCGCAGGATGTGGACAGGGGACCTGGCAGCATCTAAAGATGCTTTTACTCACATTGTACCTAAAAGAGAGAAAAACGTCAGCTTTCCTGATTAAAGTTATGGTGGTTTGATTTGCCGCTGCATGGGAGTGGGGAGCCCTCTTGGAGATAAGTGGTGGTGCCATTGTCCTAGCAGGCTGTAAGTTCTTTAAGGACAGGACTGCGTTACCCAGGTTTGTGTTGCATCCTCCACCCTGGTCCCTGCAGTGCCAGCCACAGTGCCTTGCAAGATAAATGCCTTAGTCTGTCTGAAGTGTCTCTCTGATCGTGTCCCTTCCTGTACTTTTGCTTCCAGTGCCTTCTGGGTGGAGAAGGGACCCTGGCCTTGTGATCGAGGTCCTTCACAGCCTTGCCGCAGCTTCCCTCCGGACTTTTTGTTGCTACTGCCCAGTTTCAGGGACCTGTTGGACACAGCTCTAGGGAGGAGACAAGCCCAGGCATGACAGCTCTGTCAGTCAGCCCCATGGGGATGCCAGGCCACCATTAGCAGGACTGAGCCCCTTGTCCACCCTGGAGGTCTCCTTGTGCCTGGATCCTGCCTTCTGGAAGCTCAGGTTTCCTCCTGAGCTGGAGTCAGCCCCAGGTCTGCCTTGTCACCACATCTGTGTCGCATCCCAAGAGAGGACCCAGGGAGGCAGGGGATCCCAGAGCAGAATCCAAAGGATGGCAGAGGCCAAGAGAGCACAGTGCATGAATAAAGCAGCCCACAGGAGATACTCTTACCTCCCACACCTTGTTAGAGAAGGGTCTTAAGTACCCTAGAGACGAGACTGCTGGAACCAGCGCAAACTGGATGGCTCTCTCCCTTGAACATCCCTTGACCCTTTCTTCTCTGTTCCCTTGGTTGTCCTTTTCTCTTTGCTTCTGTCTCCCTCTCGCAAGAGCTCACGTCCTCATGAAATTATCCTGCTCACCTGAACCAGAAAACTATCTCCTGCTTCTGGACTCCAATAGCACTCCGTTCTTCTTCATCATCTTCATCACAATAGCTTGCATGTATTGAGTGCTTACACTGGGTGTGGTGCATTGCATAATATCTCATTTAATCCTTCCACAGTCCTGTGATATGTAAATATTATTATCCATTTTAGATGGGAAAAAAACCCTGAAGTATAGAAAGAGCAGTTATGCAACTTGTTCAAAACCACATGGCTTCTAAGTGACGGAATCAAGATTCGATCCAGTTTTCTGCAAAGCACAACCTCTTACCCACTGCTGTGACACGATAGCCTGAATCGTCTCACGTTTAGATTTAGTCTACTTTCTCCACTCTGTTGCAAGCTGCTTCAAGGCAAGAACAATGGCGCGGACAGCTTTGACCTCTCCTCAAAGAATGTAGGACACCCAATGCCTCTTACCTTTGTTGATGGAATCCTTTGGGTTCGTCTACAGGTGGGCTTTTAATTTCTTATTAACAGCGTTCTCAAGAGGGTTTGAGCTGAATGATACTGTTGGAACTGGTGTGTTCTGTGGCTTCAAGGAGCAGATTCCAGCCAAGGAAAGTCTTTGGCAAATAAAGGAGGACAGCCAGAGGTACAGACTGCAGCTCTCTGGCCCCAGTGTAGAATGTACTTCTTCTCTGGCCAATTGAGATGGCAGCCTGGCACCTGTCTGCCTGCTTTTACCTCACTAGGGCCCCTGTGGATCTGGGAGGGGTTACTGTCCACAGTGGCTCAGAGGGGCACACAGCTCCACCCATTGCCTTCTCCCCGGCTGCTTTCTGAGTGAGGGATTTTAATAGGAACTGAAATATCATTCTAACATGAAGCTCTTTCCTTTGCATGTTTTTTTTCCCAAGCAGCAGCAATCCTTCCATCAATCCACACAGCAAAATGTTCCGTATGGATGCTGTGGTTGGAAAGGCTGCAGTGTGGCTCATGATGTATGTTCTAGTTGGTCAAGAAGACAATTTGCCTCACATTTTTGGGCAGTTTGCAATGGCCCTATCATATCACAGTTTGCTTGTCCTGCCCTGAAAAGCTGGCCTCAGAGAAAAGACCAAAAGTCTCCCCGGCAACCCACTGAAATCTATGAAAGGGACACACGGCAGTGATGGCGGGGCAGTAATCATGAATACTGAGAGTGAGGTTGAGGATGAGGTAAATTTGGGCTAAATTGTTCTATGTTAAGCAATCCAGTTCTCTTGACACTGAATAGACACTAACATTTAATCCATGAAAGTAGCTTAATACCCAAGAGGGACAAAAAGCCGTACTATAATATATACTACATATAACCTTATAATTATTAATACACACTTCCTGCTTAGAAACTTATTTTCTTCTTAATTACCAGAAAACATTAAAACATAGTAAACAGTCAACTCATTTAATCTTCACACATCCTGCGAGGCATGGGCTGCTGTCCACAGTCTGTAGAGGAGGAGAGTAAGGTACAGAGAGATTAAGTGACTTGCCCCAGGTCTGGAGCTACAGGATGGGAGAACCGGAAGAGATGTTTTTCATGTCTGAACCAACAAGAGATTAACTGATATCTCCAGAATAAGAGAAAGGCTTCTGTAAATCAACAATAAAATGACAGCAAGTCTTGTAGAAGAAAGGACAAAGGAATAGTCAATTCATGAAAGGAAACCCAAAGACCATTAAGCATAGGAAATGATGCGGACTCATTCATGATCAGAGAAACACAAATGTGAACAGCAGGATAGCACTTTACACTTGTTAGGCTGGTTAGAAACAAAAAAGCCAAGTTTTGCCAAGACAACTCTTGGTAGATTGCAGGTTCACTGCTGGAGGACACGTGGACCTATTCTCAAGAAGGATCTAGAACCACTGGAACAAATTTGGAGTCTACATACATATACCGTGACCCAGCAATTCCACTCCTATGCATGAATCCCAAAGGAAATTCTCAACCCATCCATCAGGAGGCAGTTATGTTCACTGCAGCATTATTTGTGTGGCAGGGAGCTGGAGGCAATCTGGGAGAGAGGAAATGTCAAATGCAACAGATATGCCCACGCAGCAGTCAGAAATGATGGATTATATTCACATAGCATCATGGACAGTCCAAAGGCGTAGGCCTGAATTAAAAAGTAAGAAACAGAATGAGGTGTATGATACAACATCATTTACATAAAATTAAAACTATGTGCACACAGAGCCAGCCCTGATGACCTAGTGGTTAAAGTTTGGCATGCTCCACCTCAGCAACCTGAGTCCATTCCCAGATGCAGAACCACACCACTCATCTGTCAGTAGCCATGCTGTGGTGGTGGCTCACATAGAAGAAGTAGAAGGACTTACAACTAGAATATACAACCATGCACTGGGCATTTAGGGAGGAAAAATCATGTGCACACAAAACAATGTAGATTTTGCAAGAATACAAACAAAAAGATACACCTTAACACGTCAGGATGGCTCCTTTGTGGGGATGGGTTAGGAAGAGGAATAGGGATAAAAAAGAATAAATAAAATAAGATAGGGATCTTGTATAACCAATGATTATAATACATTATAATTAACTCAACCTTCTGCCCTTGAGGCTTAAAAGAGACAAGGAGATAAAAAGAAGGAAATTGATTTTTTCTGCCAAAGACCCTATGGGTCTACAAGATGGCTTAGAAATCACCCCAGCCCTGGCCTAGAGAATGGATTGGTCCATAATCTAGAAATATAGATAGGATCTAGGTCGGTGCATTTCCCACTGTGTTTTGGCCATGGCAGGCATTGCAGTGCCTGCCCCCTTCAGCAGAGTAATTCTCCTTTTATCAGTTTCATTTTGGTGTTAAGATTCTGTTTTGTTTTTTAAGAGGGGAGCTCAGGTGCTGCTTCTAAACTAATGTTTGAAAAACCACAGGATAAATATTCCCCAGGATCCCTTCCAGATCTAAAATTCTATATTTTCTTCAAAATAACCAACTTAACGAAAAATGTTTGAAAACAGACTTTGAAATGTCAGCTCCACGTGTGACTGTACGGGTGTTTTCTTGGGAACTTTCTCTTCCTAAGGTTCGTTCAGCTTCTTTCTGTCAGACTTCAGTGTACAATGAAGCATCATTTAAAGTAAACCTGTGCAGAAATTTGCGCCCTATAGACTAAATACATCCTAAGTGTATGATACTGGAAATTTCTTCATCCCCTGTGGCAGCTGACTCAAGAACTCCCCAGAGCTCTTTACCTGTGGGTACCAGGACAGTACTGCTGAGGGACAGGGCACAGATGACTTCAGTGGGCAGCTGGGGATGCTGTGTCCTCCAATGCAGACCACCGAGGCATAGATGGAAGGCCTTTCCTGAACATGTCATGTGGAAGATGTCTCTCAGGTTCCATCTCAAAAGTGTAATGTAAAATGTAATAATTCAATCAAGTGTAGTAGTACATTCCCAATATTGCCTTTCGGTTAATCCACAGTTTTTATCATGCCTTTATGTGTTCTCAGATACAGAATTGCAGGCTTTGCTTTTGTCTTCAAAGATCATGTGTTCTTCCTGGTTAGGAAGACAAAGGTGGCAGATATTGCTCGAAATCTTCTGGGGGACTGGGTTCTCGAAGTCATAGGACTGGGCGAATCTCCTGTCATCACTTTCCTTTTAAATTTGCCCTTTTCCATTGTCCTTAGGTTCCTTAGTGAGGTACTGTTTTCATCTGAGAGAGCAGAGCCTGAGACAAGGGTGAATGTGCAGTTCAGCTTCTTAGGGAGCAGAATGGGGGCAAGGAGCGGGAGGTGGGGAGAAGGAAGTACGCTGCCTTACCATTGCATCCTCCAAGAAGCCGGGTGGAGGGTGGGGGGACAGAGAGAGGGGAGGGGGAAGGGGGAGGGATTTATCCACTGGCTTTTGCCTCCCCAGGCATCAACCCCCCTCACACTTTCAGGTTGCCCACAAATGGGCGCCTAGTGGAAGCCCTGAGATGGGAGGCCAGAGGCACCCGGCATGGGCAGGAGGCCAGGAGCTGTGAGGTGGGGCCTGCATCAGGTCGTCAGAGCTCCCACAGGACTGGGGCAGGAGGCAGGTGAGGCCTAGAAGATGGGAGGGGTGCAGAGAGAGTCCAATATAGTCCAACAGATCATTAGCTCCTGCACAGACTCTGCCCAGAAATCTTAATAGGGCCAAGCTCACGGGATTTTTGCCTCCCTGTTTCCAAACACTTGCACATCGTGGATTCTCTGCCACAGTCTTTTGCTCATCTTCATGTCACACCCCCTATGTCCCCGCCCCCCTCCCCAGCAAAGGGGCTGCCATGAATCCCCTGCCTTGTCCGTGGAGTTTTCCTCTTATGATTCTGAGTTCTGCACCCAGCCCCCACTTTCTTCCAGGGCTTGCACCGGGGGCTCTCCTAGGGTGACCAGCTTTCCAGTTTGCCTGGCGTTGAGGGGGTTTCCTGGGACCTAAGAATTTTGTGCTAAAACTGGGAGAGTCTCAGGCAAATGGGGACAGTTAGTCACCCTGACTTCTCCACAAGTAGAAAAAGTGATTCACAAGATGTATAATAATGAAAAGTTGTGAACAACTTGGATGTGTAATGGAGGGAATCTGATTAAATAAACAGAGTACCCATTTGTTATAGTATGTCAGAGATGACAAAACTGTGTTTACAAAATAACAATATAGAAAAGTTTATGATACATATTAAGTTAAAAAAAAAAAACCAGACTGGGCTATCAACCTGTGCATATCGCACGATTCCAAGCATATATTTAAAATCTCTGCATGGTAAATTGGTTGTTGAAAACTAGGGACTGCTTGCAGAGGCCTTGAAGGAGAAGCGTGTAGTTCCTTCTGCTTACACTTTTTCCTTAACAAATTGGGACATTCTTCCACCAAAGGCGGTGCTAAAGTCGATGTAAACCGAGTGAACGTTACGATCGTGCTACACTTGCAATTGATGAGCAGAATACATGCAGCTTGTTCCAACTCGCTGCAATTGTTTTGTTCCACGTGATGGGATTGCTGAGAAATAAGTCAAACGTGCAAAAATGAAAGCATGCAAACGAGATTGGGATTCCAGCAAGGGAACTGGCGCCAAATTCCTGCTCAGTAAGGCCCGCTGAATAGGGATTGTGGGATCCGATAGTTAATGAAAGAACGCTATTGATGATCTCTTACCCCAAATAGTTACCCTAGTTGCTTCCACGAACGAAAAGCCTCTCAGAAAAGAGGGGGCCTGTTCGGAGAAGATAGCCCCTGTGTCAAAGGTACCCAGTCTGGAAACTGTCTTTAGATGATGAGAGGACTTTTCTTGCCCAGCACAGGATCACAAAACAAAATTGAGGGACATGGGTATGTGAAACGTACACTTGCCTCGCTTAATATGAATAATCCAAAAGGCGATTGCTTCATTTAGCAGGAATTAAGATGTGACTGACCCAGCTTATTAAAAGCTTATTAAAGCTAGAGGCTGTGTAAATATCCTGGTGACTGCATTATATTATGCCTTATCTAGTTTATATTGTTTTATATTATTGATCTTTTTTTTTTACTATGTGACAAGGTACATATACTTGATTCATGAACCATTAATTTATCTGTTTGAGATTATGCGATATTTGGGGTTATTTTGATTGCTGAATTTATTTTCAGTCATAAAGCCATAGTAGACAGGTCTGTTCTAGGAGCTTTAAATATATTGCCTTATGGGGGAAGTAGTTGTTATTTCCCTGTTTTCCAAAGGATGGAATTGAGGCTGGGAGTGGTTGCATGACGTGCCCAAGATACGACAGTGTGAGAGTTAGTTTCCTTCTGAGGTCAGCCATTGGGGTGGGGACCCACGGTCCCTCAAACCAATGTCCTGTCCCACCCATCTTCGTCGAAAGCAGTGGCTCTCATGTCTTAGAATCACCTGAAGGGCTTGTGAAAACTCAGCTCACTGGACCCCACCCCAGAGTTTCTGATTCGGTAGTTCTGGGGTCGGGCCTGAGAATTTGAATTTCCGACAAGTTCCCAGGCGTTGCTGACGCTGCAGGTCTGGGGACCACGCTTGGAGAACCACGGGTCTAGAAGGGGGTTTGCTTTAGCTGGTGATTTTTTCATGATGACGATGACTGGCTAACCTTACACGTGAATGGAAAACGTGGCTGTCATCAAGGAGAGTTCATACGAAGTTTGGTTCTTCTTAGAAATTCAGCTTCTGCTCATCGATGTGGTTTCTCTCACGCTCGTGTTTCCCCTTGTGGTCCAATTTGCATGTCACTAGAGGATGGGTCTTATGAAAACGTCATATTGGTTATACCACGTTTCTATTCAGGGAGCAATCAAGGATCTCTTTTATCCGTGAAACGAAATTCAAGTACCTCCATCTGGCATTGAACTCGCCCCTGCCTGCAGCTTTTTGAATGTAATCGAATCTTCCTCTGGTCTGCACAGAGGACCCTCTGCCCCGGCCAGGCCAGCTGCTGCTCAGTGCCTTCCCACCTACACCCAGCAGTCACCCTGGAAGCCAAGCCGTGTCATCAACTGGAATGCAGCAATTCGTTCATTTGGGAGGAGCGAGATGTGCAGGCTGCTCCCCCGCACCTCTGCAGCCACAGGTTCCCGCCTTCCACAGGCGGCCTCCCACCTCGTGTCCTTCCAACTTGCTGACTTGGTTCCCTCCCTCCATGTGCCCCTCTCCGTTGACCCTTCCTCCTCTCCCTTCCCTGTCCAGCTGAGATGCAAGGTCCGGTTCTTCAGCCGCCATCTTGCACTCTCCACTCCCTGCCCCCCTGGCTGCCTGGGCTGCGGAGCTCTGTGGGAGGCCCCTCACCCTGCAGCGTGTGGCTCTGTCCTCACCAGTTCAGGGGCCTCTCAGTGCTGCCTGGTGTTCCTCCTGGGTTTCCTCAGCCTCTCTGCTTCCTCACAGTCTCTGTTCTCTGCCAACTTCCAACCTGCCCCTCCCTGCTCAGACGCTTTCCCTCACTCTTAGCAAATCCCCTCACTTTCCACTCCCCCGAGGAAATAGAAGACTGGAGTAAGAAGCTTCTTCAATGTCCTGCCACCAAGACAGGAAACTGTATCTGCTCCCCTCCTTTCCTCCTGATGTCACAGTGGAAGTCGTAACACCCCTCCCCATGGAAGGCTTCTCTCTCCACCTCTGCTCAAGGGCCTGCCCCCTTCTCAGACGATTCTTGCCTCCACCGCCACCCCCCTGGTTCCTTCACTGGCACCTTGGCCACATTTAAACATGCTCCAGTGTGTCTTATCTTTAGAACTCCCTCCTCATGCCCGTATCTCCTGACAGCTGAGGACCCATATTTCCCCATCACAAGCACATTCTCACTTTCCGCTGTCCCCTCAACCCAGTGCGGTCCCCTCCGTCCCCATCACTCCGCAGAGTCAGCTCTTGTTGTGTTCTCTGCTGACCCCGGTGCTGCTCTCCGCTCGCCCTCTCGCTCCTGGTCTTCTGTATAACACCCAAGTGTCACCTGGTGCTTGGGGGAGGAGCGTGATTTAGTGACCCTGATGCCATAGTCACCAGTTCATATTTCACTGTTCTGCTCATTTTACGCTCCCCAGTGCATCTCCTGTGTCACGTCTGCCCGCTCTGCCCAATGTCCGCTGAAGCCAAGCACATTTAAACAGATGGGCACAGCTAGGCTTGTGCCATTCTGCTGATCCTATAGTACTTCCAAGAACCATGAATCTGAAATCTGGAGACGGTCTGCAGAAAATATTCAATTTAGTAAAATGTTAAGGCAATTTAGGTTAACTATCATGCATTTCATCATTTCCACCATGGTGTTTATTGCCAAGTGCCTACTTGGAAAGTAGATGCTCTTAGGAGATTTCCATCTTGATGATTTCAGTTTGCCATTGTTCTTTACTTTCTCAGTAGCACCCCATCTGTAAAGAACCCCATCCTCAAAGCCTGACAGAGTATATTGATAAATTATCCCTGAATGCCTATGTTTACGTGCTTAACTTTCTAGAGGCCAAAATCCATTGGCGTTTCAAAAAAATTGTGTAAATAATGCTGCTGTAGCATGCTAACATTTTCCAGACTATTATGAAAAATTTTAACTCATTTGTAAGTAATGGGAAGCAATACCAGAATTTACGACTGTGTAGAACCATTATCAGAACAATTCCATTGACCTGTACCTGTGGTTCTCATTGGCCACTGATAGCATTTTCATCTCCATCTTTGAATCTTGAAATGAACCAAGTAGAGTACAAATAACCTTACCTGTGAGTCTTTTGGAATTTATTTTTAACATTAGCACTTAGAAATTTACTGGAAATTTCAACAATCTGTATTTTATGTAGAAATACAAATGTTTACATTTCATCTAAACTTTTCAATTAAAAAAATACAAAATTTTTCAAAGAAAAAATTAACAAATATTCATGTCCCCACTCCCCACAATGAAGAAATGTTGGCATTTTGTCATATTTACTTTATGTCTTTTTAAAAGAAATAAACCATTTCAGATCAAGTTGAGATTCCCCTTACTATCGCTGTGTAAGAAATTGTGCTAAAACTTAGTGACTAAAACAATCATTTTCTTGTACTCAGATTCTGGCGTCAGAGATTCAGAACAGGCACAGTAGGGAATGCTTGTCTCTGCCTCCATGATGTGCGGCCTCAGCTAGGTAGGCTCAGAGGCTGAGATGACCTGATGGCCAGCAGCTGGAGCCATCTGGAGGGGCCTTCATTCATATCCCTGGCAGGTGGTAGTGCTGTCAGCTGGGATCTCATCTGGATCTCTCAGCTGCAACAGCTGCATGTGACCTTTCCAAGTGCCTTGGGCTTCCTCCTAGCATGGCAGCCTCAGACTTCTTGCATGGTAGCTCACAGCTCCTTGAGGGTTTCAGCTCACAAGACAGACTGCATCTCCTTCTGTGGCCTACCCTCGGAAGTCACACTGCATCATTTCTGCTGCATTCTGGTGGTTTCAGGAGAGTCACAAGCTCTGCCAGGATTCAGGGGATGGAGAATTAGACTCTACTTCCTGATGGGAGCATGGCAAAGTTCTGGAGCAGCACGTAGGGTAGGAACTCTGGTCACCATCTTTAGATTGGCCACAAGTGGTCAGGGGCATCCATTGTGGCGTTGGGTTTCTAGTCCATGTTTTATAGTTGTCCTACATATGTGGACATCGACATGAAGGTCTTCTTGTCATGTCTCTCTTTCTAAAAACTAATCACAGAGAGCCATGGAGAGCCAGTGGAAAGCCAGGCATTGTCAATGCTCTTACATTATTATTTATCAAGCCAGATTGGGGTAACATGGCTTTAATAAAGCAGTATATACATTTGATTTAGTTAAACTATACTCTCTACTTTCTAATACTTTCTAATCATTAGTAATGAGTATTCATATCTTATTTAATGTAGCATTTTACAGTGTTTAAACTACCTTCACATTTATTTTCTCAGATAAAGCTGGGTGAAAATAAAACATGATAAGAATCTTAAGACTCAAGTTCATATTTTGGATGAATCAAATAAAATAAAGGGTAATAAAATGCTTTGGGAACTGTACAGAGCTGTTAAGATGCCCCTTGCTAGGCAGTCTCATAGTCAGATTTGTCAGTGAGCTACTTGTATGTTGCAGTCCTGCCCTACGCTTAGTCCTTTATCTCTTTGCTGACCCTGTTCCCTCTGCTTCCACCTCATCTGTGTGTGTCTAAGTACAACCAGTTCTTCAAGGCCTTGCTCAGATGCTGCCTCCTCCATGAAGCCTTTCCTGGCACATACCTCGCAGCTGGAACTCATCTCGCTCCTCTGTGCTTGCCTAGCAGTCTGTGTTTCTCTATGGCATTTAAACACATTCTACCTTGTATTCTATTTCACATACTACATCGCTGGTGCTCGACTGGGAGCATCTAGCAGACCTGAACCCAGTCTTGATCTTTTCTCGGTGCACACCAATGTGCCTCACACCCAGGAGCAATCTGTGGAAGTCTTTTGAATGAATGAATGAATGAATGAACTGTCTTTTCGCCATACTTAGCTCATTTGCGCCTCTCTCAGGCTGTGGAGAGTGCAAAACCTGGAACTACTTTAAATGTGGCAATGTCTGGTGGGACGGTGAACCCTCCCCTGGCTTTCATGCTCATCTGTGGGGGCTCTGCTCCTCAGTTTGGAGCAGATGTGGCTCGAGAAGAGCCACAAGAAAGAGACAAGACTTGGCAGTGGGGAGGCTGTCCAGGCCTTTTCGAGGATGGGTGCCAATCTCCAACTATGAAATTCAATGAATGTGTGTCTTGTCTCCACTTGTAACTTGTAAGCACTGCAGTCACAGTGGTTGGAGCATCTCTGCTTCCCAGGTACACTTGAAGGCACAGAGAGAGAAAGTGGGTGCACACTGGCTTTGGAAGCCTGACACTTACTGCTTTCCCGAGGGGTGGGCAGACAGCACCGCAAGAAAGACCACATTGTCACCTTAAACTTTGGTGGCATGGTCTCTCTCTAGAAACTTATCAGGCCAGATCTGGACATGCAGGGGCTCGCAAACAGCCAGATCCACCTCAGTGCACAAAATCAGCACCAGCGCCTTCTGCAATACCCCGTTGTGTCAATATAATAAATACAGTCTTAGCAATGGTCTATTTTCCTTTTATCTAGCCTAGTCTGAGCCCAGAAAAGGCATCAACAGCCAAGGTGACACTCTACTCTAGAACCTTCTCTCCTTTTCAAAACAAGCATAATTTTAAGAGCAAGATGCATAACTCTTCTTCTCAACAGCCTGCGCCTTTTCCCTGCCGAAGCAATTGGTTCTTAGAGCAGCAGGAAACTGCTAGAGCAATGCTTGAAGAGAAAGAAAAACCAGGCTGGTATGAGACCAACATTTCTTTACATTATACCAGTTGCAGAAAATTTCAGAGCCAGCGTGAGGCAATATTCAGATGGCAAAAATATGATGGAAGAAGCTCACGCTGCTCAAAAGAGGTAGTTTAATGAAGTTGGTGTAATTATCGACACATTTATTTAAAGGAAAATGACCAAAAATCTCAAAACGAGACAGTTTGGGGTATTTGCTGCCATACACATCTATCCAAGTAAAAGTAATTTAAGAATGATGTCTTGCACCTGCTGAAATGAAGAATGTATATTTCAGCGATTTTTAAAACTGCATTTTTTGTATGAGGCCAGAGGTTGGGGCATCCTGGGGAGTTGAAGGAGGTGGACTTGGCCATCAGACATTTCAGCTCAACCTCCTCCCCACCTGCTAACTGGTATAACTTCCAGCTGGTCTCCTGATCTCTCTGATCTTGGTTTCCTGGTTTGTGAAATGAGGATAAAAGTTGTGTCTACCTTGCAGGGTTGCGGATATGAGGCCCGCCATAGTATATACAGTAAGGCATTATCTGTATTCATTCACCTGAACATCTGGATGTGTACAGTCAAATGGCCAGATTGTTTTTTTGTGTTTTCTTCAATTCTTTTTTTTTTTTCCTAGAGATTGGCACCTGTGCTAACCTCTGTTGCCAGTCTTCCTTATTTTTTTAATTCTCCCCAAAGCCCCAGTGCATGGTTGTATATCCTAGTTGTAAGTCCTCCTGTTTCTTCTTTGTGAGCCGCTGCCACAGCATGGCTGCTGACAGATGGGTGGTGTGGTTCCAAGACTGGGAAGCAGTGAGAGTGCCGAACTTCACCGCTGGACCATTAGGGCTGGCTTAACAATTTGTTTTAAAAATACGTTAAGAAGCAAATATTTTCAATTTGGAGGCTTATACTACTAACTGTAATGTGGTCTCAGGTCCCATGACAAACCAGAATGGCAGTCTTAGAGGGTTTGTTAATCATGCCCTGGCCCAGGCCAAATCGGAGTGCATCCTAGACCTGGGAAGGGAGCTGGGATGACCCTCAGGTCTTCCTCTGACACACCTGACACCTGGGCCTGGACCGTTTGGGGCTCCCTAAGGACTTTCGGAAAGACACAGTTGGGCAGGGAGGGTGTGTCTGTGTGCTAGAAACACTGTTTAGTTATATGATAACAAGGTTTGGTCTGGCCTTCAGGTCAAATAGTTATGAACTCTGCAGCCACAACAGGGAAACGTTTGCAAAGCTGCAGTCTCTGGGTGGAATTCAGTCAATCATCCTATTGTCCTTGGACTTCCTTAAAGCTCTCGACCAAAACTCCTGGCCACAACTCTCCAAAGATTAAGTGTTTTCTTGAGTCTTTTTTCCTGATTCTAATCAGTTGCAAATGTTATAAAAATAAATCTGTTCTCAAGTTCCCCTTACTCTTGCTCTCAAACACAAACCACCAAGAGAACAGAAAACAAAGTAGAAGTGGACACAAGATGCAAAAGGAGGAAAAGCCCACCTGCATAGGCTGCTAAGAAGCTTAAATTTGGCTCAAAGATTTCTGTTTGTTTGGGTAGGTTTACCTTTTTATTTTTTTTCTGGGAAAGACACCCTGGGCTAACATCTGTTGCCAATCTTCTACTTTTTTTCCCCCTCCCCCAAAGCCCCAGTGCATAGTTGTATATTCTAGTTATAAGTCCTTCTAGTTCTTCTATGTGAGCCACCACCACAGCATGGCTACTGACAGATGAGTTGTATGGTTCCTTGACAGGGAAATGAACACGGGCTGCCGAAGTAGAACATGACAAACTTTAACCACTAGGCCAGCGGGGCTGGGTCAGTTTACCTTTTTTTTTTTTTTGAGGAAGATTAGTGCCGAGCTAACATCTGCCATCAATCCTCGTTTTTTTCAGAGGAAGACTGGCCCTGAGCTAACGTCCCTGCCCATCTTCCTCTACTTTATATGTGGGACGCCTGCCACAGCACGGCTTGACAAGTGGTGCGTAGGTCTGCATTGGGGATCCAAACTGGCAAACCCCGGGCCACTAAAGCAGAATGAGCAAACTTAACCGCTGCACCACCGGGCTGGCCCCTACCATTTTTAACCTTGTGGTAATTTGTGGACTTATGCTGATGATAGCTTCTGCTTTTCTTATTGGTTTATTTAATGTTATGTTCCTCCTCTAAAACTGTTCACTGTGTGTTTGTCTCCCTCCTAATCTGATAGTAGTTATTTTAGCGACATGAATAACCTGGTGTTTCTAATATTCATTCCATGTTCACAGAATCAGAAAATAGCAGAACAGGAAAGCACAGACCTTCAAGACTGTCTGTTCATTGTCTCCTGACTTGATGTGAGAACAAAACTAAGGCTGAGAAGATTCTAGAATGAGGTGTCAAAGTCAGAAAGGTGGTAATAGGATTAGATACGGCCTTTTGATATTCATATCAAAATCAATCATTTTTAGAAGTCTAAAAAAGACACGTGTTAACCTGAGAAAATGCCAAAGATTTAAATTCTGTGAGCTACTTTTCATATTCTGGAGAAGTTGATTTTTATATAGCACTGTTGCTGGTCTTTCATCACCTTGGCTGTGTCTCAAGAGTGTGTTCTTATTAGAAAATATAAGCTTTGGCAGACTTTGAAAGGTATACAAGTTGCTCCATGTTCTGACTAGATTATGAAAATCTTTGGCAACTGTCATTTCCAAGTGGAGAAAAGTGTTGCCAATAATTTGGAAAGACAGAAACTGAAATCTAATAAGATGAGATGGGTCTCCTTCTTGATCCTAGAATTCCTCCCCAGGGAATGTCTGGTGGACAGTCAAATATATCGGGAAATCCTTGACATCTTGAGATGGCAAATTTCTAAAAGGGATTGGAGTCTAGATGTCCTAGGAGAGGCCCCAGTAGTTAACAGGCCCCCACATCACCCCCTCCAGTGGGAGGTGGGGTTCCGGAGTCTGTCTTTCTCTCCACAGGACGGATAAAGAAGATTATGGGTTTACTTCCTCAAAAGGGATGGTTAAGCTCATTGCAGAATTTACTATTATTTAGTTTTTAATAGTTTTTTCTATTTGTTTCACCCAATCTACAATTAGATGGCATTCTTCCTGCGTGTTCCATTGGGTCTCAACAGCCCAGTGAGCTGCTGAATATTACTTTGTCTGCATGGAGCAAAATATCCCCTGGTACTGTTTTCAAAATGCCAAGTAGAAATGATAAAACTGCTTTTTGCACCATAAAAGTCCCCAATTCTCTTGCTTCGTGATAGGTCAGTTTGGTACCTTCTTTTTCCCAAATCAAAGAATCATAACTTTATTATGATGATGAGTTCTACACCTTGTAATGTTTCCAAGGAGAAATCCTGAGTGGTTTTTTTTTCCTCCTTTAGTACAGTACTTATAATTGTCAAATAGCAGGCCTATTTTTGTGTGATTCCAAACACAAACTAGCCCCTGTGTATAACTGCAGTTAGAGCCTAAGAACTCGAGGTGCTGTCACTCACGCTGGTTACTTGCCATTGTTTTTACTTGTATCTCGTTATTTATTACCTGTGCTCACAAATCATATGCAGATAAATACATCTGAAATATACACGCTGACTATATCATCTATTTTTATTTTTCCCATCATCTAGTCTGGATAGCCTTCTTTCCAAAATGTTGAGTCATTTTTATATATTTATCATGTCCTTTAAATGTCTCTACATCTCCTAATTATTTCAGAGGACTGTTATCATGGAAAAGTTACAAAATCAATTCCGAGAAGAAGCTGTAATCACCTTACTTAACTCTGAGGCTAATCTAGACCTTACATTTTACTTTTTTTTAAAACTAGTGTTGAAAAACTTTGTGGGAAAATGGATTACTATGGGATATACTTACGCATATTTACTTCAGAACTATGTCAGAGTTCTTTTCTTTATTTTTTGATTTTTTTTGCTGAGGAAGACTTGCCCTAACCTAATATCTGTTGCCAATCTTCCGTCTTTTTATTTTTTTTATGTAAGCCACTGCCACAGCTTGATCACCCACAGATGAGTGGTGTGGTTCCACACCCGGGAACCAAAGCGGAGTGTGCCAACCTTAACCATCAGGACGGACCCAATATATCAGAGTTTTTACAAAAGAATCTGTAATGTGCATAAATGAACAAGTTGCTTTACATAATATTTTTCAAAACTTGCTTTGTAATAAATTAGAATATGGAAAGGTTAGCAAAACAACTGTAGTAAATTTTTTTAATTGTAATTTAATCTTTCCACCCCAAAATGCATTTATTTTGATGCTATGATTTGGCTATATTTCAAAACTCCTACAGATTTAGATTTAGCATTCTTTTTTAAAATTAAGGCTTGCAGTATATTTCAATAATGATGGAAAAAATAAAAATTATCTAATCCCTTATCCAAAAGAAAGAATTGGTTTAATAATTATGGTCACATATGCAATGGACTAAATACAGCCATTTATAGTGATCGTATAGAGGAGATTCACAAACTCATGAATCAAGGCAGACTCTGTAAAATAGAACATAGACACACGTACATATGCATAGATAAAAGTCTAAAGAATATTCATATCAGAGTGGGATTGCAATTATAATAATTCGTTGTTTTTCTTCTAACTTATATACAGTCATCATGTTCCTTAATTCAGAGTCGGTCCAGTGGCTCAGTGGTTAAGTTTTCACATTCCGCTTCAGTGGCCTGGGGTTCGCTGGTTTGGCTCCCGGGTGTGGACCTAGCACCACTTGTCAAGCCATGCTGTGCAGGCGTCCCACATGTAAAGTAGAGGAAGATGGGCATGGCTGTTAGCTCAGGGCTAATCTTCCTCAAAAAAAAAAATAATAATAATTTTTAAAAATTACAGGCAACGATCATCTTAAGATAATTTTTCTCTTCAGCTTTTTAATCTGATGATACAGAATGATAATGTAGTAAATCAGATTTTCAAACCAAAAAACAGGGACATGTAGTCTGAGAAATATTTACTTTGGAGACAAAGAAAATTATGGATTTGGGACTTTTCTGGAAAATCCAGGATAGTCACGATGAAGATGTGTAGCTTCTGGAGCCACAGAAATAGATATCCACGAAGATTCTGATAGGCGGAGCATCTCCAATCCAGTGGGTGCATTTTATCTAGGCCTCGAAGAACAAAGGAATAGGATTTGACCAGGCAGAGAAGAGAAGGAAAAATGGTGTGCCAGGTAAAGAGAAATGCTGGCAGCTCAAAAAGGTAAAAATGATTCGGATATGTGCAAACACGCCAGTGGAGCTGAGAAAGTGAGAATTGATGAGTGATAAGATTGGAAACATGTGTCAACGCATTATGCGGCTTTGAAAGCTATAATAAAAAGCCTGATCTTCATTCTGTAAAAAGTGGAGATCTAGTGAAGGTTTCAATCAAAGGAGAGATCATTTCATTTCCAAGGCAAAAAAATTTTAACAAGGCATTCCCATCTAATACCACCTGTAGGACCTGTTATTATTCTAGGGTAGATTATTATTATTTTAGTAATATCTCATAAGACAGATGCTAAGGGCCGGCCTGGTGGCGTAGTGGTTAAGTTCACACATTCTGCTTTGGGAGCCTGGGGTTCAGCGGTTTGGATTCTGGGTGTAGACCTACGTACCACTCATCAAGCCATGCTCTGGCAGCATCCCACATAGAAGAACTAGAAAGACTTACAACTAGGATATACAGCTGTGCACTGGGGCTTTGGGGAGGAAAAAAAAGAGGAAGATTGGCAAAAGATGTTAGCTCAGGGCCAATCTTCCTCACCAAAAAAAAGACAGATGCTTAACAGACTGATTTTTGTAAGCATTCATTGTGAAGCTTGAACTTCAGATTGTAGGTGTTATGGTTGACATCATGGAACCAGGCACTACAGAAGCCGACTCATCTCCCACACTCAAGGCTGACTGGGTCTCTGGGACTGAGAAAATTGGTAAAAGTATGAGTCAGATTTTGTGCACAACTTTAAATGAACACTGTTTTAGAGGGAAGTTAGAAGAGTGTATCATCTCAAACACTCATAGTTAAAGGTAATCCTACAGTATCTTCAAAGTTTAACATATAATTTGAAATATACATTTAATTAGGCTTAAGACAGGAGTAGTTTAATGTAAATTTGTTTATTTTATTTTCTAAAATTATATCTTTTACAACTCTCAAGAGTAATGATAGAAACCCCTTATTTGCAAAGAGATTATTATGAAGTCTAGTTTCAGCCAAGATTTTTTTGTCAATCTGGAAAGCTGAACCAAAAATTGAGTTAATGTGATATGTTGGAGTCAGGAACAAAGAGGGGACCAGGAATATCTTACTGCTGAGATTCCAGCTTCATGCGTTGTGATGGTAACACTTCATTCAATTCTTTCTCCAATGAGTTCAATGGAATGGTGAAAATTTTAAAAATCGAAAATTCTGAAGGACATATTCATATCAGTAGGAGCTATTTAGTCTTCTCAATGAAATAAAACATTCATTTTAGAATTATTTTGTAGTCTGAAAGCTCATTTCATGGGATTTTTAAATGTGGAAAGTTCAATGTTACCATGTAGGTATTATGTTCTTAGAGGCAAAGTATGCTGATCTCTGATTTTATCCAACTTAATTTGTCTTAGAAAAAGAAAATGAAGATCCAGATTCACTTTTTCACTTAACTGAGTGCATTCCCCAACCCATGTACAGCTTGCATGATAGAAGTCTAAAGCCCTACTCACTAATGACATAAGAGAGCCAAGCCCTAAACTGGTGACCAGCTGGAAATTAGGGGAGTGAGATTACCCAGAAGCAGGAAAGCCAGAGAAGGCATAAACCCAAGAATCTGAATATAAACTCTTCCCAAATCCAAGGGGTGACCACCAGAGGGCTTGGCTGAAAAAAGCAGCAGGAGATGTGATCATGATGGGGGGGCGGGGAGTGGAGAAGGCAGCCTAAAGAGACTGACTCTAAGTAGTCCTAGGTATTGGATTTAGTAGCCAAAGACTTCAAAGCAACTACTATAAGTACATTCAACCTATTAAAGGGTGTTCAAAGAATTAAAGGAAAAAATGGCCTTAATGAATGAGTAGATAGAGAATCTCAACAGAGAAATGGAAACTAATAAAAAGTGGAAATTCTAGGGGCTGGCCTGGTGGCGTAGTGGTTAAGTTCGTGTGTTCTACTTCAGCAGCCTGGCGTCCACAGGTTTGGATCCTGCGTGTGGACCTGGCACCGCTCATCAAGCCATGCTGTGGCGGCATTCCACGTACAAAACAGAGGAAGATTGGCATAGATGTTAGCTCAGGGACAGTCTCCCTTAAGCAAAAAGGGGAATATTGGCAACAGATGTTAGCTCAGGGCCAATCTTCTTCATCAAAGGGAAAAAAAAGGAAATTCTAGAGCTGAAAAGTACAATAACTGAGATGACAAATTCACTAAATGGGCTCAGTCACAGATTGGAGATAGCAAAAAGAACAAGTGAACTTGAAGGTAGACCAATAGAAATGACCTAGTCCTAAGAAGAGAAAGAAAAAAGAGTGAAGACAGCACCTCAGACACATGAAGGATAGTATCAAGAGGTCCAGCACAAAAAAATCTCAGTTCTGCCTGTGCATTGGACTTCAGATCACATAGGAATGGCAGTGATTGTGAGCTGCATTGTGCCATGAAAACTCACTTACCAGAACTGGATTTTCCAGGAGTAAGAGTGGACTTGCCTTAAGCATAAAGGGGTTTAGCTGTACCTGGAGAGAGATTCTTGATTTGTGTTTTTGCATTTTTACTTATTTCCTAAATTTAATGTGAACCTAAATATCACTGAAATACTTTTTTTTTTTTTTTTTTTTTTTGCTGAGGAAGATTCCCCCTGAGGTAACATCTGTTGCCAATCTTCCTCTTTTTTTTTTTTTAATGTGAGCCGCTGCCACAGCATGGCCACTAAAAGATGAATGGCGTGGTTCTGCACCCAGGAACTGAACCTGGGTCGTTGAAGTGGAATTCACCGAACTTTAATCACTAGGTGATCAGGGCTGGCCCCTGGAAAACTCTTAAGAAGTCAATCTCTCCAACCGACCCTCACTCATCTCTGGTTCCCCACTAACAATTATTTCAACCATAATTGTCAGGAAGAACACCCGGCTCCACTCCACCCTAGACCAGCATTTGGTAGATACAGGCATGCCTCGGAGATATTACAGGTTCAGTTCCTGACCACTGAAATAAAGTGAATATCACAATAAAGTGAGTCATGTGAATTCCTTGGTTTCCCAGTGCGTATAAAAGTTACATTTACACTATGCTGTAGCCTATTAAGTGTGCAATAGCATTATGTCTAAAAAACACAATATACATACTTTAATCAAAAATACTTTATTGGGGGCCAGCCTGGTGGTGTAGTGTTTAAGTTCACACACTCTCTTTTGGGAGCCTGGGGTTTGCAGGTTCAGATCCTGGGCACAGACCTACACACTGCTCATCAAGCCATACTGTGGCAGTGTCCCGTATGCAAAGTAGAGGAGGATTGGCACAGATGTTAACTCAGTGACAATCTTCCTCAAGCAAAGAGAGGAAGATTGGGATCAGATGTTAGCTCAGTGACAATCTTCCTCACCAAAAAATACCAAACTTTATTGCTAAAAAATGCTAACCATCTTCTGAACCTTCAGTGAGTCATAATGTTTTTACTGGTGGAGAGTCTTGTAAAAAATGCAGTATTGGGGCTGGCCCAGTGGTGTTGTGGTTAAGTTTGCATGCTCCGTTTTGGCACCCTGGGGTTTGTGGGTTTTGATCCTGGGTGCAGACCTACACATCGCTCATCAAGCCATGCTGTGGCAGCATCCCACATGCAAAGTAGAGGAAGACTGGCACAGATATTAGCTCAATGACAATCTTCCTTAAGCAAAAAGAGGAAGATTGGCAACAGATGTTAGCCAAGGGCCAATCTTCCTCACCAAAAACAAAAAAACCCCACAATATCTGTGAAGTGCAATAAAGCAAAGCACAATGAAACTAGGTATGCCTGTACTTGCATCCGACTCTCAAGACCCCTTCTTGCCCCTTCCTCTTGCCACGCTCACTTAATTTCCCTCAATGAAACTCCTTCTAATATATGGCTTTACATTCAGTATAGAATTGTTTTGTTTTTCCAAAGTGGGCATAGTTTTACATCTTTCTAATAAAATATTTAAAAATAATACATACTCAACGCAAAGAAAATTAAGAAAACACAAAAAAGTATGAAAATGAGATCACCCATCATCCAACCACTACGACCTTGCCAATTAGCTTCCTGGACCTTCCTCTCTGACATTTTCTGTGTCTATGCATAAATGCAGATTATTTTGCACATATGGGATCATACACCTTATCTTATAAACTCATTTTTAAATCTATTAAAATTGGATATCTCTCCATATCAATAAATATGGACCAATACCTGAGTTAGCCCAGCAGAGAAAGCTGAGTCCCAACTAGGGGTGAAAGCGTGGGGGACAAGGGCAAGGAGAAGGGGTGGTTCTTTGGGGGGCGGGGAGTAACAGCAACAAAGAAGCACTCCACGCTAGAACGGGGGGTTGAAGTGGGAGTGCTTGAAGAACAGTGGGACCTCTGTTGTCCTCGGCCGCCTGCCACTCAAGTTGAATCTTCCTTCCACTCACAGAACTTCTCTGTTGGCTTTCTCATTGGTAGCTCTCCTCTCCTTTGTGTCTGTCTTATGGAAAAACCAGTATATGCACCTTGAACTCCTCTGTGCTTTTCTTCTTTTCGCCCAGATTTCTCCTCCTTTGTCTTTTTTCTCAAGTTCCTGCAACACTTCTTCCAACAGATGTTCCAGGTCACTGACTGACTTTTCTGCAGTGTTCAATCTACTGCTCATGGCTTCCATTTGTTTGTAATTTCAATTGTGATTTTAATCTCCAGGAATTCCTTTTTGCAGAATGCTCCTTTTTCCCAACTAACTGCCCTTATTTTATCAATGCAACGGCCTCTTGCATCTCCCTGGACCTCTGAACAAGGGTGTTTAGTTACCTCCTGTTTCTTGCAGTCACTCATTTGCTGAGAATCATTTGCTGCAAGGGCTCAGACGAGTCTTCTCTTATGAATTGGGTGTCTTCTTCTGCATATGTGCGGGGATAGGCACATGGGTGGCTCAGGACTAGCACGGGTGCTGGACCTGGCAAGGAATACGCAGCGTCTGTTCAGTTCTTCTGGTTCCCATTGATTGTAATTTTTCTCTGGTTTGCAGGGGATCAGGAGGAGATACCCATGGGTTCAGGGACTTCTAGAAGTTCCTCTTTGTAGGGGTTTGACAAGGTTGCACAAGACAGCTGGGGAAGGAGATGACCCCTTCCTCTGCTAGCTACTCAGCAGCTGGCCTCTGGAGGGTCTGTCCTGCCAGCCCGACCCCCCAACACACACACAACACAACAGCCAGTCCTCCCTTCCAGGCTGTGGGCAGCCCATACCACAGCTCCTGCACCACCTGGTTGCCCCAAATCCTCCACCCAGACTTCCTCAAGGCCTGGCTCCTCTCCCGTGGATCCAGCCCAGGAGTTGTTAGAAAGTGGAGTAGAGAGAGGACCTTAGCTCCCCAGCAGGCTTCTCATCCTTCACAGGTTCAGTGACAGTAGGTGGTGCGTGCCTGGCTCGGTTCATCCCTGCTCTGCTTTCTTCCAAAACTCCTGAAGCTTTAGGTATGTGGCCAGGACCTTTCTCTAGGTTCTATCTGTGGTTTGCAATTTTTATTATTGTGTTGGTTGGGCCCTTTCAGCTGGAAATTGGGAGAGAGAGGAATTCACAAATCTGTGGATCTGTGACCCTCAGGAATTAGAAGCCAATATTGACTTCTTAAATCTGATTCTCAAAGCCTGCAGTGGCGTTTCTCAACTCCAAACCCAGGCCCCCTCTAGATAGACACAGGCATTTCACACTGCTCACCCCTTGCCATCCGAGCCCTTTTGTTGTGGTCCACACACACTCACACCATCACATCATGCGAGTCCCGAGCATATCATGCGGTAGCTGTGCGGTCCATCCATCTCTTAGTTACTGGTATGTGGAAAAAGGAAAAGAGAGAAGGAATATATGAGGAAGAAAGTCATGGCGATGTAGGGTATTATGGCTTTATTCTCAGTTGAATTTTTCAAGTAAAATTCTTTACTTTCAGGATATCTCTTTAAGTCTTTTTACTTAGTGTAATAAAATCTTACAAAGTGTGTTGTTATCTTTTCATAGCCTAGATTCTCCAGAAAATAGACCTAGAGGCAAAACTGAGGTGCTCACCTCTGTTGGGGGGAGCAGTGGCAAGCAGGGAGAGGGGATAGAGGAGAGTGAGGTGGGGACGGAGGGAAGGTGGCTGCACGGTGGTGGGTACCAAACTGGTCCTGAGTTCCAAAGACCCACAGCTGCTGCTCAGCCACGTGAGTGTATTCCAGGTGCAGAGCCTCAGCATCTCATCTCCAAGAGGGAGGGAGGTCGGCAAGAGTTCAGGGGCACTTTACCCCACAGCATTTTGCCATCTTTGCTGTTGTTGCTTTGGAACATGTCACGGGACTAGAGTTTATTGAGAGGAGAAAGAGTGCTTCATCTGGAATTTCTATGCTGCCTCCTTCCTGACTCCCATCTTCATGGTCAATCTGTACCCTTAGAGGTCGTGTCACCTGGTCCCCTCGTGCCTCCTCCAGGAAGCCAGATCTGGAGCTCTGAGTGCTGCTGGAGGAGCCAGAGTCTTCAAGAGTCTGTTTGGGTCCAACCCAGCTGGAGCTGCTGTGGTTCCTGCTCATGACACCAAGGTGGCTGTGCCCAATTGTGGCCCTCACCTCTGGGGACTGCTGGCAACTGCTGCTGAGGCCAGGGGCACATGGATCCAGGAAAACCGAAGAAGATGCTTAAATGAATATAATGAATATTGGGAGATGCTCAATGGAATTATTTTTCTGTATGTTGCAAATTGGCAGAACATGGCAAATGGGAGGGAGAGTGTGGAGGTAAAAAGGGAGCAGAGGGGAGAGAAGCATCTGATGAGAAGAAGGAAGTGGCCCAAATGGAAGAGAGGAGGCCAAGGAAAAACTCAACAACTCAACTTTCAACTAGCCAAAAAACAGGACCCTAATCCCATAACCACAAGGAACTGGATTCTCCCAACAGCCAAGATGAGCTTGGAAGCAAATTCTTCCCAGAGCCTCTAGGTGAGAGCCCAGCCTGGCTGATACCATGTGTGTGAGATCCTGAGCAGAGAGTGAAGCCAATTCTCCTCAGACTTCTGATGTACAGAGCCATGAGATAATGAATGTTGTTCTCAGCTGCTAGGTTTGTGGTAATTTATCACGCAGCAATCGGAGACGAATGCACTAAGCAAAACTAATACAATGCCCATGCCTTCTTTCAAGAAGCCTGTAGATATATCCCTCTGCTTCCCTGAAGGTGGCCAATGGTACATGTCAGAGTGTCCTGTTTGAAAAATTACTAATGTAGACCCAGGAATCCAGCAAAATGGAGCTACAGGGCCTGGCTGTCAGCCATCTCAACCCAAGAAGCAACAACTCCCTTTGCCTCCCCTAAAAGTGAATATGTTAGATATTCACTGGCTAGAGTGTTAATCTTGTTCTTCTTTCCAGAACATTCACTGTCAGGTGACAGGATGAAGTATCTGAGATTGTAGACTGGTGATCTCACTTGATTAAGAAGTCATGTGACCTGGTTCCGGACAATTGGTCTTCAATCATGGGCCATTTTGTTTAAGTCTTATACTAATATTGATTGTCTTGTACCATTTTCTTGGAATAACCGACTGACTGAACCAATCAATGAACAAACATTCATTGAGTTTCTACAGAGTGTCAAGCAATTAAATATCATTTCTGTCATTTAATCCTAAATTCAGCTCATCTCAGGCCATGGGGTAACCTTCAAGAAAGAAGGCAAAGCCCTCATTCCTGCTCGTAGTGTAGGAGGGGTGATTTGCCAGAAGTTGGTCCAGCGGTGCTACTAGAGGAGGTGACAGTAGATGCTGAACAAAAGAACAACAAATGTCCCCTGCATGTGGAGTCTGAGACACTTCTAGATAATTCTACTAAGCATCTCTCCTCCTGTCCCATGGGTATAGCGGGTTAGATATGCCTTCCTTTTTGACCCTTCTGCTCACAGTGCGGAAGATGCTCAACCCAGATGGTCAGAGCCAGGCTGGAGGCTCAGTTCCTAAGTCATGCCCTGGTTTGGTACAGGGCTCCCTTTCCAGAAAGGGGCAAACCCTGATAATACCAGGTTTGTGGCTTCAGGACCTGTGAGTTGGCCTGGGGTCTGAGGATGTAATCTTGAACCTGGTCAGAATTGGCTCCAGCATGGAAGGTGGCAGAGACTGGAGAGTGAAATCTAAAATAGCTGCTCCCGGATGAGACTTTGGATGGGTCGCTCCTATTAGATGGAATTGCATTGAATCGAAGTGGCGAATCAGGATGGTTAGTTCATGGAAAACAGGAGCTATGATTGGCAGTATTTGCATCTTCAGTTAATTTAAAACTGATGACTCAGGGGGCCAGCCCCGTGGCTGAGTGGTTAAGTTCGAGCAGCGCTCCACTTTGGTGGCCTGGGGTTTCCCTGGTTCGGATCCCGGGCGCAGACATGGCACCACTCATCAGGCCACCCTGAGGCAGCGTCCCACATGCCACAACTAGAAGGACCCACAACTAAAAATATACAACTATGTACTAGGAGGACTTAGGGAGAAAAAGCAGAAAAAAAAAAAAGATTGGCAACAGTTGTTAGCTCAGGTGCCAATCTTTAAATAAAAAACAAAACTGATGACTCAACACTTAAAATGCACAATTTTTAAAAGACTCCTCCAAATGTGGAGTCATGAATCGAAAATAGAGGCTGCTTGTCGAAACGATTGGGATCCACTTGTTAAGCATTCCTTAACCTGGGTTCCCTAGAAAATGGAGCCTGGGGCAAAAGCTTACACACTAATTCTTTATCAGGAGCTGCAGCCCCAGGGAAGGAAGAGGGAGGGGGAAGGGAAGAGGCCAGGAAGGAGGGAGGGCAAATCAGAGGGCGCAGCCCCACACTGGCCACATCCACAGCAAACACTGCCGGATGCTCAGTCTCTGGAGGTCTCCCATGAGGCTGTGTGGACACCTGCACCTCAGAACAGCCATGGGAGAGGTGGGACTCGCTCTATTCTCCCACCTCCTGTCTCCTATTGGCCAGTCTGTGTCAGCGGTTCTCTTTCACATTTGGTTGTCGGGTCCTCTCTGTTTGGGAAGCCAGCATGCTTGAAGGCCCAGACTGGCCCTTAGGCTGGTGCACTGCCTCCCAGAGCAGACGGCTTCTGGCTGGGTGCCTCAGCTGGGCAGCAGTGGCAGCTGGCCTTTCCAGTGAGAGAAAGATGTCCACTCACTCCAGGGTGCTCCACCCAGGAAACAGGACTAGCAACAGAGAGCGGTATAGCTGTATGGATCTGGAGCCAGTGCAGAGCTCACCCCTGAATTCCAAGGAACGAGGACTAGGAAGGGAGAGCTATCTTTTTTTTTTTTTTAAGTAATGCTTCATTTTATAGAGAAACTTTCAAAATATTCCAATCGATATGTGTGTTAGCTTCCTAGGGCTGGCATAACAAATCACCACAAACTGGGTTGCTGTTATACAGCAGAAATTCATTCTCTCGTGGTTCTGGAGACCAGAGCCTGAGATCAAGGAGGCTGCAGGGCTCTGCTCTCCCCGAAGCCTCTGGGGGAGAATCTGCTCCATGCCTCTGTCTCAACTTCCGGTGTTGATGGCTGTTATGCGCTGAGACATAGCCCTCCACATTCACGTGTGACTCAGAATGTGACTGTATTTGGGGCTGGATCTTTAAAGGGGAAATTAAATTGAAGTCATTAGGGTGGGCCCTAATCCAAATGGCCGATGACCTTATTAAAGAGGAGATTAGGAAGCAGGCACCCACCGAGGAAGACCAGGTGGAGACACAGGGAGAAGACAGCTGCCTACAAGCCAAAGAGAGGCCTCAGAAGAAGCCAACCCTGTTGACCTTGCTCTTGGACTTCTGGCCTCCAGAACTGTGAGAAAATAAATTCCTGTTGTTTAAGTCCCTAGTCTGTAGTGCTTTGTCATGACAGCCTTAAAAAAAGAATACCCGGGCAACCTTTGGTGTTCCTTAGCTTGTAGACACATCGCTCCAACCTCTGCCTATGTCTTCACGTGGTGTTCTTCCTGTTGTGTGTCTGAGTCTCTGTTTTCTCTTCTTATAAGAATACCAGTCATTGGATTAGTGTCCACTCTGATCCAGTATGACCTCCTTTTAACTAATTGGACATAAATTGGGGGAGGGGGGCACTATTCAACCAAGTACGATATGCAAAAATTAACGATCCTCCAGCAGATATTTAAATAGCTGATAACCTCTACACCAGTGGTGTTCAACCTCAGCTGCTCGTCAGACTAGATTCTGGTTTAATTGGTCTGGAGTAGGGCCCAGGCATTTTTCTGATTACCCCAAGTAATCGAGCAGCCACTGTTGAATACCACATTTAAAACCATCAGTTATGTTATTTATTATCATCATCATCATATCACTAATCATAATGCAATTGGTAACATTTATCAGACATTTAATTTATCTCAGGCATTGGGCTAAGTACTCAACATATATTATTTCAGTGATATCATCAATCTGATTCTACCCTCACTTTATAGATAAGGACACAGAGGGTCAAAGATGTTAAGAAAATCGCCAAAGAACACAGAGCTAGGAGTGATAGAGCCAAGACACACAGGCTGTCTGACTCCAGACCTGTGACTCTTCTCTGCCCTCAGATCTGCACAAATTCAGAGCCTGTCATCTTCCTCTCATTGTTAGACATTCTCAGTTATTTAGAGAAATCATAAACATTTTAAGATGAGTAACTGCATGCCTTCACTGCAAAGAAATAAAAGGGCTTGAACTTCTAAGATTTGAGGGTGAGTCACGAAGTCATAAGTCGTAAGTTAGTAAACGACAAGGCATTACTATTATTAAAGTAAATTTAGTTTTTTCCTTCCTTCCAATTTCACAAGCTCAGACAAAAGCCATGTATTCAAAGACATCTCTCCATCGTATTTCAAAGTGTATTTGCTTAGCCATACATTAAAGCATGGCTATTATTAACCTTGGAGAAAAGCTTATATGACAAGTAGGATGGATAAGTCTTTTATGACATAATGGTGCCTCTATGATAGGCGAATCACCCTGTTCTACGAGATCAATGCAGACTCTTGGATTTCCTCTTCATCTCTTAGTCTTACTCTCATCTCCTTGGAATCTTGTTCTGTCCCAGAGCTAGGACATCTGCTCTGGGCCTTTCCTTTTGCAACCTTCCAAACTCTTCCTCTGTCCCTTAGAACTTCCTTCTGCAATTGTCCTGAGCTCTCTTGATGCCTCTGGTTCCCTGCATAAGAAACTCATTGCCCCACCCCCTGGATCCACGCTCCCTTCCCCATGGAGTGGGATAGAGACATGTGGGTCCTCAGCTCAACAAGCTGAGTGTGGCACCCCATGTGCTGCAGGCAGATCTGAACTCGTCGACATTCATACTCCTGTCCCTGTACTTGGGCTGCCCATCCCTCTGCTCAAATGCTCTTCTTCCTCCTCTTTTTTCTTTCTAAATCCACGTGATTGTCAAAGGAAGTGTTTACGTCCCACCTTCTTAACGTTCCTGACTGCTCTGGACTCCACCAGTCATTACTTTCTCTGAAGTCCTCTTGCCTTTATACTCTGTCCCATTCAGTTTACATCTCAATTGCTCTACATTTACTCCACATAAGTTGACCCTGGCTCCCAAAACTATGTAATAAGCTCCTCACAGAGGCAGAAACAAAGTATGCAAGTCACTGGTATTTCTCCCAGCCTCATCTGCATAATGCCAAGCACACCACTGGAAGCTGTCTGTACATACCTGATGATTAGTTTTCATACCTACAGCTCATCATGATGGTTCATACAAAAGCATTAACTTTTTGATATTAAGATGCCCAAATAATGCCACCAGATCATGTTAAAGAAATGTTCATTATGACTAGAATTAGTAATGACGTCCTTTCCCCTCATGAAGACTCAATTCAAATTATTGTCTTTACGATTACAATGCTTTTTAACCATGGTTAGGCTCTGTTATGGTGGCTTGTGGTTGATTAGACATGGAACCTACCCATGGAGGTCAATGTGTAATTGTCTAGCCAATGCTAAATATAGCCAGGGACACCCCCACACCCGATGGTCAAACCAAAGGCATGCGTTATGTTTTTAACACTGATGAAGAGTTTAATGCCTACTGATTTCGAGCTAAGATCTGATTAAGAATGGTTCATGTTACAACTCGTCCTTAGAAAATGGAAACAGAGGTCGATAGATCTTGTCATTCGACTTCACAGACTTCCCTTCCTCCCACAACAATATGAACAATGAATGAGTACTATTACTCATGGCCATGACTGAAGTCAAATACTATGATACTTTCTAAGCTGAGAATCTCTCACGAGAGTTTGTGCACACTAAACGTGATGTCTCTGGAAAAGCCAACTGCCTGTCATCAGGATCCATTCCCTGTGGTTTAGGAGCAGGCAAGTCTCCTCCTGATTCTCTAAGACTTTTGCATATCTCCCTTATTTCTACCTTACGTCTTACCTTTGATCTTTGTATATTTGAAATATTCTGTTGCTCTGGTTTTAAGGTTAATTAGAAATCAAAACTTTTGCCACTTATCTAATAATAACTTGCCCCAGCATTTTATCATTACACCTCAAATTAGTGTAATACCTATTTGAATTTTAACAGCTAGGAAAAGCTAAGAAAAGCCCTTGATTTAGAAGCCCTTCAAAAATATGTAATTAGGCTAGAGTTGCTGTGCTTTCTGCAAAATGAAGCAATGTAATCCTTTCGGCATTGTGTGAACAGTTGTTTGAATCTTTTATCAGATTGGCTTTCTGTTCACGTCAAGGAGAATAATTCTCTTTGTGTAAAAGTGACTTTGAAGATTAACAAGGAACAGAATGGGTACACATGGATTTATGAGCATTTAAAAATAATTTTAAATGTCTTTGCGTGTGTATAGTTTTAAAAAAAGGAGGTGACTCACTTGTTCTTGATGGATTGTCTTAGGAGAAAGGCATAAACGTTTGTGTGTGATTCAGACTTAGGTAAGTTTGACAAGAGTGGCTTTTAGGTCTCCCTGGGAACTACAATGAACTTTTAGGACTGTACTTTATTTCAGGAAAAAGTCCTTAGCCTATGACGCTCATCGACTTTGGTCCCTGCTGACCTCTCTTTAAATGAAAACATATCATAGACCCAGACCTGTGGCAGCAGTGGGCAGCAGGCTCAGAGCTGATTAGGAAGCATGAGCCCCAGGAGGCAGCATCTGCCTCCTGACTCTATGAGCAAGCGTCAAAACCAAGCCTCGAATCCTTGTGACTGCAGTGTTTGTTCCCTGTCCCGGAAACATAAGTGTGTGAGTGTGTTTGTGTGCATTTCTTCACAGGTACATCATTTGTTTAAGTTAATTTATTTTGTACCTTTGAAAGATGGCAGGCTCCCTGTCATATAAACAGAAGCCAGGCTAGGTATTTCAAGCAGGAAGGGATTTAATAAAAGGATTTGGTTTTGAACTGTTTTGGATGGGCTGGAAACGTGATGGGAGAGATCAGGAAGGACAGATCCTACAGGGCCCCTGCTCTGCTCCACAGCATTACAGAGCCTGTGCACCCTATCCCTTTGCCCCTCTGTAGCCCCCGGGAATGGTTAGAAGCATTGACTGACTTCTGCAGCCAACAACCACTGTTCCCACTGCCACAGTGAAAGCTGGAGCTGCTGCGACAGCCAGAAGCTGAATTCCCACTGCCTCCCACCTGTCTTCTGACCTTGCACCAGCCCCTCCTTGCCCTCTCCCCCCTACACTGGGGGAACCTAAACAGAATCCTGCTGGCAAAGGATTCTGGGAAATGTAGTTTCCACACCTCCAGGCCCTGGATGCAGAACAAAGCACAGAGAGGACTGGCAATATGTGGCCCAGATGGCATCAGAGAAAACATTTAGAAAGTGTTTGGTTATCATAGTGCTTTCACCACGTAGACATTTATTTTAAATTAATTTTATTTTAATATAAAGTATGAAAAAATCCCTTTTGGCAGTTTCACTTACGGGAGAGTGAAAAAGATAATCAGTTTTATATTTTGCGATTTTAAAGATTTTGTGATTTTAAAGATTTTGTGAGTTTAAAGACTATTCGGGGAGCATTTTAATTCATGCAATTCAAAAGCAGCTGAACAAATTCATTAAAAGGAGAGCTCTTGCTGGCCCATGCTGTGTCCTCTCTGAGAAGCATGTCTGTATATGTAGCTAACCCAGTTATCTGAAGTATGGCTGGAGGAAGCGAATTCTCCCCTTTGAGAGTTTATATTTGACACTGGTTGGTACTTTTCTAAAGCAAAGTATTTTCTCTGGCAGTTAGGTCGCCTGTTTGATTTCTGAGATTTTATATATTTTTATTCTAGTTACATTTTTACATGTTTAATTCCAATGGGAAATTATTTCAGATAAATAATCACCTGCAAGTTTACTTAAAATAAAATTGTTCTGCCTTGAGAAACCAGTACGTACACCAGTGATAAAACTCTTTTAAATTAACGCAGTTACTACCACTATGCATATATGTGAACCTTTTTATTTCTTTGATCTCCATAGATCTTCTTAGCAGCCCTGTGACGTGGGCCAGCTCCTACTGCTCCCAGTTGTTTTCCAGCTCTGTTAGGTGACAGGTCATTAGCTATAGAACCAAGACAAGAAGTTGGGTTCTATAGATAAATATGACATTTTGCTTGTGAATATTGTATTTATGAGACTACTCTCAGTTCCTGGTCCAACAGCATTAATTTTCTCTTCATGCTACAGTCTAAAGCAGTGGTCTTCAAGCAGGGGTAGGTGTGCCCTTTGGGGGTATGCAAAGACAGTCACGGCGGGGAGGGACTGGGCACTTTGAAGGGAATCAGTGTTCAGAGCCTCAATTCACATTTGCCCATGAGAATAAGCCTGTGATCTGCCTGAGAAGGAGCCCGTGATCAGGATACAGGTTTCCATCTCTAACGTCCTTCTCCCACTTTGCAAAGGGAATCCTACGTCTCCTCCACCCTACTGTGATGCATTGACCTGGAGCTTTAAAACCTGTGGGGAACCAAAGTGGGACAACTTGGAATATTGGTTTTGGAATTAAGAAAATAATTAGAAGAAAGCAGATGACTCTAATGACTTCATGAGACAAGTTTTTGTAGGTCTAGTGGTTTGCATTTCTTTCCTTATAGCAAGATTGTAGGAGGATTTCAAGGGTGTGTTGGTTAACAGAAAAGTAGACATAATTTTGATGATAGATTGCTAGGTGAGTCTTGGCATTTAACTGAGAAGGGAGCAAAAGAATTGAGTAACATTGCTGTAACAGAACTCTTTCCATTCCCGTTAGTTTATTTATGCAGGCAAGGTTTCTTGGCACATACATTTATAAAAACAAAAAACAGGAATGGAATTGATGTTCAGTCCTAACTCGTTCTGGTAATAAATAATCTTCATCCAAAGATTACAGTAACTACCTGGAAAACCCCAGACTTTCTTAACACTCTTCTAGAAATGGAGAAGCGCATTTCCAACAAAATTTTACTCCTCTGTAATAACCCTTTTACAAAATTCATCATATTTTATGTTTTTATCGATTATAGTCTATAATGAACTGTAATTATAACTCAGTCAGAAAGGATTCTAATATTTAGAGACATTGTCACAGGAAAATTTTTTTAATTAAATGGCAATTTATGCATATAATTTATTACACACAGAAGCATTTATTTACCTCACCATTAACACAATGCACATTAACATAAAACACAATAAAACATTATCTACATAAATGAGAACATAGGTATGTGGGAATGAAAATAAGAATTCAAAAAGAAAAAGATTGACTTCAAATTTTAAGACTGTTGAAGAACTTGTCTTTCCTGGATGACGGTGGGTGTCCAATGGCTATGATATTTAGACTATACTGGATACAGTTGAAGAATGATGTAGCGGCATGATTTTAAAACGTCAGTATTTATAGTATTCCAGAAATTGCATCCTTGACAGTTATTGAAACTGACAAAGAAAACATTTATATTATGTAAAAATATGCGTGGGATACATTTTAAAAATTTATTTAAGGAGTATGTGAGCAAGAATGTGTAAAGATCACTGATCTGGACCAAAGATCAAGTGTCTTGAGGAGAAGCATTGCCACACATCTCCGGTGTGTTTTCTTTGTTTTTCCAGTTTGACCTCGTGTGTGTCAATGCTTGGATGCTGGACCTCACACAAGCCATCCTAAACCTGGGCTTCCTGACCGGAGCGTTCACCTTAGGCTATGCGGCGGACAGGTAGGCATGGATCTGACGGCCATTTTATGTCACTAGAAGATGCCATATACGGGTGGAGATGAAAATGTTTTATGTTAACTATTAGAAAACTGTTCTTGCTAAATTTGGGGAAAAACCTAATTCCTCTGCTCATGACAATTCACACTTGTTTGGTTGGACTAATTCTCTCTCTCTTAAATTGGGTTTCTTACTCCTCGAGCTGTGCAAATGGATCCGGCTGCTCCTGCTGGGTCTGAAAGCATCTGGGTGGAAACGCAGACCAGCAAGGCAGTGACTTCGTTGTGGGGCTGACGGATGGCTGGCTGAACCCTGTGGAGTTGATTCCATGTGCTTCAATAACTCACTGGTTATGGTTTGGTTGATTTAGTCACAAGGTTTGCCCTTGCCACATTTGTTTCATTTAATTTTAAAAAAAGAAATCCCTGTATTTTATGCGACAAATTAAAAAATCCGCAAAAAAAAAGTCCGAAAACCATAAATAGAATTTTATCTATTATTTGACACTCTTAAGTATGGAAGTTCATGGCACACACAGTGAGTATATTCAAGATAGTCATGCTGTCTATTCAAATATTCCTGTCTCAGACATTATTGATGTTGTTTATCACATTTGTGTTTAATTACTCCTTTATCCCAATTCCAACTGTGAAAATACTTGCAGTAATTGAATCATTCTCTCTAGAGCCCTTAGGACAGAGACAGGAAAACTTTGACCCTTGGCCATATCCGGTCCTTATGACTGTGCCTGTAGTGGGCAGTGCTCAGTGTACCTCTTAGAGAACTGCTGTCAGCAATTAATTAGCTATTATTAGAAATTAATCAGCTCATTCAAGACAATAAGACACCCCAAATCCTGTAGCCAGTTGATGATCTGAGTTTGACCAAACCAGAACTTCAAAATGGGTAGAACCTTTGGTTTCTTCTACTGTCCTTTTGTCTCTTATTTTTTCTCTCGCTGTCCCTGACCCTCTTCTGCATGTGACTTTCTCCTTAATCCTTTGTGTCTGATGCTCTTTTCCCCTTTTCCTCTCTTTTATCTGTGTCTTTTTCTACTGTTTCTACTGTTAGCCCTTGCTATGCATCCTTCCTTCCTTAATCTCCCTTATACATCATTTTTTCTCCCAGCTAACTACGATTCGGAATTGAGTTAGAGATTTTCAACATGTATTTCTTTAATGTTAGTATTATTCTTCCTAATTTAAACATTAGGTTTTGCGTCTTCTGCATGTTTTTCTTTCACAACCAGTAGACATATCTCCAAACTGACATAACTTGACTCAAGGAGGGGGGGCTTTCCTGCCTATGTTCTAGGAGGGCACTGAACACCCATCGTCAGAGATGACTTGGTGCTTTGGAGCGGAAGATACCCCGTGAATGATTTTCCCTCGCCTCCAGGCCAACCATCTTTGGCTTCTTCTCTACATTATATCCTCAAAGGAAAGGACAAGAAACAGTTTAATAAGCCACCTATCTATGAGAGAACAGTGTAGGAAGGGCAGAGAATGAATGTAAAAACTTAGATAAACTGAGATGACTTCTATCTCCACTCTGCTGACTGAGGCAAGATGGTGTATGTGTGAATTTGGTAGAAATTTCTGTGGGAAAATGTCTGTGAATCAAATCTGTTAAAGGTCATTGATGACAGACTTTCACCAGCCAGTAATTTGTTGTGACTATACGGAAACATTTGACATCAGACTCTCAGAATATTGCACACAATACCTGTTCCCTTTTCCTAAGCTATTTAATAATAGTTTTGTAAATGGTGAAAATAAAATATAAAACTTAACAACAATTCACATTGGTTGTGAACTTTCTAGTTTATAAAGAGCTTTCACATTAGCAATTCATTTGATCTTCTCTACAACTCACTGTAGAAAAGGTGAAACACACACACATGTGAACAAACAAAACCCAAGTCTTGGCGCGCTTAAGAAATTTACCCAGTCGCATGCTTGGTGAAGGGCTGAGCCAAGATCGAAGCCCAGGCCTTCTGGTTGTAATTTCCATTGCTGCTTCTTTCTACCTCTTTCTCCTTCTGAGTCCACCCACAAAAATACTAGAAAGTGTCAAAGCTGTGTCACCAGGGAAATTGTATGCGAAAAAAACAGTGTCATAGAGAGGGTCATCTTTTTGGAAACTGTGGTCCCAAAGGATGCATTCTGTGCTTTAAATTTTGTAAAGTCATTTCAGAGGCACACGTTTTTATTTGCCCTGGTTTTGCTGTAAAACGAAATGTAGAGTTGTCATCAATCCTTTCTATAGTGTTCATGAAATCATGGAGGACAAAATTTCTGTACTTCAACCTCTGTTAACAAGACTTAAAATGAAACTCTTTTTCATTGTGTTGAAGAAAATGTTTAAGGTAATCTCTTTTCCTCTCTCTTTCTCAAAAAGGTATGGCAGAATAGTGGTTTACTTGATATCCTGTTTCGGTGTTGGCATCACTGGTGTCGTGGTGGCATTTGCACCGAATTTCCCTGTGTTTGTGGTCTTCCGCTTCCTACAAGGCGTGTTTGGGAAGGGGACGTGGATAACCTGCTACGTTATTGGTAAGCATTGCGACGCCTCCTTGTCTGTTGGAGAACCAGGTTTGATGGGTGAGAAGTACCGACTAGTCAGCCTTCCTCCTGCATGCAGCAGCCATTATTTCTGCAAATAGGAGGGTTCGGGGGCAAGATTCTGACTTTTTAGAAATTAAAATGCCACCTGACTTTGGGAACCAAATCTGGAAATCACAAGATACCTGGGCGAACCACTTTCTAGCACTGCCATACTGTTAACACCGGTCTCTTGCGTTGCTTTCTTAGAGATTTATTTTTATAAAAATTTCAGTAGCTCCTTGAGACATTAAAGCATTTTCGGTGTATTTCTGATGTAGTGTGAGATGACATTCCTGTGTTCTCAAATATTATTTCTTTAATTCTCTTCCTTGTGTACAAGTGGAGATCTTTGTAACCATGCGGGAGAAGTTCGTTCACGACCCTTTGCTATTTTCCATAACTAGAAAGTTTGACTTTCTGGGTGTGAAAGAAAGAAAACTTCTCTTTGCTCAGATTACTAGGAAAAGTCCAAGCTGCTGCTTTGGCTCTGTTTCCAGTAGTGTCCGGGGCTGGCCACCTACTCTAAGAGTCATGGTGGATTCGGGACCAGGGAAATGTAGATGCTCCTCTTCGAGTATCGCTCCAGATCTTTGGGCTTCCACTCTTTTCTGTTACTGCTAACCAGTCCCTCCCCAAGCAGTGCCCACTTTGGAGACTCTTCGAAGATATTTCTATGGGCAGGGGAGGAGAGAGAGTCTAGGAGGACTGACTGTCAATGGCTGAGGCAGGAGGGATAACTTTGGGATACGAAGTGTTTTTAAGGAGACGCAAGTCTGCGTGAATTTTTAAAGTTCTGATCTTAGGGCAACAATAATGTAGCATCCTATCCCAGGATGATCAGAATAGAATTAGTGACAGAACCCGATTAGTGGGAGGAGAGGGGAAGGAAAGTCTGTGAGCAATAAAAATCCCTGTATTAAATGATATTAAATATTAAATATTAAATTTAAATGATATTAAATATTTAAATATTAAAAGATATTTAAATATCTTTAAATATGATATTTAAAGGAATATCATATAAATGAACAGTCCAACACTGTGGAGAGAGTTATCATTTGGTAGAAACTATCTTGTGATAGTGAAAAATTATTTGTAGAGTCTAATGTTCATAATGGATCTCCTCAAGAGACTATAATATGCAAATCTTCAGAGGTCCAGTGATAAAATCTAGCCAGTTTATTTATCTTTTGATGGTTACAGTTACCTTTCAGAATAGTTGTTATTTAAGCTTTTCTAAGCCAATACATACATTCTTCATACTCCTCTACTGTGCCCAGAAGAGTGCTGGGCTGGCTGTGTAGGAGGAGAGAGAAATGTTTGTTGATA
Source organism: Equus przewalskii (assembly GCF_037783145.1). Classification (NCBI taxonomy): domain Eukaryota; kingdom Metazoa; phylum Chordata; class Mammalia; order Perissodactyla; family Equidae; genus Equus; species Equus przewalskii. Next base: position 8,038,970 of record NC_091862.1, on the reverse strand, counting down.
ACGGGCAGAGAAAAGAGGGAGAGGAGCGCACTTTCATGACCTGGAGAGCACATCTCTATCATGTCAGCGAGTATGGACGTCTTGGTGTCTTTAAGAGTCCTCGAATAATCTAGACATACTGATGGATGTGATGGGTGGGATGTTTCTGTTTATTTTGGAGCTGATCTTGAGCTTCCCTAACCTCTCTGTTTGTCTTCCTTCAGTGACAGAAATAGTGGGTTCAAAGCAAAGGCGGATTGTGGGAATAGTGATTCAAATGTTCTTCACGCTTGGAATCATAATTCTCCCTGGAATTGCCTACTTTATCCCCAATTGGCAAGGGATCCAGCTAGCCATAACGCTGCCCAACTTTCTCTTCCTCCTTTATTACTGGTAACGTGGTTTTAGTCATTGTCGCATTTATACTTATTGCACAGAAACGTAGAATGTCTGCTTCCAACCAACACGAAAATGAGAGCAATTAAGGAGATTTTCCAACATCTCCGGAATGGCTATGGGCTTTGAGAACTTATAGACAATTTGAGAATTTATAGAGATTATGTATTGATTATTTGATTAATAGTTGTTATTAAAATAAATAAATAAAGTACCAAAACACAAAATTCTAAGTAGTGCATTGCATTATATTTTCTTATTTTGTAATATCTTCGTGAAAACTATAAGGCAACAAACAACATCTGCCAGTATTTCAACATGTAAATTAAATGCAATGAAATCAATTTGCTTCTCTGTATGTCCTCATAAGCAAATTAATATTACTCAGGAATTCTCTGAGGAATAAGAAAATGTTAAGTGCATCAGAAAATAAAGTTACCGGGAAGCTACAGGTGTACGCATTCAACTCTTATTAGAGTGAACATATTTGAAACACTCCTCTAATTTGATTTTAATATAAGGGAAAATCAGTTTACATAAATTGGTTGTTAACTTTTACCTAAATGCTCATTAAATCTCAGTTCCTTTCATAACCAAGGACACTATATTCTAGGATAGCCTGGTCTTGCAAGAGTAACATAATATAGATTATTTTTATTACGAGCAACGGTCCAGCTATCAAGTGAGCATTTTTTCCTTCCATCTAAACTTGCAAAGCTAATCTACATTTCAGAGAGCCTATTCTAAACCCTCAGAATCTCCTAAACTTGTATCTAATTGCCAGATCCATTTTGATAGAGAAACTCAAGTCGTAAATTTTTAGGTTCTGGAATTCCTAGGCGTGACTCAGAAAAGTCTTCTTCTTACCAGGGTGGTGCCTGAATCTCCCCGCTGGCTGATTACTCGAAAGAAAGGAGATAAAGCCTTAAAAATACTGAGAAGCATTGCCAAATGCAATGGAAAATATCTCTCACCAAGTTACTCGGAGGTAATTTTCTTTATTATTCATAACAAATATTGTTAAAGTGGGTGAATTAATTTGTCACTTATAGACCTATTATCAGGCATCTGACTACATCACTTTTAGTTTGGCTTTTAAAAAGAAAAAGAAAAACCTTGGGGGAAAATCATAAGATGTCTTAAGGAAGAAATAATTGTGAAGTCGTAACAGCGTTAGAGTTGAGGTTAATTGGGCATTTAGTCCATATTTTAATAGGTGCACGAAGTTACGTGAATTGTTAGACCTTACTTACTATAGGCCCCATAGTATTTAATCTTTCATCTTGATTGCACAAACTATAAATCTTTTCTTGACATTCAGTTTAGTCTAAAGGTTTGTCTTTAAATTTAGTCTTGAAATATTATTTATTTGAACCAGAGCTTGAGCAATAATGTAGTATTTCAGCCTTTAGTCTTACATGGGCTGGCTGGCCTGCCTGTCTTTCCTCCCTCCCCATCTCTCTCCCTCCCTCCCTCCCTTCCTTCCTTTCTTCCTTCCTCCAGCAAAGACTTTTGGGGTGCCTCTGTATCACTGCACGAAGAGAAATAGGTGGGGAGAGGGGTAGCTGAAAACTCATTCTTTGCCCTTTACAAGATTTGATATGCCGTTGAAGACATAGCATATATATTTGAAGCAACCTCTGAATAGCATATAAGAAATATGTGACAAAGCTTTAGCTGCAAAGAATAAGTGAATGGAGAATAACAGAAGGCTTTCTATAAAAGAAATAATAGAGAAGAATTTTTGGAAGATATGAATCTTGATATAAACCTTGAAGAATATTAGGTTGCCATCATTATTTTCTTCATGGTATTCAGTTTGTTGTGATAGAAAAGTTCTGATAAGAAACAGGTTTTGTTGGTTTTATTGTCACTTCCTCAGGCTGCTAGAACTTGGTCAGATATATGTGGATTTCTGCCTTCTCCCCCAACTCTCACAGGCAAACTGGCCAGTTGTCACCGTCGGAAGTAGATTAATGATGTACCTTGAGGTTTACAGATCATAAAATACATGGTAAAGATAAAACATGACCTGTTTTAACCACTAAGACTAGTCAATCCTTGTCATCCTTTGAGCACATTTGAGCTGTGTATTCCCTTTAGGAGAAAAAAAAAATCCCACTGCCCTCCCAGCTTGCTCTCATCACATTCTCTATCGGTCCTCAGAGCTGGAGCAAATGTATGATAATTGGTACTCAATTTTAAGAGTCAAATGAATATTTTTGCTATTCATTCAGCAGTATCCTGAAGATCTTGCACTTGTAGTCCCAGAGCTAAGCATATTTAAGGTCTAAATCCAGGTTTTAAGAAGATAGAAAAAATAGTTGTACGCTGATAGCTTCTGAAATGAAATGCTGCCTTAACCAGGCATGTCATGTGTCATCGTGAGTATTGCTGAGAGGCCAGAGGATGGTTCCCAGGAGCAGCTGCTGTTACACATCTGCATGTCCAGTTCAACACCGTACCCCTCGACCGCTGACCCGCTTCTAATTCGTGAGCGCCACAGAGATGATTTCAACAGGAAGTAGTTCAATGCTCTGTGTGGCTGTGCTTGAAAAAGGTCATGAGCTGTGGGATGCAGTGACTTCCAAGACATTTTAACTCTAGTTTTAAGCAGTTAGACAGTTTTCAATGGTTCTCCATTCAAAAGCCAGGTTTGAAGCGGGATTTCCGTTTCCCTGGGGAAGTAACTCTAGCATCCTAGCTACCGCTTCAGCGTTCTGTTACCAAAGCCAAGACTTGGTTTTTGTTTGTTTTTCTTATTCCAATGAGTTTTTACTTTATTCTGATTTTTTCTTTTTGAAATTTTATCATGGGAAATCAAACATGTTCAAGAAGAGAAAAGAGCTTAATGAATCTCTTTATGCACGTCACCCAGATCCTACAAGTACCAACTTAGGACAAATCTTATTTTTTCTACACTCCACGTTCTCCCTTCATTTACTGATAAAGAATCTTATGCTAGGCATCACATCACTTCATCTTGTAATATTTCAGATTGTCCTTCTAAAATAGAAACACATTAACGTTTCCTTGAGTCTGCTACTCCGTGTGCACTGTCCTCAGGCTACTGCTAAATAAATGGCAAAATGTATTTATTTTGCCCTTAACATTGAATCCAAAAAGCACACTTTCATCCAGCTATGAGTACTGATAGCCAGTGTGATAAGAGCACATGGGAGAGCAGTGATATATAAAATATAAAAATTATCTCAATACTACTATTCTAAGGAAACGTAATTGACCATAATTTCTTAATGCCAGATATCAAGTCAGTGTTTCCAATTCCCTGATGGCCATAGTGTCTACAGCTTGTTTGTTTACGTTAGGCTCCTAATGATGTTTATGTTTGGTGATTGATTGATATGTCTCTTCGGTCTTCTTTAGTCTATAGGTTCCTGCTCTTTTTCTTTTCCTTGCAACTTTGAGAGTGAGAACGCTAGTTTTTTGTTTGTTTGTTTTCCTGTAGAGTTTTCTGCAGTCTAAATTTTGTTGATTCCATCTCTTAGGATCCTTTAACATGATCCTCTGTTTCTTGTGTTCCCTGTAAATTGGTAGTTAAATCTGGAACTTAGGTTCAAGTCTGATATTTTTGGCAAGGCTACTTCGTAAGTGGCTTCGTACATTTCCATTCAGAGGTACCTAGTGTCTGTCTGCCTGTCTCTTCTTTTGTCATGTTAGCTGCCCTGCCACTGATCATCATTGCCTGGATTAATTAATTCACCAGAGGTTGCAAAATGACAATATTCCCATTTTATCATGATTTCTTCATTTGCTACTGGAATGCTTGTGTAAAGACTGACTTTTCCCGTCAACTGTTGGATTACTCTGAGATGTAGCTCCTACAGGAAAGCAGGATACAAGCCTAATTCTTTCTTTCTTTTCAAAATAAGGAACTGGTTCCCTATAGTCTCCAAAAGTGACCATGCATTGTATGTGGTGGGGTTTTAAGCTCCTTATGAGCTCCTGGGTTTAAACATATTGTGGATGTTCATTCGTTGCAGTTATTGTTATTATCTTTACTGGGGCTCAAGTTGCCCACCTTTGGACAGACGAAGCTCATTGCTGGTTCCCGAGTCCCTCTCCCACACCTCTAGTAGTTTCTGAACACTTCTTTGCTTGCTAGCATGACAAGATTTTCTAGGCTCATCTTGTAAGTTCCAGTCTCACACTTGGAATCATCCGCTTCCCCAAGGGTGCTTTGATTTTTGAAACAAATGTCTTCAGACTGAACCCACCCATCTCTATCCTTTTTTAATTGTACAGCATAAGCAGAAAAGTGCTGTCTTTAAAAAGAGAAGTTAACATTTCAGTTTAAAACATCTTGCTAATAGCTTAATTGAGTCAAATTATAGGTCCAACCATAGTTTTCTATTTCAGAGATTCTAATGTTCCCACAAAACATAATAAAATGCAAAATACCTCTTTACAATACTCAGAAACACTGGGCAGTTCTGCAGGCATTTTACTGGAAATCTAGTGCCAAATCAGACTCGGATCCTATTATAGTTTTTGTGTAATGTGTCAATTACTCATATGTTGGGGACTCAAATAACTATTGCCCGTGTCATTGTTAGGATCGCCTTGAACCTTGTATTTACATAGTCGTTCAACCTTTAGAGTCCTTCGCTGCCGCCACAGCTGGTACCCCTGCTCTCTGGATATGACCTCAGGCTGATTGCCCAGCACTCTCTTCACTTTTCACAGAACCTCTTTTCAGCAAATCCTGACATTTGGAAGAAGTTAGTACCATGTAAATTAGCTCATCCTTCAAGACCTCTCCAATTCCCGTCTCATCCTAGGGGCACACATCATGAGTTGCAGTGGAGGTTAGAAGGAACTGGAAAGAATCTGCTTCAATTGAAAACACCCACAGGAGGTCTGGCAGCTCTGTGCTCTCCTCTCATCATAAAAGCCTTGGCTGCCTCCCAACCCTAGCCTGTTGCATCACTTGCACCAGAGGTTCTGGTATGTTTTAGGGGAACTGAAAGACCTAGCTTAGAATGACCCACGGATGCTCCATGTTACAGAAGATAACCTAAATTCACTACAAATCAGCATTAACACCAATAAATCCCCCGGGCTTTAGTAAATGGAAGGAAGATATGGGGAGAAATAAGTACAATAGATTTGATTCCAACATTAACCAGGTGGATTATTCTGAGTGTTGGCTGTCCTATAAATAATCCCCATTATATTTCATGTAGACATTACTAATTTCATGGGTGGATAAACTATGGCTCCCCGTCTCAGTGGTCCCTAGGCTTCCATTTGCCAGAATTCCTGGCTGGCCTCTGATTGTGTTGAAGAGATAGCTAGAAGGTAGAAATTCAGGTGATCAGAACATCAGGCTCTCTGAATATACCAACAGTGTAACTATTATTCACTGAAAAGAAAAGTCCAAAGATCAAAAACCAGTGCAAATGAGGCAAATGGGTTGAGCTCATAGGAAGTTAAGTAGAAAGTAGAGAGAATCAAAGGATGAGTGGGACGTTAAACAATCGGGAGTTACCCAACACAGAAGGATGATTAGTTTAGACACCTAAATGGGTGCATTTGCGTGCTACAATGTTAAGGCACATTTGGAAAAATGAAAACCAAACCTTTGGCAAGTCTGCAATAGTTACAGCACAGGCACAACTACAGCACAACAGTGTCTCCCAATGTCTTTAAGGGTATCCCTAGTCATCCTCTGACCCAGAGGGGCACGTGCGTGAAGAGAGCTCTTTCCTGCCTTGGTCAAGCCCTCTGTGTTGTTCATAAGGCAAAATTCTTACATGTTCCAATGAAATTTCTCTTTGGCATCAATTTGACATTACTTGTTACTACCTGCCTGTTCCTTGTAGTGTGTCGTTTCTTGCCTTACACCTAGTCAGTTACCCGTGGATCCAACTTTCCGTTCTCATCCAGTAGACATGCAATGGTACTGTGTGTATGGATGAGCAGTGCCCTGGATGGCAGTGCTAGTCTGAAGAGATGGCCATTGCCCTACAAGCTGAATGTGTGTGCTTGTCAAAATCGATAAGGAATGGGCAAGGATTTGAGAGGGCTCAAGCTTTTGGCAGCAGTAAGCAGGTCTGTTGGTAAGTAGGGGAGAGCTGGGATCGTTTCTTAGTGACCTTTTCTCACCGTGAAGTGGTGCTGTCTATGACAGACTGTGCTATTGTTCTCAGCTCTTCACCCGCTCTCTATAAGAGGATTACACATCCTGTCATGGCTGGGGGACTTGCAGCAGGCAGGTATACCTCCCCACTGAGTCAGGCTCAGCCGCCTGACTTGATGGCCCAAGGAGCAAAAGTGGCAGGGTACCAGTTTGAGCAGGAGTTGTAAAGGCATCATGAGTTTCTGACAGCTCTCTTGCTCTTTCCATCTGCCACAAGCGCAGCATATCCCAAATTGGGCTGTTCCTTCAGTGTGGGTCTCAGAATGAGAAGAGCTACAACTTCAAGTGGAGCTGCAGCAGCCCACCTGCAGCCGCCATACGAAATGTGGCCCAGAGTAACTGTTTCCTGAATGTGTCTCAGGATGCTACAGAGATATGAGGGTGTTTGTTTCTGCAGCCAAAGCTGACTAATAGAGTTGATCATAATAGAACTGGTTCAACTGCAGGAGTAGGGTTTAGTGATTCAACACATTTTCGGTTATCTAGATGACGTCAGGTTGTGGTAGATTGGGTCATTGTTTGAAATAGTCACATCTTCCCCCTCATTTCCATTGGATGAAAATACTTCCTGGCTCCACTGATGTAGGGCATGGCAATATGACTTGCTTTGGTCTCATGGTGGGTGGAACATACTTCCTGCCCTTGGTCACGTTAGTGGCTTTGGCTGATGGTCGGTTATCAGATGCAACGCAATAGGGTCTTGAAATGTGCTTGTATGATTGGGCTTGATCTCTGCACTTCAGCCATCGCTGTGAGAAGAACATTGCAAGGCTTGCCCACGGCCCCAGAGGAGGCTGAGAGATATTTGAAGCAGAGTTACTCTAGCAAAGCTTCCCCAAACCCAGATAAGCAATCTCCCAGCTGACCCACAGACAAGTGAGCTAAATGAATGCTTAGTATTTTATGCCACTAAGATTGATGGTTGCTATAGCATTATTTATCAGTAGGCAACTGATACACGGACTAAACAGCCACTGTCACTTACTGACCTGGATCATACAACTGCATAGGTAACTGTGGCAGCATTTTTTATTTTTTATTTTTTTTAAGGATTTTAAAGACCCTTATCCTAAAGATCCCTCTCCGCTCCCTGCCCCTCCACATCTTACCTTCGTATGGGATATGCTCATGGAAAATAGTAGGTTACAACTTTACTTAACAAAGAGCCTCTAATGCTACAGAACTGAATGTGTCCGTATTTATTAGTGATACTGTTATGCTCTGTTGGTGCAATAAACCTATAAGGCTTGATTATAATTTCCTTGTTTTTATGGTATGCCTATATAGTTCATTGTTCATAGCTAATCTACAGCTTATTAAGTGCGAGTACCAGATATTAAATTGATATTCATGCATAAACATGCTTATGGGCAGTTCCCATGGTGGCATGTTTAGGTGACATCAAGAACTGACATTTGGGCTTTCTGATCCCAAAAGGACCATCATCAATATAAATGATCCCACTCTTTGATATATTCCCAAAGTAGAAAAGATTAAAACCCTATTAGAAAATGCCAGGTTAATTTTTAGATCACCTTAGTTACCAGAGAGACTTCCAACTTTTAACAGCGCCATCTTTTCTATATTTTAATGAATCATCACACAAACACCAAGATGGCCACAGAGGGGGACCTTCCAGCTTTGGGAATGTCTGTTTCTGACATTTCCTTTCAAAGGTGGATTTTTATAAATAGCATTTTTGTTCTTCCAAGAGAGGAACCACACCATGATTCTGGCTTTCGTGAAGCCCAAGGGGCTGTGTGCTATTTTAGTCCAAATATTGTGCTGTCTTTGTTAACTGTTGTGTTTAATTATTATTTCAGACTTGGGACTTAAAAACTCTCTGCATGGAATTCATTTAAAAGATCCAGAGAAAGTAAGTTAGGCCCCTCGGGGGCTCCGGTTCAGTGACCGTGTCAGGAGTGGGAAAAGAGAAGTCTAGAAAATGGTAAAGGCTGTTGAAAAGTCTCTGGAAACTGATACAATGTTTTCCTTTAATAGTGGTAAAGCTTCACTCTTGGACTTTGCACAGTGAGTGGTGCCAAGTCTACTAGCAAAGCTGTCATCCTTAAAATGACACACAAAAATGATTGCTGGAATATGCATGCTGCCACATTAGCTTTAATTTAAAATATTCTTGAATGCATAAAAAATGTCAGACACTCTATATACCAAACATAAAATGGACTTTTGGAGCGGGGAATTAATTTAATAGTATTCCTCTTAAATACGTTTTTGGAAAGAGCCTGAGTTCTATAAATGGCCTATATTTAAATAGATTATTCTAATTAGTTCCCATGTCTTTAACCTTTTGAAAATAAAACAATATTGAATGAAAAGGGAAAAATGTTTATGCTATAGTAAAAAAGCCATGAAAACAGTGCTGATGGACTGTTGAATCCAGAATGAGTTCCTATCCTAAGCTGGGTGATTAAATAGAAAGTTCCTTCCACTAAAAACATTTAGCCTAAAATCTTCCAGGTCAGTGGACTCTCATTTAACCTACACAAATATTGAGGCGAAGATGTTCCAGAGCATCATATGGCTTTAATTGAACTAGAAATCTAAGTGACATATCCTTCAAAGAATGAGATTACGGCCTTGGCGTGGGCGAGGCAGATTTTCAGGAGGCTGCGCCCAAGAGAAGCATTTTGAGCAAAGAACCCTGGAGAGTCAAGGCCTTCTCTCCCACTCCCTTACACTCACCTTCCACCCCTTCTTGAAATAACTGGACTCTCCTTTTGTCAAAATCTTAACTATTTCGTTGAAATACAAGGTAAAGCTTAAAAAGTATTCATGAGAACTGTGAAAGGAGAACACTCAGAATTCCTGTTAAATGCCCTCCCTCCATGTGTCTAGTCCTATCAGACAATCCTGGTGTCTGAGGACACATTACTAATGAGTCATTGGGTCTACAGAACCCAGGACAACAGCATACTCAGAGGGTGACTAGGAGGGTGACCAGCTGTCCTGTTTGCCTAAGACTGGGGAGATTCCTGGGATGTGAGAGTTTCAGAGAAAGTCTCAGGCAAACTAGGACGAGCTGGTCACCCCATGACTAGGTCAGTCCTCGTCTTCCTGGCTATGCTCAGAGAAGATACCAAAGGCTTACATCTGTTGGCTTCCCAAGTCGCTCCAACCCACCCATGGACCTTGATGCCTATGAGAAGATATTGGGATGCCTGCCCTGACTAGAGGGTGGGGCCTGGAATTTCCCAGTATCAGATGGATGCTGCCGAGACCCCAGGAGCCTACCAAGCTTCCATTCTCTTCCTCAGTTTCTAGTTTTTTGTTTTTTTAACAGCCATTATTTGAAGTTCCCACATAAAGTTATATGGATTTTTAAACCACCGTCTTGACGTATGATAAGCACAAAAAGCTGTACATATTGGATGTCTACAATTTGCTGAATCTCTAGTTTTTACTCTATTTCTTAATCTGATCTTGAACCCTAGCCCATTGGGCTGGGTCCCTGGCCCCCTGCTTAATTTCTGCCTGTTCTTTCTCCCTGAAAGTAGGATCCTGTTACTCATGTCTTTACTCATCCATTGTCTTAGAGCCAGATGCTGCGCCCTCTTGATGACTGTTACGTGCTCTTTCTAGAGACTGTTGCTGCCGAGAACCCATTCTCTAGACGTGTCCCAGACCATAGACAGCAGTGTTGCCCATGCATGTGTGCCTCTCCCCCAACACTTCCCTCTCCACCTGGAGGAACTAGTCCCATTCTTGACGAGGCTCAGAGCCAAAGCCCCTTCCATTGGCACTCGGTCTACTGTTGAGATTCCAGCAAACCTCACAGGCAAGGCTGTGTGGATTATGACACCGGGGGAGCGTTCCAAGCTTTATATAGTGACATTTAGAGTCACATCCCTCGTCATTCATTAGTTATGTCATGGGGAATCCTGGACTCCTCCTTTTTTCCTTCTCAAAGGCTAATCCTGCCCTTTAGGCCAACAGTCCTCCCTGGCCAGCCCCAACACCCCTGCGAGAAGCATTCGCCTTTTTCTGGCCTAGCCCGAGTCCTGGGGGCATTACAAACAAAATTAAAATATGAAGCAAACAAATAAGCCACCCAGCTTATTTTATTCTGTTAGTCTTGGTTGCTCTCTTTAGTGGGAATTGTGAAAATGCCTATCTTCAATTATTTTAATTCTGGGTCTCTCTTTAACAGAGTAGGGGAGGGCATTTTCTTTCTCTTTTTCTTTTTTGAGCGTTTGCTAAGGGAATGGCCTTCTAACGCCGTCTTTGAAATCTTCACACTCATCTGCGCGAGCGAGAAAGATGGTCAGCTTTTTCAAGTGTTTTGTTCCTGTGCCATTTGGCCTATTCTTGTGTTTTTGGCAAAACTAGTTTCTGCAATCCAAATCACTGTGCTTTCCTACTGCAAACAAATAAGAAAATACTCGCTCTTTGTAAAACCGTTGCCTGCTGTGGAGGCGATAATGGGTGAAACTTCCAGAATCCTGCATGTCCAGCTCCTGGCTGGAATTCTTGGGTGTTGTTCCCAATGCAGAGCTGCTGTTACCATGACAGTGCCGTTCGCTAGGTCTTCGACCCACCAGGAAAATTGCCTTTCTTCATGAAATAATCCTAAGAGAAGAGTTGTGGGCTGGGAGCAGGTGGAATTCTCCAGGGCTGAGTTTGTTGTCAATGTACCCAGACATGCTCCTTTGATACAGATAAACGCAGGAGAAAATTGTGCTTAATAAAAAGAGAGAGAGCACACTCAGATCCATTTGTTTCAGTCCCTCGAGGTCCCATCCAGGAAGATGATAAAAAAGACATCAGATGCTTGATTTGCATGGGATAAATCCTCTCTTCCCTAGGACAAATGAAAATGCAGATCCATCTAACAGATGGCTGGATGAACATCCGGGTTGTGTTGCCACAGCAACGCTTCTTCTTGTGGATGCAGATGCAAGTAGGACAAGGCCCGCGAAATCCCGAGATGGCTAGATTTCTTGGTTTGGAACAAATAATATGGATTTGCGCTGTTTTCTTTGAATTTGACCCTATCAGAGGGAAGGAAGTATAATTTAATGTACAGAAAGGGGACCTGGTTGAGAGGAAGGCTTCTTTCTCCAAATAGTGAATGCACCTTTCTTAAGGGGACTGCATAAAAGAGTCCTGAAAACGTGGAGAAGTCTTTGTATCCTTCCCAGGAGGAAACCATAGAGAATATTGGGAAATGGCCAGAACCAAGGACACTTTTTCTGCTAGAGGGACCTTTCACGTAAAAGCAAAGTTTATCACCTTCCTTCGTAATGGGCATGGAGGGTGGCCAGAGAGGAAACGCTACGAGCTGATTTGGACATTCTTGCTAATACATTCCTGTGGCCCAGCAGCTGTAACCTCAGCCCCCGAGTTGATGGAAGAATCAAGTGGCAGTCCACCCCAGTGGGCCACAGATCCTTGGGGACTATGGAGTTATTGCAAAAGTCCACAAAACATTTGCAACCAAGCCTTGTCTGTAGAATGAATTAATACGTCTTGGATAAATACGTACTGTTTTTTCAGATGACAGTAGATACAGTTGTGGTTAATAATTACTAACGAATTGAAAAGTGTTGTTCAGTTTTTAGTAAATTTGTGTCATTGTGTGATCTCAATGAACAGAAATTAAAAGCACAAGTCCTATCGTGGGCAACCATTAAATTCTTTGACATTAACTGGAAATCCTCATACTTGAAAAGGTTGAGTCAGTGATCTGTAAGCACAAACAGGGTTAGTCTCCATTGTTGAAACACCCTTTCCTGGGCTTTCAGAGTTAAGGTTATAAGCTGTTATCAGGAAAAGCTAAAGGACTCTGTGGAGTCTTGACAAACAGAATTCTTAACAACTTCCAAGATTCATTCGTTTTTTTTTATCCCATCAAATAAACTCAAGTTCCTTATATTCTGCTCTTCTGCTGACCTTTAAGACAAGTTCTACGAGTTTAGTAGGAAGAGTTGAGCAACTTGGTGTGCAATTGCCTTCTATGTCTCAAAGGTAATTCCTTGTTTACTTTTCCCGCCTGCCTTTCAGAGCCAACACACCACTAATAGTTTAGATCTTGAGGAAGACTAGGAGGGCTTGTTGAATGAATATTTAGGACCTTTCTTTTTGTGGCACAGAGTGCAATAGAGATTAAGTACTCACCCGCATATTTTGATCAATAGTGTAGTCTCTAAGCTTAAGTACTTCTCTTTGAGACCCAACTTAGACAAATTTTACTAAAGACAATTCAAATATTCACTCTGCAATTCATAACAGTTTACACACTATATCTATACAGACTGCTCTAAAATTAGCAAGGGTCAGACTTTTTGCTGTCAGTTACATGTAATATAGAATCTACTTCACGTGGTATTTCTCATGGTATCCTTTCTTCCCACGGCTCTCTAAACTGTTTGGTACACTTCGTTGTTTAAAAATAAACAGCCTTTCAAGTTGAAGTGGATTATTAGTTATTGCAGTGAAAATGTTTTTCACATTACAAACTGAATCACAGAATATTTTATTTGGTCGCTACATGTTTTAAAAAGCCATTTAAATGTAATTGACCTGAGGTTGTCCCAGAAACAGAGGTATATTGCTACACACAATGTAGCAGGAATTCTTCTTCATTTGTTCATCCATTTATTCAGCAAATAGTTACTAAGCACTGTGTTCAAAACATTTACTTTTGAACCAACCTCTGTGTCATATTCGCTTTCAAAAAATGTCTCCCAACATGCATTCAGGATGCCTTATATTTTCTCCAATTCTCCATGATTGCTTTTTTCTTTTTTTTCTCTTTTTTGAGTTGTTTTCAGTCTCCCCCTTCTAATGGTTCCTTAACTATTCAACTATACTCGTTATCATCATGTAGATAAGTTTAATAGAAGCAAATATAAATTTTCTCTTTCACTTAAAGTTGAAGAAGAGCCTAAATCTTATGTGTAGTGTTTGGAAACCATTTCAGTGTATTTTAATTTTGATTGCATTAATTTATAAATAGAAAGATATTCTCATTGGATCTCGGTCAGTACATCTGTTCATGATAGAAACTAACCTATCTAGTTGTTAGAATACAATAAAGCAAGTCACATTTCTACTTAGAGCAATGTGTGAACACAATATAACAAGGCAAATTAGTGTGGTCCAGAGATCAAGCCATGTGACTATACACACCTCACTATCAACAACCTCCAAAATCAGAATTCCAGGGATGGCATGTGCCACCTGCTCGTGGCTTGTACGTAAGAGCATCTCATCCCTCTCTAAGGATTGTTCTGCCTTGAGCCATGCAGGACGTACCAATGAACAGTAAGTAACTACATGCAGAAAATATTTTCCAAATCAAGAAGCAGAAAAGGGAGCAACTTGCAAATTCCAGAATCCACCAAGGACTGTGATATTTATTGGGTTGAATGTCAATTGCTCTTTCAACTGTTCGACTGGATTGACTTTCTTTGGAAAAGTTTCTCAGCGTCCCCAAATGCAAGTAATAAATATGAAACTAAGGGCTTTCTAAGGTACAGAAGGAAGGCAAAATTTGGATAGTTGGCCAATCTGAAAGCACTGGAAACAGAGGGAATTCTGAGATGACCTCTAAGTTATCCTGTTTGACGTTGTGTGAATCCTGCCTTCTGTGCACGGCACATCGTTGGGCTGTGCAAGCTCCTTTTGTGTTTATTTGATTTTATTTTTCCCTTCCTCCACTCTCCCCACTCTCGCCCTCAGCAGGTTCCCATCGAATGTGCTTCATTGCTGCCCTTTGATATTTACGCGCCCTTATAAATTAGAACTTGTTGACTGTGTGCGTTTAGGTAACACAAATGGCACCGGGCTGCTCTAGATCTTGTTTTATTTCTTACTTTTTCTCGCAGCAATCTGTTTTAAAGGCCTACCCATCCTGCTCATGCGTGAGTGCTGTGTGGTTTTCATCAGTACACATCAGCTATATTTCACGTCTCCATCCTCCTAACGACGGGCACCTTGGTTGCCTCCAATAATTGTGATAAATGTTTTTGTACAGGTCCCCTTTGAAACTTGTGAGGTTTCCCACGGACTAGAATGCCTACAAGCAGAACTAGTGGGTGCTGAGATGCATGCAAGCTCAATAAGTAAGACCAGATTGCTTTCTGTGCACACTTGCTAGGGTATCTGAGTGTCCCATTTGCCCACATACACATTTGGTATTTTCCAGTCTTCTAATTTTGGCCAGCCTCCTGAATGTTTGAGGTTGTACATCTCTAGTTACTAGTGAGATTCAGCATATCTTTATGCATGTTACTTTGCTATTTGGGTTCCTCCTCTGTGGATTGCACGCCATATTCTTGCCCATTTTTATTGGATTTTCTGTTATTTTGTCTCCTTCAGTTTATAGGATCTCCTTTTATATCCTAAATATTATCCCTTTGCTAGTTTCATACATTGCAAATATCTTCCTCCCAACATTTTCACTATCCATTAACTTTACTTACTTTTTTCTTCATTGAACATAAATCCTTAAATCCTTAAACTGGTATGATAAGGTCAAATCAATGTACATTTTTGCCTATTGATTATTTTATAGGTTTTGTTTTAGAAATACTCTTTTGCACCCAATGGCCACAAAGATATTCTCCTATTAGTTTTTGGCTCTAACTGTCAGATTGGGGCCCGAATTCATCTGGAGTCCACCCCCATTTTGAGTGTAAGTAGGGTTCCACCTTTATTTGTCTCAGTACTGAGCCAGTTTTCTGAGCACCAGCAAATACACAATCATTTATCAAGTTCCCGTTTCTGAGTCTAAATTAGTTCACAGCCTAAAACCTGTCTACTATTTTTAAGGAACTCAATAATTAGTAGCTGAAGTACATGCTTCTGCGCTGCAGGCTTTAACTAGGCTACAGACAGTGTTATCAGTGGGCAGGGCTCAGTTGTGAAGCTTTCTGTGGCGGGAGAAATAGGTAATTCACCACAGCATTTAGACCTCAGATTCACATACAGCTGCCAGTCATCTTCACACTCTTGGCTTTAAAAGATAAATATGTTTTTGTTGTTAAATGCCCCGGATACTTATCAGCGTCTAAAGCACATTTTCTGAATCTGGACTTCGTTCTCTATTCATCACTGACATGAGGCAGGACTATGCAAAGGCTGAACATCAGTAATGCAAAGGCAGAGGGGATCTGAACGTTCCGCCAAGATACTCCAGCATTTCTTTAAAAAATGAGAATTGCTCTCTGAGACAATACTGCCTGCCCTTCGTACCTTTCAAAAGGAGGTCATGTGTACGAGCATGCTTCCTCAATGGAAAAAGAGGTCGTGATTTTTAAACCCATCTGCTCTTCATTTGGTGAGCTTGGCGGCTGACATTTGACTTACTTTTTTACTAGGCAGCGACATACACTCTTAGCTAAAAGTTGCCACGAGATGGCAGTTCCCCTCTGGGCTCTCTCCGTCTCAGTGTTACATATTTATGGTTTATTTCTTGGATAAACTGATTAGCGCCTATCAACTGAAAATGCGGTAGAAATAGTCCTCACTTCTTTTTAGGAGTTTTAGCGCTGTGATTATCTCCAAAGGGTTCATTAATTCTAAGAGATAAACAAAATCATAAAAATTACAATTTTCCCAAATTTAAATTGAACAGGTTTAGTTTAATTACTGCAAAGTACAAACTCAATACTTAGCATAATAAATTCCTATCAAGAAGAAGATGTCGACCAGAGGGTTTTTTCCCTAAACTTGAGAAATCTACAGCCTCTTTATCAGTCAGGGTAGGCTAGGTTGTACGTGTGTGTCACAAACACTATCAAAATTTTGGTGGATTAAAACAACAAAGGACTAACTCTTGTCTGTGCCACGTTGTAGGTTCACTGGGGGCCCCTCTCACTGTCGCAGGGTCCTCATTCTTTCATCCGGGCTGTCCTAGCAGGCACTGCCTGGACCATCTCAGAGAGGGGAGAGTCTAGGGGGTCTTGCTTCAACAATTAAGTGCTCACAACTCATCGGCACATTTGGGTGGGTGGCCCCACCCAGTCATGAGGGGCCAAGAAGTGCAATTCTGTCACACCCCTGTAACTGGGTGGGGAGGGAGGGAGGGAACCAAAACTATTTGGCAAACAGTGCTAATGCGTACCACAGAGCTCTTTCTAAAGAAAAAATTCTTAAGAATACAGGATTCCACGTGAGAAGCATCCATTTAGGAAGATAAATGCTTTTCCATTCAAATTATGACTGCAAAGTGGGTTTGGCCTTCTAACTGGTAAACAAAAAAATAATTTGATCAAAGTGTAAACACAATTTTAAAAGTTCTTACGGGAAAATGGAATAGAAAATATGGAGATCTCTTTCACGGTCAGAGAAACCACAGCTTTGGCGTCTACTGGGAACAGTAAGAAGACTGTGCTCAGGGGAACGAGGTTGCGGAGCTCGTGGAAAATGGAGGAAAGGGGAGGGCAGCCAATCTCTCCACAGGCACAGCCAGCGGGCTGGGGCCAGCCCAGGCAGAGATTTAGACAAAAAGGATGCCTGTGAACCAAGCGCCTGGGGAGTGCTGGGGGCTGTGCATGGACCCAACTTCTGGCTTGCTGAGAGGCTGGTGACAGCTGTAGGAGGGCAAAGAGGAGAGGGACTCAGCCCCTTGAGAAGAAGACCAGCAGGAATACGAGAGGCAGCTGACCCCAACCTGCAGGCTCTCTGAGAATGCCATCCCAGACTTGCCCATCACTGTGGCCCTGTGCACTTGTGGGACGAGGCCTCATGTCACCCTGGCTGTCCTTGGTCTGTACCGAAAGGGCTGCCACCCAGAATAGGGACAGAGTGCCTCCTGCTCCCAGGCCCAGGCAGAAAGACACCTGCTGGGAAGCTAACTGGGCAAAGTTGTAGTTATACTGGAAACATCTGCACACCTGGCAAAGATAGAGCTGGGTGCAAGAAAGAGCCAGAACCTAGTGGAAAATATTCCCCCTGCTAGTGAGGAGAAGGGCCATCTCGTGGGTTTATATCCTATTATCGTGTCAAAGACCGTGGTCTTATTAAGGTGCTTTCTGAAGTATTCAGAAGCCCAGAAATGATGATGAGAATCTTGTTGGGTAGGACATGTGCTTTTGCTTTTTCTTTGTGACATATCAGATGCTTTGCTTAAGTCACTCACTAGCTTCTTCTCCCTCTTCAAAAAAGTCCTTGGCTAATTAATGACTTATAGACACTCCATTAAGACATTGGACTGTCTCTAAATTTTGATACTTAGAACTTTTCTGTTTCAGTAATGATCGTGGACACTTATCGGTGCTATGGGAGAGTTCAATGACATCATTAATTCAATCCACTGACATCACATTTGGGTTCTGAGTCTTTAGGGTCAGAGTTTTGGAACTTGAGAGTACGCTCTCTTCTTTCTTCCTCTTTCTCTTCTTTTAACACTTCCCCAGCTAAAAAAATAAAACCCTCTCAGATTTGTTTTTAAGAAATGAAGAAATGTTCCAACATGTGAGCCACAGCTGCAACCCTTTGACCTTTGCTCATATTGAGGCTGCGCTTCAGATCCCTCCTGGGACCTCGAGAGAGAGGCACTTTCGCTGTTCTAGGCAGCGTGCCCGGCCGTGGACGGGAGGGAAGGGACAACCTCAGGCTGGACTCAGGCAAATGGAATAAATATCTTCTCTACAGCATCCTCACAAAAGAGCTGGCTGAGCCCGAGGTTGTTTGGACCCCTCTGTCCAATACAGTAGCCACTAGCCACGTGCGCAGCAAAGCCCCGAAATGTGGCTCGTCTAAACAGAGATGTGCCATGAGAGTAAGCGATGCAGTGGATTTCAAAGATTCAGTATGACACAAAGCACACAAAATATCTCATTAATAATTTCATATTGATTACATGTCAAGGTGATATTTTGGGTAGATTGGATTAAATGGAACATGTTATTAAGATGAATTTTGCCTGTTTCTTTTTACCTTTTTTAATGTGGCTTCTAGAAAATTTAAACTTACATGTAACTCACACTATATTTTTATTAGATGAGGCTGATGTAGGTGATGAAGATTTGTTTTTAACTATTTTAATAAGTATTAAATAAGCATCAAATAATTTTAATATGGACATTTCTTGATCATATGAACTCCTATGGTAAATATTTTCTCTACTCGTGTTTTAAAGTAGAATGAGGTTTTTAAAAGTTCCCAAAGCACTCTGGGTGATTTGGCGAATTCTCTGTTATGGATACCAGGGAGCACTAGCGCCACCTAGAAGCTGGCCAAAGCTCTGTGGTGTTCCCGGACCTTCTGGTGCTGGCGTTTGTCTGATGAATGGGGTCACCCATGAGGCGGTGGGGTCAGGGACATGAATACACCACAGCAGTCACATATACTTCCTCCTGGCCCACTCACGTCCTCCAGCTGCTGACGCTTGTATGAAAGACCCAGGGGTAGTTTAACTTTGAGGGGGGCTCCTGCTCCTCCAAATTGGTGAGCCCCAAATCCTCAAGGAATATTTCATTCATACAGACTTCTTAGAGATTAATAGCTTCTGGAGGACAGAGTCTGTAGGGAGATTGCGATGACACGTTTGCTGGCTAAAACCACTGTGTTAGCCTCAAGAGCAGATAAATTCCACTTTTCATCAGTGGCTTCACCTTTCCTTGTAAAATGTGGCAACTGATGAAAAGTCCACCTATTGAGAACAACCAGATGAAACTGCAAGTCTGGGAACGCAGCTACGTGACACTGTACCCCCTCCCCTGTCCTTGGGTGGGGGTGTGGGATGGGGACAACGAAGACGAACAGACGGGACTCACATTCCTTCTCAGCTTAGGAAGAATAAATACTAAGAGTCAGCAGGATTGCTATTCATTGACCATCAGTGCTTCTCACGCTAGTCTCCTGGGATGTTGTCAAAATGCCTGTTCTGATTCCCTAATCTGATGTCGGGTGGGGCATGTTTCACAAGCTCCCTGCTGAAGTGCATGCTGCTGATGCAGGGACCACCCTCTGAGTAGCAAGTTCTTTACAGGTCATTTGCTTTTGTGTACATTCATGAAAAACTACCCTCCCTAAGGCCTGGGAGACCAATGGTGCCAAATTGACATTAGATATACCTGGTATATTTAAGAAAATCCAATATAAAAAGAAATCCATTGATTTAAAAGAAAAAAAGGCACAATGACAATTTTCCTTACAAAGCAAATCATGTCAAAGTACCTTTGAAAGCATCTCCCTTTATGCACTATAGCATCAATTACAGTTTACTAACTGTGAAAGGGTGAAAGAGGGCCAAGTGAATTATCATCTGGAAGTAAAATGTCTCTGAAACGTTATAAAAAAATATGAATGTTGACAGCCTCCATTATTGAGCACTTGTTGTGTGCAAGATGTATATACAGAGGTTATCTAATTGAATCTTCAAAATATGAATGGGGTGAGTGTTACTAACCTCATGCTGCTGGTGAGAAAACTAAGGCTCATAGAGTTTAAATGAAATGTGCCGGTAGGAAAATGTTCCGCGTGAAATGCTGCACATCTGTCCTGACCCTTGCTGGTTGTCTTTCTTGACCAGAAAGCAGTCCCCCACTGGAGGAACTCTGAGCACCATATTTATAACAGATTGTTATTTATAGTATATTTCTCTTCCTTGGCAATTTAAGCTAAAATGTCAACTTGAAGAAACGTTTCAGAAAGGCACCAGGAAGGGTTATAAATAGAGCTAGATTAATCCAAGAAAGATGAATACCCTATTCACATAAGGTACATCATTGTTGATATAAAACAACTGTCTTGGCAGAACTAAAAGACAATTAAGGAACAGATAGAGCAAATAGCAATCAGCTCAGTAAATATCAAGCAACCAACGAGTGCAGTTTACTCATGAGCAATACCGTTTTCTATGAGTGGCATTACTAGGCAACAAGACTTCCAAACAGGCAAATGTTGCCAAGGGCATTTCCCATCTCCCTTTGCTCCAAAATAAAGTGGGCAGACACCACTTAGATGGCATAAATATTTGACAAAATATCATGCCAAGCTAGACACGAAAGACAGCATATTGTATGGTTCCATTTATATGAAATTCTAGAAAAGGCGAAACTGTAAAGACAGAAAGCAGATGAAAAGTTGCCCGGGGCCAAGGGTGGGGGGAGAGGATTGACTGCAAAGAGACAGCAGGAAGCTTTGGGGGGCAATGGAGATGTTCCATATCACGATGTGGTCGTGGTTATATGACTGCACACTTGACAGAATTCACTGAAGTGTGCACTTGAAATTGCTGAATGCTATAGTATGGAAATTCTATCTCCATACGGCAAATTAAAAAATATATGGAATAACTTGATACAACATTTCTATTCTGTATCTGACTCAGACTAGGCAAAATTTGGTAACCCTTCAGCGATAGAAAAGCAGCACAGCTTAAATTTAAAAAATACAGAGCTAGAGATTGTTGTAAACGAGGAATAGCCGCAGCCAACACCACGCATGAGTTGCCAAGACTTTATTGGATGAATTCCATCCAAGATACGGCTTTTAGTCTCTCAAGGTCTCTGGACACCCAGAAAGTGGGTCATCTTTCAGAATATCTGCGTCACTGTGGAGAACGTCAGTAAATCAAAGACCAGCTGGATTTGTTCTTAAATTGGCAAAATGCTTACTTGCTTAGAAGTACTATTAATCCTCTCATTCACTGGACAAGCGAGATGGGTTTTGTGGTCTTGATTACCTTCACTTCTTATCACCACTTCGTATTCTTTCAGTAGAGGATATATATTAGGCATTAAATTTGTGCTTCGGAAAAAGCAGAGATCATGTGACTGCATGATGCTAAACCTTAGAAGTTTGCAATTAAGACTAATCCCAAATATTTCTACAGAGTGAATTGGAGCCTCGAAGCAATCATTTATCCAAAACAAAATTATTTTGTCTAAAATATTCAGTTATTAAAGTAAAAGCATTGTTCTGGACTGAATTCTCCAGATAATCCTACTTTTGGCAATGGGTTACAGAAAACCAACTTAAATGGGCTTAGATAATCAGCACATTTCCTGGCTCGTATATTTGGAATTCTAGAGTTACAGCAGGGTTCTGGGTTGGGCAGACTCGAGCCTCAACAATCTCTACAAGCCATGGTTCTCTTCCTCCCTATGTACCGCTCACAGGGTAGCTTCATCTTTATACTGGTCCTCTCCTGGGTGTAGGATGACTGCTACGATCTATTTGAGCCCACCATTTCCTCGTTAATTCCCTGAGGGAAGAGAGAAATGATTCCTTGAGGAACCTCTGACATAAGGGCAGTGAAGGACTTTCCCAGAAGCCCTTTTCTCATTGATTTAGATTGGGTCATTTGCCCATTTCTCATCAACTCAAATTAGGTCACATGTCCCTTCCTCATTGGTTCAGAATGGGTCACATGCCCAGTCACTGGCACAGAGGATATAATTACCTTTAGAAAATCAAGGCTGTCCCTACAACTGGAAACAGAGTCAGCTCCCCCGAGGACATGAATTGATGAAGTGTGTGTGTGTGTGTGTGTGTGTGTTTGTATGGTGGGTGTTCTATTAAAGAGAAAGGGAGAATGATACTGAGTCAACAACAAAAAAGGTGCCCTAGTGTCTATTTTACTCCATTGCTTTAAAAGTGAGCAATTTTTTTTCTTGTTACAAAAGTAACACAGGTTTAAATTTTCATTTTAAGAGAATATTTAGAGCCAAACTGAAGAAAGTAAAAACCACCATAATCCCACTACCCTGTGAGAACCATTAATGAAATGATACAGCATACTTTTAAACAGTAAAATAAATATTACACTTTGTATACTGGAGACACAGTATAGCATCATGGTTGGCAAAACAGACTTAGGCATCAAACTTCTGGTTCATCTACTTACTGTCTGTCCTTATTGGGTAGGCTGCTTAGCTTTCGGGTGCCTCAACGTCTTCCTTTCTGTAATGGAAATAAGATTAGTATCTGTATAAGTTCCTCCAGCACTAACCCTCTAGTTCACAGATTGGCAATCTACAGCCTACGGGCCAGACCTGATTTGCTGCCTGTTTTTTTGAATAAAGTCTTATTGGAACCCAGCCACAGTCATCCATTTAGTATCCATCTATGGCTGCTTTCACACTACAATGACAAAGTTAAGTAGTTCCAACAGAGACCTTATAGCCCACAAACCAAAAGTACTTACTCTCTGGCCCTGTACAAAAAAAGTTTGCCAACCTCTGGGTTAGACCACCAGACCGCTATTGTTTTGTCAAAATCTAACATGTCATAATTCTGTGGTCAAGTAGTGACTTAATCAGCCTAGAGATTTGATCAGGAAAAAGTGACATCTGAAGAGCTAATACGAAGGCAAGAGATGCTCATTTATCTTATCAGTTAGAAACTAGTTAAGAACCATGAATAATTGGAAAATCTACAAAAGTGTTTAAATGTCAAATGATCTACCTGAATTCACAAGAGATTTTGAAATACTCGATGTATGATTGCACTTGAACTCTGGGATGTTGCCACTGGGGCCTGAATGAAAGTGAATTTGTTCAGAGTCTTATCTAGTTGATAGAAGTCATAGCTATAGGCAGAAAATAAGATTGAAGAGAAAATAAAGGAGAATCCATAATAAATTGTGAATATTGCTTTTGAAAAGAAAAACAAAGGCTGTGGCCATCTGTGTGCTCTGAGGGTGAACAGTGCTGCAGACAAGCAGCGTTATCAGGGACTCCCTGACGAGAAGAGAACTTCTGGGATGAACATGACGGAGCCAGCCCTGGTCCGAATTGGGTAAAAGCCCTAACTGAGAAGAAAAGAATCATTGGAATAAGTGATCCAATAAGTGGAATAAGTGATCAGTGGAATAAGTGATGGAGGGAAACTTCCTTCATGTTATGGGTGGTTTTCACCTTGAATGTAAAGATCTTCAAAATCTAAACTATTTTAGTCAAATCTAATTTGTCTGAATTATTTTAGTCAACTCTGACTTTTCCATAAAACAGTGTTTTAACTAAAGATTAGATTTTCGGTCATGTGTAATATTCTTTTTTAAAAATATATAAAAGTGACCGTCAACTACAAAGAAATCTTCTAGAATAAAAAACTTTTTATATATTTAGCAGTGTAGTATAGGAATTAAGAACAGAGGATCTCTATCAACTGCCTGGTTTCAAATCCTGGCATGGCTACCTTCCTATTTAATCCTTAATGTCCTAAACTTCATTTTTCCTATTTATAAAATAGGATTAATAAAAGTGCTAACTTTAGAGAGTTTTGAAGAGAATTAAGTGAAATAATTCAAATAAAGTACTTAGCCCAGAATCTAACAAATATTATATACTCCGTAGAAGCTAGCCATTTTAATGTGAGCAATATATAGAAACTAATTGTGGAAAACATTTTGACAACCAACCATATAGTAATATATTGTTATAATTTACTAAGTTCTTATCTTCCACTTTTGGTATTCCTGCCTTATTTTTGGAGCAGCAAAGGTGAAGGTAGGTAAAAAAAAAAAAATCCTTCATTGGGGTCTTAGAATTTAGAAGATTCACTCAGGGAACATTTCAATGGGCATTGTATTAGTTAAAGGCTAGGTCAACTTGCTGTTGAAACAGACACCAAAAAAATATAGTGACAAAAGAGAAAAATGTCTTTCTGTCTAACATGCCCACCCAAAGGTGGGTGGCCCAGTGCTAGAGGGCAACTCTGCTCCGTGAGGCCCTCCAGGACCTGGGTTCCACTTGTCTTGTTTCTCCACCGTCACCTGTGATAGGTTCTATGAGTGAAGCTGGCTCCAGCATCTTCTCCTCCCATCCTTCAGGAAGAGGAGGACAATGAATAAAGAGCAAGCCATTTCCTTTTTAAAGAATACGACCCAGAACTTATACATATAGCTTCCACTTCCACCTCATTGCTGAGATCTTAGTCACAGGGCCACCCATTCTTCAAAGACAGGGTAGAAAATGTCACTTTAGCTTGGCAGCCACATGCCCGACTAAAATTCAGTGGATTCTGTTATCAAAAGGGAGAATGAAAGAATGGATGGTGGAATCAATTAGCTGTCTTCCACCAGCATTGTCGTGAAAACTACTATTGTTTCATTGACTCTGACACTATTGATTTTAAGACACATCATCATTTTATGTACCACTAAGTAAGAAAAACCATGCTATTTAAACTGTGACACATTGCTTTCTTATCAGCTCAGTCGTGGGACACATCCCAATTTAAGAGATGTTAAAATGTGCAAAATATATTGGTATACAAGAAACACAGTATTGGAAAGACTTAGGAAAAGACAGTGATCTAAAGAGATCCATTTTGCAGTCTCTTTTTGTTTGTGTGACTTTCCCAGGAGCAGGAGATATCAAGTTTTGGTTGACCTATTGAGTATAAAGTTTAGAATAGGTGATTGACAAGGTCCTAGAGGTGTGAATTCATTCTAAGTCAAATTCTTGTGACTGTTTGCAGAGAGACTTATAGCTCAAAGGCTTGGGGAAATTTTGCTTGGATTTCTAGTCAATCTTGGCCAGGTCTGGAGTTGAGCAAACAGACAGTAGGGTCCTGTCTTTACTAGTCAAGATTCTTACTTAATAGAAGAGCACAAACTGAGGGCAACACTCTGAGAAACAGACATGGGGCAGGGCACTTGACTTCTTGTTTCAACATTCAGTCATCACCCAGACAGGTGTTGAACACCAGGCACTTTGCTTGATGCTACAATACTGTTCCTGCCCTCCAAGACCTCCAGAGCTCAAGGAGGGAGAAAAAAGTAGACCCATAAGGACATGCGGTTGAATAGGTGTGATGATAGAAGTTGGCTGAGTGGAGGCACAGATTGAGAGTCATCAGTTCTCCTGGAGGTTAGGAAGGCTCTCCCAGGGGAGGTGAAATCAGGACTAGAGAGAGCTAGGGCTCTCCAAGAGGAGGTAACAG
Source organism: Equus przewalskii (assembly GCF_037783145.1). Classification (NCBI taxonomy): domain Eukaryota; kingdom Metazoa; phylum Chordata; class Mammalia; order Perissodactyla; family Equidae; genus Equus; species Equus przewalskii. Next base: position 8,013,568 of record NC_091862.1, on the reverse strand, counting down.
AATGTGCAAGCCCATGGAAATGTGACACAGTCGTCACTTCAGGGAATTGTGCTATGATTCCTTTGCCATGTTAGACTGGAAGCTGCTGTGGTTATGGAGGGTTTGCTGTTCAGGTTTGTTTCCTTTATAGTGCCTTATACATAGTTGGAAGACTGCAATATTGGTTTAATTGAATTAAAGAAAAGGTCAACTTCTTGGATGGCCAGAGAGAGATGAGCTGAATTTTCCTGGATCAAAAAGATGCTAGATTCCAGTAAATCGACAGGAGCAAAATGATACCTCCAGTGCCTTGCTCACTCTTGAACTTAACATTACTCTATCTTATTTGTCAACTTCAAGGTTGAGGATTTAATAGATAAAGAAGCACTTGTTTGGATCCCACTTGCTTCCCCCACTTTTATGATTATTTTCTCCAATTTAATAAATGTACAAATGAATTTTACTTTAGAACATACCTTTTGTCCTTGTTTACTCAGAGCAGTGTAGCATACACTACTGCTGATTTTAGCCTAAGAATAGATTCTTGGTGCAGCCGCCACATTTTTGTGAATTTGACCTATTAAAAAGGCTAGAGGACCAAACTCTTCATTCTCAGGTTTTAAGGTGTAATAGTGAAAGACCCTGGTCAGGTCAGTAAGATCATTTGATTCGGTAGCTTTGAATCTGGTCAATGACAAATCTATAATATGCAGATGTTTCTTGCTGTCTATTGCTACTGAAATCTGCTTCTCTTATATAGATCACTGTTACAGATGAGGAAGTTAGTAATCCATCCTTTTTAGATCTGGTGAGAACTCCCCAAATGAGGAAGTGCACACTTATACTTATGTTTGCTTGGTAAGTTTGACTTGTGATGGATTCAAAAGCTTGTGTCAAATTTACAACGCACCCCTTCCTTCGAGTCAGGTTGAAGTTATCTTACTTGTTCTCTGTTGTGTTTCAATGTCGCTCCAGGTTCACCAGTGCAGTGGTTTACCAAGGCCTCGTCATGCGCCTGGGAATTATAGGAGGCAACCTTTATATAGACTTTTTCATCTCAGGAGTTGTGGAACTGCCAGGAGCTCTCTTGATCTTACTAACCATTGAGCGTTTGGGACGACGCCTTCCCTTCGCGGCAAGCAATATAGTGGCAGGTGTGGCTTGCCTTGTCACTGCTTTCCTACCAGAAGGTAATTGTCCTCCAAGTCTGTTTGGCAGAGAAGAATTTGAAAAAAATCTTAAATCAAAATTATCAACAAGGGGGAACCTCTTGTCCTTAGAAAACGTACCATTGCCCCAAAACTTTGGTACCAGATATGCTCTAGTGATGTCATTCAATTTTCTGTTTAATCAATGTAACATTTTGAGTATAAGACATTAGCTCTATAGATTTTTCTGTTTTCTCCATTTTTAGGTTTATTTATGGATGAAATAGATGTGCGAAATCTAGCTCGTGGTAATATAGCTCACTCTTGATCACTTTTATCTGACTGACTTTTGTGGTATCATCGACGTTGTTTAACATGTTTCTCAAGCATCTGCGCTGTCGCTGGCCCGTGTGAAACACTGAAGTCACACCGGGAAGAAAGCCACGGGTCTTGAGTTCAAAACGTTGACAACCTCGCAAGGGATAGAGACACTTCACTGCTCTCACTACTCACTGTGACAAGTGAAATCATGGAATTATTTTCCAGATTTAGAAACAGCAAAGAGAAATAGGTGGAGAGAGTGATTAATCCTTGGGGGTGGTCAGGGAAGGCTTCACAGAGGTGAGAACTAGGTGTGGATGAGAAAGTAAAGAAATGTACCAGACAGGAGAGAAGGGTGGGAGTTATTTTCCCAAAGGAGAGCATAGTTCCCAGAAGGATAAAACACCTTTGAGGGTCCTGGAACCAAACATGCTTTGTTATCGCTGGAGTATCCAGGCAAGATGGCTGAGGGATGCCTGTCACCAGCAGTGACTGGCCTCATGGCCTCACAGGCCATGCCAGGAGCTTGGGCACGGCCTTGCGAGCTTCAAGAGAAGGAGAAGGTGTGGCTGCCTTGTAGCTGCTGCAGTTTGGACAATGGCAATGAGGAGGGAGAGATGCTAAAGCAGGAATTAAGGTTGTCAATCGGGCCTGTGTGGGAGAGCGTGATTTCAGAGATGTTTCAGAGTTAGATTTTGGGGGGCTGGATGACTGGCACACAGTACAGAGGTTGCACTGTTGACACACCCCAGCTTATCTCTGCCGTAGAACACAGAGCAAGCCTTTCAAACTCCCAGGGAACAAGCGCGTTAGAGCAAGTCAGTTATTTCCATGTTCCAGGGGGTGTGAGATGGGGCTTACTTGAGTGCTGGATGCTCTCGTAGTCCTTTGGCTCAGCACAAGAGAGGCTGTCTTTTTTTCTTTTTGAGAATCTTCTAAGGATCAGGAAAGAACTGAAAATATCATGGAAGTTGGAAGAGTGAGACATTTACAGATGAGTTTATTAATTATATGAAGGCTTATGAAATCACAAAACATTGGATAGACCGTATTTAAATAAAATTGTAGCTATGCCTATCCTCAAAATAGAAGGAAGAAAATGACGGGAAGTCCTCTGTCTGTCACATTGGAATGATTGATGTCAGACAGAACTATTTACATTTAGCTCATTTTTCTTGAGTGTATTAGTTTCCCAGGGCTGCAATAACAAAGCCCCACAAACTGGGGGGCTGGAAACAAGAGAAATTTATTCTGTCACAGTCCTGAAGGCCGCAACTCTGAAACCAAGGTGTTGGCAGGGCCATGCTCTCTCTGAAGCCTCTAGGCAAGGATCTTTCCAGGCCTCTCCCTAGCTTCTGGTGGCTGCTGGCTGGGTTTGTTCCTTCCAGAGGTTTGGACAGAGAATCTGGTCCATGGCTCTCTCCTAGCTTCTGGGGGTCACCAGAAATCCTTGGCGTTGCGTGGCATCACTCCAATCTCTGCCTCCATCTTCACATGACATTCTTCTCACTGCATCTCTATGTCTTAACTATTCCATCTGCAAAGACCTTATTTCACCACAAGGTCACATTCTGAGGTTCTGGGTGGACGTGAATTTGGGGGGACACTATTCAACTCACTACATTGAGTTAACACATTCTAAGAGTTGGGAAATCTCTAGAATAGATATCAGTCAATACATGTCTGTTTAGTATCTACTCATTGTCACCACTGAACTAGGATGGGGGCTAGAGCAGTGAACAAGAGAAACATCATTCTTGTCCTTGGGAATTGTGTACAATTTAAGTACAAGGGTGACAAATCAGGAACATTGGGGACTTCGCTATTCTGTCCACTTTGGCACTATATAGTTTCTTGTTTAGTTTAAAAATACACTTTCCTAAGATAAGGCCTTCTGTTCTCATCACATATAGAATAGGAATTAAGGATTCATTGCGTATGAAATTAGGAAAGTGGGGAGAAGATTAATGACTTCAGTGTGCCCATCATTTCATGGATGTATACTTCACTCTAGAAGATTTTCTCTGGTCCTACACTGATTTGGATCATTTTAATGTGTGCTACACTCAGCATGACCCCAGAAAGCATTCAAGACCCTATGTCCAAGCTAATGTTGAAGTAACTAGGTGGATGGGAACCAAGCTGTTTGTAGAGAACACTTTCCTGTGTTGAAAAATGTAAGGCAAAGAATAGAATTCTCCGTTTGGTCTCATCAGTTTTATTTTGTGGATATAATTTCCCAATTTAAGCTTTAAAATGGATTTTTAGCAACATTGGAAGCTAACGGCTCTCATTCTGGACATGCTTTATGTAAATATTCTGCAGATTCGGCTGCTTTTATAGTCAGATGTGGGTCATGATTGAGTGGCAAGAATAAATTTCTAATGCCTCATGCTCTGTGGGTACCAAATAGTCACAGAGGTTCCTCTCTTGAGCTGACAGTCCTTATTTCCAACTTAAAGGAGCTTTTGGACTTGGTTGCTGTGGCTGTCCAATTAACATTAGAAAGACTTTGCCCCTCAGTCACTCTTGACGTCATCAGCACGATCACAGTCCCTGGGGAGAATGCTGATTGGCCTTAAGAGGAGTCAGCTCTAAAATTATCATAGAAAACAGTTGAACCAGCTTACCCTCCACTAAGTACAACTTTTCATGGTCCGGAGAAGAAAATTCTGGAAAATGAAATAGTCTTTCTGGCTGTCTTTCTCATCTAAGACTCACTGCTTTTGACCCAAATTTTTGAACTCTCATTAGAGTCTGAAAAATAAAGAGCTTTCTGTATCCATCCCCATCCGCCATCTTTAATTTGAGTTTATTTAGGATGGCTCCAAACCTTGCACGTTGGGTAAGTCTTCTTTTTGAAATGAAAAAGTTGTCTTTTATTTCTCTCTTAGTGAAAACTGAGTCCATGTGTCTTAATTTCCATATCTCTATTAGGCATTTTCACTAAATTTTATTTGAGAACTCAGAACAGATGGTACATTTAGAGGAGCTGCAAAATTGTGTTTATTTAAAACCCTGCGTCCTTTCTTCAAAAATTGAGTCATTATCCCAATAATCTCTACCAGCTTGACCAAATCTCCATTCAGCGTGACCCCCTTTCTGTGTTCTCATGCCTATGGAGGACAGATTCAGCTTCAGCACTCGTCTTTAAATTGTCTCGTGGGTTTTTTTGTCACTGTTAGAAAAAGATGTCTATTGCCACTCCAAGATGAACTTAGCATATTACTGGAAGGATCAAAAGATTTTGTGTGCCTACATAATATTCCCACATCATTTACCCTTCCTAATAAATTGTTTCATTTCACTCTTTAGTAAATGAACAGTACACAGCCTTTGGGATTTCTCTTCTTTTACACATTTTAACAAAATCTCTGTCCCAATGTGGTTAGATACTGGCCTCTACTGACTGGGATGAGTTGAGTCCTTAGATTAAGGCCAGCATGTAGGATCCATCGTCTGGCATGAGGATCCTCAAGGGTACCAATTTGACAGCACTTTATGAATGTTTTTCTGAATTAACTAGTTCTTTGTCTGTGTTCACTGAGCCAACCACATGTGTTTTTCATGGTATGTGTGTGTGTTTTAATTTGGTTTCTTTGTTTTGTTTGGTTCTTTCCAGCAAAGAGTCTTAGCCTCAGTTGTAAACTTAAATTGTCATTGAAGTTGTCTGTGGGACTCATTTAAAGAGAACTCTTGACTCAGTAGAAAAAAACTATAATTTAGGAACCTAACGTGGATAGTCAAGTCATTTCCACGGTAGCAGGCGGCATTCTTCTTTGCAGCCTGAGAGGTTGCCCGGTTGGGCTGGGACCCAGGGAATCTGGGCAACAGCTCCCACTTTCCGTTCCCCAGCACCTGGCACTGTACCACCTGCTCATTGAAGGAAGGGGTGGAATGCATTTCCTGGTCCCCCTCCCTGGCCTTAATGAAAAAAGAAAGCCTAAGTAAAACACATGTTTACAACTGTTCCATGCCAGAGCAGATGGCAGCCCAGTGCATCAGCGTAACTCTGATACTCCTCACTCTGTGGTGTAACTATTAATGTGAGGGCTACAGGTGTTCTCATCTGGGAAAAACGTCAAGTTCACCAGGATATCCTCGGCCAGTTTGCAATCAAAATGTAGTGAACTGGGGTCTCCCAGCTGTGATCTGGATTCTTGAACCATCCTTTTCTCTGCTTGCCCTCCTAGGCAATTGTTTTCTTTAGTGAGTTTTAGGTTTTTTTTCTTTGATGAGAAAGATCGTCCCTGAGCTAACATCTGTGCCAATCTTCCTCATTTTGCTTGAGGAAGATTGGCCCTAACATCTGTGCCAATCTTCCTCTATTTTTTATATGTGGGATGCTGCCGCAGCATGGCTTGATGAGTGGTGTGTCGGTCCACACCTGGGATCCAAACCCTTGAACCCCGGGCTGCCAAAGCAGAGCGCATGAACTGTACCACCACACCACCTGGCTGGCCCCTAGCATTTTTTTATTTGTTGAATATTCTTTAGAGAGAACATGCACAAATCTACAGAGCTTGAGTCTCTTCTTTCATCCTCCTCATTCAGGCCTCTTTTTCTACTAAAAAATTATATATTCAGGAGAGTGCAGTTATTTTCCTGGAAGAGAAGAGGACCATTTAGTGCTGAGTAAGCGTAAATAAGTCTGAGTAGGAAAGGGAAAGGTTTCAAAGGTGGAAGTCAGACATATACCGAAGATCTTTAGCTGTGCCTTGGAGAGCAGGTGTGTTCTTGTTCATGCAGTCATATGTCCTCATACTGGGTCTGCTAGGAAGGGATGGCACAAATTGCACAACTCTTAAGAAATCTAGAGCACTGACTTTTTAGAGGAAAAATGGTTTACTCCTTCTTCCCTTAAAACACAAAAGAAAAGGGGCCAGCCCCATGGCCTAGTGGTTAAGTTCAGCACGCTCTGCTTCGGCAGCCTGGGGTTGGTTCCCAGGCAAGGACCTGCACGCTACTCATCAAGCCATGCTGTGGTGGTGACTCATATACAAAATAGAGGAAGGTTGGCAACAGATGTTAGCTCAGGGTGAATCTTCCTCAGTAAAACAAACAAAACGATGTAAAAGAAAGGAAGTATTTAATACAGAACTGCCAACATTTTCCACTAGTTACAATGGAGGAAAGGAGAGTTTCCTCAAACAACCACAGCAGCCCTAAAATGGTTCATTTTTAAATGAATGAACCAATAGTATTTAAGAATCTGCCTCCTCCTGGATGATTTCTTGGGGGAAGTAGCAAGACGGGGATGAGGAAGGCGATGAATGACATACACCCTGTAGATTGCACCCGGCATAGATGTCTCCTTCCACGGATCCCAGTCCTTAAAGACTTGCTACTTTCTAGAAACCAAAGTCAGCTTCATGTCCAGTTTTTCCTGGTCTGTTGGGAGCTGCTATTCTGTGTGTAATCACTATGGAGTATGGACAAAGAGGACAGGTGGGCACCAGACTGCAGTGATGGTTCTCACGGGCACAGTGAAGACCACCTTCCAGATGAAAGTCTGGTGTCCTCAGGCCCTGTAAGAAGGCAATGCCTGGAACATTGTTTTCAATGAAGCGGCTGCACAACAAATAGTTCTTGGATTGTATTTCTATAATCTAACATGCTCAGAAGGGCAGCTAGCACACTAAATCTTAGCTGTCATCCTGAGGTGGTTGTTGCTGTTGAAATTTGGCTACAATATTAGAAGGTATCTATCATTTGTGCTTATAATTAGCAAAGACTTAGGGCTGGGAAATCACTAAGCAAATGCCTTTTTTTGTTCTGTAAAATGTTATTGAAAGCAGATCCCTAACTCTTTCTTCCAAACTCTCTGTGTTTGCAGGAATTCCATGGTTGAGGACCACGGTTGCTACCTTGGGAAGACTGGGGATAACCATAGCCTTTGAAATTGTTTATTTGGTAAATTCAGAATTGTACCCAACAACCTTACGGTAATTCCAACATATACGTCATGGTTTCTCCTAAGTAATTCTGCAGCCAAATGTTTTGACCTAAAAACCACGAAATGGTTTCCTTAGCTTGGTGATATGTTTGGCCTGGGTTGAATGCAGCTAGTGAAGAAGATATGCTTTGAGTTGTAGCTGCTTTCTGCCTTGCTATCTTCCGCAGTTTTGACAGAAGCACTTCTAGTATCGATATCTTTATATTCAGCCATGGTTTTGTGGGATGGCACCAGACTTGGAATCAGAAACCTGGTTAGTGCACTTGCTTGGATGTGGGTTAAATATGACTTCATCAGCATTATCCTTCTTTGAGGCTACAGCCTCTGTTCTGACCACATTCCACGTCTTGCAGCTGTGAGCAGCTGATTAATGAAAGACAAAGTGAAACAGTGTGTGTGGACTAATGCAAATTGGCCTCCTTTCCTGAGGGAATATTCATGGGCACACCTTACTGTCAAGCTGGGGTGCTGAGACGACACCCAAGTGTCACAGAGTGTGCTGGGTAGTCAGCCGCTGATGGAAGAACCATTTCCACCAACACTGTAGACCGCCTCGTGATTCTCGCTGTGACTCCCCATTTACCCACGTGTGAAATGGTGCAGAATGGAAATGGTTTGCTTAGAGTATGAGAGTAGTCATTTTCACAGTTAAAAAAGATAGAAATGGAAAATTTTGTTACAATTTCTTTGTTGCTTATATATCTGAAGATTTTACTTATCTTGAATTTATTTAAATATTTTTCACATAAGACAACTTTTTATTCTGCAGAAACTTTGGAGTTTCGCTCTGTTCAGGTTTATGTGATTTTGGGGGCATCATCGCCCCATTTCTGCTCTTCCGCTTGGCGGCCGTTTGGCTGGAACTACCTCTCATCATCTTTGGTAAGAACACACTTTATATACTGGGCTTAAATGCTTTCATCTACATTCTTTGCATTAATAGGACTCTGTAATGATTATTAGGTTCGATCTTAATGATATCCATTTCATCTTCATGTGACAACTGTTTCAGTTTTGAGGAGCCAAGCTGATTACAATGAAACGTGAAACCCTAAACGATTTTAATTGGCTTTGTATTGAAGGGGTCTGAGGAGCAGCGTTCCAGTCTGGCTTTCTTTGTTTAGCTTCTGAGTTAAAATCAAACATTGTAGAACTCTTTTATGATGTTTGGGAACAGAACCAATAATTTTCAGGGGACCAAACTGGACCTTCCGTATGTTTAAAAACAAGCCCCAAAAGTAATTGTGTTGTTAAGTGTTCTCTGTCTATCAATATCATGTCTTCATTTACTTTCATGCTGAACATGCTGTGCTGAAAGAACAGAGGACGCAGAATCCTGTGCACATGTACCGTCACCTCTGTGATGCCCCTCAAGTTCACCCTCCTTCCTACCTCCAGTCTTCAAAGAACTCACGGAGGGATAGAACCACAGCATAGGGAGGGGCCTTCGGGTACTGGAGTCCAGTGCTTCTCAACTGCTCTTCCAGCCTTTCTCCCTGGATCTCACACCCCTCTACCCTCCTCAGCAAGAAAGCATACAAATTGGCCCCTTTCTCACCTACCTTCCCTCCACCCCCACCTCCTTACTCCTAGTAGAGAATGTCTTTCATTCATTGCTCAGCAGTCTAAACTACAATGAAAACATCGAGTCCACAAGGTTATACATCCTGCGTAATGAAAAAATCATTTAACAGTGCTAACTAGGGACAGTCGAGTCAGCTGCTGACCATTTGATGCCAGTGAATTCAATGAAAGGTCATCTCAAGTTATTTCATGGGATCTGATAAACAAGCTCAGTGTTGATTCTGTGGCCAGCGTGAAAAAGCAGAGAGAGTGCCATTGTTCAACCAAGACAGAGTGGTCTAGAAACCCAGACATTCAGGATTACGGCCTGGGCTGCAATGAGTGCTGGTTAAGCTGGGTATGCGTGCCATAGTGCAGGCCCTTCCTTCACAGAGAGAGCCAAGTATCCACACAATCAGTCACAACAGAGTGTGATAAATGCTGAAAGTAAGGGGTGCTGTGAGAGCCCGTCACAGGGACTCCTGACCCCAGTTAGTCAAGGGGAGAAAGTCGGGGAGGAAAGAAGCAATGTCTAGGTTGAGATCTGAAGAGGAGTAGAAATTATCCACATGAGGAGTGTGGGCTGCCACTCCAGGCAGTGGAGGGCCTAGAGCGAGAGGAAGAAGCCGTTCTGTGGCAGCCAGGAAGTCAAAGGACAGAATGTAGTATGTGAGGGGCGGCCTGAAGAGAGATGAAACTGGGGAGGTAGGCTGGGCCAGATCACCAGATGTCTTATCGGACGTGTGAAGGGTCTGTCTGCTCTTTATCCAAACGGCAGTAGGATGCTAGTGAAGAGTTAGAAGCTGGGGTTGACTGCGTTAGATTTGCATTTCAGAAAGATGACTCTGACGGTACGTATGCAAATGATTAGGAGGGGGACAAGGCCAGTGTGAGACAATTAAAAGAATGTTGTTGTAATCAGGTAAGAGATCATAAAGGCTGGGACTGAGGTGATAACAATGGGAATGGGGAGGAGTATAGATTCAAGAAATATAGCCACATGCCGCATAACATTTTGGTCAATGATGAATTGCATATACTACAGTGGTCCCATGAGATTAGTACCGTATAGCCTAGGTATGTAGTAGGCTACCCCATCTAGGTTTCATATAAGTACACTCTATGATGTTCACACAACGATGAAATTGCCTCACGGCACATTTCTCAGAATGTGTCCCCTTTCCTAAGTGACGCGTGACTGTATATTAGAAGTAAAATTGTCAAGACAGGATGATCGACTGGGCGAGGACCAGAGGGAGCGGGGAGATGGGAAGCCCAGGCTCCTGGCTGGGGAAACTGTAGGTGATGGCCAGGCCCGGTTTAGTGAGCGCTGCGGGAGCAGGTCTGCAGGAGAACGTGGGGGGGATTCTCTTTGGGCCATTTGGAGTATGAGGTGCCTGTGAGAAATCCAAGTTGAAACCATGAGACGGCCATAGCATTTGATGAGCTGAGCTCAGCAGAGAAGTGTGACCCAGCTCTAAAGCTTTGGAAGCCATCTAAATGTAGATAACCATCAAAAGTATGACAGTGACCGAGACCTCCCAGAAAATAGGGCAGAGTGAAAGGGAAGGGGAGGGCCCAGGACAGAGCCCTGAGGAGTGACAGAGAGTCAGGCATAAGCAGAGGGAGAGGAGCCAATGGAGGAGGTGAGAAGAGATGCAAGAAGAGTAGGAGGGAAACCAGGAAGCGTGGAGCAGGCAAGCCAGTGGAGGGTGGGTGTCCACCAGCAGCCAGTGCTGCTGGGAGGACAGGCAGCAAGGACAGAGAAGCAGTGTCACTGGATCTGATGGCAGGTGGTACCTGGTGATCTGGCTGGAGCAGGGCCAGGAAGGACACTGGGCAGAACCCAGATGAGAGCAGGTGGAGGTGGGATTTGATGCTCAGTGGTGCTGGTGCTGGCTCACCCTGGCCCACCAGGGCCAATTTTTAAGTTTTGAAGAATTTTTGAGCGAGTTGTTAAACACTGCCATCATTAAACATTAAATATATAAAATATATTAAAAGCAGAGGTAATAAATGCTCACAACTCATCAGTGCCTAATTTATTTACATTTTACTGTTATGGAAATTCTGTATAACAGAGTGCCACTGCGCCTCTCCTCCCAATGCCTCCTTCAGGGATGTCTTGTTGGTAGCTTCCAGTGTCCATGGTGAGAGTATTTACACCATGGAAATTGGCAGATGCTACAAATCAAGGCTTTATTTTCTGGAGAGCTGGTTGGTAAACATTTACCCACATACCACGAGGATATGAAGATGTGTAGAAAATAGGAGAGGATGATGTTTCAAGAATTTCAGCTCTGAAGAAAGGATAAAGGGAGGATGGTAACTGGAGGACAATGTGAGGTTGATGGAAGGGTCCTTAAAGAGGGAAGAGCTGAGTATGTTCCAGCGCTTCCACCAATGGGCTAAAGGGGCTGGAGAGAGAGGATCCGTGACTATAGTGAGGCGCCCAAGAAGACTCCAAGAGATGGCGCTTGGGAACAAGTCTTACAGTGTAACTTGACAGAAGGAGGACAGGGAGGGAGAGGATGCTGCAAAGCTCTACTTACTGTCAGTAAAAGGAAGCTGAGGGGATTCCTCTTGGTGAGGTCTTCTCTGCATGTTTCTCACATAGGACTCAGGAAACAGTTCTTAAATGAGTGAATGAATGAATGTGTGCCAGGAGTACTGGGGTAATGGGACTGCACGGGGTTTGAGGAAGGTAGAGAGCATTTAATGTTGTGGCAAAGGAAAACTGGAGCACTGGTTAGGGTGACCACAGGGTTGCTGCTGTTGAGGGCTGGTTAGCGTTGGTGAGCAGAGTGGCTTCCTGAGTAAGCGGGGAGGGATGGGGGCCGGCCGTGTGCTCCTTGTACCGTAACGCCTTTCCCTGTTCCCTAGGCATCCTGGCATCCGTCTGCGGGGCTCTTGTGATGCTTTTGCCTGAAACCAAGGGCATTGCCTTGCCAGAGACAGTGGATGATGTAGAAAAACTTGGCAGGTATTGTACAAAATTCAGTGCATCCTAAAGAAAAGTGGTGTTTCAAACCACTGGGGAAAGAATGGTATTGAAAAAATTGGATACCATGGGGAAAAAATAATATTAAATCTCCATCTCACATCCTTAGCAAAAGATTCAAAGTAGATTTAAAAAGTTAATGTAAAAAATAAACACAAGGCTAGAAAAGTATATGTATTGTTTTTTAAACTTGGTTATGAAGAGGGCAACATTTCCAAATAAAGTGTTAAAATTCAAAAGCCATCTAAAGGAAAAGAACTGATGATTTGACGTAGTAGAAGTAACTTAAATGTGCATCAGTAGGAAACCGATTATGAAAATGATCATGGATTCATAATATGGATTACTATACAGAGATTAACAGAATTGAGTTATGTCTATATGCAATGACATGGGATTTCAAGATCTGTTGCGAAGTGAAAAGTCACTGAACAATTTTATAGTAGCTATTAAAAAAATAAAATGAAAAGTAATCCCTCTCTGTAGCTAGATGGGAAAATAGATAGATAGATAGATAGTGATAGATAATAGATAGAGATAGATAGATGATAGAGATAGATAGACAGAGAGAGATGAGAGATAGATGAGAGATAGATAGATAGATAGATAGATAGATAGATAGATAGTTAGAGATGGGTAGATGATAGATAGATAGATAGAGATGGGTAGATGATAGATAGATAGATAGAGATGGGTAGATGATAGATAGATAGATAGATAGATAGATAGAGATGGGTAGATAGATAGATAGACAGAGATGGGTAGATGATTGATAGATAGATAGATAGAGATGGGTAGATGATAGATAGATAGATAGATAGAGGATAGAGATAGGTAGGCAGACAGAAAGAAGATGGGGAAAGAGAGAGATAAGTTTTGGACAAGAGCATCTAAATGGTGGGCAGGGAGAGTTAGTACCCAACCAATATGCAAACAGGAAGAGTTAAGTCAACAAAAATGCACATTGCACAAATTCTTTCTAAGTTTCTCTGATATTTTCCATAATGAAGAGATAGGAGTAGAGAACGTGAATGTGAGAATGTATAGGAAAAAATCTAAAATAATATGTTACCCTCTGGGGACAGAAATGAGTGGGAAGAGGGAAGGGTTCAGAAGAGAGGGCATCACTTTTCTACTCTGTACAATGTTGTAGTGTTTGATCTATTTTTTAAATTACAACATGTGGTCTCGTATTATTTGTGCAGTTTTAAAAATAATTTAACAGCTCATTCTAAAAATAAAAATATTATTCTAAATAATGACCTGGAAATTAAGGGTCTGGGTCTCTAAATTAAAAAAAAAAAAAAAGTTTCAAAAATATTTATACAGAGCTGGCCTGGCGGCGCAGTGGTTAAGTTCACACGTTCTGCTTTGGCGGCCCAGGGTTTGCCAGTTTGGATCCTGGGTGTGGACCTACACACTGCTTGTCAAGCCATGCTGTGGCAGGCGTCCCACATATAAAAAAAGAAGAGGAAGATGGGCACAAATGCTAGCTCAGGGCCAGTCTTCCTCAGTAAAAAGCGGAGGATTGGCAGCAGATGTTAGCTCAGGGCTGATCTTCCTCAAAAAAAAAAAAAAATTATAAAAAGACTGAAATGTTAGTGACCTCCTGGCAGTTTTCTTCTTCACTTGTAGATTGGGAAGAGAGTAGAAACTGACATTTTCTAGGTACTTATGTGATCCATGGTTTCACATATGTCATTTCATTTAACACTCAACAGGATTTTGTGCAGTAGAAGTTCTTATCTTCACTTTTTTATGTCCTAGGAAATCTATACTTAGAAAAGTTTCACAACTTTTCCATGCTAGACTGAGATTAAGACTGTCTGGTGTGCAAGTGTGACTCCATTGTTTTGTGTAGTTTTGTTATTTTATGCTGTGTTCCTGCTTGATTATGAATTTTCTTTGAATAGCGAGGGTCCCCCTGGCAAGATCAGAAATTTCTCTCTTCATATCCTCTTTTGTATCCTCCTTCACATCCTCTTTTAAGGAGGTACCATCTCCCTCCCTCCTAGGCAACCATTGCTCAGTGTCTCCTGACTATTTTGTTTGACCTTCAAAACTTAAAGTGATTTCATTGTCCTATTTCTTGATGCTATTTTGAAAAATAAGATTGATTAATTATCCCAGAACTTTCCCAAGAAAGGCCTATCAGTGTATTCAAAATCAAACCACCAGCTCATGTCCCAGTGGCTGACTTCTAACAGGACTGGTCAATCAAGGGACTGGTAGACGTTTGCCGGGTGAACAAGCTTCTTATGCTTGTTTGGAAGTAAAGCAATGCCTTGTTCCTCACCCAAAGCTCTACCTACCTCTCACCCTAGAACCCCCTGAAGTTTGGGGCGAGGTGGAAGATCCTCTTTAAGACACTGCTATTTTGTAAACCAAAATTAAGTTAATAAAAGAAATACATGAGAAGTACTGAAACTGTGTGTGGTCCTCTTGAGTGTTATACCACGATAAGGTCTTACTTCATCCAGAAAGGAGAAACGTTTTGCTAATTGTATCATCACAGACAGTTGCTTGGTTTGTGTCAAGGTATGGGGGCCAGGTCAGGGTGGGGGTTGTTCTGTCTCCTGTCACCCCAATCGCAGTGGCGCTAGAAGACCAGGAGAAAGGAGAATATTCAAGAAGGTTAAATGAAGCGGAGGAAAATGGTGAGGAAGGAAATAGGATTGTCATCAAACAAAATATCTAGACTTTAAGGGTAACTTCTCATAGGCTGATGTGCCCTAAAGAACATGTTTCAGGGCTGGGATACCCAGGAGAGTATCCTGGCCAGGATTATAAGGTCAAAAGCAAAGAGTTCAGTGCTGACTGTGGGTGGCACGAGGCTGTGGATATGTCATGGCAGCTTCGAGATGCTTAGTGATGCGGCCTCCTCTTCCATCGCTTTTGCTGTCCTGGCTGATGAATGCACTCTGAGCCAGTATTCCAGCAAGAGGAGCTGCATTTTTCTTTTGAGCCGTAGTCCATATTCTGTCGCATCTTTAAGTAGAACGATGCATTCATTCTTGATTCCCAAACCAGTCAGGGCTCAGATTTTCAAACTCATCAGTGAAAAATGGAGAAAGAAAGAGTGATTGAGGTCAAGACTCTTTTACCAATTCAGTCGTATTAAAATTGGAGTTAACCAATTGGGAGAGACGGAATTTTGGAGGGTACAGGGGCATCTGAATGGTGTGCAGGGAAAACGAATATCCGACCAATACATATACACATAAAGAACTATACCAACAAAAATTCAAGGTACGCAAGCTCTTTCTAATTTTTTCTATGTCTGTAACTTTTCATAATAAAAAGTTAGGTAAATTAATTAATTATGCCTAATCCCTACCCTTGAAAAACAAATCTAGTAAAAGGATGATTTACGGTTCTACATGTTAAGCACATTAATCGCATTCCATAGTCATTTACTCTGGGAAAAAACTACTTAGCCCCAAATTACTGAAACCTGTTACATTTTCTCTTCTAAAACTGTACTGAATCATTATATCATTTCTGCTTTCTTTTCATTTCCAAACCATCTGTTACTCAGTAGAAAATCATAAAGAGCTTACATAGTGTAATGCTAATTAACTCCTGCCAAGGATCTGAAAGCAGGGAAAAAATGAGCCTGGAGACAGGTCTTTTTGTTATTATTGAGTTTGGTTTTTATAAGTTTTACCTCTAAGTCTTTCTCATCAAAACCAACTATTGTACTGAGTAGTAACAAGAACACTTCCTTCTACTAGTTGCATAATCTTTCCTAAGGACTTTCTCTTTTCTCCTTTGTTTTGTTAGTCCACGTTCCTATAAATGTGGCAGGAGAAAGAAAACCCAAGTTTCCCGCTCTCACCATGAGGCCCCCTCCCAAAGATGAAAGGAAGGCGCTACTCAGGCTGATCCCCCAAGGAACCGACGTGCCTTGCAGAGACGTGTGTCTATTTCCGCTGCATTGAGCTGTGCAGCTCCAGGTGTTTTTAATACTGTACAGACATTCAAGCTCTCCAGAGTATTTTTATATAATGTTGGATGAATTCAGATTTATCGTGCTATCGAAGTTTCTGGGAACAGAATATGTGGCTGGTTTAGCAAAGAGCCTATGGTGTGCGCAGCTTCTCCTGAGGTTTTTTCTTACGTTGGAGCAGTGTCTTGGATCCATTCGGTTACAGAGGGACAAGAGAGACCCCATCAGATTCCCATGCCAGCTCCATCAAGAATGCAGGACATGCAAATCAAGGATCTGGGAAAACTGTACAGACATGGGTTGAGCAAATCTAATCAAGGAACTAAGGCTCTGAACTGAGTGTTCTGAAGATTCCAGAGAGGATGAAGATTTGGAAATCCTGTTAAAGAAGAGACTGAATCTAAGAACCTTGGGCCACATGGCACTTTGCTTTCTCTTCTCCCCTTGAGCTCTGTAAGCCGCTGTAGCGTCTGAGGTTTCGGGCATGTCTGGCCTCGTTCCATAAGTAAGAACAAATCTGCCGTACAATTTGAGGAGTTGGCTCTATTATTATAAAATCAGGTTTGGTCCTGAGATAATTCAGGATAGTTTTGGTCCTCCTTTAGTGGACACCTTGAGCCACATATTTAGTTCTTTACTGAACAAAACCCATGGATTATGATTTCATGGGTCTTGGGATTTTAATCCTAAAGTGATGTTTATCTTACATTTGTGAGTCAAGTTCTATGATGCTGTCCACGGTCAAGAGTGAAAAACATGGACAGTTTTCATTCAACCTTGACACTTTTAACTTGTCTGGGGAGGAAGCTTGCATTTTAATTTAAAAAAAAAGTCAATTGTATCCATGCTTAAAAGAATTAGCAGAAGCTTTTAAGTGACTTTGTAGATACTAATAAGGGATTTGATATGTTTTTGTTACTGAGATTTTTGAAATGTGGAGCTTAAGTACAAATATGCTATCTTTTTCTGATGTTCTGCTTTCTATGTTATATTTGTTATATTTTCAGATTCAGTATATATCTCGTGCAGAGTTTTTTAATGAATTATTTTGTGTGGACGGGCAAAACGGGCACCAAAGGGAAATCTTGCCGAGGAGGAACAAAATCCTATGTGAACACATGACAACATACACGATGTGTGCGCTGATTGTAAAATAAGCTTTTTCATCCTTAAAGCACATCAGAATTGAGTATGAACGTTTACTTTTCAATAAATAAATAAATAAAGATGCCCTTGGAGGATGTAATGCTGCATTCTCCCTTATCCATGCACTCTTGCATTTTTGCTTTCTTTGCATTTCTCTTTGCGGGAAGATGACTGTCGCTCCTTGATACTATCACATTTGACTTGCATTTTGAGTTGATATTTTCGTTCTGGTAAGAATAAAAAATTTGAAATTGTCAAGAAAAATCAATGTTCCTCCTTTCTCTTGCTTTTGAACATGTGTCACTCTAAAACACAATTTCCGTGTGTCAGCATGTGGTGCATACCCATGCAGCCCATTAACCACGGAAATTACGTGGTCCACCGTCAACATACGTTCATCGTTCCTTTACAGGTGCTTGGCACCGTTCCTAGACTCAAAGGGGACCCAGAATAACATTCGGACTCTTAACTGGTCTTGTATTACACTGCCATTGCCCGGTTCACTTCTTGAGGTCCAACCCTGCCCGGCGTCTCCTGTGCTGGGCTAAAGTCGAGTCAACAGTACAGATTTCATTCCCAGGAATAGAATTTGTTCTCATGACTCCCCATAAACGTTGCAGCTTTGCAAACATTCATCTCAGTGCCCGAAATAAAGAAATTAAAGATGTGTGTCAGCCATCTTTTGCTGACACGGTAAATATATGGGTAACTTACTAGGATTTCTCTGCTCTCTCTACAATCTTGCAGGCTTTTAGTCATTTATACAACTATCCTTTATGAGAAAGAGCGAAATCAGTTAAGTCTGTTAGAGTTAATTTATTGAAAATTGGCCAGATAAATAAAGAACAGGAAAACAAAGAAGATGGAAAAAATTCAATCAAAGTAAGTACAGAGTTTATTTTCAACAAACGTCATAGCTGTGATGCCTTATTATTACAGAATCCAGCGGTCCATGGACAGGAAAAATTTATCCACAGTAATACTAAAAAACGTTGAGGGTTGGCAGTACATGGTAGCTAAGTACAGTGTCTCAGTTTGATTACTGTCAATTATTTCTGAGCATGCTAAATTCCCTACCCATGTGCCAGCTTCTAGATATGTTGATGCCTCACTCTGTCTCCCATCCAATTAATTACTTTGCATTATTCTTTCAATCCAATTAATAAAACTTGAAACACGAACATAGACACCAGGCTTATTGGGTCGTGCACAGCCGAGACCCCAAGAAGTGACTCCTTGTAAAATGTATTTGTCCTTCTCAAAGCAGACCAGAGGCCCTCCACTGTCGCCCTAAACAGAAGAAGGAGAAAAGCCAGGTGAGGATTAAACTGCCATCTTTTTATTATGGGATGTCATCCTTCTATTATTCAAATGCAAGTTTTCCCAGTATTTGAACATTCCTTTCCCCTCAGAAAGGAACTTATTCATATCATTTGAACATCTGTGGCACTCCAGGATTGAGCAAAGTATATTTGACAAAACCACACAATTAGTGTTTCCTGGGGGAAAAAAAATCCCTTGTGAATACTGTGCCTTGGGGTTTCTCTTAGGCAGGTAACCCCAAAAACAATTATAAAAGAGGTGCACCTGCCCTTTGTCCTATACTCTATCCCTATTCCCTACTGGGAAGGCCACCACCGGAGCCCCACCCATCAGCATCCTTCAGGAATGTGTGTTACCTGGGGCAGTCATGGTACTTAACCACTCCTTACAACCTATCTGGGACTCGAGGCACAGAAAATCACCTTAAGCTATCTGAATCAGAATTCAGGTACAGACCTGAAGGCTGTCTGGGCAACAGGTAGACTGTGGCCTGTGAGTGACAAATCTTTCTTGAATTTGCCACTTTGGGGCTGAAATGGGTAAGGCGCCAAGACAGGCCAGCACAAAATAAACTTTGATCTCTTCCGTCTTTTCTTACCTGGCAACTGTCAACACCTCCAACCAGATGTCCAGCACAGAGTTCAGTCGATTTGACTCGTCCATTCAGATACTCATAGCGGTTGCACACTTTATTCTCAATCACAGGCAGCTGTGCCTCCTTGAGGACGCCAGCATTAGAGGAGTCTGGGTTTAAAAAGATTAGAGGAATGGTTACTGGATCTAAAACGGGTCCACGAGGAAACTTCCAGAAAACAGAGCAGCAATGACAGATCTCTTGTTTGTTTATGAGGTTGGATGAAACAAGAAGTCAGTTCCCAATACTACTAGAATCCCTTTGTTTTTTCTTTTTTGACTTTGAAAGTATGAACATTATATAAGATTTCATGGTCCCAGGACCTGGATTTAAGCATCAGGGCTTCTTTACAGTGTTTTAGGGTTTGTTTATGTTGTGATTTTTTGTTTGTTTCTTCTTTTTTTTACACTATAAAGAAATAAATTTTTAATATGTAAAGAGAGATTGGGAAATGCTACTATTTCTATATTTTCTCTTTCAGGCATTTTATATGCTTCTTTTACTACTTATATCATATCACACATTTTGTACCCTGATTTTTTTCACACAACGTTATATCATAAAGATTTGTTGCGATGCCACAATCTTCATAATTAATATTTTAATAAGGAGTGACAGCTTAATGGGTATGGGGTTTCCTGTGGGGGTGAGGAAAGTGCTCTGGAAAAAGTGGTGATGGGTGCATAACATGGTGAATGTACTAAATGCCATTGAGTGGTACTCTTCAAAAGAGTTAAAATAGTAAATTTTATGCTATATATATTTTACCACAATATAAAAAAAGAAGAATAGCTATCATTTACTGAGAATTAACCTTTTCAGACACAAACTCATTACGTGGTATATCTCATTTAATCCTGACAATAGTCCTATGAAATAGGCACTTTTGTCATCCCTGTTGTACAGTTAAGGAAACCAAGGTTCAGAGAGGGTGTGTAGTTTGCCCAAGATCACCCAGCAAGTAAGCGGTGGAGCTGAGATTTGAACCTGAGTCTGTGACATCAGTGCACAAATTCTTCACTACCATGCTCGTTGGCTCCACATCTTTTTTCATAAAGTTTATTCATGTTCCTTAATATTCGCTTTAGTCTAAGTACTCAGAAGTTATATGGATATATTCATGGCTCCCAATGTTACTGCACAAAATTGGAGTTCTCTTGCCCAATGTGCATAAAAAAGCCATTTAATTACAGCATCAGCCTTTGGGAAAGAAATCAGCTTTATTCTGCGAGATTGATCTACAGGGAGACAGGGGGCATGTGTCTCAGATCTGTTACCCTGATTCAGGATTTGGGGCAAAATTTAAGAAGTTAGGGAGAACAGCCTGGCACGTGGAAATGCTGATGGCACAGGTTTTGGTTGGTGGGCTTCAGGCATTCATGGTAAGGTTCCAAACACTCATGATAAGGTCCTAAACTTTTACAATGAGGTTCTAAACTTTTATGGTAGCATTTTAAAATTTATGGTAAGGTGGGGAAGGAATTTTAACATCGAATCTTCCAGAATGACAGACCCTTGCTTCTGATAAGAGTCTGACTTTTAAGTTCCAGTCATGTCCCGGTCCTTTGGTTCCATGATCATTTCAAGTCAAGATTTCTTCTGCTCATGCTTTGGTTACGTGACCTTGCAAATTTTCTGAAAGACAATTTCTTAATCACTCTGTTGATAAGATGGGGTCAGTTGAACTGATCCTGGAGGGCCCATGGTTACACCAATAACAGTGCCAAATTATTTTCTAAAAGAGTGTGACAGCATAAAATGTCAGGAGGAAAAAAATCACCTCACCACACCCTTCTGAGTAGCTCATATTTTTAGATATTTGCTAATATAATGGGTGGAAATTGTCCTAATTCATTTCCTAATTTACATTTCTTTTCCAGTTAGGGAGAGTAAACATTCTCCTGTGTGTTTGTTTTACTCATTGTATTTCTTCTTTTGTGAAAAACTGTTTTTTTCACTTTGGCAAATTGAAATAGAACACTTGCAAAATCACCAGAGGATATGCTGTTTCCCCAGATGGACACACCCAGGTAGGTCTCAGTGTTTTTACAAATAATCCAGTTTTCCAAATTTGCAAGCCCAACTTTCACCAAAATTTTGCAAAAATCTTTCCTTTGCTAGCATGAAATGCCAAGAGATGAGACACTATTTCTTCTCCAAAAACTTTGAGTAAACTTGGATAATTGTCTTGAGTTCGGAAAACTTACACTCCATCTGGAGTTGACAGGAGCACGTAAGAGGACCACCATTTGGAAAGGAGAGGCTTGTCCCAGCCAGGGTGGGCAGAGCCACTGTGGAGGAAGGGGCTGACCACGGAAAAATTGGGCAGAGGTTGCATTATGTGGATTGAGTAGATGCATGGAGGGAGCAGCCATCTCGAAATATTTGGCTGAAAATTAATTTATTCAAGTGTCTTGCTCTTGCATCTGCCTTCTAGGCACATCCTGATGCTAGTGACAAATTTACTGCTAGTCGACTAGAAGTCAATGTGGTCTGTGCAGAGATGCTGCCATCCTGTGTCCACAGTAGAGATGGCATTTCTGAGGGCCAGGAGGCTGAGGGTGACCCAGGGACCAAAGCCCTGATAGTGGCTGTGGATGGGGAAGCAGGATCCTGAAGAGCGTCCAGTGCTTGCTGATGAGGGGCTGACTTGAAAGAGCCCCGGGCCTCAACACTTAGCTTGCTTTGGAAAATCAAGATCAGGGAAAGTCTGCAGATAGAATGGGAGAGAGGGAGAATTTTGACCTTACACCGAGAGGCTGAGGACACTGATTGATCTGATGCCATTGTTGACATATAGGAAATTGGTAAGCAGGCCTCACTCGTGTTTTGTGACTCCTCCTAGTCCAATGAATATACTGAGAATCATTTTCTCAGTAGACATGCGGGTGAGGCCAGGAGAGATGGGGGAGTGCAGGCCAGGATGGTGGTTAGGAAAGCGTGAGTCGTGGGTGGGACAGAAGAAACAGTGGATGGGCTTGGGGGTCAGGCAGGCCTCGGTTCCATCAGGGCTCAGCTACACACAGATTAAGCGATGTTTACTGGTGATGATGATGATGGTAGAGATGATGGTGATGATGGTGATGGTGATGATAATGATGTTGGTCTTAGTGATGATGGTAATGACGAGGATGGCAATGATGGTGATCATGGGGGGTGACGATGATGCTTGTGGTGGTCTTGATGATAGTGATGGTGGTTGTGGTCATATAATAAGAACAGGAGCTGCTAAAATACCGTCTCCAAAGCACTGAGCACCTCAAATGCATTATCCTAATCCTCTCAATGACCTTATAGGGTGGTACAGATGATGAAACTGAGGCTTACAGAGACTACATAACTTCCTAATGTTACATGGAAGGTGATAGAGCCAGAACCCACACTCAGAGCCATATACTTTGAAGTCTACGCTTTAATCAGTTAGAAATGGTAGCGGACATCTGTTGGTTTTCTGGCTGCCTAGCAGCCTTTCACCCTACATCCCATAATTCTGTGGAGGGACCCACTCTTGGTCCATCCTGGGTGTGAGTGGGCTTCTCAGGTGCAGGTGACGCAGGTCTGAGACAGTCAGTGATTGGTTCAGGGGCAGGCACATGACCCACCAGACCTATCAGAGCTGGGCAGACTATTGATGATGGCTGGGGGAAGGCGTCTCCCTTATTCCTCCCCACAGAGCCACAGCCATCATGGCGTCTGAGGACCAAGGATGCGCCTTTGTGCCCAGGAATAGTGCCCACTGTGTGGTGAGAGAGGGCCTCGGCGCAGGAACATCGCAAAAGCCAGCAGACTGCAGCTCACTAAGAATTTCTCTTTTTTGGCTTCATCCAATTTGCGCTGGATTTTGTACCACTTGCAAGAGAAAGTCGTATAGGAACAAGTGTACCCCCTGTCATTGACAAGACTTAGCTATGCTTGGTGCTTTATGCATACTTTCTCTTTGTTCCCCCACAACAGCCCTGCAGCCCATTTTCCAGCTGAGGAAACAGATCGAAAGAGAGTCTATGGCTCTTCTAAGCTCCTGCAGCTGATAAGTGGGAGTCAGGTTTCTGATAAGGTCTGTCTGCCCTCTCCGCATGCGGTTTCTGGGAGAGCACCCTGTACCTTCTCGGAGCCTCAGATCCCTCATTTGCAAAATGGGAACAAAAATATCGAACTCATTAGAGTTGGTGGCGTTGGAATTTTTAAAAATGCAAACCGCTGAACAGACTAACACATCCATAGTGATGTTTCATTCGCCAAGATTCCCTTTACTTTTTCTCGATGCTCACAGCCTCCAAAGGGTAGAAAGGGGGGACACTGGAAATCCAGGAGGTGAGCTTTTAAAAATAGTAAGAAAAGTGCAGAAGGGAGGAAGACAAGTTTGAAATGATTTAGAATGGTAGTTTTTAACCTTTTTTTTTAAGCCACAAAACCTTTCTTCAAATGAAAGCTTATGCAAAAGGCCAACATGGAAAACACAGATTTTATGGAGGGGGGCTTAGATGCCACCTGGTACAAAGAAGAAGGGTGACTTGTCCAGTTTGCCCAGCTAGTGGCAGAGCCAGGACCATTTTCCAGGGCTCCTGACTCCCACTCCAGTGCCCTCACCAACACTTCCAAGAAATTGAGGCAGAGATCTACGATGTTCTTACAACGTTCCTAGGCCTGTGTCCCATGGATATAATTATTATGAGGGCATATGGCAAAGAGAAGATGAGATCTCCAAAATGTAGTACAGGTGCCCACACAGGATCAGCATAAACATTTCCTCTCTCACCCTCACGCCATCAGCCAACACCAAAGACCTGCTAGAACTGGGACCTTTCTTTCTCTCCCGGCACTGTCAGTCTGTCCCATCCCCACAGCCTCTTCACACATCCATGATGCATGTGGGTCTTTGGGGAGACCAATTTAACTATAATTTTTGTTGTTGTTTTACACCACGTTTGACCAACTTCACATGAAAAATAATCTAACACACTTAATTCGTAGGCTTGCATCAAAACCCTACTTACCTGGGGACCCAACATAGATGTTGAATTTATGGGTTAAGAGACTCAAAGAAACACAACTTGTCCCCTTGTCAGTGTCCCTCGATGACTGACTATGGAGACACAGGCAGGTGCCCAGACAAAGTCAGGAATGGAGTGGACCTCACTCACTGGTAGGAATTTGTACAAATGCTCATTTTCCCATGTATGCTGTAGGTCAAAACCAATTCATTGTGCGAGTCACGGCATTTATCTCACCTTGGGTTTCTCCCCAGCCGGTGACGAAACATTCTGCCCAGTTAGCAACCACATAATCTGCGGGTGGCAGACAAGCTGGGATTACATTTTGGGTGATGATGGCAGGGCTGAAAGGAAAACATCAAAAGTGACATTTGACTGCCCTGTCCGGAGACACCTGCCATGCATCTTTTGGTCACCTACAACAAGATACCACCTGCCCCGCTGCCTCAGAACCCTGTCCCGGCTGGTATTTCCTTGCTTCACTGACACAGTGCAATGTAGAAAACAACTCTTCATCCTCACATTTGCCTCCTGGTGTTTAATGAACTAAACCAATCAGACGTTTTATTAAAAAGGCATCACTGGTGGACAAGAAACTAGACGTGGGACTAGGGATAACAACAACTCATTTTTCATGTCTATTTTGTGCACGATTGGAATTTTATACCAAGTGCATGCTTTTATATCAGTTTAAGAGGGCTTTAATCAGTAGGTGAGACATCTAGCTGGAATAGCATCATGAGGCTATTAAATAACAGCAAATGCATTGTGCGTCCATGAGCAAGTTGCTCCCTCTTTTGGGTCCTCAGATTCCTCACCTATAAATGTTACAACACCATGGTTGTGAGAATCCAATAAAATGCTGGATATCAAATGCAAGAGGATTGGAAATAAGCTCCTTGCATAAGCTAAATGGTATTGTTTTCAAAGAACTTTCACATGCCTTAGAGTTCCAGGGAATTTTGAACATCAGAACTTTGATTTTTAGACTTGATTCCATTTTAGTAAGTTCAAGAGGAAAACAGGTTGGAGATGAGAAATGCCCTATTCTATTAAGAATGACCATTGCTGCCAACTTTGAAGCAGACACACCCTCTTGGAGTCACTAGAATAGAGCCAGCCTCTCACATGGAGGGACCCCACAGATGTCACTCTGTAGGTTCCCTTCATGGAACACTAATGCCTTAGACTCTTGGCCTTAGGGGACATGGGGGGGGGTACCCTAAAACTCAAAGGTATCAGCCTATCAGAAAATGATTCCAGAACCCCAAATTTACTAATCCACTTGTTCAAGCTGTCGGATCTCCCTGTTGGGCCTCGGGGACCACGGGGAAAGAAGGGCAATCAGCTCCTTTTTTAGGCTAAGCCAAGAAGGGCCTTTCTTTTCTTTACGGAATCTCCAGAAGACAGCCCTCAGTTTACTGACCAGAAAACTTGTCAAGTGTTTCTGACCAGACCCAGCAGAGCAGGACTCAAACTCCTGACCGCTGGCCTTGTGCTGGCCTGGCCCATCCTCGTCACTGTCAGCACCATCCCCCTGTCATCTGGAATCCATCAGACACAGTGAATGTGCTCTGCTGTCCCAAACGTGCCTATTCTCAGAATAGCTCTCTGTTTATATAGCTGTCTCCCCTGGGACCTGTTTCCGAAGACGAATGCCCAGAAGTGACATGAGCCAATTTATCATTTTGTCAGGTTTCATAAAACACCATTTCAACAGGAAAAAGAAAACCAAAGATAAGAAGAGGAAGAATTTGCACTTGTGAAGTGTGTGTGTGGTGTGTGTTTACATTGTGGTTTTTCAAGTGCTTTGAAACACGTAATCTCATTTGATTCTTCTAAACATGTGATTAACATTGAGAGGAGAATTGTCAACCTGGAATGTTTGGATAATTCTCTGATTAGGAATGTCCATAAGCAGATTGGTGAACATTAGGTGAGAGAGTTGGGGGGGTAACCATGTACCTCATGTTTCAGCTCACTCTTCTCCCACATGAGGAAGCTGAGTCCTGGTGCCCTTTGCATGACCACAGCTAGTATGGGGCTGAGCCTGAGTTTTCTCACTTGAAGTTCAATGCTCTTCCTCAAAGCCTTGTGCCTTTCATGTCCTCAATGGTGCCTCCCCCACACAGCTCAGGCATAAACAGATGGTTTCACTCATCTTAGCGTGAAAGCCATGGGTCCCGCAGTACCTGCTTAGCTTCAGCAAGGCAATATCTGCTCGTGAGGGCTCCAAGAACAGCTTGGACACATCTATTTGCTGAGCGCCCGCTGCAAGACGTAATTCATGGTGTGTACCCAGGACGACCTTGTACGTTGAAGGCCTGGAGGACCTAGCAAAAAGATGGTGACATTAGGAGCAACATATGGGGCAGCCACTTCATTAGGTGTCCTTCTGAGCCATAAACGTCACATCTTCTCCCCTCTTGGCCACCCACAATCAGTGACCTCTGAGTGGCAAGAAACAAGGTTCACGACTGACCTGGTCCTGGCCATTTAGGGATGTTCTTGAGGCTGCTTTTGGTCTGACCACAGAGGAAGAATGAAACCAACACTAAAGTCAGCACAAGGATAGACACCCACATCAGGAGGACCTGGGAGACCTTTGCCTGTCACAGCGGACGGCTGTGTCCTGTCATTTATCCAGGCCTGCAAATCCACCTGAACTGGGTCTTTCTTCTTCATTTCTTTCTAAACACGCTCCTCTCCTCTCTCATTCAATGACCCTGGCAATTCTGCCTCAGGCTTCTTCATGTCCACTCCTTGGGCCCTATGTCACTGCCATAGCAGGAAGGAAGGAGAGGAGAGGAGAGGAAAGGAAAAGAGGGATGAAAGAAGAAAAGGAGAGAGGGAGGGAGGCAGACAGGCTTTAAGACAAGTCCTCCTGTCGGTTGTCCTCTAAACGTACCTCTCCAAGCAATGGGCAGCAGTCAGCACCCACTCCGGGGATATAAGAGTACCTCCACAGAAGTGCCTTCCAAATCTAGAAGGAAAACGTGCCAGGATTTTAGTTCAAATCTGATGATTTATTCTACAAAGAAAGAAAGGTTCACTCAATTTTGGTAATGTTGTTTCCCATGGAAAAGGCTGCCAGCCCATCATCAAGACAGTAGGAACTTCAAATTGTGCTTCCCTAGTGGATTTTCCAGAAGATTCCATCAACCCCACTCTTTAAGATGGCTGGGGGAGGCTCAGGCACAGCCTGTCCACAGGACAGCACAGCCACATGGCTCCAACATGAAGCCCACATCCATGGCTTTGATCTGTTAGCCCTGGACTCCAGCAGAAGTGACCAGCCAAGGACCATTCTCTTGAGGCCTCTTTCAGTGCTTTTGACAAGATCTGTGCAAGACCTGTTGAGTCATTCTTCAGGGAGCCAAATGTGATCTTGAATAGCTGTGATTCATAGGAGTCTGCTAATTTCATCTGAGAAAGTTCCCGTGTAGGGGGTGCCTCCTAAATCTTTTATTTTATAGGACTGCTTAGGCACAAGCGGTGTGAGCTGCTCCAAAGCCCATCGTCATGAAAGGAACACAAATAGTAAGCACGTGATGGCAGGCAAGTCCATAATCAGTCAGGAAACAGACCACAACGTAGTTTGGGAAAGAAGGAATCTGGAATATGTGAAAAGTGAAGGCTCTGTATAGCAAGGAGTTACTAAATAATAAGGAAAAGAAAAGCAAAGCCAACTCAGTGACAGAAGGAAATATACTAGGATCAGGTGTATCAATGGCATCTCCCAAGCATGTCGCTGGTGGAGGACAGCAGTTGAGTGAATGCGCATTGGCACAGAAATGAGTAAAGGAAGCAACACAAATCAGCCTGTTTCAAGCCTGTGCTTTTTATGAGACTCCCAGGAAAATTGAACTTATGAAAGGCCTGTGGCACTGAGATAATAACCCAAACTGTCTGAGTTCAGAACTGATCAGAACTGATCCCTCATAAATTATGGTGATCTTGAACTTTCCACACTAAAGTCATGTTTGTGACTGGGTGAGCATCCTTTGGTTAAAGTCAATCATTCACAAAAGTGTAAAAAAAAAAAAAGGAAAAAAGAATCTGTATCTCTGATAAATTGTAGATAATTTCGTCCTTGCTCCCCTAAGGTGTCACATTTCTAAAAATATCCCTTTCTCTTCATTTTACAAAAAGACAATGGCAATATAAACCCTCGAGGCATCTTCAATAATTTTCCAACCATATTGGAACTTGGTGAAAACTGCTGCGTCTACAGATTTTGATGGTAGCTGCCCAGATCAGGGAAAAGATTCCAATTCTGGCTATTTTTAAAGCAGAGAACCTAGAAAAATATATATATTTTTTATTTTTATATTTTTCCTTCCTCCTTAGAAGAATATAGAGGCAGGTACACACACCTGAGTTGTGTGAATTTAGTGTGAATGCAGAAAGGTTTTGTGGGGCTTACATAGAAGGATGGAATAAATTGTTTCTAGAAGCATTGTTACCTTGTTCTAAGACTGATTTGCCAGGGCCAGGAATGTGCGATGGCCACACACCCACCTACAATCCTTCCAGAACATTTCTTCGGTTCCACCTTGGGCTTTCCACAATCAAATGGAGAGGACTCTATGGCACAAAGTGGGGAAAAGTGGCATTGAAAGAAGTGAAAGCTAGCAAATCTGTCACACAACACAAGACACGTTAATGGCTGATGGCCAAAGCACTGAATTTTTGCCTTCTCAGAGCCCAACCTCAACAGTAAGATGATAAGCATCTTTTGGAATATTTTTTCCAAGTTTCAAAAGTGAGAGTAGACAACGCAGAACCCTTTCCTTTCAAAACAATATGAGTACTTTTTATTATTCTGTAGCGGAAGTGATTAAGTGAATTGGCAGAGTTAGGCATTAGAATGAGAGCTTTTCTGAGAGGACCTTGATGACACAAATTGTCGTTCTGACTTGAGCAGTGTATCATCATTCTCATCATCATCCTGCTCATCATCATCATCACCCTCTGAACCACATAAAGTTTACTGAAAACCATAGTTGCCATCCCCGTCAAAAGGCACTAGAGATAGTTTTTAATGTGATGCTCTGTGTGTGCATGTATGTACCCATGTGTGTGTATGTGATTGTATGCAGCAAGGATAACTATCCTAAACTGACATAGTGCCTTCTCTCAACCAGCTTCAGGATAGCTCTTCCGGGAGCCTCGGGGACCAACCCAATGCCCCGGGGATAATTTACATTCACTTGCCTTCCCTCTATTGACTTCCTAGCTGCTTTCGCTCTCCACCCAGCCTGCAGGGTTCCTGGAGAACTGAGTAGTGCCCCATCTTTAGAACCACCCACTAGTGGCTAGAACAGTTCAGGGGCTACAAAAGGTGGTCGTTAAATGCTTCTCCGTTGTCTGAGCCATTTCAGATTGTCAGAAATATAAGTGCAAGTCATTCTTAACAACAATATTGCAAGGGGAAATTCCTTCTGTCCTGATCAACCAGAGATTCCGCCCTCTAGAGAATCTGGAATCTGCGTTTTCCAAATAACTTGCCATTTGTCCTGGCCGGTTCTGAGAATCAACAGACAGAAGTCTATTTTTAGAAAGGAAGCATGAAATATAATGGAATCCCACTCTCCAATACTGAGCTTAATTTCTGACCCTGTGCCTTACGTAGAGTAGATTTGCATAAATATACTAAGAAGAGAATAACTACAGAGATTATGGTACTCCAGTTTTACCATTTAGAACAAAATTGAAAGTTCCTATTTATTTTTACTTCTTCATTATTTGTACTTTATGTGTTGGTGGAACTGAAAATCAATCAACAAACAGATATATAATTTAAAATAAATGAATGTAAATAAATAAAAAATTATGCTTAAGGAGGACTTCCTTCAATTTTTGAAGTTGATTTTAAAGAGAAAAACCATACAATCCTTTGATGAAATTGAGAGACAGAATATTGGGTTGAATAGAATATAGTTCTGATTTCAGATTGTTTTCCTTATGCTATTACTTTTGTGCAATCTGCATGGTGCTATTTGTTTTAATAACATTGTATATTTACACAAATTTTTCAAGTAAGTTGCTTAAAGTTTACTTGTAGCCTAAAAAGTTTATCAATGGTACTTTTCATTTTAAAAGTGAGTTTTCCTTGTGAATTAGAAATAATGTAAAGTTTGGAAATTTTAAGGAAAATGATGGTTAGGAAATTTCCCACTTCAGTAAAGAAAATCCAAAATCTTCCAGGGAACGAGCAATAAAATCTTTAAAGAAAAAGAGAAAAAAATGCAAATAACCTAAATAGACAAACTCATGCATCAAAGAGATTTCTCAGTCTGAAAAAGTCCAAATAAAATTGGCAAAACCCACACAAGCACACAAAAAAAATCCCCTTAACGTAGGCTAGCCACCTTTTAAGTACTGACCTGACATACTGGAGGAACTGTAATTCATGATTTAATTCTTTTATTTATTCATTCAGCAAATGCATATTCAAATATGTATATATATAGTGCCTAGTACATGCCACACGTTGCTCTAAGCACTGGAAAGAATAGTTAGATCTCTGTTTTCAATCTTTACATTCTAATGGGCGGGTATGTAAGATGATGTTAAATTGGAAGGATCAACTGAGGCCCCCAAGATGCCCTGGGGGAGTGTAAGATAAATCTCCATATGTAGCTTTCAGAGGAAATAGCCTGTTCTGCAATTCTGGTATCCTCATCCAAATCGAAGATGTAAAAGAATGAGGCTCTTAGAGATTGGAGAAAGAAGAAAGAATGGGAAGAGGATGTTTCCAGTGGACTGTGAGGCCCCCCCCCACCTCACCATGATGCGGGCATGTGAGGTTAGCCCCAAACTGGTGAGAAGGGTTCTGATCGACCACTTGGTCTGATCTCGAGACCATTTCTTCCAGCAGGTGGATACCCTGGCCTGACTCACATTTGGGGAGGCTAGAGCATCTGGTGGCAGCTGAGGGAGGCACCTGGGAAGTTACTGTACTTCCCTTCTGTGGGGATCAGAGGTGCGTGAACCCCAGGCACAGCTGTGGAGCCCGTGGCAGGAGTGTCAGGCTGATATGGGAACTGAAAGACAATCCTCCCAAGCAGGCAGCCTGTACAGGATAGAGAAGCCCGGGCAGGAGGAGGCAGTGGGGTGTACCAGACCAGGCAGAGCTGAGGATTGGGAGTGCCCAGCTGAAGGGGAGGCACTAACCCCATCCAGGGACTTTCAGGTGGAGGGCCACCAAGAGAACCTCTGCACAAGAAAGAAAACACTCACTCGAGAAAGAGTCAGCTGTAAACTCACCCTAAATCCAGAGAGGACAATAAAGCAGCCAAGTAGAATCTGTCCTATCACCCTCGCCTCTCCTTCCGCCCCGTGCTCTACCCAGGAGCGGCCCAAAAGCAACCCGGGCAGTGTAGCTCCCATGCTCTTAACCACTACCCTCAAATGCCTCCCCAAACCGTATCCAGATGCTGCACTACAGTGGCTTCACAACCGAAGCTTCTCCTGCCAGCTTTACGCCCTGCACGTGACAGACACAAGCACAAGCAATCACACTACTCAGAGGAGAAGTCCAGGCTGATTTTCTGTAACCAGGACGGATTCTGTTTGCAAAGATGGGTCAGCAGAGAGTAAAATAGGTTCTCCAGACCTAGCCCTGGATTTGTTATCCCAAACTTTTTAGAACTAATGTCGACTCCCCTTTCCCTGATCTGAGCTTCTTGCTCCCTAGAAAAGTCTCAGAGAAATGAGGAAAGAACTCAGACAGGCCTTCTCTAAATTATGTGGCTAATGTATGGCTAGTGAACAGTCATTTTAGGATTAAGGAAAGTTGGAGCTTAGTAAAGATCTGCTTTACTTTCCATTGAATTCTGAGGACGACAATTTATAGGTTTACAATGTACATTCCATGCTTAGCTGTTCCCTTCTGTTTGTATTTTCTTTCTTACTTCTCAGCTGCTGAAAGGGAAAATTTCCCATCTGGGTGACATTAAATTTGTTTTTTCTCACATCCCAAGCAAGACATTGGAGAGTTTGGCAGAACCATGCTGAGGCTGATTAGATCTCCACTAAGCTTACTCTTTTGGAGGATTTTACATTTACTTTATTTAAAGTATTAGGGGGAGGTGGTTTCCTAATAAACGGGGCCACGAGTGGGGCAGATTCAAAAGGCTCATGATGACGAGAGGGCTCAGGGAGAGAGCTCTCCTCCCTAGGAGTGCTCAGTTTGAACTCTTCTCTTGCAGATCCATATTAAGGAGATGATGCTTCTTTTATTTGAGAAGTTTCCTTCCAAAAAAGAAAGCAATTTACCGCACTGAGGGACATCACAGTAGTCAAAAAGTTTCTGTGGATTCATTGTGTAGCACCAGGGACCATTGACATCACCATCAGGATTACGGCAGTACTGAAAAAAAAAGGCAGGTACATAGGAATGGTGCACGCTAGGGCAGAAGGGGGTGGAGAAGGTATCCTGAAGCACAGACATTTCACTGCTGCCCTTAGAAGATGACAGGTAGTGTTTCTTTTTGTGGGGAGTAGGGGAGGAGTTATTTTTAGGATGTTTATGAAGCCTCTGACTCATAGTTTGCCATCGGTCATGTCTCCTTCTTCAAAAGGAGCTCCAACCATAAGGCTTCTCCACTGGAGGGAGGGTGGAGACCCTGAGGGCCTTGAGGTAGACATTCAATAAATGGGCCTCCCCACCAACAGTGTGTGTCAGTGGAAACCTTAGAGACCCAGCAATCGAGGACTGTGGGACATGGTTGACCTGTCTTGTCCTTGGTTCGCTTCAGCAATCTTCCAGCCAAAGACGCCTGTTTGCTGTTGGTTCAAAAACGCTTATTCCCATGGACTGTGCAGCCTCTGTGGGTCAAGCCATTGAAAGCCATGTCTTTTTTTTCCTTCCCTAGACCTACCCTCCAAAGGAAACCATCCCAGAGAGTATGTGAGACTGGGTGAAATCCTACTGCATGGAGTTCTAATGGCTCATTCAAATTTTTTTCTAGAAAAATCTGACTAAAATGTCATGAAGGTCATCTTTGATCAGCAGAATCTAGAGGAAAAACACTAGAAACTAGAAACAACATGAAATAGTATAAGCAGACAGGAAATTTCACAAACAGGAAACGAGAGGTCTGAGGACGATGATAACGTGCATGGAGGTCTGCCTGCTAACTGTTCTTTCTGCACTGATGTCAATTATATTGTAGGCTTAGTCCCTTGAAATCCCTGGTATCTTTTCCCCTCCTCCCTCGCAAAGATCAGTCCAGGCTGACTTTCTGTAACATAGGACCAATTCTGTGTGCAAAGACTGGCCAACAAAAGGCAAAACAGAATCCAAATCAAAGTGGCTTACATTTTTTTCTAGATTTGCCCATGGATTTGCTTCTGGAGTGAAAATGCTGTGTCTGTGGGGCTCCTGGGCAGCCCACGCCTGGCATCGGGTGCCAGTAACAGTAGTTGCTTTCTTGCCCTGGTATCCTTTACCAATCCCAAGCATACAGTCTGTAGGGAAAAGAAAACGGGTGGTTATGTATTACTACACAGCCCCAGGACCATAAGAAATAAACACAGCAGTGTTAGATTTCTCTAAGGACAGACTCTGTGGTCACATCCTTAAGAGCACTGGGATGCTGAAGAGTTCACTGAACACAGCCTATTTTAACAAGTTCCCAGAAACGCTGTTGGCTGGGAAATAATCATAAGCCAAGATGTGAGAATGGGAATCTGAGGCAGGACACTAAGAGAACAATCTTATGACAAGGTGAGGGGTAAGACAGAGAACTCAGGAGGATTCCCATGAAGCAGATGCTGCTATGAACTGTTAGATGACTCTTGAACACCTCCCTCTAATCAAGCATGGATAAAGAGTGAAGACTGAAAAAGATTTTATAAAAAAATACTATTTTGGCTAGACCTGTACTGTGGGTTCCCACCCTCTGGTGGGGAGCAGGGTAAGAAAGAGATGACTAAGGGCCCCTTCCCCAAGCTTGTCCCTCATCTCAAGCATAGGGAATGGGGGTTCCCCAGAACCCCTCAGAAAACTTGATGTGGGTGTCATATATGGAGACCCAGTGCCCCAGTTACCTGATGGCCACTTGGAAAATCCAAAAAGCGAAAGCTGGGCCAGCTAGCGTCTCTGCCAAGAAGGGGGGCTGTGCTGGGCAGCCTGTACCCCTGATCTTTGCCAGGCCCAGGATGTGTGAGTTACCCACACACCCAATGTGAGGCATTCGCATGGGAGAACCACGTGAAGTCATCTCAAGTCTCATCCAGCCAGGATACCAGAAGGGGCACAGAGTGCAAAGTCTCACCAAGAAAGAGGAAGGAGACATGAGCTCGCTCTGTTCAGGGAACAGTAGGTGATGTTCTCCAGGACTAGAGGGGAGGCAAGCCCACTCCGGGGAAGGAGAGGGGTCCCAACTTCAAACCAAGCTGTCATTTTAATCATGACTGTCCAGAGGTCAGATGAGTCATGGGACCCCTGAGTTTTCATGCTGGGACAGGGGGGAATTAGCCCCCTCTGTGTTTTCTCACCGTGCCATGGTGCAGAGCACTTTCCTGCTGCCCAGCAGCCGCAGGACCAGGTGCTAAGTACTCAGAGCTACACTTCAAGGGCAGAGGGAAGCAGAGAAGAGTGTGGTTATTTTTGCCTCCCCCCAAGAGGACAGTCACATTCTTATGTTCAGGCCCTTAACATTTCGAGCTACAGATCCCCTTTTCCAGGTGTTTACTGAAGAGCATCACTTGGCTATCCTACTGGTGCCCCAATTCAGTATATTCAAAACCAAATTAATCATATATACTCCTCCCAGAGGAGGTCGCACTTGCTTTTCCAGAATGTCCCTTGTCAGCCAGTGCCATCATCAACCTCTCAATGCACCCAGGCTCAAAATTTTGTCCATCGGTCTGCAATCAAGTAGTTTTCAAGTCCTAAGGAACCACCCACCCATGTTCTACCGGTCATTACAGCTCTGGCTCCCCCAGATGGCACACTGAGGCTTCTTTCCACGTGGCAGACACACAGGCAGTGCTCAAGTTCCCCGCAGCAGTGAAGCCTTCTGAGTCCGTAAGAGTTTCCGTCTCATTTCATGCTGATGCCCAAGTATGTAGATGTCTGGCCGCAGACTTCTTACCTGGTTCAGAAGGCTCCTGGACACTTGGAACTTGGGTGTCAGTTGGAGAGCTGTTGGAGAAACTCTGTTGTGTTTCTGAGCATCTTCTCAGGTTACAGAACTCCCATCTGACGCTCGGGTCAGTGGTGTAGCACCAAGGGCCTTTATCACCATCTGGATTCCTACAGTAGTTCATTGTCAGGTCGCTGTAAACACCACAACATAGGTCATGAAAAGCAGGAGAATCTCCAGGGGCACCCCAGCACCCTCAGAATTGCCACAACAAAGTGGTAACAAGTGATTTGACATATTTCCATTGAGGACACCAAAGGTACTACTTGTTATTAGAGTGCCGATGGCCCTCAACTTCTAAACAACTGGGTAAATTCAAAAAATAGATTATAACTTTCATTTTAAGTCAAAAGTAATACATGCTTCATATAAAAACTGGGATAATATATAAATGTGTGAAAGAAAGTATCGGAATGTCCTCCTTCTCTTGGAACGTTAAATATATTCCACAGGGATAACCAACATGGATTTTGAAGTGTATTTTTTAGATTTTTTCTAGGCATGTACAATTATTTCTCTATGTCTGTCTATCTCTCTGCATATGAGTACTTATGTAAGTTGGAACCAAAACGTATTTCCCTAAGGAAGAAATCGCATTTGAGATGAAGACGATGCCAGGCCAGCCCTCTTAGTGTATTTACTCACAGAGTAGCTAAAATGCTATACACTTACAATGAGAAAATCATGAAAAAGAATATTACTGTAAATATGCTATTAGGTAGGTCAAGTGGGTTCAGGGTTTGAAGGACCTATGGAAGCTGGCCCAGAAAACTGGCTTCCAGCTGGGGTGTTGTTTCTATAGGATGCATTCTGGGGGAAATGAGGAGGAGCTCTCACACACACCCCTACAGCCCCCACCCTCCTCACCCCCACACCCGCCCCTCACTGCTGCTGGTCACTCAGGGGCTGGAGCATGAGGATGAGACTAAAGAACAGCGGGATGGAAGAGATGAAGGGACGTCTGGGCAGACTGGTGGACCTGAGGTTGCTGAGGGCTTGTGGGGGAGTCAGAAACAACCGAGGAAGAGACACGGCTGATGCGGAGCCTGGAATACTGGGCGATCCATCCTCTGGGGCCTCCCCCGAACACTGTCCCAGCCTCTCAGAATTCTCAGCCTTGGAATCCCTTTCAGAATTTAGACTCAGAAGCTGTGGCTAGCTGAGAAAATTTGAAATGTATTATGTATTATGGGAATCCAATACAGTATCTGTAGATAAATAAAGTGACACAGCCTCAGGCCCGGGCCCACAATTTGAGGAGGCCGTTGGCAGATCTCTGAGCCACTGGATGTGCTAAAAGGTTATCATATGAAACAAGCCCCGGCTCTTTTTATTAAATTGAGGTATATTTGACATAGAGTGAAATGAACAAATCTTAAAGGTGGTTTGATAAGTTTTGAGTAACACACATGCCTGTATAAACCACTCTCCTGTCATGATTTAGACCACTGCCATCCCCCCAAGAAAGCTCCCATGGGTCACTGCTCAACCAATCTCTGCCAGCCCCCAGAGGCAAATGCTATTGATTTCTTTCACCATAAACTAGTTTTGTCTCTTCTAGAACCTCTGACGGATGGCCTCATACAGTATGTACTCTTCTTTTGCCTGGCTTCTTTCTTTATTTTTTTTCCTCCCCAAAGGCCCAGTACCTAGCTGTAAATCCTAGTTGTAAGTCCTTCTAGTTCTATGTGAGCCACCACCACGGCACGGCAACTGACAGATGGGTGGTGTGGTTCCACAACCGGGAAGAGAACCCAGGCTGCTGAAACAGTGAGAGCACCAAACTAGGCCATCAGGGCTCTCTCTGGCTTCTTTCTTTAATATAACATTTGTGTGCTTTGTCCTCGTGTTTTGAGAGTGTCAGTAAATCGTTCCTTTTTATTGCTGAATAGTACCTATCCCACTGTATGAATATACCATCAATTATCGATTCATTTTCTTATTGATGAGCATTGAAGAGGTTTCCAGTTTGGGGCTATTATGAATAAAGTTGCTATGAATATTCTGGTAGATCTTTTTGTGGACTTATGTTTTCATTTCTCTTGAGTAAATAGTCAGGAATAGAATAAAGGTTTGTAGGGTAGATGCACATTTAACTTTCTAAGAAACCATCAGACTGATTTCCAAAGTGGTGGTACCATTTTGCTAAGATATTGAACATTTTTTTGGCACTTAATGGCCATTTGGATATCTTCCCCTGTGGAATGTCTATTGACATTTTTATTAAGTTGTTTTTCTTCTTACTAGTGAGTGGGAGAAATATTTATATATTCTGGATATAAGCCATTTGTCAGATATATTGATTGAGAATATTTTTCTCCCAATCTGTGATTTATCTATTTTCTTAACAATGATTTTTGGTGAGTAGAAGTTTTCATTTTGTTAAAATCTAAA
Source organism: Equus przewalskii (assembly GCF_037783145.1). Lineage (NCBI taxonomy): Eukaryota > Metazoa > Chordata > Mammalia > Perissodactyla > Equidae > Equus > Equus przewalskii. The sequence continues at coordinate 7,976,004 of NC_091862.1, read as the reverse complement.
TAATACATTTTTTCTTTTATACTGCTTTTTAGGTCCTGTCTAAAAATTTTTTGCCTTCTCCAAGGTTGTGAAAATCTTCTCTTAATGTTCTTTCCTAGAAGCTTTATATTTCAGCTTTAGTTTTAGCTTCTACTTTTAGGTCTAAGAGTTTTCTCAAATTAATTTGTGCTAGGAGATAAGAGTCAGGGTTTTGGGGTTTTTTGTGGGGTTTTTTTTCTGTATGGATATCCAGTTGTTCCAGAACAAGTTCAGAAAACATTTCCTTTTCCTATTAAATTGTTTTGCCATCTATATTGAAAATCAGTTGACATATATATGAGGGTTTGTTTCTGGACTTTTTTCTCTATTTGTAGACCTTTTACCAGTGCCACTGCCTTGACTACTGCGCTTTTAGAACAAGCCTTTGAGTCAGAATGTGTAAGTCTTCCAACTTTGTTCTTCTTTTATAGATTGTTCTGGTGAGTCTAGGTCCTTCCCGTATACATTGTGTCTCTTTTTCCAAAAAAAAAAAGAAAAAAATGGCTGCAGGAACTTTTCTTGGATATAGATTGGATCCAAAGATTAATTTGGTGAGAAATGGTATTGAGTCTTTTAATTCATAAACGTAGCATATGTTTATTTAGATCTTTTCAATTTTTCTCAACAAAATTTTATAGTTTGCAGCATACAGTTCTTATTATACATATTTTGTCAAATTTATCACTAACTATTTTGTTTTTGGTACTATCGTCAATGATATTGTCTTTAAATTTTAATTTTCCAATTGGTCACTGCTGGTGTATAGAAATACAATTTTTGTATGTTGACTTTGTATATACTTTTGTATCTGTTGACCTTGCAAAATTCACCTATTAATACTTAGGATTCTCTGCATTCATTAATCTAGTTTTCTGTGAATAAAGAAAGATTTACTTATTCCTTTCCAAACTTTAGGCCCTTTATTTCTTTTCCTTGTTCCTAATCTTATAGAGAAAGCATTAATCTTTCGCCATTAATACGATGAGAGTTGGGGGCTTTTTGCAGATGGCCTTGATCAAGTTGAGGAAGTTCCCTTCTGTTCCTAGTTTGCTCAGACTTCTTATCATGGATGAGTGTTGAATTTTGTCTAATGATTTTTCAACATCTTTTGATATAATCACACGATATATCACTTTTATTCTATTAACATGTTGATTTACGTTGATTGTTTTGCAAATGTTAAACTAACGTTACATTCTTGGAGAGAAGCCCCATTTGTTTATCATGCTACATACTTTTCATAAATTCAATTTACTAATTTTTTGCTGCCTTTTTGTCTATATTCACAACAGATAATGTTCTGTAGTTTCTTGCAATATCCTTGTCTACTTTTTGCATCGCATTTTTTTAAGGCTCACAAACTGAGTTACGTTTCCTCCTTTATTTTCTGCAAGAGATAGTAAAAGATTGGTATTATTTTCTCCTTAAATATTTGAGAAAATCTACCAGTGCAGCCTAAGCCTGGAGTTTTCTCTGTGGGAAGTTTTTTAATTTAAAAAACATATTTTTTCTTTAATAGATATCAGACTACTTAAAAATTCTATTTATTCAGTGTCTAACTTACTTTTTTCTTTCCTCCCTTCCAAGGAATTATTCCATTTTATTTAAGTTGTTGAATTTATTAACATAAAGTTGTTCTTAATACTTTATTATCTTTTAATATCTGTAGGATTCTATAGTGATGGCTTCTCTTTTATTCCTGATGTTGACAATTGTGTTCTCTCCTTTATTCATGATGAGTTTAGCCAGAGATTTATCAATTATATTGATCTTTTCAAAGAACCAACTTTTTGTCTCATTGATTTACTCAATTGTCTATTTTCTTTACCATTGATTTTTATTATTTCCTCCTTTCTGCTTACTTTGGGTTGTATTTGCTTTTCATTTTCTAGATTCTTACGTTGTTATGTTAGATGGACAGTTCTCAAAATTTTGGGTCTCAGGAACCTTTTACACTCTTAAAAAGGATCAGGAACCTGAAGAGCTTTAGTTTTTGTGATATATATTTTGTACACTTACTGTGTTAGAATTAAAACTGAGAATTTTTTAGCACACAAGAACACTCAATAACATATTTCATTAGTTGTCAGAAAGACGATGTCATTTCGCATTATCTAGTCTTTGGAAAACTCTACTGGACACTTGTGAGAAAACAAAAGCAAAAGGGGAAAATAAAATATATATTTTCTAATTGAAAGAGTTTTAACCTCACAGACTCCCTGAAGGGTTCCCAGGAATCCGTAAGTCTGCCCAGACCACACTTTGAGAACTTCTGGTTAAATCATTGACTTGTAAATGTGTCTATTTTCTAATAAGAACACTTAAAGCTATAAAACCCTAAAAACATTAGCTGCATCCCACAAGTTTTGATATACCATGTTTTTATTAATATTCAGATCAAAATATTTCTAAATGCATTTATAATTTTTTCTTTGACTTAGGTTATTTAGAAATGTGTTTTTTTAATTTCCAAATATTCGAGAATTTCCTAAATTTTTTTATTATTTATATCTCATTTAATTCTGCTGTAGTCAGAAACATCTCCATATTTTAATGCTTTTAAATTTATCAAGACTTGTTTTAAGTCCAAGCATACAGTAGACCTTGGTGAGTACTCCATGTGCACTTGAATGTGTATTCTGTAGCTGAGCATAGTGTTAAATTGCTTCATAATTTTCCTCTAAAACTTCTATATCCTTTCTTAATTTTTTGTCTACTTGTTCTACTATAATTTGTTTTGGGAGGATTTATGACTAAGAGAGAGAAGTGAGGAAATCTCCAACTATAATTGTGGACTTATCTACTTCTCTCTTTACTTCTGTCCCTTTTTGTTTCATATATCTGATGCTCTATTATTAGGGTGCAAAACATTCAGCATTGTTAACCCTTTTTACTTTAAAATGTCCTTTTTATCTCTGGTATTATTTCTTGTCCTGAAATCTACTTTGTCTGCAAATTAACGACTACACTAGCTTTCTTTTCATTAGCGTTTTCTTGGTCTATCATTTTCCATCTTTTGATTTTTCACCTATGTCTTCATATTTAAAGAGAATCTATTGTATGGAGATCATAATTGGCTTTGGGGTTTTATTCAACGCAACGTTCTCTGCCTTTTAATTGCAATATTTAGTCCTTTTACATTTAATATGCTTATTAATGTGGTTGGGTTTAAGTCTACCATCAGGCTATTTATTTTCTGTTTGCACCATACCTCTTTAATTCTTTTCTCCTCCTTTCCTCCTTTCTTTTGGATTAATTGAATATTGTTGTTATCTACTCCTCTGAGTTTGAATTTTCAGCATTATTCTAGGATTTACAATATCCGTCTTTAATCTATCATATTCAATCATGTATCAATATTATGTAGTATCATGGATAACATAAGAAAATTACAACAGTATACTTACACCTCTCTCCTATATTATTTATGCTATTGTTTTCATAATTTTACTTTACATATATTAAAATAAGAATACATCATTATCATTTCACTTCAAGCAAAATCATCTTCTTAGGAAATGAGATAAATATAAATATTTTACATTTACATTTATATTTATCATTTCCAGCGTTCTTCAACACTTAATAGAGATTCAAGTTTCCATCTGATATTAGCTTACTTCTCCCTAAATACCTTTCTTTAACATTTTTTACTACTGGTAAAATATTCAAATGTTTTGGGGGGAAGAAGGAATATCTCTCTATTTAGCATTCATTTTCAAAGGATATTTTAGTTGAATATATAGTTCTAGTTTGATGGCTTTTTAAAAATTTTTATCATTTAAAAATGTCATTCCACTGTTTTCTGGTTTGCATAGTTTCTGATGAGAAGACATTAGTCAGTCTTATCACTGTTCTGCCCTGTAAATGTGTCCTTTTTCTATGGCTTCTTATAAGATTTTTCTCTTTGTCTTTGGCTTTAAGAATTTAACTATGATGCACCTAAGTAAATCATACTGTTTTACTTTTTAAAAATTCTACTTAGGATGAAAAGCTTCTGGAGATGATGGCAGTGATGGTTGCACAACCACGTGAATATAGTTAATGCCGCTGAACTGTATGCTTAAAAATGGCTAAAATGGTAAAGTTTTTGTTATGCATATTTTACCACAATAAAAAAGCAAATTAATTTTTTAAAAATTCTATTTATAGTTCACTGAGCTTCTTGAATCTGTGAATTTATAATTTTCCTCAAATCTGGAAAAATTTCATCCATCATTGGTTTAAGCATGTTTTTCCATCCCAATATCTCTCTCTTCTCCTTCTTGGACTTGATTTAAATGTATGTTAGACCTTTTGATATTTTTCTATAGGCCTTTGAAGATCTGTTGATTGTTTTTCTCAGCCTTTTGCTTTTCCTTCATGCTGCAGTTTGCATTATTTTCAAGTTAACCTTTTCTTCTGTAATGTCTAACCTGATGGCTATCCAGTGAATTTTTCATTTAAGATAAATAATTTTTTAGTTCTTTCTTTTCCATTGGCCTCTTGTATAGTTTTCCTTTCTATTTAGATTATCCCTTTCTTTCTTTAATGTTCAGATTTTCCTTTAAATCCTTGAACACAATTATAATATCTTCTAAAAGTTTTGCGTGCTAATTCCATCATTTCTGGGTCTGTTTGTATTGACTGATTTCTCTCCTAGTTACGGATCCCATTAAACAATCTTTATATGTCTAGTAATTTTCAAATTTATGCCAGACATTGTAGATGTCACATTACTGAGTGACTTGATTTTGTTGTTTTCCTCTCAAGAGTGTTGAGTTTTCTTCTGGAAGGCAGTTAATTTACTTGGAGACCATTTTGACCCTTTTAGGGTTGCTTTTAAGCATTGCTAGAGTGTTTCTAGAGTGGCCTTTATTCTAGGAATACATTAATCCTACTCCTGAAGTGTGACTTTTCTGGAGTCTCTACTGAGTACCCAAGGTGTCCCATGACGTCTCTCTTCTTTGGCTTCTCAGAATCTCAAGTCCCTGGACAAGAATTTCCCAGTGCTAAGTGACTTCTGTAGTCTCCAGTTATCTCATCACTCCCTGTGGTTGTTCTTTCCCCAGTAGGTGTTCCTTGTCAGACTAACTGTGGAATCTCTCCCTGTCTGTATGCAACTTTATATTCAGTCAAAGACTTAAGGACAACTCTATGCGTATTTCTGGAGCTCCTTCTCTGTACATATCTTTCTCATTATTACCCAGCCTACAAAATCCAGCTGCCTCAGTAATTCCAACTCCAGTCTCTGTCTCCTGCATTCAACAAGACTGCTGTGGTCTTCTCTGCCTCCATCTCCTTGCACTGCAGTCCAGGAAGTGTCTCCAGGAAGAAAGCTAGGGTAACTCTGGGATGGATCTAATTTATTTCCCTTTCTAAAAGTCTCAGTCTTGTGCTGCCTGTTGTCCATTGTGTGGAAAGTTCTTCCATATGTTTTATAGCCATTTATGGGAGAAAGGCTGGTCTGGTCAGACCTGATCTTTTGTCTATCCACCTGCCCATTTTGCTTATCAGTACCTGTTTAGTTCCTGACTCTCATCTGCCTTCCTGCTTTTGCTCTTCATGTCCTGGCACCTCATATCCCTTCAGACTACTAGTGCTCAGGACCTGACGTGTACACATCAGGTGATATACACTGGGACTCAATGACAAACACAAACTGGACTTCGGGGACTGGAGGTTGGAATGTAAAAATTCCATAGTTGAAAGACCGCATTGATCTTCAACAGGTGTTATGGAATGGTACTGTTTCTAAGCTTTTGGTCATTTGTTTTCCTGAGCTTTCCAGGAGTGTGAACTTGACACCTCCATATATACCCCCTGCTTCCACAAAACTATTCAGGAAAGATAGCCAGCCTCTAACTTCTCTTCTTTCACAACTTTTGCTAAAAAGTAAGGTGCCTGAGATGTTTTGGCTCACATTCTGGAGCCAAGAGAAGTTTGGTCCTAAGAAGCTAACTTAAAAAATGGCCCTTCTAACAGAAATTTAAGTTGGCTGTTGTTCCTCTTTTTTTCATTTTTTTCTCCCCAAAGCCTCCCAGTACATAGTTGTGTATTCTAGTTGTGAGTGCTTCTGGTTGTGCTATGTGGGATGCCGCCTCATCATGGCCTGATGAGCAGTGCCATGTCCACACCCAGGATTCGAACCATCAAAACCCTGGGCTGCCAAAGCAGCGAACATGAACTTAACAATGTGGCTAGCGGGCCTGCCCCTGTTTCTCCTCTTATGGTTAAAAATCAAAGACATACGCATTTGGGTACTTTTCTGGAGTCTTCTGATGCCAGTGTGGTGTCATGGATGACCAAGATTGACATTTCTTTCCTGTGATAGTGATGGAGGATGTGCCTCGATAACTCTCTCCCTTGTCCTGGTAGCAGTCTTGGACCACAGGAGTTTGTTCAGGTGGTTCTGAAATTAAAATAGAAGAAATCAGTGAATAATGACTAGAACAGAGAAATAAGTGAAGCAATTTATGACACAAACAGAACAGTAGTTTCTGGGAATTAACACTGTTCCCTTTTCCATATTGGCAAGTAGATGGACATGCAAAGAGAATAGATCCAGAATGAGCAAGGCTGAATCTTACAGTATTGGGCTAAGGAAGATGCATGCTAATTTAAAAAAAAAAAGAGAGAGAGAGAGTGGCCAGTTCTCTTATGAAGGATACTGTAAGACAATTGCAAATGTATACCATAATGATTCCCCAGTCCTCCTCCAAAAAGACTTTTTTCTAAAAAAAGAAAAAGATAACATTCTAGAACTTTAATGGCCTAACTTTTTTGCTGAATATTTCATTTAAAACTCAGGGGAAAATAAGCAAGTCAGAGTACTTATAATTGAAAATTGCATTCATGTGCAAGCTCTTTTTTATGGTTCTCCAGTGGGTGTTCATGCAATTGGGCAGGAGACCAAAGGTAGACACATTCAGGGGTGCAGGCTGCAGGTGGTGATTGACTGTCAGTGGGGGGAGATGTGAATCCCTTACACGTTTACCCAGACTCTTATACAAAGCCAAAGCCCTAAGCTGCTGGAGCTAGTCTAAGATTAGGGGTAGACCAGGAAGACAGAGACTGTCCACCTTCACCAAAAGCTTAGCATTAGTAAGAAGAAACAGCAGTATATCACTAGGGTCTAGTTAATAGCATAGAGTGTCCCCCTCTGTGATGCAGGCATGCAGTGACTGCTAAAAATTGGGAGTGGATTAGAAATACTGAGAAAACTCTTCAGCACCCCGGACCCTACTCCTAGCACAAGGTAACAGCAGCCCATCACCAGAGAAATTTGAAACCTGTGGTCCATTTAAGATAATAAAAGCAGTAACAATAAAACCCAAATTCAGTTCATCTGCTGACTATATGGATTCAATTACCCACACAGCATACTGACAAAAGAAGAATCATGTCTATTTCAAAGTACAAACAATTCTTCTTCTTCTACAAAAAATGACCAGCATCTGATGAAAAATTACAAGACACACCAAAAAAGCCAGGGAGAGTGATAAACAGAGCCAGACTCAAAGATGACTTGGAGCCAGACAAACAGAGATGCAGAGACTATCAGATTGAGGTTGTGAGAAAACTATGACTACTATGTTAAAGGATCTTGTAGCAAAGGTGAACAATATGCGTGGATAGATGAAGAATTTCAGCAGATGGGGAAACAAAAATAGAATAAAATGCAAATGCTAAAAATAAAAACCTTGACATCAGAGATGAAGAATTCCTTTGATGGGATAATCAGCAGATCAGACACAACTGAGGAAACAATGAAGGAACTTGAAAGTAGATTAATAAACATGATCCAAACTGACACACAAAGAGAAAAAAAGAGTGGGGCAAAAAAGCAGAACAGGCATATAAGAGATTTGAAACAATATGAAATGGCCCAACCTTTGGGTAATTGGAGTCCAAAAAAGGAAAATAGAGAGAGAGAGAGTAGGGGAAAAGAAATATTTGGGCAGTAACGGCTGATAATTTTACAAAAGTAGTGAAAATCAACAATCCACAAAAACGAGAAGCTCAGAGAACTTCAATCAGGATAAATACCAACAAATAAACAAACAAACATGCAAACACATGTAGGCACACCAAAATCAAACTGCCAAAAACCAAAGAGGAGACAAAGTCTTAAAGACAGGCAGAGGGGAAAAAATATTAAATACAGAGAAACAAAAATAAGATTTCCAGTCATAAACTATTGAAAACAGAAACTAACCGTTAATATCTTTAAAGTAGTGATACTTTTAAAAGGTGATTCCTTTTAAAAGGAAAAAAATTATCAGCCCAGAATTATAAACCCAACAAAATTATTCTTTAAAACTGTGGGCAAAATAAAGACTTTTCCAGACATACAAAAGCTGAAACATTTCATCACCAGCAGACCTGTACTACAAGAAATGTTAAAAGTTAACTTTTTTTACAGAAAGAATATGATACCAAATGGAAATATGAATCTACAGAAAGAAATGAAGAGTACTAGAAATGGCAAAAATAAATAAATAAATAAAAGTAAACATAAAGATATTTTTTATATTTACAATCCACTTTAAAACATAACTAAATGGGGCAAAAATGGTATCAATGTATTGTGAGATTTATAACACAATAAAAGTAAGCTCTTTGAGAACAATAAAACAATATTTTGGAAGGGAAGAAATCGAAGTACAATGTTATAAGGTTCTTACATTATATATCAAGTAAAACAATATTATTTGAAGGTAGGATGTGATACGTTAAAGATGTATATTATAAACATTAGAAAAATACTAAACACACTAAAAATTGGTTTAATAAGCAAATAGTGGTGACAAAAGACAATCAAAATAATACTCAGTGCAAACAAAAGCAGAAAAAGGTGAAAAAAGGAACAAAATTCAAATAGAACAAATAGAAATAACTAGCTTGATGGTAGATTTAAATCCAACCACATTAATAATTATATTAAATGTAAATTGTCTAAACGTCTCAGTTAAAAGACTGGGAAAAATAGATAAATCATACAAACATTAGTGAAAATAGAACTGTAATGGAAGTATTCATATCCTCAAAAGGAGACTTTAGAATAAGGACTATTTCCAGAGATAAGGAGGGACATTACATCATGACAAAGGGGTTGTGTCTTCAAGAAGACATAATCTTAAGCGTCTATGTGACTAACTAAGAGCTCCAGAGCATATAAAGCAAACATAAAACCAAAAAGAAATAGAGGAATTCACAGCTCAAGTTGGAGACATCACCATTCATCTCTTAGTAATCAATAGAACAGGAGATAGAAAACTAGTGAAGATTCGGAACAGTCACCAGAATGACCGTATCGGAGCCATAAAACAAACTTCAATGAATCTAAAACAGTTGAAATCATAGAGCATGTTCTCTGACCAGAACAGAATTAAAGTACGATCAAAGCTTCTGTATACGGTGGTGTCACTGGGGTAGAAAAATACAGAGAGCACTGGGGCCCTCAGCAAGCTCTCATTCCCCTTACCTGAAGCATCCGTAATTTCTGTGGGTACTGATGAGGACGTACAGGACGGTATATTGCAGTATTCCCACCTCGTTTCACTGCTGGTTGTATAGCACCACGGAGCCGTTTCTCCATCAGGGTTACGACAGTAGTTTTCATCCAAATTTCTGAAAAAGAAGTGGTTGTGAGCGTAGCTTTGCAAAAAGGCTCAGTAAATAACAAAGCGCTCGCATGCTGGTCAATGGTGATACTGGATACGTATCCAAGTAGTTCTCTAGAATTACACAAACTGAATAACACGTGGAATTCTATAGGATTCTATAGAATTATGGCACAGGTGCTTCTCTTGGGTAAAGGGTTGAAATAGATTCCTTGTCTCTGTAGAATCAAGCGCAATAGGTCTTTTATTACGTGTTGGGCACTGTGCTATATGCTGAAAACCCAATGGGTATTTTCCACACTCTTCCTGCTTCAAAAAGGATACATGCTAGCCATGGAATTTCAGTTTACAGCCTTGGAATTTAAGTGTTCTCAAACCTTACTGTGCATTTAGTAGAAACCTTATCAAAACATATGCCTGGGACCCACTCTTTGTTTCTGGTTTAGTAGATCTGAGTAGGGTTCAAGAATTTGCATTTCTAACAAATTGCTGCCGATGCTGATGCCGCTAGTCTGGGGAAACCACACTTGGAGAATCAATGTAAAAGGAAACTCAGCACTAAATTTCCCTTCCCCTGCTTATGACTTGATCAGTTATGACTTGATCAGATATGACTTGATCAGTTTTCATTCCAGAATACTTTAACTCAAGATTCCTATAGTAACAAAAACTAAGGTGAAATCAATGGGATTTCACATTCCATAGCAGCAGACGGGGAAGGAGACCAGAGTGGGACTTACTTGCAAGGAAAGTTGTCCGGGGTCCTGTTGTGTTTGTGAGGGGTCTGCTCACTCCAGCGCTGACAGGTAAGCCCAGATTGGGTGACAGACACTCTCCCTCGATAGTTTTCACCTCTTCCTTTCAAACACTGATATGTTGGACCAGAAGATGGTGGGGGTGTTGCTTGAATGGGGAAAATAAACTACAATGAATTTTTTAAGAAAGAGTCACAGATAGATGATGCGGGGACGGATACACGGATCATCAGACTGTCTTCTGCTCATCCTGTCTCGCACTTTGGCTCTTGAAAATTGTTTCTTATTTCCAGAAGAATCTAAGTCTGAGTAGAATCTACATCTGCAGTCCATCTCAGGAGGAACTCCTCCAGGGACAAGAGCCATAGAGTAGATGCTTCTTTCTATATTCTCTTTGCTCAGGTCGTCATACACAGTAAAAATCAACCTGGGCCACCCTCCACCCTGAATCCTCACATATACCAACGATCCAATTTGCATTGTGAAGAATAGATTATTCACCAAGGAAACACAACTGAAGGACACGCGATAGTCCGTAAAGCCAAACAACAGAGAGAGTCCATGGAAAGAAGGCCAGAAATGTCCCCAAACAAAAGGCTGCACATCCAGGAATCAAGAAATTCACGGGAAGGAAAAAAGATCACAAAAGAGATACCAGTGTTCATAAAGGAGGAGAGTCTCTGAGGAACTTCAGGGTCTTGAAGGATGATGGTCAGAGCAAAGAAGAGGAAGCTGGCTCTCAAGGCTCGCTGGGTCCTTTTCAACGTTTGATGACTGACTGTCTTTGTCTAAACACTTAGTCCCTTGCTTCAAATTCTCATAGGAGGAAAATACTATAAAATCGTTTCTTCCAAGTCATTCCTGCTAGGTCTGCCATTTCACCTCCTCCCCGTGAACACTCTTCTCCCACGGCTCCCTCACAAGTTGGACACCCTGAGAAACTGGGTGTCCAGACACCTCTCTGTTTACAAAGCAACAATTAGAAAGAACTCTGGCTCTTCATGAAATTCACTTGCCAGAAAGCATGGATCTGACTTCCCTTTAGCGCTAGGAAAAAGTAGAATATCACAGAGACCTCCCAAGAGACCGCATTCAACTGAACTCAGAGGAGGCAGAAGTCTTTGCTAGGGGGAAAAAAAAAAAGGTAAATGGATGCTCTCATCAATTACCTCCAGTGACCAATAAATGATTTTAAAAGAGCAATCCCTTCCCACAGGTGTCAGGCACTTTTAAGGCACAGCACTCAGGCACTGACACATGGTTTTTTCTTGATTCCAAGGGCAGAACAGGTAAAGATCCCTGAGGACTGGGTATGAGCCATACTTACAACAGCGCGGGATGTCGCAGAATTCCCAGCGTTTGTCGGGATCCATGGTGAAACACCACGGGCGGGGCTCCCCATCAGGGTTACGACAGTAATTCATCCTCAGGTTCTTGTTCGGAAATCTGAACAGGCAAGAAGAGTTGTAATAGCACCCAACATTTACATTCACGGATGAGCATCATTTCAGACGAGCAAACCTGGAGCACCTGTTGTGTGCTCGGCACAGGCAGGCACCCAGGGAAGTGACTGGATCAAGGCTGTCCTCAAAGAGATGACAATGTCATAAATAAAGTGAGCTCAGTATTCTAAGGAGTGTGTTTCTAACAGTTTACACGTGCAAAAGTCGCAGAACAAGATCAGTAACTTTATTGTTTTGGCCATCTGGAAAATTGGTATTGGAAAACTCCAGTTATTTAGCTGCAAATAATAGCAATTTTTAAAACACAAGGTACTCACTGACTAGAGATCGTCATCTAGTACACAGTATAATCAAGATGTTGGTATCTTCATAGCTTAAAGGAATGGACCTTCTGGTCTACCAGGTTCTGGTCCTGCCAGCTTTTAAGCTTATAGAAACTGAGAGGGATAAGCTGTGTTTCTGTGAGCACATGGCCGAATAGTACAGGCCAGTGAGCCCCTCAGGAGGGACCTCGTGGCTAAGAGCGTGAGATGCGTGCAAGCCTTGTGGCCCTCTGCACTTATTTCACATCCCTGTCTAAGGTGGTAAGTGCTTCGTCAGGATGGACAGAGCAACCAGCAGTGGCTTAAGCAATCCTCTTCTGATTTCCTAAAAGTGCATTGACCCAGTTCTGTGCCTAAGGTCCTTACCGTATTTCTTCTTCGAAGAAAAATGGTAACGGCTGTGTTCTAAGCTAGCTATTTGGAATAGCTAGGAGGTAAAGAAAATCAGAGGAGCTGTTTTCACAGTGAAATCTGTGGCCTAGTCCCATTTTTTAGAAGTTTTTATAAAACCCATTTTCATCCTTCGGTCACCATAGAACGAAGAAAAAGACCAGACGCAGCTACTGAAATGGAAGGTGTTTTCCAGTACAATTAATGTGAAATAGAAACCCCAGAAAAACCCTACTTTAGGAATCATCATTATTTTCCAGATCAGGGACTCTTATTCCTATTTTAAATTCATGATCCCCTGTGAAAATCTGGTGGAGGTCAGGAATCCTCGCCCCAGAAAAAATGCGTTGATATAAATACACATAAAACGTTGAGGAACTCACAAAACCCCTATAGCCCCTCCATAGATCACAGGTTAGGAAGCCTTGAGTCTCACTGGCATGAAGGAAAAGGAAAGGAATAAAGAGAAGAGGGAAATATTTGGAAAATCCAGAAGTGAGATGTGTCCGTATTTCTCAAATCTTAATGCGCCTCCGAATAAGCTAGGAATCTGGTTATAATGCCAGAGGCTCTGAGATTCAGCATTTCTAACAAACTCTCAGATGGTATCACTCTTTCATGGACCACATTTGGAGTAGCAAGTATGTATACTTCACCCGCAGTCATGTGGGAAGACAAACTCGGAAATTCAAAAACATCAGGTGTGTTCACTTCTTGAGGGATGCTAAAATATCTAAATAAAATGAAGTGCCCCAGAGAGCCGCAGAGTCGGGAGCATCTCGTTTCTTTCCCAGTGAGACTTACTTGGAAGGAATGTATCCATGAGCATGTGGGCTCTGAGAGGCCCAGGGCTGGCATTCAAGTCCAGATATGGTCTTGGAAATTTTGCCCTCATAATTTTCTCCGCTGCAATGCATACATTCATCTGGCAGAACAGAGAAGAAGGAAAGAAACGAAGAATAAAATGGAAATGGCTGAAGCAAAAGAGGGTAAAAACTAGAAGCCCACCATAAATGTTTCAAATACCACTTGCCACTTGTGTATATGTATTTTCCCATAACCCCTTAGTAATAAAATTGGCAATAAAGACTCCATTTTCTAATACAATCTAAAATATTCTCTCCTTCAAATGGTAAAATCTGCAAATTTTGGTCAACACTCCCTCAACTATTATAGTCATAACCAAATCCAGGAATTCCATAATGCCTTGTCCTCAGACTAGGAGGCACTGGCCCTTGGTGGGTGGGACGGTGGGGGCAAGAGGGTAAACATATTCTCAGAAGTCTGTAAGTTCTCTACTAGGATTTTTAAATGTTTTCTATCTTCATTTCAATAATGATCTTTAAAATTTCCTATGAAATTATTTTGATCATACAGATGACTGCCAAATAAGCTGGCACCCTGCCAGGATTTTAGTGCTGGGGTTTTTGTTTGTGCTCATGACCTCTCGGCACTCTCCTCACCATGCCAGGGTTTGCGTCCTAGTCAGGGAACCACACCACCATCTGTCTCTGCTGGACACAGCATCACTGGGAGTCAGGATCAACTCCACCGTACTAACTAACAGGACCTCAGTAGGGAACCATATTCACCTAAAATGACAGCGCTTCTCTTTTTATATTATTGAGAAGCATGACTGGCTGTTTTTTGCTGTCTTATATTATTTAAAAAGTGGAACTTTGATTTGGAATTATTGAAATAGCATGGCGCAGCAGGATAATATTATGACTTTAATTTTTATGAGGTAATAAGGAACACAGAAGCAGACTTGATACAAAAATGATGCATTCATGTCAATTAGGAGCCAAGTGACCTCATAACAAAGTATACGAATAAAGGTTCCCCATGGTTGAAACAGATCAAGCGATGGGAGAACTGAGCTGTCACACACAGTACATACACTACCCACATTGTTACATAAATCCTACCTTCATTCATTCTCCCTTTGCACCAATAAACGTACCAGGAAATATGAAATGAACATTTTTTCAACAAGACGTTTTTAATTTTTTCAGCATTGACTTTGAAGCACACTATTAAATTGGTTGGTCTATTAAAATAAAGGATTGCTGACTTAAAAACGGATTCATTGCTTTGATTCAGTGAAACAACAAAGTATACCACATGAAATTAATATTGTTTACTTGAACGTATTGATTTTGCGGTTTTATTGTACCTATTTCATTGCAAATCTGTTTTTGGCTTTATACGGTGCAACAGCTTTAAGCATAAGAAATTTGTATCTAGAGTCTGTATCTAGTTTTATCTTTGTACATGTTGAAGTAATATTTTAATAAAAATAATTCAGGTCAGTAATGGAGGTCCGAGCAAATTTTCAGTCCTTGCCAAGAGAACATGTTACTCAATGTTGCCAAACATGGCACTAATTGATTATTAATATCTCTGTGGGAAATTGCTTTATAGCAAATTACTTTACAGTTAAAGGGCAGATAGGAAAACATTTTGTAGAGCCTGACCTTCACATTCCGGAATGTCGCAGTAGTCGAATCTGGTCCCTGGATCTGTGGTGTAACACCAGGGCCCCTTCTCATCATTGTCCGGATTCCGGCAGTAGTTCTCTTCCAGCCCCTCTGAAGGATTCTTATCAGGGGAATATCTGTGGAGGATGGAGAAGAACCATTTTGACTATATTTTTAAAATCAGCATGTTATCAGCATCATAGAACAAGATGCTCTCCATTTCCCATCTGAGGTTCCAGATGTGCCCCTCAAATGCATTTGGCTCTGCACTGCAGCATGTGTGTTCTCCGATTTTCAATTTCTCTATTCCTAGGCTATTTCAGCACAGTAGCAAATATTCCTATTATTACTGTATTTACAGCCAAGTCTTAGAAATAGAGCCAAAATGTTTTTCTGCACTCAGTAGAAATAGAAAGGCCTCGAAGGCCTGTGGAATTCTTGATTCATTCCAAACACCTGTTTTTGTCAGTTGCCCTTCTCTCTGTAAAAATAACAGTAGTTAATATCATTTTCCCTGTGTGAACTATGTGCTGGGCATTAACTAAAATCTTTCCACACATTCTCTCATTTAGTCTTAATAAAACTCCTGTCAGGAAGGTGTTATTATCCTGATTTTCTAGATGAGAAAACTGAAGGGTAGCAATGTAAAGCCAAAGAAAACTTCCCTAAGCTTGAACAAGGGTTAAGTAGCATCTCAAAAATTCAAAGTCAGATCTGTCTGACTGCAAATGCTGTGTTCTCTCCAAAATGCAGCCAGAATTCATGGGGGAGGCGGGAAATGGGGAGTGAAGCTCATTTTCAGGTCTAGAGACAAGTTGCTGTGTAGAGATAACAAATTTGAGCAAAACCCCAAGACTTTGAGTCTGAAAAGGCAGGTTTTGTTTCTGGTTCTTTTACGTACCTGTTTTTGGTAAATTGCACTCTCTCATGACCTCAGTTTCCCCATCTGCTGGGGTAGAGATGGCTTAGATTATCTCCAAGGCCTCTGACAATCTATGATTTGGCCATTTTGTTTAATCATTCTACCTCTACAAGCCTTAAGGTCCTGGGAATATGAGACCTGCCCATCTCATAGGCATGCAATAAAGGCAATTTGTTTGGGAGGCCCGGCAATAGACACCCAATTCCTACTCGATAAGCATTGCTACTGAGAACTTAATGCCACCTAACACCGTATTGGGCAAAGTACGGAAAGAATGACGCTAAAGTAAATATAGGCAAGTTGCAAGACAATCTATTTTTCGTTTATATTTGATTGATTATTTTGTTCTACAACGCAGAGGTGAACACGTGGTGGGAGCTCTAACTTGGTACATTTGATTTAGACTAATTTGGTTTTCAACAGTCATCTTTGGCCTTTTCTTAGACTCAGCCTAGAATTCATGGTTTTATTATTATTTTTTTAATGAGTTGTCCTTCTATATCCTACGTCTCCCAGAAAAGTAGCTACACGAGAGTGAATGAAAAGCAACCATCTCCTGCTTTTGTGTGTGAGGAAGACTGGCCCTGAGCTAACTTCTGTTGCCAGTCTTCCTCTTTTTGCTTGAGGAAGCTTGTCACTGGGCTAACATCTGTGCCCATCTTCCTCTATTTTACGTGGGATGCCAGCACAGTGTTGCCTGACGAGTGGTGCTAGGTCCGCGCCTGGGATTCATACTTGCAAAGCCCGGGCTGTTGAATCAGAGCACACGAACTTAACCTCTACACCACCAGGTGGACCCCCATGTTCTGCTTTTATGCTATGAATAATTGAACCATCCTACATCAACATCACTAAGGGTCTCTTTGTACCTGCCTATTCACATATTCTGGTTTGGTTCAGAAGTGGTGGAATCATTCTCAGCATAATAGGTGAACATAGAGATGAAAGAGAAAGTCTTACTTAGGTATGTGCGGAGAGGTGTCACTCCATTTTTGACAAGAAACCCCGTTTTTCGTTTTGGACGTCGTGCCCCTGTAGCTCCTTCCAGTCCCAGTCTTGCACTCTGAAAGATAAACTAAAGGAAGTGCGCACCGTTATCAAATCCTTTCACAACAAGGAACATCGTGAGGAAGCCCCGCACTGCTTAGTCACATTGAAAGGACTCGCACACCAGACGACGCCATCTTCCTCCGATCTAAAAGGATAGTCTTTTAGATGTGGGGAGGAGTTGCAGTTGCTAAGCTATTTGGTGCTTTGATTTCTTTATTCAAAGCTGGGCCCGCTCTGTGTAATGGGGGTACCACACGGGGTGCTGGGGACACCGGGAGTACAGAACAAAGACCTTACCTCTGTGGAGCTTACGTCCCAGGGGAGTCAGGGGGCCAGTTACAGGAAGTAACCGAGGACACAAATTATGAAAGGAGATCACCTCACGGTGACATGTCCAACAGAGAAAATAAATGGCGTGATGAGAAAATAGCGTGATGAGAGAGTGAATGGGAAAGTAGACGGGGGCTTTTTACACAGGGCGGGGAACAGGCTTTTCAGAGGCTGAAAGAGAACCAAGCCACTTCTACTTTTTGAGGCTCTCAGTATTTTAAATATGAAAAAGTACCAAACCAGCTTATAAACTATGGTCTGCTTTAAATGTTTGCAGTAGACGCTCTCTACCAGCCTCCACTCACCCAGCACACCGCTTAGCCAGTGGGCCCCACCCTGTCTTTAAAAGACACTGTCAGGTGCCCACCTGTGTCCCACATGTGGTAGGACGGGCACCTGTGTCTGGCAGGCCGCTTTCCAGGGTGCCCATCCACTTCTCTTCCCAACAGTTGGGTTATATGCTTACTAAGGGTCGGCTGTTTTTGTTGTCAAAACTATTTATACGACTATATTTGATTAAAGATGAGCTAAAGTGAGAAATGAATGTAAAAAAAAAACCCAGAGCTTTTTTTTGAAAACTAAGTTGAATGCTTTTAGGGATTTGAAAGAGTTGAATTGTTTGTTTTAAAAATTGCTATCAAATCCACTGAACACAGTCCGCTCCTATAGTTGACTATGTGAGTTTGGGGTGAAATTGTAAGAACATAAATGTATTTTACAGTCAGATTGATTAACAGATGTCTATAGATCTCGGCCCTCTTCAAAGAAAAGGAAACTGGTTATTGCAGACAATGCACTTAGAGGGGAGTTTCTGCAAGAAATGCACTAGATAACTCCTGTTGGTGGCCCCATCTTCAAAGAAAATGCCTCCACTCTACACCCAAAGGTGTCCATGTAAACTTGTGCTTTCACTGAAAATATAAAATACTTAAGGTATGTTTGTATCATCTTTTTTGATTCTCCATCTTAACCAAGTTTTTAAACTAATTGATCAGTTATCTGGGGAAGGTACTTCTAATACACTTAAACCTAGCACTATGCATAAAGACTGCAAAGATGTCTCCATTGAGATACATTATTACAGTTGACATATTACACTCAACAGAAGTGTAAACTCAAGGTGCTTTGGAGGCCCAGGGGTCACGGAAGACTTTTAAAAGGAAAGCTTAAATAATGCAGGGCCCTGGAACAATTGCTAAGGATTTGGATATTATTCTAAGGGCACTAAAGGTTTGAAGCAGGGAATTTACAGAGCAGCCAATGCAGTGACCCGGCCAGTGATGATGGCGGCTTAGACCCAGATGGTGACAGTGGCTGCGGTGGCAAGTGGCAGATGTAAATGTGATCTGACACTGAGTGTTCCCAGAAAAACCCTGGCAGGGAATTGAGCAGTGGGTCCATATTCCACAGGAAAGAAACAAGCACCAAAAAATGAGTGACTTTGACTTTTTACCTCTCTTTTGTTTGCATGTACCTGCCAGAGTTGACATAACCTTTTGCTCTTTTCCGTCATCTTGAAAACAAGTAATTATTCAACTATTTAAAGGAAGCTAGCGGTCACCCCCATGTTCCTTCGGGTTAACAATTGACAAATGACATATTTAAATATTAGCATTTGCCAAGGAGAATCCCACCAGGCCTTTATTTTGAAAGCCGGTAGATAGTATTTAATCCTATATATCTCATCCTCTACTCACTGTCTGTAAGAACTAATGACTTCAACAGATAAGCTGGAGATGTAATCTACGCTTTAATCTCAAGAATTAGAAATAAACAGTGTTAAGGAAGGGCATGTATCAGGCACACAGCTAATTAAACCTGAGAAGATGAACCGATGCCTGGAAATAGTCCCAACCTAAAGAAACACTTTCTGAAATCTTATTTAGAGTTTCGTGGTGAGACTAGAAGGAATGTCACAAATCATTGTCGAGAATACAGGGAATAGGATGTTTCTTGTTGTCTGTAACACCTGTGCTACAGAATATTTGGAGAACTAAGTTGTTATTATAAATGGTCGTAATACGTGGCCAAGAACAGAGTATAGGAGGTAGTTTTAAAAGTGTCATACATTCACTTAAATCTTCATACATACTTAATGGAACTTTTGCATACCTAAAAAGACGTGCAATTTCTGTAGGAATCAGGCCACCCCTTATCCTAAACAATGGGACTATTGATCCAGAATTTTCAAGGAAATTATGGAAAAGGAACTACAATTCCTGCCCATTTTCAAAAGACAACATTCCAGAGTCTGAGGGAAGGATACACCATGACAGAAAAAAGTGGAAAATTTAGGAATAAAAATAAGGATTTTGTCTCTATCGAACTATTACTGAGGATATAAAACTCCTCAGTTTTTCTATTTCTCCAGGCTTCAATCCAGAAGCTGAGGCCAAGGACCGTGCTCCCTGCAGAACAAGAAGCCAAGATCAAAAGGAATGTTTAGACTCCCCTTCCTCCTTAAAATAAGATAAAATTTTGAATACCTTATTTTCAGGGGGATAGAGGTAGAAGTGATTTTGTAAATTCAATCCCTTCCTTTGCAAATCAAGAAAAATGAAAGCTAAAAGGTGAAGTAATGTACTCAAGTTGACATAGTGGATTAGTAGCCAAATCTTGTCCTGACTCCAAATTCAATTACACTATACCATAGTGTCTCCAGTCTCTGGCCTGATGAATTACAGATTTAAAGAGGAGGAAGGGAGGGTTCAGGGAGAAGGAGAAAGGAAGGGGAGGGGAGGGAGGGGGGAGGAAGGAGAAGAAGGGAGGGGAAGGTGGGGAAAGGGGAGGGGGAAGGGGGGAGGAGAGAGGAGGAAGAGGGGAGGAGAGAGGAGGAGAAGTAGAGGAATGGGAGGAATGGAAAGGGGAGGAAAGAAAAGAGAAAGGGAAGAGGGATGAGGAAAAGAGAGAGGAGGGGAGGAAGGGAGGAGGGGAGGAGTGGGGAGGGGTGGGGAGGAGGAGAGCAAGAAGGAGAACAGGAGGAGCAAGAGGAAGAAACCACCGTACTCACTTCTCTTTTCAAATAAAATAACATCTCTCATCCTCATGACTGGGGAAGACTTCCTGTTTTCAGCCAGGAGCACACATCGTGGCTCTTTACTGTGATATTGGAATGCCCTGCAGAAGAGAATCAGGAAACGCTGCAAATGTTTTCCTTTATTGAAGGAAAGGAAACTTTCAATGATAAGCAAGAGACTCTAAAGATAATTGTATCTTTTGATGGATCAAGGAGCTCAGAACTGCTACCTTCAATGGAGTTTGGCACAGCATCAAGGAAGTACTGTAAAAGAATACATCAACTCGGAAGGTACTCTGATTTTCTTCCACCTTTACTTCTCCCCTTCCAAATTTTCTGTTTCAACTGCTTAAGTCTTTCCTCACTCACTTTCTTAATTAAATGCCAGAATATTTGCTTTTGAGTTGGAAAGAGGCAACTCCAATTGCTTTGAACCAATTCCCAAGATGGCCTGCGTGACTTTTGGACTCCTGTAATTTCCCCTTGACTTGTGCCTCTACATTCTACCCCTCAGCCTGCACCTCACACCTCCTTGCCCATCCATGTGGTCTTGCCGTGGATACTTGGTCTGACATTCAAAACCATCCACAGCTACCTTTCCAGCCCCATCTCCAACCATCCGCATGAACCCTTTGCCTTAGTCAAATTGGTCGATCACTGGGGCATCATTATCTCTCTCACAGGGGCACGCTGCTCCCTCTGCCTAGAACGCCTCCTACCCTATCGGTATTTATCAAGATCTCTCGCACCCTTCAAAGCCCAACTCAGTTCCCTTCTCCTCCCTGAGGCCTTCTCTAGCTGTCCCAAGCCCTGGGAACTGTTCTTTCCTCTGAATCTTTATAGATCTTTAATTTATTTTATTTATGTAATCTTTTATTGACTATGTCACTTATCGATAACTTGCATTGGCTGTATTTTTAAAAAAGTTTTACATTTTATCCAGTTTCTGTGACTACACCATACATACACAAGGACAAGTACTGGATCTTTTATCTATACAAAGATCTAACATATATACTGATAGATGTTATTTATACCAGATCACTGTATCTATATCTTTTTGCTCTTTAGAGTCTAGGGCACATTCAGTCACATTATCCTCAATAAATATTTACCAATGATGATGTTAGAAACTAGAGCTCAGAACAATAGCGGCTGATGTCATGTGCAAAAATGAATAACTTCCTTTTGGGGCATTTTTCTAAAGGGAACATTAATAAATTTTAGCAAGAAATTGTTCACATGGTTTCAGATACAGAGTCCAAACTCCAATCCTGTGAAATTCCTCTTTCCTCTTAAATCCTATTTTTGTTCATAAATCTATGGGTAAATTTCTTGTTATCAAAATAATAGTGTCTCAAACAGCAAGATTTCTGAGTACATGTAATGACACTGAAAATACCTGCAAATAAATGCTGTTTCCTCCGTACATTTTGCCTCGCATTCTTCTATGCTACTTGCTGAAAGCGGCTTCCTGGTGAAGGTAAACAGTGAAGCCCCCTGGGTTGTTACATAGTCATCCAGGATGTCTCCGTGACCTACCAATGGAAGACAAAAGTGGGACAATTAACAGCATTAACCAACACCATTATTTAATTATCATGACTTAGTCATCTATTTGCTTTGCATCAACCAAATAGAACTTGGAAGCAGGATGCGTGGCTCTGAATAAAAATGTGTAGTCACGAAAGCAGTCCGTTAATAGACTGCAGTATATTAAAAGATCAGCTGGATTGTTAGATGAATAGATTAAAACTATTTAACAGCTTCCATGTTACTACGTTAATGGGGATGAAACCTTAAGAATAAATTTGTTCCATCTGCTATTGATTGCCATGTCACATCAGAACAATAAGAGACCACCAGTGTGACCAATACTGATGTTGACTTGTTCATCCTCGGGTATATAGAGAACTTGGAGCTATTCTGGGATTCCTGACAGTATAAGTTTTTGTTGTGACCTTGTCACTTAAACCGATGTGATAAGCATTCTCTGAATGGTTCTACTTTGAGATAAAAAAAATTTGAGTGAGTTGATTATTTTGAGAATAAATAAGACCTGAATTAAGTCTCAAATGCAATACAAGGTCGTTTTCATACTGGGCTCAGGACAGTGACACCTCACTATTAATAAAGGAGAATTCATTTTGTCCATGATGATGACAGGTGTCTGGCTTCTCTGAGGAAGTTGTAAAAAAGCAGAGCCTGGGACAAATACCTGCCTTGAGTTTTCTGTGAGATAAAATCTGAGGCAAAGGATCTGTCTGAAAGTTGCTGTGTCCTGTGGCCGAGGAGCCACAGTCAGGTTCCCACTGCAAGGCTACAAAGAGAGTCCCCTGGGCTGAGGCACCATGTGGCTCCTGAGCTAGCTTTGACAGCTCTGTTCCAAGCCAGGAGATGTCAACCTCCATCCTTTGGGTATGGAATACAAGTGGTTTTCCTAGGATGAGAGGTTAATAAAATGAAGACAGCCAAGTTTCCTAAAGTTTGTCCAAATGGGATTAGGCAACATGGCAACCTTGGCCTCTTTGACGGAAGAGGTGGGAACCAAAGCCAGATTGACCAGGCTGAAGAGCAGCTTAGGAGAGGCAGTGGGAAGACAAGTCTTTTCAGAAGGCTGGCTGTGAAAGGACCGTTTTCAGGAGGGCATATGTGGTCACGATTTCTTTTTTAAAGATGAGACATTCGAGAGCGTGTTTGGTTACTGATGAAAATTATCCAGTGGGAAGGATCATTAAGCGCCAGATCCTCATTCTCAGAAAGGCCATCTCTGCCCACCTGAAAACACACACATTGCATAGGGGGGATGCCCTCTAGCAGATTAGGACAAAGCCATCTTCTGGAGTCCACCCTCCACTACCTCTGCTCCTTCATCCTTCCTCAATTCAAGATACTCCAAAGTGGGAGGGTGGATACTGAACAAGAAGTTGGCCGATGCAGTTGAAATTTAATACATCAAAAAGTACTTGATTAATGTTTCCAAAGATCATAGAGAAATCAATATTTTAGACCCATAGCCATGTCTTCATTCTGCATTTTCTCCCAATTTGAGATCTCATTTCCACGAAGAGTTGGGATTTGGTACATTCTATGGATCAGGATGTGATTTAAAAAACAACGTAAAAACTCTATAAAGTGCATCCTATAAAGAGTTAAATTAAACTTTTCAAAGAGTTCTTAGAAAGTGGAGCAAGCTGGTGTATCAGTGGTACCAAAACAAGAAAATTTCCATTATATCACCCTTTAATTGTTACCTTTAATTATGTTACGTTGTTATGTTTCATAGCATACAGCTCCTGAGACCCACCTTTGGAGCAGATAGCCCAAACAAATATCCCAAAAGAGAATAATTTTTTTCTTTTTTTGCTTGAAAAGTTTTCCCCCCAAATTTTCTTTTATTCATCTCCAGGGCTTATATAGTAATGGGGTATAATACAGTTTATTTATTGACCAAGAAATATTAAACAAATCTTTTTAGTACGAAAAGTATTTTTATATTCTAGGCCAAATGTATAGAGATATATATATCTCAAAGTAAGTGTATTTTATTGATAATGTGGTAGTGGTGTTTTTATAACGGTAGCATGTATATGTGCATGCATTCTTGTGTGTTTGAAAGAAAAGCATTAGTGGTTGGGGAAATACAAACTGCTTATCCATTTCCCACTGAGAAGAGGATATTTTTCCTCTCGCCAGTCATTTCAGCCACTGGAAAGATGAAACACTTCCACGGAAAAAAAAGATTAAATACCTTCCTTTCAAAAGGAGCTTAGGAAAGACTTTTCTCCCCTAGGTTGATGAAGACACGTGTTAATCTTGTTACAGAGAAGTTCATTCTGACACTTGGGTGTGACCCACCGAATCAGCCCGCACTGTTCCAGGTCCTGGTTTCCACGGGCTAAAACAGAGTATGCGCACCTGCACCCGCATACACAACCATTTCCCACAGAAATCTCTTCGTACAATCTTCTTCTCTGTGTTTTCTTTGATATTTCTTGGAATGGTTCCACTAAAGTCGAATGTATTTGACTCTAATTTAATGCACAACTGTAAAATTTTATCTAGCAATTCATAAATTGAATTACAAGTATCTATACACATTTATATGAATAACTACTAGCGTAATGGATGATTCCATTTATACGAAATGTCCAAAATAGGCCAATCAGAAACGGAAGGTAGATTAGTGATTGCCAGGGGTAGGGCAGGGCATGGGACGGTGGGAGCTGGGGGTGACAGCTAAGGGGGTGGAGTTTCTTTTTTGGGGTAATGAAAATGTTCTAAAATATATTGTGGTGATGGTTGCCTAACTCTGAATATACTGAAAACCACTGGATTTTATGCTTTCAATGGGTGAACTGCATTGTACGTGAATTATATCTCAATAAAGCTGTCAAAAAAAAAAAAAAGAACTATAAGGTCCTGCTTAGAATATTTTAAAGAAGGTTTAAACAAAGTCAAAAAAAAAGAAGAAGAACACCAGATTCCTTCTTGGAAAGCCCTGGTTTAAACCCTGGTTTCTTCACTTCCTGGATTTGGGAGTTTGGTCAGTAGGCAAACAGCATGATTTTCGTAAGTATGGATTTCCTCCTCTATAAAATAGGGATGCCCTATCCTACCTATTACACCGCTGAATAAGCTGTTATTATTAAAGGACAACATGCATATGTATAAAAATGTGCCTGACCTAGCTCAAGCACGAAGTGAATATTTGTTGAATTATTTTTGCATACATCACTTGGTAAATTGATGCCTGTGGTTTCTCCAGGCATAAGAAACAAACCTGTATGTATGGAAGTCCTTACTTAAGCCATAACCATCAGGGAACCAGTGAACACAACTCAAGACCAGTCAGAGAATGTAGTCAAGGACAGACTTCATTGTTCTCATTTCAAAGAGAGGAACATACAACACCTTAATAAAAACGCTCTAAATTAACCAAACGGAGAACCAGGGAAAAAGACTAACAACTTTTTGGACTGTTAAGCATATGAGATATTTTTTCAACTAAAATGACCATCACTTGGGCTCCATTTTTTTGGATTTAAAAAGCCATTCATTATTTTCTCTCCAGTACTCGCAGGGAAATTAAACTTATTTCTTGAATTGCTTAATCTTATATTTAGATTTTGAATTGGGAATCTCATGAACCAAAAGCTGAATTAAACTAGTTGCCCAATAAAGCCATTATGTCTCTATTTTGAATACATCACTAGGAAAAAAATTCTTGATTAAGGGGAAAAAAAAACTTTGTCTTACCTGACTTCAGAAATAAAAGCAGTAGAAAGACCACTTCTTGATGTTCCATTTTGGAACTGGCCAGCGGTGTCCAGAAAACAGCGTGTCCCAATCCTGAGATGTTATTGACTTACATGAAAGGAAATGCATCCACAAACAAGATAATCACATATAGTTAATTATTCTCCTAGAAGCCCATTGCCACCGTGCTCTGAGGGTTCAAACATTACCTTGACTGAAGGATCTTACAAAATGTTTGAGAGCAGAATTTGCAATAGATGCTGGGAAGTGGTGAAACCAGTGCCCGCCCCCTCGGCTGCCTCATGCTGCCTTTTTTTCTCCTTATTCCTCACCTTACTCCCAGTCCATCATCTTTCCAACTTAGCCATTTTCTTCTCTCTTCTTTCATTCCCTTTCTTTTCGGTGAAAAAAAAAAAAGTCACAATAATAGCTCTCATTTGCTGTGAACTTTCGTATGCCAGACGGTCTGCTAAGTGGTGCATACACATAGTTTCATTCAACCTTGGAAACAAGCAATATTCATCATCCCCATTTTACATGAGGGGACTCAAGCTAAGAAAGTTTAACTTTCCCAACTTTACTTAGCTAACAACTGGTGGAGTTAATAAATGTAAGCTAAGGCATCCCCACATCCTAGCAGTGTAGAAATTACAAAATAAATTAAAATATTTTATTATTATCAACATTTCTTTATGCCTGGTGGACTCACGTGTTTTCCATGATTGCAAATTATGTTATAAAAATATCGATCTTTTCCCCAAAACGAATTCACAGTGCATTAGATTGCCATCCTCATGAAATAAAGCAAGAGTGGTAAAATTAAGTTTACAGAGTCTCTCTCGGTTTCATTGCTGAGTCTGTACTTTTCCCTGGCTTAAGGCTAGAAAGGCCAGGTAGTACATGCTTTAGAAACGCTATTTCAGTGTTTGAAAGTCTATTAATAGTGAAATCGACTCTATTTTAAATGTGAAATAAGAACAAGAAATACTCCTCTCACCAGCTACAAACTTCTTTCTATAAATTATCTAGCAAAGTGTAAAGGAGGGCATCACACCGTCTTGGGGGATTTCCCGCAGAATCCCCTAGGACTGAAGGACAGTCATGCATCACCTAATGACGAGGATATGTTCTGAGAAGTACGTCTTTAGGCGATTTTGTCATTATACGAGCATCACGGAGAGTACTTACACAAATCCAGATGGTATAGCCTATTACACACCTAGGCTATATGGTATTAATCTTGTGGGACCACCATCATATATGCAGTCCATCATTGACCGGAACATCATTATGTGGTACAACGTTCTGTACCATGCAGAATTCTCAAGAATAAAACGTGCCGGAGAACAAGAAGGTGGCACTATTGTGAGGGGCAGGGATGAGCTAGTCACATTTCCTAATTTTCTACTTTATTTTCGCTTTCTTCTCTCCGCAAACTCTTCTGCCTCACTCTACCCTCTCCCTCTCTGCTAGTGGCCCAGTTTATCAAAGGAGACACAAGGAGCAAGCAAGTTGAGAAATCAGCATTGGGCAGAGCTTTTTTCTTAAAGTATCTGAAATGTCTCTTAGGGGGATTATGTTGGTGTGTTTGAGAAAGTACTTCAGGTGAAAAACAGACTGTACCAATATACAATGTTTCCAGTATGCATTTATTTCCATTTAAAATAGTTTAGTACTGCTTCATGGATAAGGCACCTGAGGAAGAAAATTATCAGAAATTCTATAGTCACATAACTTTCCTTGTCCTGTTTTATTCTTTTATTTGGGTGGTGGTTGTATGCCTTTTGCCCCTTTTCCTCCTGGAAGCTTCTAGAATGCATTTGATTCTACCAATGTTATTCTGTAAATCAGGTTGGCCTCCTGTGGCCTCCTGAGTACATTTTTCACCACCTTCATAATATGTCGGCATCATGGGAGCACTGATAAATCATAAAGCAGAGTTTTGCTCTTCTGCCACCAGATATCGTAGTGCGTAAAGAGAAGAGCAAAGAGGAGTGCATTGCCCAGGGGCAGACAGAGACAGGTGGGTGCATAGAGACTCCCATATGGCACGGCGCCACATGGTTTAGCTTCATAGGCACACAAAGCAATGGACTATTCTAGATCGCATGTAGGAACCCCACACTTATCTCTTAGAGGGATGCTGGATCATAGTTTTGCTCAAAACTGTAAAGACAATTCAAAATGAGTCTTCTTCTACTTGAGAGAATGGCAGAAACTGAGGAAAGAAATAAAGAAAGACCATCTTTGTACACTAATAGCAGGTTGAATACATTCTGAGATGTGTATCCTTTTTGAGTTCAATTCCTTAAGTATTGATCAACCACCTACTGTGTGTTAGATTTTTTTAGGATTATACAAAAGATCCAAGTTACAGTCTGTGCCCTCCCACAGCCTCCACCTAAAAGAACTCCAGGAAATTTTTTTATCTAAGATTTCTGGAGACTGCTGCTGTACTTGCAGCCAGAGACAAGGACATCAAAATAAGGTGGAAGATGAGGGGCTGGCCTGGTGGCGTAGTGGTTGGCTTTGCGCACTCTGCTCCCGTGGCCTGGGGTTCGCCGGTTTGGCTCCTGGGCGCGGATCTGCACACTGCTCATCAAGCCATGATGAGGCAGCATCCCCACACAGAAGAACTAGAATGACTTACAGCTAGAATACACAGCTATGTACTGGGGCTTTGGGAAAAAAAAAAAAAAAACAGGAAGATTGGCAACAGATGTTAACTCTGGGCCAATCTTCCTCACCAAAAAAAAAAAAAAAAAGATGGAAGATGAATCTAATTTCTTAGCTCTGCCTAGCAGGAGGCCTGCAACCAAGATTCACTCACGTTCCCTTAAGAAAGGAAAACTTAGCTAGTTCCTCCCCTCCACCCCAGGCATTTAAATGGTGAATTTCTTGCAAGCACCTTACAAGAAAAGTCATGAACATAAGGTAAGTTAACCTCACCAGGAAAGTGAAGTAGAACGCCTCCTTCAGTCTCGCCTGCACCCACCTTTCCTAAAGTGGAAGTTATGGGCAAGTCACAACTTCCCAGGTGACATGCTTTCACACTGCCTGGACTTTGCACCTGCTGATCTGACATTTTCATCTGTCACCTTTCTGCACCAACTTTCCACCTTCCTCCAGCCCCAGTGGAGCTCCTCCCTGCCCAGGCTCTGCGGTCTAGGGACTGTGATTCTAAGACAGCTCATTTCCTTACCAGGAGCATCTCTGAATAGCCCCAGTAAGACCATCTCCTTTCAAAAGGAAAACAGCAAAAAAGAAATAATGAATTTATTAAGGGCTTAAAAAAAGCACGCCTTCATTGTGGAGCAAGGGTTCCTTAGCACGTTTATTTTTGCCCTCATGTCAATTTGCAGATTGCTTTCACTGTGTTAGTTTATCAGGGCGTATCACCTGGGACATGGCTCTCATGAATCTAAAAGTGGCTTTCTTTTCTTCACTCGACCTTTTTCTCAGGTCTGTTAGCCTTTGTTCCTCGGTTTCTGGGACCATGGAATGAGATCCTTATCAGCCTGAGCTCCTGTAAAGAGATAGCAGGCTGCCCAGTTAGCACAGAAGTTAAAATGTAACCCGCTCAGAGCACTTTCCGAGTAAGACCTGACTAAGTCAGCAGTCAGCAAGCTGTATTTTCTTCACTGAGCTGTGCTTGCGGAAATCGAGATGTTTATTCATCTTTGAAAAAAAATAGTCTTCACTGGATATTTCCTCATCACTCTTGTTAGATGCTTGAGCAAAACAGTAGCAGAGAAAAGGACAGTAACTCCTGGGTGATTTACCAGCCTCCCCTGATGGCACGCAGACTCCCCAGAGACCCAGCGAGCTGATTTCTGCTCGGAGGTCTAGATTCCCTACAGAAAAACAGAGAGAAACCAAATCATCCTTTCCATCTCTAAAATTCATTATTCTCTAAGCTAATTAAGACCAAAAAAAAAAATCACAGTATTTGAGAGAGACAAGACATCTAGAAAATGTTAAAATCTTTTAAGAAATAAATGAGTACAGATAAAAACTGGTGAAATCTGAGAAAGGTCTGCAGACTAGTTCCTTACGTTGTACCAATAGCAACTCCCCAGTATTGATAACAAAATATAATCAGTAAGGGGCTGGCCCCGTGGCCGAGTGGTTACGTTCGCACGCTCCGCTGCAGGAGGCCCAGTGTTTCGTTGGTTCGAATCCTGGGCTTGAACATGGCACTGCTCATCAAACTACGCTGAAGCAGTGTCCCACATGCCACAACTAGAAGGACCCACAACGAAGAATACACAACTATGTACCGGGGGGTTTTGGGGAGAAAAAGGAGAAAAAATAAAATCTAAAAACAAACAAACACAAACAAAAATCATGTAAGATGTTCCCTTTGGGGGAGGCTGGTTGACAGGTGATGGGTATGCCATACTTCTGGGTATTATTTTTGTAATTCCTTGTTATAAAATTATTTTTGTAATTTTGTGTTTCTAGTTATTTCAAAATAAAAAGTAAAAATACATGTCTTTTGTATATGTATATATTTGTATATATGCATATATTCGTATATATTTTATGTATGTCTATATTCGGATATGTGTGTCTATATTTGGATATATACGTATATATTTAATGTATACGTGTATGTACATGTTTAAATGCTTCCATAATATTGCAGAACTTCCAAAGTACAGTAACTTGTCCAAGCAGAGTCTAAAGTAATAGAATTTCTAAATTGGGGTGTGGAACTCAGGATGTGACTGACGTCTGTGAGCGCAGGGGAAGTGTGAGCTGGGTGGGAGAGGTCCCCTCCTCCACCTCCACCTCTCCCCCAGGCCAGACAGTCACTAAGGCCTGACTGCCACCTGTGCAGCAGCAGCTCCTGCCCATGAGCCTGAATCTAGAGGCTGGAGGCGTCCGGGCCAGCTGTGGCATTCCCAGTGCTCTGGGGAGACCCACCATCTCTGCACACAGGTAAAACCCCAGCTGAAGAGAGGTCCCCACATCACCCCTGGACCTCACGTAGTGACCCCTCCCTCCTCTCTTACCCAGTCCAACAGCTCTACAGTCCAGCGGAGGCGTCGGAAAGTCCCTGAGTGATGCGTTGAGGGGGAGGGGAAGGTGTCAAAGAGGGTGAGCCTGGCTGTGAGCTCCAGGAGATGTGGTTGCAGGGTCTACAGTGTGTTTAGCACTATGCTGAGGGCAGGGCCAACAAGAGGAAATAACGCTTCATCCCCACCCTCAGGGAGTTTGTGTCCTAATGGGGGTGGGGGCAATGCGGGTCTGTAAGTTGGATTGTAACGAGAGTGGCGAGTGCTGAGAATGGATGTCCCAGCTGAGACTTAGAAGACAGGAGGGATGAGAAAGGAGGAGAAGTATGTTCCGAGCAGAAGGAATAAGTGTGCAAAGTTCCAGAGGCAAGAGGTCCAGGCAGTTGAAAGTAATTTAGGCTGAAATGGGGAAGTGGTGGAGAAGCCGTGGGACCCAATGCTGCTGGCCTCTTAGGCTGCATCGAGGGGTTTGGACTTCAACCAAAGACCAGCAGGGACCATTGAAGGATTTTTAAATGCAAGAGTGGCACTATCCTTTTGTCTGCAGTGTGATGAGGGGATCATAAAATGCACGGTCATAGGAGGTGAGAGAGGAGGGGATTATGAAAGAGGGCAGCGGAGAAAGAAAAAAGGGACTAGATTAGAGAGACGGTTGGAAGGTAGAATTGACAGGAGTTTGTGAGTGATTGAATTTGGGGATGAAATCAAGATGATACCCGCATTTCCATCTTGGAGATTTGGTAGATAGTGGTATCATTTGGTAGATAGGGAATAAGATGAGTTTATTTGGAGACATGTTATGTAGGGAACTTGTGAAAGTCCAAGTGGAAATTTCCAGAAGGCAATTGGTTATTTGGGGCTAGAGCAGGCATTGGCAATCTAAAACCCATGGGGCAGCATTCTGATGCTGTATGTAAAGTTATATGGGCAAACAGCCACACCAATTCATTGACTATTGGCTACGGTTGCATTTGCGCAACAACAGCCAAGTTGAGCGGATGTGACAGTGGATGGTATGTTGGCCAGGGAGCCTATAACATATTTACGATCTGGCCCTTCGCAGAAAAAGTTTGCCAATTCCTGGTCTAGGGCCCGGAAAAGAGGTGTGGGCTGGAGGTGTAGAATCAGTTGTCAGCAGGTATGCGGTATGGAAACAAGGGGAGTGGATGAGATCACCTTGAGAGAAGAAAAGAGCACCTGGATAGAACCCTAAGCAATGTGAGTGCTCGCGGGAAAGAAGTCCTTCCAGGTTATGGGGAAGAGTTAGTTAGCTGAGAAGAGACGTGACAGTGCGTATTCACCGAAGCCAAGGGAAGTGAGAATTATTTTAAAGGTGGGAGCAGTCAACAGTGCCAAATACTTATGAGAACTCAAGTGAGATGGACCCTGCGCGTCCAGCAGGCAAGAACAAATGAGGTCACGACACCTTGTGAATCCAGCTCTCAATGGCCCAGGCTCCCCACAAAGTCTACTCTGCCCGCCATTACCATCAAACAGATACAAACCCCAGGAAAAGAGCATTTTTCTTAAATAAATTCCTGACCCACTTCTGTCCCACTCTTTCCTTGATATTTTTGGCTGTGTATTCCTCGACTGACTCTTTGTACAACAATGATTTTGTAACATCATGTTCTTTGAGGCAACAGAAAAATAGTTCATTGATTCTCTTTCATTTTATTATTGATAGATTATAAAAGTTTCTTTCAGCTTCATCGCTCATTATTGATAATAAAAGATAAATTATCAGGATTGTTGTCAAGTTTCAGAAAAATCTCCATCAAACTATTTTTACGTATGAGCTGTAAGATTTGGAATAATTCCTACAGACTGTCTTCTAGCTTTGTACTTTCAAATCCACATATCATATCACATTACTGTGATCTACATCCAGGTGACCCAATCCACAGTCCGGCACATTCTTGTCGCACCATGAGGTAAGTCAGCAGCGTGGATGTTAGGAATATTCTGGAAGCCATTCTAGACTGGGTCAGCCAGCAGTAACTTACACAGAAGTGACTCCACACCATAAAAATACATCCCACTGAACCCAAACGGAATGAACCCCAACGCAATTCACCTTTGTTGAATCTCAAAAATTCTCACACCGGCTCCAAAGCCACTTAACACAAAGAGATGGAGGGAAAGTCAGGGTGGAAAGAAACAGAGATTTTAACCAATTATGGCTAAATTTTACAAAAGCATATGACCACATGAATACGCTGCTAGGGCCCTTCCAGACAGGCCTGTTGAAGTTATCTATTGCTGTGGGATGAATCACCCCAAAACATGGCGACATAAAAGAAGAACAATTATTTTATCTCATAATTCTGGAGGCTGACTGGGCTTGACCAGGTGGTTCTCCCAATTGGGGTCTCTCTGAGGTTGCAGCCAGATGGTGGCTAGGGCTGGAATCATCTCAAAGGCTCCCTCACTCACACGTCTCATGCTTAATCCTGCCTGTCACTGGGACCTCAGCTGAGCCTATGGAGCAGGACACCCAGAGCCTCTCCACGCATCCTGGGCTTCCTGGCAGCATGGTAGCTGGGTTCCAAGAGAATCGGGCAGAAGTTAGATCTCCTTTATGACCTAGCCTGGAAAAGTCACAAGCATCACCCCCACCATAGTCACAGGCCTGCCTAGATTCAATGGGAGGAGTGTTGACCTCACACTGTAAGAAGAGCAAATGTGATGGGCAGTCCTATTGCCACCATCTTAGAAAACACCATCTGCCACGGGGCCCATGGCAGTAAGGGGCCCTGCAGCTTAAGCTTTATTAATTTCACTGTAAGTCTGTATCTGTTTACTTATGTTCCATAAGTCAGCCCTTTTTATAGCTTATCAACTGTGCTCCCCTAAGACTCCTCACTCTGCCACCTTGACACAGATCAAATCCTTGGAGTTTGCCCAGAGAGCTTCAAACACATCTGTTTCTACTGAAGGTCAAGCCAGAGACCACAACTGCCACTACTAGTGATGCCAAACACCCCCCATCACTGTCTTTGCTAGATAAAGGGACTTGTTTATTTATTCCGAGTGTCCCCAGGGAATAAGCTCCAATCAGTCATTGTGCCCAGAAAGGGAGGCTTTTGCTAATTGAGAGGAGACCCCACTCCATTATGTTCAATCAGGAGACGTAACAATGCAAAGTTGCCTGGGGATCCAGAGGGTTGCAATCTTGCATTGTCATAAACGTGCAATCCTTCCTTCAAAAAGCATACCAAAGTACATGCTTTTGGCACCGTGGTGTCAGGGCTGGAATGGATTCCTGGTGTTAGCCCCATATTCTGTCTCCAACCTGACATCATGGTGTTGGGGCAGACCTCTGCATGTAAAGTCCTTTTTCCACGCAAGGTCCATTCTGTTCCAGGAAGCCTGCATGGCTTCCCACAAAGTGGTCAGCCCTTTATATCTCTGAACTTCAACAGGCATTAGAGTGTTGACATGCCAGTATTTCTCTCCCGGCAGCTCTTCTGTCCCCGGGTCAATCAGAGGAGGTGGAGAGAGGGTCAGGACGGTCCTCCTGCAGATCCTATTGGGGCCACTCCGACTCCACTCATCAGCACTGTCTGAGCTCCGGTTCCTACTCAACCAAAATGTGCCTTGACAAAGAGAAAGACTGAAAAGTGCTCACGGACCTGAGCCATGAGGGGTCAGCAGAGCGGTGGGAGAAGCCAGGCCACAGAGGATGAGTCGGGGGAGATAAAATGGAAGCAACACTTCCAGATAGCTCTTTCGGGAAACGCGGCCATGATGAAGGCGAGAGGGAAGACAGAACAGGAGCTGACGGGAGCTGTGGGGTGAAGGCCACATCTCAGAGCTAACAGGAGAGCACCAGTGGCTGATGAGAAGACGGGAGAAGGAGGCACCGACTGCGAGATCCCAGAGGAGGTTGGGAGCCCAGCGCGAGAGGAAGGAGAATCCTGATCCAGTGACCAGGAGTTTTTTCCCAAGGCAGGAAACTGAGAGAATTTCCTTCAGGATTCTATTTCCTCCCCAAAGTAGCTGTGTTTATCTTCAGCACAAGGGGCGCAGGTTGAGGAAGGAGATGAAGGAAATAGAGAAGTTTTGAACCAGTCCACGAGGAGACCCACAAAGAGAAGAGAGAGGAACACCAGGGGCCGGCTCCCCAAAGATGCAGCCTGGACTCTAGAGCCTGGCAGCCCGTCCGGCCTCTCAGGAGGATGAATTGCCCCCTGGATTGATCCTGTTTTCATGGGCGCCCTATCCCAGTGGACAGGCCAATTATTTGGCTTCCAGCACCTCGTCCCTGCCCAAAGTTATGCCAATGAAACTGCCAGAGCCAGGTTCCCATCCAAACATCTGGATCTCACGTGACTGCTTTTGACCACCCCATTGCAATTTACATCTGGGAAGAAGGAACAGCAGCAAGAACAATAATACTAGTTACACTTGATTGACTCCTGGCTGCATACCAGGCCCTATTCTAAGCATTTTACATACATTATTTCATTTCCTCTTCATCCTGACCCTAAGAGGGAGGTACTGTTATCATCATTCAAATTTACTGATAAAGAAATGAGGAGAGGTTCGGTGACGGGCCCAGTGTCACACAGTTTGTGAGGCTGCACGGGCACAGACTGACGGGGCATCACATGCCAAAAGCGGGGCCCCTTCAGCCCTGTGCCTTGTCACTGCAGAAGCCCTCCAGCTTTCCGGCATCGCACAGTCATCAACCGAAGCACCGAGAATAAGCATCTATTGCGCACCTATAGCATTTGCAGAATTTGATGCTCACTCGAGCAATGGAAGGTGCTCCTAGCAATGGATCCTAGGAATGGATCACCCTCGATGGAAGCCCCAGCAATGAGGCAGGGCCAGGACTGGTGGAAAGAGCAGAGTCCAAACCAGAGAGCAGGGCCTGAAGTGTGCTGCCTGGACCAGCACTGAGAGGGATGCTCAGCCTGGGGCCACTGCCCAGGGACTGTCTGCCTTGGTTTACACATTTCAACTTCTTGTATCGAGCTTGCCACTTAATGGTGCAGAGTTCTGTGGGTTTCTGTCTGCAGGATAAACATCACTAAGCAGAAGGTAAATTTCAGGAGGACACGTACGGCGCGTTGTATTTCCATTTTATGCCACCAAACCAGCAGAGGGTGCATTGGAGCTCAAGTTAAAACCTGTTCAATGCACTGAAATGTTCCTTTTTTTTTGGGTCTATTTCCCTATTGATTGTTCATATCCACAAACACCTGTAAGGGCATCAGCTTTGCATGCAGTCAACAGCTAGCAAGCAAGGAATCAGCACATCCAACAACTTCTTCTCCTAAAAAAACTTGTTTGTAAGCCTAGTTTTGCAGAGGCTTGCTCCTTTGGAGAGACAGGTAAGCCACAGGAAATCAAGTGGATTGTGTTACCTGCTTAATTTGGAAAGTTGGCTTCTTGCAAGAGCTCGGAGTTTCCAGAGGCAGAGCACTGAGACCACCTCCCCTTGGGCCATCCCAGCGCCTCGAGGCAAGAGCTCTGACGCATTTAAGACTTAACTCCAACCCACAGAAGCACAAACAACCTTTCTTCTCCACCGTGCCTTTGAAGCGCTCTCTACCTTCTGGAACACATCGCAGCGCGACCACCGACGAGGGCCGGCAGGGGGCAGCAGACCCCACCCTTTCCGGCAGCGGAGGCTGAGCGCCCGTGCCTCCCGGGTAAGAGTGCCCAGGTCCCCAAACCTGTCGCAGGTTTTATCCTCAGTGACTTCGCCAGCAGATGCGTTAATTCCCTTCTGAGGCTGCAGGCTCTGGGGTGGAGGAGCCAGGTGGGGCGGGGCTGAAAGGGAGAGAAGAATTCAAAGGCGGGGATGGGAGCGGGTGCGGGCACGTGGCCAATGCCTGTGGACAATTTACGCTTGTGATAGGGAGGCGGAAGCTGCTCTGGAAAACGAGATGCTCGCCAAGGCGGCAGCTGCCTGCATTCCGGCAAAGTCACCGGGCGGCGGCAGCGACCTCGCGGCCAGTGCCCGGGCGGTGGGAGCCAGGGTCCTCCCGGGGGAAGGATGCGCAGACCGGAAGGAAAGGTAGGGGAAGCCTGCGCTGGCAGCTGGCCTGGGGTTTTCTCTGGCACGGCCCGCGGGTCCTCAGCAGGCCTCCACTCCGTCCAACAGCTGGCTCAGGGTCTGCCCGCAATAGGGTGGATCGAATCTGTGAATTTTCAGTGAGTGAGGGGGATTTTCACTTCCCACGTGTGTTGATGCATAGGCGTGATGCTCTGAACACTGAACCTTGGATCTAGAAGCTGGCGAGGACACATGTTTTGGAGGCAGGGGTTTTGCTTGTCCTTGTTTTGACACCTTTTAGAAGAAAGCATGTGGGACAGGCTGGGTTCGGAAGACACGATCAGGAAGTCAATACCTGTATTTTTGGCCGGAGAAACTCAGACACCGGAAAAGCCCATATAGTCAGTTCTGCCTCCTTAATATGCCCAGTGTGACTTTGTCATCTTCCTTCTACAGAATTACCTTGTTTTATGCGATAGCTGTGTTCCTAGAAAGCTATACAAAACGATTTTTGTTTATTAAATCTGATTTAAAAGGCAAGCAGTGGCTTACCATCAGGGATATTGACCCCAGGTAAAAAGGGAGTAATACACCCTTAAATACGGGTTCATGTGCTCTGTCTGCTTCATGTTATGTAGAACTCAGACGAGATGGTCTTTTCATGATTTTCAGAATTACGAGATTTTTCAGAATCCATAGTTATATGGGGGTAGGGAATTCCTAATTTCTCTTTAAATCTCTTTCCCCTTATTTACAGAAGAAGGAATAAAGGAGAAACCTTTTTATTTAGATCAGTTTAATATTTATCCTCTGCTATTCTGAAGTTTAAGCTTCAATAAATTAATATAATAAGTAAAATTGTTCCTCTTGAGCTAATTAATATGCTTAATACCTGAAAAACATTCCAATTTCTAAAGATTCTACTGCATCAAGTAACTTGACCCATAGGATATACATGTGTATGTGTGTGTAAGTAGATAGATATCTTTGTATGGAAAAGGTATATTATACATTGTACTGAGTTTGTACTTTTACTCCCATCACTATGACCCTTTTTAAGGTAAAATAGTAGATTATATAGACCTGTGAAATAAGCAACAAGAACAAAAACACTGCATGTTTTTGTGGTTACATAAACACACAAAACATCGAAAGTAATCTGTGCTGTTGGTCAAGTATTAAATTGTTGTTATCAGCCATCGTGATAGTCTGTTCAAGTGCTGATAAGTGCAGAAGGCAGACTGAATTCCCTGGGTGTCATACCTTGGACGTTGCTCTTTTGAATAGGTTACTGGTTGTTGTTGTCTATCTTTCCTACACAAGTAGAAAACAAGAGTCCAAAACTGGATTGAAGAAAGTGGACATTTAATGCCGTCACAGCGCCCTACTCGTAGAAGGTGATCAATAGATGTTTTCAGTGATAGTGGTCGCTGGTGCTGGATCAGTCGTCACTCCCTCCCTCTCTCTTCTAGATGACTATCCTCCCAGTATCTGCAGGCAGCTCCCTTGTCCCCAGATCTTCCCATCTCAGAGCAGGCATCGCCCAGTGCTGCAGGCATCGCCAGTCCTCCATCAATATCCTGTGAAAATGTGAAACCTTAGAGAAGACCCTATCCTCCAGAGGTGGTCCAGAGAACTAAGACAGAGCCCTGTGGGTCCATTATTATGCGTCTCTTGATCAGGATGCCCTATTTCTATAAATAGTCATTTTCCAAAAGACTATTCATTTTAAACTAGTAACTCAGCTGTCCTGTCTGTAAACTGCCCTGAAGCCAGCTCCCCACATCCTCACAGTGGAGCTGATTATATAGTCCTTTATGTTATGTTAATTTAAGAAACGTTAATTATATGGAAAAGTGTACAGATTGAACAAATACCGAAGCAATTTGCCAACTTTCCTACAACCTGGAATTAACAATTGTGAACCTTTCATTATTTTAACATTATCCTTAAAAATAAAAGATGAAATCCTCTTTATTCTCCTCCCCAGTCCCTGGGCCCTCGTCTCGTTTCCTCCCTAACTTGAGCCCCACAATGCTGTCATGACTTAGTGTGTACCCATCCAAACCTGTTTTGGCATTTTAAAAATTCTTTTAATATAATTTAGTTTTTCAAAATCAATTTTATATGTGTGCGTAGTTTAGCAAGTCAGAAAGTTCTGCGAAGCGCCTGCATTTCCTCTTCCCAAAGGCAACTGCTTTGATCTCCTTAAACTGATTCTATTGGCATTTACCTTTAGATCTCTAAATAACATTCCGATCCTGGTACTTCTTGAGTTTTTTCAGTTTTAATTGCTATCTATTGATTTCCTGTTCTGGAATATAGGATTTGGCTCTCTTGAATGCACCTGTCAACATCACACACCACACACACACACACACACACACACACACACGTCCTTTTCCCATACATTCCCAATATAATTATAAAATTATATTGTAATATTACTTATATAAATGTCCAATGTTCATGTTTTTAATGGCCATAAAAATGCAGTTTATAACTGAGTCATGTAGTATACTCTTACATTTCTCCCTAGAACTAACAGTTGTCTTTTTTTGTAAACTTTTTATGTATTTTCACTAATTCTACCCCAAATTCTCTACCAGTTTTGCAAATATTTTCTGTACATATCCGAATCCATTAGGTAATCTAGCTATTTCCTCATCTTAGAGATATTTCTTTTGGCACCTTCTATCCTGCTCCAGCCTGGACTGGGTGCGCCCCGTCAGGCCAGCTGTACAACTGTCGTGTGAACTCCATCTGCTGTCATCCAGTACATCCCTTTGCCTCTTCATTATTTCATCCCCCGTTTCTTGGATCCCACATCTTCCTCTTTTTAAATTTATTACTTCCTCGTTTTGTGGGAGCAAGTCCTCCAGTATCTTCCTTAGAAAAGATACATGGAATCCATTTTTTTTTTTTGAGGTGAAATTCACACAACAAGATTAACCATCTTAAGGTGGACAATTCATTATCATCTCAAAATGAAATCCTATACCCATTTATTAGTTACTCTCCTTTTTCCTCATCCCTGGCCTTTAGTAACCACTTAGCACTAATGTTTTCCAGGGCCAGCCATGTTATAGCATGTATCAGTACTTCGTTCCTTTTTATGGCTAAGTAATATTCCATTGTGTGCACATACCACAGTTTGTTTATTCATTTATTCATTGGTGAGCATTTGGGTTGTTTCCACCTTTTGGCTATTGTAAGAGTGCCACTGTGAACATTTGTGTACAGCATTTGTTTGAGTACCTGTTGTCAGTTCTTTGGGGTATATACCTAAGAGTGGAATTGCTGAGTCAGATGGTAATTTTATATTTAATACTTTGAGGACCTGCACAACTGTGTTCCATGGCAGCTGAACCATTTTATATTCCTATCATCAGTGAGCAAGAATTCAGATTTCTCCATTGCCAGCCCCCCACCACCCACAATAGGGGCCCACCAAAAGGGTAGTAAAGACATCAAAAGCTTCATTTCACAAGGATGAGGGTGAGAGGGGAGCCACTGGTGGGAGAGATGGTGGTTTCCCCAAGGCCGAAACAAGAAGGAAGTGATAGCTGATGTTACAGGATGGAGAATGCCCACAAGATGGGGATGCAGAAGAAGACGGA
Organism: Equus przewalskii; assembly: GCF_037783145.1. NCBI lineage: Eukaryota > Metazoa > Chordata > Mammalia > Perissodactyla > Equidae > Equus > Equus przewalskii. The sequence goes on along the minus strand of NC_091862.1, from coordinate 7,935,742 downwards.
GCCCAGGAGTTCTGGAGAAGCTCCAGACTCGATACAGCCAGGGATGACCGAGGAACAAGAAGGGTCTAGTTGAAAGTCTATGGAGAAAATGGTTAGTCCTTCCTCCATCCACCGCTTCCCACAGAATTCCTGGCATTCCACTCCCTCCCAGGGCAGGAGATGGAGGTTTATCCTTAGACAGGGGAGGGCCCCGAGATAGACCTCTCTATATTGACATCTGTGCTGCTCACCCCAAGAAGAATGGGAACTCTCCACCAAAGCTCCTTAAGGAACAAATTTGGGGGGCATTGGTTTTGTGGGTATGAGGCAAGCTGGGAGGAGAGTTCTGTGTGATGGTTGCACTCTAGTGGTCGAGCAATGGGTCACATGACTGAAGGAATCAGGGTACTTTGGGTTCAGGGTACCAGGATTTTTGGAAACAATTCTATTGAAAAGCCATGAAATTATAGCGTCTAAATTAGATGCCATGCAGCCATTTAGTTAACTGCTTTATAACCGGCTCTTGAAATTAACAAGGGAAGTCAACCTAAACACGGTCTGTTCAGCTCTTAGGTGTACACCTCAACTTTCTACCTGTGCCTGTTTATTTGTTCTTTGATTTGGATCTGTTTCTAATTATTTGTCTCATTGCACATAGTAACCATCACTCTGCCCTTAACCATTTAAAAGAGGAATTCTGAGGAGTTGACGCAGAGGTCACCTCATCCTTCCTAAATCCTTTTTGTAATTGTCTATTGCAATTTATTTCCCTCGGCTTTCACCTCATCTTCAGTTTGCCTTCTAAAATGCCTCTTCTCTACAGCACAGCTTAAGAAAATTTCCATTGGAATTAGAAAGTATAACAAATTATAGCAGTTTATTTTTCCTTTTCCTATTTCTTCTTTACAACATCTTCCCTTTTATTTGCTTTAAAATGATTTCTGAGTGATTGCTTTGTTCTGACTCCGCTAGAACTCCCTTCTTGTCTGTTTATCCTCGTTTATCAAAACACCTCGAGCTGCTCCTCACTTCAATTCCTTATTCAGATATTTACACGGCTTTTATCTTCGCTGGACTACTTATCCATGTGGGATTTTGACAGTCATTCTGTCAAGATTTTCTTTTAATGTGTGCTCAACAGAGGCTCCTGTTTCTTTGTACATTTTGATTTTTACTACCTCTATTTGGACACATTTTCTTTTTCCCTGTGTTATTAAAGGGAAGGTTTTGGTAATAAATAAAAAGAGACTTTAAAATACCATCGACAATAAATTGACCTTCCCCATTTCGATAAGAAGACTGAGGCCAGCGAGTTCTCGGAAGATATAGAAAATGCCACTGGAGAATGGTTTATATACCTTTGATTAAAGAGATTTGAGACATTACTGACATAAACTGTTTGCTATTGAGCGCTCTGCCTGTTTGGGTCAATATAACTGTAAGTATGTTTTGAATATCAGAATTTTCTTTGACCTTAAGTGTGCATTTGAGCAACTATTAAAACTCTGTGTAATCTGTCAGATTTCTCACAAATGCCTTTCCCAAAGCAAAAGAATTTGATTTGACTAGTCTAGGTTCAAACCATGTCTCACCTTGTACAAACCTACAAAGATTACTTGTAACTGTGTCAACATGCCAATATCCAGGGGGAAGGTGAAACAATTTATCAGTATTGCTAATCCATGAATGTTATAGATCAAATAACAGAATATTTTTATTTTTTGTTCATGTCTTTAATGAAACCACTGCCCCTTGCATCACCAATTTTTTTCCTAGTTAAAAAGAGAGAGGACTCAATATCACATATTAAAACTACCTCAAAGGTTCATTGACCCTATTTGTTCTTAGGAATCTAGACATCCAGATGATTCCCAGTTTTTGTCTTAATGAGTTGAATAGTTATTGCCTAGTTGTTATAGAATAAATAAGTACAGTTTTGTTTTTGTTTGTTTGCCAGACTGTGAAAACAATAGTTAAATCAGGAGATCTTTTACAGTCGCTTTCGATGGTGGTCTTCTGGTCAGTTACATTATCATTAAGGGATGTCTTAATTTTGAGAAGAATGTTGATTCACAGATATAGATTAACTAACTTGGAAAGGCACATTTATGGGTGATCATAGCCTATTCTTTTTGTTAGGCATCTAAGTAAAGTTTCAGATTGCAGTGTCATCATACCTACAGTGGCATGTCCATAAGCCCCCCATGGATCATGTTTTGCCCCTTAGCTATTTTTGTATTTCATTTGAAAGAAAAATACTAACAAAATCACGTAAAATATTTATTTTTGTAATTTGATGATTCTAGCCAAAGTAACTAACCTGTAAGCTCATTACAGCTAAAATTAGACTGAAAATCTCTCTTCACCTCCTCATCTCATACCACCACTACAACATGTATACTTACCTTACTTTTTCCTCCTTTCCCTGAAACAAAAAGACCATCTCACCACAAAATAAAACCCTAGGCAGGTGTACACAAAACAGTGAGAGATCATCTAGAAATCTAGTGTTAGATTCAACAGAGCACAAAATCATCAAAAATTAAAAGAGAGCACATACTGAGATTCCACAAAGCTGTTTTTTTTTTTTTTGAGGAAGATTAGCCCTGAGCTAACATCTGCCGCCAATCCTCCTCTTTTTGCTGAGGAAGACTGGCCCTGCGCTAACATCTGTGCCCATCTTCCTCTATTTTATATGTGGGATGCCTACCACAGCATGGCTTGCCAAGCGGTGCCATGTCCGCACCCGGGATCTGAACCGGTGAACCCCAGGCCACAGAAGCGGAACGTGCGAACTTAACCGCTGCACCACCAGGCTGGCCTGCACAAAACTTTTGAAAATGCTTTTATTCTAGATATTAAAGGTTAGTTTGCTCGATTATATTTTGAATACTTTTTAAAGTTTTGCACTTATGAAACAAAATCATTATTTACTATGTACACACTTTCTTGAAAGCATGTCAACCAATATTTAGACTTTAATTTTTATTGAAGAACTCCACCAAAGGCCTCTTTTTTAATCTTGTTTTTTTTTTTGAACCAAAGTTATCGTTTTCCAACCATGCAGTACAACACACAGGCACATGTGAGCAAATGTACACTAACACACAAAGACACAGCCTTAGTGTTATGTGCAGAATTCTTTTTCACAAGACCTATTTTTAGATGAGTTCTGCCCCAAACTATACTGTTTCTTTTTTTTTTCTTTTTTTTCTTTTTTTTTTAGCTAAGAGCAATATTTCATTTACAAATGTTTTTAAAAATATGTTTGAGCCTTCTTGGGAATAATCCAACTGTTTTGGTGAGCTCCCTCCCTTTTTTTTCAAGGTTGCACAAGTACAAAGAGTAGATTCAATGTGTTACATAAAGGATGTCCTCAGAGGAGACAGAAGTTTCTTCTAGTTAGCAAGTTCTTTGCCCTTCAGGTAACAATTTATCACAATTTGACAAGATACACTTTTTAAATTTGAGGTTAAGAAGGAAAGTAGAAATAGCTCTGGGCCAAAAGGAAAGGCTGGCATGAAAGTATATAATGTGTTGCGATGCCATATTTTACTCCACACCCATATTATAAATAAACACAACTGGAGTATAGTATAAAAATCCTCCAGACATTTACGGTGCTAACACTGGGGCATGTGTGCTATATTAAGAGAAGTGGTATAGGTGTTTGCATTTGTGGAAACTGGCTGGTAGTTTTCATGACAAAATGCTTGCTCCCCGCCCTGCCCCCCCCAAAAAAGTCTTCACAAACTTCTTCATTGTGATCGTATAGTTTGTAATTAGAAGTTCACCTTACACGTGGTTAGAGATGTACAATTTTCATTTATAAACTTTGTAGATTATCTATAGGCAGTTTGCTCTCTTTGGTAGTCATTTTAAAATCTGGTTGGCCTCTCCTTTCTATCTGAACACTGCCTGGGGTTTCTTCCCTTCCAGAAACCTCCTTAAATTTCCCAGCAGTGTTTACAAAATAGTAACTAATTTTGAAGATAGCAAACCTGCTCCGAGAAAGGAGCACACAGTGAGATTATTTGAAGGTAAATGTGTGTTGTTTTGGTAATCTGCTGTTTGGAATGGTGACATCACCAGGCAGTGTGTCATTCACAGAACCCTGCCCAGGTGCTAGTCTCTTACCAGTTTGTTTACCTCAGACTATTCTAGAAACAAGTTAGGCTATGACTCAGGGCGAGCACGGTGATATTTTGTAGCATTTAAAATAATTCACCAGAGTGTATATTGATTTTATATCTCTTTAGTCATGAAACAGGGGGAACCATTGTATTTTGAAAATATGGACAACTTTTGGTATGATTGTTATCTGTCCAGCCAAAGCCAGTAACTTTCAGGAAGCTTAAATCAACTATTCCACTTTTGGGAAATCAGAACCCCATTATTTAACTTCCACATATAGTAATATCACTTTCAATTATTGGGCTGAGAATTACTGACATGTAATATCTACAAAGATCATTCTTTCATTAAACAAACATGTATTGATGTCTGTTTCGTATCAGGACTATGCTAGGTGCTAGGCATGCAAGGATAAGAGAGGTAATCCTTGTCTTCCAGGAGGTCAGAAGCTAGGGAGGGAAACCAAGCCACAGACAAATGATTATAATGCAGCATGGAATACATAACCTTCAGGATGTGCCCACGGTACTGTGAACACAGAGAAGCATTCGTAACTCCACAGGACAGGGCAGTAAGGAAGGCTTCCTAAGGGAGGATGCCTGAATTGAATCAAAGAGGATGAGTATCAGCATGTCCCCAACCGAAGTGGGGGAAAGGGCATGTGTGGGTGGGGTGGTAGTGACGGCGGAGACAGGCCCTCGTGCATGACAACAAGGATGCAACAAAGAGTATGACGCACTCCGAGGAAGGATAAGCAGTTTGGCGTTGTTGGCACGTAAAGTGAGAGAGAGAACGAGGCAAGGGAGGAAGTTGGCACAGTAGGCAGGGCTGACCCCTGAAGGCTTTGGGGCCATCTTAATAAGCTTGGACTTTGTCCTCAGCCAGTGGGGAGCCATTGAAGATTTTAAGCAGGGGAGTCAGAGGGTCAGAGTTGCATTTTATGCAGATCAATTTACAGAGGACAAATTGAAGAGAGCAAGACTGAGCCCTGGGAGGAGAGTTATGAGATTCTTCGAGTCACCGGGGGAGAGAGGGACTAGATGGTGTTAGGAATGGAGCTGGGAGACAGCCTCAAGAATTGTAAGCATCGCATCACCAGAACGTGGTGACTGACTGGACCTGAGCCGGAAAGGAGCAAGAGAAGTCAAGGGGCACTCCTAGCGCTCCAGCTCAGGCGACTGGGTGGATGGCAAGATGGAGAATAAAGAGGGGTCTCTGGAGGGCAGATTATGGGTGCGGCTTCCTCTACACCTGCCACCCCAACACACACGCGCGCGCACGTACACGAGTACACACACATGCTGTTTAAATCCATCTTTCCCTCTCCCCTAGTGCAGCATGCTTCCCCTCCACGAGCATCATTGCGCTTCATTTTAATTGCTTACTTAATTGTCTGTTTCCTCAGCAGACTGTGAGCGCCTTGGACCAGGGATTATGTTTGCCTTCTTCATTCATTATCCATTCCCACAGTTAGCAGGCTGCCTGGCCCATAGTAGGCATCAGTGACTATGTACAAAAGGAATGAGTTCAGTTTTCAGATCATAACTGAGAGTCAGCCATACCTTTTCAGTTAGTTTTCTACAGTCTCTTCTTTTTTTTAATGACAGCCCTGCTGAAGTTATTTAATAAAGAGACTGGAGCTGTGGACACTGGTGAACCCGGGTTCCAGTCCCAGCCCTGCCCCTTGTCAGATCTGTGATATTGGGCAAGTGACTTAGCGCCCTCCTGGGTGTCCTTTCTTCATGAGTATACCATGAGTATACATGGTTAGGCATATGGATGGGTATGACTGCTGGGGTCCTGCCCAATCCTGATGGTTTACAAGAAAGGAAGACATTTTATAGGACTGACCAAACAGAGAAAAATAGTAATAATACATTAAATACTTTATTGAGCAGAAAAAAACTCAGGAGAACAGAGAACCCAGACTCTGACTATACTTACCTTTAAACTTTCCAACTTTTGGGATGTATATGGACTTACTAAACCAAAGAGAAATCAGCTCGAGTGATGTTTGTTACATGTTTCCGTGTGGCATCGCTGTTGTCCTAAGGTCTTATGGTTCCAACAGTTATCAGGCTAAGAAGTAAGGGGCTGGCCCGGTGGTGCAGCGGTTAAGTTCGCAGTTTCGCTTCTCAGCGTCCCAGGGTTCGCCGGTTTGGATCTCCGGTGCGGACATGGCACCACTTGGCACACCATGCTGTGGCAGGCGTCCCACATATAAAGTAGAGGAAGATGGGCATGGATGTTAGCTCAGGGCCAGTCTTTCTCAGCAAAAAGAGGAGGATTGGCGGCAGATGTTAGCTCAGGGCTAATCTTCCTCAAAAAAAAGAAAAAAAGAAGAAGAAGAAGTTCAATGAGACATCAATGTTCCTGGTGTGCTGGCGTGTGCCCCAAAGCAGCCCCATGTGTGCCGCAAACTCATTTGTCGCCGATGTCTCTCTGTCCCTAAGAAACCCTGCATTGATTCTCCTTCTAAATGCTTCCTCCGCTTGCAAAGCATCATTATACTCCATAGAAAAGAATGTGAGCTCAGAGGCGTCTTTGTCCAAAAAACTTTGAAGGCAAATTCCTTGAACTTTTGAGACATTCAACATGGATGCGTGTGTAACTCTGGCAGGAACCTTTGACATATTTTTCCATAATTCCATTTATTGTGACTTCCCAGGGATATTTCACTGTTGAAAATTTAACTAGAAAAGAAAGTACGAGTTACTCTTGCTAGGTTTTAAATAAGCTTGAGAAACCCATTGGTTTTACACTAATCGATAATAACCTTCTTAAGACAGCTGTGGGTTTACCTTGCTGACGTAGCAAGGTGCGCTGAAGTGACGTGCATGGATTAAGTTTCTGTGAATCGAAACATGCTAGGCAAGATGGTTAGTTAAAGGAATTGGTCATGTTCCTTTTTAAGGTGAAAAGCCTACTTTATAGGACAGTCTCCTAACTAACCTACTTACTAGTCCCATATATTATGACATCAGAATAGCTGCTTCTCCCCACCTTGACCCTGATCCAAGGCATCTTCTGTCTCATCTGGACTATTGTTGTGATCTCCTAGCTGGCCACTTAGTTCCACCCTCGTCCCCACACAGCAGCCAGAGCGATCCTTTTAAAATGTCAATATGTCTTAAAGCTTAACTCCTCTATTCAGAACACTCCAACACCTCCCCATTTCTCTCCAGGGAGAATCCTAAACCCCCACAGTCGCACACACCAGGCGGCTCCCCTCTCAGGGTCTCTGTGCTGACTTTTCCCTCCACCAGGGACCTCTTCCCAGAGACCACACGGCGGCCCCCCTGCACTCCTCCAAGACTTTTCTCTGCTCCTCACCGGCTCAGTGAGGCTGACCATGACCACTTGATTTAAAACCACAATTTTCAGCCCCACTCTGCACCCCTCATCCTCCTTCCTTGCTCAGTTTCGGGCAGTCACCACCTTCTGACATACACTGTACTTGCTTATTTGTTATGCTTCTTGTCCCCATCAAGAGAATGTCAGCTTAATGAAGGCACAGCTTTTTCCAGTTTTATTAGCTGCTGTAGCTCCAGTGCCCAGCATGGGGCCAGCACATAGTAGGGGCTTTAAATATTTGTTGAATGAATGAAATATTTATGGAATGAATGAATGAGTGAGTAAACTGGGTGTATTTCACATGTAATTTAAACGAAGTCAAATTTTTATTTTCTATATAGTTTAAGCCTGTACAGTAAGGGCCAAGTCTATCAATGTGTACATTTTAAAAATTGTTGGTAACTTGCTAACAAGGATATTCTTTATGACATGGAGAGTAATGATGATGAGACCTAAAGTTAGGGAGGCCTAGAAGACAGTAGAAGCACAGACTTAGGGCTTAGCCAGAGCGTTCGGGCTCAGTGTTTGCATCAGGAAAACGTGCATAATGAGACCTGCCATTGTTGTAAGGATTAGAGAGAATGTGGATAAAGTGTCTAGCCCACCTCAATGATTATGGCATAAATAGAATATTCATAAGCTCTAGGTCACTCTTTGAAGCCATCCTGGAGATTGCCTCAGCTGCCCCAATGACTTAGGGCTTCCAAGAAAGGAAACAAACAAGCCAATTTCCCACTGGAGGCCCTTCCCTCACCACAACCCCCAGAGGGGACAGACTGGAGCAGTGCACGGCACCAAAGCTATGCAACCGTACTGCTCTTCAGAACAGAGGTTGAGTGAAGGAACAGATTCTCTCCCCTTGCCCAGGGTAAAGCAAACGCTTCCTTCCGTCGACTCTATTTCTAGCATTTTGCACTTGTCAGTGCCTTTGATGTTTCAGAGTCTTGCACGTGTATCATTGCCTCGAGGGAAGCCTGTGAAATCGATGTGGCAGGTACAGTCGCTCTCAGTGCCAGGTTCCAAATGACTTGCCTGTGCAACAAGGTAGACACTCCAAGTGAGTGTTCTTTTTGCCATTTATAGCCTTAATTTATCTACGCAATGAATATTTGCTTATTACAGTCATGCGTCACTTAATAACGGGGATAAGTTCTGAAAAATGTGTCGTTAGGCGGTTTCGTCATTGTGCGAACATCATCGAGTGTACTTACAGGAACCTAGATGGTATAGCCTACCACACTCCTAGGCTGTATGGAGCCAATCTTTTGGGACCACTGTTGATGGAAACATCGTTATGTAGTGTGTGCCTGTATATGGCAGGCACCGTTCCGGGCACTGGGAATACAGCAGTGACTCTGACCTCAGGGAGCATACATTCTAATGGAGGGAAAAGAGACAATAAACAATGACAAGTAAATATACAACATTCCAGGTAAAGATTCCCGCTCTACAAAAACATCCAGCAGGTGAGATGCATCGGATGCTGGGGGACTGCTATTTGACAGCTGGAAATCAGGTAAGGGCCTGGCTGAGAAGGTGACATCTGGGCAGAGAGTGAAGCAAGCCTTGCAGATGTCTGGGGAGTGTTGCAAACAGGGAGCAGCAAGTGCAGTGGCCTGAGGACGATGTTTGGATCCTGGAAGCATGACAAGGCGGCCGGAGTGGCTGGAGCTCGGGGAGCAGGTGGGAGAGGTGGTCAGAGAGAGGGGGCAGCGGGCCAGGCCCTGACTGGCTTTCTAGGTCATCAGAGGACTTTGGTTTTTACCCCGAGTGAGATGGGAAGCATTGAGAGGTTTGAGGAGAGGACTCATCATTCTGCCACTGTGTTGAGCAGTCTGAAGTACGACCAGGGGACCCAGGAGAGCAGATCCTGCAGCAGATCCAGCTGGGAGGCGTTGGCAGCTGAGACCAGAGCTGTAGCAATGGTGGCGTTGAGAAGTGGTTCCCTTCTGGATCTACCCAGCAGGTAGAATGGGAAGATTTTGCTGAAAGACTGAAAGTGGGGTTTCAGAGAAATAAAGACATCGACAAGTAGCTCCAAGTTTTGGGCTCGAGCCACTGGAAGAATGGGGTTGCCTTGTCCCCAAAAAGGGAGACACTGCAGGTCGAGCAGGCTTTTGTTGGTTTGATTCTTTCTTTGAAGGATGCAGGTGAAATCAGGGGTTCATTTTGGATGTGTGACGTTTATTAGATATCCAAGTGGAGATACCCAGTAGGCATGTTGATAAGCTTAAGTCTGATAGGAGCGCAGGGCCTGTCTGAGATGGAGATACGCATTCAGATCCATCAGTGTAGAGATCCTGTTTAAACCCATGAAAGTAGATGGAATCATCTGGAAAGTGGGTGTAAACAAAGAAGAAGCTGAGGACAGGGGGTCCTGTAGTACTCCAACATCTGCCAGTTAAGGGATAGCAAGGAACCAGCAAAGGGGGCTGAGAAAATGTGGCCCTGGAGTTATAAAAAATGATGTTGAAACACAGTCATGATGGCAGGAGCTTGAGTTTTTTATTTTTGCATTATAATTTTAAAAAATGTTCACTTATCATAGAAATATATGCTCAATGTAGAAACTTAGGAGCATGAAAAGCAAAGAGAAACAGAAAAAAAATTACCCAGCATCTCACTATCCATGGACAGTTTTTTTCTACGCAATTTTCCTTATATATTTGAGACCATATGTGTATATATATTTATGAGTGTGTGTAACCTTTTTATTAAGCTTAGTATCATATCATACATTCCCAGGTGATCGAAAGTGCCGTGTAAACATCATTTCTAGTGACTGGACTGCACAATATCTTATTATATGATATATCATAATTTATTTAAATATTCCTCTACTGCTGGATATTTAAGTTTCCAAATTTTTACTATTATAAATAAGATTGATCGTAACTTCTTAGTTCTCATTGGAGGTTAATTCTTGGGATAGCTAGCCAGAAGCGATAGAAGATGAGAGCAGTCAAGGCTACAAACATTTTAGAGCACTTGGTACGTATTGCCAGATTGCTTTTGGGACAGTTTGTGGGAATATACACGCTCACCCAAAGTGAGTGAGAGATGCTTTCTTACCCCTTTCTGGCACTGAGTATTATTAATCATGTTAGAGTATTTTTTCCCATTGTTAGAGCAATATGTTTCATTGAAGAAAATTTGAGAAATCAGAAGTGAATAGAGAATTTTAAAACAAATAGCAACAAACCCTTTCATGATTTTTGGTGATGTCTTCATGCTTAATTATTTTTTTGCAAATTGGAATCATGCCATATGTGTGTATACAAACAAACGTAAAGCATATACATATGTATGTATTTGCCTTCTTAACTTGACATTACTTCATAAAGCATTTTCCGTATCATTAAATGTAATTCCCATACATGGCTTTTAATGACCCCATAGTATTTCATCTCATGGGTACACTATAATTTATTTGCTATTCTCTGATTGTTGGGTCTTTGTATCACTTTTTCAGTATCATAATTCTTGTATGTAAATCATCATGTTCACCCTCTGATTGTTTAATATAAGCTCCTAAAACTGGAATTACAAGGTCAAAAGTGAATATGTGTTATTAGCATCCCTCCAGGAAGACTCTACCAATCTCTGCTTCTACCAGCTTTGTAGAAGAGCAATACTGATTTTACTGCGACTTCATCAGCATTATCTATCAGTCATTTTTCAAATTTCTTGACGATAGAGTAAAAATTATTTATCAATGGTGTTTGCATTTTTTTATGAGATTTTTATGGCTTTGTATATATTTTGTTAGTGTCTTTTGTCAATTTCCCTGTTGGAGTCTTGTATTTTTCTTAGTTACTTGGTCAAGCCACTCATGGTTATTCTAACAGTTAGTCCAGATTCAAACTTATATTGGGGCACTTAAGTATATTAAAGCTTAAGCTTCAATGTGCCCTTAAACTTATGTAGTAGTTGCTAAATACACATTTAACCACCACTCTCTTCCAACTCCCTTCACTATCGTGATTGAATACCGGGAGTCTATTTTTCCAGAGTAAGAAGACCATTAAGGCCCTCTTGAACTCTGCAGAGTCAGACTCGTGTCAAACTGCCACTCATTAAATGCATAGTAAACACATCTTAGAAACCCGACCATTCCATGTGCTACCCTAAAGGTATTTTCAAACATTATTTCCAAAACATGTTTTTATTCCCAGTAATGGGAGTAGGTCTCGCAATTAACTAATTTCCAGCCAAGTCTGAAATATCAAAGGTTAGTCTCCAGAGATGGCAGTGGGTAAAAGAATGGAAGCTCTTGTTTTAAAATTCAGCTGTGTTGATCTTACAATTTCAGGACTGGAAAATGGCCAGAAGACTGGATTAACCTTCTTTTCAGTCTTTCCTAAGAATTCTCTGGTTTCTAGGATGCCAATTAGACTCCGAGAATTCATGCTTATTCTGTTGCGCCCCGGGGGGATGCCCATGGTTATCAGTAGAGTGAACTGCAAGGGGGAGGGGTCAGGGATTAAAAGGGTAAAACTCAAGTTTTTAACCCAAGTATAGGGGATATGTTTCACCAGGCATCACAGTCAAGTTAAGGACCACCTGGAGGTTCAGGAGGCCCAGAAAAGAGGAAGGAAGTTCCAACCATATCTACCTTTCAGGGCATAACCCCAATTGCTTGATCCTTACTAAAGCTTGGTTTCTAGCTTGTTCTCTTGACTGAAATTTTAGTTCCTATTACCTTGGCCCTCAGATCTGTAGGTTAGAATCTTAATAATCTTTGCTTCTCCGTTTTCCACCACCAACCCTCCTATCCATCCTCGGGCCCCAGGACTCTGTCGCTTGGGCTGCCCCAGCTCTGAGGCTGGGCTCTTCAGAGCCGTGCTCTCCAGGTTTAAAATGTTCCCCAGGTTTCATCACTCAGGAACATTTCAGAGGAAACTCAGATCAACATGTTTATGATATGATTTGACCCAGTTCAAATATACTTCAGGAAAAGGAGCATGGTTTCAAGTACAAAAACTACAATTTATTCAGAAATAGCTGAGTTGTAAACTTTTGCACGCAAATTCACAGTATGTAAAAATGATCACAGAATTTTGTAGTGACAGTAGCCCCTGCATAGAAATATTTTTTGTAGCACGGCAGCAGGCCCAGATTTCAAATAGACTGGAGGCTGTGGGAGATACACATACCACAAACCTATAAATCTTTAAAAAGTAACCTAATCTTCCCCATCTCCCCAAAACTAGTCTCTCGCATTCACTTCTCTCTAGCAGTATTAAATCTGGTATAGATTATGTGTATCTTGCCCTAATTAAAAGTCTGTAAACTAAGAAATTTCCGTAAAAGCCAACCACCAAAACATGTGAAACTGCAAAAATGTTGATATAATTGAAACTTCTCTTCCATGTTTGCTAAATACATGTTTTCCATCCCTTGCTATCTAATAAACAATTGTACAGCTATGTCTCGGTTTAGAATTCCAAGACCTGGATTCAAAATACCACAGGAAAACAGCCAACTCTGGTTGTCTCTGGGTTCATGGGTTATTTTTTAAATAAATACCAAATACGTAACTAATTTTTTTAAAAATCAAAACATTATATCTGATTGACTGGTTGAGATACAAAACTTTCCATGTGGTAGAAGATAATAAACAATGATTATCAACTTTCCCTGCTCAAGAATTCCAAATAACTTAGGTGACACCGCTCCTCGAGGAGGGTGAGCATAACTCCTCACGCCTTAGATATGGCTGCACGTGATGACATCCTTGCAAAGAGTAAAGGATGCAAAGGGGAAAAGAGACTTCATAGTGGAGAAACCTGACAAACACTAGTCAGCCAGGTGATCAAGGTTATCGTCAACAATGATAAGGACCCTTGATATGATTGATGAGTTGGGCACTTCACCTTTCTGGGCTTCCTCCCCCAAACTCGTAACCCTAGTCTAACCGTGAGAAAAACATCAAACCCTGATTCAGGGACTTTCTACAAAATACCTGACCATTATCCTCAAAATTGTCATCAAAAACAAGGAAAGTCTAAGGAACTATTCCAGTCACAAGGTACCTAGGGAGACACCATGACTAAATGTAATAGGGTATCTGGGATGGGACCCTGGAACAGCAAAAGGACATTAGCAAATCCATATAAAGTATGGGCTTTAGTTAATAATAATGCATCAGTGTTGGTCCATTACTTGTGACAAATGTATCATAGTAATGTGAGATGTTAATAACAGGGGAAGCTGGTGTGGAGACATGAGAACTCACTATACTATCTTTACAACTCTTCTGTAAGTCTAAAATAAAAAGTTTATTGTAAAAGACGCCACTAACAGACCATGCAAATGGGCCAATATGGTGCTCCCCACAACCTGATTTTGAGTCACTCCTGCTTCTGTGTTCTAACTCAGACTCCTTACCTGGTGAACTGTCTCTGCACCTTCTCTAGGGCTGAAACATCTTTTAAGTTGTTCCATGTACTTGGCACCAGGGTCTGAAGTTCCCTAGAGTTGTCTGAACAGAGGCCCACACAGATGTAGTAGAAGATATTTACCTACTTGTTGCCTGCCCTTTATCTGACTCTCGTTCCTGCTTTATGAGTTTCCATGTGGTTTCCTACTACAGAAATTGAAAATCCCAGACACTGGCCTGAGATGGGGTCCTCTGCTCCACTTGTCGGACACATCCATGCCAGCCTTAGACTCAGGAGGCAGGGTGGTGAGGAAGCTTCGCAGAGGGCAGCACTGTGTTGTGGGGCAGGGGCTGGTGGAACAGGCCTGCAAGCTACAGGGTCTCCTGTTGGGCAGTAGAGTGGTGGCTGCAGCATCCTTGGCTGAGCAGTTCTGCAGCATGCTTCATCTCCCTTTGAAGCCCTGAACGTGGTTCTCCAACCCTCCCAGCAATACTGAAGCCATACAGTATTCTTTATACAAAATTGCTTATTGGAAAAGAACGCATATATGTAAGACTGCTCGGATCATAAGAGTATAGTTGAATTAATTTTCACAAAGTGAATCAATCCTTACTAGGACTCATATCAAGAAACAAAATCCTAGAAACACCTCACATTCCTTCACATCTCTCATCAGGCACTGCTGCCCCCAGAAGGAAATCAGCACCCTGACTTCTCCCACTATGCATTAGTTTTGCATGTTGTTTAAACTTCAAGAAGGTAGAACCATATAGTACTTACCCTTTGGTGTTGGGCTTCTTCATTTTGCGGTAAGTAGCCCCATGTTGTTCTGTGTCATTGTGATGGTTCATTCCCGTTGAGGTGCTGTTTTCCACTCCATGAATGTACATACCACAATTCACATGTCCGTCTCAATGTCCATGGATGTCTGGCTTGGGTCCAAGTGTGGCTGTTATGAAGAGTGCTGCTATGAGCATTCTTGTACTCATCTTTTGGGGCCAATGTTTAAAGAAAAAAAAAATCCCTTTTCTACCTAAATCAGTGAGAATTAGCTTTCATTGTTTTTAACCAAGATCTCTGATTCTCGGAAACATTACTGCTGTTCCATCTCCCGGTGCTCTGGCCATTTCAAAGCTGAAAGCTGAAGACACTTTGAATAGAGAAGGTAGAATAACATGATGATTTTAGATGTTATGATTCTTACTGTGTTGACAACTCTGAAGTGTTATCTATTCTTATACTTAAACTTTGATATTCATTTTAAAGATCATTTTGGTGAGGAAGGTTAGCCCTGAGCTAACATCTGTTGCCAATCTTCCTCTTTTTTGTTCCTCCCCAAAGCTCCAGTACATCATTGTATATCGTAGTTGCAGGTCGTTCTGGTTCTTCTATGTGGGATGCTGTCACAGCATGGCTTAATGAGTGGTGTGTAGGTCCACACCCAAGATCTGAACCAGCAAACCCCAGGCGGCCAAAGTGGAGCCCACGAACTTAACACTCGGCCATGGGGCCAGCCCCTTAAAGATCATTTTGTATCTGCTCTTGCTTTTTGAATCTTGCAAAGGTATTTGGCCAAAAGCAATACATTTCTACCCTGATCTAACAATGCCAGTTTTTAACTGGATAAAAAAATTCTCAACAGCAGGATCTCTTCACCTGCCTCTGCCTAAGACAGAGTATACATTTCTGTTATAATGTACATCAGAAGATCAAAACTGGGCATTGTGCTGCATCTTAGATTCACTTTGTTCTAAATCTTTGAGGATTGGGTCTGAGTTTTGAAAATATTTTTATCTCTTGCAGTGCTTAATAAATTGTCTTGTTGATATGATTAATTAAACTCATATTTACATTATAAGGAAATACAGATCTAGGCTTGTGAACCTACTTTTGAAACAAGGTACAGCTAGGCCAATAATTTGATTTCCTTAAGCTCAGCTTGAAAGACATAAGGGAGAGTGATGACAATAGCAGACTGGCTCAGTGAGTTGCCGCATTGAAGTTTGTTGGTACTGACAAGAATTGTTTATGTGGTAGATTAAAACACATTATTTTAAGGGCTTTGTCCTTTTCCAAGTAATAAGTATCCATATTGTTATAATCCAGTGACTTGTTGTTAATAATTTTATAGTGCTGCCAAGTCATCTCTGAGTTATTGCTTATTCATATTAATATGGATAAGGTCTGGCCATAAGCAGAGGCTTGCAAGGGAATAGCTGTATTTTATAATTTTTAGCAGGTAGATTAGAATGATGTTAATAGTTAGCTCTTTATCTGTATGTTTTATAGTAGAAAGAATTTGGGGGGGGCCGGCCATGGCCGAGTGGTTAAAGTTCCACTCTCCACGTAGGTGGTGTAGGGTTTGTGGGTTCAGATCCCAGGTGTAGACCTATTCCACTCATTAGCCATGCTGTGGAGGCCTCCCACATACAAAATAGAGGAAGATTGGCACAGATGTTAGCTCAAGGCTAATCTTCCTCAAGCAAAAAGAGGAGGATTGGCAATGGACATTAGCTCAGGGCAAATCTTCCTCACACACACAATAATAATAAAAAATAAAAATACAGTAGAAAGAATTTTGGAGTCAAGTATACATGGGTTCAAGTCCTGGCTCCACCACTTATTGGCTCTGTGACCTTGAGTCATACAGAGACATAGGTCATGTCCCCAAGCCTCAGTTCCTACAAATGAAATATGTTAATGACACTTATTTTGCGGGATATTTGGAAGGCTTAGATGAAATAATGCATATAAAATGCCTACATAGTGCTTAGCATAAAATATCTATTAAATGTGAATTTCAGCTGTTAATCTAGCTGGATGTATTTTTTTATTCACCTTCTTTCTCTGCTTCAGATGTGAGACTTAATTCCCAGATGTTTCTTAGTTGATTCACGTATTATGTAATTTTACTTGTCTTTACTGGGCAAAGCAAACCTTCTCATGAGGTCCGGAACAATACCTCTAAGGGAAACTGCCTATCAGGGTCCCTGCTGGCTAGACAGACATGTTTGGGACTACATCATTGCCTTCCCACCCCATCCCCTGAAGCCACAACCGATTGGACCAGAGTTGGGTATCTGACCCAAGTAAACAAACCCATAGGCTGGCCAGTGACGCATGGTGTTAAAAGTCAGGCTGGGTGGAAGCAGTGATCTGTGTTGAGAATGTGACTTGGTGAGTGCTGGGGCAGCAGCTGAAAGGATGTCAAGAGTGAGTCAGGGCCATGCCATCTGAGACCGTAAGAGAGAAAGGGCTGTGATTAGTAGAGGAAGCTGGCGAAGAGAGACAAGGAGAGGCAGAGCCTGCGAGAGGCCGTGCACCCGTCCCCAGACCTGCCTCCCATGTCAGGTTCTATTTCCTTTTCTCTGTGTCCTCATGGTGAGCCCCACTTTTCCTGAGTTGGTTAGAGTGTGCTTCTCTTCCTTGCAGCCAAAATAGCCGGAATAGAAAACTGTCTCTCCTGGGCATAGAGAAGACACCTAATCCTCCAGGGAAAACTGTGACTCGCTCATGGTAAAGTCTCCTGGGAATGAATACCTACGTTCAAAATCATTGGCTTGGGAGGGATAATTAAGGCCACTATAGCATGAAAAATGAGATGTCATTTAAAGGTTAGGCTCAAAAGAGTGATAGTTATAGAATTAGATATAATGTTGGAATGGAGACTAGGAGGTTGGAATGCCAGCAATACCCCAGTGATGCCTGATCAGTGGTCTTTAGTAAATCATTTCTCTACTTGCCTGCCTCCCAGTCTTTTGGGTGGCCATCATCTGGTCTTCAAACCATTTAGGAAATTGTTCCTTTCACAGTGAGTGACACACGTACAGTGACCCACCCCCCCCCCACCGTTGCCAGGGTGATAGATAGGCTTTATCTTATGTTCCAGCTCTGATTGGTGGTACAGTGGCTGTCTGGCAGGCTGAACTGAGAAGGTCTTATCCACGCTCAACTGTAAGGACTGCCTTGATTATAGTGATGTCTGCCTTGAGTCCAGGAGGGGACCAGGTGCCCAGCAGGGTGTGTAGTTACTGATCCCAGTCTTGACCGTTGACTTGGCATCAAAGACCCTCCATGATCAGCCTCTATCTTTCAGGCCCATCTTTCACTGTCTCCCCAATGTATCCCATGTTCTGGCCACATTTTCACACAATTCAGGCACAGGAAGAGAGTGTTAAGAACCTGTGCTAAAAGATGCTGCCTGAGTGACAGCATAATGATTTTACATGGCAATGAGTCTCATACATTAATTTGCTATCAAAGTCTGTGTCGAGCCCAGATGTTGGGGGAGAAAGTGAAAATGACACCCCAAACAAAACAAAAGTCCCTTTGGTTCATGTGTTTGCTGGCAGCCTGTGTGTGTCAAACTTGGTGAAATGCATGTGCCGTCCTCTGCCAACATTTAAGAAAGCAGCTGTGAGTTCTCATGCTGTGAACTCCACAAGCCACCGAAGCAATTTAGCTGATGCCACTGAGTATCAGTTTATGCTGAGACAGTGAGTGGACTGTTTTCTCCTGGGCGTTTTGCCTTCTGGACGGTTCATGGGAACACGCGTAGAGACTATAGAGGGCATGTAGGGCATTTTAGGAGAACTGGGCGAGTGGCAGTCAACGATCACACATTTATGGGTCCGCTCAGAGTTCTAAGTGCTTACAACTATTTTTTCAAATTTCTTTTATTCATTTAGTCTTAGCTAGATATGTTTGTTTACAAATATTTGCTTAGCATCTGATATGCAAAACCCAGGAGAGAATTTCCAATGTCTATTTGGGACATTTTTCTTTGCCTTGCATTTCTTCCTTTATGAATTCCATAAGGACAGAGATTTTGTCTTTTCCATTTGTGAATCCTCAGGTTTGGGCTCCGGGGGGACAGTGACTGGCTCATAAAAGGAGCTCAAAATCGAATTAATGACTTTGTGGTGTGTTAATCTCCACAAGAGATTTGATCCTTTAAAGCTGGTTTTACATAATTGAAGCAGAGAGCATTCAGAAAGTGAATGGACTTGGAACCTGAGTTCATATGCTGGCTCTGATATTTATTAGCTGTACTGCAACCAGGGAACCTGACCTCTGAGCCTCGATCTTAACCTGTACTGTGGGACGATAGAACTGCCCTTCAAGTTTCTTCTGAGGATTAAAGGATGGACTGTAGGTGAGATTCCTGGCACAGAGTGGTACTCATGGTCATCGTTATAAGCGTCATAAGAGTTAAATGCTTGAGAGTGAGGGCTTTAGAATCAGACTTTGGCTCTAGTCTCAGTTCTCCTATTGTCTTGCTGTGTGATCCGTGTGAGTCATATGGCACTCTCCCTATCCCTCAGTGAGTGATCGATAAATTATTATTATTAACAACAACAAAAGGCAATTATCATTACGGTTGCTATTAATAAATTACTTCGCTAGAAGGACATACAAAATAAAGATGTTCAAATTCATTTAGAGGGAAGAGAAATAAATTTTAGAGGGAATTGGGATGAGAGAATTTCTATAATGAGCACCAAATTTAGCTTTGAGTTTCCTGGCAACCAGGGCAATGAAAAGAAACACAATAGTTTACGTTTTGTTATTATCAGCTATGATTAGTCAACTAGAGCTGTGCTATCCAGTGTGGTAACCAGTAGCCACGTGTGGCGATCGAGTCTTTGAAATGGGGCTTATCCCAATTAAGATGTGCTGTCAGAGTAAAATACACTGGATTTTGAAGACTTAGTATGAAGAATGAAAATATCTCACTAATAAAGTTTTATGTTGATTACATGTTGAAATTACGGTATTTTGGTTACTTGGATTAAATAAAACATATATACTTTTCAGTTACAAAGGTTTACTCCTGACAAAGGTGCCTAGAGATACGAAAGTGTATTTGTCAGAACTCGGAGCCTGACAGGACCTAGAACTTTGCACCTATAAAGATCATTTATTCTAACAAACTCGTAAATTAAGCTTCTGACTATCTCTTCCCACATCTGTTCCGATTGTTGTGTTTTTTTTTTTTTACTGTTATTTGTTTTTTTAATTCAATTTATTTAAACTAAAAAGAAAGGCAGTTCACCCATTTCTCCCGCCTCCCACCCCCTGTATTATTAACATTAACTCTGCCTGTTTCTTTTTACTTTTCTGGTGTGGCTACTAGAAAATTAAAAATTTTATATGAGACTCACATTTGTGACTTGTGTTATATCTCTCTTGGACTACGCTGAACTATTTTTGACTCTCATTATTCTAAGTGGAACTTACATTTTTATATTTTTTATATTCAAATAAAATATTCTTATAATTATATAACATCATATAATTACAATATATTATAATATCAACTTATAAATATATAATAAAATATATAGTGAATGTATAAGTATATGATTATATGCAATATGATTAATATAAAATAGTAATATAAATATAAAATAATGTTATATATTAACATACTATTATATACTTTATATTATTTATAAAAGAGGCTTTTGATAACCAAATGAGTAATAGCTTCACCTACAATTTCAAAGAAAATTTGACAAGTATCCTGATGAGGGAAAGATGTAATGATCATCGTAATAGCTACCATTTACTGCATGCTTGCTTATGTACTGGGCACAGTCTTAATTTCTTTATATGTATCAGTCATTTAAAAATTCATAAATGGTGTGATTATTCTTACATTACAACAGAAACTCTTAGTAAGTGGTATAAGATATAAAAATATCTGGCTTCTCTCTCTTTTTTTTGTTTTTAGTGAGGAAGATTGACCCTGAGCTAACATCTGTTGCCAATCTTCCTCTTTTTGCTTGAGGAAGATTGTCACTGAGCTAGCATCTGTGCTCATCTTCTTCTATTTTTTTTGTATGTGGGTTGGCACCACAGTGTGGCTTGACTAGCAATGTTAATTCCGTGCCCGGGATCTGAACCTGTGAACCCCAGGCTGCTGAAGCAGAGCATGTGAACTTAACCACTACACCACTGGGTGGCCCCTGTCTTCTCTTTTTTCTACCTTTCTTTGGATATCATTCACAGCATTCAGCCAGGTGCTGGGCAGCAAATGATGCTCAATAAAGAGGTATATAAATGAATTAATAAATAAATGGTGCCTTCCCCTGTCTGCCATTCAGACTGGGTATATAGTTCTCTTACATCTGAGTAAGGGCAGGACATTTAAAAGTCTATGAAACTGGGCATAAATTGTCACCTGAAATTGTGTTGCGATTTAAAGTCTGCAGGAAGAACTTGGCAGGAGAATTGAAGAGAGTCTGCTAATAGATTTCCTCAAGCTCATTTGTGCTCGGAGCCTGACTGTGTCAAGGTGAACTGAGTTACAACTAAAGAATTAGCTATTTCCTGTGGGTAAAAAGCATCTCTAAATTTTTTTGAAATGCTTGTGTAATTCAAAGAAACTTATTACAGCTTGTATTGATCGAATCTGAGTACATTAAAAAAACAAATATTTCAAAGAATAAACGGTTTCTACAAGAGGTAACAGTGTCAAAGAGAATAAATGAATCTGATCTCTTATCCTCAGCCTTCTACACCCCACTGAGATCAGGAGAAAGAAACTGTGGAATTTAGAAAAATAAGTTTAAAGTTTAACTGGAAGTCATAAATATGAAGATGTGTCCAGCTCTACATGTGAATTGCAAGAAGGACCAAGAAAATACTGCCTTGCAGGTTGCATAACCTGCAAAGAGAAGAAAACAGAAATCATTTGAAAGAGAGTTAGAGATGTTGACAGGTTTGGAAAATAGGTCTAATGAGCAAACCTGGTAGTTGGTGTTATTTTTCCTGAGGAAAAGAGAGCAAGTTAGTAATGATTGAGAATACACAGACGTTGTCGTCCAGGGCACTAATATTTGGTCGCATTCCATCTGCACTAAGGCTGGGCAGAATGAATGGTCTTAAGATGGTTCTAAGTGTGGATTTCAGGCTATAGCTAAAAGAATTTCTTCACACTCTGAGATGTAAACCGATGATCTGGCCAGCAGGGGGACAGAGAAGAATCTTTCTTCCAGGAGGTCCTTTAGTAGGCTGATCTGGGCTACCTGTGACAGCTGGGGCTGTTCTGGGCTCACTGATGGTGGAGCATCCTATTTAACATAGCTGTTGTCCCCAGCAATCCTGATCTGCCGCAGATATTTAGACAACAGCTCTCTTGACTCGGGATACTTCATCCTTATCTTAGTAATTCTCAAACCACATGAGCGAGAAAGGAGAGGCACAGTTATTTTTTTATAGGATTGAGTTTGAGAAGATGAGATGTGGAGGTTGAGAGACTGGCTCTTGGTTGCATGAGCGGACCCAGAGTCACAAAGAAAACCTGTCCCGTCTGATCCAAGGCTGTTTCTCACGACCATGCAACAATTTGCAGGAATAGCTTTTGAATGTGAAGTTTCCTGAATCACAGCATTTATATTTCAGTTCAAAACTCCTTGTACTTGACTAGTACGAAAGTACCTGTAATGAGGTGGCATTCCAGATGGCTGCGGGGCCACTTTCCAGCTGTAGATGGAGGCACAAGAATGGGCTATGTTGGGTCATGAGGTCTACAGCCCGGAGGACATAGCACTGTCCACGCCCTAATGCAAATCAAGATGCGATTTTTTCTGATCATGGCCACAAGCTTCTGCAGCTTAAAGGCCGCCATGGTTCATTTCGACAAACTGCAATATTTTATCCCAATAAAATATCTCAGCAAAACCACTCTTGCTCAGAATTTAAAAACTGTGAGGAATTGAAGCAGTTACCACTTGGACATTGGTGGGTTTTAATAGCTGCGTCTGTGGAAGCTTGGTAGAATTCGGAAATCCATTTCCAGCAGACATAAAGGACGGCTCCTGACAGCTCCATCGCCATGACTCGCTGGGATTCACGCATTAGAAGTGACTCTTAGGCACTTTAGATGGGGATAAAAGTTGATTTTTAACAGTTAAGGAGAGAACATTGTTAACATCAGAGCATAGAACAAATAACAATTTAAGATAAGCATTAGAGACCGGGCTTTGTCATGACTATTTATTGAAGTGTTTCGAGGAGAATAATAAAGATTTCAAAGATCCGTCTTATCTCTTCCTGCATTGCTCCACCGAATAGCCTAGGAGTAGTTGTTCAGGTGCTTCTGTTTATTTATCAGAAATCAGCTCAGAACACACGCAAGGCTGGTTATGATGGGTCTTGATGTGAAAATAGATAACCTACTGACCTCTGCCCTTGGAGCCTCCAGCTCATTGACATTGATTACTTCTGGGTCATTCTCCTCTCTGAGATGCCAGAGAGCTACCAGTTGCGCAGGTGGGATGCCTCATGAAGTCAGAGCCCTGTGCTGTGTCACTTGACTGTTGAGTCTTTTCTGTGTGCTAGTTGTTGAGGGGAATGCAAAAGAAATGTAAATTGGGGCCAGCCCCAGGGCATAGTGGTTAAGTTCTGTGTGTTCTGCTTCAGTGGCCCGGGTTTGAGGATTCGGATCCCCAGTGCGGACCTACACCACTCATCAGCCATGCTGTGGTGGCGACCCACACACAAAATAGAGGAAGGTGGGCACAGATGTTAGCTCAGGGATAATCTTCCTCAAGGAAAAAAATAATAAAAAAGAGGAAGATTAGCAACAGATGTTAGCTCAAAAAGAAGAAATGTAAATTTTGCCCCCTAAAAGATTGCCCTCCAGCTCAGAGACAAATGCAGCACACCCAAGATAATCAAGTCCAAAGTGAAGACTGTGTATGCACAGGAAGTGGCCAAGTGGAGCCTAGGGCAGAGAGAGATGGGCCACCTGGAGAGGCTGAGGACTTTGTCACGGAGGAGATGAGACCTGGGCCGGATCTAGGGGGATGGGCAGAAAGCAGAGCAGACACTTACCTCCCGACATTGTTATTTACATGTTATGCATGCTTTTCTTATCTCCCACCCAGATTGCACAGTCCCAGGGAACAGCAACCTTTCCCTAGGTAACCAGCACAGAGCCTTGCATACAGCAGGTGAATAATCATCTCCTCTGGAAGAAGGCTATCGTGAAAGTGCTCAAAAATAAAGGGGGGAGGTTAATTTGCAATTATTGGCATTGTTAATGTTGAGGATGAGACATCTTTGAAAAGATCTCTTCAAAACCTCTGTGATTCTCCTGCAAACATTTCAACGATTCGAATCAGAATAAAGCCAGAGATTTCTAATGCTTATCTGAAATTGCTCTTTGTTTTATGCTCTGATGTCGACAGTGTTCTTTCTCAAACTCGACATGAGTATTTTGTTAAAATCAACTTTGATCTCAATCTAAAGTGCCTAAGAGCCACTTCTAGGAAGGGGAGGCTCATTTATAAGGAACATCCTAGAGGAACTGCCTGAGGAGGCTTTCAAAAATTTTTTTAATAATTAGGAGATGAGATCATTGCATTTGGATGCTTCCTGGCTGTGGGCAGTGGACTCTGGACACCAGATGTGAGCAGTGCCCCGGGGGGTTGAGATGTGTGCGTGGTGTCCATTTGATGGTCTCCTGTCCCACTTACCTTGCTGGACTTGGAGAATAGAGGAGAGACACGAAGGGACCACCGTTGCGTGGACACCTGTGTTTAGAGGACAAGGGCTATCTTCATACTCACGTGTTACTCCCACTTTTCACTTTCACCAGCTTCTTTTATTTCTTGTCGATAAGCACCTTGGTTTCCGTGTTTTCCAGAGAGGAAATGGGAGCAAGCCCAGAACCAGATGAAGTAACCAGAACACTCTCCCACACACCTGCCCTCGTGTGGCCGAGGTGTTTGGCCGGTTCATAAACACGCCATGGTGATGACCTAGTAATAACAGACATGTCACAACCTGGCAGGCAGCAGGGGACATGAAGAAGCCTGGCCTGAGAGGCTCTGACGTGTGCAGGCCTCATGCTCCGGTTCGAGTTTCACGCAGTTCCCGAGCACCCAGCGAAATGGGACCCGGGACTCCGGCTGGGGCATCTGGTCTGAATGAACCACAGCAGAGGCTGCCAACAGAGAGAGACATTTACAGTCTGCAGCCTGCACTTCTCAGCGTTGTCAGATGTGGACAGGCGCTAGAACGCCTCCTGACATGGTCTGGGCTTCAGGCCCAGGCTGACCTTGTCACTCTGTGCTGCTGCTAGGGAACCACGGCGACTTCGAAATGCATTCTAATCCGCCCTCTCGCTGTGACCATTGGTATGGTACGATGAATCTAAAATTAAGGCTCTCAGCTAGCTGAGAAGAATAACTTCGGGGCCATCCAGAGCAACTGTGGTTTGCACACAGGGTACAGCCTGACGTTTGAAATGCTTCACTTTCGAATCCCCACCCATTCTCCCACCCTTGTCGCCATATCTGAACGCTGTCTGTCCTCCACACCCTGCAGGCACCTCTGCTGTCTGTCCTTCCCTCTCCCTCACTGCCCTCCCACCCTTTCTGCCTGTGACACCAGATTGGTCTCTCAAGGCCCTGTTCAAATGCCACCTCCTGCCTGAAGTTGTCTCTTATCCACTCCTTCCAAGGAGACCCACATATGTTGCTTTATGACAGTCATGTTTGGTAAAATGGACACCTGGATGATTCCAGCTCTGCAGGCAATTGCTTGAAGCCATGTCTTAAATGTGCTTTGCTGCACCAGATGCAGACTGAGAGCAAAGATGCAGAGAAAACCACAGCCCTACCGTGACAACTGGCTCTGCTTCTCACACTGATTTCTAATATAAATATATTATTATATAATATTTATACAATAGGTTTATTGCATATGATATATAAATATTAATTTTATTGCAATACAGACATATGTTATATACACATAATAAATATACAGTATATTTTACAATATTTATAATATACTTTTTATTTATAAATATACCCTGGGGTATTTGTTTAAAATACGGATGCCGAAGTCCTACTCCAGGGGTACTGATTCACGGATTCCTGGATGGGGCCTAGTGATTTGCATTTCCACGTAGAGCTTCTGATGCTGGTGGTCTAAGGATCCTGCTTGGAGAAACACAAGCCTAGGATGTGCTGACCTGTTCCTACGTCCATCCTCCCTCCTGTTCCCTTCTTATTTAGCCTTCTGTCAGTGCTGGACTCCGTGAGATCTCTGTGTGATGGTTAATTGTATGTGCCAACTTGGCTGGGCTGCAGAGCCCAGATACATTGTCAAGCATTATTCTGGATGTTTCTATGAAGGTGTTTTGGTATGAGATTAACATTAAAATCAGTAGGCCTTGAGTAAAGCTGATTGCCCTCCATAATGTGGGTGGGCCTCGTCTAATCAGTTGACATCTTACATAGAACAAAAGCCTGACCTCCCCTGAGCGAAAGAGAATTGTGCTGGAAGACAGATTTGGATTTCATGTGCAACATCGGCTCTCCCCTGGGTCTCCAGCCTGCCAGCCTATGCTGCAGATTTTGGACTGGTCAGCCTTCATAATCTTGTGAGCCAATTCCTTAAAATAAATTTCTTTATACACATATCTCCTGGGGTCCAGCCCCATGCTGTAGAGGTTAAGTTCAGTGCACATTGCTTCAGAGGCCTTGGTTTGCAGGTTTGGATCCCAGATGGGGACCTACACCACTCGTTAGCCATGCTGTAGAGACAACCCACATACAAAGTAGAGGAAGACTGACACAGATGTTAGCTCAGGGCTAATCTTCCTCAAGCCAGAAAAAAAAAAAAGAGGAAGATTGGCGACAGATGCTAGCCCAGGGACAATCTTTTTCAGCAAAAAAACCCCCAAAAAACCCAAAAAACCCCAGCCGTAATATATATATCTATCTCCTATTGGCTCCTATTGGCTCTTGTCATGTTGGTGTCCTTCCACTCCACTCTAGGCACTTTTCCTCAGAGGGCCACCACACGGCTTCCAGATGCTCCTGAGGTGATTTCCTGGAGTGGCTGTGGGTCCTCTCAGCCACCATGTGAAACCCAGGTGTATTAGTTCCCTGGGGCGGTACAACAAAGTATCACAAAGTGAGTGGCTTGAACCAATTGACATTTATGCTCTCCCAGTTCTGGAGGTTAGAAGTCCAGAGTCAACGTGTCTGCGGGGCCCTGCTCCCTCCAACAACTCTAGACGAAGACTCTTCCTTGCTTCTTTCAGCTTCGGGTATTTGCCAGCAATCCTTGGCTTGTAGATGCATCGCTCCAACCTCGGCCTCTGTTGCCACATGGCCTTCTCCCTGTGACTCTTCACATTGCCTTCCCTCTGTGCATGTCTATCTCTGTGTTCATTCTCCTCTTCTTAAAAGGATGCCACGCAGTGAATTAAGGGCCAACCCTTCTCCTGTATGACTTCATCTGAACTTACATCTTAAATACATCTGCGGAGGGCTCGGGAGCTCCTCGCTGGTCTAGTCCTTGGTTCTCCATGCCTGGTTCCACGTTGTGTGCAAAGTATACACTTATTGATTTGAAAGGACCTGGAAATCGGTTAGGAACTGCTGCTTGCAGGCTCAGAGTTCTCAAAAACTCACACCACACTTGGACATCTGAAAGAGAAAGGAAAGGAGGCAAATCCAGACAAGTTCTGTGGACGTTTTGGTGGGGGAAAGGATTGCAATTTTTGGCTAGCAAGAAGAGTGGGATTTCATTTTTTAAAGGTCCCCATTCCTCACCTTGGCTGGATCCTCAGAGGTGAATGGAGAAGTCAGAGCAGGGATGAAGAAATGTGGGCTCTCCTGATTTTTCCTGCCGGCACTTCTAGGAGGAAAAGGAGTCGGGGGCCCTTCACTCTGTGGATTTCTGCTAGCACATCTCCCCCACTCCAGATTCTAACTGTTTTTATGTTGGAAGTCTAACCACTTCCTTTGCCTTTGGTTGTTTCTTTTTTTTTTGGCTAGGAAAGATTCACCCTGAGCTAACATCTGTTGCCAATCTTCCTCTTTTTTGTTTTCCTCCCTAAAGCCCTGGACATAGTTGTGTATCCTAGTTGTAAGTCCTTGTTCTTCTATGTGAGCTGCCACCACAGCATGGCTGCTGACAGCCGAGTGGTGTGGTTCTGCACTTGGGAACCGAACCTGGGTCACCGAACTATAACCACTAGGCCATCAGGGCTGTCTCTCCCTTTATTAATTTTATTCTCACTATTCTAACTGTTAGAGTAACTTTTATCCTTTGTTTAATGATTCAGAACCGTCGGAGGCTCATTTTAGACCCTTTGTACACAGGAGAATGTCTGAAATAAGGGGTGATTTTTGTCCTGGTCGAGAAATTACAAAAATAGGCAAATCACCTCTCAGAAAAAACCAGGGGGGGTTTTATCCAACTTCCACTACTCAACAGAGAAGCATGAAACTTAAGTGTTGCAAGGGCTGTTTAAAAAGGGTGATAACTAATTACTTTTTGTATGTATCCAATATTTTTTTGTTTTACTAGTAGGTAGAAATAGATGTCATTGTATCATTAGGGGGAAAAAAAATCAATGTGTGCAATGCTCAGTTTAGGTTCTCCTCACTAACAGTGAGGTTTTTATTGCTCTCTGTCCCTGAATTGACCTTTCTCTGTGTGTGCTGGAAAGAAAATGAATCAACCTCTCTGGTCATGAGCAGATTGGGATGTTTGTACTCTGGGCTTTCTGTCTCTGTTGAGCTGGGCGGAGCTGCCAAGGAGCCACGGGCGAGGAGAGGGCAGGGATCTGAGTGCGAAGTCCTTGTCTGAGCATTCGCCCTGGAATCGGGGTGGAAAGCTCACCAATACCACGGGGAAGGGAGAAGCTTACTCTAAGTAAAATGCTGCACCATGCTCATAATAACTGTAAAAACTATAGCCTTAGAGTTTTGTTTTTTTTTTTTTAAAGTAACAAGGATATAACCGTATTTACAGCATAGCTTGGCACAAAAATTCTTTTTGAATCATCTTACAACGAAACCCATAAAACTGACTTTCTGCTAATACACTGGCCTTGATAAGATACTAAGGTACTACATGATGCCCTTTACACTTATATATATTTATAATATATAATATAATTTATAATAACATTATATATATCACATAACATACTATATATGTATATATGAACATATTATATACAAGTATATATATTTATATATTATATATATATTAGCTTGAGACTTTCTAACAGTGGTAGCACGTGTCAAAATTGGGCCTGAAATTGGTAGGAAGCAACATTAAGAATGTTACGTAGCTCAACCTAAACTGGTTCTTTAGAAAAACTTTTGTCTATCTCTTGCTTAGGAGTTGCAGTGGTGGACAACAGAAGGTGGCGCCTGTCCTGAAGGAGCACATGCTCCAGCGGAGAAGGCAGAGAAGGAATCTGGGGGCCGGAGGGGGCTGTGAGGGCCTGGGTGGGGGCAAAAAGTCAGTGCACTTCAATTGAATATTTAGTACCAGTTGGGTTGGTTTTCTACACATGATGCCTGATGCAATTAGCTAAATGTAAATTTGTTTGGTTCCTGCTAAAATAGACAGTACCCTCAAGTGGAAATTAAAACAACAAGAAGCCACAGGTCTCTCCAATGCTGCTCTACACTTGCTGAGTGTTTTTGTGGCCTGGGTGTACCTGTCACAGTGGGTTGGAATGCCAGCATCAAAGAATAGATGGTATAGTGCTGTTTAGAGGAGAGGGGTTTATTTGATTCTATAACATTCAAGACTTCTAACATGCCTTCCTAGAAGGGTTCTGGCTCGGAAAATTGTAAAGGAAAATTAAGAGAACTAGAATTACAGAAAGCAGGGGAACATTTGGCTGAGCTTTCCTCACACAATGGAAATGAATTAGTAAGTCACTTTATATATATCTATATATATATTTTTTTTTTTTGGAAGATAAATTCAGTTTATCCTTTTTGAACATTTTTTTTTTTTTTTACTGGGAAAGATTGACCCTGAGCTAACATCTGTTGCCAATCTTCCTCTCTCTATCTTTTTTCCCCTCTCCAAAGCCCCAGTACATAGTTGTATATTCTAGTTGTAAGTCCTTCTAGTTCTTCTATGTGAGCCACCACCACAACATGGCTACTGACAGACGAGTGGTGTGGTTCTGCGACCAGGAAGTGAACCCAGGCTGCTGAAGTGGAGCGTGCAGAACTTTAACCACTAAGACATCAGGGCTGGCTCTTGAATAAATATTTTAAAATTATCATTTGAATGGATGCCAGTTCTTAGCCTTCTGGAGTGCCCTGCCCTAGGGGGAGTACTTCAGCAGGTCAGGGATGGCCTCCTAAGAAACAGGAAAGGTCTGGCTGGGCAGACAGGGTGGTGTGATGGAATAGGAACTCCTTTTGCACAATTCTAGTAGCAGGACCAACTATGGGGCATTTGAAGCACTCAAAAAGGTTCATTATGGACTTTCTTCTGACAGCAATGAGATGTCAATCAAATGAACTAGGTAAGAGAGTGACACATTTGATGGAGCTTCAGAAAGACGCTTGGGAGTGCACTGTGGGAAAAGATGGGGTTGGGAGTGGACACACCATAGAGGCAGGGTACCAGGAGACTGTTGCGATTATCCAGGTGAGATATGAGCGTGGTCTGAGCAGCGAGGATGGAGGAAAGTGAATGGATTTGAGAGGAGGTGGAATTTGACAGGATTATGGACTCATTGGTCAGGGGGCTGCAGGAGGGGTTGTTCAGAGTTCTGACTGGATGAAGTGTGCCACCCAAGTCAGAACACAGCAAGGGGTAGGTTTGAGGCTGGTGTGGGTAAGAAGGAAGTAACTTCAGATCTTGAAACGTGCGATACTGAACTGCTGAAATGAAGTTGCACAGAATAGGAGAACACAAGTAACAAGACAGGCTGACCCAGGACGCCTAACTGACTTGAATGAAGAAAAAAGTCACTGCACTTCAACTAAATATTTAGTACTAGCAGACTGTGGTTTCTGTGTGTGATGCTTTACATGACTAGTTAAATGTAAATTTGTTTGGTTCCTGCTAAAATACACAATACTCTCAAGTGGAAATTAAAATGACAAAAACCACTCATTCTCCCAAATGCTGGTCTATATGTCAAATATCACAGATTTGCAAGCTTGGAGACTTGAGGACAGGCCCCAGGCTGACTGTTCTTGGGAATGATTTGTGAACCATGACTTATTCAAAATATTAAAGTACTTAAAGATGAGTTAGTGAGGAGAAAGTTAAACGATTTGCTCATACAACGATCTGCAAAGAAAATTTGAAATTCAGTAAGTAAGAATCTATTACAATTTTCTTTTGAAATAGTTGTATGGCAAAATCATTTAACTTTAGCCTGACCAATTTGGGTAAAACAGCATTCCCCTCTCCCACCTCTTTCCTGGCTACTTTTCTCCATAGCAGTTATCACTGGCTGATTAGCTATAGATTCACTTATTTATTTTTCTTTTGTTTTCTCTCTTCCTCTTACCTAAGTAGGATGTTAGCTCCATGAGGAAAAGACTTGGTCTGTTTTGCTAGTTGCTATATGCCCAGCATCTAGGATAGATCATTACACATATACACATTTAAGAAGTATCTGTTGAATGAATGTTGTTAAATACATAAAATAAATGTCATTTCTGAAATCCAGCACTATGAGGCCATTTACATAATACACACTATCATGATATAGAAAATGGATTGAAGCAGTTTTTCAACTACAGAGAAATTTCCGTAACGTACTTTGAGCACAACAGAGCTCATTTCACAACTGGCCTGTAAATATAATCATATTTAAATTTTTCTGTCTAGTCAGTTTTCTTACCAACATTTATCCAAAACGTGTATTTTACATATTCAAGCTCAACGGAACGAGGTTTTACAACCAGTGCATTTGAATGAATAGAAATGTATTTAATTTTAAATGATGCTATTTGGAATCAACCCTGGACTTCACCCCATTGGAAATTCTGTAAATATCTGCAACTTAAAACTGTGAAGCCTCAAGTGCTAAGAGTACACGATGCAGGGGAATTTCAACAGTATTTCTGTAACTCTGAAATACTCCTTTAGAACTTTTTTTCCTTCGCTACAGGAGCACTCCAGCCCATTTCTGGAAGATCAGTACACAACCTCGTGATACTGAGCTTAGGCTGGATCACTGGTTTTGATGTGATCAAAAACACTGATCTGAGTTTGATGTGTCCGTTGAAGATTGCTCTTTCATCAGAGCGCACCCTCGCCCTGCCCCGGGACCCACGGGTCCCCCAAAGCTTCCACGCCCGCGTGTGAGTTGTGAGCGCCTGCGTTACATCCAGCCCTATTTCTGAGGATGGCATCACCTCTGGCGGTGAGCCACTCGCTGAAGTTTACAAAGCACTTCGAAGTCAGGCATCGCCGCCTCCCCGCGGCCGCGCTGCCCTTCCCGGGTCCCCCGTGCACGCCCACCGCCGACCACCTGGGCGCACAGCCCATCGCACGCTCCCCGCCCGCGAAACCCGGCGGCGGCCGCCAGACCTCGGCCCCCGGGGCCAAGCGCCGCTGCTCCGACGTGCCTCCAGCGCCGCCGCCTCGGTCGCCCACGCCGCCGGCCACCCGGGGCCGCTCCCTCCGCCCCGCCCCTCGCCGGCCCGCCCGCCAGCCCGCCCGCCGGCT
The DNA here is from genome assembly GCF_037783145.1 of Equus przewalskii. NCBI lineage: Eukaryota > Metazoa > Chordata > Mammalia > Perissodactyla > Equidae > Equus > Equus przewalskii. The sequence goes on along the minus strand of NC_091862.1, from coordinate 7,903,409 downwards.
CGAGCGCCCGCCGCCGCCGCCGCCGCCGCCCTGGGAGGCTTGTCCCTCGCCGCCCGCCGTAGCCCGGCGCTGGCCGGTCGCCGTCTCCAAGATGGCCGCGGCGCGAGCGGCTCCTGCGGCGGGCTAGAGGCGGAGGCGGAGCCGAGTCACTCCCGCACTTCGGGGCTCCGGTGCCCCGCGCCAGGCTGCAGCTTCCTGCCCGCCGCGGCCATGCGGGGCTCCGTGCACGGATGAGAGAAGCCGCCGCCGCCGCCGAGCTGGTGCCCCCGCCCGCCTCCGCCGTCAACCCCGCCGCCGCCATGGAGGAGCCGCCGCCGCCGCCGCCGGAACCCGAGCCCGAACCGGAGCCCGAGCGCTGCCGGTCGGCGAGGTGAGTGGGGCCGCCGCCCGGCGCCCACGGCGGGGCTCGTCCTGGCCCGGGCTCGGTGAGGGGCCGAGGGGGCGTGGGGGCCTCTGTTTCCCGCCAGGTGCTGGGGGCAGCATCCAGCTCCCGGGCCGGGCCGGAGGGCGGGGTGCAGCCCCGGGACCCGGGCGCCGAGGCCGGGGGTGCCGGGGGTCCCGTGCCCGGGCGCCCAGCCTGCTGGCCCTCCCTGCAGCTTCCCTGCTCGCCCGGAGCGTGGGGGGGCACCCGGGTCCTGCGGGAGCTGCGACCCCTCTGTCGCCGCGAGCTTCGGAGCGGGGGCCGCGCCGAAATTGCTCCATCGGTGCTAGAGGAAAATGCGCCCTCTCCCTCCGCCCCTGTTCAAGTAAAGAAGTCGACGCTCGGGAAGCAGATACGCACTGTTTCCCCTCCGTTCTCCTCCTGCCCTTCTTTTGCCCCCTGTCCAAGCATGCCTGCTGCCTCTCCTGGAAGAAACTGCCCTGCGTCTCTGCAAACGGGCAGGTTGGTTTCTCTTTCTGAGGGCCCGTACCGGCCCTTCGGTGGGAGCATTGTGCCGATTGTTGCTCACACGTGAACGTAAACTAAAGGATTGATTTGTCTAAAACTTTACGACCGCACGAAGCTCGAAGATGGAACTTTGGTACCCGGAGCATTTGTTGCATTCTGTTCCTTAGAGGCTCTATTGATTAATTTTATGCCATTGTTTTAAAAATTGGGAGATCAAACTCACCATAACTAAGAAAGAATTTCCCTCCTCTTTTATGCTTGTGTTTGTATGTTCAAATGTCCTCTTACCCCGTCCTTTGCATCCCACAGTAAACTTGCGAACTGCTGCCCCCTGTCCCCTCCAAGGAAAATACTTGCACAGCTCCTCCTGTATCTTGCTGTCTTGCTCTGTTGTTCCAGGAATAAGGCAGTTAAGCGTCCTCTTTCTTTTTTCTGCTTAAAGAAATTTTAAACAAAGTCTGTAGCTGTCGTTGAAACTGAACACAGGAACCGCGTTCTTGCTTGGCATGACCCAGTCGGTCCCAACAGTTTTATTTTATGCTTATAAACTGTGAAGAAAGTCGTTCTTCATTTTCCTTAATTCTCAGGTAGTTCTGAGATACTCCTGTGAGCTTTTAAGGAACAACTTCTCTAAATAATGGTACATGGTGTAATGAAATTCGTTTTGTTTTGAATACATCTAACATTTTTAGAAGTTTTGTCAGAAAATTTATTGTGTTAATTTGTTAGTCGATTCAGTCGTGGAGCATTTTGACTCCTTTAAGTTGTTCTTTAAAATGTAATAGTGAATGCTTCCTAAATGCTTATGTACCATTTTCTTGAATCCTTATAACAACCCTATGAGGTAGGTCCTGTTATTATCTCTCTTTTACAGATGAGGAAACTGAGGCATGGAGGTTAAGGATCTTGTCCAGGGTTTCACAGGTGGTAGTGAAGTCAGGTCTGGCTGCACATTCCATGCTCTTAACCACCAGGAAGAAGCAGTGTGCTTTCATTATCCACATCGGCAGATCAGAAGTTATAATTCTGTATAACCTATACTTTGGGAAAAAATGGATGTGAACGTTCTTAGGTAAAGGTAAAAAGGACAGGGGAAAGTCAAAATGTGCCATAAAAATGACTATTTCTCCAGTGATAAAAAGAAACCTTGATTTTTCAACCAGGTTTATTTCTGATTTGTTATAGTAAAAATAGGTCAGGATAATGGGCTTCATCCAACTATAAGTGAACAGCAGTGTACAGAACAAGAAGATCTTAGAAATATTTTTCTTAGCAACATTGCAGTTAATTTTACAATGGCAAATTTCTAAAACAGATTACTCAACAGGGCGGTTGTTTTCTCTTTCATACACCCTCATTGTCACCACCACCTCTTCAATACGCAGAGCTGACCTCTGACAAACTTACTGTAGATCATTAGTAAAAGATGCTTCAGGAGTTCTGCGATTTGTTTACTTAATTCCTTTTGTTTGTGTTTTTAACCGTTTTAAAAAAGCTCAGCATGCATGTTCAAAATGTGGTGGATGCCACATTTTTACGCATTGGAGATCAATAATACGGTGATCTGTGCTACCAGGTTAACCGGTTTGGGGACAGACCTGAATAAAGCTCTGTCTGCCATCTTTGTTCAGATTCTTGATGTCAGTGTGTCATTGATGAGGAAGACGGTTCCAGTGCACAGGTCTTTTGTAGAATGCAGGCCTGCACATGTTGGCCAGTGCACCACTGCGGGAGGTGCCAGCCCCGCGCATCTGCTCCGTGTGTGCTGACGGGAGAGTTATGCAATGACCAAGGGACACAAAACAGGTCGAGAGGTGATAGTGCTCTGTGATAGTTTTGCTGCTTATTGTCACTTGTGGGTACTTCTTGTCCTTATTTTTGATGAACAACTCATGATAACCATAGTAGTTGTTATTGCTAGTGGTTGAACCTAGAAGTAAACATTCCTTATAATTTCTTTTTCAAGTTTGGGGGTCAGTTGTAGGAGGATCCTGAGATTAAAAGGAAAGCTATTAACACTAATTTGGAACAATTTGCTTTCATGATTTCTTGACTCTGAATTTAAAAAAACATAGAACTTGGGTATTAAGGCTGATATAAGACTGTTCCTATCTACAAACCTTTCATTTAGAATTATTTATGTTAAAAATAACCTCATTGTTCTCACTTATTGACCTTGTAAAGTTCATGTTACATGAACTTAGGAATAACTTGTTTTCTTTACCAATGACCTTATCTATTATTTGCTTGATATGGTTCTTCCAAGTTCATTTGAAAAAATGGGTTTCACTACTAAAAAAGTACTTGCATATCCTATCACTCCTAGGTGATTTGATCTCTCTCTCAAGTTGAATGTTTCCTTTGACCCTGCATGTTTCAGTCTTGACATTGGATGTCACCTATTCTCCCTAGCGAAATCCACCTTACGGTGCCGGTGCCGCTGCGGACTGTCGTGGCTGCTTCAGTGCTGGGCGTGGCTTGAGACCATTACAGCAGTAGATACCGTGGGTGGGGGTGGCTTTCGGCAGAGAAGCAGTGACCACACAGCAGTAACAAAGGGCTCCAGTGATGGCAGAAGCTCCCTCATGCCCTGAAATGGGGACAGCTGGTCTCTCAAGAAGGACTTTGTGGTTCCCTTTAATTGTCATGTCGTTAGAAGTTGCTTCTACTTCCTTCACGTGTGTTCTCTTGGTTTCTTGTAAATCTTGTTCTGAGCTCTACTGAAATATGGGGATATAAGATCTTGACTGCTTACAGGATGTTTTTGCCTTGATAACTTCCTGTTACTTAATAATTCCTCATTCCTCAGTGATTATCTTTTTTACTCATAGAGTTCTGTTGTCTTAGCCTTCTCATTTGACCAGGTGGTATGTATCCTTTTTTTTTCGTGAGGAAGATTGGCCATGAGCTAACATCTGTTGCCATTCTTCCTCTGTTTTGCTTGAGGAAGATTGTCGCTGAGCTAAGATCTGTGCCAACCTTCCTCTATTTTATGTGGGATGCCACCACAGTGTGGCTTGATGAGTGGTGCTAGGTCCACGTCTGGGATCCAAACCTGCAAACTCTGGGCTTGCTGAAGCAGAGGGCACGAACTTAACCACTGTGGCGCTGGGTCAGCCCCAGTATGTAGCCTTTAGTTTATATCATTGTGAAATTTCAGTGGTGCATTATTTCTTGTCTGTCGCAACATGGTTGCTCCCCTTTACCCCCTCTGCACACCCCTCACCCCCCTTCCCCTGGTAACCACTGAACTGTTTTCTTTGTCCATGTGCTTGTTTATATTCCACATATGAGTGAAATCATCTGATGTTGGTCTTTCTCAGTCTGGCTTATTTTGCTAAGCATAATTCCGTGCAGGTCCATCCATGTTGTTGCAAATGGGATGAGTTTGTCTTTTTTTCTGGCTGAGTAGTATTCCATTGTATATATGTATACCACATCTTCTTTATCCAGTCATCAGTTGATGGGCACTTGGGTTGCTTCCACGTCTTGGCTATTGTGAATAGTGCTGCAATGAACATAGGGGTGCATATGTTACTTTGGATTGATTGTTGATTTCAAGTTGTTTGGGTGGACACCCAGTTGTGGGATAGCTGGGTCATATGGTAGTTTTATATTAGTTTTTTGGGGAATCTCCATACTGTTTTCCATAGTGGCTGCACCAGTTTGCACTCCCACCAGCAGTGTGTGAGGGTTCTCTTCTCTCCACACCCTCTCCAACATTTGTTATTTTTAGTCTTAGTGATTATAGCCATTTTAACAAGCGTAAGGTGGTGTCTTAGTGTAGTTTTGATTTGCGTTTCCCTGATGATTAGTGATGTTGAGCATCTTTTCATGTGTGTATTGGCCATCTGTATTTCTTCTTTGCAAAAATGTCTGTTCATATCCTCTGCCCATTTTTTGATCCGGCTGTTTGTTTTTTTGTCGTTCAGTTGTATCCTTTTTAAAGACGCTTTCATGTTGCCAATCAGTAGGCCGTTGGAAATAGTTTCTTTAAAGAGAAAAGAGAAGAGCTGTCAGAAAAAGGATTTGGCCTATGGCTGCTGTGGATCTTTCTGAGCTGGCATTCCTTTGGCAGGGTAAAGTAGAGAAGGTCCAGGTCCTGTGCTTCAGCTCCTTGTCAGCTTTGTCCACACCTGGTGGGTTGGTGTCTTTCCTTACTGATAGAAAGCCAAAGTGTCCTTAAGGGATTGATTGGTAAGCATGACATCAGCAAGGGAAATTAGTTGCGTGATCCTAGTGACTAAAGTTAACAGACCAGAGAGGCTGGCTTACATCCTTCGCAGGCGTCCCCCTGCTCCTCGTATGAGAGGCATGTGACAGAGTCTTACTCTGGTTTTCATTTCCCGAGACTTCACACAGGCTGCTTTTTTCCTCTTGTCACTGACTTACCTCAAATGGTTGGGTTATAGTGTGTGTTTTTAATCTTCAGTCTTACTTTAATTAAATTGTGACAAACCTTGCTTTTCCTGCTTTACTTGGAGGTATATTGTATCCTTGTCCCTAAAGACATTTGTTTAAATAACCCTCAGGTGTAGATTTTAACAAATGGCGAGTCTCAGAGGATGGCTTAAGTGTCTCCACCTTCCCCATAATCCACCGCCTGCTGCCGCCCCCCACAAAGAAGCCTTTGGCATAATTTCTGAGAAAGGTGTGGCACAGATGGCAGCGGTTGGTGCTTTCATAAATGCCTTTTGACTCTTGAGAGTATTGTGTTCAAAAAAGATCATGATGGTATGTGGTTTGTCTGGATTTAGTTATAAAATTAAATTTAAGAACTTTAGAACCACATCAGAATTCTGTGCAGCTATTAAAAACCATGTTTCTAAGAAATAGTCAGTGACATGGGAAAATACTTTGTGTAAATCCTTCTAGAGAAGTCCTTACAGATGAGTGGGACCTGAGTACCTATTTTTAAAAAGATTGTCGAGTACTTCTGATGTGTATATACCTAGCACTGTGTTCGGTGAGAAAAGCGGATTGTAACACTGTGGTTGCGGAAGATGTTAGTCAGAATTTGAGACGGCTGCTCAGCTCATCTCTCTCCACCGGCTGTGTCTGTGCTGCCTCCATCTTCCCTCCCCTCCATTCTCACCTCTCTCAACTCTAGCTTCAAGGTTCGCATTGCAGCTGCCCTCTGCTTACACACTCCTGGCTATAAGGGTGCACACTTGACCCAAGCCGGGCCATTAGGGTTCTTTCCTGGGGTTTTCAAATTGAAGCTGGGGGAGAGAAATGCTGTTTAATAATCAGAATGTTTACTGTCGAGTCCTGGGCCTAGAGCCAGCTCCCTGAAGCTGTGGTCACAGTCTCGGAGAGAAGTGGTTTGGTCTCAGGCAATGACATTAACCCCCGGAGAAGAGCAGAGAGACCCAAAGAGGTCTTTGGCCAGTTTCCTTTTATGCTAGGTTCACCCCCATTTTTCTCTTGATTTGATATGTGAGTTAATAAATTCTCTACTTTTGCTTAGACAGTTAATAATTTGAGTTGAGTGTCTTAAAAATCCTAAGTAGTATTCAGTATGATCCCATTTAAGAAAAAGTGTATATGTGCATAGAAAAAAGATTAAAAGGATACATACTAATTTTTCCCTAAAATTTTTTAATGAACATGTTACATTTATTTTTTTAATAATAAAAAGCTAGTTGTGTAATCCAAATTTTTGTATATTTATAATTATGTTTCCTTTCTTTGAATTGTTACTAAAATTGAAATGGATAAGATTATGTATGTTGTGTAAAGAGAATATTGTTGCCAACTTTTAAATTAACTTAAGTTTTCCTTTTTAAAATTTATTTTTACTATTGATGAACTATCTGAACTGACTATCGAGATGGTTTTCTTTAATTTTTTAGTTCATCTTGGGAAACAGAATTTGTACATTAGAAACAACTGCAATAACAAAATAAACAAAAGGCTTGCTTTATGGTGGCCTTTTATATTTATAGAATATTATTTAGAATCTGTAACTGTATTCTCAACATGTATGTTGTGTTAAATGCTTTCCCCCTTTTTGAGAGGCATATTTGAAACCACTATTTTAAAAGGAACATTATTCCTCTGGAAAGTAGGTGTGGTAGGTACATTCTTCTGTTTCCCACAGACTCACATTCACACTCCTGTAATGCAGTGCAATTTGCCTTTAGATGTTTACTCACTAACTGCATAGGCAAAATGAAATTTTGTTTTAGAGCTATAAGAACATCATTTGTCATATTTTGCAGACATCAGTAGAAGTATTAGTCTCGTGGGTCAGGATGCCAAATGTTTATAAAGTGGCAGGGACAGCTGTTAAGAATATATTAGGCATTCTCTCAAAAGTGTTTCATAAGTGGGTTTCATTTGAGCATAGTTTCAGAAGAACTAGACCTTCTGTGAGCAAAGTGCGTATTAAGCTTTGAAGCTGATCAGATTTGATGTTTTCAGTGGAGCTTTTTTTTTTTGCATGTGAGCAGGCCATTTGAGCATACTGCTGAGCTGTCGAATGTTCTGAATAGGGCTTGTTAGGGGACAGCCCGTTTAGAGATGTAAAATTAAGAGAGATTGTCAACCTTTTTAGTCTTTCAGTGGAAGTGTTTTGTAAGAAAATTTATACATGCTTTATTTTTATTGTACCATTAAAAATCCTAAAGTCTTTTTAAGTAGGAACATAAATGTATAAGGACATAAATTTTTTATGTAGGAACATAAAAAAAAAACTCTCACATATAATTTGGTTTTCTTACAAAATTTTGAGAGTTAGTTTCTTGAGTGTATAAGTATTTAGTTCTTCTTCAAATAAGGAATTAAGCACTTACGAATGAAATCTTATGGGTGGTAGGACTCTTAATTCATTTAGTCCAATGAATTTCCTAGCCGTTGCTTATAGACTTAGGAGAGTTTAGAGCTGGAAGGGAAATTAGAGATCATCTGGATCGTGTTCTTTATTTTAGAGATGAGAAAACCAACCTAGAGAGGCTGCGGCTTCCCCAAGGTCAGAGCTGAAGACCCAGGCCTCGCTTATGGCCCACTGCTCCCCTTGTTAGGGTCCAGAGCTGAAGATGCTCTGCAGTCACCTGAGCGCGCAGCCCAGTGTCAGCTCAGCCCGCACACCCAGTCACTCAGCAGCTGAGGGATACTGTATTTTCTGGATTAATCAGAACTTTGCAGGAGAGAGCAGTGATGAAAGATTCGTTTTCAGGAAAAAAAAATGCAGAAACCCCCTGAAATCTCCCCCCAATTCATTGTATATAACTTTTTTTTTGCCATGAAACTTTTATTTCAAGTTCACAGGAACCAATGCTCAAACCTTTTTAGATATCTTGTTATTCTTTTCTGTGTTCAGTCTCTAGACTAAGCAGACAGTAGACGGTAATTTCTTTTCGGTGGTGGTAATGTTGAAACTCTGGCAGTAAGAAATACATTTTACGACAGTATGTGTGTGCTCCATAACTGAAATAAAATTTACGAAACAATATTTGACCTTGTGAAATTTGATGCACTCTGATAATTCTTGTTCTCTTCTGTTCTATGAAAAAATTGTTCCTCATCACCCATTAAATTGACGTTGTTACTCACAAATGGGTTGTGACTGTCAGTTTGAAAAACATGGCTCTACCAAAAATAAGAAAAGATGCTGCCGTATTCTGTCCCTTGTCCCTGGAGACTGAATCAGGAGAACAGGCACAGTACTTACCCACTCAATGATCAAAAGGAGTTTTGAAGAAGCTAGGCGAGGTTAGGATCCTAGTATTTCTTCCTTGAAAACAGCATTCTTTCCCAAAGGCAAGGCTAAGAATGCATCTTTCTCCTTCTCTTTCAAGGTTGCTCTCTTGGTTGCTTATCCTTAAACACAAGATTTGTAAAGATGAGTTTAAAGTTTAGGATTAATTTTAGAGTAAAATTGGGGTTGCAATATATGAGTACCTTAGGTAATTTGTTCATTTCCCCCAAAACACTGATCTGTATTTAATTTTTTTCAAATAGAGCGATCCTGAAGAAAAAAAAGGAACCCATTTTCTTGTGTGTGTGTGTGTGTGTGTCCGTGTGTGTGTCTGTGTCTACGGCAGTTTTCACTGCAGGGAGACGTATTTTTAAGAAAAAGGTGACCTGGAGTGTTGTCCCTTGCCCTTCCTTCAGCCTGATAATTCTTTCTCCTCTTCCGGCTCTTCTCTCAGGCAGTGCTTACTTTGGGTCAAGCTTCCCTTGACCTCTCCCCTCGCGCCCTTCCTCCTAGACTAAATTAGGTCCTTCTGTTAAAACTCCTCATAGTCCCTCTAGTTTTCCACCATAGAGCGTGTCACCATTTGTCATTATATATTTGTAAGAGTGTTTGTTTACTGTCTCTTGCCTTTGGTAGACATTAAACTCCATGAGGGCAGGGACATTGTTTGGCTTACTGTTATATGCGAGTCCCTGGCCCAGTGTCTGACAGTTGGTAGGCTCTCTCCATCTCTCCACCAGGCCAGTTAGGTGAACGAGGCAGGGAGCGTAGTGGTTAGAGCATAGGTTTTGGTGTTAGGCTTTGAATCTTACCTTTTGATTGATAGCTGTATGATTTTGGGAAAGTTATTTAACCTCTCTCAGACTCAGTTTCCTGATGTGAGAAACAGGAATAATAATAGCACGTACTTCTTAGGTTGTTAAGATTAACTGAAATAACCTTTTATATAAAGTGCTCGGCAAGTATTAGCTGTCGTTACTACATTTCTCTTCCTTCCTTTTTGGTTTAACATGAGAAATGGAGAAGTCCCTCGTAATTAATTTTCTTAAAAAGCCATCAGCTATGCTTTGAGGCTAGATACTCTTGAAAATAGCTGCAATAGTCTGTGTTATTCAGGAAACACTATGTCTGCGGAAGTCATAGAAGGGAGAAACAAGTTTTTGGGGCATGGCTTTTCCAAAATCCCTCTTTGCTTCAGTTGTGATTTATTTTGCATGTTATTCCTAAAGGTGTTGAAATTTGACCCCTTGGAGGGTCATAAATCATGCTACTAACATCAGAAGTGTAACCCTACTAATTGAATGACTTGTTTAGGTCATAGGCACAGCTCAGGCTTTTTCTTTGGAAGTTCTTTTTAGCTGTTTATTTAACTTGACATGTCTCTACAACTTAGATTAATACTATTTTCATTTTTTAAAATGTTTTACACTGTATTTAAGAATATTTTCCAGATTGATCTAGCTGCTGCCTCAGAAAAGCGAATGAAATTGTTCGATTAATAAAACTAATCAGTTAGAAATCTCTGATTATAAAAGCAGTGCATGTCTATTGTGGAAAAATCTGAAAAATATGAAAAGTATAAAGAAGAAAATAACTAATTATAATCTTACCATCTAAAAATAGTTACCTTTAACATTTTGGCATATTTCTTTCCAGGGCTTTATGTGTATGTGTGTGTGATATCTATATATATATTTTTTTCCTCCGCAAACTTATCTTTAGCAGCTACCATATCATGAGCACTTTCCCATGTTGTAAACATATATAATTACAAACAATATTCATCTTTATGTGTATATCATAATTTAATTGTTCTTAAATTATTTTATGACATATGTTTCCACTTATTACTAATGACATGATACAAATCTTTATGTAAACTTTTCAGTATTTTAGATTATTCCGTTCTTTTTTTTTTATTATTTTTATTTTTCCTTTTTCTCCCCAAAGCCTCCTGTACATACTTGTGTATTTTTAGTTGTGGGTCCTTCTAGTTGTGGCATGTGGGACGCCGCCTCAGCATGGCCTGATGAGCCGTGCCATGTCCTTGCCCAGGATCCGAACTGGCGATACCCTGAGCCACTGAAGCGGAGCGTGCAAACCCAGCCACTCGGCCATGGGGCCGGCCCTCGATTATTTCTTTAAGATAGATTGCTAGATCATAAGATATTTAGAGTTTTAAGACTGGAGACATGTTGCCACATTGCTCTTTAGAAAGGTGCTAAGTTGTTACACTCACACCAGCGTAAAAGAGAAAATACACTGGACAGTTTGAGTTACAGAAGCATAGTCTCCTAAATTATCTTGCGTTATAGGTAGTTTAAGAGAAAAGAGAAAGAGATTTCATACATATCCAGAAAATAAAACGTTAATAAAGCAACAGCATTCCAAGCAAAACCCACAATCATCCTTCGTTAGTTCATTCAGGCTTATCTGGTTTTCATTCTCGTTGATGTTCAGTTAGCAGTCTCATGCATCCATCTTCTTGACTAGAGTTCTAGAAATCCTGACTCAGTCCCCAGGTATAACCTCAGAGTTGTTTAAACACGCCATCAGAAGCCTGTCCCCAAAAGCACCCAGCAGAGTCCCTCCCCACGGCCTCTGAGACAGCCCTTCTTTGTGGAGGACAGCGGCTGGCTGCAGGTGCTCTCAGGGGAGCAGCAGAGTAAAAGCAAACGGGTCTGTAGGGGATGGAAAACTTAAGGTGGCTCTGGTTAATTTATCACTTGTAGCTTTCAAAAAGGGAATATCTGTTGAGGATTCCTTACAAGATTAAGGCAATAGATAAGAAAATTCGGTTGTTTCTGTAACATGCAAAACAAGATAAAAGCCAGTCCAAAATTTTTTTAGACACAGCATTTATAAACATAGTGATTAGCTCTATTGTCAAGAAAGAGTGGATATTGTGTCTAATTTATGAAAATGAAGAACACACAATCTTTATAGAGAAAAAAGATTTTCAAATGTAACATATAATAGTCCTGATATAATATATCAAGAATATACCAAACATGTAGTTAGAATATACCAAGAATATATGAAGGATGTGAAGTAAAGAGATTCTGTAAGTCTGGAGTAGGTCCTAAACATCTGTGGATGTTAATAAAACTCCATAGGTAAGTGACATGAATCTCCAGTTGAGAACCACTGGCTTAGAAGATCCTAGATTCAAATGAAAGAAGTTGCAACCGAGTAAGCGTGGAGCAAACATAACTGAAGTATGCCTGAGAACACTGTGCGTTTGTCTAATATCAAGCAAAGTGGTTCCAGCACTCTGATAAACAGAAGTGTCATGGACAGTGAGGGTATTGACAGTTCTCTACGAACTTCCTATACAGCAAACCATTCCTGAAATAGTTACCACATCTTACCCACAAATTTGACGTGGGAAGGCTAAGCCTTTCCTCTGATTTGATTAAGTCATCAATAGTAACGCATCAGATACACTTAATTGTTTCTAGCACCTCTCATTTGACAGGGTGAAAGAACAAATCCTTTGTAATTTTCCAGTGGCCCTCTGGGAAGTCTTAAAGACAGTTTTAGGTATAAAAGATACCATTTAGGATTTGAGTTGGGGAAGGCAAAATATCAAAAGTTGTCAGGAGATTTGAATGCTTAAGGATAGGATCATGGACTACCAAGAAATAATACTTGGATATATATTTAACCAAAGCGACAATAAAGGTTCTAAAAGTAAACATGGAGGGGAGTGTAACGTGATTGTAAAGAACCTTTCCTGGATGAGAAACTTGTTTCTTAAATAATGAAGGACGTAACATTCCGGCTATTGCAGTGTGGAAAACGTTCATTAATGGAGAATGTCTCAAAGAGGAAGGAGAAAACTTGCTTTATGAAACATGGGAATCGTGGAGGAAGACAGGGGTGGGTCTTGTCTCATAACATGCGAGGACATGGCAGCCCTGTAGGTTAGCCACTGCTTGGAAGACAGAAGGGTGGGGGGATTTCTTACTCATTGCTCTCTTCCAGGACCACAGGGCTCAGATAAAATTCAGCAGTTATCCCAAGCGATGTGTGTAAGTGCCCAGCTGATTGTGTCCTCTGGAATGTTGAGTATCTTCATTTGTATCAAATAGTTTGAAGTAGGTTATTTAATTGTGAATATCTGGACATAATCCTTATGAAAATCTGTAAAGAAAGTTTTCTCTTTTAAAAATTGCTTTGGTTCCTGTTTATTTTAGTGCTTTTGCTCTTGAATAGACTTAATTTCTAGCTGTCTTATGCTCATTTAACTTCTTGAAATTGAGCTTTTAAAGAGTAATATTTTAGCAAATATAAGACACCACTGATTGTAAGATGCAGTATAATTTTATATATCACTAAGGAAAGAATACTGCAATTAAAGTATGACGCAATGCTTTTTATATCAGTTATAGGAAATGATGCAATGTCAGAGGTGTTAAAATGTGGGAAAAATGTGCATTTTAAAGTCAGTGAAATATGAGAAAGCCTTGACTCTTGCTGTTTTTAAACTTAATGTGATTCCATATGTGATATATAGGAAGCTGCTGACTTCCTCCACGTAACCTGTTCAGTTTATGAAGAGTGAAAAGAAAGTGGATGGTTGAAAGTGGGATAGGGTAGAAAGAAAGTGGGATGGAAGCGTTGTATTACATAATGTTTTGCATTATCTGGGTCTACCAGTAGGAACCTGTGTTTGGCAACTGCATACTGACTTCCATTGAATATTTTCTGATATTTCTATTCCAGGAAGCCGTTTGTGATCTTAATTAATTTAACCAGTCCTTTGTTGGACTTTTAGGGTGTTTCCATTTCTTTTTCTATTATAAACAACATTGTTATGAGCATTCTTTTCAGCTCAATCTTTATGTATATCCAAGATGTCTTATTAGAATAAAATCTTGGAAATGTAATTGCTATATCAAAGAGTTATGCATCTATATATACTTAGTTATAATCTGTTATTCTTTAAGTACGGAATTTTACATACTGAATTTGTATATATAAGAGAGGCAACTGTACAAACTGTGGACAGAATTTGATAATACAGAGATGAAAGAGAGAGGCCAGTTCACCAATTAGGCAGGACCCGGTAGGTTCCTTTCAGGTTTTTTTATTTTAAATTTTTGTGTAATATTTATTGGTGTATAATGTAACACAGACATTTGTTTATATATGAAATGTGTAGCCTGATAAATTATCCAAAAGTGAATGTACCCTTATAAAGATCACCAAGTGGAGAAATGGAACACGGGCAGCGTCCTAGAAATCCCTTCCTGCCCCACACAGTCACGGCCCCACCTCTCCTCAGCGCCCTGACACTTACTGGTATTTTACATCTTTCTTGCAACATGATGTGTGTGAGATTCATTTATGTTGTTTTGGGTGGTAGTGGTTCTTTCCTTCTTGTTGCTGTAAAATAGTCGGTTGTGTAAATGTATCACAGTGTATTTATTCATTCAGGGTTTTTTCCCTATAGTAACTATTTTTAAGGGTACTGTTCAGTAGTGTTTAAGTACATTCATTCACACTGTTGTGCACCAAGTCTCCGGAACTCTCTTCATCTTGCAAAACTGAGACTCTGCTCATTAAATAACAACTCATCCTCCGTCCCCCAGCCCCTACCACCCCCATTCTACTTTCTAGTCTCTGAATTTGCCTGGTCTAGGTGCCTCATGTGTATGGAATCATCAGTATTTGTCTTTTTTGTGACTGACTGCCTTCACTTAGCAGAATGTCCTCAAGCTTCATTTATGTTACAGCATGTGTCAGAATTTCCTTTTTAAGGCTGAATAATACTCCATTGTATGTATATACTGCATTTTGTTTATCCATTCATCTGTCCATGAACACTTGGGCTGCTTCCATCTTTTGGAGTGTGCATAATTTTAAAGATCTTTCATTTCTGTTGCCAAATACTCCAGAAAATTTGTGCCAGTTTTCATGAGGACAGTATGGCTTTATTCTTGCCATTACAATGATAATTTTTAAGTCTTTGCCAGTGTTTTGGTTACTTGTGAGATTGAACTCTGTCTTGTGTCATTTAGTTACTTACATTTCTTCCTATTGTGTTTTAAAAATTGTTCATGTATCTTTCTTCTTCTCTTGACTGTGAACTACTTGAGGGTAGTGACTGTCATCTGAGATGTCCTGTTCGTCTGTGAAGTGCCTAGGACTGTGTCTACCACATGAGATGCCTAGGGTTCGTAAATAAATGAATACGTTTGTTTGGGGATAAGACTCATAAGACTGTATCCTTACAGTATTTTTTGTTTTGTTATAACCTATTTTAAAAATATTTCTTAAAGTAGTTGCATAGTAAATAGTCTCAAGTAGTATTTGATAGCTGGACTCAAGTAGCATTTGATTAGAAATTATCTGTTTTAAGCTTTTTTCTTGTTCTACATTTCTTAGCTTAAAACAGTATGTATGTTTTTCCTCAGATAGGCAGCCTTAAAAAGTTCAGTGTAAATAAAAGTCATGTTGATGCATTAAATTTTTCTTTGCTATTTAGTCCTTAGCCCATCTGCGTTACGTGTGCGCTGGCCTACCCCTTATTTTCTTTTCAGTAGAGCAGATAAGCTTGACAGTACTTGTTAAGCCTCCGTTTAGGATCAAATCACTGATCCCTTTGCTGTACCTGCTATCATTAATCCTTGTTAAATGCTCAAACACTAACAGTTTGATTGTCTGGAAAGTTTGAAAAAGGGCTTACACTGCCACGTGTCAGATCTGATAGAAAGCGTTTTAAGCAGCTTTGAATTCACTGCTCTGGAACTCTCGGGTTAGGGGTCCTTGAAGGCCGTGAGCCTGTTCTTCCATGTGGCTTTGGTTGTGCTTTTTGTGCCTCTTTCCCCTCGGGATTGTTTGGAGGGGAGGATCCTTAGAACATCGGAAGAGCTGCCAGGGGGAGAGCTCCGACGCTCTGGTGCTTCTGCTGACACAGTTCCCTGGGGCGTAACTCTAGAGGTGCTTGTGGGCGAGTGATGAGCGAAGAGGACAACAGAGAGGGTGAGTGTGGGCTGCAGGAGCCAGAGGTCCAGAGAAGGAAGAGGAGGCGGCAGAAAACAGGCTTTCTTACTCAGGGGAACCCGCTTGTCCTGATGGGCTCCTAAAAGCAAAGACTTAGAAAGATTTTGAAAGTAAAATGCTTTTAAGGTCAGTTTCTCTGGTGCATGAATCAAGTCGACTCCTTTAACGAGAGGTTCCCAAACAGGCACTGAAGTTATCAGCCTGCAGTGAATCGATAAAGTGACAGTGTGGTGATTTTTTTCTGTACAGTTAAACTTATTTTCCAGGGTTAAATTGTATGTTTTTGGAGATGATGGTGGCAGTAGATGTCTACATTTTTAGTATCTTTCTTGGCAAAGTAAAATGGTAGCAGCCCTGTGTTGGTTCCCTTTAAGTACCCCCAACCCCCATCGCACCGTTAATTTTGGATATCATGTCTTGAACTAAAATAATTAATTTAGAAACTGTTTAGTGATACTCATTAATCTGAAGAGGTAGGACCTCAGAAATAAATCGGGGAAAAATACTTCTGGAAACATCAGAAACATTTGCCATGAAGCTTCAGCCCGAACAGTGAGCTTTTACTTTGTAAAAGATGCCCTTAGAGTTTTACTTGCCTCTTTGAATACCTAGGTGTTCTTTAACAGAAAACCAAAAGGAATATGTGTGTACTGAGGAATGGTTACTAAAAATGGAGAGTCAGTAGCCTGATTATGTGAATGAAATTTAAAAACTCAACCGTAACTGTAGCGATTAGAAGTTGAGATGGCTCACTTCTTCATCCCATCTTACCCATTAAACCTCCTGTACCATTTAGTCATTTCCCTCGCAGGCTCACTCGTGTATGAAGTGCCTACTGTGTGTTAGGCAGTGCTGCGCCAAGACCATGGACTGCAGTGGTGGGTGAAATAGACCTGGGCTCTGCTTAGTTACCAGGCCCTCGGAGAGCTTTGATAAGGCCCTCGGAGCTTTCTGAGTTGGAGATCTCCCCACCCTCAGATTTAGCTAGAATTAGGGAGGCCATGAATTTCAGTTAAAGTCACGTTTGTGAAGAGACCTCATACTGAATGCTTATATACATTTGCCACTCAACAGTAGCAGAATTTGAGGCATCTTTAAGCTTGAGGTCCAGGCCAAGTAGACCTGCTGAGCCCCTTCCCTTCTCGAATATAGTTTCCATCCACACTGAATATCTTCCCAGTTCCTGAACATGCTGTTGTCATTCTCAGTTTCTTGCCTTTGTGTAGATTGGTGCCTGTATGTCAGCTGCCCTTTCCTCTCTATTCTGTTGGAGTCATTTCAAATGGTACTTATCTTATGAATATTCCTGTATTCCCCCAGGCAGATAGTACTTTTATTATATATAAGCGTGATGTAAAAGATTCCCTGCCTCCAAGGAAATTATAATCTAGTTAAGGACAAGAGATAAGGTAATGGAAACTTTCTAATTCATGGTCTGGTACAGAAATGGTAATAAATTTACATGTGTCATCTGCCTGTGTGCTATCATTCAAGTGGTGTAATATGTTTTCTGTAAAGATTACAATGAACTTGTAAAATAGATGGGCATTTTCAAATGAGGAGAGTGAATCTTTAAGAAGTGTGTTAGTTTAGAATACGTGCAGCCAGGACTCAGGTATGTTTGTTATACTTCAGAGTCTATGAATCTCTATTTCTTATGCTGTCTCCTCAGGCATAAATGTGAAAGGACGTGGTGAAGGATTTAAATAATAGTTTATTATATCAATATGAGATATCACAAGAAGGATTAATTGCTAAGTAAATTATACAGGGGTGAGAAAAGGTCATTTTAGGCTAAGGTGGGCATGAAATATTATCTGAACATATTGTGAGCATTTGCCGGGTTAGTAAAAATATGAAAACGTCCTTTTTCAGTGCTGCATCGTACTCGGTTTTGTGGTTGTATTGTGGATGACTTAAGTTATTCCCAGGTTCTCACTGTTCGGATGGCACTGCTGTGGACCTCTTGGTGCACAGCTCTGTCTACTTTTGTAAAATCATTTCCTCAACATAGAATTCAAGAGGAGTTTGAACACTTTTAAGAGTTTTACTATCTAATATTAAACTTTTCCTTCTGGAAAGATTGTACAAAATGTAGAGGCTGTGAATAGCGCTTACCTTACTATACTCTTTCTGGCTTTGAGTGTTACAGAAAGTCTTTGCTAATGAAATAGGCCAGAGAGAGTTATCTTGTTCTAATTTGAGTGTCTGGTTACTAGCATAGGTGGAACCATTTTCATGTTTTATTGCTATTTAAATATATTTTGTGAATTACCTTTTTGTATTCTTTGCTTATTTTCCTCTTGATATCTTAGGGTTTTTCTTGTCAGTTTTAAATAAAGCTTTTATACATTAAGGACAATTTTTTTTCTCCAGCTTAACTTTTTTTTTTTTTTGAGGAACATTAGCCCTGAGCTAACTGCTGCCAGTCCTCCTCTTTTTGCTGAGGAAGACTGGCCCTGAGCTAACATCTGTGCCCATCTTCCTCTACTTTGTATGTGGGACGCCTGCCACAGCGTGGCTTGACAAGCAGTACATAGGTCCACACCCAGGATCTGAACCAGTGAACCCCGGGCCACCAAAGTAGAAGGTGTGAACTTGACCAGTGTGCCACCGGGCCTGCCCCTAAATAATTTCCTTTAAATTTTCTTCCATTTCTTTAAAGCTAGAAAGTCCAACACACGAAATTAAGGGAAAATGATGTCAGGCCCATTTTCTAAAAAAATACCATAAAATACATTTGCTATGGTATTTTATGGAAAAATGGTATAGCTGACATATACTGTAAGCTATGAAAGATATATCTCCTTTTCGCTCATTCACCAAACCGTTGTGTCCATGTTTACTTAAAACCTTTTTCTCTAGAAGGTTTTGCCTTTATTGAATTTAGCGAAAGCCTTGATTATGAATCATTTAAATTAACCATGTGACTAAGTTATGGTTAGTTTGTTTTAATTAACCACTTTAATTAAAGTGTGGAGAGTGTGGAGGTTAGTGTCATTCCAAACATGAAACAACAGCGTATTACAAAAGATTGAAAATTACTCTTATTTGGTTAACTTCTTGAAATTTATGTGATTTTTAAGTCAGTTTCTTGTAAAGCTAGTGTACCTGGTTGGGAAGGGGGTTGTCTCTGTTCCGTGTGGAGTGGAAGCAGCCTTTTAGCTGGGGCATCGATTTTGAATAAGCTGTGCATCTGACGCTTTTATCCTTTGAGTGTCTAATGTATGTTGGGACGAGGTATTTTGGAAAGAACCCTCCTAAATGTCTGGTAAATATTGTCTAAGTCAGTGCTGCTTAACCTTTTTTGGTTTGTAAACTGCATTTGAGAATCTGTTGAAAACTATGGATTCTTAACTCTGAAAAATGTACGTGATAAAAATTTGTATTCAGTTTCAGGGCACTCGTAGTGCCCAAGATTGAGGTATAAAGTAATATAGTTTTGATACTTTAACTATTTTTTACATTCCCTATATTTTGTACATGTGGCATTTAATTATATACTGTGAGACATTTCTTTTCTGAAACTGTATGTGGGGTTTATATTTGGAAAACACAGGATTTTAGGCTTCACAATTCCAGTAAATTTCACATTGGCCTTATTTATTCAACTACGATTACCAATTATGTTCTTCTTAGCGAAGAAAACCATAAAATTAAGCACAGGAGCTTTTATTTTTTCTTCTAAAATTTTTTAAGATCCATTTAAGATTTTTCCCAGTTTATGTAGTTTTTAATTAGAAGAAAGTTATATTTTTCATGGGACAAACTTTATTTGTGTGTGTATCTTCAACTACATCTTTGATGTTGGGTAGTGTTTTAGTTTGTAGATGTCAACTTGCCATTTTTAAGGATTTCATAATTTGTAAAGGTGTTGTTCCTCTCAAGTGAACAATTCTCTTTCTCTTTTGGGTCCCGGCAGGTGAATTGGTCTTGTTTATTGGAGTGGTGTAGACAGAATAGCTGTCTAGGGTGACTTCAAGACCAAATAGTTGAGAAGTCTAGTGTGTGAAGAAGTCAAAGTAGTGTTAGAAAGTTGTGTATGTCTGTGTGCCTGTCTGTTGGGGTAAGGTGATGTGGTAGAGGCTTTGACGAGAAAGGCAGGTCCACTCCTGCCCGTCCCCTGCCTCGTGCCCTTCATGGCGGCACCTTCCTGTCAGGACGAAGGGCACGGCGTCATCGGACCACCGCCCGCTCCTTTGGGTGCTCTTGCTCACTCTGCCCGCTCCGCTCTGGGCCATCATGGTCATCGGACCACTGCCCGCTCCTTTGGGTGCTCTCGCTCACTCTGCCCGCTCCGCTCTGGGCCATCATGGCCTTTCAGTTTCTCAGATGAGTCGTGTGCTCTTCTGTCTCAGATCCTTTCCACGTGCTGTTCCTTCTGTCTCAGCCACTTTTCCCTTCCCTCTTCCAGTCAGTGCCTTCAGAGCTTTGAGTCTCTGTTTAAATGTTCCTTCTTTAAAGTCTTCTTTGTTATCTTCCTCCCTATTCTCCAGGCTTCTTTTCAACTGTAAATAAATAAATCGTTAGAATAGTGATCCAAGAAACAAAAAAACCGAAAGTGAATAAAATAAAATAACATACATTTAAAGATTTGATAGCGTCTTCTATCTCATCTCTTAGACAAAATCCTGTTCTCAATGAAAAAAGTTAATTGTTAATTCAGAATTACTCTAGGGGTAGTTTATGCTCTTTTTTAGACATAAACACACAGATTTACATGAAATGAACAGAAACACCAGGAGCCTGATCTGATAAATGCTCTCTTGGAGGAACAGTGAATTGGCGTTCCAGCGAAGGCAGGGCGTTGTTCTTATCCTTGGTGGGGAGGTGAGTAGTTACCTAAACGAGAGAGGATTTGGATTAGATCTTTGATTGGATATGCAGAAATAAGTGGGCGAAGCAAAATCCTCACTTTTTTTCCTTTCTTAAATTGTAGCCAAGCTATGTCTCCCTAGACCCTGAGTTTAGATTCAGGGTCTCATCCAGGCTAACACCTTCATTTATAGGTGAGGAAATTTAGACTTAGAGTGGTTAAAAGGTTTCACCAAAGATGTGAGCCCTAGAGCTGACCAGAGACCTAGATCTCTGAACTGTCCCCCAAGCTTTTTCTCCAGCCCGTAGGGACGTCTTTCCACAGGGGGGGCAGTCCTGCGTGCCTCCCACTGGGAAAGGACAGGCATCCCAGTGACCTGAGAGCAAGTGGTGGGCCGAGGGTGGGAGGGCCTGGGCCTTGGGGTGACACCAGGACTCCAGTTCTGGCCCGGACACTTTCCAGTGGAGCGGACAAGTTCCCTTTACAACTCTTCCTGTTCTGAAACACAGTGATTGTGATAGTACCTGCGGGGGTCATTGGGAAGATTACATTGGATGACATTTGTAAAGTGCCTAATTGAGTGCCTAGTATGTAATAGGTGTTTGATAATGAATACCTCTCATAATCAATGAGAATTGACCTTCTGGGCAAAAATCCTTTCCTAAAATGGTGCCATAAAGCTCTGGCGAGGATTCAGTGAGATTATATATGATATTTAGCATAGTGCCTGGCAGATGGTCAGTACTCAGTACCTAAAGGTAGCAATTATACTGTTAGAATGAAAATTTTTTATTACTGTGTAACAAATTGTACAGCTGATTAGAAATGTAGGTAGAAATCTGACACATATCCCAGTTTTGGAAGGGCCGATTTTAAATGGCATTTCTTCACCTACCACTTACATTTTTTTTACAGCCACAATCATTAGTTATATTGATTAAAAAAATTGCTTAATTTTATAATTAATGTTATATTTTTCATTTAGTCCTGGCTCTTAGTCTTTAATACTTGTACAGTAGCACCAAATTTATTCACCATTGTCATGGAACTATTCCATATAATGTAATTAAATTAATTAATTTTAAAATAAACTTTTAATTTTAGAATAGTTTAGATTTAGAGACAATTGCAAAGATAGTACAGAAAATTTCCATATATCCTGTGCCCAGTTTCTACTATAGTGAAGTTTTACATTACTATGTACATTTGTCACAACTAATGAACCAGTGTTGACACATTATTTACTAACCGCTGTACTTTCTTCAGATTTCATTCATTTTCCCCTAATGCTCTTTTCCTCTTCCTGGATCCCATCCAGGACACCACATTACATTTAGTCATCATGTCTCCTCAGCTGCTTCTTGGCTGTTGCTGTTTCTCAGACTTGGCTGTTTTTGATGACTTCAACAGTTTTAAAGAGTACCAGTCAGGTATTTTTTAGACTGTTCCTCAGTTCAGGTTTGTCTGGTGTTTCTATCAAGGTTTGATTGGAGTTAGGGGTTTGGGCAGACGACCACAGAGGTGAAATGCCCTCTGGTCGCATCGGGGCACATTACCATGATGGTGTTCACCTGGATCACCTGGTGGCGGCCGGTACGGAGTTTGCCAGGGTTCTGCCCGTAAGGTTGCTTTTTGGCTCTAGCTTTCCATAAAAGTGCAGCCCACACTTCGGTGGTGGGGAGCCAAACTCTACCTCCTTGAGAGGTAGTGTCTACATAAATTGTTTGGACTTTTTCTATCCAGGAGATTTGTCTCTTCTCCCATTTATTGATTTAGTGATGATTTATATCAGTGTGGACTCGCAGATTTATGGTTGTAATCCAGGACTGTGTCATTTGTTTTCTTGCGGAGATTGTTCCAGCTTTGGCCAATGGCACTTCTTTCACTTGGCTCCCCGGTCCTTTTACTGTGCTCCCATTGGTTTGTTGTTGTTTTTTGAGCACTTCCTCACTTGCTGGCACTACAAGATGCTTCAGGCTCATGTTACAGCTTCCTTGCCCCAGTCCTGCACCAGCCATTTCTCCAAGGCGTCCCGGTTCTTTTACTGGAGTGTGGCATTGGACACCAAGATCTGGCTCCTGGATAAAAGAGCTCTTTCTGTGCTACTGTCAGCGCAGAGGTGAGAGATTTAATGTCCAAATCGTCCTAATTGCTTTTGTCACTTTTCTTTCCGTTTTCCTTCACTCAAATCCCTGGGAGAAATACAGAATATGCTTATGTTTCCTAGATTTACCCCCCTAGCAGTTGGAGTTCATCTTTTGAAAGTGTATGTGTGTCATAGGGCATATTTACAGTTAACTATTTTTAAAATCCAAGTTAGGAAAAAGGTAACTTGAGCTAAGGAGATTCAGACAGCTCCTCTCTTTCCTGCAGAAAGTGGCTCTTCAGTTACTTGATTTCTACGAATGACAGGGAAGTGTAATTCATGATATAAATTTTTTTTCCACCAATAAACTCAGAATAAGGGAATTTAAAAAGTATTCTCACTTGTAAGAAGAATGGGTGAGGGACATCATAATTAGATTTTACTTCCTTTAAAGTTTTAAACATTTTTCCTGTTTCTCTTTAGACTCTGTTTTGTGTGCACTTGGCAAAAAGACCCTTTGTTTGTTTTTTCATCCAGCTGTGATACAGTTTTTCATCTTCCACATTTCCCTGGCGTAGCCCCAAGTTCTCTTTAGTTAAGCCTAAACAACCTTTGAACGAATCGTCACTTTTATTTGATATTGCTTTTCTTTAAATATTTTTTTCATTGGCATTTTCATTGTAAAATGCATCCACCACGAGACTGAAGTGGCACTTATTTTCACTTCTTGTATTGAAAGGACACCCTCCACCTGTGTTCTCTGAGTCACTTCCCCTGTACAACCAGGTGTATCTGAGAAGGGTTTTCATTCTGTTTTGATTGTCTCCTTGCCAGTCTGTACACATATGATGGAGTATTGATTTGCAAAGCTTTGGCTAAAGATATAGATATAGATATACTCACACTTTTTGGATCTGGTAAAAATAAGAAGGCACACCTGAAAAATGTCTTATTCTTTGTGCTCTTGTTATTAAATACTCAACTGTTTGCAGCAGAATTGCAGAAATAAGGGAAATAATCACATTTGTCTTTCATCTGTCACTTCTCTCTCTCTCTTTTTTGTTCTAGCTCTTTTTGGATAGTGTTCTGGTTAAGCAGAGTGAAAGATAATAATATGAAGTCTTTAAAGCATTTTGTTGTATTTGTTTATATGATTTTATAAGAGTTTATTTTCTGAAAGCCTTCATCTGAAAATATTTTTTAGACAGCTTATAATTATTTTTATTTCTAATGATGAGCAAAGTTTATCTGTATGGGGTGATTTTTTTTTTTATATATATT
The DNA here is from genome assembly GCF_037783145.1 of Equus przewalskii. Lineage (NCBI taxonomy): Eukaryota > Metazoa > Chordata > Mammalia > Perissodactyla > Equidae > Equus > Equus przewalskii. The sequence continues at coordinate 7,879,624 of NC_091862.1, read as the reverse complement.
TGTTTTCTATCTTTATGTTTCTTATTTGTTCTACTTAGTTCAGGACAGATAAAGTATTCTTTGTATAAATCTATGAGTGAAATAAAAGACCTTTTTTTTGGTGAGGAAGATTGGCCCACAGCTAACATCTGTGGCACTCTTCCTCTATTTTTTATATGGCATGCCACCACAGCACGGCTTGATGAGCGGTGTATAGCTCCACACCTGGGATCCGAACCTGCCAACCCGGGGCCTCTGAAGCAGAGAGGGTGAACTTAACCACTACACCACTGGGCTGTCCCCTAAAAGACTTTTACCAGAAGCTCTAAGTCAGCAGGCCTTATCTACTCTGCCTATCCCTTTCCAAGACCTAGTCCTATCCATTCCTTCTATAACACATCCCGACTGCTGCTCACAGCATCACGAATGCTTACTGCTCATAGGCTGCTCTCCAGAATGCCTGCGATTTTGTTCCCACTAACTGAACTATATGCTTATCAAGAGTTCCTGGTTTGTTCCTAAATCTATTGTACATTTTATTGTTAATTGCCAAGTTTAGTAAATTATTATACAAATATAGGAAATGTGAATGCAAAAGAGAATTGTAGTTTCTACATAAACTAATTAGGAATGCTTTGGAAATTCTCAAGATAGGTCACAAAAAGAAAATTGCTATCAAATTAGGTATAAGAGAGAACTGTTAAAGTTTAGAAAGGAAAATCATGAAAATCCAGAAGCATTCCTCCCAAGAAGTCTTAAAAGAGAGTGGGGATTGCAGATGGTGCACTTTGGTTGTGGTGTATGTGACGAAGTCGACTTGTGACTTCTCTCAGGGAGCCACACTAAGAGGCAAGGCTGTGGCCCTCATCACAGTAGGATTTAAACTCATTCTTGGGCTTAAAGTGAAAACAGAATGTTTCAGTTTTGTGTGTGTGAGAGTTATCTCTTACAATTTAACAAACCATACTAAATCTGAATGGCTTCAAATAAAAACCATTTTTTATCTGTTAACGATATTGAGTGGTTCTTCTGCTTCTCATGCTGTTGGCTTGGGCTCAGGGACAGCTAGAAGGTCCAAAATAGCCTTACTCACAGGCTGGCAAGTTCGTGCTGACTGTCAGCTGGGAGCTCAGCAAGACTTTGACCTAACTAGCTTCTCCTTCATGCAGCCTCCCTTCCTGGTTAGGGTGGGCTTCCAAGACCGTGGCATCTCAGGGAGGTTGGACTGCTGACACGGCGGCTGGCTTCCCTGGGAGTACAGAGGTGGCCTTCTTAAGGTTCAGGCCCAGACCTCGCCCAGGGTCACTTTTGCTACATTCCATTGGTTAAAGCAGGTTACTGGGTCATCCCAGATTCAAGAGGAGGTAGTCACGCAAGGGCGTGAGTACTGGGAGGCCAGGTTCATGGAGGGCCTCCAAGAAAAGCCACCACGGATGTTTCCTTTCTTTATTTGCGTGTTTTATTTTTAATGTTTTTAGTATATATTTTTAAAATTAATGGCTAACCACAAGTCCCAGTGACATTTGATAAGAAGGCGTCCAATAAATGAAAGTGTTTACAAGCAAACTTATAATAATTTGATTAAGATGTATTCAAACTAGTAAGCGTGGGGATGTAGGGATTTCAGCCCACATTATCTGATTCCCATCATTATTCCTTACACCATACTCCACTGCTGTCATTGGGGTCCGTAGACGGTCTTCTTGGCACCTAGGGGTACAGTATCACTTAACTTTATTGTCAGAAAACAACAATCTTTAATTCTTGTAACTTTTAAAAAATTACATTCTTCAAATAATTAAATGCAACTATATTCTAGTAGAATTTAGGTAATGATTAAGTCTAAACTATCAAGGGTAAAATTATTTACCTCATAAATTCATTTATTCAGCAGATAGTTCTTGGGACATAATCCATACCGGGCGCTGTTCTAGACGCTGGGGAAACGGTGGTAAAGAAGACAGACAAGGTCTCTGCCCTCATGGAGCTTCAAGTTTACTTATGGGGGATAGTTTCTTGTTCATTTCCATAAGAAGTATTTTAAAAAATATCTGCTTCTGGGGGCTGACCCTGTGGTGTAGTGGTCAAGTTCACACGCTCTGCTTTGGCAGCCCAGGGTTTGTGGGTTCTGATCCTGGGTGTGGACCCAGCACTGCTTGTCAAGCCATGTTGTGGTGGCATCCCACATATAAAATAGAGGAAGATTGACACAGATGTTAGGTCAGTGACAGTCTTCCCCAAGCAAAAAGAGGAAGATTTGCAGCAGATGTTAGCTCAGGGCCGATCTTCCTCACCAAACCAAACCAAACCAAACTACTTCTGTTAAAAAAATGAATTTTAGTTAAAAAACAAAAAAGTCTTGCATGTCTATCCTGAAAAATAATCAAGACTCACTAGGTTTGCAAAGACCCTGCACTGTGAATAAAAGGAAATGTTAAATAGTGAATGTTGGATAAGCTTGAGGTTTGACAAGAGCTCACCTGAAAGTTAGCTGATAAATGTTTAATTATAGGCTGATAATAAAGATCAACTACCGTATTAATTAATTGGCCCTTACAATACCAACATGCAACCTCAAACTTAGCTGAGCTCCCTTTGGTTTTTACTGCAGGCCAAGCAAACTATACAAGTTCTTAAAAAAAGAAACTCAAAAAATCCACTTCCTCTGCCTGCCTCCCCCTCCCTCCTTAGCCCTCAATAGCAGAAGTCTCCCTTTAGTTATTACTTAATAGAGAAGAGGTTCGCGGGGAAGCGGAGGTGGTGGAGAGAACCTCACACAGGTGAGAACTGTACTTCAGAAGTGAATAAAATATTTTATTTCTAAGGACTTAGCTAAAGAACTTTTAATGAAGTTTTTTTTTTTAGGGCTTTTGCGAAACCGCAGATGTTTTCGAACTCATCTAATCCAGCTTCATCATTTTATAGATGAGCTATTTCAGGCACCATGTGGTTTACCTACTATGTCAGAGCAGAACTATTTAACCCCGAGTTACTTGAAGTTTTGTCTTGTCTTCCACACATCTTTCATTTAAAAACTGCACTAAAGCCCCTTGGATTGAGTTCAAGACATAGTTTTCTTTGACCAGATTCCAGGTCAGGTGAACAGTACTTTAGCAAAGTTTTATGTTAAAAGAGTGAAGCACTGTTTTATGTGACTGTCAGAAGTTTAGTACAAGAAAGACATTTTACATTTGTATGTTTTTAAACACAAATAAGGCAAATGTTTCAGGGCAACTGGTGTAGACCTTGTACGACTTTCCTCATCCAAAATAATTGGTATCCATGGAAACAGTGTGAACCAGTCAACTGACCGCATTAGCTCATCTCACATGAGCTAATACAAAATGGGGTTTGGGATGCTTTTGGTTAGTTAATTGAAATGATGCAAGTTCTTTTGAGCTTACCACTAGTATTTATGTTCCTAGATTTAGTATATAAATTTTTTTAAGGAAAAAAGGAATAAAGTTGCTTGATTTCCCCTCCCACCTCCCTTTATGTATTGCTTCTTAGCCCCCAAACTAAGGGTTTTTTGCTCTGGCTGCTTTTAAGATTTTTCTCTTTATCACTGGTTTTCAGCAATTTCATTATGATGTGCGTAATCAAAAACTGGTAGTTTTCTCGTAGTTCTGCTTGGAGTTTGCTGAATTACTTGGATCTGTGAGCTTATGTTTTTTTCAAATTTGGAAAATTTTCAGCCTTTATTTCTTCAAAGATTTTTTTCTGTGCCTCCCTTTCCTTGTTTTGGACTCCAGTAACACATATGTTACACTGCTTGATATTGTCCCACAGGTTCCTGATGCTCTGTTCTTCTTCTTTTTTTCCACAATCTTTTTCTCTGATTAATTTTGGATAGTTTCTGTTGTTATCTTCAAGTTCACTGATCTTTTCTTCTGCTGTGTCTAATCTGCTTGTAATCCCATCCAGAGTATTTTTCATTTCAGGTATATTTTTCATCTCTAGAAATTCCATTTGAGTCATTTCTTGTCTGTTTCTACTGATTTTTCTCCTGGGTTAGTTCATATTTTCCTGTTTCTTTGATAGTTTTTGATAAGATGACAGACACTGTGAATTTTATTTCTTGGATACTAGACCTTTTTTTTTAATTCCTTTAAATAACGTTGAACTTTGTTCTGACGTGTAATTAAGTTCCTAAGTTACTTGGATGGAATGTAAACCAAAGACATTTCCAGCAAGTATGAATACCATCTTGACTGAGTTAAGTAAATCCTAAGAAAGTATTAAATGCATAGTTTCACTTTTGTGTAATGCCTGTCCTAAAGTTTATTTTAATTATGAATTATAAATATAGTGGCTGGCAGCACCACATGACATTTTTCCTACCTCATTTTCCATGATGCATAATGATCAGGGGGGATGAAATGTATTATGTTTTATCTTATTTTAATATATTGTTTATGGCAGTGTTCATCTTCACTTTCATGTGATTATGTTTCCTTTTAAAATAATTAAATAGTAAAGGCTAAGATAGATGACTTTTTGTTTTGCAGTAGATATAGGTGTGAAAACAAGAGATCTTCAGCTTCTGTGGAATGATCACAGGGATTTATTCTTCTACTTTTATTTGGAGAGTGCAGCCAAATGAATTTTTTCATGTGTAGAGAAATAACTCGTCTGCAGTTGGAGGACAGTACAATACAAGTATCTTTTTCTGTTTCCCCAAATGAACTTCTTGATAAAAGTTAACGTATGTTTTTGCTGGGAAGGGTTCTCCCTGAGCTAACATCTACTGCCAATCTTCCTCTTTATTTATTTTTTCCTCCCCAAAGCCCCGGTACGTAGTTGTATATTTTAGTTGTGTGTCCCTCTAGTTCTTCTGTGTGAACTGCCACCACAGCATGTCTACTGACAGACAAGTGGTGTGGTTCTCTACCTAGGAACCGAACCTGGGCCACGGAAGCAGAAGGTGCCGAACCTCATCCACCAGGCCATTAGGGCTGGCTCAACATTTTTATTACATGTGCTTTCTTAGACTCCTTCTATCTGCTGAAGCACAGGAATTGTTCCTTTGTAGGTCAGAGGAGGGTACTTATTTAAAAAATAAACTCTCCTGTGCTGAGATCCTGGCTCTGTCCTCAGGGTAGGGGGCTTGCCATTGGACACTTGGCTCCTTCAAGTTTGGACATTTTCAGGCCCTATTCAGAAAATCCTCTTCCACTTTTACTTTGCGTGTCATTAATTCTCTCATCTACACAGTACTGATGGATATTAGTAAAATATACCATTTTATATGCCTGGTTGGTATTTTAATATTTTTTGTATAGCCCTTTATTTCCATTATTTTTTTTTTTGAATCTTCACAACTGAATTTCCTGAAATATTTTAGAATGTTGACCTTATGAATGCAAAATTCGTCTTCTTCTTGGTCTTAGAAAGAACAAGTCGTGCATGCAGTCACCCATCCAGTAAGCCTTGGCCTCGGCCTTAGCACTCTGCCTCCCGAGTTCACGGTCCTCCTCACCGCAGAGGGCGTGTTCTGAACGAGGTCGTGTTTGCTCTGTCATATCTGACTCCATTTTTCTCTTTGTCCTGGTATTCTGTGCTGCCTGGCCTCAGTGTATTTAACTGACTAAATGTTTGTGCTATAGTTTTCTGGTGATTATCATTCTAACACATGAATCATATTATTGTGGAAAAGCACTGAATTGTTTTGAGCACTCTACTAGAAACTATTGGATATACAAAAGTAGTATATACAAAGTCCTTCCTTACCATTGACTTTATCTTAGTAGGGAAATTTTTAAAAAGTTATAATATTGAATTTCTAAGAATTTGGAAGGTGTTAAAAGTATTAAAATGGCTTCCTGTCCTGTACCCACCGAGCTCACCTGCAGACTTCTCTCCTAATGTTAAGCAGATGCTCCAGGACTAAGCTTCTCTCAGTGGGTGGTGAGCGAGCACAGCGCCTTCCGAGGCCTGTCATATGAGGGTATCACCCCTTTGGTGAACCCTGACTCTATTAGTACTCTTTTGTTAAGCATGCATTATTGGATTTAATCCTTAAACATATGGAGTCTGAGTATTTATTGTTCTTACTTTGTAAAAGGGCAATATGGAGATTTTAAATAATTTGGCCTAGGCCCACACAGCTAGTAACCATCACAGCCAGGATTTGAACCTGAGTCCCTCACACCACAAAGCCTGTGCTGTCACTTGTTCCAAAGCCTGTCCTAGTAACCACCAAAACATATGGAAATAAGATTAGCAGCCTTGTCATTTATAGCCATGTCTCTTCATTAGCTGAATCAACTATTTTGCCGTGAGTGTAGAAGAAATGGGTGTAGGGGATTTCAAGCTAATCTGTAAGTTATATTATTTGTTATATGACTTTGTGAGACTTAAAAATGTAGTTTATTTATTCATATACAGTATTTATTCCTACAAAGGAATAGGTACATTTAAAACTTGCTTCTAAATCTGCTCATGATTAAATTCGTTTTAGTTAGCTTTTAGGTCATCTCACTTGTGTGTCTTACTGTGGGTGTACATGTGTGGGAGCGTGTGTACACAATATCTGGACTGCTTTTGTCTTCTTAAAAAATAGGTTTTGGCCTGTCAAAGGCATTCTTTACAGATTTCAGTGCTGCAAATTTGTATAGTTCTCCATCATCTTTATTTTTGTGAAAGGTAATTTATTTTCTGAAGTTTTATTTGTCAGTCCAATTCATTAATAATGGTATCAGACATTTTAGAGTGGTTTTTCTTTTTTCCTCATGATTTTGCAGTAGCTTTGATTTTCTATCAGGTTATAAATTATCAGGAAGAAAACTGGCAGAAAGCTGATTGTATCTTAGATGTAGTTTGGAGTTACGATTATAAAACATATTTTATAAAGAATATTCAGAATAGGGTAGACTGTGGTGGGACGTATTTGAAAGGAACTCCATGATTGGTGCCCTCTAGTTTGCTGTTTTGGAATTATATTTGTTCTCAGTGTGTACCATTAAATTTTATTTTGTTAGCATTGCAAAAATAAAACTTTATCAAAGTAGTGCTATCATTTGAGAAGTCAGCTGGGGAGAGAATTGCGTGAAGTCTTGCTAGAGAACAAGGTAATGAGGACCTGCGTTTTGAAGGTGAATAGAAAGGAATCCCTTTTCCTTCTTCCATAGCGTCCTTCTCCCCCACCCCGCTCCTGAGGTCTGTACTGTAGTGTTTGTCAGAGAACATAGAAAAGTTGACCTACTGTGTGTTATCACTGCTCTCTGCTTTGCTCCTCGGTCCACAGTAAAGTGTTCCTGTGCTTTCTGTTCTGTGTGTGCTTTGAAAAGAGAAAGGAGCCAGGCTCTGAAGTCAGGGCAGGGCTGTATTTGCCCACTCATCAATTAAGCTGGCCAGTGGCTAGCACACAAATACGTACTTAGTTCTGTCTGATTTGAATCTTCTGGTCCTTTGCGCTTTTTTCCCTTCATCCGTAAGTTTTTGGTTTTAAACTTCGTTTATGTTAGAAAGAATTCTACGAAGAGCAGAAACTGCACATCCGTCCTCCCGTCTGGTACTCCTTGTTGTTCGCTGTCAGAGCAGCAGCAGGCACGGGCCTTATCCCTTTAGTGAGACAGAAGTTCTCCTTGTGAGTTTCCACAAGTGCAAATAGAGGAGAAAGATCCACAGAAAAGTTTTACAAAGAGTTCTTAAAAGAAATTAAAAGTAGTTTAAATTTGAAATCACCTGACAGTTACTGAATATCCTCTCTGCTTATTGTCTTTCACAGGCAAGAGTGCACACTGGGAGATTCAGCTTGCAAGAATTCTGAATCTGATCCAGAGGATTTTCCGGATGAAACGAGTACAGAGAACCTTTATGGCACCTCTCCCCCCAGCACACCTCGACAGATGAAACGCATGTCCACCAAACACCAGAGGAATAATGTAGGGAGGCCTGCCGGTCGATCTAATTTGAAGGGTAAGTCTTGTACTAAAAAAGAAACACACGAGAGGGCCTGGCACTTACGGTACGTAATCTTTGTATAATGTGTAGCTACTGATTGATCCTTTCCAAGATAATGTTAGTTATTCCTTTTATTTTAAAAATGGTCTTAATACTGTTTTTAAATTTTATTGTTTGATTTTTGAATTACCACCATTAGCAGTATTGTTAATAAAGGAGAAAATAATTCTCCAGAGATAGAAAGGTTTGTCCTGAGTAACTGTTAAAGTCGCGGTGTGAGGCGTTTGTATTCCTTTTAGGATGTGGAAGAAGCCAAATGTGGGTGACTCAATGTACACCTCCAGGATGGCTACTGGTGTGGGCTTTCTTTTATTCTTTGAATCTCTTAGGCTGAAGTTTCTAGATTCTGTCTTCCAGACATGATGTGTTGGACACTTTGGGAGAGGCAGATCCAGGCTTTCTTCCCCAGGATTCCTGAGGCAGCCCGAGACCTGTGCTCTTTGCTGATGACTGTGATGCTGGCCTTAGTGGCTAAGGTCCTCTTTCTTAATCAGCCCGCTGCCTACACGGTACCCCACACCTTATAACCATGGACAGAACCTGTATTCTACTTTTCTCTTTATTTAGAGTTCCAAAGCCCAGATAGTGTTTGGCTCCCAGAAGCTGAGTTCTCTCCTTTCGTTTCTGCCTCCTCCTAGCATGTCACAGCTGTTATTTTCTCAGGTAGATGAATTGCATTGTGCTGACCTGCTGCCTTCTTGTACCCTGCTTCCTGTTGTGGAAAATCAGGTCACTGAAGCCTTGTGGTTTAGCCTTTCCCTGTTAGTTTCAGCAAACGGTTGTCCTAAAACTGATCTTACAGCTTCCTGGAATTCATCTATCTATTACTGCACAAGATAGGGATTTCATTCTTTATCTCATGTGAGAAATTTCCCCATGTCGTGTTCTCCCTACTGAGGTCAAGCTCATTCCCGTTTCGCCCTTTGTTTAGCAGTGCTCTTCCTCTCTTTCGCCAGGTTCCCGCTCCCACAGATTTCTTCCACACATTGGTCTCTGTGTGCCTGTCATAGCCCTTCCTCAAGAAAAGAGGAGGGCAAGAGAAGTGGATTTTATTGTGTTTATTTGCTTGAGTGAAAGCTTATCCAAGGAGGAATTCCTAAGCAGCATTCTTTTCCACAGGGAAATTATTTTTTACTTTCTTTTAAAACTTTGTTTGTTGTAGGTTGTTGACCTGTGGCCTGTACTTACTGGTAACCCTTTGGAAATTAATAGCTTTCCATTGTAATTTATCATCTTTAAAATCAATCTTCATCCATTTTTCTCAAAGAAATTTCTCACATGCTTACAGAAGGTTTTTTTAATCTAAAATAGTATCAGTGAAGCAGCATCTACTGAATCAGTATTAGTTAATACATATTTACTTTGTGGCGGTACAGTGAGAGGATGCTGATAGTATGTCTGCTTTTTCTTTGCTTGTTGGTTCACACAGTTTTAGAACCGGAGCTGACGGCACAGGTCCCCCCCGTTGTATAAATAGAGGAACTGAGGCCCAGGGTTTTAGACCAACTTCTTTAAGGCCAGAAGGCTCGAGATAGCAGCAGGGCTGTGTTTAGAACTGGTTCTCCTGGTGCTCCGTTTAGACCTTTTCTTAGGACACGCAGCAGGGGTTAAGCTTGCCTGATTGCAGTGCTTGAGTTGACTGGACTGTCTTTCACTAATCAGTCAGAAAAACGGTCACCAGATGTTCGTTGGGTTCCTCCTGTCCTTCTGGGCTGTGTGGGAGATAGAAGGAAGAGGAGTGTTGTCTCTTTTCCTCCAAAACTTCTTTTCATTGTTTATTTCATAAAATTAGAGAACTTTCCATCTGGAAGGAGTCTCAGAGACCACCTGCTTCAGCTCCTGCCATTTTTCTGGTGAAGAAGTGAATGCCCTTGAACCTTTTGACTTGTAGCTGTCTAGTAGCAGACTCAGGACACCAAAATCCTTAATAACGTATTCTTTTTCTTATTGCAAAAGATTACATATTTGTTGTAGGAAATTTAGAATATACAGATAAGAAATAAAAATACTCATAGACCCAATATGCAGAAGTAACATCTTTTACCATCTTTGCCTTGTACTCTCTTTGCTTGCATATTTTTATATTGCCATACTATATTTACTGTTTTATAACCAGCTCCTTTTTTCATTTAATGTTTTGTGAACTTTTTATGTCAAAGAATAACCCGTTCTGTTCTTTTAAATGGCTGCTGTGTCGTTTGTAGCAGCATTTATCCTGTTATCACTAACAGTTATTGAGTGTTTATTCTGTGCTAAGCACTGCTCTTAGCTCCTTAAATAACAGCTATCTTTTAAATATCATCATGCCCCAGTGAGGTGTGGTCCTATGTAGTATTCAGTTTACGGTTGAGGAAATACACACAGAATCTCTAGAGTTTTTAGTTTGAAGTGTCTCAGTCATGTGTATATTGGAAAGTAGCTTCCTGTGTTTGCCATCTGGTGGATTGTGTCTTGCCAGCATTCTTGTTCATGAATACCAGGAAAAGATGGAAGTGAAGCGCCCAGGTTGGTCCAGCGGGCCATTTTCACGTTTGCTGATAGGGTGTTTGTGCTGCGATGGTGGAACAGTCCCTGAGAACTCACTTGTTCTCAGACTGCAGCAGCAGAGCGTGGTGGACAAGAGCACAGACTCAGTTGGCAGACTGCCTAGATTCTAATCCTGGTTCTACCAGCTTCTGTCTGGGCACCCTCTGTCTCTTATTTTCTTCATCTGCAAAGTCATCTGCCTTAGTGTTGTGAGGGTCATATCTTCAGTGAGTATTAGCTGTCATTATTATTGTAAGCTAAAGGTTTCTTTCTCAGTATTGATTACTTTCTTGCCTTAAATTTTAAAGTAGAATTAAATAATAATGTCATTGAATGTATCCTTATTAATTGGTGTCCCCACTTTCAGGACACTGAGTCTGAATTTCACATAGCTACCCAGTTGTAGAGTTGGGACTCCAGCCTGAGTTAGTCCCGCCTGGACTTGTTGAAGCTCTTCCTAGCCCTTTTTCTGTTTCTCACTGTGTGTGTTGCTACCATAGTTACTTTTTCATTAAATCTTTTTCCTTTCTTTCTTTCTTTCTTTCTTTCTTTTTTTTGGTGAGGAAGATTGGCCCTGAGCTAAGATCTGTTGCCAATTTTCCTCTTTTTGCTTGAGGAAGACTGTCACTGAGCCAACACGGGTGCCAGTCTTCCTCTATTTTATGTGGGATGCCACCACAGGGTGGCTTCATGAGCAGTGCTAAGTCTATGCCTTGGATCCGAACCTGTGAGCCCCAGGCCACTTAAGTGGAGGGCACGAACTTAACCACTATGCCACCAGGCTGGCCCCTCGTTGAATGTTTCTTTCCTTCCCTCCCTTTCTTCCTTTTTTCCTTTAGCTCTCTTTCCTTTCTTCTACCCCCTCATTCTCTTCTTTCCTTCCTCCCTTCCTTATTCCTCTTTCTTTCTTTCCGTTGAATCAGACTTTGAGTGACTCCATAGGCATGTACTGTTTAGATGATGGGTAACCCCTAGCCTCATGTCTGGTAGGAATCGCACAGATAAACAGGCAGTGCAATCTCGTGTGGTAGAGCTGGGATGGAGGCTGCTGCAGGTGCCCACAGGAGGGGATCAAAAAGACCTGGGGTTCGGAAGACTTCTGGAACAAGTGGTATTCGTGCTATGACCTGAGGGCTGAGGCAGGGAGACCAGTATTTCAAACTAGAGTGTGCTCATAATAATATAGTGGCCTCTCAGTATTTTCAAGAGCTTTTGGAATTAATTAGATTGGTCAGATTTATTTTAAAAGCTTTCCAAGGAAATCTGAACTGGTGCATTCTTTCTTTCTCACTGCGACAAGCAAAGGCTCTCTGAATCATACTGTATAGTCACTTTACAACTGCAGTCCAAGGGGACTCATCTTTTTAATGAAGGTCACCAATGATATTTACATTTTTCTGCTTATTTGTTGCTGTGTAACAAACCACCCTCAAACTTCGTGGCATGAAAGAGCACTCATTTTATGTGCTCATGATTCCCTGGGTCAGGGATTGAGGTGGGCCACAGCTCCTCTCTGCCCCTTGATGTCTGGTGCCTTCGCTGGAACAACTCAGTTGGCTGGAGGTGTTGTCATGGCTTGGCTGGGGCCCTGTGTCTGGGCCCTCAGTTCTTTTCCTTATGGTGTCTGCTGGGCCTCTAACATCCCACACGGCTCCTTCCCTCACATGTTTGGCACCCGGGCTGAGGGCTGCCTGGCATTGTTTTTTTCCATGTGACCTCCCATGTGGCTAGCCTGGGCTTCTTCACAGCTTACTGGTCCCTGGGTTGTTGGACTTCTTGCATGGCAGCCGGCTTCCCTCAGAGAAAGTGTTATAAGAGATCAAGGTAGAAGTTCTAAGCCGTCTTACGTCTTAGCCTGGGAAATCACACAGCATCCCTTCAGCTGCATTCTTTTGGCTACTCAGGGCCAGCCAAAACTCAGACTGCACAGAACATCAGCACCAGGAGGGATGGTTTGTGGCTTTCTTGAGAGACTAGCTCCTCCCTGCATGTAAGGCTGCGAGGAATTAGTGTCTGGTCAGTCACACTGTCTTTAGGCTCTCCAGCCCCTCTCCTTCATAAATACAAACAATGTCAAGAGCATCCCTGGGGCTGGCCCGGTGGCCGAGTGGTTAAGTTCATGCGCTCTACTGTGGTGGCCCAGGGTTTCACTGGTTCAGATCCTGGGTGCGGACATGGCACCACTCGTCAGGCCACATTGAGGCAGCATCCCACATGCCACAACTAGAAGGACCTGCAACTAAGATATACAACTATATGCCAGGGGGATTTGGGGAGAGAAAGCAGAAAAAAAAAAAAAGATTGGCAACAGTTGTTAGCTCAGGTGCCGATCTTAAAAAAAAGAAAAAGAACATCCTCGAAGAACTGTAAGCATACAAAAAGGTATGAGGGCAACTGTTTGTTGAAAGGAGGTGAGAATAACCATTAACACTTTTTTTTTTAGTGGTGGTAGCCATGGTCATAAACTGATTACATGTATAGGATTCTTTAAATATTTTTATTATCATAGTCTCAGAGTCACTACTAATGTTATAGATTTATTTCTTATAATTGGAGATTCAGTTCCAGGGCACCTTTTGGTCAACTGACTATAAATCAAAGGTTCCCATGAGCCCCTCTCACATTCCATAATTTGTTAGAACTGTTCACAGAACTCAGAAACACACTTTACTTAGGTTTATTGCTTTATTATAAAAGGCTCAGGAACAGCCTAATGGAAGAGGTGCATAGGGCAAGGTATGGGGAGGTGACATGGAGCTTGCAGGCCACTCTGTGGGTACCACCTTCCTGGTACTGAACCTCTTAATCTCAAGTTCCTGTTCCTGTGCCCGATGAACAGTAAGGCAATCATTGAGACATGGTGCAGGGAGATGGAGGAAGGTTTATTTGAATTGGCCAAAATGAGAAGGTGGGAGGATAGGTTCCCTCATACCTTCACAAGAGAAGAAAGCAGGGGGTTTTATAGAGCTAAGGGCTTGGCAGGAGGAGTGTTGAGAATCAAAGGAGTAATCTGTGTGCCTTTCACTCCCAGAAGCCCCTGGGCCATCTGACTTCCGGGCATCAAGGCCAGCTGGGGGCTAGTCATCTGGTGATCCTTGTTCTGTAAAGCAAGCTCATAAATCTTTGTGACTTTTGAGTCTCTCCTCAGGTTAAAGGGAAGAACAGTAAATTGACAAAATTAACTTAATTTACAGTAACCCTCAGGTACTGGCTTCACTCCCAGCCCCTCGATATGTTCCCCAACCTGGAAGCTCATCCAATCTTCTCCTTCAAGAGTTTTTGTAGAGCTTAATCTTCAGACCTTCCCCCACCCCGACCCTCTCTGGGAAGTCAGGTTGCTGGGTGGGACTGAAGCTTCCAACCCTCTAATCACTTGGTCCTTCTGTGACCAGCTCCATCCTGAGGCAATCTAGGACCCCACCCTAAGTTGCCATATTAGTGTAAATTTAGATGTGATTGAAAGGGGCTGCTTATGAATAACAAAAGACACTCTTATCACTCAGGAAATTCTAAGGGTTTTAGGAGCTCTGTGCCAGGAACCTGGACAACAACCAAATATATTTCTTATTACACGCCAATGAGCAATATCAAATACTTGCAAAGATGTGGCAGATGTCGGTGGGAGTGTAAATTGTCTCAACCCCTGTGGGAAAGTAATTTGTTAATACAGTCAAATTGAGGTTGATTGTATCCTTGACCCAGCAAATCCACTTTTGGTGTAGACTTTAGAGAAGTTTTGGGATTAGACTTTAGAGAAGTTCCTGCAAATGGACACAAGAAGTCTTGCAAAGAGATTCATTGTTTTTTATTTCCATCCATAATATGCAAGTGTGTAATCACCAGATAGGAAAGTTCAAAACAGTATCTGTCATAGCCATTGTCTGAGACAGAGGACTGAGGCGACGCGGGATACTGGACAAAGGTGAGGCCGCCACTGCCTGCAACGTTTTCTTTCTTTGTATTGACAGACTTTAAATGATTGCCACTTAGATGTGTGGAAAACTGTATTTCATCCAATTTTTGCATTTTCCTGATTTTGTTTCCCTGGGAATATTGGATAAAGACTTTTTTTGTTGTCAAAATATTAACTTCTGCTTTTAAAAGCTGTAATAAATATATAGCAATGTTATGATATCTAGGTAAAAACAGTTAGCTCTTTATTACCTAAAAAAAATCAGTTATGTGACGTCCTGACTGATGTAGTCTACCAGTTAAGCTTTTGAATAAGCTCGCTGACCAGGCTCGATTTCATACTTTGATGAGTAATAGAATGTAGCTGTGCTGTTATTTAAGATTATACTTCTGGATAATGGTGAATAACTACCAAATAATAGCAGTTAAGATTTCGGTAAATTTTGGGCAGTAATTAGGCATATGTAGCTGTTTCTTAAGGTTGGTTTAAGAGAAAGACAAGCTATCTCATCCTTAAATTTTTGTTCTTTTTAATATAGCAGAAGGAGGTAAATCCAGTTCATCTCATAGTTTAAGTAGGTTAATTAAGAATTAAGACACCCAAGCCAAAGCCCTTTTCAGAGTGAATCTGCCTCATAATCATTATCAGCTAGCTCCATTTTGCAGCAGTTTTATAATACTGCAATAGCCAGATTATAGAGCTAGAACAAATATCTTGAGATAGCTCTATCAGAATTTGTACATATACACACAGGTGTGTGTATGCATACACATTTATTAATCTCCCTGTTGTTAGCATATATCTCAAGGTGTGTGTGTAAGTAAATGTGTGTGTGGTTTTTTGCCAACAGTAGTGAGATTAGCAACTTTTTTTTGGAAAAATTATAATACTGCTGTAAAATTGAGCTGGTAAATGGATTCAATCTGTATAATTAGAGAAATGTTCGTCGTTAGCTAGAGTGGACTTAAATCCATGTTTTAGCTCTTTAGTCCAAACTTGGCCTATCAAGGTTCTAATTTATATTTCTAGGCTACCTATATACAGACTCTAAGTCTCTTCTTTTCTGCCTTTCTGTCTTTTCATGCTCTTCTTCTCTGGTTTAAAATATCCTCTTGTCTTCCTTGTTACCCTTGCTTAAGCTGAATCTATTCCTCAAGGCTCCCAGTCTAGTACTTGGTCTTGCTTAAAGCCTTTGCAGTTGAGTTGGCCCACTGTAATCTGTCCTCCATGGCACTCAGTATCTTAACCTCTCCTTGGTCAGTTGGAACTGCCGTGTGAACAACTTTGACAGGTGTAAAGGTGTGATGGCACCAACATGGGTTAGCCTGTCCATACGTTTGCTATCTGTCTACCTTTGTATGTTCCATGGTAATCTTCATCACACTGTAGTTGTGAAGATTATGACAATGTCTGTAAAGCCCCTACCTCACAAATGAGGGGATTGAATAGAGCAGTGTTTGCCAAAATATGGTGTCATTCTAGCCAGGATGAATCAGAGATACTGGGAGTAGGCCCAGGAATCTGCATTTTAGCAAGAACGAAGTGGTTCTTAATATTTACTGAAATTTGAGAACCTTGGATTAGAGGGTCTCTAAGCCCCTTCAGATTGCTAACATTGAGAGTCTAGGCCCTCATTGCTCTAATGATCATCTCACAGTTAAAGGAGAGAGCAGACATCTGTTGATGCTTTCTCATTAGAGAGCTCGAGGAAGACCAGTGTTTGTAATTTGACAGTACATGTATGGGAGAACATAAGATTTGCAAGGACTTCATAAGAAATACATTTTATACGTATTCTAAAGAGCCATTTCTAGGTGTGGATGGTGGGAAATTCAGTTGATTGTCTTTTTCAGTTGATCTGTTTGAACAAATGAACCGTATTACTTGTCATTTGGTTACTTTCGGTTTTGTTATAAAATGTTTTTTTTTCCTTTCGTGTTCTTCTGATTTGGCAGGAATTATTGCTGATTGACCAATGGAAAAAGTAACTACTCTGGAGGTTTCTTGAACTGTACTATAAAATTGCACCATGTAGTGTATAGCAGCCACTGGGAGATCAGACGTTCTCTTAGTCTTACTTAAGTTGTTATGAACTTGTTTTGTGGTGCTGTAATTAAAACTTGTCGTGTAATACATTCTGTATACTTCTGGTCCATCTCCTTTTCAGAGGCTCTCTTGGTATTTGACTTTTTGTTAATTGCAGAGGGATTTCGTATCAACAGTGAACTAAACAAACAAGCCTGTCCATTAGTAATGGGCTTTTGAGTATTATTAAAAGTTTCTTACTCATGTCAGAGTGGATAAAGACAGAGTATAGTGCTTGGGGAAATTGCTGGGTCTGAACTTACAGATTTTTTCTCCCCAACACCCTAATGCTTCTCATATCTCCCTTAACTGATGGGTCCCTTCTGATCTTATAGAGGTCTCCCTGGGCACCAATCGCTAGAAAATACTCTCGAGTTTCCTCTTTCCATCACAAATACATTATTTGAAAAATACAGTTCCTGACAGGATGGATAGATTGTTGTTGTCTTTTCGCGTGGTGGCTAGACTTGCAGTTCAAGTCTATTTCAAGTTTAAATTACATCATTTTTAAACTAAGATTTATCAATTTCCATTTGTATGTTTTTTCAAAACCAACTTAGTTTTTTTTGTTTTTGAAAAAAATATATCTTCTTTGGCCCATCTGGCTACTTTTTCAGTTTGCTTTTCTTTACACACATCGTAGATCCAAATATTAAACCATTGCTTTTTATAAACACAAAATTTCAAAAAATTGTGTAGTATACTGTTTGACAGTGTGCTGGAAGATACACTTAAGATTTGTATATAATCTACAAAAATTAGTTTTTTTAGGCTTGCTAAAATTGGGTTCTGTCTAGACAGAAAAAGAGGGTTGTGGCATTTTTCCTAAGTTCTTTTAATTGTTGGAATAAAGATGAAGGCTGAGAAGCTGCATCTCTTAAGTTTTCCTGCTTTGAATGTCAGCTCTCTGGTAAGTGTGGAAGAGTTGGGACATGAAGTTTATAGCGCAGTCCTCTGGGGTTAGTAAGGTCATTCCAGGTACTCTGTCAACCCTGCGTTTCATTTAGGACCTTTAAATTATGGATTAGAAGAACATTTAAAAGTTATATAAGCAAAGTAATACTTTTTCATGTTCAATATTACTTTCAAATTATAAGTTATATGCATACATTCCCTGGCCATTATCAGTAATGCTACCCTGTATTCATTTTATAGTCTTCTTAGGGTCCTAAACCTTAAGTTAGTAAAGCGTTCCGTTCTAGGTTCTCATTGCCTCTCTTCTGCACGCATTTCTTGGATGTTCTTATGTGCTCTCCTGCTATTAAATAACATCTCTGTGTACTGATGATTTCCAAATCACTGTCGCTGGGTTTCTCTCCTGAGCTCAAGACCCATAGATTGGTTACCTGCAGATATCTCCGCATGGATGTCCCATAGGCACCTCAAAATTCAGTGTTTTAAAAACTAAACTCATTATCTTTACCTCCAATCTTACAGTGATACCATGTATATATCATTTTGTGTTTCCTAGTAACAAAGTATAGTATGAATTGCTAGCTTGAAAAATACAATATAGTGTAGTTAAATTTGGAAGCAGTTGTTTACTTTGCTTTCAAATAACTGTTGCTTTACGAAGTAGAAATGAATGGTATGTACATGCCCTACTAATAAAGGTATAAAGAACACAGTTAAACAGAACATCAGAGAGGAGGCAAAGGGCTAGCCTGAACAAATTTCTTATGAATGAATGTTGATAAGTATTTGTAAACAGTAAAATTGTGAAGAAATTTCTTGAATGGAATTTATGAAAAGTTTTAAGACATTCAAAAGTAAAATAGGTTAAAACTACAGGTAAAAATTCCATCATTTAGAAAATATTGCTAACTTAAAAAATAATAGTAATAATCTTTATATTAAAATATAGCAAAAATCTCTATAGACAGATGAAATCCTTTTTCATGGATCATAAAGGAAATTAAGTATAATGTGAATCAAATAGGAAGTGCTCTTAGGAATATTTGTTTTAAAACCCTTATTTTAAAACTAATTTAATTTAAATTGATTAGGAGGTGAACTGGTTTTAAACAAGTTTTCTTTGGTGAATTGATTTTGGCTGTGTTAGTCTGTAACCCATATAAATATACCCTGTTTCGTCAAATCTGATGGCATACTATAATAGTATGTACTAAGAAAAAAATGCTTACAAGTAATGACACAGTGTGTTCTTAGAGTTATTTATTTATTGAAAGAAATCTTTTATCCTTCTTGATATTTAGATACAGATTTAGAAAAACCATTTCTTACTATTATGCAGGTATATAAGGTAAACGAAATGTATTAGTGAATATGTTCCTAAAACTTATTCATATCACCATTAATTATAAAAAACGTATTCTAATTTCAGGGATGTTAAAATACAAAATGTGTGCCGTAGATTCAGTGAAACAAAGTCTATCTTGAGTGTAGGGGGAGAGTGGGATGGGTTTAGAGGTTTGGGCGTTATCAGTATACGAAGCGGAAGTAAAGGAGATCACCCAGGGAGAAGGAAGGTAAGATGGAGATCGAAGAGTGGAACTCTGAGAAACATTAACTTTTTACGGAGTGAGCAAACTTCCAGGGGGGGCATTCGAAAAGCAGTGACTTAGGAAGTAGAAGAGAACCGGAGACTGTGGTGTCTAGAAAGCAAAAGAATGAGGGTTTTCAGTAAGGTAGGGGTAGTTAATAGTGTCAGGAATGCCAAACAGGGGGAGGTTGTGTGTGTGTGTTCATTTCAAAGCTTGGGAATTAAATTAATAGAACTTTTTACAGTTGTTCAAAGGATAAGTGTGATGTTTACTTTGCATTAATTTTGAATGATTTCATGTGACAGTATAACAGACTAGGCAAATTATTCTGAATTAGTCTATATGTCTTCATTTTTGTTAATGTTAAATTTAAAATGTTTTTCTTCATTTGTTTGTGGCAAAGAAGAAATCGAGGAATAGAATAAATTAAGGTTAACATTTTTGCTTATCATCTGTCTTCCAGTTCTTTATGAGGATACTCTTAAGGGACCTAAGGACTCTACCCTCCATCTACCTCATTTTACAAATGAGAAAAGTGACCCAGAAAACTTAAGTGATTTGCTCTAAGTTAAGACGTTTCGTTTATGGCAAAGGCAGGAATCGGATGTGTTTTCTACGCCAGGTTTCTGTTGGATCTGCCATCTGTTTCTCCCTTCTTGAGGTGAAGGTGGTAGCCCATGGAGGTTTGACTAGCTGGATAACTGCACTTGGCAGCATAGAGGTAAACAGCTTGTTTTAGGTTAGCAGTGAAGGATGTTAGAGAACATAGCAAGTACAGTATATCAGGGAAGATGGAGAAAAATCTTTCCAAAACTTTAGAGAGAAATGTTACATATATTTTGATTCATTTAATTTTCAGCATATGGCATGATTTTTTTGTCTCCAATAAGAGCCCTAAAAATGTACGTACATGTGAATATCAGTTTCGTTGAAGATAGTGAGAATTGCTTCATATTTTAGAGTAATATAATGTTCTGCTTTTTTTAATAGAAAAAATGAATGCATCAAACCAGCCTCCACATAAAGACACTGGAAAAACCATGGAGAATGTGGAAGAATACAGCTATAAGCAGGAGAAGAAGATCCGAGCAGCTCTTAGGACAACAGAGCGCGATCACAAGAAAAACGTGCAGTGTTCATTCATGTTGGACTCAGTGGGTGGGTCTTTGCCTAAAAAATCAATTCCAGATGTGGATCTCAATAAGCCTTACCTCAGTCTTGGCTGCAGCAATGCTAAGCTTCCGGTATCTGTGCCCATGCCTATAGCCAGAACTGCACGCCAGACTTCTAGGACTGACTGTCCAGCAGATCGCTTAAAGTTTTTTGAAACTTTACGGCTTCTGTTAAAGCTTACCTCAGTCTCAAAGAAGAAGGACAGGGAGCAAAGAGGACAGGAAAATACGTCTGCTTTCTGGTTTAACCGATCTAATGAACTGATCTGGTTAGAGCTCCAAGCCTGGCATGCAGGACGGACCATTAATGACCAGGACCTCTTTTTATATACAGCCCGTCAAGCCATCCCAGATATTATCAATGAAATCCTTACTTTCAAAGTTAATTACGAGAGCTTTGCCTTTGTTAGAAATGGAGCTAGTTTTAATGGTACTTCAGTAGAAGGGCAGTGCAAAGCCCTTCATGGAACAAGGGTTATGGGTTACTCAACATACCATGAGCATCTCCAACGCCAGAGGGTGTCATTTGAGCAGGTAAAACGGATAATGGAGTTGCTGGAGTACATAGAAGCACTTTATCCATCGTTGCAGGCTCTTCAAAAGGACTATGAAAAATATGCTGCAAAAGACTTCCAGGACAGGGTGCAGGCGCTCTGTTTGTGGTTAAACATCACGAAAGACTTAAATCAGAAATTAAGGATTATGGGCACTGTTTTGGGCATCAAGAATTTATCAGACATTGGCTGGCCAGTGTTCGAAATTCCTTCCCCTCGACCATCGAAAGGCAATGAGCCTGAAGATGAGGGCGATGACGTAGAAGGAGAATTGAAAGAGTTGGAAAGTAGTACGGATGAGAGTGAAGAAGAACAAATCTCTGATCCAAAGGTACCAGAAACCAAACAGCCCCTTGACAGCAGTTTCAGTATCCAGTCGCAGGACTGCATGCCTAAGAAGCTCGAGAGGCTTGAATCTGAGGACGACCCTGTTGGCTGGGGAGCACCAGACTGCAGCACAGAGGCAGGCTTTAGTAGACATTGTCTGACTTCTATTTATAGACCATTTGTAGACAAAGCCCTGAAGCAGATGGGCTTAAGAAAGTTGATTTTAAGACTTCACAAGCTGATGGACGGTTCCTTGCAGAGGGCACGTATAGCACTGGTAAAGAGTGACCGTCCGGTGGAGGTAGGTTTCCAGTAGGCGTCAGTATGGTCTTGTCCTTAGTTTCATTACTTATTGTAAATTACAATGTGTGTTGTGTGGATTATTATGTACTTCCGTAGTCTTGATATTTCTAAGGCATAAATTGTAATTATTGTAAACTGCAGATTTCAACATTTCTATAAAGTACTGAGATAAAGGGGGAAATGGAGCTACGAAAACTTTATGAAATTTGGTGAATTAAGTGCAAGGTGGTGTGTGGAGGGAAAAAATCCAACCATATGACTATAGGATGGAAAAGCACAGGCTAGGTATAAATAAGGAGGGAAGAAAGCCATAATCATGCGTGACCACAAGCTGAATATGAGTCAGTAAAAAGTCAGCATGATGCTAAGGTATTTTTAAATGAATCTGGCATCCAAAGTTGTGTGTATAGTTCTGTCTCTATTCTTTGCTATAGCTTACTCCCTTTTTGAGTAGCGTGTCCAGTTCTGGTCACTATATTTTAAAGAGAGGTGAATTGTAGAGAAATGTAAGAATGATCAAGGGGAAAAGTATGCACTATTTGGCAAGGTTCAAGTGTTTAGTGTAGATGATGGAAGCTTGAGATGGAAGCTTAATTATTATCAGATACATGTTTTATATGTGAAGATTTTTGTGAGAGGAATATGCCTACTAGAGGAAGTGGTTTGAAACAGAACAAATTTGGTTTTTATAGCTTGCTCTCTCAGAAATTCTTCACTGTTAAGGATGGTAAAATGAGAAAGAGGCATATTGTTGGATATTGTTCTTGGGAGTAAAAGAGTATAAGCAATTTTTCCGTTGTGGTGAGTTCATCTGGCTGACAGCACACGCACCCAGATCTTTGGGATCCCTTGTACCTGGGTTTTGCCACGATTCTAAATTTTAGTAGCTGTATTTGTACGTATGTATGTACTTTTTATTTTTTAACTTCAGTTTATTACACAACCTGGCTTGCTTTGGAGTCAGGGATGATAAAACAGAAGGCATTCTTTAAGATGGGAAACATCTGACGAGACCCTCAGTTTGCAAATATTTTATTTTTCATCAAACATCCACATAACATAGCCAGATGTTTACAAAATGAATCAATACTTTGTAGCTGTAAGAGGTCAGTTTACTTTGAGTATTATTTTGATTAGAACTCTGTTTTTTTTTTTTTTGCTGAGGAAAGTTAGCCCTGAGCTAACATCTGTTGCCAATTTTCCTCTTTCTCTGCTGAGGAAGATTAGCCCTGAGCCAATGTCTGTGCCAGTCTTCCTCTACTTTATATGTGGGTTGCTGCCACGGCATGACTGACCAGTGGTGTAGGTCTGTGCTGGGGATCTGAACCCGCAAACCTGGGCTGCTAAAGTGGAGCACGCCTAACTTAAACATTATGCCATGGGGCTGGCCCCTTGATGAGAACTCTTAAAAAGGAATTTATATATGTCATTTTCTTTAAACAGTATTTTAACTTTGTGAATGATTTTTTATGTTTGTTTTTTTATAGCAAATAAGTTTTCTTCCTTTTAATCCATCAATAACTACTTTGTAATAAGATTTTATTAAAGTGCAAGTTTCAAAATCAGTAGAGCAAAAGTAGATTGTAGTAAGGCTTTGTCATATGCTTCAGATGGCGAATAATTTACCTTGGTTTAGGTTTTTGCCTGGAGTGGTTCAATTCCAACAAGGACGCATGTGAGCACGACAGGGTTGATGATTACTTTTACTATGAAGCCCTATTTTTGAAGTAACGTGAATGAGAAAGCTCTGGCAGTATTACGTCATCTCTGACTCACTGGTTTTCGTAGGAGAGGGGCTCGTGGTGAGAGTCAGGGAGCCAGTCAGGACTTCTTCAGACTGCTTTACACGCCCTCCCCCAAGCTGCCTTCCTCTCCCCTCCAGAGCTTCCGTGGCAATGAACCATTGCTTCTAACTGGAGTGCTTTGTGTCACTTAGATGTGTTGGAACAAGAAAAAGATTGAGAAGGAATGCACTGCATTTTATGTTAGAACTCAGGTTGAAAAAAGACGATAGTAGGGAATCCGTAGTTTTAGTTTCGAATTCCCATTAAAGTTGTATTCCTGTGGTTAGACCAATTAGGATTTCACCAAAAAAGGTATCCTTGTTATAGAAAAAAGAAACATACAAATTCAAAGTTTATAAAGTGTGTGAATGAAACACTATTAGAATCATCTGTAGATTGCTTTTCAAAAAAAGTACAGAAGCCCCTGTTGTTTTAAATTTTGGTCTATAAAATGTTGTGTTTATCAGATAATAAAAGAGTAACCAAGACCCAAAGTAGAAATTCTTCTGTATTGGAGATTAATCCAAACTAATAAAAGATTAGGCTCCAGAATAATAATTAACTCCGTGGGAAAGTAAGACTTTATTTTTATTCCCATTTCTGGAACGTGATTTCTGTAAGGAGAGGTGTATGAATATATGTTACTCCCCTTCTGGGTTTGTTTGGTTTTAGACTTTTTTTCTAAGTATGTTGGGGAAAGAGCCACAGTTTTGAAGTCGAATAACTGGGTTCCATTCCTTGCCGTAGCTCTTTCTCACCACATAACTTTGTAAATGACAGTCTTTCTGACTCTAGTCTTCGCATCTGTAAAATGGGTATAGTACTACTTTCCTACCTACCTCACAGGATTGTTGTGAGGCTTAAGAAGATATTTGTATAAATGGTAAAATGCTCTAGAAGTCAAATGTAAGCTTTTTTTTTTTTTAAAGAAGTTTTGTTACATTTTCTTCCTCTCTTGAAGCTCACTGTAAGTCAGTATGGGCTGGACATTCTATAAATATATATTTTAAGTGTATTTTACCTTTTAATCTCTGCCAAATAATCATACATTCCAAGGGCATACATTTTAAGCAGTGTAACCTTTTAGGTTTGAGGACGATTTTCCTTTCATTCATAATTGTTAGGAATATCTTGACCAACTGGTACCACAGATTGTACTCAATACGTATCTTCTATTTTGCACTGTTTTTATGGCTTATGTGATAATAGTAACGAATACAGTTGAAAGATTGTAGAAAAGAGGAAATATACTCATGATATTTGTTTCTTCTTGACTATGTCTATATTTTTATTCCTTATGATGAAGTCATTTGTAACTAGTGTGTATAAACGGCACATGATCTTCCATTTAATTCCCTTTGGCTTGTATGAGCATGCTTTATAAAACAATTTTCCTTTAAAATTGTATTATTATATTTCCAAATCTTTTAAAAAATTGCAACTAGTGATACTAAAAAAATCTAATTGCAGTTTTTTAATAATATGAATATCATAAATAGCCTTAGTGATTTGTTCAAAATTAGATGATGTTATCACTCCTTAGCTTCCAGAAATTCATTTTCTCAGGATGCATTTCTAATTACTTCCGCAGTCTCTGATTAACAGATGGGTTAGTTTCCAAAGTTCACTTGTATGGCAGTTGTTCTGATCTTGCCAATACTTATCTAGAGAAACTGCTGTAAATGAGAGTCTCAGGCCTTAAGTAAAACTTATTTATGTATAACAATACCAGCCACAGTTTTATTCCTGGCAGCAGGGACATCATAATGTAAGAGGAAAAAATGAGAAAGCATTTTTTCTCCTCCTTTTGGATCCAGAGATTACCCTAGGTCTTTTCCATGCTTACTCATTTATTTCCTGGTTTCTTATTCCCGGGATATTTAGAGCATCCCAGGATCTCGTTGTTCTTACTTATTTCCCCCACTTTGCTGTGTCGTAGTTCCTGTGTTCTAAGCGTGGTTGATCTCAAGTCTTAGGAATGAATGTATCTGATCGCCGTTTCAAAGTACTATGGGCTGGCGTCCCTGTAGGATCGAGGTCTTCTAGCCTCCACATCTTGCTGCTTCTCCCCTAGATACTGCTCGTAGAGTGACCCTTCCCGCCTTCCTCAAAAATGGATAGGAATCAGCTCGGCCGTCCAGGAGCTTCTAGGTCTCCTTTCCAACACTGCTGCAGCTTATGTGGGTTTTATTATCTTATTTACGGTTCAATTTTAGCTAAAAATTACAACAAGAGACCACGTAAACATACGTAAAAGATTTGTTCTTAATGTCAAAACTACCCCTGTGTAATTGCATTCTTTTTTTTTAAACTTGTAATCTTTGTAATAATTTTAGATTTATGGAAAACTTGTGGAGATGGCACGGAGTTTTCTTACACTGTTCATCCAGCTTCCTCTAATATTGACATCTTACTTAACCCTGCTACATTGTCAAAATTAATATGTTAATGTTGGTATGAAATACTGTTAACTAAACTATAGACATAATTTGGATTTCTGTTTTTCTACTGATGTCCCTTTTCTGTTCCAGGATCCAATCAAGAACACCACGTTACATTTAGTTGACGTGTCTTCCTAGTCTCAGATCGTCTTAGTTTCTCAGCCTTTCCTTATTTTTCTACGATCTGGATGGCTTGTAGGATGTCCCTGAATGTGGATTTGTCTGATGTTTTCACGTGATTAGACTGGGGTTATGGCCTTGGGCATGAATACCACAGAGCCGAAGCGCCCTCCTGGTGTTGTCATCCCTGGCAGTGTTAACCAGAGCACCTGGTTATGGTGGTGTCGGTCAGGTTTCTCCACAAGTGACCAGTTTTGTCTTTCCTTTCTCTGATGTTTGGAAGTGAGTCATTAAGCGCAACCCACACTCATCGGGAGGGGAATTAATCTCCACCTCCAGAAGTAGGGAGTGTCTTTATGTATTATTTGGAATTCTTTGTCGAAGATTTGCTTCTTCTCTCCCATTTATTTATTCAAGCACTTATTTATCTCAGTATGGACTCATAAATATTTATTGTTTACTTTGCATTCTAGTCAATACTATTGTTATTTATTTTGTTGCTCAAATTGTTGCTGCTTTAGCCATTGGAGCTCTTTCAGTTGGCTTCTGTGTCCTTTTGATGTGTCTCCATATTTTTTTGTGTTCTTTTGCTTCTTGTTTGCATTTTGAGCAGTTTCTTACTTTTTGGCATCATCTTATATTTTCCTGTTGCAGTCCTAAAATCAGCCATTTCTCCAGGGAGTGTGGTTCCTTTTATTGGAGAATGGGATTTAGGAATGAAGATCTGGGCACTGAATGTGTGTGTTGCTATCGGGGTGCGTTCATTCCAGGCACTCTCGGTGATGCCATTGGACAGTATAGGTACGTCTTCTAACCCATGTGTGCGCACCAGTCTATAATTACTTCTCCATCTGTCTATCGGAAATAATCATGAGTTCGTACTGATGTCTCTGGCTCTAACCCAGTACCCCGAGTTTCATTCTAACCTTCCTCCCTTGTTGATTTGTAACTTATTTCTCTTGCAGTGAGAGACCTGGCTCCAGTTACAATTTATTTACGTATTTGTTCAACCTTAGTAAACATGTAAAGTAGTTTCAGAATTGCTAACCAGCACCTCTGTGAGTAATGCCTCTGCCAACTAGAGTAGTGTCTAAGGACAGTTCTTTCTGTCTTCAGCGTTAGGGTAGGTAGCCAAAGCGCAGTTGCCAGAGTTTCTTGGGTCAGCCCCTCCTTCCTTCACCCTCTACAGTGAGGCTGTATCATACATTTGTAATGTAGTTAGACTCATTCATCTCAGGCCGCATTCCAGCCTGGGATTCCCCAGTGTCCTCATTGATTTTCTAAAATTTGCAAACTGTAAAGTGCACTCTTTGTGTTGTACAGTTCTCTGGGTTTTGTGCGTTTAAAATGTTAAATACTCATAAGATATTTGAGCCATAGATTGTGGTATGGTTACTTCATGCTCCATTTTGCTATACCTTATGAAATTTATATATTTTCAAAAGAAGAGAAAGATAAATGTGAATTTGTATTTTAATGTAATATACAAAAAGATTAGCTCTCTGACTGCATATTATTATGCATCTTACCTCAAACTCTGTGAGAATTTTTCGTTGCTTTATTAATTGCTTTCTTTTGAATTATAAATGAGCATGTAATTATTATAAGTTTAGTGCCCAATGAAATATTGTCTGTCTTTGAATCTAACAATAATTATGCTAATTTTTGTTTAGTTTTGCTTTTTGTTTATTAATTATGCTAATTTTTTCCTATAAGCACAAAAAACCCTGAAGAGGTTGCCTTTTATATTCAGAGTGGACAGAGAATGTAGAAACGAGTATATGTGGTAACAACCACCGTTTTTTGAGTCTTAACCTTGTGCCAGCCACGACAACCAAATAAAGTGGTGCCGTTATTTCTGCATTTTACAGATGCGGAGAGTGGGTAACTTGTCTAAAGTCATAGAGCTATAGATTGTTGGAGGGATTCAAACCCAGGATTCTGTGATACCAGACTGTAAACCTCCAACGTACTTCATATGTAGCCAGCGTGCAGTTCGGAGTCAGCCCACCGGAAACACTAAGTAGGCTGCAGGACCTCTCCCTCCTGCCTTCAAGATCAGTTTCATTAATATAGTTCGTATCGTTAATTTTTTATTTGCTCCAGTCGTCGCTTATCTGATTTCATTAGTAAAGTTTCGTGAACTTTTTTCTTTTTGAGGAAGATCAGCCCTGAGCTAACATCTGCTGCCAATCCTCCTCTTTTTGCTGAGGAAGACTGGCCCTGAGCTAAGATCCGTGTCCATCTTTCTCTAGTTTATATGTGGGACGCCTACCACAGCATGGCTTGCCAAGCGATGCCATGTCCGCACCCGGGATCCGAACTGGCGAACCCTGGGCCGAGGAAGCGGAACGTGTGCACTTAACCGCTGCGCCACCCGGCTGGCTGCTCGTGAACTTTTTAATTGAGTAAGTGGCAAGCTAGGAAGCACATACTTGCTCATTTACCTATAGGTTTTCCGTTTTCTTAAAAGAAGCATACTTATATGAGAGAAAATAGGAAGTTGTGCTACATTACTTTTGACTGCAGTGAGCTAACTAAATCAAACTTGATTTAAGATGAGAAAGATGAAAGAACAGAACTCATCAGCTTGCAGCGGAGAACTGGATCTCGTGATACCATCACCACCACCACCGCCAAAACTGGTAGCATTAATTGAATACTCCATATATGGATGGCGATTGGTCAGGTAACTTGGTCAAGGTCACATATCCTGTAAGTGATAGGGCCAAGATGGCTATAAAGCCGTGCTCTTAACCTTCACAGTACATTGCCTCCTGAAGTTATATTTTGCCCCACAGAGTGCCTTAAATATTTTTTGACTTAGGGCTATCATTTAAAAATTAGAAAATTTTACATGAAAATCTGGATTTTTCATTTTCCTTGAAAGACTGGGAGTTCTGTCACTGGGCCCACATCCTCAGGTGGTAGCACCTGGTGAACTCCAGTTTACCACAATGCCATCATTTCTTCTCCTCTTACTGTCCCCCTACCCTAGCTCACTCAGTTACATGTCCCAACTGGCCCTGTAGGCATTTCAACGATATGACCCTTTGTACAGAATCATACAAACCAACTCTTGAAGGGTAACATGAAGGCTATTTTGATCTAATCCTTCATTTTATAAAGCGATATACTTTCTTTTGTTTTATGCATTTATTGAAACATATGAAGAAAGTTGCTATTTATTCTCTACCCCTGCTCAGACTAGTAATCATTTAGTTTGTGTCATCTAGACTTTTTTGTGCTTATATAAATACATACCTTTGTTATGTAATGCACATAATTTTTTTATGTCAAACAAACATGATAGTGCTGTTTTCAGTCCGTGACTGGTGGGTCGTCCCCCCGTCCCGCAGTTCTCTACTTTGCGTCTGTCTGCATCAGTATGTGTAGCTCTACTTCAGTTCCACTTAACAGCTGCCTGGTATTCCATGATATGAATGTGCCGTACTTATTCAACCATTTCACTCTTTGCCCCCACCCTCTGCCGCTGGCAGCCATCAGTCTGTTTTCTGTTATCCGTGAGATCAGCTTTTTTTTCTTTTAGATTCCAATATTTGTCTGTCTTTGTCTGATTTATTTCACTTAGCATAATGCCCTCAAGTCCACCCATGTTGTCACAAATGGCAGGATTTCCTTCTTTTTTATGTCTGAATAATATTCCTCTGTGTGTGTGTTTGTGTGTCTGTATGTATATATGTATATACCCACCAGATTTTCTTGATCCATTCGTCCACCGAGGTACATTTAGGTCGTTTCCATGTCTGGCTGTTGTAAATAATGCTGCAGTGAACATGGGGTGGAGATATCTTTCCGAGTTAGTGTTTGCATTTTCTTCAGATAAATACCCGGAAGTGGAATTGCTGGATCACGTGAGAGTTCTACTCTTAATTTTTTCTTTTTTTTTGAGGAAGATTCGCCCTAAGCTAACATCTGTTGCCAATCTTCCTCTTTTTTGCTTGAGGAAGATTAGCCCTGAGCTAACATCTGTGCCAGTTGTCCTCTGTTTTGTGTGTGGGATGCCTCCACTGCATGGCTGATGTGTGGAGTAGGTCCATGCCGGGATCCAAACCTGCTAACCCGGACCACTGAAGCAGAAGGTGTGAGACTTTAACCACTCGGCCACGGGGCTGGCCCCTCTACTTTTAATTTTTTGAAGAGCCTCCATACTGTTTTCTGTAATGGTTGCACCAATTTACATTCCCACCAATAGTGCTCAAGTGTTCTTTTTCCTCCACATCCTCTCCAACGCTTGTTAATTTCTTGTCCTTTTGATAATAGCCATTCTGACAAGTGTGAGGTGATATCTCATTGAGGTTTTGATTTGCATTTCCCTGATGATTATAACCATTTCACTCTTAATGGACACTTAATTTTTTTACTCTTATAAACAATGTAGCCACAGATATTCTTGTACGTACCCCTTTATGAACTTATTCTATTGTTCCTGTAAGAATGGTTAATTCAAATGAAATCGCTAGGTCATAGGGTATGCACAATTAAATCTTTGGTAGATACTGCCAAGTTGCTCTCCAAAAAGGCTGTGCTAATGTATACCTTCCCCAGCAGTGTAGGAGAAATCCCCTTTTTCCAGCCATGATCAGTAGAAACTATAATTTTATTTTAATCTCTTAATTCCCCTCCTTTTTAGTGACATTGAGCCTGTTGTCATGTTAGCTGCCCATTTGTGTTTCTTCTTTGAGTTTTCTTTTATTCATTTTGTCCATTTTCTGTT
Organism: Equus przewalskii; assembly: GCF_037783145.1. NCBI lineage: Eukaryota > Metazoa > Chordata > Mammalia > Perissodactyla > Equidae > Equus > Equus przewalskii. The sequence goes on along the minus strand of NC_091862.1, from coordinate 7,849,213 downwards.
GGGTTATTTATTTATTTTTATTATTGATCTATTGGAGCTATTTATATTTTATGGATATTACTCATTTTTCTGGTATGGCTATAAATGTTTTCTTCCAAACTGTGTTTTAATTTGTTTATGATACTTTGCACTAGATAGAAGTTTAAAATTTTTATGTAGTCATTACTCTTTTATCATCTTATTATATGTGTATTCCAAGATTATAAAAAAAAATTCTCTTATTTCTTTTCTTCTTTTTACGTACTTTAAAAAGTTTTGTTATGGAAAATGTTAAAGCATGCATTACTAGACAGAATAATACTGTGAACCCCCTGGAATCTGTATCCCAGCACAGTAGATGTCAGCTCATGGCCAGTACCTCCAGCCACTTGACACTGTCCTCTTATCATTTCGAAGAATACCTCAAATGCCATCATATTTTATGCTTAAATATTTCAGCATGTCTCTGTGAAAGATGAGGACTTATTTTTAACATGTACCACAATATCATCATCACACCTAAAAAAATAGCAGTAACTCCTTGGGATCATCAAATCTCAAATTAATGTCACATTTCTATTGTATTATAATTGTCATGGCTTTCTTTAAAAAATATTTTACAGTTTGAATCTATTTCAGCTGATAGTTTTAGAGTTTTGCGAGCCTAAACCACTCCAACGCCTTGAGACCTCACTGCGACCTCTTGACTTCGCTCAGGAATTTGTGCCAAAATCACTCCCTGTGTCACTGACACCCTCAGAGAGAGGCATTCTATCGCGTGCTCATTGGTGATTTTGGAATTTGTCCCTTTTGGCAATCCAACCGCCTGTTAATCCCCTCTGTTTCCCTGCTCCTGTGCTGGTACCAAGGGGTGGGCCTGGGGTACAGGTGGGTGTGGGGTACTGAGGTTCCAGGATGCCGCAGGGGTCTGGGAACTGTCCATGTTTCTCTCCCTCTTCTACTTCGAGGTTTATGAAGATACCTTGTCACCTGGTTTTCTTGTAAATGTGTCTCATGGAGTTTTGATTTTGTTGTCCCAGTTTTTCTGTCAGTTTTTATGGGAGAACTAAGGGGAATTGAAATCCTACTGCCACCACTCTCTTCCCTGAATTTTTTTTTATTGGCCTGTACTAAATTGCCAATATTTGATCATTTTGGACTGACTAAAATGGCAATTTTATATGGTTTAACCTAATGTATAGCTCTGTGTTTAGGTTTGAAAACATTTGGAATCTGTTTTTCCAAATAATGTATGTTCAACACACAATTTTGTATTTACGTTAATACATAGTTTAGTTTCTCATAACAGGCAAGAATTTCTAAAGTAGCCACGTAATTTGAAAAGTGATTATTTGTGATAGTGTGAAGTATGGTGTATAGGGTGAGATAAGGGTGTAATTATTTTTCCTTTAATTCCTTGTAACACTCATTGGATTATCTATTGTTTTCTAACTTCTTGAACGGCTGCCTACCTTTTTAATATACTAAATTATACATAATTAGGTATGTTTCTCTGTTTATTGCTGTGCCTGTACTTTTCTGTTTTAATTAAAGTAGATTATTAGTCAGTTTTGTCATCGTTTAGGGCAATTCTTCCCATTCATTCCTTCTTTTCAGAAATTTCTGAGCTCTTTTTATTTTTGCACATTACTTTCTTCCACATGAACGTTATTTAATGAATTTGTTAATCCGTACAAAATGCCATTGGGATTCTGGTTGTAATTATGTTGCGTTTTTATTAATGTTTCTACATTGTTGAGTCTTCCCAGTTTTGCTGGATTGGTGAGAGATTTTACGCCATATTTAATCCTATATTTCTCACTAGAAATAATAATAAATATGCCATTCTTGTTCCTTTCCTCTCTGCCTGTGTTTTATTGAAATTGTTGGCAATTATAAGATTCAGATTTTTTCTTACAGTATGCTTTTTAATTTTTCAAAATTTCTAACACTCCTTTCTAGAACTTGAATTATAGTCCTTAACCAGGTTATCGTCATGGAGTTGGATCTGCTGGATTCACAGCTTCTCACTTCCTTGGGCGTTTTTCCTTCTGTGTCTCAAGCTCTTTATTCTGATCCAGTTTTCCTTTGACTAGACTCTACTTCCTCAATTGGTTTCTTAGAGAAGGTAAATGAATTGTACTTTGCGTTCCTCCCTTTTCAGAGGCGTTTTCCTTCTTACGTCTTGGTGATGTCTTGACTGTGCAGGAAGCTCTCCTCCATCTCTTCGTTTTGTTCTTTCCGGCACTCCTATTACTCTTAGGTTAGAGCTCCGAGATCTGACTCCCATGTCTCTTATTTTTCACGCAAGATTTCCATTCCTTTTTCTTTTGCCCTGGGTTATAGTGATAATTGCTGCAGTTAATTTCTAATTATTAATTCAGTTTTTGACAGTGTTCATTCTATTTTCACTGTCTTCCTTGAGCTTATTTCAGAAATCTTAGTTTATTTTTTCAGAGCACTTTAATGAGGTCTTGCGTGAGAGTGTTTTATCGTTCTCTCCTGTTTCCGACCTTCGGTCGCTATAGCTGTTCTGATCCTTCACTTTGGTCTCCTTGGTTAAAACTGCTTTTTCCGCATCAGTGCTCAGTAGTGTTCTAATGTCTGTTCCTCGTTGTCTGGGTGGGGTTGACCCTCCAGGCACCACCAGCAGCAATATGTGTCCTCTGCAGCTGTGCAGGTCTGGCTGTTGGGTCTCCCCGACAGTGTTGTCTTGCTATTGTTGGGAAGTAGGATTGCTCCCTTTCCCAGTGAGCCTGGAGGAGATGGCTCAGCAGGCTGGAGCTGGAGAGCATGCCAAAGGAATTCTTTAGAATTTTATCATAGAAAGTTTGCTGCATTTTGTAGAGCTCTAAATAATCATTTTAACTGATGTCATTCTCTACACCAGAAGAAAAAATGCATTTATATTGCCTAAAGCTTTTAAACAGACATGTGTTAACCTGACCACATTTATGTCAAGTAATCATTTTTAAAATTACTCGGTTATTTTAGAAATTCTTGCCTGTTACGGGAGACTAAAGTATGTATTAATGTAAATGCAGAAGTATGTGTTGAACATAAAAGAATGTGTACGAAGGAGACCAATTAAGAGTTTGTGAAATGACGGGGAGCACAGATATGAATGACATCTGGAGGCAGAGTAGCTATACTTAGTGATGTTTTAAGTTGAAGAAAAGTTGAGATTTTCAAATTGTGATGGCTTCAGATTTTTCACTCTAGAAGGCAAGGCTTTGAACATGATTGGTCAGAGTGATGTTCCAGAGGCTTAAGAACAGCAGGAAAGTTCCAATTTCCTATTTTATGGGGAAAAGTATAGGAATTTGATGGGGATAACTACAAGAATGGGTGAGCAACACTAGGATTCCAGCAAATGTCAAATAAAGGTATCTGAGTGGTACTGGCTCGGTGAATTTTGTGAACTTTTTTCTTTCAGCATCATTCCTTATAACTCAGGAGGACAAGTGGACAAAAGAACTGGTTGACCCCGTTGGTTTCTGTGTTTACATAAATAGCTACCTGGTTTTGTAATCTTTCCTCAATTTGTAGTAATTCTCTAGTTTTCTCAGTCTAGAGATGTGGATAATACTGTATATAACCTTAAAAATAAGTGTTCTGATCATTTTAAATATGATAAAAGTGTATGATGAAAATGTATTAACTTCTTCTTCTACTATATGTTTTTGATAAAAATATTACAATTTGATTTTAGGTCTTGTTATGGTTTTCTAATACTTTTGTAACTTTTTGGGTTTATGTTGAAAATGTTGAATTATTCTAATGATTATTTTTCCTGTAAAATTGTGATTTTAGTATATATGTCAGCAAATTATAGAGAATAATAGTTTATGACTACAACCTTAGGACGTTCTCCTGCGTGCTCTTTTAACCCTTGTTGAATTTTTGTCATAGTTTTCCGAATTTCCGGATCCCATGTGGGGTTCAGATTACGTGCAGTTGTCCAGGACGCCGCCTTCGTCGGAGCAGAAGTGCAGCACTGTGTCTTGGGACGAGTTGAGGTCCATGGACTTACCGTCATTCGAACCTGCCTTCTTAGTCCTCTGCCGCGTCCTTCTGAACGTGATACACGAGTGTCTGAAGTTAAGATTGGAGCAGAGACCTGCTGGAGAGCCATCTCTCTTAAGTATTAAGCAGGTTTGTTTCAAAGACTGTTTAAAAATACTTAGCAATTATTATTCTACGGGCTCATAATTTTGATTTCAAGGATTTTTTTTCCTCTTTGTTGCAAAATGGTAAAAAATGAGTCTATATTAGTGTTTTTAAGCTGCTCTTTTTAGGGTAATTTAAAATGTGTTTTACATGCAGTCCTCAAGGATAAGATTGTGATTCACCCTTTCCACCACCCACTTCCTTGTTCTAAAAGGATGTAAAAGTCTATGTGAGTCTTTGAAGACTGGAAACTTAAAATTCATTCATAAGAGTTTAAGTTCTTAAAATTTATTTTTTTGTTCTTTTTAAGCTATGTGTAAACAGATGAATGTCTTTGAGCATGCAGAGGGGAGGTGTCTGGACTTTTTGCTTGCTTAGGCAATGGTATGGTTTAAACAGTAATGACAGCCTCTGCTTTCTTAGTTATTATTAATTTGGGGTGGAATTTTCTAAGGAGTTGGATGCTCCAGGGGTAACAGAGGAAGGGGTGGGAGCAGTTGTGTCTAGCAGAGTGAGTGCCGGAGAGTGTTTATATTTATGCTTCACGAGAGCAGCTTATTGACATTCGCTATATAAAATAAACGTTTCAGATTTTGAAAAAAATGTTGATATGTCTTCTGTCGACTGCATGTCCATCCCCAAGAGATTGCAGGGTTAGGAGTTCCTTGGTGCTGAGTGACAGGATGGAGCCTAGGGACAAGTGCGGGTTGAGGAAGGACAGGCCGTGCGCTAGGTACACAGCAGGACTGGGAGCTGTTTGTTCAGTTGGTGTAGATAGGTGTCCACTGGGTTGGAAGTGGATCCCTGCACCTCTTGTTGCCCCTTCACTCCATCCAGCCCCAAGCAGGGCTCTGCTTCCTTCTCACCGTCGCGGTTCTGGTCACTGTCCTGCTGTCGTCCACTTTGGCCGTGCTGTCGCTTGTCCTCCATAGCACAGCGATTACTTAGGAAGTTTTGGTCCCTTCCCCACCAGATGAATACTTCAGGAATGTAACCTGGTGAAACAAGGCGGAGTTTACGTTTTGCTGATGGGGCTATTGTGTGGATTAAACAGTAATTTATGTTAAAACATTTTGAAAAATAAAAAAACAATAGTTAGACTAGTGTAGCATTACTGAAGTAAAAATAAAATAGAAATTTTGGCTTAAATGCATTCAGAGACCCAGTTGTAAGCACCTCAGTGACACCTTTCACATAAAAATTTGTGTCTATGTAATCTGAACAGAACTTTTTAAAATAGATTTAATTCTAGCCATTGCTCTCTTACCATGGGTTTTTAAAAAACATTTTAAAGGAGAACTTCACTTTAGAAAATTTGAAAAGTACGGAAAATGATACAGACCAAAATGAAAGTTTGTCCCATTATTCTGCCACTCAGAGATAATCACTATAACATTTTGGTGTATTTCTAGCTGTTTGTTTTTCTTCTTCATATGTGTTTTCTATGCCTACAAGTGTAAAAAAAAAAACAAGAAAAAGGAAAAATATATGATTTTTTACCCTTAAATATTTTTCAAAAACGAGACTTTAAACATCTGTGATATGGGGCCAACCCGGTGGTGCAGCAGTTAAGTTCACATGTTCTGCCCTGGTGGTCCAGGGTTCGCTGGTTCAGATCCCAGGTGCAGACCTACCCACCACTTGTCAAACCGTGCTGTGGCAGGTGTCCCATATATAAAGTAGAGGAAGATGGGCATGGATGTTAGCTCAGGGCCAGCCTTCCTCAGCAAAAAGAGGAGGATTGACTGCAGATGTTAGCTCAGGGCTAATCTTCCTCAAAAAAAAAAAAAGAAAAAGAAAAAAACCCAGCTGTGATAGTGCTCTGCTATGTAGGTGCAGCACAGTTTACTTAATCACCATTGTTGTTTTGAGTAATATTGTGATAAATATATTTGTATGTAAGTTGTAGTCTGTATGTCTGATTACTTCTTGAGTATAAAACATAAAAGTAAATTAATGAGTCATAAGTTTTTAGATTCTAGAAAGTTGGTATCAGTTTACTTTCACAATGGCAACATTGTGGTTCCTTTTGTGTCTTAACAACTGGTGTAAGTGTCCTGTCGCACCCACAGTCCTTGCTGATTAGAATGTGTCCCAGCGTTCTCTTAACGGGAAGGGCTTTACAGGCTGTCTCATTCTGCCTCCTTCCCTCCTTTCTCCCCTCCCTTCTGGGCCTGCAGACTCTGGTCTTACTCCTCTTGCTGTTGTGTTGTTTTGTTTTCCTTGACTTCCGTCTAATTTCATCAGATTAATCTAGGTTGGTTTGTTTTGGTGATTATTAGAATTTTTTGATGGTAAAAGCCACAAATCACGGTAGATAAACTATGACAAGTTATTATAAAGGCCACCATGCTCTGTGGCATGTAAGGATATTTGAATATTGTATCTTTGGTTAAAAATGATCAGCTTCAAGAGGTTTTTCCCTGCATCTAGTATCTTACAGTGTAAAATAGAAAAATGCATCTTTTTCTGTGCAATTTATTTTCTATATAAATTTATTTGTAGGAAAATGTAATTTAGCAAATCAGATTTCACTTAGATATTTTCTCTGTGTATTCATGTTGTAATATTAAATACTCTAATTTTCAATAATTTGTTCTTACTCAATTGGGACTACTAAGATTTTATGTAAAATGAACTGATAAAGATTCTGGAAAATACTTTAGGTTTTTCAGAGGCAAGGTTCCCTTTTTCTGAGTGTTTTGAGGATTTAGTTGGGAAATGTGTGAAATCTGATGAAGGCTCTGGCCGGGCCGTGTGGGATGATAGAACGGGTGCCTCTTTCTCTTGCAGCTGGTGAGGGAGTGTAAAGAGGTGCTGAAGGGCGGCCTTTTAATGAAGCAGTATTACCAGTTCATGCTGCACGAGGTTCTCCACGACCTGGAGAAGACGGACTGCAACATTGACGCCTTCGAGGAGGACCTGCACAAAATGTTGATGGTAGGGCAGTCGAGAGAAGAGAGTGTGTGTGTGTGTGTGTGTGTGTGTGTGTGTGTGTGTGTGTGTGTGTGTGTTGGGAGGGGTGTGATCTTTAGTCTGATTGTTTTCACCTAGTATTAGGTTAAATTGTTTCTCCTAAATCCACATTTTAAAAAATCCTCACTGGTTTATAAGTTAGAATTCTTGACAGAGCTTACCCTAGTTCCTTGTTTAATTGTAGGATCTTACAGCAGAACAGTCCAGAAATAGAATCATGGTCTGGTCCTATTTTATTGAGCCATCTGTCATCCGCCATTTTTCCAATACTTGGGATGCGCTAGGGACCTTGCACGGCTCTGGGAATACAGTACTGAGCACCAAGAAACTCAGTCTGGTGAGAACTGGGCATAGTCCATGTTCCACCCCGAGAGGTAAATGCCAGGGCAGAACTGTGCTGAGATGCAGCGAAGGCTTAGAGCTGGGACACCTGCACTAGCCCAGGGACGTCCAGGAGCTGTTTTAGCTCTGAGGAAGCCGAGTCTTAAAGATGAGTCGAGTTAGTTGAGGAATTTGGCACATCCGAGGAATTATAAATAATGATTTGGTAGGAGCAGACTTATTTTTTATTTCTTCCCAAAAAGAGCTCTCCCAGATGCATGGCTCTCTTCTCAGATGCATGGTTACCTGTGCTGTCTAACCTCTACTTCTGTTCACATTGTTCCTTCCTCCTTTAAATATCCCCTCTCCTCCTCCTCTGCCCATTTAAGACTTACTTTCAAATTTTATTTTTTTCTAGAAAGCTTTGTCTGACAGTTTTAACCATTAGTGTGCGTTTGTCTGTACCTTCTCTGAACTCTTACATCAGTTATAATTAGAACCATACTGTTTAATACTTAATGATATACCACCTCTCTGTTCTCAGGTTTCCCCAGTTAGACTGAAAGCTGCATAAGCCAGGGGCTGTGCCTTGAAGCTCCTCTGTCTTCCCTCCTGGCTGGTAGTGTCGCTATATAGTCAATGCGTGTTAGATTCTTTACAGTATGCGCACAGATGGTGACATAATGTGGCAGGTTGATGGAATAACATAAAATGACAGTGCTTGTCGGTGTATGGTTTCTGGAATGATAGTTCAGCGCCTCCAGATACCCCCAGCTTTCTAGGCTGGCAGGAAAGAGAAGGGCAGAGGGGAAAAGTATCCATGCCAGCTAAGTCCAGAAAAGCGACAGCTCTCCTGGAAGCCCCACTGAACAGGTTTCCCCTACATCCTACTCACCAGACCTGTTGCACGGCCTCTAAACTGTACTGGAGGCTGGGCATTCGAATAGTCAGCTTTTCAGCCTCTGTGGTAGACGGAGAGAAAGAAGAATGGGACTGGAGCGCGACTTACTGTATCTGGCATATTATGAGAGGTAATTCTGAGTTTGAGATTATTTCCTAATTGTTCAGAAGACTACATAAAAGACCACAATGTGTAAAATGTGGCTACGGTCTGAAATACTCTATATTTCTTTTTTAAGAAATGTCTTTATCATTGAAAAGTTATGATAAAAGGCAACAAGCAAATTAATTTTTCTCTTTTTCTATGGATTATTAAACCAGAAGTTTAAAAAGACAAAATGTGCTTTGCTTTTCAAACTGTCTTTGATGGCCTTACAAAGTCACATGCAGCACCTTTTACTGTGTGATCCCGAAAGCAGGAAGGATGAGAAGGAGGCGGTTAACACGTGCCTTCCAGGTCATCTAGTTGCGGCGTCGTCGGTGCCCCTGTGAGGCATCTGAAGCCTAGGTTAAGTGAATTACCAAAATTCACAGCTAGTTAGAACTAGAAATGCTTAGCATTTTGTTTTGACTTTGCTACCAGTTAGCTTTGTGAGGCATGATCTTCCTTAGTTTTATCTCCATAATTTCACAGATGAAGAACTAGAAGTTATCAATGGTTTTAAAATTGTGCCCCAAAAGGCTCTAGATGGATAAGTGCAGGGGCATGTTTTGAGAACTGGGGGAGCCCAAAGAGAATCAGTGTTTTTGTTAGGAAGGACGGAGAGAATGGCCTTTGGGCAGGCAATCAAATTATGTTTACTCAACAGTCTTCCCTTGAAACTCACGAAAAACAGCAAAAAGAATAAAGAGTAAAGAAAAAAGTTATTTGGTAAAAGAGGAAAAAAGGACTATTATAATTATTTACCTTAAAATTTAGACTAAATGAGGGGATTGTAAGCTGTAACTATATTCCACTTTAGATACAGAGGGCCCACCCAGTGAAATGAGATCTGTGATATCTAGGGGTATGAAGAGGCGGGAGAGGAGCAGGGTGTGTCCCTGTAGAGGACTGTTGGAGGTGGAGCATCTACCAGACTCAAGGAGCACGGGTACCGACACCTGTCGTCTGCAGCTTCTCCTGTTAGCTGAGGAAGACTGCCGAAGGAGAGCTAGGTTAGAAGGGTCAGGGGAAGCAGTGATTAGCAAGTTATGCTGCAGAAAGTCTGTGACTTAGGGGTCCTTACTCTGTGCCACATAATCCTTTCAACTTGAAAAATGAGGAACTTCTGCCTGCAGTTCCAAGGGAATAAATGGGTGAGCATTTGTTTGAGGCAGCAAATGTGTATTGAAGCTGTGACCTGTCTTAGTTCATTTTCCTGGCCCTGGCCTTAGAAATAACCAAAACAATAAACATCTACTATATGATGTAGGAACATGTGACAGTAGATTTAAGGAAACCAGATCAAGGGAATGAAAATGATGAACAAAATGTGATCGTTATAGGAGACACCAGGGAGAGCTCAGACATGCACAGTTAGTGTTCCTGTAGAAGAATAAAGAGCAAACGGGCAGAAAAGATTCAATTTTCCACTCAACAGATAGTATTAGGTGTCTGCTGTGTGCCAGGCACGCATCGTGCCAGGTGCCAAGGATTCAGTGATGAGCATAAACTCACTCTCAGAGTTTGAGTGACGAGGAAAATGCTTATTAAAGAATCATGCAAACATAACATCACAGCAAGGAGAGACCACTCTTTTATGGACTCTTACCAGTAGGAGGTGAGTTCACGTGCTGGTTAGGAAACCTTCTCTCAGGAAGGGACACCTGGAGTTTACCTGAAGGTAAGGTTGATATGTGTATTATGATCCAGTTTATGTAGGAAATTGAAAACTTAGACAAAATAATACTATGCATTGTAAATTATATAACATTATCTTAAAAAGCATGTAAACTAGAAGGAGACATACTAAATTCATAATTGTTGCCTCTGAGGAAGGAAGAAAGAGATAGAAGTGAAGAAAGAAACAAATGAGAAGTTAACTTTGTGATGTATTATTTCCTATTGAAAAAATTTCCAAGGCAAATATGACAAAATACTAACATTTATTCATTCTGGGTGATATTTGTTAGAATATGTTTAAGCCTTTTTACTTCTTAATTAAAAGAGGGAAATTGAAAGAGACACTTCTGACAGAGAAGGCAGCAGATGCAAAGTCTTGGTGGGAAGCAATTTTGGGACGAAGGGTCCTTAGCAAGCGTTATGGAGGGATTGTTGTGGCTGCTGTTTGAAGAACAGACTGGAGGGATCCAGAGTAGATGTGAGTGCACCACTTAGGGACTATTCCAGTAGCGCGTCTGCTAGTCCTTGGGTTAGAGTGGTATAACACATTTAGGAAGAAGTGTAAGGATTCAGAAGAAACTTAGAAAGTGAAATTGGCTGGCCTCAGGGGTGGATTGAATGTGGAGGAGGGATTGAGAGTGACTGCTGAGTGTCTGGCTTGTGGAGAAGATCAATAGTGAAGATAATGGGTCCAGTAAGAGAACTTTAAAGTGAAGATACCCAACACCATTTGAAAGCCTTTGGGGTTGATTTTGTTAAGAAGAAGAGATGAAAAAAAGTATATATATGTGTGTGAAAGAAGAGGGGAAATGGATCCTGTGAGGAGATGGTTCTCAAAGCACAAGTGTTGGGGTGAGGGGAAGCACAGCTCCTCTGCTGTTAAGAAAGGAAGGACAGTCTGGAACAGTATGTAGCTTTGCATTTTTGGTATCAGGAAGATGAGAGATTTCATTTCTAATGACTTCTCTTTATTTTGTGAAGAGAGGTGAGAGCATCTGCTGAGAATGGGTGAGAGTGGGTATTGGTGGTTTGATCACAATGGAGAAGTTTCAAACTTGTGGTTGTAGAGAGAAGGAAAATGAGTAGAGATATACATATTTCCAGAAATGTTGTACGCCATGTGGTTGGTGACTATGATTGTGTAGAACTAGCAACTCCTCCCTGTCACGTGACTCTCGTGACCCTCAGCTTCTTGAGTAGGTGCATGGGGAATGGAGTAGTTTGGCTTGTCTGGCTTTGGGGTTTTGACAGGCAGATGAGATAAAAAGGCAGTGGGGGTGGCTGCAGGGTGTAGAACGTGGCAGGGGAGTGGCTTACTGACAGGAGTGCTGTCGGAAGGATAAACTCACGGACTAAACTGAGTAAGGAGGAAAGTGAACAAAGCGGGGTGTAGTGAATTGGGGAGAGAAGAGGAACCAGTGGACTGGAGCTCCAGATAAGATTAAGAGAACAGTTGTACTGGTGGTAGTTGAACAAATAAACCGGAAGGAGGAGAGAAGGTTTTAACATCAGTGTATTTGAATTGGTGATTCGGGGCTTGGAGCAGTTATGGTGATGACAAGATCCAAGATGAAACCTTGTCAGAGTGGAAAAAAGGTGGTTGGAATGGAGGCAGTGAGGGAAGGGAACTGAAATGATGGTAGGGGGGTCATCCACATGATGTGAAGTCACACGGCCTGGTGGCCGAGCCCGGGATGGAGAGAAGACTAAGTCAGATGCCGGAGTGTATCAAGTGACAATGGGTATTTAGAAATCAGGAGATGACTATATGAAGATGGGGGTTGATGGTATATCTGACGACAGATCTTAAAAGGGCAGGGTATTTTTTTTGTTTTTAAATAATCCTGTATAAGAGTAGTGGTTTGAGTAGCACTGGGAGCACGAGGATCCTGATGCCTTGTAGCCCTTGAGATGGTAAGCCAGTTGCCCCTTGAGAGGGCTGTAAGGGGACAGTGCAATCCTCAGGAGACAGCCAGGGTCCAGGGAAACCAAGGAGATGAAGGAGCGCTCCAAGAAGTGAAAGGGAGGGCCTGGGCCTGGTAGTTAAGAGACTTGTTTCATTTGGATAAGGTGGTGGCAGACCCATAATTGTAGGTTCCACATGCACAGCTGTATTCATGCTGGACCCAGACTGCAGACTCATACTTCACAGCCTGCATGGAGGAGGACCCAGCAGCATCCAAAGATACAGCATGAGACAGTTTTCTTGAAAGAAAGAAAAGGCCTGAAATTTGCCCACTGAAGGTTATTACTGGATGTCAGAAAATGTTCATTCCAGTGAACCCTAAGGTGTAGCCTGGTGAGATAACTGGAACCTGAGATGAGAAAGAATCTGTAAACATTTGAGCAGAGAAAACAAGTCACCTTCAGGGTGTGGGGAGAGTGGTGACAGTTGTGAGATTAAGTTGGCGTCACATTTCTTCACACTAAGATAACAGACAGCATTAGAAGGTGGTGGAGTAATATCTTAAAAGTTCTGAAGGAGAGAATGTGTGACTCAGATATTTTATACCCAGCCAGGTTATCCTTTCCGTGAAGGAATCCGTAGGCAGTGATGTTTTGTAACGTAGCAACTGTGAACCTGTGTTGAGAAAAACTGCTTGATAGTAAAACCATACTAAGCAGCAGATAAAAGAATTTAGAAATGCAAGAGCTGTTGTATTGGGACTTGTGGTGGGCATAAACCCCACTGCAGAATAATTGATTATTTTGGTTATAGATCATAATTTATATGTCATAAATCTTGAAAAAATTATATCATAAAAATCTGGGTGTCAGGAAGGGATGGTAGGGAAAAGTGTGCTCATTTCCTCCTCTCAACATGTAAGATACCATCTAAAGTTAAAATACGTCAACAAGTAGGGGCTGACCTGGTGGTGCAGTGGTTAAGTTTGCACGTTCCACTTCAGCAGCCTGGGGTTTGCTGGTTTGGATCCTGGGTGCGGACATGGCACTGCTTGTCAAGCCATGCTGTGGCAGGCATCCCACATATAATGTAGAGGAAGATGGGCATGGATGTTAGCTCAGGGCCAGCCTTCCTCAGCAAAAAGAGGAGGATTGGTGGTAGATGTTAGCTCAGGGCTAATCTTCCTCAAAAAAAAAAAGTCAACAAGTAAACATCCCAGCCTCTTAACTGAAAATATTGTTCACAATATATTAATAATGAAAATTTCTAGGTGGTATTATTTTGATTTTTTTTTACTTTATTGTACTCTTCTGTATGTTGAGAACATTTTGGTTAATAGGAATTTGAAGGGGATTATGAATAATGTGTTAAATTGCCAGGAGTTGAGTTAGACAATTTAAGGAGAATCCTCATTGAGACCTCAGTTGACCATGGTGGAGAATGTCCCTTCTCTCGGTGCTGGTGCCTCGGCGGGCCCCTCCACCTGCCCTTCTGCTTTGTAGCTTTCATGTTAACAGAGGGGAAAGTTGTGAGTTGCTGAATTCTGTCCTCCGATATCTCCCTGTACGTTTTTGTCTTTAAGGTATATTTTGATTACATGAGAAGCTGGATCCAAATGCTACAGCAATTACCTCAAGCATCTCATAGTTTAAAAAATCTGTTGGAAGAAGAGTGGAATTTCACCAAAGAAATAACGCATTACATCCGGGGAGGAGAAGCCCAGGCCGGAAAGCTCTTCTGGTAGGAGTCCTCATGCTCCCGAGTCCGCCTGCTTTCCTTTCTCACTCTCACTCTCACTCCCACTCTGCCCCCCAGTGCTTGTCTGCACTTTTAGTTATGTGAAAATGACAGTGGTTCTTGAAAATGACAGTCATTCATATCTGTTGTGTGTCCCTCTCCCAGGTTTTGTCATCCTTAGAGGGACATTCTCAGTGAGGGGTGATTTGCCCCCTGGGGACATTGGCAGTGTCTCTAAACAGTTCTGATTGTAGCAACTGGAAGCTCCCACTGGCATCTAGGAGTAGAGGCCGGGACGCTGCCAAACATCCCCCCTGCGTGCAGGACAGCCTGCCCCAAACAAAAAAGGATCCACCCACAATGTCAATTTGGAAGTTGAAAAATCCTGCCTTAGAGCAAACCCTCTTGATTATATATAAAAAGAGGCAGAATCCAAGGCCTCTGAAGAGTAGAGTAGACCTCTAGACCCATGTGTGTGAGTCTCGGCGAGGACATTCGCAACCTGAGAAGTGTGTGTCTGCACTGACGCTGTTTTGGGAATCACAGAATACTAATATCAATCACAGAACCTCTTTGTAAACTGGGTATAAATATGGTGAAAGAGTTGAAAGGAAAACCAAGAGTTGGGGAGCGTGGTCTGTTTGTTCCAGCAAGTGAGTGTCCCTTCTCCTGGGGGGTGCGTTTCAGCGCTCTCTGCCGGGCCACGTCCTGCCGCCTGATGAGGGTCTTTCCTCTCCTGGCTCTAGCCCCTGCTGCTGTCCTGTGGTGCTGCCTTCTCTCGCTTGCCTCATCAGCCATTTTGTTCCTTTGGTCTCCTTTTTATGAGGTCTTTTATACCCAGCTCCTACTTCCTTCCCCTCCCTTTGTGTGCGTTCTTTAGGACTTCCCCTTTCAGAATTCTCTCCTGACTCCGGAGACTCACTGTTCTCAGCTCCACCCATAGTGGTGTGCTCAGTTTCTCAGAATCTCGTGTTGGCTTTTCTGCCCTGACCACCAGTTCTTTCTGGGTCTTCCCTGTCCGTTTGAGTGAGTGGTGAACTTGCTCTGGTCTCAGCTCTTCGGGCCTTCAGGCCGTGCTTCCCAATCCGATTATCTTGCTCTCCTGTTCAGAGTGGTCCCCACAGTCAGCCTTTTGAAAAAAATGCATTCACTCCCATTTTCAACATCTCTTCCTCTCTTAATTTTCCATAATTCTGCTTTGCCTATAATTTCTTCTGTTAGCATTTTCGTTTCCAGGCTGTCAAGCTTTATTGAAGAAATTTTTTTAAAAGATTACTGTTTAGTTCCACTGCCAATTCACATTGTGTAATTTCGCTGTACGCTTATTTCCTCCTGTCAGTCTTTCTGTTTTTACTGTTGCCTGTCCTTCAGATTCCGCACAGTGCAGACCCTGGCCTCCCCGTGCATGTTCCGTGTTCCCAGACGCTCCCAGTGCTGCCTCATTGCCCCTGCTGTGGGACTGCCCATGTGCACTGTTCCTGCTCTGGATGCCTCTGTTGTGTTAGTGCAACCTTCTACTTCATATGCTGGTTTTCCCAAGTTTAGTTAGTCTTGGAATTAGCCCTTCCATCTCTCTCACTCTCACTCTCTACCTCTAATCTGCTCCTCATCCTTCAGGATATATCCAAAATTTGACCTCTGCTCACGCTCCAGTCTCCACTCCTCCCAGGCTGTTATTTCTACTTGTGTTACTGCAGTGGCTCTCTAAGTAGTCTCTGTTTCTGCCCTTCATCCCTTATAGCTTATTCTCAACGCCATAGCCAGAGTGATCTTGTTAAAATGTGCGTCAGACCATTTTCTCCTCTGCTGCAAATACGCCAGTGGCTCCCCTTCTTACTCAGTAAAAGAGAGCACCTAAACAATGACCCGTAAGCCCTGACACAGTCTGACTTTTCCCTAAATCTTTGTCCTCATCTCCTGCTAGGCTCTCCTGTGCTTACTCTGCAGCCACAATGGCTTCCTTAGTGTTTTTCACAGGCTGGGCCCACTCCTACCTCAGGCCCTTTGCACTTGCTGATCCCTCTTCTTGGACTGCTCTTCCCCCAGTTCTTTTCGTAACTCATTTCCCCACTTCCTGTATGTCTTTGTCTAAATGTTACTTTCTCCATATTTAAAATTGAAATTCCTACCAGCAAGTCGTCCTTAACTTTCTTTCCTATTGTATTTCTCTCCATAGCACTTATCAACATCTGAAATACTATGTATTTTCCTTTTTTATTTTTATTGTTTTTACTCTTTATTCACTGGAGAGATTTTATCTCTTTTGTTCACTGCTGCTTGGGACATAACAGATACTCAGTATTTGTTGAATAAATCCATCCTGGCTATCCTTGTGTAGTACTGTTCCTAAAAGCGTGTTTCTAATCAGGTCGCTTTCCCACTCAGTTATTTTTAAAGCCCGCCCTCTTTGCCTGACAAACAGAGATCAGACAAGTTAGCTGACATCCAGACCTTCCATTGTGTGGCCCCGTTGGTTTTCCTGGTCTGATTCCACCACCCCCTACTCCATTCAGATTGGACAGTTTCTTTTCACAAACATGCATCTTGCTTAACACATTGTCGTGCCCTTTGATCATATTTGTTGTTCTTCTTGGACTTCCCTTGCCGTCCTCCCTTCTCTTGCCGACAGAGCCCCTGTTCCCGCTGGTGTTCTGCTTGTTAGGAGGCCGCATTGCCCATGAAGCCGCAGCTTCCGCTGGGTGCAGGCCTCCTCCTCAGACGGCTCCCCCAGCACCACCTCCTGCCACATCCGCTCTTGGTTGTGTACTGACCTCGCTTTTACTAGACCCTATGCTCCTTTCCTGGAACATCATCGAGGTCAATGAGCTGCTGTTGAATTTTTACTGCGCTCATTTAGATTTGTTTTGTACACTTTGGTTTACAATTTAACCTGAGTATTTAGATTATATACTCAACAAGAAGCATCAGCTATATAGAGTGTCTGATGATTATTGACTATGAAAGGCTAATTGTGATGGAAATTTTTAAAGACAGTTGTATTTAAGGAATTTACTTTGTTTTCTTATGCTGTCATTTAATTTCTTAAGCTTTTAAAAAGCATCTGGTCAATAGATATATATTTGAGGCCATTTTATACCATTTTAAACATTTGTTTAAGATGAAAATAACATTTGTGAAATAATTACATAACTACTATGAATGTGATTTAAGATTTTAAGGTTTATGGTGAAAACTCTGGTAATAGAACAAAGCTAGATACATGCCATTATCGAGATTTCTCCTTTTTCATATTCATCATGATTTTATATTAAAAGAAAACGAAATTCTCAACTGTGATTGATTTTTCAAACTATTGAGACGATAGCTGAACCTTTCAGTTTCTCATTCAAGAGTTTGAGTGAGGACAGTTTTTCTTCTCTGGTTTACTTTCGTTGTTTTTGTTCCCTTAGTGACATTGCAGGAATGCTGCTGAAATCTACGGGAAGTTTTTTGGAGTTTGGCTTACAGGAGAGCTGTGCTGAATTCTGGACCAGTGCTGATGATAGTAGTGCTTCAGATGAAATCAGGTGGACGCTGCGTTTACTCTTCTCTCCCGTTTCTTATTTCCTGTAGTTCTGCTCTTGGTAATGAGCCTGAAATGAGCTTTGTTCAAACCAAATTATGTTGGACTTTAAGAATTTGGGTAGTAGAACTAAAGGGATTTACTTATTACTGTAATGTCTTTTCATATGATCTCTTATGGTTATGGTTTTAAGTGAAATTTTCTCTGAAAGTGAAGTTAGAATTTATTTAGCCCCATAAAAACAGTGTCTTTAGAGAAGAAGAGAGGAATAGATAGTTTAAGTTGACTAAAAATGAGTAGAGTAGAATTCATCCACATGTTCTGGAATGTCTTTAAATAATTGTTTCTGTTCTTTAAAACCTCCATTAATACATTGAGTTGGCATTTGGTACTTGTTTACTGTTTTTATGCTTAGCTTATCCCTTCTGTTGAACTTTGAGCTTAAGTATGTGAAACCATGACTTGCTCATCTATTGCATATCCTCCAGTTCTGTGCAGGTAGTGTTTAGGTTGAGCCATGTTCACTTGCTGTTTTTATGGGATGTCTATCACTTGAACAGCCATTTTGTGATCAATTATCAGCAGTATCATATGAGTCTTAGGAAATGCTCAGGTGGAACTAACTTCTCTGGAGCTGAAATGTCTTCTCTCACCATCCAAAATTTGATGGAAAACACATTTTGGGTTTCAGAACACCTGGAATGTCTTTAGGCCAGGGTTAAAGAAAGAAGTCACCACCTACATTCTCACCTGGAAAATACTGAATAGCTGAGAAGTGGGGTGAATCAGTTTGCAGAAGTTCTTGCTGTTGTTAGAGCTAACGTGGTAGATTAAAAATGAGCATGAGAATTCAAGAACTAAGATACTGAACTAGAGAATGGCTCTTACGATGCTCTAATTTGTTTCCTAGGGATGGCTCTAAAAAGTGGGTTCCTGCACAGTGGCGTGCTCAGGCTGGCTTGTCCTGGCCCCCGAGAGCCCGTGCGCGATTGTGCCCTTCTCTTCCCTAGTCATCACTCAGTGGTGTGGTGCTGGTAGATTGAAAGCAGCTACGATGGCAGAATTTATGCCGTGAAAATCGACAAACACCGCATAGGACAATACTTTAGAGGGAGACAGTTGTTAAACATTCACTAGCCCATCACGTATATATTCCTTTTTAGTTAGATTGTGAGCTGGGAATTAAGAACTTATTTCAGATTCCAAGAAATTGTCATAATGAGATCTTTAGAGAATTGAGCTTTCTGTTATTTGAAGGTTATTAAATATGCCTTAACAAATACAAGTACTTTTCAGAAAACTATGGGGAGCACGCTTCTAAATATTTCCAGTACGTTCTCAATAATTGCTTGCTCCTGTTTATAAAATCTTTATTACAGTAGTGTCCCCTCTTATCTGGTATGTTCCCAGACCCTCAGTGGATGCCTGAAACTGAGGATAGTACTGAACCCTATATATACTATGTTTTCTCCTATATGTACATATTTGAGGTGTGACAGAAAAACTAGCACGAATTTCTTTTTCCTTCTTCACAATTTCATGGAGATTCATTCTTAACCCAGACCGTAGCAACCTCAGCATACGATTGTTTTCCTTTCTTAAGTTGAGAACTCTCACCTTTCCACTTAAAGGAAGCACTTTACAGCTGGCGTCTCTTTGGCGTATCCGAGTTGCCAGCATCACTAATCTTGCTCTTTGGGGCCATTATTAAGTAAAATAAGGGTCACTTGAACACAAGCCCTGTGATACAAGCCCTGTGACACCGCAACAGTCGATCTGATAACCAAGTCTGCTACTAAGTGACGAACAGGCGGGTAGCATCTACTGCGTGGATCTGCTGGACAAAGGGACGATTCACGTCCTGGGCAGGATGGAGTGAGAGTTCATCACGCAATGATGAAATCTCAGAGCAGCATGCAATGTAAAACTTGTGAATTGTTTATTTCTGGAATTTTCCATCCAATATCTTCAGATTGTGGTTGACCGTGGGTAACTGAAACCGCAGATAAGGGGGAACCTCTGCAACGTGATTTGGAATTTGCTTCCTCTTTATTGTTACATGTTTCTTGATGTGCCCTGAGGTGCTCTGACCAGATTTCCGTCCCCCTGCAGGAGGTCTGTCATCGAGATCAGTCGCGCTCTGAAGGAGCTCTTCCATGAGGCCAGGGAGAGAGCCTCCAAAGCGCTCGGATTTGCTAAAATGCTGAGGAAGGTGCGTAACAGTCCTGGTTTGTGGTGATCATCTTATTTTTCTTTTAGCTTATTTTTTAAAAAGCTAACCCTAAAGAAGTTTCTTTGTAACTGTGATCCTAGGACCTCGAAATAGCTGCAGAGTTCATACTTTCAGCCCCAGTTAGAGACCTTCTGGAGGTTCTGAAATCAAAACAGTATGTTAAGGTGCGTATTTAAGATGGTATAATTGAAATATTTTGCCTTTCTTACTTTACTCTAAAACAAGCAGACTTTTTCTTAGAGGTCCAGAAAGGAAATATTTTAGGCTTTGCAGGCCATATATTGACCCCACTTACAAGACTGATCTGAAAAACAACAGTTTTTCATATTCGTTAGCTTGCTTTAAGAAGGCAGATAAAGTAATTAAATACTTACTCATGCTATTTAATTTATTAAATTAGGTACACATATATATATTTAAAATAAGATATATAAAGTAATATGTCAATTTTAAGTAGTTGTTTGGCTTTTCACCCTCACATTTCCTGAAGCAGTTCGAACTTTCTACATTGGTCTTTGACGTCAGCGTCCTGCTTGTACTAGAGCCACTTTTTGAGTCACCATGTTTGCTCCCATTTAAGTTGTTTGAGATTTAGCACTTTTAGGCTCGGTGTCTGGTGTTGTTACTGGGCAGTTTATCCCGCCCATGTTTATGTGTGACTTGCTCAACATATCCCATATGCATTCCTTGTTAAAATGATCTTTAAAGGCTTTTTGTGATGTCCCTGCTAAGCGTAATTAGTGAGTCTGTATTCTCGGTTTTTTGCCTTTTCGCTGAGTCAAGTGACTCTTGCGCAGACATCCTGCCTGCACAATCCCGTGAGCTTCTCCATCATGCTGAAGATCCGAGCATCAGGGCCCACTGCAGTGCGTTGCCGTAGGGGAGCAGCTTCCTAACGGCCGCACTGCAGACTAGCACTGAGCTTGTTTCAGGCTGGCATCCTCCCCTGAAGAGCGTTTTCTTGTCGTTCAGAATAAAGAAGTTAGAGGATGTCCTACAGGTGGAGAAATTTTACAAAGCCTCTCCACCCTCCCTCCTCCGGTCTCACTGAACTGAACTTCTTGTTCTTGCGGTTCCCCTCATTGCTCTGGCTAACGCCTTTCCCACATCTTCTTCCTCAAACCTGCTTGTCTTTTTCTAGTTTGTTTTTTTAAAAATAATGTTTCTGTGATGTGTCACGTTCCTTAATTCAAGACTTTGGATTGTTTCTTTTCCAGGTACAAATTCCTGGCTTAGAAAACTTGCAAGTGTTTGTTCCAGACAGTCTTGCCGAGGAGAAGAGTATTATTTTGCAGTTACTCAATGCAGCTGCAGGAAAGGATTGCTCAAAAGATTCAGATGATGTGCTAATTGACGCCTATCTGCTTTTAACCAAGCATAGTGATCGCACTCGGGATTCGGGTGACAGCTGGGCCACCTGGGAGGCACAGCCTGTCAAAATTGTGCCTCAAGTGGAGACTGTTGACACTCTGAGAAGCATGCAGGTATGTCTCACCCCCAGTTCCCACACCCACTGCTCCCCACCCCCTACCTTCAAGCAGTATTACTTACTTAAAACACTTGTAGGAAGAATGAACTCTTAGCAGCTCATGAATGATTGGCTTAACTGCCATAGTAGTCTCAAGTATACACTTCCCAAAAATATGCCTTGATGTTTTAATAGATAATTTTGTAGGATTACTTGTACTAAACTTATTCCATCAAATTCTGTAAGTATGTTAAATTACACTGGAATGTTTGGAATATTTTATTTATATCTTTTCTTAGTTCAGTCATGTAGTTAGGTCTGTATGCCCATGATCTAAAGGAATCATCTTACTCATTTAATTTGGAGTTCCAGAAACCCCAGTTCTCCAGGCCCCTGGTTTACTGGCCACTAGTTTTCATTTTTGTAGCACCTGCCTACCTGACAGGGGTCCCATGACAGTTTATTAACTCATTAGTTAAAGCTGTAAGAAGCCTCCTCATGTTCTCTGTGTTCAGCTCAGGGAAAGTGATGGTGGGTGCTCCCATGCACCCCTAACTCAGTCCCACTGGTGCTGAACACACTGGTCGGCTGTCCCCTCAGCTCCACAGAGCTGCTCTGTCTCCAGTGCTCTCTGGCTCAGTGAGTGCTGCTCTGTCCACTCGGTTGTTTAACCCAGACTGTGACAGTTAATATAAATTCAGTCTCCCACCTTCCAGGTAATCACTAGCCCTCGCAGGCCTGAAGCATTTTCAGCAAATGACCCTTCCCTTGCGTCCCCGGAGCCCTCCCATAGTCAGACCTCATCATGCCTTTCCCACTTTTAGTTTGCCTGCTTCGACCTTCATTTTCTCTCCCTCCAGTTCTGTATTTCTTTGTTCTGGTTCTGTCATTCTGATACAGTGATTATTATAATGCATACGTTTGATCACATCACAGTTCTACACAAAATACTGCAATGACTATCACTTAAAGAATAAAAAGAATAAAGTCTTGATTTCTTACTGTTTCATAAAGGGCCATTCCTCTCATCCCACTCTTATTCCTGCGTTTGCCATCCTCACATGCTGCTGCAATACACACGCACATGCACTGTACAAGGAGTGTTGAATTACTTGCAGGTCTAGGGTATTTTGAAGACGACATGCCCGCATGATCCCATGGGCTTCTTCACCATTGTGCTGCAGATCCTGAACGTCAGTGCCTTTCGCAGTGTGTTGCTCTATGGGAGCAGCTTTGCTTGAAAACTACTTTCTGCTCAGATGGTTGCTGGCCAGGTAGCCCTGAGATGGGCATTGTTTTTGGTCTGCGGTTGAACTAGAACGGGAAAACAACAAGTAGGTCTGTTTTTAAGCCCGTTGCTTGATTTTCCTCCCAGGTGGATAATGTTTTACTAGTTGTCATGCAGTCTGCCCATCTCATAATTCAGAGAAAAGCGTTCCAGCAGTCCATTGAAGGACTCATGACTCTACGCCAGGAGCAGACGTCCAGTCAGCCGGTCATCGCCAAAGCTTTGCAGCAGCTAAAGGTATTTCACGGTCAAGTTTACGTTAGCTAATTTGTTTATGTTTGGCTGTAATACTATGGAATAGTCAGTATGTTATAATTTAATAGCAGTGAAGGGACTCGAGCTCTTGAAATTGTTCTCCCTGCTCTCCCTCTTCCCACGTCTCAACTAAAGATTTCCTGCCTCTTTCCTGGAACTGTCGAACATGAGAATTGGAAAGGATAGAAATGTGAACAGTTACGTGACTTCTTAACGGTCACATGGCTGGTTAGTAGCAAAGTTGATGTTGGAATGTAGGCGTCTTCATTCCTAATCTGAGTTCCTTTCTGCTGTAGCACTTACCAGTATTCACTAGAGGCGCTCCAAGTCAGTGGTGTGTGAGCTGAAAGGAGATGTATGCTTTTGTTTAACAGGCAATTCAGCCAAATTAAACAGAATAGAGAAAGCCAGTTGCAGACAGGCACAAAGGCCTTCAAAGTTCGTGACAGCCAGAGCCTCGCCTTCTCTTCCACTGTTTCCTGTTTGCACCACTCTGTCTTGTCCTCCATTTCTCAGAGGTGTGGTCTCATCCACAGTTTTCCACAGGTCATCAGTTATGTCTTCTCAGTCACATTAAGGCTTGACTTCTTAGAGAAGCACTTCTTGAAATTACTAGTAGTTTGATAAGCATTTCTTTTTCTACTGTCCATCTGATTTGTCTTATTTAGCTGTAAACATTCTCTCTTGTAGATTGTCGTCCCACTTTACTACCAGCGTGGGGGCTTTTGTCTTTTCTTTTAGTTTGAGTCAGTGAACTCTGGAGAGTGCAAAATTCTGTAAGATGTCAATTCTTCTTGAGTTTAGGGGATTTATCGCCTTTAGGATCTGAACGGTCACACTGAGTACAGAGGGATACATCAGCTCCTCCTGGTAGCATCTGGGAATTGCCACCATGGAGGCGTTTCAGCTTGGGAGGAGTTCAAAAGATGCACATTGGGAAGAGACTAACAAAAGGAACATTAGGGTGTTGGTGTCCGTGGATCAGGGTTAAGCGAATGCTCACTGAATATCAAGTAGTGTGATTTAGCTGGATCTTGGTGTATACAGTGGGAAGTGGTGGGAGATAATCAGGTGGGCAAAAATCAGGCTGTTGAGAGATTTTGCATTTTATTTTTAAGCCCCAGAGAGTTGTTGAGGATTTAGGAAGAATGTTTTAGAACAATATGTAGAGGGATTGCCTGATGGCGACCATGTATGTATATATGTGGTTTAAGGATGGGCGGAAAGGGAGCCCAGTTTAGAGCTGTTGTAGGGTTGCTTAGGGGGACAGCAAAGCTTGACTGGGGCAGGGTTTCTCAGCTTCTGTGCTGTGGGCATTTTGGGTCAATAACTCTTTGTTTTGGGGAGCTGACTGTGTAGGGTGGTTAGCAGCATCCCTGGCCTCTACCTGATAGATGCCAGTAGATTTCAGGCCCCCCTCCCCAAGTTGTGACAACTCAGAATATCTTCCCACATCGCCGTTGTCGCCTAGGGGCATAAAGTCAGCCCTAGTTGAGAAGCCCTGAACTGGGAAGTGGCAGGGGCGTAAGAAGGACTGTATGACTTGATGACACCGTGGAGGTCACTTAGGAACACATTGTCACTGCACTCTGGGATTGAAGCCATGCTTGCACTTGAGTGACCCCCAGGGGGAAAACACACTGGTTTTGATAAGCAGAATATCGGAGCTGTAAGCGTCTATCCAAAGACTACATTGTGATTAGGCATTATCATTTTAAATGGATTTTCCTCTTGTGTTTCCTAAGATGTTAAAGAGTACCTAATGAAAATAGTATAATTTCCTCTACTTTTCATCATTCCTTTTGAATAACCCAAAGATATATGTCCAAAATATATTGCAGTGGTTAATGTCTGTGTGATGAAAGAAGTCTTCCTCTAAAATACAGTAATTATTGTGTGATTTGCTTCGTTTTGGATTAATTATGGTTTGGGACTCTTTAGAATGATGCATTAGAGCTTTGCAACAGAATAAGTGATGCCATTGACCGAGTGGACCACATGTTCACTTCAGAGTTTGATGCTGAAGTTGATGAATCTGAATCTGTCACGTTGCAACAGTACTACCGAGAAGCGATGATTCAGGGGTACAATTTTGGGTTTGAGGTAGGTACAAAATAAGAGAAAAAACACAGTGCAGCGTAGCAATTGCTTTGTAACTTACTTACAAAAAGTATTAGGAATCTTGTACAGCAAATCTGATTGTTGATTGTAATCACAGCCTAGTCAAGAATGTCGTCTTACACCGCTGCTGAATATCGGAAATGTTGGTTTCCTTTTAAACTGTCAGATGGTTGCTCTGTTTTGATTTTGTGCTAGCAGCTGTCTACTTACATTTAAAAACCATCCTTAAGAGATGTTTAATATCATAAAAGCACATTCTTAATTTAAACTTATGAATAAAACATTTGTGAAACTGCATTTTAAGACATTGTATTCTCTAATTCTTCCTACTCTTTGCAAAATATGTAAATTTTGATTGGATTTTGCTTTTTGTTTTCAGAAAAATGACATTTTAAAACATTTAGTGGCATTGTAGTGTTTAGGTGTTTGTATAATCTTTGTTTTCTTCTTCATTTTGATACACTTGAAATCTTCTTACAGTATCATAAAGAAGTTGTTCGTTTAATGTCTGGAGAGTTTAGACAGAAGATAGGAGACAAATATATAAGCTTTGCTCGGAAATGGATGAATTATGTCCTGACTAAATGTGAGAGTGGCAGAGGTACCAGACCCAGGTAAAGAGCAAGTAGGATGTTTCCCTTCATGAGTCATGTGGGATTGGTTGCATTTTATTCTTATCTTCTATATGGGATTTCTGAGCAGATGACACAAAAAAGAGCATTTTGAGCTTTTTGTGAGTTTTTTTTTGTGAGGAAGATTGTCCCTGAGCTAACATCTGTTGCCAATCTTCTTTTTGCTTGAGAAAGATTCTCCCTGAGCTAACACCTGTGCCAGTCTTTCTCTCTCTTTTTTACATGGGATGCTGCCACAGCATGACTTGATGAGTGGTGTGTAGGTCCACGCCCAGGATCTGAACCCCAGGCCACTGAAGTGGAGCATGCAAACTTAACCATTACACCACTGGGCTGGCCCTTCTGGGTTTTTTTATTTGTTTTTGAGCTAACATCTGTTGCCAGTCCTGCTCTTTTTGCTGAGGAAGACTGGCCCTGAGCTCACATCTGTGCCCATCTTCCTCTATTTTGTACAAGGGATGCCTGCCACAGCATGGCTTGACAAGCGGTGCATAGGTCTGCACCTAGGATCTGAACCGGCAAACCCCGGGCCACTGAAGCGGAATATGCACACTTAACTGCTGTGCCATCAGGCCAGACCCTGTGTTTTTTTTTTTAATGATCCTGTTTACAAAGAAAACCCCATAACTCTTAGAAAACTTTTTAAAAAATTTGTTCCAAAATGAGTTATCTTTAAGGGAGTTTACATTCTCCCTGGACGGATCTTCCTGATTGCAAATCTTCTTTCTTCCCTCATGAAATTTAAGCCTGTTACTTAGTGTAAATGGAAAACAAATTGGTAACCAGTTCTTTTATTAAGAAGCCGTTTGTTGTTCTTTCCCAAAACACACTATAAACTTACTCAGCCCCAGGCATTTATATAAAGACAAAAAATGTGTTTGTCTTAGGTAGTAATTTTCTAATCAGATTACTTTTCAGTATTGTATAGATTAAAACTGCTGCAGCGTTTTCTGGGTTGTTTTGTGATTATTGAACTTTTCCATGTAACAGGTGGGCGACTCAAGGTTTTGACTTTCTGCAAGCCATCGAACCTGCGTTTATTTCAGCTCTACCAGAAGATGACTTCTTGGTATGGAATCTTCCAAAGTTTTTTCATTGAAAAGCAAGTTGATGACTATCTGTTCCTGACTGTGTATTTTTTATATTTAATAGTGGGTCTTAAATATTTTATGCACAGTCGCAATGATGGTGCTGAGAAGTGAAAGCAATCTCAGTGGCACAGCCAGACCTTTGCTGCTCTTTTCTTTGGTGACAGTGTTGGTCAGCTGGCTTAGTCAGTGTATAGTTGTGTAGCCTGGCGTTTCTATAGTATTTGTCAGTTTCGTATTTTATAAAGTACTGACTTAGTTGCTGCTTTTTAGCAGTTTAACGAAGAACAAGTCTTAGCTGTTTTACTTTACTGTGTGTCATTTGAGAGCGTAATGCCAAATGTTAAATATTATCACTGTTATTCCGGTAAATTCCATCAGATCAAAAATGCCGTTCAGAAGGCGAGTGCATTCATTTTGGCCTCCAGATAGTAGAGATGATTACAGGAGAAGTTCCTTGCTCGTGCACATCATTGCATTATGGGGAGTTGAATGCTAATTTGCTTTTACTTATAAAAATGGAAATGCATACTATGTTATTTTAAATTATGTACAGCGTGTGTTTAATTTATGTTTATGCCAGTTTCCTTTTAAACTAACTTTGAAAATATTTACTAATGATAGAATGTTTTTTAAAATACACTAAAAGCTTAATTTGTGCTACTTACATAACTGAGAGAGTATACCTTCTTTCTCTTCTCCTTTGGTTTCTAGAGTTTACAGGCCTTGATGAATGAATGCATTGGCCACGTGATAGGAAAGCCGCACAGTCCTGTTACAGGTTTGTACCTTGGTAAGACAGCAGTTACAGCGTTTCTCCCAGAGCGTGCAGGTTTGGGTGACCACATTGTCTTGTTTGTAGTCATTTAACATGGTACAGAGGTTCTTTCAGAACATTCAGGACCATGACACAGAAGGTTATAGAACGAGGTGTGTAGGGGCTAGCCAGTGATGTAGCATTTAAGTTCGTGTGCTCTACTTCAGCGGCCCAGGGTTTGCCAGTTCGGATCCCAGGCGTGGACCTATGCTCATCAAGCCATGCTGTGGCAGGTGTCCCATGTATAAAGGAGAGGAAGATGAGCATGGGTGTTAGTTCAGGCCAGTCTTCCTCAGCAAAAAGACAATTGGTGGCAGATATTAGCTCAGGGCTAATCTTCCTCAAGAAAAAAAAAAGAATGAGTTGTATATATAGAGAACTCCACAGTAATCTTTCTAAATCCAATAGGAAGATTAAAAAGCCAACACGGGGTATTCGGTGCTTGCCAGCAGTGTTAAACTACAATTTTGTTTTTGCACACCAAAACCATTCTGTTCTCATTCTCTTCTCCCCCTTAAAATCTTTTCTTCTGGGGAGGGAAGACTTGGAGAGATAGTTGGCTGTTAAGGAGCAAGGGCCTTTCCTGCTGCAGGTGGGTGAGTGTAATTGTTTTGTCCCTCCTTTGTCACCTTGTGAAGGAGAATAAGTTCGTTTTCTTCTCCACAGCTTTCCTAGGTCCCCATTTCCCCACTGATGTAGTCAATTCCTATTTGGTTTTGCTAAAAAAAAAAAAAACTTGTTGGGGCTGGCCCGATGGCGCAGCAGTTAAGTGCACACGTTCTGCTTTGGCGGCCCGGGGTTAGAGGTTTGGATCCTGGGTGCAGACATGGCACCGCTTGGCAAAAGCCATGCTATGGTAGACGTCCCATGTATAAAATAGAGGAAGATGGGCAAAGATGTTAGCTCAGGGCCAGTCTTCCTCAGCAAAAAGGGGAGGATTGGCAGCAGACGTTAGCTCAGGGCTAATCTTCCTCAAAAAAAAACCCAAAAAGTTGTTATGTTACAATAAACTTTAATTACAGTTTTCAGTTACAGTTATTATTGTGTTACTGTATACATTGAAATAAAATATGTATCAGAAAAAAGTCTTACTCCATTCTTGAGATAGTAAATTAAAGCAGAATTGTATTTGTATGTAACAAACATCGAGACATGGAAACTTAGAAATTTTAAACAATTTAAATTAATGAAAGTGAGAGCACCTGAGCTGTCATTTTTGTTGTTGTTTACTTTCTTCCTCTGCCTCTGCTCTACCCCCAGAACTAATGATAGCAGCCAGGTGTAGAACCTCCTGCATTTTCTCTATCCTCATATAATTATACCAACACATTCTACTGCGCCTTTATGCTCATGTAACCACACAAGCATATAAAGAGTTGTTGGTTTTCCTGTCACTTATGGTATAAAGATTAGGTCACGTTGGATATTCATCTCTGGCTTTTCTTGTCTGACAATTGTGGAAATTCCTCCATGTCAGCAGGTATAGATCCAATTCATTCCCCTCAGTGGCTGCGTTGTGTCCATATGATCGCACTGCAGTTCTTTCCACTAGTTCCTTATGGACGTTTGTTTGTTTTGCCATGAAAAACATCTCTATGATAAATGTTCACCACTAGCGAGATTTGAGCATCTATTTTATGTTTATTGGCTATTTGGAGTTTTTTTTCAGTATCACAGTTTTGCAACAGTTAGATATGCATACTCTTAAAAGAAATATCTTCTTTCATGCATGAAGAATGTTAAACGTGTGTGTGTGTGTGTGTGTGTGTTAACAGAATGTCTTTATTTTATTCCTTCATAGGAAAATTTTGTAGTTTGACTCAGTAGTTCCCAGTATGTTAGCTGTATTAAAGACATCACCATTCTCACTGAATCTTTTTTTTTCTCATCTTTGCTACTATTGGATTTCTTCCATTTGTTATTGTAATAGTTGAGATAATCAACCAGGGACACAAGTTGCCTGAATTTCTTCTTAACAATTGCTTGATTTTTGTTTTGCAAGTTTTCCCTTTAGTCTCTCCATTTCTGATACTTTTGTCTTTCCTGTGTAATATTATTAAAAGCAAACAAAAACCATGAAGAAGGAAGTACTTCCGTTTAGGATAAAACATATGTAGACTATATAACATATGTCCATGAATAGTTGGGTTTAGTTTTTGGGAAAGTAGAATTGTCAGCATTTTTGTAGTCACTAGGTGAGATTGCTTTTAAAAATTTTGTTTTAAATTTTATCCATATTTACCTTCTATCAGAATATTTAAAAGAAGAAAACATGTTCTGAAAGAAAAGAATAACCAATTTAAACTGTACCCCATCCTCCGAGTTTGGTTTAAGGGAGTTAAATAAAACTCCAGGTGCTCAGGAAAATGACAGTGACCCCCCCCCAACTCAGGACCTGTTGGAATGTCACCATTGACCAGAATCTTTTTAAAAGTGTAGATAACATAAAGAACTCCTTTTTGTTAAAGAGAGTTGCCTCATTAGCCACATTTTCATCTATTTCTAAAATCAATTATGTCATTTATTTCACATGTATTATGTATATTTCACTCCGGGATTTAAAAAATGTTTTTGATGGAGAAAAGTTTGTGTGTGTGTAATATAACTAAAAAGTGACATTTTCCCACAACATTTGTATATGTAATATGATTTTCTTATACAAATAGGTTTATTTTGGTCACCAGAAAAATTAAGTCACATCTGTTTCCATTTAATCCTCTGGTTTGGCAATTTTCCAATGAGCCCTTTAACACGTTGCATTTGTCGCCATTTTCGCTGGCAGCGATTCATCGGAACAGCCCCCGTCCTGTGAAGGTACCGCGATGCCACAGCGACCCTCCTAACCCGCATCTCATTATCCCAACCCCAGAGGGATTCAGGTATTTGGTCTAGTGATTGGCTTTACGGATTCTTCTTTGATGCGCATGCTAATGCTCTGAAAGCTACTGGATGCTTGCTCTGATAACTAAACATTTTTTCTGTGTTCTTGTTCCTACGATTTTAAAAGCTCTTACTTGCGTTATCTTGAAGACATATCACAGTGCCTTAGTTGCAAAAGAAAAAGTCATGCAAATTTAAAAGAGACTTATACCTTTCAAGATAACTTAGTTTCTCAGCTTATTTATAACCTCCAGCTACTAAATGCTTTCCAGCTTTGGAATCATTCTTTCTTTTTCTTTCTTTGAAAAATGACCTCAGGAAAACAAATTTGAGTATGCATAGATAGCATAGTAAACATTTGAAAAAACAATACTAAATATCAGCTTAAAAGTGGTGAAGAAACTGGAGTGATCTTTCCAGGTTGGACTTTTATGCGTGTGTGTAACTACACAGCAACTTAAATACTAAAGTGAGCTTAGAAACTCCAGTACATTTGAAATACTTACCTTGAATGTGGTGGCATTTCTGCATCTTGAGGTAGTGAGCATCTTCTCTCCCCTGTGTAATCACTTTTTAAAAGTTAATTTTATTTGATAGTATTCTCTAGGAAAGGGTCACGATGATTTTTAATAATAATTAGTTTCAAATTAGTTTTTTTCCTTTTTACACCTAGACCTGAATCAAGTTGCATTTTATATTTTTAAATATTTTTCACTTCCTCGTTTTTATTTCTAACTGAAAACCATTTGAGCACCCATCCCCTTTGCTCGTCTGTGTTCCTGAAGCTTCTCTTCTCGCCTTAGCACTCGGAGCGTGCCCTCAGACACGCGGAGCCACGGCAGCCCTGCTGCTGCTGCTGTCGCTGCTGCCGCCGCCACCGCCGGCCGCCCCGGCCCCGCAGGCAGCGACTCTGCGCCGCCCAAACCCATCAGCAGTGCCCATGAGACCAGGTAGTCGCTCTCACCAGCATCGCGTCTCCTCGCCCCCTTGCAGTGACCTCAGCTTCGGGTGTGTCCCAGGACACAGCGGGACTTCTCTCCCGTGGTGTGTGTGATACACAGGGGCCTTCCGTGGGGTGTCGTGGCCCCAAGGCTCTGGCACCAACCAGCATGAGTAGACAGTCTGCCTGATTTTAACATTTCTTTGGAGCTGATATTTACCAAAATGACTGGAGTCTCTGCTGGTAGTAACTCTTAAGAGAGAGTTTTGGAGGAAAGAACCTGGTCCACACCAGAAGGAGGCATGAGAATTTTGGCAAACAGTGCTTTTCCCGAGGAGTCTTGAGGTAGTTCAAAGAAAACGTCTCGTTGATACCATTAGGTGGCAGTTTGTTCTGTAGGAGGATCACTCTCCTAACTGAGTTTCCTAATTTAACAGTTGTGAATTAGAAGTTGTTTACAATAGTGGAAAAGCAAGTTAATGGGGTTTGTATCTTCTCTGGAGAATAAATCATTGCTAGAAGAGCTGTCAGACATTTGGCAAGCCCAGAAAAACGGGAGTCTCTTGCATGAAGTCTTGACTATATAAAGGGGAGTTCTGCAGTTTTTCCCACTCTAGTGCTTTTTTTGGGCAGAGGATTTCATCAAGGACTCATAGCTTAGTGGAGAAAGGTCATTTGGTTGCTCAATTCTGCCCTTTTGTCTGGGAGAAGGGGACAGGGTCACTATACTCATCTTCCAGTGCAGATGGTGATGGAGTCCAGCAAAACTATGGGGGTTGAGGGTAATATGATCAAAACAGATGAAACTGAAGGAACTCAGTGCTCTGGATCCTGCTCCTCAGAACTGCTAGTATACTGTTGGTAGAACAGTGATGTGTAGCTTTAGAATTTAATGTAGACTAAAGTGTTTTTAGACTTACTTTATAACAGTCTAAAATTTATACAAACATTTCCATTCTTCTCATTCATTAAAATAATTAATATTCCTAACTTTTGGTGATAAATGCCTATAACCTAAAAAAATGTCAAAGTGTCTTACAGCTTGAGCAGTCAACTAAAAAAATTAACAATGTAGAACAGATTCCAATTTACCGTCCTTATTTTTATGTTTAGAGCATTTCATGGCAGGTAGTTCCACATATGCTTTCAGGTCCCTGTGGGGGCTTGTGAAAGTATCTTTTTTGTAAATGCGATACAAAGTTAAGGGAGGTGATGTGCCCTGAGATGCGCTTGTAGGTGGTCCTTAGGCGGTCATAGTTGAGGCGAACGCTTCCCCAGGTCTGGGGAGCCTGGCTCCCACACCTACTCCATCCACCTTCCCAGGATTGCTCCAGGCCAGAAAAAGGGGAGTAACATCCCAGTTTTTTGGAGGTTGGTGAACTGTGGTTTAAGGCACCTGTAAGTTGGTGGTGTGGGACAGGAAACGTATTTAGTATCAAAGTGAAACACCTGCAGGTGGCCTTTCTGTGCACGTAGTGCCGGGCTTTGCAAAAGCAGTTTTCAGCATGGTATAAGTAGCATTTTTTAAGTGTTCTTCATCTTAAATTTGTACATACTTTAGGATGACCCTTGATACCTAGAAATTTTACTACCATCATAGTGCGCCATCTCAAAGGCCATTTTTTACGAAAGAACAAGGTGTTCTTTATTTTGTGGTAGTGTATATGAGACGGCAGGTATAGAACAGCAAAGCAGGTGAAGGTGTGCATAGCCGATGGTTGTTAGCCTCACTCCTCCGTTTGAGCTGTGCACATGCTCAGTTTAGCTTCGGCCTCAGCCCCATTGCCGTGAACCTGTGTAGTGGACCTTGAGGTAGACTGCACATGCCCGAAAGCTGGAGTCTCAGTGCAGCCCTGGGTTTGAGAATGTGCTGCGAGGAAGTGGAGTGATGCCCCTGACCTCTGGCATGGGCAGGATGCCCCAGCCTCACAGGGTGCAGCCCTTGCCTGCCTTAGAGATACAGCAACCACAATGAAGTTTTACTCTGCTCCACAGCATCCAGTAACTATTTTGATTTGATTTGCTTTGCCTTAGGAAATAGTCTGAGCTTCAGTTATCTTACCATTGTTTATAAAACATTTTTGCAGTGTTCTGCTTGTTGGAGCTGCCACTTACTGGTTTGCAAGAGCTGATTAAGTTTTCAGGAATTTTGCAAGCCAATTGTTACACCACAGAAACTGTCGAACTTCACAACTCCTCTCCTCCCCACACCCCCCCCCCCCCCCCCACAGCTAGTTGTTAACGTTCACTAGCACACCACTTGCTTTAAGTATATTTTCTTGCCTTTTACCCTGGCAAAAATCTCTGAGGATGTGGAGTTAACTAATTTTGTCTCTAAGAAATCAGGAAACTAGAAGTGTTAAATGACTGCTCCATGGTCCCACGGTCTTTGACATAGCTCAGGAGCAGAAGGTGTTTCTTGACTTGAACATCAGTGATTTTTCCATGTAGTGGTGCCAGACTTTTTGATGAACCTCATGCCAGTAGAAGATGTCCCCCTCTCTTGAGACTTAACAAGTAGTTACTAGATTTGAGAGTTTAGGGAAATAAAAAAGCATTGCATGCGTCATAATTTGTGAACGTCTGTCTGTTCAGTAGACCCCACGTTGCCTTAAACCTATTCAGTGTATAATAAAAAAGAGCATAAATGCTACCATACTTCATTATATCATTCATTTAAAAATGCACACTAAACTTGTTAATAAACTAATGCCATGTTTATTTTGGATGATTTGAATTATAATTTTAACTTCCTTTATTTCATTCTGGGTTTCACTCTTTATGGATTCATTCTGGATGGCTGAACACTTAACTTTATTCTGGGAAAGCAGCAGATTAACTTTGTTCTTTACGTGTTAAGCTTCCTGCTCTTCTGCACTTTTGCTTGGCTACTGCTTGAGAAACTGTTAAGTATTCCCGTCCATTTTCTTAGTAAGAGATTTGAAATCTTTTGAATCACGTAATGATTTTAGCACTTTAAATAGAATGAAGTACATAAATAGAATTTGATGGTAATTGTAAATATTAGCCAGATTTGGTTAATAATTTTTATCCATCCTGGGTTTAAATTATGGAGCTTTCCACACATATCAATAACACTTTGGTAAATCCTGTTTTGTTTTATTTTTGTTGCCTTTAACATAAAACAATGTATCATGCAGTAAGGTTCTCATGTGTTGGCTGTGGGAGGATAAAGATATACCTCCCCTTGCAAACTGCAGAGGAGGGTTTCTCAGTAGCAGCAGTACTCATTTGGGTGAATAATTCTCTGTTGGGGGCTCACCTGTGCACTGTCCTCTACCCACCAGACAGCAGATGTCCCAGGGCTCAAAATCGCCCCCAGCTGAGAATACTGCTCTAGAAGAATCTCACAGATCTTTCATTTCGAGTTCCATTCAATTGATAGCTCAATTTTTTAAAATATTAAAACAGGGGTTCCAGCGTCCCTGAGAATGATCGCTTGGCTTCCATAGCAGCCGAATTGCAGTTTAGGTCTCTGAGCCGTCACTCCAGCCCCACTGAGGAGAGAGATGGTGAGTGTTCAAGGCGTCACCTGCCTTCGCAACCAGCCAGTCATTTGTCTCCATCCACCAGTTTCTGTTGTTAATGCCTTTTAAAAGAAATGAAGAATAAGAAGTGAGAGAGCTTTATGAGGAGATTTAATGCTGAACACATTGGTTTTTTCCAGATGCCTTTTTAGCCGTATTTGCATTTTCTGGGTCTACTTTTGTTGCTTTTTAAAAAATCGTTATTCCTGATATTTTAATTTCCAAGCACTGGTATTCACTTTAAAAATACAAAAGGGACACTGTGTTTGTTGGTGATATGCTGAAGCTTTATTACAGCGCAGACCCAGGAGTCTTTTCCCAGGAACCACATGGTGCTCACTCGTGCTGTAAGGTTGCTGGGCTCCTGGCAGGACCTCTTGAGGGGGGTCCCTAAAGAATCCACCTTCTGCTCAGGATTCTGTAGTCTGTTACTTGTGGAAAGTGTGTGTAGTTAAAATCCTTTGGCCCATTAACAACTTCTTAGTTTGGTGCAATTTTCTAGAATTGATTGTAGAGACAGCTTCTCATACTCACGTCAAACAGAAATTAATCACCAAAAAGGATAGGTCGATGGTAACTAATCATGACCACTCCCAATTTCAGTCTTGCTCTCAATTAAATAAGCGCATTTGTTTTATAAGTCTTAATTTGTATGAAAAAATACTTTGTGCAGAACCAGCGTATCCAAAAGGTGATTCCAGTGGGTCAGCGCGGAGGAGCTGGGAACTTCGGACACTTATCAGCCAGACAAAGGGTAAGAGGAAGGCCGTTGAGCTACAATGTTTAAGCATAAGTGAGCAGATGCAGAGAAAATATGCTTTATTTTCTTATTATTAGATCTTCTGCGTTAAATGTATCTCTTTTATACCTCTCATAGCACTTTCTGTATGTGCTGTTTGTGTACATTTACTATTTTTTATAGTAAGTTACAAGCTCCTTTGGATCAGGCGCATGTTTTATTCATCTTTGTATTATTTAAGCAGTGTGATACTTAATTTTATATGTCACGTTGGTTGGACCTTTAGCATAATTCTTTGTACATGGTAGAAATATAATAAATATTTGTGAAATGAATAAATGTTCATTTTTTGTGCTAAGTAGTTGAGGCAAAACATTTATCTTACAAAGTAGGTGATCAGTCAATATTAATCAAAAGGATAAATAGAAAAATTATTGGTCTAGCATTTGATGACGTATAAAATGCTCTCACATATTGTTTGGCACAGCAGTCTTGAGCAATAGGCAGAATAGATCTTGTTCTCTTTCCATAAATGGTAAAAATTTCTGAGAGGCCAGATA
Source organism: Equus przewalskii (assembly GCF_037783145.1). NCBI lineage: Eukaryota > Metazoa > Chordata > Mammalia > Perissodactyla > Equidae > Equus > Equus przewalskii. Next base: position 7,813,310 of record NC_091862.1, on the reverse strand, counting down.
ATTTGGTCAAGGTAATAAATGACAGAGCTGGGACTAGAATGCACTGCTCCTGTCTCCAAGTCCAGTACTCTTCCCAGCACAGCGCCCCTTTGAAATATGTGTGACTGATCAGAAGAATAATTGTCCACCAAGGCCGGGAGCAGTCAGGAGGGATTTCACAGAGGGTTGAGGCTGGAGCTGGCCCTTGAAGGAAAGGCAGGTCTGCATCAGGCTAAGAGGAAAGTGCAGAATGAGAAACACTTCTGGAGGCCCAGTGACTAAAGAATAGACCGGCTGGACTGGACTGGAGACTTTCGATGTACACGGAGGTGAAATTGACAGGGGAAGGGGAGATCAGATCCCAGCCAGTCTTCAGTCATGGGCTGAGTGCTGAAGGCCTTACCCAGAGATGGTGGGCAGCCCCTGAAGCCTCTTGAGCAGCTGGTATGTTCAGGGAGTGGGCGGTGGGAGTATAGTAGACACTGAGCTAGGTTAACCTGCTGGCCTGAATTGGGGAGGAAATAGGGAGATTGGTTAGAATACCACTGCAGTAATGCGGTGTGAAATAGGAAGAGACTGGACTAAGGTGGGATTCGAAAAAAGGAATAGAGGCAAGAAACAATTGTGATGCAACATTTAACAGGCTGGGGCAGGTTGGGTGTGTGGAGAGGGCTTGGGGTCAGGGATGGTTTCACTGGCTTGAGCCTGGTGACGGGGAGGAGGGTCTCTCCAGTGGCTCTCGTTTAACTAGTAGTGCCCATAGATACCAGGTATTTGCGATGATTTTCAAAACAAATACTTTGTGGTCAAGTAAACTTGGGAACTCTTGGGAGAGTTACAGTTCACGTTGACTTATTGAAGACTGAGAGATCTTGGGAACCTTTTACTGTATAAAGAAAAATAAACCTTTCCCAGAAATATTTGACAGTGGAGTCCATGGCCTCACAGCTGTGAAATCTTACTCAGTGCTCAGTGGACTCGATGTGTCGCGTACTGAGGTAAAGGAAACAAGGATCCGTGTTTTAGGAAATGATTGTAGTAAGAAGCTATAATTAGAACATTATAAATCTCGGGGCATTTCTCTTAAGTTAACCTTACAGTCATCTGAGGCCTCAGTGATCTCTGCCAGAAGTTTCAGGCTCTTAGATGCTAGTTTGGACACAGCAGGAGAAGTGCTGTACGGGAGATGTGTATGAAGCGGTGTTTTTCCAGTGAAGTTCCATCACTAACCCATTGGTGGTTTGTAAAATAAGCATTCGTACAAACAGGATGGAATCCAAATCACATGGAGTAAGAGTAATGTTTCATGAAACTGTTGTTTTAGATATCTATTCTTACTATAAATCACAATAAAATGAGTTGGAGAAAGAGAGGCATAGAACCTGATGGGAAAATGAGGAGTAATAATAACAATAGCTAGAATTTATTGAGTATTTCTGTATTTCAGGCACTGGGCTAAATGCTTTACAGGCGTAATTTCATTAGGTCCTCACAATAGCTCTGGGAATTAGGTATTATTACCTTCATTTCACAGATTAGGAATTTGATATGTGAAGAAGTCAATTAACTTGCTCATTGTGACACACCTAGAAAATGGTCAGGCCAGGATTTTCTCCCAGGCATTCTGATTCAAGAGCCCTTACTCTGAGCAGTTCCTCGAGAAGGGCCCAGTTAACTCCCTTCTCATCAGAGGTAGCTTCCTAGAAGAGGTGTGGTGTTTCTGCTGATTTACTCGTAAGTCAGGCACTGTGGTGAGAAGACGACGTTGTAGGCAGACAGGAAAGTGTGAACAGAGGCCTGGAAGGGAGGACAGTTCAGTGTGTTCCAAGAGAGTCTTCTCAGTTTGCTTCTCCAGAGCCTGTGGTAGGGAAGAAAAAGGGAATGGCGTAAAAAAATGAATCAGAAAAGATAAACTGGATCCAAATTACACAGGACTTGAAATCCCTTCTGAAGGGCTTTGCATTTTTGGGAAACATTGTGATGACCCATGAAATAAATTTATGTAGGACAGTAACACGATCAGATTTTATGTGTCAGTAAGATAATTCTGGCCCACGAGAGTGGGTTGGAGAGAGGAGAAACTCGAGGGAGGTAGGTGGCTCCTGCAGGAGTCTCACCAGCGGTCTCGGGAGAGGAGCTCAGCCGTGCTGTCTGACTGGCGGATGTGATAGGTGTGTGTTTATATGGTGGGTGGGATGCTCTGAGATATTAGACTTTGATGGACTGTAATTCACCTGTTATGTATATGAGTAGACAATGAGAAGTCTTGCTCTGATGGAGTGCTAATAATGTATATTGCTCTGTTTTTATTATTATTTGCTGGAAATTGACTTGATAATAATGATTGGGAGAACTGAGTTTGTGATTCTCTCTGCAGATACGGCTTCTAAGCAAGGACCCATAGAAGCCATCCAGAAGTCAGTCCGATTGTTTGAAGAAAAGAGGTATCGAGAAATGAGGAGAAAGAATATCATCGGTCAAGTTTGTGATACCCCGAAGTCTTATGATAATGTTATGCATGTTGGTTTGAGGAAGGTGACCTTCAAGTGGCAAAGAGGAAACAAAATTGGTAAGAAAACTAAGGAACGTGATACCAAGATCGTCTCTGTTAGAAATAGCAAGAGTTACACTTCTTCAGGTTAAATCTTATGTAGTTGGTCCTTCTCTCCTAGAGACATGGCAGATATACATTGTATCTTTGCAGAGGGTTCTGTGTTTCTCTTTCATTTTTAAGATGTGTTCTAAGAGCAATACCAAATGAGATTTTAGAAAGATATTACTACATGATTCATTAAGTTGAATAGTTTTACTTGATAACTCCAGAGGTTGCCAGTGAATAAGTACATAAATTTTACCTGTTTGTTCTAGTCTGTATTCTTTTTAATTTATACCCACAAGAATGTTACTGAAGAGAGACTGGATACAGATAAAGGCAGGACAGTCTTTTCTAAAACATTGCCTAATTAATTGATTTCCAGGTAAAATGGCTTCTTGTAAATTACTAGTAGTAGATTGTGTGAGAAGGAGCCCCATCGTGTTTCAGACCCTTCCCCCATTTAAGTGCCTTTGTGTCTGTTGAGCATTTAGGACTGAAGAGGCAAACACAGTTGTAATTCGGGGCTCTGAACCTCAGGAGACCTGGAGGGTCCCTGGAGCTGTCAGTCAGGGCAGAAAACAGTGAAGATAATCAAGTACTCTATAAATTATATTATTGTTATCAACCTTATTCAGCCACGTCTCCCCTGTAATTTCTTGAAGGTGTGTCAGTAGAATATCCACTCCCACACAGTCCTGGACGAGCGGCAATGACGTGCCCCTAGACGGAGGCCAGGCTTCCTCCAGCGTGCTCCCCCTGCCCTGCCCACCCCTGCCCTCCCGGCCCAGCCCTCTTCCAGGCTGCAGGGGCTCAGGCGTGTGCACCAGGGCGCCTAGTGCTCTCCTTCGGGCCTCTTCTGACATTTACCAGAATTAAATTAAAATGAAAACCCACACAGTTCTACTCTGTTGAAAGCTATTTATAGGTAAGACAGGGTGAAGAGATTGTCTATGGCTTGGTTTATTAGGGAACTAGTAATAAGACTCTAGTAAGATAAACATAGACACGTGAATATGGATTTAGAATCGGCTGAGATGGTTGTGCGTCTGAGTGGCCTGGCTTTGGTGACTGAGAGCTCCGTGTGTGTTCCTGTTCCCAGGGGAAGGGCAGTATGGAAAGGTTTACACCTGCATCAGTGTCGACACCGGTGAACTGATGGCGATGAAGGAGGTGAGTGGCCGGCCCTCTGGGGCCCTCTGTCAGGCATCTGTGCGTTTGGGAGTTTCCCTTAGTGCGTAGCTGTGGGCTGGCTTTGGTCCTTCCACAGTGAGCCGTCTGGGCCTGAGGCCCGCTTTTTATCATTTACACCATTGGGACCAGCCAGGCAGACACACCGAGAAAACACATGAGAGTAAAGGAGTTTACAATTCCAGCGAGGAGGTAAGACCAGGAACACAAATAATTCTGACACCACACAGGGATGGTAAGTGCCATCCAGAGGGAGACAGACGTAAAGTTTCCTGAAAGCTTAGAGGACGACGGTAGCAGTAGCATCTTATAGGGGTGGTTTGGGGGGAGAAGATGACGTTTGTGATAAGCTTCAGAAGTGAGCCATGTTTAACAGCTGGAGGTAGAATGGGAAGAGCAGGGAAAACCTGAGGTAGGTCCGTCAGGGAGGCAAAGACTGTTGTCGCTGTGAGGAGACGCCGCGTGACTCAGGAGCAGGGGCGCAGTGGAGGACGAGGCTGGGGCTGCTGCAGCCACTGCTATCCCAAGTGGCCTTGCGTGCAGCAGGGCACACAGCGCCTGACCATGCCGATCACCCCTCTCCTGACCTCCTGTAGCATTTCTTCATCTCCCTGCCCGGCACTTACCCCCACAGCTTTTATATCCTTATTCCAGCTTGATTGTAAACTTCTTAAGGGCAGAATCCTGTCTCATCTTTTTATCTTGCCCAGAGCCTAAACACCTCTGATTGCTTACTGAATGTGTAATGTTTTTATTAATTCAGTTTGTGCTTTTGAGCACTATCCCATTAGCTGTTATCTCACCGAATATTCTAAAGCAGAATTCAATTGGAACAACAAAGGAAAGGAAGTCTGGAAGTAAAGTCACAAAGGCACTGACCGTAGTCTCATGGGTCTGGACAGTGAAAATGTCAGGAGACAGCTCTCAGCCCTTGTGTTTAAAGTTGTTGTGTTTCTAGTTTGTGACAGTACCAACAGTAATCAACAATTTTCCTTTTACAGATTCGCTTTCAACCTAATGATCATAAAACTATCAAGGAAACTGCAGACGAATTGAAAATCTTCGAAGGCATCAAACACCCCAATCTGGTTCGGTATTTTGGTGTGGAGCTTCATAGAGTAAGCAGCTTTAATCCCACGGTTTTTGTGTGAGGAATCAGTGAGGGTCCAAATGGAGTCCTGTTCTACATCACAGGTCTTCTCATTTCAGAGCACAGTAACTTTGCCTAATTGTCAGGAAATCTCCATGAGTTACATCATTTCTGCCTTCTCTCTGAAACTAGAGGAGTTCTTCCTAAAATGTAAGTTGTAGACTGTAGTCATTAACCCACCATTATAAAGCACTGAAACCCATCCTGCCAATCAGAGGAGTCTTCTGAAATGCCCCATATGCAGCTCCTCACGACCTGTGATTTTCCTGCTATTTTTTGCTGAACCACTCTTGAGCACACTGTGAAGTAATACTGATTTTTCTTTTATATGTGTTTAAGGAGCCCGTGTGAAATGAGAGGGAATTGAAACCTCACATTCATTTCCCTCTTGTGTTTAGAAATAAATACACGGAGGGAAAGAGGATAACTTGGAGCATCTTGGTGGAATACAAGCTTCCAGGGGAAGTTGGATATTGGTGATTTTTAATGTTTCCACAAATAAATCCGTATTTGAAAAGGATGTGTTTCAGTACTTAATAATATATTTATAGGGACAGCCCTGTTGGTCCCTGTCTGAGATTATATGGCAGACTTAATTTTGGAGGATTATAGACATTTGTCACCTGTGGTGAGGAACTGTTCTTACCCCATCTGACTGTATAATTCCAGACAGAGGAGGCAGGCAGACACTGCTGTAGAGGAGTTAGAAATGACGGTTATAAGACCACTCAGCATTCAGGATGACAGGTGCAGCATACTGTTAGAGAGAAGATTACTTTGGGGCGTGGCCTGTGAAGTTTTCCAGATCCTTCACTTAGTGTACATGTAAACACAGGCTGCGTTTTATTCCTCCCGCAGGAAGAAATGTACATCTTCATGGAGTACTGTGACGAGGGTACATTAGAAGAGGTGTCGAGGCTGGGACTTCAGGAGCATGTCATTAGGCTGTATTCAAAGCAGATCACCGTTGCAATCAATGTCCTCCATGAACATGGCATAGTTCACCGCGACATTAAAGGTAATCCCCACACTCGCCTGGCTGCCGTGGGCCCGAGACTCATCTGGTGTGTAGTACATAGTAGGTACTCTCAAGGCGCTTGTTCCCACTCCCGCGCATTGCTTCTCTAGGGAGAAATCCCTGTACTGTAAGTATTCTTCCATACAGAACCCTGTGTTGAGAAACTGTAGAGCACACGTCTCCCTCCAGGAGTGGGTAGGGCTGCTCTGTCTTTCTGTTCAACACTGCGTTTAGTGACATCTATTTCCCAAAAATGAAATTTGCTATTTTATAGGCTGATTGGGCCCACCCTGTGTATTTACTGGACATTCGTCATGAGAGCGTCCTTTGTCCTATGTTGAGACTCTTGTGTATTTATATATGAGTGTCGTAAATACGTAAAATGACAGTGAATCAGAGATGCTGGTGTAAGTCGCGATGTGCAGGTGTGTTTTGGGAGACAAGGACAGCGTTGATGTACGCCAGCCTCCTCCAGTGTAGACTTCTGATAAGACAGATTTGGTGGGGCTGATGGATGATAAGTGTGTTTCCTTTCTGGTGTGAGAGGAATAGCCGTGCCACTGTCTCCGAACTGTCTCTCTTGCATTTGCCCAACACGCCATGCCCCTGACTTTTGTATTTGGGAGTCTTTGGGGATAATTAAAGTGACAAGTTATTTTTGTCTCTAATCGACCCTAGACTAAAGGATTCTATCTGTCACCTTGTCTGAGGCCAGCCTAAACACATTCTCTCTAGAATTGGTCTGACTTCTAACCCCACTAGACGCAGTGGGGCCCACGTTACAGCAGAACCTGCTTTGGTCTGAGTATGAGAGTTGTCCTGCTCTCGAGGGTGGCTCGGCCTGAATCCCCAGCATACTCCAGTCTTGTCCTGTGCCTGCCCATCCACCACCTTGCTTCGTTCTTTGAGATCATTCTGGGCATTTGCTTAATTGGGCCTTTTGTCAGGCCATGGCATTGCCTGTTTCCAGTGGTTCTTCCCCAAATACCATGCTCAGTTCTTTGTCCACTGTCATGAAACAGTACTGTCGTGTCATTGGCTGTCGCCATAAAGAGAATCCCTCGGAGTCCTTGAAGGAAGTCTGTTCACTTGTGTCCTTGTGATATTCCTGACAGTTCAGCATGGCTAAGAATGTGCACATAGGGACTAGCTGCAGAATAAGGAAGCGAGCACTTGTGTAGTCCTCTGTGGGCCACCTGCAGTGGGAGTGCAGGCTGTGAGGATTAACAGTTAGACTTCAGTGTTGTATGGCTCATTGTCTGACTTGAGTGGCTCTGTGTTGCTTTTTAAAAGAAGTGCCACAAGATACATAACGCCAAGATGGGTGGCTCAGTTGGCGTGATAATATCTTGTGGCTTATAGCAGATGGCAGAGCTGCCCTGAGAGATGAACAGTAATCCACATTCCAGCTAGAGTACAAGTTAGGCACATATACTCCTTGTAGAAATGCGAGACAATTAAGAACATTCTTTTTGGTCACAGTCTAAAATAAATCCAGTGTCAGCCTCAGATACAGCTCGAAAGACAGCAGCGGGTGCCAGTTCTCGTCTCCATGTTGTTTCCTGTTACAGGAGCCGCTAATGATATACAGCTCTAATTTGCAGGGACTCTCACCACAAGCATTTGTGTTTTATATGTGATTTCTTTTAAATATCTCTCTGGGTTTTTAGTGTTAGAATTGATGCATGTATTTCAGTTTGGAATGTATTGGTCAACACTATCTATAATGATATTAAAATTGTTTGTATTAACGTTTGTGTAGAAGGCTTTCTTGATTACACTTTGTAAGTAAAATTTCATTAACCTTTATGTTATTTAGTCTGTGAATCAAGTTCCTGGTAGTTTGGGTTACCATGTAGGCTTTAAAATGCCCTCAGTGTGCCTCGGAAGCTCACGACTGCTTGTTTCTGTTAGGTGCCAATATCTTCCTCACCTCGTCTGGACTAATCAAACTGGGAGATTTCGGATGCTCAGTGAAGCTTAAAAACAATGCACAGACCATGCCTGGGGAAGTGAATAGCACACTGGGGACAGCAGGTGGGGACCAGCTTGGTTTGTCTTTGCACTGTGACTCGTTCCTGTGTGCTCGGTAACCGGGCTTTCCCCTCTCCTCTCTTGTCAGCAGAGGCCTGGAGAGCAGGTAAGGCTTTCTGCCCGTGAAGGACCCAGGCCACAGACGCTGAGGCTCCGCCTGACCGCGCTTGTCGGACTGGGCAATTCAAAGGAGGGAGGAAGGCCTTTTTTCCTTCTCAGAAAAACTTGATTGTTCGCATTGGGTTTACTAAAACTATTCTAGTTGAAAGAGCCTTATGTTTAAATGGTAATTATTTGTTTTGATTGTTTTGTGTCATAAAATTTTACATCCTCCTTTGCAGGTTAAGTTTCATATTTTCATTGTAAATATAATTTAATCTGAAGATTTGCACACTCAAAAATTGTCTTATAGAAGGTAATTCGGCCCCTAAAATGTCCATTCAAGAAATTGATTTGAAATATCTCTTCAAGTTTCGATATTTCCTATTATGTAATTTGGAGAAAGTATCCCCCCTCAACTAATTAGTTGTTTCTTCTTGTAGAATATTATACAATATTAATTTATTGCTTGACTCTGTTAATACATTGTGTTGTGTTTATGACCCATTCTTATCTCCGTATCTGTGGCTTTTAAAGCGTACATGGCTCCAGAAGTTATCACTCGTGCGAAAGGAGAGGGCCATGGGCGTGCGGCCGACATCTGGAGTCTGGGGTGTGTTGTCATAGAGATGGTGACCGGCAAGGTAAGCAGAGACCACACCTGGAGGAGAAACTTCAGGAGGGCACTTTACATGAACAGAGCAATAGTTGTGTTTTTATTATCATTATAAATATTGTGGACACATTTTTCTGCTAAATAGACGACACAACTAGAGATTAAGAATGTGACCTGTCAAAAGATTCAATAAGTTAAGTGACAAACTAGGAGTCAAATATTTATAAGATATATGACTTAAGAGAACTCTCATGAGGGGTGAAAAAAAGCATAAAGCTCTCATTAAAACACAGGGCAGCAGGCAGCTACAGAAAGAAACATGAAGTTGAAGACTTATGTCCACACAAAGACTGGCACATAAATGCCTATGCCAGCTTTATTCATAACTGCCAAGACTTGGAAGCAGCCAAGGGATCCTTCAGTAGGGAAATGGGTGAACCAACTGTGGGGACCCATACGACAGACGATTATGCCACAATAACAAGTGAGCTATTGAACCACAAAACATTATGGAGGAACCCTAAAAGCATGTTGCTAAGTGAAAAAAGCCAATTGGAAAATGCCACATACTGTGTGATTCCAACTCTGACATTCTGGAAGAGGCAGTAAAAGGTCAGTGGTTGCCTGGGGCTCTAGGAGAGAGACGGAAGGACGGACAGGTAGAGCACAAGGATTTTCACAAGGGCAGTGAAACTGTTGTGTGTTGTATAGTATCTGAAAATTCTGAAACTTGATCTTCTGATGAAGATACTGCTAATGAACAGTTGCACAGATTTGTAGAGGCGCAGTGTGCATGTGTGTAGTGTCGTTTATAAAGCAGGAAAGTTAGAAACCTCCTACATGTTATCAGTAGGAAATTAAATTATCATACAGCTGTACCTTGCAGCTGCTGAAAAAGATCACACATAATAAGTGCTTAATAAATATTAGCTAGTAATATGCATTAACATAGAAGGATGCCTATGATATGTGTTATTTTAGTCAAGCCATACATCAAAGAAGGTTCAAGCTCTCACACTGAAGAATGCATACCACCATAACTAAACAACGGTACAGAAATATATACAAACTTAGTTCTTTCCCCACTGAATCTCGTTTTTCCTGTGATCATAAAATAATCTAAGCTTCGCACTAATAGAATTTGATGCTCTTTATTCAACAGGGTAGCCTATTAAACATTCCTTTAAGATAACTGTTGAATTTTATATGTTTTGTTAGATTTTCATATCACTTTATATATTATATTTTTTATTTGCATGATGATGGCATCTAGATAATGCTGGATTAATAGAACATCCAAATGGGGTAGGCAGACTGTGCCGACAGCCTGGTTTTCTAAATAAAGTTTCATTGGCACATGGTAATACCCATTCATATATACTGTCTGAGGCTGCTTTCACACCACAGTGAGGGAATTAAATAGTTGTGGCAGTGATCATATGATCCACAAGCCTAAATTATCTACTATTTGCCCTTTAAGTAAAAGTTTGTCGGCCCCTGATATGTGTTAATATTGGGATGCCTAAAAACAGATTGAGAAGTTGTGTTTTTTTATGGTGACGTAGTATTAAAACCTGATTTTTTTCTCTTTTCTCAGAGGCCTTGGCATGAATATGAACACAACTTTCAGATTATGTATAAAGTGGGAATGGGACATAAGCCACCAATCCCTGAAAGATTAAGCCCAGAAGGAAAGGACTTCCTTTCTCACTGCCTTGAAAGTGAGCCCAGGATGCGGTGGACGGCCAGCCAGCTCCTCGACCATTCCTTCGTCAAGGTTTGGCAGACTGCTGTATAGTTTTCTCCATATTTGAGTATATAGAAGTTCTGTTTGTATCTGGCACTTAAGAAAATTTGGAAACTTAAATATAAATACCTGTATCTGAAACGGAAAGGAACTAAATGGATTATGCCAGGGAATTTTGTATATATTTTTTCTTTTGGACAATGTTTACTAAGGTTCTCCTGCTTGATCCATTTTGGTGGTGTGTTTGAGGAGTGTATAGTCTCCTCAAGTACAGGGTTAGTAATGACTGATCTCTGCTGAGAGAGTAGAGACAGGGTTAGTAATGACTGATCTCTGCTGAGAGAGCAGAGACAGGGTTAGTAATGACTGATCTCTGCTGAGAGAGTAGAGACAGGGTTAGTAATGACTGATCTCTGCTGAGAGAGTAGAGACAGGGTTAGTAATGACTGATCTCTGCTGAGAGAGTAGAGACAGGGTTAGTAATGACTGATCTCTGCTGAGAGAGTAGAGACAGGGTTAGTAATGACCAATCCTTGTGTTAAAAGCTGTGATAATGGTCTGTGTGCCATGTGGTAGGGTCATTGAGAAGGGGAATTTAATCCAGTCAGGTAATCCTAGATACTGCTTTCTCTAGGATGAGATGCCTGGGCTGTTTGGGAGGGTTTCGCCAGATCAGGAATGGGGGTAGGGGTAGGGGTATGGCAGACAGTGGAAGAGAGCTGGAAGGGCTCACGACTAGGAGGGTAAAGCAGTCAGGAAGTGTGCATGGGTAGATGCTGATGGCTCACAGGATGTGGCAAATGGCACAAGATATGGCTGGGAAAGTAAGCAGGAGCCACGTGAAGGACTTTCAGTGTAATTGTAAGCGTGACAGGATGAAACTGTGTTTTAGAAGGATCATTCGGGAGACAAGAGACGACTTAGGATGCTGCTGATACGGCTGATGGGTGGGAGTGGGAGGTGAGGGGTGAGTTATCAGTGGTATTTAGGAGTTGAAGTGGCCATGACTGAGTGACTGGATGTGGAAGGTGAATGAGAGGAGGAGTCTAGGATGGCTCCCAGGCTTGTGTCACCAGCTTGTCGAGAGTCCGCTCGCAAGGCCAGGGAAGGAGGGCAGCTGGTGGAGGGGTGGGTGAGGGAGAGGACGATTTCCTCTGTAGCAGATTGTGTTTGAGGTGTGTTTGGAGCATCTGCTTGGGGATTTCAGATGGGCATTTGGATATTTTGAGTTGGCGTTCAAGAGAGAATTGGGGTAGCATACAGATTACAGAGACAGAAATGTTGCTGGGAGAGTATTCAAAGGAGAAATGGAATGAGAATGGGACCCTGGAGAAAACTTTGAAACGGGCCCTGCAGAGGAGCTCCTGATAAAGGAAAGGAAGGTGCAAAGGAGCAGGGTGAACGAAATCGAGGGACCACTGCCAGATTTGCTATATAAATATTAGGGATTTGTAATTAAATAAAAAATTATTTCTTTGTTATAAAGTATGAAAACAATTTATATTGACTTGATATTGTACGAATGCTTTCAGTCCTCGGTCCACAGAGCAGTGACTCAGCCCTGACATTACTCATTGCACCGGGTGAGCCTCGCTCTGTGCCGGGCGCAGTGCTGGGAGCAGCAGGATGCGTGGACTGGGGCTTGCCTGTTGGTCTTATCCGGAGCATGACTAGGGCTCAGCTCTCTCCTGCCTTCCTCACAGGTTTGCACAGATGAAGAGTGAAGCCGGTCAGTCTGTGGCCTAGTAGTGCGTGTACTCGGAAAATTCTCTTAATCACTACTGTATGTAATATTTACATAAAGACTGTGCTGAGAAGCAGTATAAGCCTTTTTAACCTTCCAAGACTGAAGACTGCACAGGTGACAAGCGTCACTTCTCCTGCTGCTCCTGTTTGTTTGATGTGGCACGGGGCCCTCCTGAGTGACGGTGTCCACGAGGTGAAGAAGCTGCATGTTAAGTGCCATTACTACTGTACACGGACCATCGCCTCCGTCACCTCCGTTTCTTGCGTGACTGAGACCGTGACATCAGTGTAGTATTTTTGACCTTTGTAGGTTCAAAAGCAGTTGTAGTGTTATCAGGCGTCCTGGGCCTTGTTGTTAATCTCCTGTTTGTCGAGTGCACTGACTGTGAAACCTTACCTTTTGTTGTTGTTGGCAAGCCACAGGTTTGTTATGCAAAAGGCTAATTGATGAAATTTAAGAAAAAGGTTCTTTTTTCAATAAATGGTTTATTTTAGGAAAGCTCAGTTATATTGTCTTTTAATGATTATCAGCTTCAGAGCCAACACATTATCCGATAAGGAAGTCTGTCATTTTCACTCATGTGTTCCTCAACAGAAGGGGTACGATCGAGTGTGCTGGAGATGGGCCCTGGATTAGGAATTCCTTCAGGACCTGGGGTCTCCTCGCTGAAAAGTGAAAGGGCTAAATGAAACAACACTAAGGATGTAAGAGGGCCTGTTAAATGATTTTATATTAGCCAGCAAGTTTACAGCAGATAAAAGTTTAAGCCTTGTTATCACATATTGGGGGTTCAATTTATTTTTAAACCAAGATGTACAGGGGCTAGGTCGATGTAAATACTGCTGAATAGTCTCTTGACAAGAAAGCATCTTTTTCAGAATGTAAATATTTCAGCAGTTAGTTTTCTGAAATTGCCCAAATTAAGTGTCATTGATGCTGTTCTTTTCTTTCTTTTTGCTATTAAATTTTTTAAAAGATTGACCTTAAAGCTTCCTGAAATCTTTTTAGAAGATCGTTGACTTCTGTTCACCTTCCCTCCAGGATGGGAGATGCCCTCAGCCAAGACATTAACGTCCAGAGTATGCTGGCATCAGAAGGATTTATACAAACACTTAGTTTTTTTAATTTCAGTTTTTTAAACAGCTTTTTAAAGCTGTAATTTACATACTGTTCGAAGTGTGAAGTTCAGTGATTTTCAGTATAGTCACATAGCTGTACAACCATCGTCACAGTCCATCTTAGAATAATTCCATCACCCCAAAAACAAACCCTGATGTCCTTTTGCATCACTCCCTAGTCCTACCCCCAGCCTTAGGCAACCACTAAGCCACTTCCTTTCCATAGATTTGCCTATTCTGGACATTTCATATAAATAGAATTTTATAATTTGTGGTCTTTTTCATCTAACTTCTTTCACTGAGCATGATATTTCTGAGGTTTATCCATCTCGTAGCATGTATGAGTACTTCATTTCTCTTTATTGTTGAATCCTATCCGTTGTATGGCTATGCCACATGTTTTGTTTATTCTTTCACTACTTCTGCTTTTTGGTTTATGACGGATAATGGTTCTCTGAACATTCACATAACAAGTCTTTGTCTGGATATGTGTTTTCATTTGTCTTGGGAGTGGAGCTGCTGGGTCATATGGTAAATCCATGTTCAGTATTTTAAGAAGCTGCCAGACTGCTTCCAAAGTGGCTACACTCTGTTGCGTTCCCGTCAGCAGTGTAGGAGGGGTCCAGCTTCTCCACACCCTCACCAGTACTTGATATTGTCTTTCTTTTTGATAATAGCCATTCTAGTGTATGTGAAGTGGGATCTCACTGTGGTTTTGATCTACATTTCCCTAATGATGGCAAGCATTTCTTCTTGTGCTTCTTGGCCATTTGTATGTCTTCTTTGGTGAGATGTCTATCTGAATCTTTTGCCTGTTTTTAAACTGAGATATTTGTCTTCTTAATGAGTTGTGAGATTTTTTTATATTTTCTAGATACGGGTCCTTTACCAGATATCTCCCAGTCTGTGGCTTGTCTTTTCACTTTTTTAATGATGTCTTTTGAAGCGCAAAAGTTTTGAATTTTGAAGTCCAGTTTATCAACTTATTCTTTATGGCACGTGCTCTTGAAATGATCTAAGAAATCATGACTTGACCTGAGGTCATGAAGATTTATACCTATATTTTCTTCTAAGAGTTTCATAGTTTTAGCTCTTATATTTAAGCCTATCATCTAGTTTTAGTTAATTTTTGGGTATAATATCAGATACGGGTCCAAATTCATCCTTTTGCATGTGGATATTTATTTGACCCAGCATCATTTGTTGAAAAGACTGTTCTTTCTCCATTGAATTGTTTTGGCATCCTTGTTGAAAGACCATAAATCTAGGCATTTATCTGTGGACTCAATTCTGTTCCATTGAGCTCTCTCTTATTCAGTACTACACTATCTTGATTAATGTAGCTTTGTAGTAAGTTTTAAAGTTGAGAAGTGTTAGTTCTCCAACTTTATTCTCCTGTTTCAAGTTTTGCCCTGAAAGTTTTGGCTATTCTGGGTCATTTATATTCCCTATGAATTTTAGGATCAGCTTGCCAATTTCTGCCCGAAAAAACCCAGCTGGGATTTTGATAGAGACTGCATTGAATCTGTAGAATGATGTGGGGTACTATTATCTTAATACTAAGTTTTCCAATCTGAACACAGGGTTTCTCTCCATTTATCTGGATCTTTAATTTCTCTCAGCGGCACTTTGTAATTTTCAGTATACAATTCTTGAACATAAGTTTATTTCTGCTTTATTCTTTTTCATACTATCGTGAATGAAAATATTTTCTTAATTTCATTTTCAGATTGTTCATTTCTAATATATATCAATACAGTTGATTTTTGTATATTGATCTTTTATCCTGTGTCATGGTTGAACTCGTTTAATAGCTCTGGTAAAGATTCATAGATTCCATAGAATTTTCTACGTATAAAATCATGTTGTCCATGAATAAAGACAGTGTTACTTCTTCCATTACAATCTAGATGCCTTCTGTTTCTTTTTCTTGCCTAATTATCCAGGCTGTTGTACTCTATCGAGTACAATCTTGAATGACAATGGTGAGAATGACATCCTTGATGTGGTTTTGATCTTAGGTGGAATCATTCATTCTTTCACTATTAACTATGGTGTCTGTTGTGAATTTTTCATAAATGCCCTTTATCTGGTTGAAGATGTTTCCTTCTCTTCCTGGTTTATTGAGAGTTTTTCTCATGACTAGGTGTTCAATTTTGTCAGTTGCTCTTTCTGAAATTATTGAGATGACCATATGCTTTTTGTCCTTTATTAATATGGTTGATTTCATCAGCTGATTTTTGGATATTAAACCAATCTTGCATTCCTGGGATAAGTCCTAGTCACTCATTATTTATGATTCTTTTGGTTTATTGCTGTTGATGTATTCATTTCAGATGTTTTGTTGAGGACTTTTGCTTCTATATTACACGAGGGATATTGCTGTGAAGTTTTCATTTCTTGTGATGTCTGGGTCTGGCTTTGGTACGAGGGGAATGCTGCCCTCACACAACGAGTTGGGATGTTTTCCTCCTCCTCTGTTTCCTCAAAGAGATTGTGAAGAATTGGTATTATTTACCATGTTTCTTTAAATGTTTGGTAGAATTCACTAGCAAAACTGTGCCTGGGTTTCTCTTCGTGGGAGGGTTTTTAATTACTAATTCAATCTCTTTACTTATTACAGGTCTATTCAGATTTTCTGGTCTCCTTTAGTCAGTTTTAGTAATTTATATCTTTCTAGGGATTTGTCCATTGTAGCTAAGTTGTCTCATTTGTTGGCTTGCAGTGTTCCTAGTATCCCCTTAGAGTACTTCTCTGTAAGGTTGGTAGTGATGTCCACTCTTTTATTCCTGATTTTAGTATTTGTGTTTTCTTTCTCTTTTTCTTGCCTAAAGGCTCATCAGTTTTGTCACTCTTTTCAAAGAATCAATTCTAGATTTATTAATATTCTCTACTGTTTTCTGGTTTCCATTTCATTTTTTCCCCCACACTAATGTTTGTTATTTCCTTCCTTCTGCATGCTTTGGGTTTAATTTACTCTTCTTTTTCTTTAGTTTCTTAAGATAGAAGATGGTGAAGATAAAAGTAATCTGCCACACCATTTCCTTTTTTATATCTAATTTACAAATAGAGCATATATCTTGAACGCATTCTAAAGACAGTTTCTCAGTAAGTTAAGAAAATGTAAAGGCAAGGGGTAGATTTTCTTTTCCTTCTGAAATAGCAGCCTCAATCTACTAACATTGTATTCTCTAGAGTGGGGTCAGCAAACTTTTTCTGTAAAGGGCCAGAGACTAAATATTTTTGGTGTTGCAGGCCATGCAATCTTGGTTGCAACTACTTAGCCCTGCCGTCGCAGCGTGAAAGCAGCCCTAGGCAATGTGGACACAAAAGGATATGGCCATGTTTCAGTGAAACTTTATGTACAAAACAAGCAATGAGTAGACCATAGTTTCCCAAAGGCTGCTCTATCTAGAGCATTAAGCAAAACTAAGAAACAGTTTTTTCTTAGGCTAGTAGGGTTTATAGAAAGAGTTATGTTTCAAAGGCAATGTGTAATGGTGCCTTATTCATACAGTTTATTTACTGCTGTGAAAAGGTGAGTTAATTCTTATCAGCTCAAAACTGAAGTGTGGCGGCTGTGAGAAAACACAGCTGGCTTTCTCATGGGCTTAAACAAGGATGCTGAAGGCAGCTCCAAGAGGAGTTGAGCTCCTGCTCAAGAATGCATTTCTCCTTGCAGGAGTGTAGGTCTGTCCCTTGAAGCATGCCTTTTTCTCCAAGTAAGCAAAAAATTGTGTCTTTTTCCAAAATCGGTGAGTTTGTTACTGACAATGTGTTGAAGCAGGTAGCTCCCTTCTTATTACTTGTGGTATCGAAAGTCACTGCCTTGCAAATCACTCATCTAATGTCGTGATTGAAACTTCCATGACGTGCTGCTTGAAACGTTCTTCACTTCCACCCTCCCTGTAGCCCTTAGCCTCTCAGATCCCCAGCCTCGTCCTGAATTAGCATCCGAAGGGTCACAGACCTTCCACTCTGGAGTAGCTCCTCCAGGCACATGCTCCAGCAGTCTGCCATTTTGTCGTGTCAGTTTTTCTCTTCTTGAGTCAACTGTTGTGAATTGTAGAGACTCAGTGTTTTTCATACCTCATTAGGTGATTTTTTCTTAGTCCCTCAGAATCATTCCTTTTCAGAGTGACTTATTCCAAACACATGGGCAACTTTAGTGGTTTCCTTACCACCCTCCATTTTTGTATTATCTCTGTTCCTTGAATTGACAGGGTGGCTATGTTGCACAACTCCAGGAGGCACTGTTAACATTAATTGTATTTATTCTTTAGTCATCCTCTTCCTTGATAACCTCTTTCCATTTTAAAATCATTTTGATTGCTATAAAATATTTCTTTATTTTGAGCTGAAATCAGCCTCCTCATGTCGCTGATTCATATTCTGTAAACCTGACTCTTCCTACACGTATTGAAATTGCTGTGGTTCCCTTCTCTTCCTTCCAGGTCCTTCTCCTCTGCCTGCCGACTTCCTCCTGTGGCAGCGTGTAACTCTGAAGCCGTCGAGGCTCTCCCAGGTCCCCCTGCAGTTCGTCAGCTATCCTTTTAGACAGCGTCAGACCTGATTGTGATTCTCGGAGCTCTGACAGTAACAGGAATATAACATTCCCGTTTTAGATCTGTGCTAATATCATGCAACGAGACAGAAATGGGTCCTGTCTTCATGGAGCCTGTAGTCTAATCAGGACCTGGAACAAGTAGTTAAATGTAAGGATCCCCCCCCTCCCCCAGGTTGGTTTGTATGGGGAGCTAGCTAGTTAGGGAAGCTAAGAGAAAGCCTCTCTGAGGAGGTGATAGTTAACCTGGGAAGGTAGTCATGAGCTGGGCGAGAAGGGGAGAATGAATGACCACACGTGTGTGGGAAAGGGGTGGAGGGCTCAGGCGGGGCAGGGAGAGCATGGAGTGATGGCAGAGCTGGAAGAGGTGGAGCACTGGCAGCCAAGGACCCAGATGGCCCGTGGGGAGGCGAGGGGGATGGGGCACAGGCTGCAGGGCGTTTCATCTTGTCCTGAACAGAGTGGCCACGGTGGTGGAGAGGTCAAAGATCGGCATTTTCCCAAATCACAGTTTCGTGTTAATTTTATTTCATCCAGTCCGTTAGGCCTTCCAGCGGTATCAACTGCATACTTTGTCAGTGTTGACTTTGTTCAACTCATCAGTAAAAAATCTGAAAAGATTGCTACATAGCATGACACAGACGGTAGCCCAGGTTAACATTACCATCCATTTATCAGCTCTCTGTTCTCCATTAAAATGCTGCCATTCATCTGATCTGCACATCCTCCTCTTTTCTATAAGACTGGCATGGTTCTGTCAAATACCTTGCTGAAATTCAAATTCACTATTTCTGGAAACCTATTTGAAAGGGCAAGTTTGGTCAGTCTAACGTCATTTGTTCTTAGGGCATCTTTGCTGTCTCCTAGGACAGACACTATCTCCTAGGCTAGGACATTACTGCGTTCTTTTATATGTTCAAAAATCACCCACTTAATAGTCTGTTCCAGAATCTTGCTGCAAAGCAGTCTGTAGGAGTCGTTCATCTTCCCTCTTTGAATTGCTTCCCTCCAAGTCTCCGTCCTCAAAGAGCATCCCTTGGTGGTGCAGTGTAACCTGAGCCCTGGGCAGCAGTCAGTACAGGCTCAGAGATGAGGATTGACTGTGCGCTCAGAGCAGCTCATGCCCTGACAGCAGTGTGGACAAGACAAGAAAGAAGAGGAGCATTCCACCCTGTCGTCCACAGGAGGCCTGGGGAGCCTCGCTCTTTCTGCCTCAGATGCACTTAGCTCAGTGTAGGCCCTACCCCATTCCCGCAGGGCAGGGCTTCTGCAGTTTTGTGACCTTATATTGTATGCCCTTTAAAAGTCTGAGCCACGCTGTACTATTTCATCAACTTCGCTGATCTCCACCCCATTCCTTCCCCATCATTTGCGAACATCTAGATAGAATAGCATTATGAAACTCCCTTGATGACTTTTCTGAATTTCGTAGAATATTTGGCAAAGATCTGGCTAAAACTAGCACTGTGGAGTATAAGAAGAGAAGGTGCAATTTGTGTAATTTAATTCATTTTAGAAATCTGCAGGGCTCGCCTGTGGCCAAGTGGTTAAATTTGCATGCTCTGCTTTGGTGGCCCGGGGTTTGCAGGTTTGGATCCTGGGTTCAGACCTACACACCACTTGTCAAGCCATGCTGTGGTGGCATCCCACATAGAACAACTAAAATGACTTACAAGTAGGATATACAACCATGTACTGGGGCTTTGGGCGAAAAAGAAAAAAGGAAAATTGGCAACAGATGTTAGCTCAGGGCCAATCTTTCTCACCAAAAAGCATACCTTAAAAAAAAAAAGAAATCTACAGAAATTTTTAGCAATCCTAACTTTGTTTCATACTACTCACCGCCTTAAAATTCAACAGCACAGATGCCAGAAGTTTCAAAAATAGCTAGTCACTCCAACACGTGAGACAAGACCGTGCTTTTGTATGAAAAAATTATTCAAGTAAAAATGATCTGAATCTTCCTCAATAAACAGCTTTACTAACAGCCCTGGGAGATGTTTTCTAGATACTGAAAAGATCTAAGTACATAGGCGCCTAATAAATGCTTTTTAATCAATTCACAGCCTTAATAGTAAAATAAGACAGAGCTTCAGGGGCTGAGGAACGCCTGGCTTGGAGCTGCTTATCCTTTACTGGAGAAAAGCTTTGATTTTTTTCCCTGGTAACCCTGAAACTTCAAAATATTGACCAATTTTATTTTGGCCTAATTGTGCTTAAGAAAGGTTCTTATTTTCACTTTAGGAAAGGGACTCAAAAGAAGACAGTGGAAATGCAGTTACTGAGGCCTCTGAATCACTCAGTCCCTCCCTCACTGACGAGGCACCACTGGGGCTGGCCCAGGAGCCCGTCCCTGCCCCCGCAGAGGTGACATGCTAAGAAGGTGACATCCAGTCACTATTTAGGTGAAGTCTGTGATATTCTGCTGCTTCTGACCAAAATAATGGTGATTTCAAACAGTTGAATGTCATAAGCAGACGCCGCTTTGTGACAAATGCTGGGAGTAGTGTTGAATGTCACGGGTTAGAGGAACAGGGACATGTGCTCAGTCCTCTGCCCTCCTCTCAGGTTGTGCATCCAGTGCTTTGTGGCGCCATTGTAACAGGACAGAGAGCCTCAAGGCATCTCAAGTGCTCGGTTCTTGTTTAAACTGCCAGGAACTCTGGAAGTACTCACGACCCAAGCCGGGGATGCAGGAGTGTGAGATGCGGCAGACGTGCATTAGAGACCGAGAGAGCCGCTCGTTCACAGCTGTCGCATCAGGCGCTGTGCTGGCTCAGGGGAGTCGGTGTGGACTGAGCCCCTCGCCCCTCTGTGCAGGGTCTTCCAGAGGGCTGAGGGACTGGCCCTGGAAAGACTGCCTGCCTCACTCTTTGTCTAGCGTGTTCGTCACAGAGGTGACTTGAACCTCATTCATCCTGGCAAAAAAAACTTGTTTTAAAAATGTTTTGTAATTAGATCTCTGAAGATAGTTTAAGGAAATAACCCTACCACAAGACAATCAATTCTGTATTCATCCACTCAGCCATCATGTCTATATAGAGAGAAGAATCCAGAAAAGAGGGAGTTTAAGCATCTGGCCCGACATCCCTAAATGATTCCTTGGCAAAAGGCAGAAAGTGCCCTGAGTCGACACCAGGAGAAGGGCCTGCCCCACAGTCCAGCGTGTCCACCCCAAAGCCGTTTGTCTAAAGAGTCGCTGGCGTGCCTGCCCCTTCCACAGGGGCGGCAGTGAAAGCCATGCAGCAGGAGGCAGAGAGGGGGCCGCCACTGCGTCCTGGAGCTGACAGCACAGTGGAGCCCAGCTCACACCCCCATCCCAGGAGTGTTCTCTCAGAGGAGGCAGGCTTTGTCTGTCGTTCCAACAGCAGACTTCGGAACTTTTTTGTTTGGAGGAAGAGCGTTTATCAAAACAAGAGCCAGGACCATGAACAGGCTGTTAGCCCCGATCTGCAGCACCTGGCATGGCAGCTCTGTGCCACCCAGCGTGCCGTCAGGACTGAGACCTGAGGTGTCGGGACGGGGGGCAGTGCCAACACGTCGGGACATGTTGCGTTTAAGCGTTCTTTATTTTATTCCCTGGAAGCAGAACGCAGAACTTCCAGTTAAGGCAGTGGAGAGCACCGTTGCTGGAGGAGTGTCAGCGCTGGTACCTAACAGGACAACCCGAGTGACTTCCGTGGTAAACGAGGCTCACGCTGGCAGGTGCCCTTCCTGGAAGCTCTGGGGGAGGAGGGGTCAGCGTACAGCCGGCTGCAGACACAGGCAGGCAGACCTGTGGCCATCTTGCTTCCGCCGTCTTTTCAGCACACGTGGCGGTGACAGCGGCCCTGATATTCCTCTGTTTGCTCGGGACCCCTGCACCCAGACCGTTTGCTCCTCCCACTGCAGCCTCGCAGATGCGCAATGTCTGACCAGGCTCTGGGGAAAGCTGGGTTAAGCCTCTTGCTTTGAGCAGGGAACAGGCATCCTTGAGAATTTTCACTCCCACCTTTCCTCCCATTTTGTCCCCCTTTATGAGTAAGTTCTCAAAGCCTCTGCAGAGCTTAATCTGTTTTGCTTGGGGACCAGCCAGATCTCTGTTCCACTCCACCAGGAGAGAAACCAGAAGCTGCCAGGGCCCCTTTTTATGTCCGTCACGTTGACTATTGCTCCGTTTTGGCTGGACTGTTACTGGATTTTACATCTAAATACCATCTTTTAGATTCATTTATGGATATATTAGAAAAACACTAATGATTTTAAGTTTTTAAGCATCAGTAACCCCTTTCACAAAGTTTTGCATGCATTTCTTTAGAGACTACAGCAGTCAGATAGTCCAGCACTGCTCTGTGATCATAAGAGAGAGGTTCTGTTCCCTCTGAAGAAGTAAACGAGGTGATAGACAGACTTGCCCGGTGCGAGAGTTCTTCCTCCACGGTTAGTCACGTTAACTTCTCATCACGGAATCCGTCCACTTTCCCCAGACTTCAGGCTGCATCTCGGATGGTGGATGTGTTTTAATAGTCACATTGTGGGCTTGCTGTCCTAGAAACGCATGGCACTGCCTGCCTCAGAGCCGCAGGGGAGTCTGGGACGTGGCCCTCAGTATCCCAGCATCTGGCACTGCTCTCCAGACTGCAGCCCGACTTTGAACTTTCTCTGCCACCCTGGATTGTGGAGCGGCCTCTCAGCAGGCCTGACCTGAGCTACCGGGAGAGGGAGGTGTCAACAGACACGACCTGAAGCTCGTAGTCCATGACACACTACTAGGGGACAGAGGTGGCTTCAACTCCACAGGTTTTCAATTCTGAGAAAAACCAATACCCTGGGAGCCAGGACAGCTCTCTGTTGGAGAGATTGCAGTTCAGGGATTTCGGGAGAAATGATGGGTCTTTCCAGGCCTCCATGCCTGTCTCTGCCACTGCGGTAACAGGACAGAAGGAAAACTAGGTGCCCGTACATGTAAAAAAATGTCTCTTCATGGAAGGGCCAGACAGCTGAGATGTCCGGATCTTGCCCCAGGACACCACATTCTCTTGTTTTCTAAGATGATTTAAGGAAAAGAGCGCTGATCAGTTCTCTCCCAGGAGAGTATTTTGCCCGCCATCCTCTGATGTGGACCTGAGCCCCTGGAGAGCAGCCTGTGTGTGTGTTTGCTTGTTATGTTCTGTGTTTGGTCCCAGAGTCAATTCAGAAGGAAATGAAACGTCTGGGCCCCTTTTGTGATCCAGGGAGAAGGAGGGGTGTGTGTTGTTAGAACTTAGATGGCCACTGTATTGAATGGGAGGGCACAATGAGAAAAATGGCACATTTTTTGACACTTGAAGGTACTTTCTGAGCATTTTTGAGAAGTAGCCACATGGAGGCAACTTTCTAATCTTTCATCCCTTACTCGTTTAGTGCTTGAGGATTCTTACAGTGTGTTCCCATATACTGCCTCGTTTTACCCCTGAAACAGCCCAAGAGGTAGCATTCTCACCCCATTTACAGATGGGGACAAGGGGACTCCAGAGGTGAAGTGGCTCGCCCAGGGTCTTATGACTAGTCAGCTGCCGAGTCCATGAGGGTGAGCTGTGCAGCCCAGAGTGTGACCCCCACTTCTGACTGCTGACTCAGGTCTCCTGCAGCTAGGAGTCCCCAGTGTAGACTGTCCAGGGTGAGCCGGCACGCAGGAACACGTGTACGCACCTAAGCTGCCCCAGGGCCCTCTCGTGCCTGGGTGGCCCTCCCCAGGCTTTTGCCCACGAATCGCTGTTCTGTGTGCTCTGTGAGAAGGCTGCCTTTGAAACCAGCACGTGGCCTTATGTGGGGCAGGCAAATGCATGGGGCCATCAACGCTGCCCTCAGGGATGCTGCAAGTGTCAGCCCCAGCCCTGGCCCCACCACACTCTTGTCCCACAACTAAGCCGGAATTCATTCCCCTTCCCACTTCTGCAGGTTCGTATCAGTGATTTATTACTGCCACCTAAGCAGAGAGCACTCTGCCAGACTCACGGCTCCCTGGCTGACCAGGTTCAGTGTGTCTGCTAAACACTTAGTGATGCAGTGAGCAAATGTATGAAGACATGATTCTGAACAGAATATGCCTTTAAATAATGTTTGGTCATCTTTTGTGTGGAAGAGTTCATCCCTTATAGAGTCATGTGTCGCTTAACAACGGGGATACCTTCTGAGAAATGCATTATTAGGCGATTTCATCATTATGTGAACATGATAGAGTGGACTGGAAGGGAACAAGATTTGCTCCCTCCCCCCAAAAGTGTGTCACTTTAACATGAGGATTATTTTAGGCTGATTATTTTTAAGAAACGAAAGACTCAAAGTTTTTCTTATTACCTTCCCCTTAACTGCCTAAAACAATTCCGATAAAAAACCCGTCTCAGGGGGCCAGCCCTATGGGATAGTGGTTAAGTTTGCTGCATTCTACTTCAGCACCCTGGGTTCACAGGTTCAGATCCCGGGTGCAGACCTACACCACTTGTTGGCCATGCTGTGGTGGCAACCCACATATAAAAAGTAGAGGAAGATTGGCATAGATGTTAGCTCAGGTCTAATCTTCCTCAGCAAAAAAAAAAAAAAACACACCCATCTCAGGAAGCCAGCTGTCACCTTAGCATCACATGAACTAGGTGATGGACAGGGAGGAGCCTAGAAAAGCGTGTGGGTGGGCTCCCCTCTGTGTTCTTCTGTTTCTCTGTCTCCAGAGAAACATTGGTTTTCCAAACACTTGCTCCTTTTCACCTACCTGTGAGTTGCCTGCCTTCCCTTTGAAGTCCCTGACTCTCCTCAGCCATGACATCTTCTTTTGTCTTTGAGGATGGTATTTAAGGTGAAGTTTTCGACCATTTGAGCAAGTTGCTCAGTTTTCCTAGGTTTCTCCCATGTATACATGTTATTAAACGTTTGTCTGTTTTTCTCCTGTTAATCTGTCTCATGTCAATTTAATTCTTAGATGAACCAGAAGAACCTAGAAGGGTAGAGGAAAATTTCTTCCTCTCATGCAGTACTTACCCAAACCTAGATGGTGCAGCCTACTGCATACCTAGGCTCCAAACGACCACTGTTATGGGACCACTGTCTTATATGTGTCTGTCGTTGAAAATATTGTTATGTGGTGCATGAGCATATAACCACAGCCAAAGAGGAGGTCTGAACTGGGCAGCATGTAGTCGTATACAGAGAGGAGGGCATCTCCTCTCCATGCTCATGCTGTCAGTACCCATCAGTCCAAGGGCCATTGGCATCTCGGCCTGAGATTGATTGTCCTCCCGAAATATTGCTGCTTTTCCTTTTTTCTTGTTTTGCACTTGGCATCTGTTGATGGGCTGCCATTTGCAGGAGTCCTTCATGTGGACTGTTACTCCAAAGACCGCCCTAGATGGCAAGGAGCAGAACTTTTCCATGGCATAGAAATCTGGACTTCCAGAAGGAAAGCAGAAGCTCAGGGGCTCCTGGTACCGTGGCGTTTGCTCCATCCAGTCTGACCCCGCTCAGAGGAGCACCTTGGCTCCTGTGAGGTACTCTCACAAAGGGAGCCTGCATTTGTTTGGGGACCCAAGTTCTACTTGCTACTGAGATGAACGGAGGATGCAAAGTCATCTCTCAGTTGCCACAGGATGTCCAGGCTTTAGTGTTACGTTCAGTTTCAAGATCAGTTTCTTCACGGAGTTGGCCACATCTTCAAGATGTAGTACAGGGGGACTCCATGGCAGGGAGATTGGGAAAACCAAAGCTGCCTTACAGGGCCCCTGTCCCTGTGCCATATGGACATGCTCAGCTAGTCCTCCAGCACCTGCCATCTTCCCCTAAACAGACGCCCACAGCTTCTGCTTCTGTGTCTGCTGCCAGGAGTGGTCATCATGGTGGCCTGCCCTCCCCCTTGACCTGCATGCTGAGTCCTCCCCACCCCCAGCTCCCTCCTTCAGAGCACTCCAGATGCCTGTGGTCCAGGACACCGGAAGTCACGGCAGAGGGTGGAATGGAAGGATGGGCAGTCTATAAACACACCACAGAGGAGCCAAACACTTGAATTGTTTTTTTTTTGGAGGCATAATTTAGTTTTCTCACCTAAAGCGCCTTTCACTCTATATCTGGCGATCCAGGGTTACAGAAAACAGCACCAAAGGATGGAAGGGAACATTTCGCCCTCACTCCCCATCCCTGCCCTCCCCCTGTGCCTCAAATACCATCTGAATGATCACAGAATGAGGCTCACGCTCAACCGCCCGCCTTTCTCACTTATGTGTCTTCTTTCTCTTACACACACACATACTCACGTGCTCACACACTCTCACACGAAAAGAAAGAGAACCGAAACCCACTAAAGCATATAGGGAAAAAAGATTTAAGCACATCTTCCTCCCCATTCGGCATTGAGACCAAACCCCCTGCCTTCCCAGCAGGGGCTCACCCAGCTTCGTCACTGGGTCCCACCAAGGATGACAGGCAGCGTCCACCAGTTCCCAAGGTCCCCTTTGGATGGCAACGTGTCCTGAGTCAGTCGTTCTGTTTCTGCTTGCTGTCGATGTTGCCGTAGGCAGAGCCCTTGTCTATTTCTGTCACGCCAATCATCCATCGAACTCCCATGGAAGCTGCAGAAATGGGAGGGGCAGGGAGTTAGGAGGAGCCTATGGGGACCCCAGGGAGATTCGCCCAACGAGAACCATCAGAGGCAGCTGTCTGCAATCTTAAGCATCAGCTGAGAGCTAGCTGAGTTGGGGTGCCATTTCCTAATCCCTGCCTTACATGCTCCTTGGGCATGGGTACCAGGGCTCTCACCGGACTAAGTGACATTAACAAATGGAGCAAGGCTGTTCTGTTGGTGAGTTTCAGTCCTTCCACCCTGGAAGTGAGGAGCATTTTGTAAGCTGTACCTAGCTGTACATGGGAGCTTACAGGATCCCTCTACTGACCCCTAAGGCAAAGAAGATTCTCTTCTGAATGCAGAGCAGGAACTTATGGGCGCCCTTCAATGAAGCTTAATAAAAAATATATCAGGAGCCTGGAGAACGCAAGAACCCAAATTTGCATGTCCCAACATTGCTTTTGGTGCAAGTCTCAGAGCACTGGACAGGCAGAGTCCCTGCCTCCACGGAAAGCCTTTTCTCTAACAACAGGAATGGCCCAACCAGAGAGCGTGGGACCCATACGAGAGCCCACTTGAACCACTAAGAAGCTGAGACCAGAGTCTAAAGCTCAGAACTGCTTCTGGAGGGGGCGGGCTCGAGGAGCCCCTTGAGTGTAGGGACCACATCTTCATCACCTTCATATGCCCAGCACTGAATGCAGAGCGTGGCCAACAGTCCATTTGCAGGATGGGTAGATGGACAGTGACAGTGGGTATATGGAAATCTCCAAGTCTCGATGTACATGTTTACAGAGCATTAGCATTACGGTCTGTGAATTGTTAGGCACAGAGGGAGCTGACTGGGATAGGCGAGTCCACCAGCCAGTATGAGGTACATGTGTCCTGTGGGTCATTTACAAATGGGCAGACTTCAGCCTGGGGCCAGCTCTAAAGAGGCTGGGACATGAGCCCCTGTCCCAATATTGTGACTTCTGTGCAGTGGTGATGGTGATAATGCAGAAAACAAAGAGGTGGTAAAACATGGACTCCACTACCCGAAGGCCTCGTAAGAGGAATGAGATGCCAGCACAGAGTAATTCAGGGCAGAGGGTGGTCAGGCTCGGGGGCATGGGTGACGAGGCTTTGGTCTCTGGGGCAGGGAGACTCAGAGCACTCAGTTCCTCCAAAGCTCCTGGAGGCCCGTGTCTCCCAGGGAACGGGCGGCCTCTGTATGGCACTCACCACGCACCTGGGCTGCCCCTTCCCACCCTTCATCTCCAAGGAGCCGCAGCTTTCCCCAGGGGGCACTGGTCTCCATTGATGGCAGGGGGCTGAGTCTGTGCTCAGCCCCCTGGGGGCCCCGGCCACTGTGCACCAGCCCTGGGTGGCCTCGGGCCTTGTCCATAGGGAGTTAAATCAGGGGTTTTCTGCATCCTCTTCTCTCTGTACTTTTTTTTTCTGCAAAGACTGGGTGTTATTTTAATTTTTTAACATTAAAATGTACCTTAATTTTTAAAAAGACGACAGTAGGGTCTATTTTAGGAATAATGGCCAGTTTGCCTATTGCAACCATGCAGTCTAAAATTGGTTGTCTTGGTCCAAGAGAATGAGATAGGTGTATGTGTTGTGACATGTTGTGGCCACAATTTACTAGGGGAAAACAGTGAGTTAGAGAAACTCCACTTATGTGAGTTTGTATATGCATATATGTGTCTGAGCCTGGCAGAATGTGCACCCAACTGTTAGTAATGGCCATCTCTGCAGAGCAGGATCAAAGGGGGAGTTCTGTCCTGAGACAGTGTCAGTTTTACACACTTTTCTATGAGTCTTTTACAGTGAGCATAGAGCACTTATCTCTTGTGCAGGAATAACTGAGAGATGTCCACTGAAATAAACACACAGATCATTGCACACTTCTAACTCTGTGCCATTTCTCCTCGTCTCAGAAAAGTGGGATGCACTCTGCCCACGCCCTCCAAGGTCTCAGGGCGGACTCCTTCCTCCCCAGACTCAGGGTGATGGGGCTGTTTCAGAGGGTCTCCCTCTAAACAGGAAACTCCCCAAGTTTCCCTCTGGCTCCAGAAAGCACAGAGTGCCCCTTTCATAGGGCAAACAGCAAATGTAGTGACCCCTGGCTGCTCCACTTCAGAAGCAAGTGGCAGCATGCAGGAAAGCTTAATGGCATGAAGAAATAGCAGCACTTTGAAACCCCTGTTCAAATAAAGCCAATATGGATTCACGAAAAAGCTGAGTCCGAATACCGCCATTGAATGTCAGTGCATGTGGCAACCAAGGGGGAGCACACACACTTCCCAAAGGGCCCTGGACCTGCTTGGAAGGGCAAAGAGCCTTTGTCAGTTCCTGTTTGGCTCCCGGAAACGGTTTCCCTCTGGTCAAGGGGGAGATGACTACAATGGGCAGAGCTGTCTGCAGAGGCCAGGGGAGTGAGCGATGCCAGCACTGGAGGAGTTTAAATAGCAGCTGTGTGGCCAGCCCCTGGGGACAGTGAGGGAGCTCCAGCCCTGGGCAAGAGGCTGGACACCTGGATGTGAAATTCCCCCAGCTTGGGATTCTCGGTGTGTTGGAACACCCGTCCTGAAATCGAGGTTTTTCCCTGTCAATCTGCAGGCTCTGCCTTCTCCTCACAGGTGCTACACCTGCGTGAGTTTATCAACCTTCTCCCTGCACTCGTCCCCTGTCCGATGCTCCTCCCGAGCCTCCTGCTCTCCACTTACCCACAAAGAAGACGAGGACAAAGCTGGCCAGCGTGAGGGAAGACCCGCTGCTGATCATGTTGACGAGGAAGCGGAAGAAAGGGTAGAGTAGCAGCGAAGCCCAGAACAGCCAGTTCACGAGCGTCCAGGGCCGCCGGGGGGGCACCATGGGCGTCTCCGGGAAGGTGCCTGTCCTGTAGTACTCCTCCTGGAAGGCATCCTGGGGACAAAGAGGGGACCTCGTCACATCCGACACCGGCCTCATGCAGGCCCCTCCCCAGCTCAGAGGCCCCTAGGGCCACAGTGGCTCAGCAGAGCTGGGGGTCTGCGGCACCTCATAGAAGTGTCTTATAGGCCCCTAATGTGTCTTCACGATACTGACTTTGGCTGTCCCCTTCCCACGGTGACACATGGAGAGGCAGGACCGCTGCAGCTCTGTCACTGAGTCCAGGTGTAGGAGGTTGAACTTGGGGCCCAGGCCTGCTGGGTTCGGTTCTGTCCTGCCCCTTAGCACTTACTGACTCCAGGCAGGTGACCAGCCTCTGAGGCCCAGGCAGTAGTGGCATCCAGAACAGGTCAGTGGGCGAATGAAATGAGACCACGCACTGAACCTGGCCCTCAGTGAACATCGCAGAACAGTAGAAATCTGAGCCTCAGAAGAGGAGTGGGCAGGGCCGTGAGCTGGCCCCCCGCACCCACCCCACAACGCCGCTGCACTGTCGTCTGCCTCAGCACGCCAAGACTGCATGATGACAGAGGGCTGGGGGTCTGCTCATGGGAGGTGAGGCACTCCCGGAGGAGGCCCAGCAGATGAGGCCAGCCACCAGCGGCACTGCTCTCTGGGTCAGGATCAAGCGACCACTGTAAGTGACCATCGAGATGACCAGAAGGTCAAGAGGTTCCAGCCCTGCCTTGGGGCAGACTCTCGTCTGACACCCTACCGGAAATGAAATACCAGAAATTCTACGTGTCCATGCCCGATCTGCCTGTGTGTATGTGTCGCTGAATGTTGTGCAGGAAATTCACTCAGGCCCAACATCAGCTCGGTGAGGGCACAGGTAAGAAGTGGGGAGTTCCCCCCCAGCCCAGGGCCCAGGCTGCTCAGCAGGTGCATGTGCCGCAGAGCTCCATTCGAGCCGGCCTCGGGTGAGACCCACCGAGCTGCATCTAGCGGGCAGTTCATGCAAGGAAACACTGCGGCTGAGAGAGCTGCCAGGCTGGCCAGGGGCAAGAGCGACGAGGCCAGAGACCGTGGCACCAGGACGACGGCAGCCGTCCCAGGGTGGTCACGGCCGTGTGAGGACGAGGGCTGGGGACTGAACCTTCTCGAATTCAGACTCAGACAGCCATGGGGAGCTTCCTCGTTTCCTAATAGGAGCAACTAATTCAGTCGTCGTAAAAACACCCTGGGGGCTGACGGTGTGCATGCCGAATAAACACTGGGCCACCCTAGGCCTGCTTGTGGCCCATCTCAGCCTAGTAATGTCCCCGTTGTCCAAGGGTCCAGTTTTCTGGAAAACAAGCTGCCATACACCTGAAACTTACACCTGAAGTGTTGAGTTTTTTCCTTTGAGAACTTGAGATAGAAATGTTTAAAGTCATTATACTTTTCTTCTCTCCCGGTCAGGGTGTACTGAATAATCCAGTTTTTTGACCACTCAGGGTCATGATTAAAACGAATCCACAAACGGGCCATTTTGGAAGGAGAACCTCTGACCCCTTCCCTGGGGAGGTAAGGAACTCTGCCCCGAAGCCCCTCCCCGGCCTCTCCCCAGCCAGGTCCAGAGCTCCCTCCTTGTCTCTGTTCTGGGACAGAGGCCGAGGGGAGCCCGGAGGCTCTTGGGGGAATCAAGCAATCACAGGACAATCGACTCATCTGCCCAGTGCTCCCACCCTCAAGAACTGAGGAACGCAGAGCCTGTCGCCTAAACGGATGACTTACAGGGAAGTGACGATGACACGTGGGATGCCCAGAGAGTTGGCACCTAACTCTGGCAAGGCCTCCCATTTCACCTCCCTGCCGGAGCGTGGGTGATTTTTCTCATCCCAGGTGGGGGCCACCAGGAGCCCGATACCCATGCAATGGACTGAATGTGTCCCCCCAGAATTCCTGTGTTGAAACCTACCCCCAGTGTGTTGGTGTTGGGAGGAGGGGCCTTTGGGAGGTGACTAGGTCATGAGGATGGAGCCCTCAGGAATGGGATTAGTGCCCTTATAAAAGGGACCCCAGAGAGCTCCCTTGCCTCTTCCACCACACGAGGACACAGTGACGCGGACGAGAGCTGTGACCAGACCCAACCCTGCTGGCACCCTCATCTTGGTCTCCCAGCCTCCAGATTGGGAGACAAATTTCTGTTGTTTATAAGCCACCCAGTCTGTGGCACTTTGCTATAGAAACCCAACTAGACTAAGATGGGAGGTGACATTATTGTGCCCTTTTTAAAAAAGCAGCTTTATTGAGCTGTCATTCACATACCATAAAATCCACTCACTTTAAAAATGGGCAAGTTTTTTTAAATCCTTTTCCTTAGCAGTTTTGATCGTGTTTTCCTGTTGTAATATTACAATGGGGGAACTGATGACACTTTATTTTTCTTTTTTTTGAGGAAGATTAGCCCTGAGCGAACATCTGTGCCCATCTTCCTCCACTTTATATGTGGGATGCCTACCACAGCATGGCGTGCCAAGCAGTGCCATGTCTGCACCCGGGATCCGAACGGGCGGACCCTGGGCAGCCGAAGTGGAATGTGCGAACTTAACCACTGCGCCGCTGGGCCGGCCCCTTAATTCTTCTTGCAGGCCAGTAGCATTTTCTCCTGGCTTGGCACCCCTCCCTCCCGGCCCTGCACCCCACACAGAGCCGCTCCAACCTTGGCCTCCATGGACCCTGCACACCCACAAGACAGCCCAGAATGTCGCTTCTTTTGCCCATATTTTAATTTGCACCATTAGTGACTAATTTCTCATCCCTTCAGCAAACTTCGAACTGCAACCCAGGGAGACCGTTTAAGTTAGAAATGAAAAGTTAGAATTCATTCAGAACAGACAACTGAGAAACCATGATGGCTCTGGGGACAGTGGTTCCGGGCTTGTAGGTTCAGCCTGAGATGGAGTTCATTTGGGAGCTGCCTGTGTCCCCAAGGAGATTGTGTGAGGGTCATGTCACACCCCCTACAGCCGCCAGGGGTTCCAAATGGTGACATGTAATAAATGTGTGTTTTCTAAATGCTAAGCTTGTTCCACTTAAAGGATGGCCCTGTTTTCAGAGATGACATCTTTCCTATTTCGGAGACTGTTTAAATGGCCGTGGTAGATTTCTTTTTATTTATGTCCCTGTTGAACAGAATAACATGTCGGCACACCCCTGTTGGCTGCCCACCACCCCCTCCCACATTTTGCAGAAACTTACTTGGCCATGAAATCAAAGTCTGAGAACTGCTGCCCTAAAACCCAACCTCAAAGCCAACAGTTGTCTTTCGACACCATACCTGTAAAAGATGATGATTAAAATGGAACCCCGCTTCGACGAGCTTGGTGGGGCACCAAGATTTTTTGGCATAGAAAGCCCTGGATCCATCTAGGCTCCTGACACAGAAACGATAGGCCACACGTCAGTCTTTGATATCTACTCACATTTCATTTCCTCTTGGAGGCACCACTGACCACTTACTTCCACTTTCTGGTCAGTGGTTGTTCCCCAAGGGAAAGGGCCAGCCTCAAAAGTCTGTTCACAGATGCAGAGAACTGGGCCATCGTCCCAGCCTCTGTGGAGACAAGGGACCTGATCTCCAGCACCTGGCTCTGATTATGGAACTGGAAGACGTGGGCAAATTATATCATTCTCTGGGCCTTAAATTTCTTCATCACCAACATAAGAGTTTTGAACTCTGAATATTTGGAGGACCCCTTCCAAATTGAACACTATCATTTTAATGCAAAGATAGTTGAGAGAAAAACATCCTGAGACTTTATCTAGAAGGAAAGGGGCCTCTTTGCTTAAAGCCCAAGGGGGCCCGGTTTGCACAGTGACCACACTTCTCGTGCCTGAAGACGGAAGAAAGGGCTGATTGAGAAAACTCTCCTTTGCTTTCATGGGTTTGGGGATTGCATCTGTTGTAGATTTGTTTGTGTGGCTCTTTACGAAAGGATTCATTTCTTGGGCCTTTTCTTGGCACCTTTTTCTTTTTGCTAACAGTGACGTTTTTTATACTGCCTCAATGATGAAACTAGAAAACAGCACAAGGAAAATGCTGCCTTGTGCAGGAAAGCAGAGGGCAAGAATTTCTATTGTTTTGTGTTTCTCTGTGCGTCAGCACAGAACCTGGACAACCTGTTGTTATTCTTAGCATCCCGTTAAAAAGCATCAGGCAGCGCAATTGCAAACCCGGCTCCTCAGACCGTCTGCGTCAGAAGCAGCTTCCCAGAAATACACGCTTGTAGGTTCCACCTCAAACCTACTGAGTAAGAATCTCTGAGTTTGAGGCCCAGGAATCTGCGCAGTTCCAGCTCTGATCACAGGTAAACTAGTCCCTATTTACTGTTGGTAAGAGGAGAATGGAGAGCTTTGCACCTAACCCATCCAGAAAAGAGACCAAAATGTCAAACTCTGAGACTGCATTTCAGAGACATCATCAGAAAAATCACTTCCTTGAGAAAACAAGAGCCACTTCTTGCTAAGAGGATATCAAGATCTTGGTCCCCAAAACAGCATATTTATAAGAGCATCTGTACTTAATTAGATGGCAGTAATTTGGAAGTCTTTTGGACCGAAATCCTAACTCATTCTCAAAGGCAAGATTACAATTCTTACTCAAGTGGAGCAGAGGTCCCATAAAGTTCTGCGTGATTATCTTCCGTTGAGGGATGGGGAGAAAAAGACAGCAGGTGTCAGCCAGTCTGTGTTCACCAATTTTGATGAAAGGAAGTTAGAGTCCCACCGAATGTGTTTGATGCTAGACACTGTGCCGGCTTGGGCTTAAAATGTATGACGGATGAGAAATCAGTTTTTACTGGGTAGTGAGACCTGGTCATAAAAATGCCTTCCTCGCCAGGTAGAAGCTAAACTTTCCTGCTTCCTAAGATCAGGCACTCAGGACAATAATAATTAGACTCCCCCTGCCCTGCACATGTCCTGGAGGAGAGAAACCAGTGGAGATGCGGCCCTGCTCAGAGGAAGGAAAGAGAAGAGGGGAGCTCGGGGGCTGGAGCACAGACATAAGCAGGGGGCGCTGCAGCAGATCAAACCCGGCCGAGGTGGACCCTCCTGGGGTTTCATCCTGCTTGTGCCCGTGATGTTTTGAGACCACACAGGCGAACAAATGGTGCACCCAGAAGCCATCCAGACCACATGCATTGCTAAAGAGAACACCATGCCTCCAAGAATATTTTGCCTTAGGACCGGAAACAGGAAAATAGAGACAACAGCTGTTGGGGCCGTTACTTCCTTTTGCGTCCACGACACCCATGAGCTAGTTCCATTCTTTCTCTGAAGCCCCTGTAAAACGTAATTTGCTATGTTCTTTTCCTCTTGCCAAGGAGAGCGTCAGCTCCAAGATCACTAATAACTGGGCTGTGAGGTCTCACCCAGTGGAAGAAGGCTTGCCACCCCCCTCAACTCCCAAAGGCCCCCACGGTGCGCCCACAGCGGCCACCCGAAGTGGATCCTTCAGGTCCCTCAGGGCCACCCCCGTGGCACTGACCTTCTCCTGGTAGAGCTTGTGGAGCCAGGCGGAACACTTGTCCTCATCTTCTGGGACTTCTTCTAGAGGAATCCGCCTGCAAAGCAGAGAGCAGCTACTGGGAGGAGGCCAACGCCAGAGGCCCTGAGCGAGATTCCAAAATTACAGCGCTCGCCGACTTTGACTTCTGCTTAGGCAGCCGAGGTCAGATGGACGGGAAGAGGGTAATTCAGCTGATAGGAAGGGGGAAAAGCCACATCCGTGTTGTGGTCATGGCCCGGGAAGGAACGAGCAAGGGCCCTTCAGTGCTCAGATAGAAACACAGCTAGGAGAGGACAACTGTCTCTTTCTGTCCGCCCTCCCACCTCACAGAAAGGCTCCCAACACCTGAGGTTTGCCTCTCAGTAGAGGACAACGAGGCCTCAGTTTCCACATGAAATAATCCCGTGTGCACAGAATCTATGTAGGAGGTGATATACTAGATCTTTTCCCAGCCAGGCAGCAACTTAATGCTAATGGCTAAGTAGCTCCCATCACATGATCCTTTGGCCTCTTGGGTACCATTGAGGCTGACTTTCAGCAAGGGTTTTGCCAAGTAAAAGGATGTGTATCTTGGGGAACTAACGTTTCCCCAGGATGGGAGAAGCCAGGGACCCTCCCCAAGTTTTGTCGCTCAGCCCCTTCGTGCACGAGTGGGAGATACAGATTCCAGGGTGGGTCTGGGCTGGTGCTGTCAGGGCTGAAGGCTCAGCCATGTGCAAATGGCCAGTCCTGAGCGAGGGGAGAAGTCATTGGGCCATGTTCCCTCTTCCATAGATATTTCTATCTGTTCTCAGTTTGCTGGCTTTTGTGATTGCACGAAATGCATGGCGTGTTCATTTACGTGGCTTTATCCGTGCAAACTTCTGCATCCATCGTGATTTTCCGTGGGTCGTTTCACTCCCCACTCTGGCCCAATTACTTACTATGATACATTTTTAGAACTTATCTATCACACTATAGTCTGTTAAGAGAGTAAACTGTGAAATTTCATCTTATAACAGAGGCAGTATTGTACAGAGCTGTTTTTCACACAATTAAAAATTACCCTGTAAGCTCCCACGTATACTTTCCCGAATAGTCCACTTCTTTGCTCTTTCTGATCTGCTCTGGTTTGCAACCAGATCTCTAAATGTGTTTCTTCAAGAGTTAGAAAGCCTGCCGACTATTTATTTGTATAGTGGGCGTTTGGGCCATTTTGCTCTTTTCAATAACTTATTTGACATGATTGCCGTAAACAAAGCGTCACAGAACACGTGTCTAATCTCCAATAGTGGGCATTTCAGATCATCCTGGTTCGCCTTCAAGGGGGACAACCTCCAGCACAAGAAGCCAGTGCCATCCCTGAGCCCCATCACACTGGATTTTAATGTGTGAATCTCCTTTGGGTTTTCCTGTCCGCAGCATCTGTCAATTGTTTCCCGCTAACCTCGATGACATTGCAGAAGTCTCGGGTCAGACCCATTCTAGAAGTCTTGTGAAAGTATTTTCAATAAAATCATAATGGCTTGGAATATAACGCACAAGTGAGATACTGCTAAAATGTTCTCCATTTGCTTCTGGGCTGCCTTATAAATTATATGTGCTCTTATCTGTGTGTATTTCTATGTACCAGACTCATCCTCTAAGAAAACGGCTCAATAAAATCATCTCTTCACATTCAATCTCAAAGTGATTGTAAAACGTTGTCTTCCATTTGTCCAACCTGAGCCCCATGATGAGGGTGAGTTGGCGAGAGAGAAACAGGAAGTAGCTGGGAAGAAAGGAGACTTCACCCGATTATGTGCAGTCGTGGCGTGTGTCACTCGAGTTCATGATATAAATACAGACTGTGAACAAGTTCAATTCAATACAGACCCCAGACAAGAAAACAGCACATAGATTTCCCTGGAAGAAGGCCTGCAGGTCATCTGTGACTTATTCCCTTTGAAGTGGGCACTCTCTCTTCTGGAAGGAAAACGGAGCCAACTTACCTGACATATAAATCTGCGTGGTATTTCTTTCCATTTAGGACTCCCAGCAGTGTTGGGTTTTCATTATTTCTGAAATTGAGTGTACAGTCATATACAGCTGAAACTATAAAAAATAAAACAAATACAAAGCAGTATAGAGCGTGTGAACCCAGTTTTGTTTCGTAAATACACACATTGGAAAACAATAATCGAATGGCTAGCTGCTTATCTCAGAAGGAGGGCGTTACTGGTTTCATCTTCATGCTTTTCTCTGTTGTCCAGATGGTCCACACTGGACACATTTTGTAATCCGAAAAGCACACTGCCTTTTAGTAATAGGAAGCAGAGTTATTCCTGAAGTCAGACCAGCTTAAAGCAACACTCTGGTGTCCCATCGAGATGTATGACAACAAATGCCAGTATTTAAACAAATAAGCAATAGGAAGATGAAGCAGTCCGAAGAATCCTGTCTAAGGATGTGTCTGAGTTTTGGCTGCATCACCATTTTAAAGAAGATAGCTATAAAACTAGAGTAAGATACTGGAAACTTCTTAAGGACTTGAACTATAGTCAGTTGAAACAGGGCTGAGGAACAAACGAGAATCTGCGATTTTAATAGGTCTGCCGAATGGTGAGTTAACCTGCCAGCGTATTCAAAGTGATGTCAGAATTCACTGTTGCCACCCCGGGACCTGGCCCGTGCCCAATAAATGCTCGTTGGATGGAGGATGCGTGAATGAACAGTGAGTGAACAGCAGTGTAGGAATACGGAGTGGGGCCCGATGGCCACTTCCTGCCGTGTCAGGGAGACAGGACTGGACGGTAGAAAGAACAGGAGTTTTGGAGTCCGGCTGGGTGCGAATCCCAGGGCCACCTTTTCCCAACCGCGGGATCTTCTCTTGGACGTGCGCTCAGCCTCCCCGAGCCTAGTTCTCCGGGAGAATGGGACTCATGAAGCCTTGGTCCCGTGGTTGCTGAGATGACGATGTCAGCATTTCCCACAGGCTCAGCACATTGTGCTCAACAGATCGTGAGCCTGGTACTCTATTGAGAGGCTTGCATACCTGCAAGTACTATGAATAAAGTGCGTGGGAGGATGAGGGGAGGGTAGAAAGTCATTTGGTCTGGCTGGGAACATGAAGAATCAGGATTCAAAAATCAGGAGAAAAAAATGGCCATCCATTTTCTTCTGCCTGGTGTCTGTCATCATGTAGGGCCCACAGCGGGTGCTCTGGCAGCTCAAGTGTGTCTTAGCCAAGGGGAGAGGGTCCCACCTGCTGGCCTGCAGGAGTGCCTGGGGGTAGCCCCCCGGACCCCATGACCCAGCAACCAAGACCGCTCCCTGGTCCTCACCCTTGGGCTGGAGACTGACTGTCCTTCCTGGTGGGGAGAGGCATCACTCCCCCACCCCAGGAAGATTGGGCTTGTGGCAAATAACCCCCTTTTCGTTACATTTTCTAGGCATTTTAAGCATAAAATTACACCTAGTAAAAGGCATGCAGCCAACATTGGATTAAATGTTCATTATGATGCTGAGTCCTACACATATTCCTCATTTCACCCTCCTTGCAACCCTAAAAAGTTTTACGGAAGAGCAAGCTCAGGATCAGAGAGGTGAGGTGACTCGCCCAGGCTCACACAGCTGGTGAGGGAAGGAGCCAGGCCCCAGGGCTAGGGTCCTG
The DNA here is from genome assembly GCF_037783145.1 of Equus przewalskii. Classification (NCBI taxonomy): domain Eukaryota; kingdom Metazoa; phylum Chordata; class Mammalia; order Perissodactyla; family Equidae; genus Equus; species Equus przewalskii. The sequence goes on along the minus strand of NC_091862.1, from coordinate 7,774,841 downwards.
AGTGTCTCTGACTCTGCTGGATGCTGCAGGATGGAAGCAGCTGTGTCGGGGAGGGATAAGCAACAGGTGCGCATCCTCGGCCCTGGTTGCTGAGGTCAAGCATGGGGGCAGGGGCAGCAGGTTGCTCAGCAGCAGGCGGGTTTCTCGCCCTTAGAGTGAGTCCAGAATAAACCCTTCGGTGACACAGTTCCTTCGGGAGGCCTGGGCCGGGAGAGGGAGTGTGGAGGTGGCCACACCTGGAAGGTTCTGCAGACCCCAAGAAGCTACCGAGTCTCCAGAACCCACTTCTCTTCCCTCTCCCAGGGAGTGATGGCTGGATGCTCGGGTGCTGTGAGGAGTAGAGACGGTGATGTCTGTGGGTGACACCTGTGGCACGGGGCCAGCAAGGGGCAGTCAGGGAATGCCGGTGACCAGGAGAAGGTGGGGCAGGAAGGACGAGATAAGAAGCCAGGCAGGGGGAAACTGGAGTCACCCAGGTGATGGGACAAAGGTCAGAGGGGGAGCCGCCAGGGCACAGCCGAGGGCTGTGGGGACAGGGTTAGAAAGGGAGGCAGGGCCGGGAAGGGGGTGTGGACGGGGTTCTTAAACCCCTGCTGCAGTGGCTCCAGAACTGGGAACTCACTTGGTTAAAAAGTGCAGATTCAAGGCCCCAGTGGGGCAGAGGTCCCCGCAGGAGGCCTGGGTGGGGCTGGGATTGCGCCCAGTGGTCCTGCCGCGTCCTTGGGCGTGTGCAACACCACAGGAGACCCCACCCACACCATCCAACCCAAACACCTGATGTAGGCCCCGGGGGAGCTGGGAGCCCCATGCCCTTGGCCTCACGGGTAGATGGGAGCATTGCCAGCCAGGTCAAGGGAGGAAAGTCGTGCGGGGACAGAAGCCAGGGACCCCATCTCTCCCTCCAGGACAGCACACAGCCTGGCCCCAGGAGGAGTGAGGAAGGCCTGAACCCCGGAGCTGGGCATGGTCCCTCCAGCCCGCTGGAGCCAAGACACAAGGGAGGTGGACTGTGGGGGTAGGGCTGGCTGCATGGCAGGATGAAGAATAAAGGACGGTGTTTCTGAACCGAAGGGATGAGGACTAGAAAGAAGACAGGGTAATCAGGACAAGAGGCTGGAGAGAAGTTGTGGTTGTTGCTACTTTTGTCCTCCTTTTACTTATGGTGACTTAGGGCTCCAAACTCAGGGGGCAGCCGGGACAGACGATAAGGTCACAGAGGTCATCATCTGGAGGCAGCTGGTGCCAACAGGTGGGCAAGAAATGCCAGACAAAACAAAACAACCCCGAAACCTGGGCTCCCTCGGGGAGGCAGGGGGTGTGAGGCCAGGCTGAACCCAGGAGACGACCCGGAGGGTCCACGCGGGCCCCACAGCCTTGCAGTACCGGAGCTGAGCAGTAGAGGGCGGTGTTGGCTTAGTGTGTGTGTAGTGTGAGCGTGTGAATGTGTGTGTGTGTGGGCGAGAGAGACAGCGGGCAGCAGCCACACCTCCGATGCCAGGTGCCTGGGCCTGGCTAACCAGGTGTGCAGAGCCGTCGTCCGTCCCCTCCTAGCTCCTAGCTGTGGTCACTGGCAAGCACAGCCAGGGACAAAGCTATCCATATCAGGGTGCTGGGGTTCGGTTTTCCTTGCCGCAGTGGGGAGGCCGGGGGACCCCAGGATCTTCCTTACCTACATTTCTCAAACTCCTCACGGTGATGGCAAAGCCCTTGGTGCGCGGCAGCAGGTGGTACTTGAGGCTGGGCAGCCCCTTGGCGTGGGCCACCTGCATGCTGATCTGGTGCTTCTTCTCCGTGAACCGGGTGCCCTCGCAGTGAATCAGGAACTGGAAGGGACGGGGCGGCGGTCACACAGGGTCCCACAGTCACACACACTGTCCCCCATTGTACACCGCAGTCACACACGGTCCTATAGGAGCCCTTAGGGAATGGCCAGAGCAGGGATGGCCTGGCAGCTGGTGGGGCCCACCTTCCTCCACCCATGGCACTGGGCAGGACCTCTGGCTGCCACGTGCCTCCTGTGTGCAAGATTCTTGTGAGCTTCGGAGACAAAGGGTTTACCATGGGAGGGTAGTCAGGAAGAAGAGGAGTGAGTGAGTGTGACAAGAGCATCCTGAGTGTGAATGTGTGAGTGTGACAGAAGCATCCAGAGTGTGAATGTGTATGACAAGAGCACTCTGAATGTGAACATTTGTGTGACAGGAGCATTCTGAGTGTGTGAGAAGAGCATCCTGAGTATGAATGTGTGTGACAAGAGTATTCTGAGTGTGAATGTGTGAGTGTGACAAGAATACCCTGAGTGTGAATGTGTGAGTGTGACAAGAGTCTCCTGAGTGTGAATGTGTGAGTGTGAGTGGCAGGAGCATCCTGAGTGTGAATGTGTGGGTGTGAGTGACAGGAGCACCCTGGGATTTCTTTCTTCCCCAGTAAGTTCAGAGGGCAGGACCAAGGCCGCGTGTGCACAGCGTGGCAGGCCGCGGGCAGGCTGGCAGGGCCGCGGGCGGCATGTCGGGCTGTCTGGGCGGGCGTGCATCGGGGCTGGTGTGGGCCTTACGTACAAAGTACTTCTCGGGGTAATCCCGGAGGTGCAGCAGGCTCTTGGCGACGGTCTTGCGGTCCTGCTCCCACTTGCGCGTGCAGAAGACCATCTCGGTGAAGTACCACATCCAGCCAATGATGGGCACGTAGGCCAGCTCCTTCTTGGCCAGGACTTTGGAGCCCTGAAACAGAGGAGGGGCCCGGGCTCCGTGAGCGGGATAAGAGGGCCCTCCCCCGTGGCTGTTGGAGATGTTACTAGAAAAAGAAAATGTGCTCTCCAAAGGCCAAAGCGGACAGTTCTGGAACACTGTGAAGCAAGAAGCCACTGACCCTGGAGCCTCCGTACTGGTCAGCGAGGGGTCAAGGTTGTGCTGAGTCTGTCCTATGTTGGGGTGGGGAGGGAGGCAGCCTGGGTCTCAATAGAGGAGGGCAGGCACCAGGAAGAGCCAGGGGCATTTAAGGGTCTTGGAGATGCTCAGGTCACCCTCCAGATGTCTCCAGGTGGTCACCGTCACTTCTGCTCACTAAGCCCATCACGCAGGGGGGTGACACCAGTTTACCAAACTCCCCTAGATCTCACTCAAGCCAAACTTGCCGAATCTGCAGGCAGGGGCGGCAATGCTCTCCTTTCAGGCTAGGAAAGGGGCCGCAGAAGGTTCTCTGGATCGTGTGGCCGGGGAGATGATGGGGCCGGGAGTCAGGCTCAGATCCCCAGCTCACGTTGGGAGCCCTCCACCTGTCCCCTCGCCGGCTCAGCCCTAAGGCTGAAAGTGGGGCTTGCGCACCTGCCAGAGATGGCCCGAGGCTGCTCAAGAGGAAGGACTTGGCCCACCAGCGGGCTGAACCCCCGGTGCTGCTCAGCAGGGACCATTAACCAGCCGAGCCAGGCTGTACGGGGGTGGGGGGGTGGGGCTGGACCAGGGACAACCGGGGATTCAGCGCAGTGGGGGGTGGGGGAGACACCAGAACAGCCTTTGATCTAGTGGGTTTGGGTTCTATATTTGTCGCTCTTAATTTTGGGATTGGTCAGGACACTCCTCGAAATAACCATCATTAGTCAATCAATGGCACAGATGTGAGAGGCGGTGACGTGGACGGTCGGGGTGGCCTTAGCTGATCTCCTGGTGACTAGGGTCGGGGTATGCCCCTGAACCCAGGAGGCCCAGAGGCAAGTCCCCGTGGATCAGAGGACTCCTCGTGCATGGGGTGAGGGCTTATCATGTGCCACAGGCTGTGCACCCCACAGAAATCCTGTTCAATAGGAATAGGTACCCAATTGTACAGATGATCAAACTGAGGCTCAGAGATGTTAAGTAACTTGCCCAGAATCACACAGCTATCAGCTGGGGAAGCTGAGAATTTAGAATTCAGGAGTTTAGAATTTTGTCGGAGGCCAAAGTCCATGCATGATAAACGTCAATGAACTTCAAATTCCTGGGCCAGACGCTGGCCACCTTGCAATGGCTGTATCCCCTCCTCTTTCATTTACAGACTCTCCATTCTGTTCGAAAGGCAACATACTCAGGCACCAGGGGTGACCCTGAGTGATGCCAGCCCAGCCTGGGGTTCCCCCGGACCCCTTAGCTTAGTGTGGGCATATGACCCAGTTCTGGCCCAGGTGACTCAGAGGTCCACTGGGGATGCATATTGCTGGGGCTTCTGGGGAAGTATTGCTCCCTGAGAAAAAGAGAGACAGCCAGGAGGCCCAGCTGCTTTTCCTCCAGGAGCACGGTTGCTCAGTGTGTCACGGCTTTGAGCATCCTGTGGTGACCCAGAGACAACAGCCTAGAATGCCGAGGCCACTGGGGACCCTGCGCCAACCCAGGAGGCATCTGGCTGCAGCCGTGCTGTGGTCAGAGGCAATAGAATGTCTTCATGGCAGAAGCCCCTGGAATCAGGGTTTCTGTCCATCTCGAGCTGGCTACGGCCTCAAGAAGTGCCATGACAGAGCGCCAGTCACGTTACTGTTAAAAATCTCTCCTGAATTCAGCTTCTTTCTTTGCAACACGGGGTTACTTCAGTGTCCTAAGAGGGTGAGTTAATTATCCTGACGGCTGCCCCCTCACGCTATAAATGAGAAGGAAATGCCTGTCACTCAAAAGCATGAGAACAAATCGCCTGGGGATCACCACTCTCCCCATAGGAGCCATTTAAAGCCCCTCCACTGGGTGTCCACTGGCGGGTTTCAGGCTGTGGGAGGCCCCCTCCCCCTGGCCCTCCTGTCAGCAGGAATGTGCTCATGTCCTCTGCTTCCTGTACTTTAGTCACCTCCCTATTCACAGCCTTTGAGATGAAAACAAAACAAAAAATCTTTACCAATGAACTCAACTTGTCTTCTTGGTAGATTAGGACCATTTTTTAAAACTTTTTTTTTTTTCTGAAGAAGATTAGCCCTGAGCTAACGTCTGCTGCCAATCCTCCTCTTTTTGCTGAGGAAGATTGGCCCTGAGCTAACAACCGTGCCCATCTTCCTCCACTTTATATGTGGGACGCCTGCCACAGCATGGCTTGATAAGCAGTGCCATGTCCACACCCGGGATCCAAACCGGCGAACCCCAGGCCACCAAAGCAGAGAGCACAAACTTAACCACTGCGTCACTGGGCTGGTCCCCAATCTTCCTCTTTTCGCATTTGAGTCGCCGCCACAGGATGGCCACTGGCAGACAGTGGTGTAGGTCCACGCCCAGGAACCGAACCCTGGCCGCCAAAGCAGAACGTGCTGGACTCAACCACTAGGCCACCCGGTCTGGCCCTAAAAAAACTTTATATTCCTGAACTCATTCCAAAAAGTAATTCATAGCAATATGAAGGAGTCATAAAGGACGATCTGATCCATAGCTGAGAGGTGGGTCATGTCCTCTAGAAGAGCAGCGTTGGCTCTGGGAAGGCAGTGGTCCCGTGTGGTCATCACAGCTATCTGGTGGGAAAGGTCCTCTCAGAGGCACTTCCTATTAATGGTTCCATCCCACAAGCCCCAAGAGGCTCTTAGTGGTTGGCCTTGGATGGCCTGCTGCTAAAAGGAAGTGGCCACTTCGACGGTGATGTGGGATCCATGTGCAGACCAAAGGAGGGGACCTCAGAGTCTATATGTCCATTGCCATCTTACTGTGTTAGAGCACTGAAAACCATTCGAATGTCCCACAGTAGAAGAGTTTGATGAATTATGGTGTATACTCTACGCCGTACAGTAAATAATGTCATGCTATAGAGCAGGTCTCAGCAAATTGGAGCCCATGCGCCAAATCTGCTCTGCTACCTGTCTTTTTTTTTTTTTTTTTTTGGTGAGGAAGATTAGCCCTGAGTTAACATCTTCTGCCAATCTTCCTCTTTTTGTTTGAGGAAGATTATCGCTGAGCTAACATCAGTGCCAATCTGCCTCTATTTTATGTGGGGTGCTGCCACAGTGTGGCTTGATGAGTGGTGCGAGGTCTGTGCCCGGGATCGAAATCTGTGAGCCTCGGGGCCACCGAAGTGGAGCATGTGAACTTAACCACTACACCACCAGGCCAGCCCCTGCTACCTGTTTTTATAAATAAAGTTTTATCGGAACACAGCCACTCTTTCACGTACGCATTGCCTACGGCTGCTTTCAGGCTGCAACAGCTGAGCTGAATAGTTGTGACAGAGGCTAATGGTCCACAAAGCCTAAAATATTCACCATCTGGTCAGTTGCAAAGTTTGTCAGCCTTTCATTTAGAGCCACTAATATTTGTTTTCTCTGAATAGTTAATGGCTAGGGAAATGCTTATTATATAATATGAAATTTTTAAAAGATCTGGAATCAAAGCTGAGTCCACAGTCTGATTGTGACTCTACGGAAAAGAGTAAAACAGAAAAAAATAACGGTAGCTATAGCTGGGTGGCCAGCTTGGGAGTGATTTTTAAATTTTAGTAGATTTTCCTGTATTTCTTCCTAATCAGGAAAATACTTTGCCATGTCCCTCTAATAATGCCACTTTTCAGAAGTGACTGACTTCAGCACATTTTTGACCATTTGCTTCTGGAACGTAAGTGAGGCTCTGAATTAAAAGCAGCCTGTTTGTTTCTGATGATCAAAAGGAAGAGAAGAGATTTCTGTGTTTATGCTGAATTATGACATCTTTCAACCTTAAAATTCGGGATGCTGTCCACAGGTCTAGGCCTTGATGTTGATCACGTTTACTTGATATAAGAAATGTTTTAAAATATTAAAGGAGAAACTTTTATCTTCCAAATCAAAGACACTGCACTCGATTTCCTTTCCTTGGCAGGGACAATAGGACCTCGTGGAAAGCTGTGAAATCAGACAGTCCTGCTTTTAACCAGGGCCTACTGTGGCCTAGCTGTGTGATTTTGGTCCCGATACTTAACCTTTCTGAGCCTTATTTGTTCCTGGCTGTATTATGAGGAAAGTAATACTTACCTCAAAGTGTTGCTGTCAAGATTTAATAACATATGGAAGCATATACAAAAGCACAGAGTTGAGAACCTGACACACAGGGGTTGAATAATGTGTAGCTATTAATATCACCACCACGTGAGCACAGTGGCTGACTGTCTCTTTCAATTCACCCCATTTTCTAAGCCAGGCTTTAGCAGATAGTGATAACAATAGGTTACAGTTATCAAAGCATGCCCTGATGGGTATGGCGCTAAGAGACTTACAGAGTTAACTCATTTATGACCAAGAGCCTGGAAACTTACGATTCCCATGTGCTCACAGCCCTCCGGGAAAATCAATATGCTATCGATACCGTGACTCTCCCAGGCAGAGCAAAGGTTTCTCTGTGGGGATGGGAATGCCTTTAAGTACAAGAAAAGATACCGATTTCATTGATTCTGAATTTATTGTGAAGACAGACTTGAGGGGATTTACTGATGAGTTAGTTTTATCAACAGACCCATCTAGACAAAAGCGTGTCTAGAAAATCAAAAATGCTCACAGGGAGCACAGAGTGACCCACAACTGCAGGGAGCTGTAATGTACCGCCTGGTCGTTTTCTAGACGCTGCCATTCTGTCACATGCTATGGTTAAGAGTTTATGTAACTTTCGAGTGTGTGTGTGTGTGTGTGTGTGTGTGTGAGAGAGAGAGACACAGAGAGAGAGAGAAGAATTGTCTTATCGCAGCTGCCTAACCAGTCTAATCAAGCAGCCCATAATCAGAGTGAGGACCACCCAATGCTCAGACAAGCAGCCAGCCGCCTGAATCCCGAAGTTGGCACCTCCAGTCACCCCCAGTGCGCAGACCATCTGGTGCTAGAAAGAACTGCTTAAGGAGGCACTGGGTTCCAACCCTGAGATGGCGTGGCTCTTGCCTCATGTCCCTTGGCTCCGCAGCCCCAGTGGTGACACAGGAGCAGAATCAGGACTTTCTAGTTAAGGTTTTTCCCAACACGGCCACCTGCCAGTTGATAGGATGAAATTAAGTGTTGATGCTGGGTCTGCAGGATGGCTGGAACCTGTAAGGCATCCTCTTCAGTCACCTGCCCACCCGCCTCCTCTAACCGCTCCGTAGGGACCAGCAGAGAACAAAAGATGTCTGTGGTCAAGGCGTTGTTTGCATAAATCTCTCTTCCCAGCTTCCAAACGTAGGCCCATCCCTGAAGGTTTACCAGGATGGTCACCCATCACTCATTTGGGTTCACTCACAGTCACTAATTTCTACTAAATATATAAACTACCTGAATGGGGTATCATAAGTGGAACTTCAAAAACAAGTAAGATTTTCATAATAAGCAGGCTAAAATGTCCACACTTTAACCTTTTGAATTATTTCTTGACTGTGAGCTCGAGACCCCGTTGCAGATGTTTAAGATTGGTGACCAGCCACGCTGTCCAGCCCCATCACAACAGAAGACTAGCAAGTCCACCAACAGCTCAGTCTCTGTTTCGATGTGTGATGTGTGAACTTTAACCTCAAAACTGTTCTGCCCATGCAACAGATATTTGTGAAATACCTCCTTTGTGCCAGGCGCCGGGAGCACAAAGATGGATATACTTATCCATGACCTTGAGGTCTCAAAGTCTAGTGGGAAGAGTGAAGCAGAAAGCTAGCAATTTCGATGCTACTTCGGACACTAAAACTCTGCAAATAAGTTGCTGAACAGACATGCTCTCCAGCACAAGAGATGGGGCCAAGAAAGGGAAGATGGGACGAGAGTGTGTCTCTGAAAGTGAAATCTCTAGCCTCAGTAAAATGCGGGAGATAAGACTGGAGCTCAAAATACCAAACCAGGTGTGTGTGTGTGTCAAAAGATGAGAGCCTCAATTTGTGTCAACTAGGGTAACACACATGTGGCCTCGTTCTGCTTATATTGCGTTCCTTTCTTCCTTCTCTGATGCTAAAGAGGCAACTGCTGGGAACTTACCCTTCCAGAAAGATCTCAAGAGAGTTCCCAGACAAATGAACACTCTTCCACGATTTAGTCACAGCCACAGGAGAAATGCATACAACAAACATGAAACGAAAGCTCTCTCTGGGAATTCCTCTCTTAGACTGGAAATACCCATGTGTTATTTGTCAAAGTCAAGCAGAATCTCAGAGCTCGTTGGCTCTTGACCACAGCTTCCCCCACCTGGCCGACATCCTTCTCTTACCAAGCCCCAAACTCTTCTTGGTTTGACGGGTGTGCAGACGAAGATGTAGGGAGATGAAGGGGTTGGGGACAAATGCCGAGGTTCTTGGATGTGGGGTATTTATCATAGCTGACGCAGGGCCGTGGGATCAGGGCTCCAGGAGGAAACAGCTACGAGAGGAGCTCCTTGCACAAGGCCCTGTAACCCCCTTTGCGGGCACAGACCCTAGTGGCCCCTTCCCAGCCTCTGTTCTGAAAGGCCAGCCTGAGTCCTTCTGAGGTGGCCCTAGGCCTGGGCAGATAGGGAGACAGAGCAGAAGGCATTCCAGAGGCAGGCGTTGGGGGTGGGGAACAGGATTCCTCAAGGGCAGAAGGTAACGGGAGCCGTTTGCTTGGACCCAGCACCTTCCAGCCAGTGGGTATTTGATCAAAACAGTGAAGGAAGCACAGGAAGACGGGGGCATGGAAGGGCCCGGAGCTGGTAGCAGATGGATGTGACACAGACAGAGCAGTTGTGGGGCAACACAGAGTCAGTTCCCAGAGCAAATCCACAGGCTTTTGTAGTTTGCTTAAGGTTGTATAACGGGATTTCCAGTCAGTCAGTGTGATCCGACTTTGGCTTGGTTTTTCTTTCGGTGAGGACGATTGGCCCTGAGCTAACATCTGTGCCAGTCTTCCTCTATTTTTTCACATGTGGCACACCATCAAGTGTAGCTTGATGAGCGATGTGTAGGTCCACGCCTGGGATCTGCGAACCCTGGGCTGCCGAAGCAGAGTGCACGAACTTAACCACTCTGCCACCAGTCAGGCCCCAGACTTTGGCTTGTTAAAGACATTGCCAGAGGTTTCTGTTCAGTAAAAAGAAGACTTTCTTATGTCTACCTCAGGACTACTCTTTTAAAAATAAAGTGCACGCTAACATCTCCAGCAGTATATTCAGTTACGAACTCAATGTGCAGTTGTATTTCCCGTGAGCTGCTGACTTCCTTCCTTGACCAGTGACTCACCTGGCTCCCTGAGTCGTACGGGATTTCACCCCGCCGCCATTCTCTTGGGTTCCCTGTCTGTATAATCCAGATCCCAGCACACCTGGCCTAACTGCTGAGTACTTAGAGGAAAACGGGGCGTCCCTGCCCACTCCCAGTGCAGTGGGTGGTGCCCGGAGGGCCATGTGACAGAGCTGCTGATGGACCTGTGAGGGCACGGGTGGAGGGGGGAGCTCTCCTGCATGCCCATGTGGTCGCGGTGTTAAGGGTTGTGCAAAACCACCCCGTCAGCTCACAAAACCACAGCTGCAGGTGTATCTGTTGGAAAGGAAAACAGAAAACCCTTCTCCGCATCTAGATACTTCTTGTCTCTCTGCAGCCAAAGGGAACTTGACACGTGCGTATGAAGGACCCAGGATTCGATCTCCCTTCTGTCCTCCACACTTTACCCTACTTTTCATAATAAGAAAATACAAATGAAGGGAAACTAATTAGAGTCCAGGGAACTAAGAATTATGGCATGCCAACTTTGCACGAGGCACGCCAACTAGATATTTCACTATAATCATTAAACCCTTACATCCATCTATTCATTAAAGCCAAACGTATATTCCTATATCCTATCTATTCATTAAACCCTTACACCACCACGAAATGGGAATTATTAACTGAGGTTCAGAAAAGTCAGATAACCTCGCCAAGGTCACAGAGCGGGTCAACTCAGGAGCCAGGATTCAGGTCCACATCTGGAGGACTCTAAGCCGTTGGGTTTGTTTTTTGTGTTTTGGGTTTTTCTGCCTACACATCTATTTCTCCCCTGCTACTTTATCAGAGAACTGTTCTGGAGTAAGTAGAGAGAAAAAGAAAGAATTGTTCTTGATACCTGAGCACAGAAGGCGTAGATTCATCTTTCAGAGCATCCATGTTTTTGCTAAGTTTTACATGTTCAAAAATAAAACACAGGAAATTACCATTTGGGGGAATGTTTCCATGGATGGAGGTTTATAGGAAACAACATTCATGTAGACTTTCTAAAGAAATCTGCGTCAACATTTTTCCTGCAGAAAGATTACAATTAGAAACGTGGGCCCTTTATAATCAAAGTTGAAGAAATGTGGGTTTTCAGCGATGTGTGGTCTTTTATAGAAGGAACCGTCTTTAATGTTAATGACCAGAAGCGTCATGGCAAAATCAAGTTGGAACACCCACAGTTTGGGTTCAGTTCTTGTTTCAGCTCCTGAGTGACTTGCTAGGGTTTTATGTCATCCGTGAGTCGTCTTACTGAGAGCCGTGCCGACCGCTACGTCTGCCCAGGCAAGTACAGCAAGACGGCAGCATCGACGCCCAGACCTTTCCTTCTGATTTGGTTCAGCAACTCCAAAATCACCCCAGAGTGACCTTGAGACACAGAGCTGGTGGCCAGCGAAATGAGGCTGTGTGGGAGGGCAAACGTGCACACTTGGCCAGACCCAGATGGAGAAGGATCTGTCTGCACAGCCCAGGACCATGGTGACTGGCTGTGTCCTCACTGAGTGGGTGTACCACTCTTGACCTCCCTTCAGCCTTCTTCCCATCTCCCTCCCTGGCCTCAGAAGTACCCCTTCACCTGGCTTTCTCATCTCTCCTAAAATCATGCCATTCTCCAAGGCCTTGTTCCAACGTCATCACCTTCTGGAAGCCTTCTCTATTCCTGGGAGCCAATGGTCAGTGTGCTGGTAAATCCCGAAATGTTACACCAGTTGTTAAAATACTGAAATTCTTCCCTGCAGGTTGGTCAACAGAGCTGCCCCAATTGCCAAAACTTGTCCCCCCAAATTCCACCTTTACCATGGTGGCCCCCGTTTCTCCCCTGGGACCTCTGGGACCCCAATGGAGTGACACTCAGAACAACAGAGGACCCCCAGGATGCTGCTGGACAGCTGACTGGTCTGAGGTTAAACACACTGGGTCTCACCCATGCCTGCCCACTCCTGCGGCCCCAAGTGGACAGTCCGCTCTTTCCTGTGGCTCTCTCAAAGCCCCTGCATCGTGGGGCTGCTATGGAAGTCCCTTCCTCACCTCTCTTTATTTATTACAAAGTCACTGAGCACAAGGACTGTATCTTTCAATCCATCTTTGTATCTCCGCAGCACCCACACAGTGTCTTCTCCAGGAAATAGCTACAATGCACTTGTGTTGGGTAAATATTTTAAAGATGCATCCATGGCTGTCATCGTCATCACAAGTCCTCACGTTGAGAAGGCAGCACGGAGCTATGCGAGTGACGTTGGACAGAGTGCCCTCTGCTTAGGAATAATAATTTCTACTCTCTTCCTTCTACTTCTCCCTGTACGAAGGAATGCCACAGAAATTCAATCTGTCTTCAGGCTGAGCTGTAACAGGTTCCCTAAATGGAAAACGTGAGGTCTGAAACTAATGGGCATGCTGTGGTGTGGCAGGCAGCCTCTGCGCTGGCCCCAGTGATCCTCACCTCCTGGAATTTAAGTGTGTAGCCCACCCCACTTTCCTGGAGTGTGAGCTGCGCTCCTCGACTCACTTCCAACCAACAGAAGGTGACAGAAGTGATGGATGCAACCTCCCGTGAGTCCCCTGCCGGGTCCCCCCCGCTGAGCTGCGCCTGGCCCCCAGACCACACAAACTAAGACAATACGTGTTAGTTGGATCAAGTTTGGGGACTTGCGATGCTGCCATAGATATCTGCTAAGTATGGCTTCTTTAAAAGGCTGAAGAAAAATCTCCCAGCTGGCCTCCGGGTTACCCTCCAAGCCATCCCACCCAGCAGATAAATATCGACAGTCTCTGCTCCTGTTTATGGACTGCTGAGTGGGGCCTGGCGCTGCTCAAAGACCCAACAAACATGATCTCAGGTCACCTTCCGGGGCCGCCTTGAAGTAGCATGTACATGTATTACTGGTGCAAAAAGCTAAGTAAACAGCGACCTGAAGCGTCGAAGCCTTGACCCTTTGCATTGCATGCTCCGGTTTGTTTGGTGTTTTAGTGACACACGCTGTCAACTGTCAAAGGTCACACATCTCCCCAGGGACGAAAGAGTCCTTGTGTTCCTCAAAGATCATAACCAGAGCCTTTGGTGCCCCGGCTCTGCTGTGAAATGCCAGCTCAGAGGGAAACCTGTGCCTCTGGGGAGAGGCCACCGGAAGGAGCACACGGGGCCTCAGATGCTTGGCAACAGTTGAAAGCCTCTTTTTTTTCTTTTTTAAGAGAATCTCATCACTTTCCCTCCAAAACCGATTTCACATTTAATAGCCCCACTGTCAAGAATGTCTGCAAATTCTACTTGCTTCTATTCAAAGTCACTTCTTCTTGGGCTGTTACATGGGAGGATAAAAAATGCCCAGTCAGGAACCTTCCATAGGTCCCTTCTTCTCTAAAAAGCACACTTCCCAGGCTCCAGAGGGTCTTAACATCGTGTGCCATTTTAAAAAAGAGACGAAGCAGGTGATTTTCTTTTGAAGGTCATTTAGGACGAAAGGTGCCACTGAGCAGTTCCTGGAAGTGGATGCTCTTTCGCATTCTTTCCAGGGGAGCGGGAAGGATGGCTCACTTTGGAAAGAGGCCGGGAGCTCGTCTGGCGTCGTGCCCTCTTGCTGGACCTCAGCTGCTCCAGGAGACACACATTGGTGGTAAACTCTTCGCTGTATGAAGGGAGGACATTCCACCTACAGAACAGTCTGGCAGCTTCCACCTGAGCCGGCCGGAGCCCGCTACTAGGTCACTCATCCTCTCCTGGAGGCGCCCACTCTCCGCCAGCACGCGGCTTCATCAGAATTTGTACGGCCACAGCCCTGGCTGTTTCTCCAATGTTTGGAGGAATGGGGACCCCGTTCACCTCCTGCCCCCTCTCCACCCTCTCTCCAGTTCTGGCGGGAACTCAGGGGCTCCAGGAAGCACTTTAGCAAGAATCCAGAAAACCTGAAGGCCCCCCTGAGCAGGGTCCTCAAGTTCCAGTGAGAATGGGAGATGCACCATCCCAAGCGAAGGTTTTGAGACCTGCCTACTTCACCGCTAGGTGGAATCTCCTAAAACTGCTAAATTCCCGACAACAGTCTCAAAATAAAGTGGCAATGCTCATGCTCCTTTGCACGCAACAGTAGTTGTTCGGTTTTTAACGGTAATAAATGAAATCTGATAAATATGGTATTCGATTAAGAAATCAAGGTTGGAGATGAGGCCCTGTGCTGTTGGGGGATGGGCCTTCTGTGTAATAAATTCCAGGTCATTGGTGCTCTCATCCTTGTGCTCAGACTTGTAAAGCCAGCACGGATTTCAAAGTCTCCGTGGGAAAACCCTAAATGGTGCTGAGATGGAGTTACCATTCTGTGGGAGCCTCCCCTTTCAGTCCTGGGTCCTCTCTCAGTCCTGGGCCCCTCTCAGTCCTGGGCCCCTCTCAGTCCTGGGTCCCCTCTCAGTCCTGGGTCCCCTCTCAGTCCTGGGTCCCCTCTCAGTCCTGGGTCCTCTCTCAGTCCTGGGCCCCTCTCAGTCCTGGGTCCCCTCTCAGTCCTGGGTCCTCTCTCAGTCCTGGGCCCCTCTCAGTCCTGGGTCCTCTCTCAGTCCTGGGTCCCCTCTCAGTCCTGGGTCCCCTCCCAGTCTTGAGTCCCCTCTCCACGTGTTACTTCTCCTCTCAGCACAGTGGAGAGTCCACCTCTCGCTGTTGATTCTGGACATCATTGTGTTTCCATGAGCCTCTCTGTTCGTGCCCCTGCTTCCTTAGCTCCGGCTTTCTCCATCCCTGGCCCGATGAAGGTACTGATAGCCTCACACCTCAGAACGAGCCCTGCGCAGACAACGAGCTGGGAGGGAATTGGAAGCCTGGTCCCGTCCCTGCCTGCATTTGGCCCTGGTCATTTTCTGACGGAGGGCTCCCCATCTCTGGAGCAGATCTCGAGCCCCTGGGGCCCCTGCAGCTTTTCCTCCCAGCACCTTCCAGAGAGAAGAGCAGAGCCCTGAAATCAGACTTGCTAGTTATCATCCTGGGGCAAATTATTTACCCTCACGAAGGCTCTGGGAGTATATTTATAAAATGTAAATAATCATATCATGAGCATTAGAAACAGCATAATCACAGAGAAAGAGCTCGTGGTCATAAAGCTACCCAGGGGTACAACCACGGAAACTGGAAAGCACCTCCGAGTCCAATAGACTTGTCGCTGTACCACGGGGACTCCAGCACCCAAACGACGTGTATTTTCACATTCCGAGCATGAACACCACCAAAAGCCACGTGGGAAGCCTGGAAAATCACCAGCTGCCCCTAAACTGCACTCGGGAACCAGCATTCGGGAAGACATTGGCATGTCAGGAAGTCCAGCTCTAAGGCCACAGAACTGGTGTTCTAGGAGTCCAGATGCAAAGACACCAGGTGCCCTGTCTCCCGTAACGGAAGAAGAACCCGGTCATTAGTCATCTGTCCACGATGGGGTCAGGATTATGGTATTTTAAGGGGTAGCCTCCTCTCAGAGAATAAAACCACAGGCTGTAGCTGAGATCTCTGCCTACCGGCTCTAACACAGCGAAAGGTAGATACCAGGATTTGGGGTTTTGTTCCTGGAAATGTATTCGAACACACACATGTGGGCGTGCAGATATCAAGTCAGTACTGGAAGGAAAAATAGGAAAACAAAGGAGAAAACGGTTGGCAGGAGGGCCTCTTACTTTTCTAGAAATCCTTTCAGATGCATTCACCCCCAGGCAATTTAGTTTTCTAGAAGCCTTAATGTAGCGACTGTGATTTAATTCAGGGTTTCTATCTCTTAGAAAACTGCTCAAGGGGCTGGCCTGGGGGCACAGTGGTTGAGTGTGCACGTTCCGATTTGGCGGCCCTGGGTTCGCTGGTTCGGATCCTGGGTACAGACATGGCATTGCTTGGCAAGCCATGCTGTGGTAGGCGTCCCACGTAGAAAGTAGAGGAAGATGGGCATGAATGTGAGCTCAGGGCCAGTCTTCCTCAGCAAATAAAGGAGGATTGGCAGCAATCTTTAACTCAGGGCTAATCTTCCTCAAAAAACAAAACAAAACAAAACAAAACTGCTCAAGGCCTTAGTTGCCTTTTGGTAGATTAACTGCTTAATAATGAGTGTCATTTGTCCTAAAGACATTAATGGGGCTTGTTTCTAAGCACATTTCCTTCTCTATCCTTTTTCCCAAATTTAAAAATGCATGAATGCCTAAAAGAATATAAAAATGTGTCCCAAGGCTGCTTAGTCCTGCTTAGCCAAGAATCTCCCCAAACAGGCAGAGTCAACAGAACCCAAAGTGTCGTTGCTGACTCCAAGACCACGTGGGCTCATCAGGGACTGGACATGATGGGGATCAGACCCACGGACACTTGTAGTGCCATCTTCTCCCCATGGTCTACACTCTTCTACATTCCAAACACTGTGATTTGGTCTATCTGGGCCACCAAAAATAATGTGATGTAAGGATCCCCCCTGTTTAGCTGCGGGGGTTCTTCCCAGGTACAAAACATGATCCCCAAGTTCTGGTGCGAGCTGTCACAGCCTTCCCCTGTTATGGGCCAATACGCGGCGTGATTCCTGTTGGAACACCTGAGCCCCGACTTGAGTCAGTTACCTGATACGGGCTCAGCCCTCACACACCTCGACGTGTTGAAGACGACAAAAGTCAAGCAAAGAGAGCGGGTCCCAAAGGCATACAAGAAGTCAAGCTAGTTGGAGAAAAACAGAATTTCACATTTAATCTGAATTCTGCAATTCCATCTCTCGCTTAGGGATTCAACTTAAGCCCACAAAGATGAAAATTCAGAGGTGAATCCTGCCTGGTAAGCATGAAAACAGCAGAGCACAGAGATTAAGAATATGAAGTGGCCTCAAACTAGACAAGCTCCAATCCAAATCCATTTAATAGCTGTGTGATCCTGAGCGGATTAAACTCAGCTTTTAAAAAAGGGAGGGCGTGTATTACATACTCATAAGTGTTTCTGTAAGGATTAAATGAACTAATGGTATGTAAGATGCCGCCCAGCACATAGTCATTGCCGAATAAATATTACTGTTGCTCGTAAGATGTTCATTTTGATTCCAAGCAAGAAGGAAAAGCAGTTGGTTAAGAATTTTCATCAAGTAGAAACTCTGTTAACACTTCTGCAAATCTTGAATGATTGAGAGCAAAAAGGCAAGTTATGGTGTTGATCAAGAGAAATCAGAGTGTGCGAGGCGGGTAAATGCGCGTCTGACTTACCCCTAAAACCCCAAAGCGTTCGGCCAGGCTCCAACCACAGAGAAAGTCAATCTCAAACTTGTGGTTCAGAACCACGATGGCATTTTCCTTTCCATACTTGGGGTAGGCCCGGGGGTCTGTGTGGATGATGCACTCCGTGCCCGACCACCACTCCAGCAACATCACCAGCTCTGGAACAAACCACAACAACAGACAGACGTTTATTTCACGCACCCTTCATGACCAAGGGGGACGGCTCTGCCCTCCCAGCTGGGGCAGAAAGCAACTTCTAGGAGTAAAGTCTGGATCATTTCAGCTCAGACCCCGGTCCTTGAAAGGGTGTCGAAGAAGGAAAAATGAGAAATACTCCACCACGGTCTCCAGGGCAGGAGTGGAAGCTTGGCGAAGGCAAATGGCTTGCATTCCTTGATTAAGTACCTTGGGGAAAAATACATCAGAAAGGCTGAATCCATCAAGAATTCATGCCCTTGTGTTTACAGAGCTGTGAAAGGCAACGTGATATGATGTACAGAATTCTTAATATCCTGGGAAATGACTAATTGGGATACTCATAAACTCCATCAAAGAACACTAAATACCCAATTTTTCTCTCCCATTTAAGACACTTGAGCGCACCAGGAATAATGAAGAACTGTGGTGCGAGGAAGCAGAAACACCAGCACCTGGAGGGCAAGGATAAATTAGCGCCAGTGTCCCGGAGGCCTAACTGAAACTATTGCAACATCCTTGTTAGGAGCTTGTGAAAATGGTGATGAAAGCTATAGCAATGTAGGAGCTTCAAAATGAAATTTTAGTGAAATGAAACGAAAGCTGAAGGTGATCAGCAGCTGGACGGGCGAATCCTCCGTGAAGGTCATACCCCTTGTTTATCACCTGTTAATGGGGTACACGTTTAGTAGAGGACTCACTCACTCGTCACCCGCCCTGTACACACACACACACACACACAAAGACAAGCAGGTGTGGTCTAGACTCTAGCCAACCCTCATGTTTTAAAGGCTTGACTGGCTGTCTCTGAAAAACCTTTCTCCTCGAGGCTGGAGACTGATGCTTTTGAACTGGAGCACCAGAACTTTCTAGAAGGCATTGCCATCTGGTTTCTAAGCGGTAAGCACTGTGGGTCTTTGGACAAGTGAACCTCACAGCATGTCAGTGTCCTAATCTTTAGAATGGGATTGCCTCACAGGGTTTCATGAGAATTAAAGTGCAGAGCACCGAGTAAGTTACCGACACATCCAGGCATCCGGTAGCTATGAGTAGCATTAAAAAAGGTCCCCTTCCTCAACACTGAAAAGTGTCTACCTATTCCTAGGAGTGGAGAACACGCCAGGCCCCCAGTGAGTTGTCCCACAGGCAGTGACATTGGTGGGACCTAGAAGTGGCAAGTTGGGGAAGAAAATTAAATGTTTAGGGAGGGCTGAAGCACAGCCCTGTCCTAGCAGAGCAGCCATGCTAGTGGGGACAAAGGGACAGTTTGTTACCACTGGATAGAAACCTGTTTCTATTGCTGCCCTGATTTCCTCTAAGAGATGGATGGGCAGGACCAATCTATTCTGGTAATGACCACGGAGCACAGATAAGCCCCAAAGCAGAAGTACACGGGAGTCAGCGAGATGAAGCTGAATGGTTCCGTGTGACCCGCATCCTGCTGTCACTCTGCAAATACCTCCGGATGCCTCTCTGTGCCCTACTCCCAGCTGCCCAAGGCCAGGCCGTGCACCCAATTCTACTCCCCCCAGTACCCTCCCGAGCATTTATCACACTTGGGACACAGCGTGAGATTGTCTCCCCCCTTATAGGACACAAGCCCCTTGAGGCAAGGACTGCAGCATTGGTGCCCCCTAACTCTAGCCTTAACTCCAGAACCCGGCACAGTGCCGGCACGTTGATGCTTTTGACAAACGCTGTTTGGCGACCTAGTGTGTACAGCACGATGCAAGGGCCTGGAGATGTAACAGCAAATGTATGAGTCAGGTTCCTACCTCCTGGAGCTGACGGTCCAGCAGGAAGACAGTTACAGACTCACAAGTCGGGTGACAGGGAGAGGAGAGCTTATTCACAGGATGGGTGGCTGCTGAATACCGTGCTCATGATCAAGGGGGTCAGACACAGCCAGGCTCCAGTCCTGGTGGGTCCCTCACTGGTTGTGAGACTCAGCATGTTTCTCAAGGTCCCTTAAGCCTCAGTGTCCTTGTCTGTAAAATGGGGGCAGGAAAATCTTGTAGAGATGCTCTGGGTATTCAATCTGATTATGCATCCAGGGCACCTAGCATAATGTTGCACATAGCGGGTCACAAGTGAGTAGCCAGCCTATTACCATTACACGCATAGTTATTTTAT
Source organism: Equus przewalskii (assembly GCF_037783145.1). Taxonomy (NCBI): domain Eukaryota; kingdom Metazoa; phylum Chordata; class Mammalia; order Perissodactyla; family Equidae; genus Equus; species Equus przewalskii. The sequence continues at coordinate 7,755,209 of NC_091862.1, read as the reverse complement.
AGCACACAAAGCTCTGTGCCCACTGAAGGAGAGAGGGTAGGAGCAGGGAGAGAGACAGACAGACAGAGACAGACAGAGAGAGCAGTGACTTCTGGACCAGAGTAAGGAGTTATGATTGATGATTTCACAATAAAGGCAAGGAGAAATCACGGGAGTGTTTTAAAATAGGCACACAGCAGCACCTAATTTGCATTTAGAAAAGATCATTCTGGCTGAAGTGGGGACAGAATGGAAGAGTCGGGCAGAAGCAGGGAAGCCAGTTAGGAGGCGATGGCAAGAGCCCAGTGTGAGGTGATGGTGGCCGGGACCAGACAGGTGACAGCGGAGAGGGGGCTAACTTCTCACTCATCTCGACGGGCCGTCAGCAATACAAGTGAACACCAATCTTGCTGTGTAGAAGAGGTTTCTTTCCTTTCTTCCCCCCGAAGTGTTTCAGGTTTTTTATTCACAAGAAATTCATTTATATAGTCATATTGTAAAAGAATTCAAATGATCCAGAAGTATATAGAGGAAAACGTAAAATTTCCTTGATGGCTTTGTAAGGTGTCAGGCTGGGTGGGACTACATTTCCCAGAATTCCCTTTCTTGTTTGTTTCTGGGTAAGGGAGGCCACAAGGGACACACTTACGAGATTTGACAGATGGAAGGGAAGCCCTGCCATTTTGTAGCTTACATGTGTTGTTGCTGATTTGCGGATTCACCTCCTCAGCGTTAAGCAGCAGCTGGGCTTGCAACTGCTCCTCCATCTCCCGTACCCTTCCAGCTTCTCTGATTCCTGAGCCGGGTGTGTGTGTCTGCTCCCTGACTGAGGGCGCAGCTTCTGCAGGGCCCCCACCCCATCCATGGAGGATGCAGTAAGAACTGACCCGGGTTTCAGTCTGTCCTCGTAGGGCTGCAGCTTGTGCTTGGGGGTTCCAACCTCTTGATCACCCCGTTTTACATCCACACCCCCTCCTGACTTCCTCCTGGGACTTGAAACTCCGCAATGAGTTGCAGAGACAACACCGTTACAGAGAGCTTGACAGCCCCACAGGTGAATAAGGTCAATTCCCTGAGGCCACTCCCTTTTCAGGTGTCTGCATATCTGCCCTGGCTCTGCTTCTCGAACCCTGATGAACCATGACAGGGCATCTCCTCCTCCCCTCCCCCAGCCCCACTCCCTCTGTTTGGAAGGTAGCTTTCTAGCCCTGCTCCTAGGCATTCACACACAAACACAGACACAGACAGACAGATACACACACACACACACACACACACACACGCTTTCCCCCTCACAAATGAGTTCATACTTTATCAACCTTTGTAAACATATACATATAGTTATTTTCTCCAAATGGTGTATTTTGGATCTTTCCATGTTAATACATATACATAGTGATATTAGCAAATATTTATTGGGCTCTGGTCGTGTGCTGGCACCGTTTCAAGGGCTTTATGTGTGCTATTGTATTAAATCCTCACATTAACCCTATGAGACTGGGGGCAGTACTATTAACCCCATTTTAAAGCTGAAGAAACGGAGGCACAGGGGTAGCTCTCATCCTCTGTTCAGTATATGAAATTACCATTTTTTTAGGTCAAAAAGAACCAGGGTGGCGATTTCATAAAGGCTAGCACCATAGCTGCAGGCAGTTTGTGCTGTGACTATACCATGATTTCTTTAGCCATTCTGCTGTTGATGAGCATCTTTCCCTTGTTTGTCCCTGTGACAAATACTGCAATAAACATCCTTGAAAATGCATGTTATAAAAAAATATTGGTGAAAGTATTTTTCCAACATAGGTACACCAAGAAGTAGAATTGTGGATTGAAGAGTATGCATATTTTACATTTTTATGCATATTTCCAAAGTGCCTTCCAAAAGGATCGCACCAATTTATGCTTGAATCAACAGTGTGGGAGAGGGTCTCTTTCCGGCTGCCTGGACTAACACTGCAAACCCCTTGAAGGCTGGGACCCACTGTGTCCTTCAACACATATTCCTATAGAGTACGGAGTAAGTCTTGTCAATTACCTTGTGACATCCTCAAGGCAGCTCCTGAGTCTTGTTCATCTGTCTCCCACATCCTTGCTCCAATAGCCGACACATGGTAGGTACTCAAAAAGCTTTTGCCTTTAGTGGAATGATAACTGGCTGATGTTTTAGTTGGATGTTCCCGTGTAAGTAACTGCCTGCAACTTACAAATATTGACATGAATTGAGGTTTCATTTGCTTTCCTGTGTGGTTGCTCTGAATGCTGTGGGCCAGGGCCTGGCTCAGGCCTTCCCTCAACAGTTTCACAGCCGACTGCCAGGCAGCCCCATCTTCTGCCTAACTGGGCTGCTCCCATTTGAGGTGGGGCATCTGTCATTCAAGTTACCTGCACTCCGTACCATCGCGCATCGAATGTCAGGGCTTTCCAGCTGCCCAGGCTCAGGGCCGGCGGTGGTGCCTTCAGCCCTCATGTCCTGGGGCTCCATGAGGTCTGTCAGGGGCTCCCTCCACATGAACACCTGTTTCAGTCTGTCCTGCCCACTCTCCCCAGCAGCCTGGGATGGTGGCAGATCTCAGAGTTGCTCTGACCCCCTCGCTCCATGGAAATGGTGGTGCCATTTCCTTTCAAAGGACACATTCTTTGGAACCTCTAATTTAACTAAGAACATTGCCAAAGGGCACAGGTACCTACTCGGTGCCTGCGATCCTGCTCAGAAAGTATGAGCCGGTGAGTAGGGCGAAGGAGGCCTGGGAGAAAGCAATGCCCTTCTGATGTTTATTCAGGGGAAAATCACTTGTGAAGAGTTTCAGATTACAGTCCTATGATTTAGCATTGGATGCCAGGAGTCAACAGGAAATGCCACCAGGGTAAACATTCTAGAAGCAAAGAGAAGGTCTTTGACCCCAGGCATTTACCTCCTTGTGTGGGTGTCCAACTCAACGCACTTAAGCAACCAGGAAAGAGCAATCGAAGCTTTTACCTAACGAGAATTGCAGCCAGTAGTTGAGTAGTTAATTGAAAAGGATCAAAGCTAGCAATTACAACAACGCCTCCAATCAAAATTGAAGCAGAAGGGGGAAGTGGGAGAGGCTCCTTCTGACACCCCAGAGAAGAGGTTGCAGTGACTGGTACTGAGAGGGGTCCCAGTGGGAGAATGCCAGAAGGGAGGGAACCAGGCCAGTGAAATCCCAGTGATCTAGGTGTTCCCAGGTCTTCCCCAGAGCCATCTAAGACCACCATAACTTGGCAGTGGCGTCTTGACAAGGACATGGTCTATCTGTAGCCACGTCTCTTCAGGGCACCGCCTGACACATGGCTGAGCATGGAGAGGGCGTTCTGTGCAGGCCCCAGGGCACCCCAAGGAGACAGGACCGATGAGGTCCCTGCCCGGGAAGCCCACTTGGGAAAGCAGCTCGGGCTTGACTGCTCCAAGGTCAGGTGCTGCCAGGCAAAGACAAGGTGCAGATACAGATCTGCTGAGCTCCATGCTCCAGCTTCCTGGGCCTGGCCCTCCTGCGAGCTGTTAGTATTTAGTGAGCCAAAGAGATTGCCGCCCTGGGCCTGAGTCATCCAAGGGAATCTCAGTGGTCCTAATGTCCAGGAAACAGAAAAGGCAAAGAGGAGGACAGGGGCCGGGCCCGTGGCCGAGTGGTTAAGTTCACACACTCCACTTCAGTGGCCCAGGGTTTCGTCAGTTCGGATCCTGGGCGTGGACATGGCACCGCTCATCAAGCCGTGCTGAGGCGGCATCCCACATGCCACAACTAGAAGGACCCACAGCTGAAAATGTACAGCTATGTACCGGGGGGCTTCGGGGAGAAAAAGGAAAGATAAAATCTTAAAAAAAAAAGAGCAGGAGAACAGAAATGTCTGGAGCGTGGTGCAGCCGCTGTTCTTCCTCAGTCTGTCCCCGCGGAACGCCTAACTGGGGCACTCAGGGGACTCTGCGCATTTCTTCTTGATCAGTCTGTAACTGCTGACCTTGGAGTGGGGCGGGCAGCCCTGGAACCCTTTCACTGAACAGTATTTGATGCCCCTGGGCTCTGCCCCCATCCAGGAGCCTGTGGTGGGACCGAGTCCTGGGACCCAGGTTGGGCTTGTGACGCCGGCCTGGCCAATGGGCCTCTCCAGGGAAGGTGAGTGGCCTTTTGTCCCATTTTGAGATGTTCACTTTGCCAAATGTTGCCATCTTTACTCTTACCCTGGCTGCTCCCCGAGGGCAGGGTGGCCGGGCTTTTTCTCAGCAGCCCGGCCACCCCTGGACTCTGTTCTTGGGGCCACACCTGGCTCCAGCGGGTTGCAGTTGCTTGTTTTGCAAACTCCCCTTGGAGACCCCTGGGGCCAGTCCCAGCTACCTGCAGGGATGGCCAGGGAGAGACCTTCTCTGCAAAATCCCCATCTGCTGCCTACACTTTCGGGCCGATGGAGGGACCACACCCGTGTGGCTGTAAGGACCGTGGTCTGAGTACAGATTTGTCTTTGTTGTATTAGCTACTGTGCTGTTAGCTTAATCACAGGTAGAAAATAAGAGGTAGATGGACAAAAGGAAAAGTAGGGTAGGGAAGAGAGGCACCTATTTCATGTGTGTAAAGAAGGAGGAAGAGGAGGAAAATACTAACAACCAACATTTACTGAGGCAGCTCACAATGTCCCATGAGAGCCACTGTCACTGTCCCCATTTTACAGCTGAGGACATGGAAGCACTGAGCCGAGGCAGCCGGCTAGGAAGCGGGCGTGTTAGGGGTGGAACCCAGGCAGGGGGACAGTAGGCCCCTGAAGACTCTCGTGATGCACAAGGACTGAAGGCCATGATTATATGGGCTGAGCGGGGAGGGAGAAAGGGAAAGAGCATTTTGAGAGGTAGGGAGATAAGATGATCATTGACCTCAGACAGCTGTGGTCAGTTCCTTATCTGTAAAGAAAGACACCCAACTCAAAGGTTGGCTGTGAAAGTCAAATATACAGGAGTATTTAACACACGCCTGGCACAGAACCAGTGCCTTCCTTCTCCCAAATACCACTGCCATGAATGATGACGTAGCAGTGACAACAAAGGAAAGAATTAAGGGACAGAGACAGACAGCCAGGAAAGAAACAAGCAGCACACCCGCTGAGTGTCCACATCCAGGCAGCCCCAGCGCTACCCTGTCCTCAGCCCTGACACCTGTCCAGACACAGCAGATGCTGCACAGCCAAAGCCCCAGCTCCATCCTGGTCCAGATCCCAGGAGTCCACATGCTTTCTGGGAACCCCAACAATGCTTCCACCACAGCCACGATCTTCCCATGGCCCAGGCAGACGGGGTACAAAGGCTGCCTCCTTCCACACCAAGTCTTTCACCCAGGTTTCTGCTCCCCCGCAGCTTGACAGGACTGCCATTTTCTCTCCTCTCCGCGGCCCTTCTGGCAGAAGCGTGGAGGAGAATCCTGACAAGATGGGGGGGCAGAGGTCCTGTAGAAAAGACCTGGACCATTGATCAGAGTTCACTGTTCAAACACTGTCAACGGCCAGAATCTCCCACATCTGCAGATATGGGAGAGATGCAACCAAGGAAAATGGTACTTTTATAATCAACTTTATCTAATTTTAATAATTGTATAATTACTTATAATCTCTAATGTAAGTATATATAATTATGTATTTATAATAGCTTTTTATGATTTAGCTTGGATAATAATTTAGGTTAAAAAATTAAACCTCTCGTCTTCAAAAGCCTGTAAAAATGCAAAAACAGAGCTCTGGAGTTTCTAGTCCATGAAGGATATGGCCCCCCTCCTGTCCCGGACGCAGAGAAGCATGCTTTCCCCTGGCCTGGACGGCGCTGGGGCCCGGGGAGAGACAGGCAGCATGCTCCTTTGTGCCTTTTCCATGCCCTTGACCTTGAGGTCACTCATCAATTTACAGGTGCCAGCCCGGCACTCTCCTGGCCCTGTACAAAAGTTGGAATAAAAACATGAAATTGCACAAGGTGGGAGGGGCTGATAAACAGGAAGGATTTGGCCCAGCTCTTGACCCCATAGTGTTACTGAAGGTGCTGGCCTCCACACACAGGAGCTGGGCGGTCCCCGAGGGATCCCACAGAGACGCTGTGACAGGGAGTGGAGTTCATGACCAAATGCAGCTGTCATGTTACAATGCTTGATGCGGGAGTCTGGGAGTTCTGGTCTGAGCCCAGCTGCCTACGGGTCCCCATCCACCTCTGGACTAGTCTAGGCCAGTCCACCTGCAGGGTCTACTGCAGAGCCAGCCAGGCCCTACTCCCCACACACAGCTGCCCCTGCCCAGCTCCCCACTTGGCTGGAGCAGGTCCCTCCCCACCTAGCCACGCCCCACGGACCATCCTTACCACTTCCTGTCTTTTCCCCACTTCTGTCTTCCATTCCAGCCTTACCTATCCTCCCAGGCTCAGTACATGCCCATGTTGCCATGAACTCTTGGATCTAAGGCCACACAGATATGAGTCTTCCTCACTTCCTGACACTAAGCGTGCTTTACTCATTTGGGCACTTGCTCGTACGTTATTCTGAATGATTCTTAGTTAATTCCCCAGCATGTGCCTTTCCACAACCACCAGAATTCAGCGCTTTCTTTCCATGACCCCAGTTGGGAGCCCAGTTGTACTCCAAGCCTTTTGGTCTACCTCCCAGAGTCTTCCTAGCTTTCCCACTTCCATGCCCAGGTCACTGAAAGATGCTGAGGCAAGAAGCCCATAAATAAAGACACAGGATATCTGGGCTATTAAATTTTCATGGAGTTGATGAGGAAAGTAACATATAAAAAGGCCCCTTAGAGGGGGCTAGAAGGAGAGAAAGTTTGAGAAGCCCCACCATACATCTCTGACTTTGATTGATCTGCTATATGCTGGCATCACAGAAGCCAGTTCCTCTTGATAACACAGCATCCTCCATCACTGTTCTCCTCGCAGCCCTTGTGAACTACCTATTTCTGTGTAACTTTGCCCTTAGCAGAATATGACGGGAGTGGACTTTGCCTGGTATGTTCTTGGGGCTCAAATCTTAAAGAGCTAATGCTGCTACATTGTAACCTTCTCGAAGCCTGGAGATGGCAGGTCAGGGCAATGAGCGGCCATGAAAAGATGTGCCTGAAAGGGGGGCAAAAGTGCTGCTTCTTCCCCACTTACATCCTCGCAAATGAGGAGAGGGGAATTGGGTAACTGATTTTGACATAGAGATGCACTGAGAGCAGGCAGTATAAATACCACAAGCATTCACAGTGTGTGTGAACATGGAGTGAACAACGCTGGGAGCGGGAAAGCGGCTTACTATCAAGTAGAGTCATCACTCTGTTTCCAATTGTTGGGTTAAGCTTTCAGAAAGAGGCAAAGTGTCAAGAAATATGAAACCCTATGCTTCCTGCCTTCAATCAAAACCCTCTGGGTGGGAGGAAAGGGAAAGGAAGGGTCTAGAAGCCAACCCCCATCCCACCACTCTGGTGCCCTGACATTTGGCTTCTCAAAACTCCCTTTCAAGAAAGCAGCTGAGAGACCACTGAGCCGTGACACCTATGCCACTTGATTATCCAGTCCTGGATCTGTCAATGTTCTTATTCATCCCGTCATCAGATATGGATGCAGAGCCCACTGGAGGCCTAGCACTATGTGGGTGCTTCGATGTGGCAGAGAGCAAACAGATTCTAGATGGGGAGATGAGCAGCAAAAACAAACAGCCACAGAGACACATGACATGGCGGATGGCTGTAAGTGCTGTGATGGCAACAGGAAGGGGGAGGGCTGGAGGAACCAGAGGGCCTGGGGGGATCTCTCATAGAGGGCTCAGAGACGGCCTCTCTGGAAGTCACTTAAGGTTAGAACATGGTCTAATTGAAATAGGATCTGCGAGAATATAGGCTCTACTAGATAAGGGGCTCGTTTTGTTCATGGGTATTTCCAGTGCTTCGACTTGGGAACACACTTTGACACTTTGAGGATGACTTTGGCTGTTGTGTAGACAATAAAGTCAGCAGGCTCAGGGTAGAGGCCAGCTATGGGGAGTGGGCTACTGTGATCAGCCAGGGGACAGGGGAGCATGGGCTCGGTGGTAGTGGGCACATGGAGGAGGAGTCGGGGTCAGGGTCCTGCTGAAGGTAGAGTGGACAGGATTTGCTGTTAGGCTAGATGTGGTGTGGGAGAAGAGAAGGTTGAGGGGCAGTGCCAAGATGTTCGCCCTGAACAGCCGGGATGTGGGGTGGACTTGCTGTTAAGTGAGGTGCTATTGCTGAGGGAGGTAGGGCAGGTGGTGGGGGGATGGGGGGTTGGGGGGGATTGTGTTCAGACACATTAGTCCAGTGTGGGGATCTAGCCCTCCTGGCTCAGAGGAGGTGGTATGATGGTAACAGTTCTATCCCACCATGGCCTTGCTCTGCCACTGCCTTTGACACCCCTCCCCTGACACCGCTCAACCCTCTGATAACTCTATCCCCACTTCCCACATCTCTTTTTCTCTTCCAAACCCTGCTAGTAATTCTTCTCACCACACTTTCCCACTCAGTCACCCGTGGAAGTGTACTGGTCAGCTTCCCATCGCATCTGGGCACTTGGCAAGACTAGACATGGGACTTCACTGGGCCTTGAAGCAGTGACAGCTCAGGATTAGCAAGCACCATTGGCACCCAGATTTTGTTCTAAGGACCACTTCCCCGCCATGTTTCCTGACAGGAGGCACACTACCCACAGTGAGCAGCAGTGCCTGGGATGTTCTCATGGACCACTCTGAACCTGGATCCATTGAGCGATGATGTCTAATGTCTAGTTTACCATCCAGAGAGGGAGAAGCACAGGTTCAACTCCACTCCAGGAGGCACTTGCTTATGCCCAGAGTGAGGACAGGAGAATCAAAACCCATGGTGTTAAACTATAAAAAAGGTGGGAGGGGTCTAAGTTAAGAAAGACTCAAAAGATATAGCAACCAAGTGCAACGTCTGCACCCTATTTAAATCTAGATTTAAACACTCCAAATGTGAAAAAAAATTAGAAACAAATTGGAGAAATCTGAATCTGGATGATGTCACATGATACTAAGAAAATTGTTCCCACTGTCACCAAGTAAAGTTCCAACACCTTAGTCCGGACTGCAGAAGTTGGACCCTCGACCCCTCACTCTTTCTTGGCAGAGTGACTTTGGGGGTTCTCCATCTCCCCCATCTCAGGCTCCTGATGTCTAAAGTGGAGACAACGCCCACCACACGGGCTTCGGTGGAGCTCACGTGTCAGTGCCTGGTGAGTGGTAAATAAAGCTAGGTCTTCAGTGGTTATTGACTTTGGGCGACGTTTCTGTCCTTACTCAAACGAGCAAGTTCTTACTAAGTGCTTTCTCTGCCACGTCTGGGCATCACAGGGGAGGGATGGTGGATGTCTGAGATTCCAGGCTTCCTACAGAACTAAGATCAGAAGCATCCACATAGGGGCCAGCCCCATGGCCCAGTGGTTAAGTTTGCATGCTCTGCTACGGTGGGCCAGGGTTTCGCTGGTTCGGATCCTGGGTGCCGACATGGCACCTGCCACTCATCATGCCGTGTTGAGGGGGTGTCCCACATAGTACAACCAGAAGGACCCCCAACTAAAATATACAACTATGTACTGGGAGGATTTGGGGAGAAAAAGCAGAAAGAAAAAAGAAGATTGACAACAGTTGTTAGCTCAGGTGCCAATCTTTAAAAAAAAAGAAGCATCCACGTAAAACAGGTTTATTAATATGTTGCAAAGTGTCCGGCCGAGAGCAGACACTCAACAGCAACAGACACTCATCCCTCTCTTCTCTCCAACTCTTCACACACCACACCTCTCCCTATCTGATGCAAATCCTGGTGGCCCCGAGACACAGATCTAATCCCCCTCCTTTGGAAAGCTACCCCAGACTCCAGATGCTGAAGTGCCCTTGACTTCTGAACTGATCTTGTCTTCACTGCTTCGCGGTGGCAGGTACATATGCCTTGGGGCTCTTATCCTCTTGAGCTATTACTGAAATGTGGTGTTATTCAAATTCTCAGATGTTTCTGGAAGCCTAGACTTCAACTACCCCTTCCTAAGATCTCAGTCAAAGTAGTCCTTCTAGAATTACTTGTGGTTATTTTAAGGAAAGAAAGATTTCTTGAAGCCAAGAAGTATGAAGGCCATGGTCTTATTCCAAGGTGTTTCCCTTCCCATTTGCACAAAGATGTTATAACCTTGTTAAGCCTCAGGTCCAAATGTTCTATAGTCATGTGTCGCCTAACGATGTCTCAGTCAATGACGGAGAACATATACAATGGTGGTCCCACAAAATTAGTATCATAGAGCCTGGGTGTGTAGTAGGCTGTACCATTTGGGTTTGTGTAAGTTCACTCTATGATGTTCGCACAACGACGAAATCACCTAACAACGCATTTCTCAGAATGTCTCCCCTTGTTAAGCGATGCATGACTATACTTGAAGATGGCAAGCCTTTCCCTACATCCTTTAACAGAAATAGGGATAAGATGGTCCTCTCAAAGTAAACTGTAAAAGCAAATACCGAGGGACAGTCCAGAGATATACAGAAGTCATCTTAAGGAGAACAAATGGTTTCCAGGCCAAGACTCAGACACCACCCCTGAAATGGCCACATTTGCAGAAAGAGTGAATCAACTGGGAGGCATGTTGGTCACTCAGGAGCAATGGCTGCGCTCCCTTCCGGGAGCCAGCCCTGTCCGCATGGCTTATCCACACTGTCATTGCACACCCATCACTGGCGGTGCCAGACCCCGGCATCCATCCCACTCCCTTTGCCGAGATCACAAATGTGCTTATCCACCTGCTGAGTGTCATCTGACTTCACGTGCAGATCAGCCTTAAGGGCAAAAATGTGTTGATTAGAGATATGAGCATTCACAGCCTCTTACCGTCTCTATTGAGAAATAGATTATTAACTGCATTCTAATTTTCATACATAAGTGTTTCATAAGATGGCTCAATAGGAGTTCATCAGAGGCTGATTAAAATAATAATATCAAATGTCTTAGCCTAACAAACTGAGGATCAGACTCTGGAATGTGATAACTCAGGGTCCAGCCACCCTGTGGGGAGCTCCATCCACCTCCACACTCTCTCCCACAGCTCCTGCGCAAGCAGCCGTACTCCAAGTGGTCAAGAATTTTAACTCACGGCCAACTCGCGGGTCATCTGCTCAGGCCACTACAGTCTCCCTTGCCATCCACTGCCCGTTGTCCTGGTCCCGTCAGTCCTACCTCGTTCGTGTCTGCTGCCATCTGTTCTCTTTCCTATTCCCAGGGTTGCCCTCGTCAACCCCTGATGACCTGCTATCTGGTCTCTCTGCTTCCAGTGTCGCCTGCTCCCATCATGCAATCTGTGCCTGCTGTCAGCTTAGCCCTGTCAACACCCTCCCTGACTCCTCACCCTCCACGGAGGGAGGGAGAGTCCCTAGCTAGGCCCTACTGCTTGGCCCAAACTCTTTCCTCCCCTTCTTTCTACCACAGACCTCGAGCTAAGGTCAAGTTGAACCACATGCCGTTCTTGGAACTCCCTAGAACGCCGTGTACCCACCCCTTCCTTTCCAGAGAATGTCCAAACTGTGTCTGCCCTCCAAGTCTCAGCTCAAATGAGATCTCATCCGTGATCTTTTTCCTGATGCCCTCACCCTCTCCCTCCATTAGAAGTCATTTGTCTCTCTTCCGAATCCCCCGCTGGGGATGCTGCGTCCATAGGACTTTGCCATCAGGCAGACCTGATCTGAACTCCCATTCCGTCACTTTCTAGCTCTATGACATCAGCGTAATACTTCACCTCTCTGGACTCCAGTTTCTCTATAAAATAGGAATAATGTAATATCACTCACCAATTTTTTTCTTTCTTAAGGATTGGCACCTGAGCTAACATCTGCTGCCAATCTTCATGTTTTTTTTTTTCTTCTCCCCAAAGCCCCCAGTACATAGTTGTATAGTCTAGTTGTAGGTCCTTCTCTAAGAAAGGAAAAGAAAGTCCGCAGTTAACCTAAGGCACGGCACGCGTGGGAAGATGCACTAGATTTCAGGCACACTCAGATGAGAATATGCATCTCGGAACAGCTAAGATGTCACCGAAGTTCAGGGCCTGCACAAAGACAGTGCTTTATGGAAAACGAAACAAAAACTCGAAAGAATTGCACCAAGGTTCCTTTTGGCCTCTGCTGGGGTGGCAGTGAGAGGAGGGGGTGACGGAGATAGTAGGGCAGAAGGCATCCGAGCTGGCGAACCCCAGGCCGCTAAAGCAGGGCATGTGAACTTAACTGCTCAGCCCTGGGCCAGACCCCTAGAGCAACCTTTAATTGTTGAGGACAGTGTATAAATTGTTTCTTCTTGGGGCTGGCCCCGTGGCCGAGTGGTTAAGTTTGTGCGCTCCACTGCAGGCGGCCTAGTGTTTCGTTGGTTCGAATCCTGGGTGCGGACATGGCACTGCTCATCAAACCACGCTGAGGCAGCGTCCCACATGCCACAACTAGAAGGACCCACAACGAAGAATATACAACTATGTATCAGGGGGCTTTGGGGAGAAAAAGGAAAAAATAAAATCTTTAAAAAAAAATTGTTTCTTCTTCTCTCATACTTGTGATAAACGAGGTCACCAGAGAGTTCTAAATCTTCCCTAATGTCAGTTCTTTCAAGTGAAACTTCTTGCAAGTGTTTTCAACAAGGTAATGTCTGGTCCCTATTAAGCTTGCCAGATAGAATACAAAGTTAGTGAAATTTGAATATCAGATAAACTGCGAATTATTCTTTAGCCTAAGTATGCCTCTGCAATGCAGTGAGCCATGCCATCCCTGGGACATATTCAAACTAAACAATGATTCATTGTTTCTCTGAAATTCAAATTTAACTAGGAGTCCTGCATTTTTATTTGTTAAGTCTGGCAGTCGGCGACTTTATCCACCCAGCAGTAGCCATGGCAACAAGCCCTGATGTGGTTCTAGGAAGGCAGGTCTGGACCAGCTGGAAACTAACAGTTAGGATTGAACGGCCATGGACAGGTCCACGGTGGGGGCTGTCACCAACATCACCTCCTGTAACCCTGATGGCCACCTGGTGAGAAGGGCATTTACTCCCTGTTTTACGGATGACAACATGGAAGCTATGTGGCTTTCCCAAGGTCACGCCAATTCTGGGGAGCAGAATAACTGAGCTCAGCTGCCGCCACCTGGAATTCCTGGCAGTGGATGGCACAGTTCCTCTCATCCTGCTGGCCTCATGAATATGCAGAACACGTGTTTCTTAGAATCTTAGCCATTTTTAAATAATAAACCTGTGCTTCCATTATGTCCCAATCTTTCAAAGGTCCCTGAGAACTCATTTTACCAGGGTTTGCCTGAGCTTCAGTTAATCAAGTGGTGAAGCCAGCGAGTGGGTACAATGACCGGTTACTAAACACTAATTGCTTGGCAGCCTTGGGAACCCCAAAGCCAAGAATTACGAGGCTTTGCCATCTGTGAGCTGTCCTAGGTAATCCCCATCCAGCTCTTCCTGTGATGACTAATTAATGCGGGCCAGTCCAAGACTGACACAAGATCCCAGCATCCAGCCCGCTGGCGCGAAGGTGAGGTACCCCAGCCCAGGGGGTCAGTGGAAGGACACAAATGAGATGGAGGAGAAGGGAAGGAGGGAAGGAGTCAAGGAAGGAGGGAGGAAGGGAGAAGAAACATTTACTGAGCGCTTACTGTATGCAGGCAGTGAGCTAAGTTTGTTACATATGATAACTCATTTCTCTAGCCCCGTAGTCCCTGGCAGGGCAAGTATCACTCCGCACAGAGGCAGAAACTGAGGCTCAGAAAGTTTTAGTGACTTGCCAGGGGTCTCCGCTTTGTGCACTTCCATCCCAGGCCATGGGGGGGCGGGCACAGCTGCGTGCTCCCTCCTTCAGATTCCTTCTGCCCTACTATCTCCATCACCCCCTCGCTCCTTCCTCTCACTCCCACCCCAGCAGAGGCCAAACCTTGGTGCAATTCTGTCGTGTTTCTGTTTCGTTTTCCGTAAAGTACTGTCCTCGTGCAGGCCCTGAACTTCGGTGACATCTTAGCTGTTCCGAGATGCATATTTGTTCTCATCTGGTTGTGCCTGAAATCCGGTGCATCTTCCCACACATGCTGTGCCTTAGGTTAATTGTGGACTTTCTTTTCCTTTCTTAGAGACGTTGAAAATAACGATGCACCTTACAATCAGTGACGTCTTAGATTCTATGAAACGCAGAGATGAAAAAAGACAGGGCGCCCTTCGCAAACTGACGTCATTTAGATGGGCTATATCTGAAATGTGGCCATGTGTGTGCAAAGTGCCGGGGTTGGGGTGCAGGAAAGGAAGGATGAGCAAGAGCAGCACAGGGGCCGAGGGGCAGCGACACTATTCTGTATGACGCTGTCAACGTGGATACATAATAAGATACATTTATCAAGACCCATAGAATGTCCAACTCAAGGAGTGAACCCTAATGCGAACTGTGGACTTTGGTGAATATCATATCAACAGTGGTTCATCAACTGTCACAGATGCACCACAGGCATGCAGGATGCTGAGACTGGGGGAAGCTGTGCGTGTGCTTGTGTGCAGGGAGGGGGAGTGGTTATGTGAGAACTATCTGTGCTTTTTGCACAATTTTTCTGTAAATCTACAACTACTCTCAAAGTCTACTTCAGTAATTAAAAGAAAAAGACAGAATGAGTTCGTCCTTTTATATTTCTTCCATAAAAAATTACAAAGATGACATAAGATACTGCTTTGTGTTTGTGCCCCTGGCGATTGTCCCCTCCTCCCAGCCGGTGCCAGTCGTCTATGACCAGTCCACAGAGAGTTGATGGGACGCTTCACTAAGAAGAGAGCAAAATGGAGGAGATCCTCAGGCCTTAAGATGTGGATCAAGTGAATCAAAAAATTCTTATTCTGCCTAAACTTCTGTACACCCCAGATCTCACTCTTTAATCATGTGGATGGGAAGAAAGGCCAGCGATATGCCAAGCCTGAACAGGTCTGAAGCAAAAAGGAGCAATTTAAACATGACCTGAAGTGCCCATCGCTACTGTAAGGATAAGCAGAGAGGAATTAATTATTAGAGAAGTAATGACCTTGGCCCTTGGGTCATGGTTAGATCTATTTAGCAAATAGACTGTAATCTAAGGTTACAACGAGAGTCAAGGATTGTTCTTTGTTCTCGACAAATATACTCAGGGGAAAACAGTTTTCCCAATCCAGGTATCCCATAAATAGAGATCGATTCGACTCGCGGCTACTCTTGCTGTTCAAATCTCCCGGCACCACCATGGTGGTTTCTGAATCCTTGAAGAATATAACATTAAGAAGGCTTACAGTCTGATTCCAAATATAATAACGTATTTATTAACTGCTTGTTGCAGGTTATGCATAGTGACGATGTTTACAAACGTTGTCTTATATGATGAGGTGGGTATAGTTCACCCTTTGTACAGATGGGAACACCAAAGTGTAGAGTACTTGAGTGACACTCAAGGTCGCAAAGCCAGTAGGCATCCAATCCAGCATCAACCTAGGCCTGTCAGACCCCGGATCCCACAGTTAACCACCCTGCTGTATGCAAATAAAGAGTAAGAAATATGTAAAACAGAATTTGGTGCTTGGGAAATGAATGAACCTAGGAGAAATGTACCATTGCAATATGAACTCGAGAGTAGAGAAGTGAGTCACTGAATGCTGCTCAGACCAAGGGGACCAACCCCCCCACCCCTTGTGCCACTATAGTTTGGATGCCAAGTAGCAGAAGGAAAGGGGACCAAACATCTTAGGTACAAGTGGATAGATTTTCCACCCTAGCAGTTTGGATGGTTGGCGAAACTAGAGCCAGACAAGATTAAAGATGTATCTATTTTTTTCCCACCTGTCGTAGTCCCAGAGACACTGATTGAATAATTAGGTTAAGAACACAATGGAGGTTAAATTGCAGCAATTTGATTTTTGTGGATTGACATGTAGAATATCAATAACCAAGATTTTGTCAGCTGTAGATTACATGACCTGAGAGATGGCATCTACATCATTCTGGTTGGTAAAGATGTGGTTGCAGAAAAGAGTTACAGTTACTGTGGACAAAACTAAACCACAAGGAGGTTA
This sequence comes from Equus przewalskii, assembly GCF_037783145.1. Taxonomy (NCBI): domain Eukaryota; kingdom Metazoa; phylum Chordata; class Mammalia; order Perissodactyla; family Equidae; genus Equus; species Equus przewalskii. The sequence goes on along the minus strand of NC_091862.1, from coordinate 7,739,138 downwards.
TTGTTGCCTCAACAAGTTGAAACTCTGCTGTCAACACAGACTGAGTTTGATTACTGACTCTACTTTTTCTAGGTAATGACCTTGGACAAGTTATTTGTTTTTCTTTCAATTTTGAACACAGAAATGGTGCTTTCAACTCTTAATTCACATACCCCCATACTTTATAACCAGAGCTGTACAGTTTACAGGGAAGTACACTGTACTCCTTCCTGGATTTATAGGGACTGTCCTATTTTGTGCACATTATTTGTCCCGTACTTTCAATGTGTCTTTCTTCTCTCTTTCCTTGCTTTCTTTTGGAATAACTATTTTAAATCATTTTTTCCCTCTCCACTAGTTTAGAAGTTATGCATTCTTACTACTTTCTAGGTAGTTTCCCTAGAACTTATAGCCTGCATGCCTAACTTATCAACCTCTAAGCTTAATCAACTCCTTAACCCTCCCTCCAGAAAATACTACTACCTTAAAATATTGTCTCAATTTATCCTTCCTCATTTTTTTATGTTATTATGGTCTGATGTTTTAATTTTATCCTTTGAATTTAGCCCCACAAGACTCTGAATGTTTTACATAATCAGTGTTCACTTATTTTTATATCCATATATTTTTTCCTTTTTTTGTTCCTCTTTTATTCTTGCATCCCCTATCATCCATCTGAGATCACTTTCTTTTCCTGAAATTTTATCTTCAGCATTTTCTTCAGTGAAGCTCTGATGTGACAGATATTGTTTACCTGAAAATATATTTATTTTGCCATTTTTCTTGGAAATTATTTTTGCAGGGCATAGACTTCTAGACGAGAGCATGTTTTTCTTTCAGCACACATTACAGACATGATTGTATTGTCTTCTGGCTTCTGCTGTTGCTGGTAGGAAGCTGGACTTTAGTCTGTCACTCTTTGGAAGGTGGTCTGCCTCTTTTCTTCTGGTGACATTTAATATCTTCTTTTGCATTTTGGCGTCTGCAATTTCACCATGATGTATCTAAAGGTGACTTTTTATCTCCCGTGGGTTTCACTGAGCTTCTTGAATCTTTGGATTGACATCAGTTCTGGAAAATTCTCAGCTATTGTCTCCTTTAATACTCTCCCCTCCCCCCTTCTTCTGGAAGGACATACTTAATCTCTTTCCCATGTTTCTTTGATATTTTTCATCTCTGTGGCTCTGTTGCAGTCTGGATATTTCCTTTTATTGTGTCTTCCAGTTCACTAATACTCAGTTCAGCTGTGTTAAAGCTGACATTAACACTATAGAGAGAGAGCAGGAGAGAGAGAAATTTTTTAATTCACTAGATTTTTATTTCTATAGGCTCTTTTGGTTCAAAACTTTCTTGGTTACTTTTTATAGCTTCTTGTTCTTCACAGGTGCCACAGGCCTCGTCCAAGACTATTTTAAAGTAAATGGTTTAATGGTTGGAGATGATCTAGGGCATCTGAGAGATGTGAACATGGATTTCAAATCTGTAAGCAGGCTGCTCTCTGGTTACAACTCATCAGGGACGTTTATTACCTTCAGCTCAACTCAGAACAATACAAACTTCCTCGTAGGCCACTGGGCATGTGGGGTGGGTTTACTTTTGGTTGATCCTTACGTCAGGTGTATAGCCTTTTAGGTTCCAGTTTTGTGGGGGAAGTCTCTCCTATTAGACAGGCTGCAGTGCAGGCTCTGCACTTAGATTTCCGTGTGTCCTGCTGCTGTAAAATCTGATGCTCAAATCTGCCTGGTTCAGAACATATCCTCAAAAGCCCTTTTAGTTCCTGGCAAATTCTCTGAGCTCCTATCTTCCCTTAGATTTTGCCTTGTATGTCCTCACTATCTTGATAGCAATTTGATACTTTTAAGAAGATTTAAAAAATATATATATTTTATCCAGTATTTTTACTTACTGTCAGAAGAGGAGTTGGGCAAAATGACCTAATGCCATATTATCGGAAATGGAAGTCAATTCTGCTTCAAGATCATTAACTTTTCTAAGCCTTAATTTTCCTAAATGTAAAATGGGGTAAGTAATCATTGTTGGCAGTCGTGCTGTCCTGTATGGTGGCCACTAGCCACATGTGACTACTGAGCATTTGAAATATGGCTGGAGCCCACTGAGATATGCTGTAGGTGTAAAAGAAAATTGGGCTTTGAAGACTTAGAACAGGGAACGGAATGTAAACTATCTCATTAATCATTTTTTTTTTACAACGGTTACATTTTGAAATGATAATTTGAATGTACTGTGTTAATAAGATATATAATAAAAATTAATTTCACCCATTTCCCTTAATATTTTTAATGTGGCCTCCAGAAGATTAAAAATGACATATGTGATTTTCACTATACCTCTAACAGCAGTCATCTGGAAGATAAAGTGAGAACTTCTTAGGATGTTTACAAAGACCCTTTATGAGCTGTTCCCATGTCCTTTATCAGCCTCATTGCCAAGCTTGGTCACCATTCCCTTGTATGTGAGTATGAGTGTCCTCCACAAGACTGTTACTTGAGGAAAGAAACATTTTATTCATCTTTGTGTTGTCAGACCTGGTGCCCATTACCGAGTAGGAGCTCAGTAAGCATTGGAGTAATGAATGAATGATGACTTCCCATGGATGGTCTGATACGCTTACCTTTCAGATGGGAACACCTCTCCTTACTTCTGGTTTCACGAGGAGGGGTCTTTCCCTAGGTAAATGCCTGCCCTTACAGCACTCTTTACTCACTTGCTCCAGGAGAGATGGGGTGATTTACATGACCGGTGAGCTTGGGAAGGCTCAGTGGGCATTCTCAGCTTGGCTCTGCACTTCCTCCTGAAGTGCCCATACTGCCCTCCCTGGGAACTGCTCTCTTTGACCTTAGGAGGCTGCCCCGGGCCAGCACTGCCCGAGCTGGTTGGTTATATCTGCCCAGTTCCAAGGTTTGGTCAGCAGGTCCATTCGGCTCTCACACAAAGCAATAGCTTCCAAGATACACTCTACCAATGATAAAGGAAATATTTTGGCCACCAGCTTCCATGCCTTTGCTTAAGTTCTCAAGTTGTTCAGAAATGTTGCTGAGAAGGGTCCTACTTATTGGGGCCCTCTTGGAGATCTCAACATTATCTATGTCCAAAATTGCATATATTCTTTCCTTCAAAAGAATATAATACAATTTAATTTAACCATACCAGAAACATTCAGAATTTGAAGTGAGCTTCACATTCAACTCAAAATCAAGTTGAAGGGTAACTCAAGACAAGAAATTGACTCTTATTTCAGGGTGAGGTTCTAACTTTCCTTTTCCACTGGCAGTCTTGCCAAATGAAGGGGGAAAAGCAATAATTCAGAGAAGACAAGCTCTGTAGGGGAACTGGGCTGGAATGCAAACTGGACTGTAAACGCTTTTTAAACAAACATTCATTGTGTGGCGTGTCCTGCAATGAATACACAGTCATTCCAAGCTTTAAAGCCATCTAGAATTCCAGAGATTTCATGATCATCAGAATTAGCAGCTTGTACAGTAGCCAGTCATCTTACAGAGGCCAAAGCAGCTTCTTAGAGCGCACTTAATGTAATAGTTCACTCAGCCGCTCATGGTGGATGCAGTAAAAGCATACTTCGCTGAACTTCATCAAGTAGTCAAAGAGAGGGAGAAATGGAACCTTGAGACGTCTAATGTGTCAGGCTGTGGGGTGCCGCAGTCATCTTCCACTATTCTAAACAGGAAAGAATTCTAGAAAGGCCATTCTCCATCTCTTGGATCCAAAACTTTCCAGGCACAGAAACTTTAGACACAGGGAGGCTTAACAGCCCCTAAGGTTCATGTAACACGCTCAATTGCATCTAACTCTCTTCTCCGTGGCAGTTGCAGTGGCCGATGGGCAGGTCAATTCTCCAGCCTCAGGCATCGAGGCAAGTCTTGACTGTGCAAGTTCTCAAGGTCTGCTCCGGTCATAGTTTTTCCCAAAGCATTTTGACCTTGTTAAAGCTCTCCCTGCAATTTGGCAGTGACCTGGCCGTCTCACTCTGGCAAGGTTCATGATTCATACAGCATTGCACGTCTTGATATTCAAGAGCCCTTAAAGGCATCAGAATTTTAGGACTAACATAGCTTCATGGATCTTAACGACACCACAGTCACAAAACAGAAAGCTAATCCTGATCTTTTTCTTGAGTAATTGTGTTCATCATTTTCAGATACTCTCTTTCTAGGAGATGAAGAAACACAGCAGGTGGGGACATGGTAAGTTACGCTTTGGACTCTGAGTGCTGAACTCTTACCAACTTTTAAAGCAACATTAAGAAAAATTCAGGGGCTGGCTCCACGGCTGAGTGGTTAAGTTTGCATGATTTGCTTTGACGGCCCAGGATTTCACCGGTTTGGATCCTGGGCGTGGACACGGCACCGCTCATCAGGTCATGTTGAGGTGGCGTCTCAGGTACCACAACTAGAAGGACCCTCAACTAAAAAAATATACAACTATGTACTGGGGGGCTTTGGGGAGAAGAAGAAGAAAGATAAGAATAATTCAGGAACTGGAGAGTCTGGAAGGCTGGAGGGGACTCAGGAGAAAGAGTCCTGGAACTAAGAGAAGAGAACGTTTCCAAGGAAAGAAGGAGGTAGTCAGTGCCAAATGCACATCAAATCACATCAAATAACACATGGCTATTGGGTTGGGGGTGATGAACTCAGTGAGGGGTTGGACTGGGGTTGGGATGGACCTAGGATACCAAATAGGTCTGAAGCAACAGACGTGGGGTGAAGACTAGAGTTAAGAGTCATAGTTCAATTTAATGTGTTCAGTCCTAGAAGCAAGGAGAGGACAAACCGGAAGAATGAGCAGCAAAGGTGATGGCTGGGAGAGTGCCATCAGGACCTGTTCATCGGGCAAGCATTTGGGGAGCACCCACTGGGGGACAGCACTGTTCCAGGCACTGGGGAATTCAGCTGTGAACACAGGAAACCAATGTCTGTCTTCATAGAGCTTGTAGACTAATGGAGGAGACGGTGATAGGAGAGGTGGTGGTGCCCCTTATGGGAGAATATGGTAGATTAAAGTGGAGGGAGAGGGCTTCAGGAGCTGGTGTTGAAGGGGACGGTTTTAGATGGGGTGGTCAGGGAAGGAGTCTCTGAGGAGGCAGTATTTGAGAACCTTTGATCAAGGGACAGAAAGGGCGATTCTGGCCAGGGGAGCATGCCCAGTGCATGGAAGGTCCTGAAAGGAGGTAAGAGTGAGCCCAAGGTGTGAGGTTGGAGGGGTGGGAGGTGAGTCAGAGGAAACCTCTGACCATGCCCGTCTTGAGACCCCAGGAAGCACTTGGATTTTACTACAAACATGATGGGAGGGTTTCAACACTGGAATGAGCTCATCTGACATGATTTTACACATGGGGTGAGGTGGGAAATCGAGAAGTTGAGCTCTGAACCGGGAAATGACTATGTGCCAGTTTAGATGGCACAGAGGAATGAGGCAGAGGTGGGGAGGGGGCGATTGTGGAACGAAGGATTTCCCAGAAGTCCAGACACACCAATAGGCTTTTGTTTCATGAACCTCTTCCAGAAAAGCTAATCACAGTTGGTCAAACATATGCGCACTTTACCTATATCCACAAAACCACTTTCCCAAACTCGGTTCCATGGAACCCCAATTCAGTAACACACTAGTAGATGATGCTAATGAGCATCTCGGGAGATTGGTCATTTGGAAAAAAGTGAGGCAAGCCAACGTCTTCATTGGCTGACTTCTCAGAACATTTAATTCACTAGGGAGACTTTTCAGAGAGCGGCCATGGCATGAAACCCCTGACCTTACCCTACAGGCATGTTAAGGAATCAGTGTTCCATGAAACAGTGGGTCCTGATGAAATGAGGACACCAGCTTATCTTGACTTCTTAAAATTTTATTCCATGTAATCTTCGTAAAATTTTTCAAGGTCTAAACCTACTGGGCCCCTCCTCTGGAATATCTTCCAACCCTTTTCCAACTCCCAGTGGCCCAAGGTCTGAGCCAAGTAATCAGCACCAGGCTTGCGCCCCTCCTGCCTGAGCGAGCAGCCTTGAAGTGGGGTCCTGACCTACTCACTCATTATTTCATGGGCTTATGTTTTTATCTCCCAGACCAGATCTGAAGTGTTCTTGCTGCTCTTAACCTAGAGTGGTCATCTTCCAGAAGCTCCTGGAAGGACAGGGATGGGTGGGAGGGAGACAGGCAGGGAAGGAGAATCTCTGAAGGAGACTTGATGACCCAGCTCCCCCTCCTCCCAGTGAAGGTCATGGCAGAGGGCAAATGATGACCCAGCCCCACTCCTCCCCATGAGGTCATCACAGAGGGCAACTGATGACCCAGCCCCCCTCCTCCCAGTGAAAGTCATCACAGAGGACACTGGCCAGGAGGGTTAAGTGCCTGCCGGCATTCGAATTCTGGGAATAAAATTACTTACCTTTCCTTTAGAGGAAATGTCACAATCAATAAATATTCACTGTTGATTAATTGAAATATGGTCTTGGCCTCACTGTCAACAGAAATGAAAAACTACCCATAGAATGTCCCCAGACTCTACAGAGCTAGCACCTAGCTTGTTCTATTTCACTATTTTCTCTTTTGAGTATGTATATATTTTCCACTTCTGTTTTTACCCCCACTCTTCCTCAGCTTCCCATATTTCTTTCTTCCCCACTCTTCTTTTATTTTATATTTTTATATCTTTTCCATAACTCTTCTACAATAAAGAACTGGAGTACATTTCTGTTGGATTTACTGATATGCTTATAGAAGAGGTTTGTGTTTCTTATTCTTTTTTTTTGTTTTTTTGAGGAAGATTAGCCCTGAGCTAACTATTGCCAGTCCTCCTCTTTTTTGCTGAGGAAGCCTGGCCCTGAGCTAACATCCGTGCCCATCTTCCTCTACTTTATATGTGGGACGCCTACCACAGCATGGCATGCCAAGCAGCGCCATGTCCACACCCAGGATCCGAACCGGCGAACCCTGGGCTGCGGAAAAGCGAAACATGAGAACTTAACTGCTGCGCCACCGGGCCGGCCCCTGTGTTTCTTATTCTTGACTTTAAAACTAGATAAGTAGAATGATTTATATGTTCTTTGCAAAATATAATAAAAACCTCTACATTATACTGCTGTTTACTTTCTCCCCAAGTATAGTCTTTAAATAATTTTTCCCTCTATGGCAATGGTTCTCAGCTGACAGTGATTCTGTGCCCCCGACCTGGATGTCTGGCCATGCCTGGAGACATTTTTGGTTGTCACAACTAGGGGGAATGGCTATTGGCATCAGAGGGCTGGGGTCAGGGGTGTGGCTGAACATCCTACGACACACAGACCAGCCCCCATGATAAAGACCTATCCAGCCCCAAACGTCAATAGTGTGGAAGTTGAGAAATTTGCCCCATGGCCATCAACAGGGGAAAAGATAAACCAGGTTTGCAACAGAGTTTTAGGGTTGAATTTAGATCCATAATTGCTGGGTCTGGGTTGAATCCTGGCTCCATCCCTTACTAGTCGAACAAGTTCTCTGACCTCACTGTACCTCCGTTTCCTCATCTGCAGTGGTTGTCCCGAGGTTTAATAAGCTGACACATGTAGAGTGCTTGGGGTGGAGCCTGGAACACTGTGTGCATTATGGCTTTTTTCCCTTTACTTTGGCAGGCCGTGTGAATATTAACGGAAGAACTGGCCTAGAACTTGTATATGTTTTCAAATAAACACGAGATTACACAGCTTGTTAAGGGAAAAAATACCTGGTTTATCTTATCCAAGATTCTGTATTTTAAACCCCAGAAAATCCTCAAACCAACAGACACCAGAATGACTGCTAATATTGATTCATCCTCTGAAGTCCTAAGATTTGTTTTTGGAATCCATGATGCATAAGCCTTTGGAACCGATTATCTACACTCTAAACATTTTTCACTGGCCTGGTATAGAACATCTGGATAGGGCATGCCTGACAATGCAAATTTTAGAAAGAGTCTAGTCTGGTAATTATAGAGAAATTACAAAAACCATTAATTGGCCCCTCCGTCTCTTCTGCCTAAACAACACGTTACAACACTGCAGACTTCCAGAAACACATAAAAGCTTTTCCAGAGGACTGAAAACATCTTCAACAGGCCTGCCTTTGTTATTTCCTCCGGGCTTCTTATCCCACAGCTCTCTCACTGTCCAAACACAGGCCTGATGAGGCCAAAGGGCTCAAACCACATGTGGGCACCTTGGCTTGGTTCCAGCCATGGCTGTGTGATGGCCAGTTTATGTGCCCACCCGGCCAGGCTATTGTACTCAGTTATTTAATCCAACACTAATCTAGTGAAGGTTCTTTGTAGACATGGCTGTATCCATCAATATATACACATATATTATTTCTCTGGGGAACCTGACTGATAGAGCTGGCCATATAGCCCCTTGTTGAAGAGAGTGGCTGGCCAAGAACAGGAGAACGGTGGCCACATTCATCACCACTGCTGGAGAAATCGCCAAGGGTTATGTCCCACTGTACAGTGCAAATTCTTGTGTAAAGAATACATGCCCCTCAGCCTCCGAGAATACTAGCTTGCTCCTTAAAATGTCTCAGAGCCACAAACTCCTTTGAACATCACCGGAGTGACATGGGGAGGGAGAAAAAGGCAAAGGAAAGGAACTAAGGAGTGTTCCCAGGGAACCCCACTTTGGATCGGGATGAATCTGGACATAAAGGGGAAGGAAGAAATAAGGAAAGAAGGAAAAAGAAAAACATTAAGAAATTCTCTACTAGTCATTCAATTAGACCTCACTGAGGGAAATGTAAATTGCGTATCACTTCTACAGTGGAATAATGCTGATAATATTAGCATGAACATTTGTATATTTACTACTCACATAGAAGGCATTCAATAAGTGTTATATTTTTAATTAAGCTCCACGTGCTGAGCACTATGTAAGGGATTTACAGGCCAGTGAATAATTGAGTGGGTTGTCTGATTCAGAAAGTTTTATTTTAAATAATATGCCATTTCATCCCAAAAAAATTGTAGTAAAATCCTAGTTATCTGGGAAGACCTGCATTTTCTTCCTCTCCTTCCATCTCTGCCCAGTGTCTAACCAGAACTGGGCCAGACAAGGAGAGAAAAAGAAAACGTGTGTCTTTGAACACATGCCAAGTGCAGCATAGTCTCATTTTTTGATTGCCCAGGAACACTGTGAGAGAATGATCTGTGTCTCTGGTCCTCTTCAATAATCACGTTTATTGTGCTGACCAGGTAGACCAGAGGTCCCTTCTTTCCTCTCCGTAAAGCATCGGGAACAAATAAATAACATGTTTGTGTTCAAAGAAGGACCCATCTCTTCCTAGGCCATTCAGTGGGTTGCCATCACAAGGCTCTAATCGCTCAGAAGCCTGTTCTATTTGGTCATACTTTCTGATCTATCCAAACTCATAAACATAAAGCTCTTCCCCCGCCTCATTTCAGGATAACTGGTGCCTGTCACAGTTGGGGTTACTGCTGTAACTAAAACAACACATTCCGGCCAGGGGGATGGGTAAGTGCAAGGCGGAGTCAGCCAGACGACCCTTCCCATGAGCAGAGACAGGAGAACTGCAGCTTCCTGCAGAGGCATCTTCTCACGCTCTAGCCAGCCGCCCAGATACCAGCCGAGCTGAGGAAGTCATCATTTATCAAGCGGTGCTACAAAGGAAATCTTGTCCCATTGATCAGCTCAGCTTCTTCTGCAATATTGATCTTCTAGGTCCTTCCTGGAGAAATGAGCCAAGAGGGACGTGGGGATTGGAAGCTTTTCAAGGGAGTCTTAATTCTGCGTCTAATAAGATAAGGCGAAGGTTAAGAAGTCATTAATGAAAAATGACAATTTTCCTTGGGACTAGATTAATGACTGCTACAGTCCCAAGGGAGATATCAAAGTACCAAAAGAAAAGGAAATTACAGGAACTAATTCTCTTTTCTTTTTTTTGGAAGTCTTATTTTTATTCAAAGAGCACTTTGGGTTAAAAATAGAGCATAGAAGTAAGAAAGTCATTTGTAACCACCAGGAAAAATGGTTTTCTGTTTCTTTTATTAGGCTCTCTGGTTTCCGAGGCTGTCCTCTAAATTTCCCCACTGTGAGCTCTACCTATGGGGAGCTCAGAGCTCTCCAGAGGGGACCCAGCCTCTCTCCTCTGTAGCGAGGATTCTCGAACCTTAATGAGCATTTGCACCATCTAGAGGTGGTATTACAATGCAGATTCCTAGGTCTGAGGAGCAGGGAGGGGCTTCAAGCTGCATTTTTAACAACTCCAGGGGGATGCTGAGGCTAACTCAGGGAAGAGGAGAGGGGACTTGCTGTGCCCCAACTCGGGCCAGATCCTGTTCTCAGCTCTTTAAATAAATTTGTTCTATTCGGGCTCTGAATGGTCCAAGGGACAGGCCCCATTTGAGAGACAATCAGCAGACTTTGGTCACTACTCACCCATAGTTCTTTCCCTATTTCGAATGTTCTTGTGTGGCATATCCAGGTTCACATGCCTGCCATTCCCAGTCTGAGCATTTAAAGACTCATCACATGTGTTTCTTCCTCCAGGAAGCCTTCCTGGCCCAGCAAACCTGGACAAGGTGGCTCTCCTATATAAACCCAAAACACACTCCTATATGCTTGTTGTACCAGATGCATCAGTTATCTATTGCTTCGTAACAAGAGTACCCAAAACTTAATGACTCAGAATAACAAGAAACGGTTATCTCTGATAGTTTCTGGGGTCAGGAATTCAGGACTGACATGACTGAGTGGTTCTGGCTTGGGGTGTCTTGGGAGGTTACTGAAAAGATGTCAGCTGGAGTTTGACTGGGGCTGGAGGACCTGCCTGTAAGGTGGCCACTCATATCGCGGGCTAGTTGGCAGCAGATCCCAATTCCTCTTCTCATGGACCTCTCTCAGGGCAGCTGAATGCCCTCATGATGTGGCGGCTGGCCCAGAACGAGATGGGAGTGAGAGGGGAAGAGAAGGAGGAGGAGGAGAGAGAGAGAGAAGCACAAGCCATACTTTTTATGGCCTCACCTTGGAAGTCACGTAGCATCATTTCCACCACTCACTTTACTAGAGGAGAGTCACTGAGTCCGGCCCACATTCGAGAGTTAGAGGAATTAGTTTCCACTTTTTGCAGGGAGGATGGTCAAAGACATATTTTAAAATTACCATCCTGCAACAGATTGAATTTTCTAAAGATAGCTGAAACGATATCTCCTATTCCTCATGCTCGTCTAGAACATAGCCTTTCCCCCATCAAGAGGTAGAAGAAATTCCCCTCCCTTTGATTCTAAGAGGGCTACTAACTTGCTGGTAACCAACAGAATGTAGGGGAGTCATGTATGAATTTCAAGACTAGGTCATAAAAAGCAGATCACCTTCTGCCCCATGAGCTGGGACACTCACGTTTGGAGCCCTAACTACTACCTAAGAAACCCTACCACCTTGAGGGTGCCATGCCATGGGGAAGCCCAGACTACCTGGACAGGGTGCTCCCATGGACATCCCCAGATGAGGTCCCAGCCAACAGGGAGTAAAGACCCCTTTAGCGGATTCCAGCCCCCAGCTCTGGAGTCCTTCCACTGAGAATCAGACATCCTGAAGCACAGTCTAGCCATTCCCAATGGGCCTTGCTCAGATTCAGGAGCCACAGAATCCATAGGCATAATGGAATGGTTGTTTTAAGCCACTAAGTTTTGCGGTAATTTGTTACACAGCATTTAGAAACCGGAGCACATACTGCATTTTAATTGTCTCTTTATGTTCTCTCTCTCTTTCTCTTTCTTTCCCATTAGGTTGTTATATGGTAAGTTCTTCTAGGGTATAAGGCTGTCTTACTCCTTTTTATAAAGCCAGAACCCAGCATAGTGTGTGGCATGTAATGTATGCTCCATAAACGTTTGTTAAATGAAGATGAATGAATAAGAGTTGGTGGAAGGTTGCTGGGATAGTTCTCTTTGGCTGGAATTCACGGGACCCATTGGTTTGAAGTCTGATGGTGGAGCTACCAGTGTCTACCTATCTGGCTCAGATACCCATCTGCCCGCTCCTTGTAGCTTCGTTTGTTTGTTGTATTTTCATCTGCCCTTCTTTTGATTTCTGAATTCACCCTGCATTTAATCAGGGACTCTTTCTGCTGCTATGCAAAGATTTGCATACCATTAATATAAATAAACAGTAATAATGATCGTAAAAGTGGTGTGACCTCTTATGTTTAATTTTGATTCTGGGTTGTTAAATGTTTGGAAAACAATTTCAGACTCTTGAGTTGACTTTACCTTCTCAATTCTAAATATAGAGGCTGAAAGCTGTGTTTAAAAAATTAAATTTTTCTCAGTTGCCTTCAGAGGAGTTGAATGCATTTAATCTTCGTATTAACAGATGTATACCAAGGGGATTAATTGCGTGTTTATTAACATCTTGTATATCTTTCTACATAAATGTGGAATATATTTTAAACATATCTGAAATTTGAGAAAAGGGTCTCTAAATTGGTCTGGATAGAAGTTTCGACCAATGCTTTCTCAACAGTCCTTCCTTCAGTTGGTCCAGTGTCTTTATATTTATTTTATTGGATTTAATAACGACGAATGCCTCCAATTTAATATTTATACAACCAATTCTATAACTGGCTTCAGCCTTGAAGGTAAATACTTCAGTTACTACTTAATCCCCCCACCAAAAGTCTCTCTTTCTGTCTATATGTACCCTGCAGCCAAAGACAATTATCCAGAAACAGCACTCAGTTCTCATTATCTCATGATTAAGTTTAACTCTCCCAAATTTTATAAATGCTAATTAAATCTAAAAAAGCAAACAAAATGTCAATCAAAACTGATCTACAGCTGTTTGGCACCAACAGCTGTGAAAAAAATTATTCCCTCAAATTCAAACAATTTCTGTGCTATGGCATCAAGCATAGTAGTTGACAAGAGGCAGGAGCTACTTTCCCCGGAATTAAACACATTCTTGCAGTGAAGTAAAGCTTTGACTGATTTTTCCTCCCTTCCTCCCCCTCCGTTGTACTGCATTGTGACTATTACAGCGTCAGCTATGGAAATAATTTCAGGTGTAGTTAAAAGAAAGAGAGAGAAAAAGATAAGATCACTTCCAAATTTGAAAGATGATCAAGTTTAAAAATACACCCAGTATGAATGCCTAGACAGCACTGTTGATTAAAAAGTGCTGGAGAGAAACCAAACATGGCACCAGCCTCAACCTCTCCACTGGTGACGGAGTAAAGGAGTTCAATGGTCTATTGGTGGACACTCTGGGTCATAAGGAAAGTGTGGGAAGCATCAGAGTGCTGACTGCCCAGGGTCACACTGATAATGATTCACTGGCATGACTGATCCTAAACTATATACCTTCCACCCCTAGTCCACCCCGCCTCCTTCCAGGCTGCCCCACCACAGTCAGTGCTCATGTATGTCCCATTGACCTCCAGGTCCTGTACCACGCTACTTGGCCAGGGAAACTGAGGCAGTGGAGCCAAATGGCCAAAATCAACCAAAAGAGGAAGAAAGGCAGTCTTAAGTCTCCTGGAACAAGGGTAGTCATCATCTCCTTCACCTCTGTTGCCTGATGCTGAGGTTAGACTATTCTTTTTCTGCATCAAATCTGGGCAATAACTCAGGCACTATCAAGAATGACCAAGAGGGACACGATAAGGTCAAAAACCTGAAAGAGCAACACTCAACAACCAGAGGGGACAAAGACTCTGATGCACATCTCATCAGGCAACTAAAAATGTATCCAGCTTATTTCTACTCAAGATGTCCCCAACTGGCATGCAAGATCAACTGGATAAATAAATACCTGATTTGTGAAGCAAGAAGCAACAGCACCTTCAGGACAAAAAAAAAAAAAAAAAAAAAAAGCAGCGTGAAACTTCCTATTGGCAGATGACAAAAAATCAAAACAGTTGAAGGTAAATCAATTTTGAGAAATAGATTATAGGAAAAAAGGCATCGTCAGAGATGAAATTGCAATTACAACAAACACGCTAACATAAAACCTTCTATTTTTTTTGGTCTCCTTTTCAAAGTTGTTTCTACTAAAATAGGACATGAAAATAGTCCTTCTAGACTTCCAGTTTTGAGACAAGATGGAGTAGACACCCTTCTTCCTGTTCTGCAGGGCATTATATACAGAAGCAACATAAGAAGACTCTGGAAGGTGGAGACAAGAAGGCAGGGACCACCTGAGGAGCTGAGGAAAGACATGGTGGGAGTTTCTTGGTGTTCACATATATTTTTTCATATATCCCAGACTTAGGGCTGTAGATACTGCAATCTAGAAAAGCCAACGGGGTTCAGACCCAAAAAAGCCCCGAGGAAAGTCTGGTCTCTAGCTAAAGGACCACAGAAAGGGAAGTCTACAAGACAGAGACAGTTAACTGCCCTGCTCCAACCAAATATCATGGAAAAAACTGTAGCCCCATCCCAATCCCCATCAGCAAAGACCCAGTGGGGGAACACTTTCAGGCTGTAATAAGGTATCCCTCCCACTCCCCCATCTACTGGTGATGTCCAAGAAGGCTGACTGGGGTGCTGGAACTTTCACCATCCTCCAGTGGGAATGAGCCCAGCCGGCCCTGACATGACAAGGCACCCTTCCTCCTTGCAGCCAGAGTGAAGTTAGTAGAGGCTTGGTGGGGAGTCTGAACTCCCATCTTTGCCCAGCAGTAATGAGGCACCCTTCCCCACTCTAGGGTGTCAGTGGAGGTACAGTGGGGAGCCTGGACTTCCACCCCAGCCAGGTGGTAGCAAGGTGGCACCCCTAACCCTACTAATGCAGTGTCAGAGGAAACCTGCTAAAACAGGTTTAAATAAGATCTGGAGTCTCATAATGTAATTCCCAAAATGTCCAAGATACAAGTGAAAATCACTGTACATACCAAGAACCAAGAGAGTCTCAACTTAAAGGAGGAAAGACAATTGAAACATGTCCATGCTGAGATGACACAGATGTTGTAATTATCTAACAAGAACTTAAAATAGGCATCATAAAAATGCTTCAACAAGTAACTATGAACACACATGAAGTAAACGGAAAGTAGAAAGTCTCGGTAAATAAATAGAAGATACAAAAAAGAACTAATGGAAGTTTTGGAACTCAAATGCAATAACCAAATAAGAAACTTAATGGATGGGAAGAGAATGGAAAGAGAAGAAAGGATCAGTGAACTCAAAGACAGAACAATAGTGATTCCAGTCTGAACACAGGAGAGAAAATAGGCTGAAAAACAGTCCTTCTAGTTACTCAATGGAATATTCCAAGGAATTCCTGGGTTCCTAGAAAGTATAAAGCTATTATCTAGGCACTCTTTCCAATGCAGATGTGAATTTAAGAGTCTTGTGTTTTGGGGCTGGCCCCATGGCCGAGTGGTTAAGTTTGCGCGCTCTGCTGCAGGCGGCCCAGTGTTTTGTTGGTTCGAGTCCTGGGCGCGGACATGGCACCGGTCATCAAACCACGCTGAGGCAGCGTCCCACATGCCACAACTAGAAGGACCCACAACGAAGAATATACAACTATGTGTTGGGGGGCTTGGGGAGAAAAAGGAAAAAAATAAAATCTTTAAAAAAAAAAAAAAGTCTTGTGTTTCCACAAAGCCTTTGTAAGCTGAGTTGATTTCTCTTCTGCCAAGAAGAGTGGGCAATCAATTAGTGATTCTAGAAATCCTCTGGAGGTAAAGTGGCTAAAATTTTTTGCTGTTTTAAAGTGGCCATGGAATCAGTCACGGAAGAGGTAAGAGCCCCTCTTGCTCCTAGTGCACTGGTTTGGGCCCATCTGTTCTCCAGGGAGAACCAGGACCTGCCTAACTCTGGGGCGGGTCTAAGTGTAAACAAACCCGCTGGGTCATGTGATCCGTCTCCAGGCTTTTTTGGTGGCGACTGTCATTTAGGGCACTGGGTTAAGCTATGAAGATGCTATAGAGTAAATACATTCAGTGGGAAGATAAAACAAGTAAAATGCAATGAATTTATTCTTTCAACAAATATTTATGAGTGCAGCCAGGTGCAACGCACTGCTGTACACAGTTGGGGTACATATACGAACTCTAGACAGAGATCCCTCAAATTTCAGTGAAGTGGGGGCCATGCCGGGGGTGGAGAGAGATGATAATAAACAACCAACATGAACAATTAAATAAATGAATATATTAGAAAGTGATACAGCTCTGGTAAAAAAAAAGAAATGATAGACTAGTGTAAGGGAGATGGGACGAAGTGGGGGTGGGCTGTGGGGCAAGGGAGATGGAAGGTTACTGAGAGCAAAAATAGTGCTCAGTTGGCAGAGCGAGGAAAGTCCTACGAGAAGCCGCCGAGGAGGCAAGGATGCATTCTGAGCACCATGTTGAACATGCAGTGACAGTAGCACCCCCCAGCCAGGAGCGGGAAATTCAGCTGAGGCTTGAGTAGGGGCTCGAGACTAAGAGACATGGATTTAGAATCATCCAAGGGATGCCTCGAGAATTTCTATCCTTTATGTCCTCAGAAGGGACAGAATAATGAGAACGGAAAGAGATAGCCATAATCATTTCCTAGGCTTTCCTATTTCCCTCACTCAAAATCCTGTGAGTCTTGTCCAAATCAAGGCGAGGCTGAGTTCCAGCTCTAAGAAGAAACTGTCAGTTAGTTTAAAAACAGATTTTCTGGAAACCAAGTCTCTGTTTCACATTCAGTCTTTCTGTTTTTATATGAATATTAGCTACCCAAACATGGTAGTACTAAAAAGTAAGCTAGTCGATATTCAGACCAAGCCTTCAAGCGTTTTCCTATGTGGAACCGTCCCCACAATATTTATCATCTCTGCAGCTTTGGCAATATTTCTCTATTTCCCCATCTTGAAGTCCTCTGTTCTTAATAGCTCAGTGACACACACATATACACACTGCTGTATACAAATGTGTGCACACACAAACACTGCACTATCAACATCTAGAGGTTCGAGGTTTCCCTCGCAACACTCACAAAATTTAACACAGAATCCAATAAAGCATACATGACAATTCCTATCTCTGTAGGTCAAGTTTGAATTCATTTAAAACAACAATAACAAGAAAACGCTTGCAATGAGCAACTTGGTTGAAAAAGTAAGTATCATTCCTCGCTTAGATTTTCAAGTTTCATAGCTACAGAAAAAAAATGAGAAGAAATGGAAAATAACTTTATATGCTCAAAAGGAAACTATTTGGTGCTGATTGATTTAAATCAAGGCACAAAAAAACCTTAATTTGAATTTCATCCATTCTTAATTTGTAACAATGCAAACAGAAGCCAGGATGAAATGTGAAGCTGCTCAACAGGAAAGAATTGTTAATAATCAGATGAAACAATGTAATCAGAACCACCATGGGAAACAGAAGCCCAGTGGGTGAATATACACCAGAAGGAATCCTTACAAATATCACCACTACCTTGTGTGTCAGTTACAGGGAAAAATGCACTTGTCCAACGGGCAAGGCTGGCTTTGTCAAGGAAACAGAAGTGCAAACCAAATGGAAAAGTCGAGTTGCCCATAAGTCAGCTTGATGATAAGAACTTGGTGATAAGAAGTCAGAATGGTGTTAGAATGAGATGCATTCCTCATCACAGTGGAAATCTGCTGTGTGAACTGAGTTTCCTCCCTCTGGAGAGCAGCTGAGCAGAAAGGTGAAATCAGAAATCTCCAAGCCTTGCCTGAAGGTGATCATCACTTCCTCTTCTACTGTGCTTGAATTAATCCACTAGCACCATCAATTTCTCTAACAGCTTGTGATACGGTATGTACCATAGGGCTGGATAAAAGGGTTTAATCACCACTCACGTACGAGGAAAGTGTTGCCAAGACACTAGAAAAAGTTTCACAAATTCGACTACAAAATATGTTAACGATTCTAACAAAGGCAGAAAGAGGAGGGAATTTTTCTGTTTCCTTTGTTATTAATCTTGATAGCGTGAAATGAGTAAGAGAAACCTCGACCAAACTGGAGTCGGGAAGGCCTGCTCTCACACCCTATCATACATCGTTAATTATTCCAAACAGGAAGAGATAGAGGATTGAATCTCCGGCAGGAAGTGCAAATACTTTACTACAACAGGAAGATTTCTCTCCCTGCCTGGCAACAGCCCAGCCAATGAGAAATGCCAGACTCAGCCAATGAGATGCTGTTGCTGCCCTGACTGTTAACTTCCTCCAATGGACTTTAGTTAAGATCAGCCTCTCCCCTCTATAAAAGCAAGCCCCTTCCTTTGTGTCTTTGGATTCGCCTATGGTGCGCCATAGCAAGCACATCCAGAATTACAATTCCCTGACTATTCCTGATTAAACTCATTTTGAGAGTAAAACAGCTGGCTGATTTTCTTTTTAAGTTGGTGATGGTCCACACCCAGTCTTAGACACAATGAGGAGCTGGGACCTGGAACTGGGGGAGTCTGAAAGCACAGGCCAGGAGAGGCTTAGAAGTAGACAGGGCAGGGCAGAGCGGGAGAGCTGGAGCTCAGTTTGGAGGCCACTTAGGTAGCAAGACTCCATGTCAGAACCTAATAGACTCCTGGAGGGTCAGAGGCCAAGTCCACGGGGATGGAAGCCCAAAGGGGGCAGGTAATGTGTCCTCAGTTGTCTGCCCGGCTGCTAGGACAGTGTGTGGCATAAGCAGGTGCTCAACAAATGCTTGTTGAGTGAATGAATGAAGTTAGTCAAGGCACAAATGCAGAGGAAGGGTTGGAGACCAGACAGGATGTGCTGAAGGACAGAAGCCAGGAGGCAGAGCAGGGAGAGTGGCGTGTTCCGATCCCAAGGTGAAGCTGGGACCAAGAGAGCAGGCAGAAGCCTGGAGACGAGCCGAGGTAAGAGCGGACGGGAGTCTTCTGAGCCATCCTGTGGAGGCAGGAACCAACCCAGCCTGGCCAAGCTGGGCCCTGCAGGTCACGGGGCACGTCTGCCTGTGGTGAGCTGGATGTGGGGGCAATACCTTCTTTGGTCTAGTCTGTGTTTCCCTCTTTATGCTGTGGAAGTGGTCCATCAGCACCATTCCTGGCTAAACGTCTCTCGGAGGAGCTGCCAAAGACTTCTTTCCTTCTCAGGCCAGCAGCCATGTGCCTACTGCCCACGCTCGACTGCCAGAATCCTTCCCGGGACAGTGTCTACAGAAGTACAGTATTTCAAACTGTATTGTATTGTATTTCAGGTCAGAGCCTTTCAAAGCCATGCATTTCTTGGCTTCCAAACCTGTTCTGCTGGCTTTCCTTGGATAGGACTGAAAGAAAGGCAACAGGGCCAGCCAACAGCAGTTTCAAAAAATCAGTTCACCTCCAGCTTAATACTAACAATTGTTCCTTTAGGGAGGCTACAACTATGCTCTTTATATAATATTTTAAATACTAACTTATATCCCCCCTCAAAAGACTATCTAGACCCTTCTCATTTCTACAGACTTGAATACAATTCTTCATTTTTTTTTTTTTTTGGTGAGGAAGACTGGCCCTGAGCTAACATCTGTTGTGAATCTTCCTCTTTTTGCTTGAGGAAGATTGTCACTGAGCTAATATCTGTGGCTATCTTTTTCTATTTTGTATGTGGGACGTCACCACACCATGGCTTGACAAGCAATGTGTAGATCCATGCCTGGGATCTGAACCCAGGAACCCCGGGCCGCCAAAGCAGAGCATGTGAACTTAACCACTACGACACCAGTCCAGCCCCATGAGTACAATTTTAATACTCAATATTGAATGAGTCTTCACAATTTGGCAAGATACACTAATTATCCTATTTAATTGATGATCCCATTCCTATATTCACCAGTGTGTTGCATTTCTAATCTGTTGCTTGGTTTGCAAATGTGTTCACAGACTTGGGTTTCCAAGTATCTGTGAGCTGAAATGTTTGCATGACCCAATGGGTATATCTGTGCTGGCTCTCAAGCTCCTGGAGGTTATGAGTCATTCTTTCTCTGCTATTTCACACACTCCTGAATCTGCAGAAAATGCATCCATACCCAAAGGCTGGGCTCAGCCTGGTCCAGCTCCTGGAATCCTATGGAAACATCTTGGCTCTTCAGCATGAATGTGTCTCTTAGGCCTTTCTCTCTGGCACACAGTATAGGCAAAAATCATATTTTAAACCCATGATAAGCTCTTTTTTGAACCTCAAACATTCTAGTCTTTGTGTCCTGGAGTCAAGCACATGTATGAGATACTGAGATGCTTGCCAGAGTGAAGAGGTCCACCCAGGAAAATGATCTCCCCACCTCAGGAAAAAGAAAAATGCCCAAGGTTCCTTTTGGCGGCTCAAACTCTAAAGGTTCCAACATGCAGTCAACAACCACTACAATTTCTCCTTTTAAGGTGTATGTAGCCACCCCTTTGTTATCAATACAGCATGACCACTCAACATCCACATCAAATTGCATGGAGTAGACAAAATCAAGTAAATCTACATTCACAGGTAAGACTTTCCTGCGTGCATCCTTTTATGAAGGGCTGTCAGCCTTTCTCTGCCCCCAGAGGTGGAAAGCTGTTCTAGTTCAGACATGCTTGCTTCTCTCTCTCACTCCATGGCCTGTTGACAGGGACTAAAGAAAACAAACAAAACATGACATCCAACTAAAGCCAAATTCGTGAGGCTGCCTAGAGCTCGCTTCCTTCCCGATCTGACAAGTTCCTGACAAAGGAGATGGTAACACGTTTAGATGCAAATACAAATTGGTGATGCCTCTGTTTCAGAAAGACTTCTGACCACATCTTGGGGTCAGGGGCTTGGGAGAGAATCAACTAGCGGACGATGGAAGCCAAGAGGCAATGCTCTCAGGGCTCTTGGAGCAAAGCTGTGAGAAGGAGAGGCAACCACATCGCCGGTCTCTTCTGTCCTCAAGCAAACGTCTGCAACACACAACCCTCTTTGACCAGGAGGGTAGACAACATCTACCATCGCCTTCTTGAATTCCCCAGCTCGATTTCTTCACTACAGTCCTTCCTTCCCAACTCACTCCCTTTGTTCCCTTTGAAAACTCCAAAAATGCTCAGTCAGCGTCTGGTCCCCCAACTCCCTCTTTTTGAAACTGAAGAAGAAGGAGTTGCAGTTTGCCTGTATTTGGGTGAAACTGTGTCTGTACCCACAAGGTTCACATGGGAAACAAAGTAACCAAAGTTTCTGAGCTCGCGTTGCAGAATAGCAGGAGGACCACTGATAAGACAGTAGCTTGCTGACAGCCCCTCCGCCTGACTAAGCATCTCACAGGAGCACTGAGAAACTAAAATGACCGACTATGAGATTTTCACGTCACCGCTTTCAACACGTAGAACCCCGCCCTGAATTTGCACATGTGTTCCATGAGGAAATAAAAAAGACAGTCACCCCTGCACAGACGACTCTTGCAACTTCAGCACCCAAGGCCACATGCTCCCCTCCCTGTCTTATTCTCACAATACGCTTTGGAAAAATGCTTAGAACTGCACATAGGCAAGCTAATCAGTAAGCGGTGGAGAGAACAACTTGTTAGCAGAAAATTTATGTCCTCTGCCCAAACTGTTCCTTCTGTTCCAGATAAAGAAGTAACTGAGGGTTTCTTGGATTCCTCAGGAATGTGGCATTCAGCAGATCTGCCACGGAGAGGCAGCCAACATTCTGCGGTCATCCACCACCTGACACTCCTGAGCCCCCTCCCCAACCCCGTTTGCCTTATATAAGTCATTTCCAAATGAGTTCCCTTCGAGGTGGGTTTTTTTTAGGATGATAGTCCACCATCTTCCGATTTGCTAGATTATCACTTATGGAAGTTCTTTCTCTACCACCACCTGCTTGGCCTCTTATCTTGTGGCGAGCAGATGGAGCCCTTGCTCGCTAACATTTTAAGGTAATTTTTCTCAGGGAGTCCACCTCCTGCCCGACTTTCCAGTTTGGGCTTTCCTGGTGCACGTCGTCTAGATTAATCTTCTTCCACTTGCTGCCACTGTTCTCATGTCATACTTGCTCTTCACTTCCAGGCTTTCCCGTCACAATTCCCTTTTGGGTGCCTCGTGGCTCTGGCCTGACTTGTGGCATTCTGGCCATGAAAGATGGGCAGACAGAGTAAGGAAGCCTGTCAGGCGCGAGAGCAGACTGAGTACCGGAGTGGAGATGTGGCCATTCTGCTGGGAGGCCAAGGCATGGGGTTGAGGGAGGGAAATGCAGCTGAGGAAAGATGAGGGGGCTAGCTACGTGAGGCCAGAAAGTGGTCCCAGTCACCTCTGGGTGCCCAGCACCTAGAGCACAATGCCCAGGATGTGCTAATAGGTGCTCAATAAACGTGTAATGAATTCAATCAGTAGGCATTCCATTGTTCGAGTGTGCTTTTCAGAAATGTATTGGGTGTCAGGTGGAGGATGCACCCCAGGGAGGGCTGAGGTGGAGACCTCTGTTAAAAGCTTATTGCAACCTTCTGAACGACATCCAAGTCCAGGACAGGAGCTTTTCCTTGCATCTACCTGAGGGTCCAACCAGGCATGTGCTGACCAGTATGAAGGTGCTTGACTTCACCCCCATTGTCTCTCACTAATCCTGCCTCTACTGCAGATATGGGAATAACATCTGTTCTTTTCCACTTACAGAAGTAGGCTACTGGGATATAAATTGTACACGAGCAATCACATATTTATGAGCATCCTCGTGTCCCGGTGAAAGTCATTGACTGGGAGGGACCACTCCTCAACTCAGCACGTGCAGATTGCTAGTGAGAAACGACCCACAGCCCTGGAAGGGGATGAAGAGTCCAGCCACAAGCCTGCCTCTCACCCTACCCAGGTTGCTCTCTGGCCAGAGGCTGCACTGGCCACTTGGAATGGCACCCGCCCCCCCATCCCCCCATTCAAGGCATGGTCAGCACTGCCCACTTCCTGCGTGACCCGGCGCTCTCACCATGAGGTTCATCCTTAGTATCTCTCGTGCATAGATCTCTCTCCCACTAGATTGTGGCTGGGTTTAAGGACAAGTCTCTTAGTCATCTTGGTTTCCCCCACTCCCAGCTCACCTCTTGGCCCAGAGCTTGTGCTACGCTGACACCTGCAAAGGCCCTCCGAATGTCCCCTCGTCCACTGCTGGATGCCCTCTGAGGGCTGGTGTCTTTGTCTGACCAGTCTGGTCCCCCTTTCTTCAGGTAACAGAGCCACACACTCAGGGGTGGGCATGTGACCTGGACAAGGTCACGACAGTATTCCCTGCCCAGAGTGACAGTGCAGACAGTGCTGTGATGGAAAATATTTAACAACCAGCTCTCCAGGGGTGGAAAAAAACTTTGATATATAGCTTTGCTGATTTCCATGGTGTAAATAACCTCACCGCGGTCGATGTCAAGCTGCCAATTTGCAATCGCTAAATGCGAAGTTGTGTAGCATTTCTACCATCCACATCCAATTGACCTCCAGAGCAGAGATAATAGTAAAATGCAGTAAACTAACTACGGAGTGATGAGTTTTCAGTATTTATTACCTTTGTTTTACAATTTATTGTAAGCTTATAGTGGATGTGTTTAATAACGGGCTTGGAGAATCGCTGACATTTTAGCAGCTGGCTCTGGTGACACTGCTGGCTATAGAGACAGGCTCGTGACTTGGATAAGGCCAGGCGCTGGAGCTGAGGGGAACGCCTTTTCCTTCTTGGTAGCAGAAGTGATGGGAAGGTGCGTTCGAAGCTGCTGGTGGCCATGGTTGGTGAAGAAAAGAGGGCAGTCGTAAAGAATCAGGGCCATCAGTGCAGAGAAGCGAGGTGTTGCAGGGAGGGTCTGCCAGCATCCCAGCTCCTGTGCCCAGTGGATGCTGATGCCCACCACCCTCCCTGCGGTTTGGTGCTGTGAGCTAAGAAAGTCCTGATTTGTGCTTATGCTGGCTGGGCTTGAGCCCCATGCAACCAAGAGTCCTGGTGAACTTGCCCTCCTCTCTCTCCTCACTCCAGGACTTCGGTCTCCGGGGTCTGGCTGACGTCATTCCCTTCTGAAGCCTTCTGACTAGTCCAGACTATGGTTACTGCTCTTCCTCGCTCTGAAATCCTACAATCCTTAGGAGTGAGTTACATAGTTGTACGTTTCCCTCACATATATTATATTTAGTCTCATGGCTGAAACTAGCTTAGTGATCAATAAACAGGTTTTGGCTCATTAAATAATTGTGGAAGCAGCATAATGCAATGAGTCCATCTGGGTCTTCCAGCCACCCACACCCTGCAGGTTACAGAGCATTATCTGCAGGGTCAAGATAGTCTGTGTGGGACAATGGCTCACTCCAGGCCCAGAAAGGTTGCCTCATTCATTCGCGACCATTATAGAGAGGAGTCTTGCTCTGGGCCAGAACAGCGCTGACTGCTGGCTCCACGGGGATGACCCCTACTCAAACATCACTGCCTCCAGAGACTTCGCATCCTGAGGGCAATGAGGTAAGTCCTGCAAAAGAGGTAAGTGCAAGGAAGAACAGGGAAGGGAGTGACTCATCTTTCCAATGTTGGAGGGGAAGGGGCAAGCAGAGGCTTTCACGGAACCGAGTAGGAATTCACCCGATTGAGAAATCAGGTCCTTTGGTACCATCCTTTAGTACCTGTGGTCTACACTATGCACCTGCCAAGTGCCTTTCATGGAAGGCATCGCTTTATCCCCTGAAAGTGGTAATCCCCTCTTTTAATTCCAAGAAAATAATCAAAAGCATTACACACACGTTATTCTGATGCAAGTGATATGGAAGAGAGTTTTCCACTTTCACGTCTCCACCAGTAATTCTCCAACCCGGTCAGGCCTTGGCCTAAATGACTATGCTTATCGCATGAAAATGACCTCCGACTGCAATGTCGGCCAGACATACCAGCCCTCTAAACAGAAACCTCCCTTTTTTATGATTGTTGAATTGATACAGTTCCTTTCTTTCTCTGAGAAAGAGCTACGAGCTGAAGCAACACGCACGAAAGCCGGATTTACAAAACACAGGATGAATAGCTGTGGGGTTAGCTCAGAGAACCGTCAAACTCAATGTCACCTTAGAGTGTCCTTTTGAAATGAGAAGTGGGGAATTCTTACGACGAAGGGCAGGTTAAGTGTAAAATTAATACCTGGCAGTGTATATGACCGTAATGTGTGTTGCCCTTGGCTTCAGATCACTCACAATGAGCAGAAAATGAACATTAGCTCGTTTTGCTAGTTCTGGGGATGGCTTTAGGCCTGGGCATCTGCACTTGGGCTGGGAAGGTGAGCGATGTGTCAGTGTGCATGGGGCTGTCCTGGTTTGAAACTGGAAGTCCCGTATCTTGGGAACCCCGTAAGTTGGAGGCAAACTGGGAAGGCTGGTGACCCTCAAGACCCTCTGGGGCAAGCAGGACCCACACAGGAGGAAGAGGCAGATGAGAGAAGAGCCTTACAGCGAGGTGAACCCTCTCCCTTCCCGAGCCGTCACCTCGCTCTGAGAACCATCGTCAGGCAAAGCATCACCAAAGGAGGCCTCGTTCCTACTTCGTGTTTCCTAACCTTCAAAACGTTAGTTTTCTTGCCATAAGTGTTTAATCCTGTTGTTTTAAACATCATTTGCTGTCTTCTTCCCTCTGCCTGTCTGACGCCATCCCAGCCTCTCCCTCCATTGATGGGAAAGCACACCTTGTACCTCTGTCATCTCTTATCTGTTCTACACTCACTTTTTCTGAAACAAGGCCCAGTATCTTTTGTTCAGCTCGGAGGGGGACCGCATTAGGAAGCCTTCGACACAGTCTCCTCAGCCCCCAGGCCGTGGCAGGCCCCCTACCGACATGCCCCGAAAACAGTCCTGGCATAGATCTTTGAGGCTGGAAGGGAGTCTAAAGGTCATTTGAACAATGGCTCCATGTAGATGGGTTGTCTGGAGAATACCCACAACACACTCCCCTGGAGGTCAGTCCCAGCCCCGGAGTCCACGGGAGGGACTCACGTAAGGTGCCTTGATGTTCGCGGGCAGCCCTGTCATTAGAAGTCTTTGCCCACGTGTTTGTGGCTTCCTCTGATGCCTGACTCCTTCCCTCTGAGGTTAGGAGATGCATCTAGTCCTCCTTCCACGGGATGTCCTTCAAGTACTGACACAGCTGTGGTGCCTCTCAGGCCTGTCTCCTCCCTGTCCCCAGTGTCCTCCCGCTGTGTTCCTTCTCTGTCCCAACTACGTCCTCCTCAGCCATTCCAGGTTCTCAGAGCTCCTTGTAAAGCAAGCTCAGCCCTGTCTGTCCCATGCCTGGCTGACTAAGTGCAGAATAACAGCAAGAATACCTGCACCTTACATTTTTAAAAAATTTCTTTTTCTTTCTTTCTTTTTTTTTTGGTGACGAAGATTGGCCCTGAGCAAACATCTGTTGCCAATCTTCCTTTTTTTTTCTCCCCAAAACCCCAGTACATAGTTGTATATCCAAGTTGTAAGTCCTCCTAGTTCTTCTATGTGGGATGCTGCCACAGCATGGCCTGAGGAGAGGTGTGTAGGTCTGCGCCAATGATCGCAACCAGTGAAGGCCAGGCTGCCAAAGTGGAGCACATGAACTTAACCGCTATGCCATCAGGTTGGACCCGCCATTCGCCTTACATTCTTATAGCATGTTATAATTTATTTTTCTTGTTTTACGAATGAAAAACTGAAGCCCCAGTCACAAGGTAGTTAGGCCAGTGCGCAGGAAACCAGGACTCCAGGCTCCAAATGCAGTTTTGTTACAGGAACACCAGAGCAGGTCCCCGCTCCATGGCCCTAGATGCCATACATCCATGTCAAATCTACCCAAGGAAGCTGCTTGGGGCTCTAAAGAGAGCCTGAGCGGGCTGGAGAAGACCCACTCTACCAGCGCTTTCCACAGGACGTAACCGTGTACTCAGGGGGAAGAGCGGTGTGGTATGTATTTTAAAACATTATAATAAAACACCAAAGCATTTCTGGGATTTTTTTCTTCCACACAAAAATATGGAAGTGGGGAAACTTTTACTCCCCTCCCTTCTGGAGACTTGAGATATGACCAGAGAGAGGATGCCTCAAAATGTTTGAAAACACCTCATATATCATATGGACGCAAGATTAACTGAAATAGAGGAAAATATGGGAATGTTTTGTGCTGTTAGAATTCCCTTTGCTTGGAGCTTGTTTCTGTGAAGACTACTTCTTCCTAACTTCCAACTGTGCTATTTAAATTCTATCCCCAGTAAGCAGACCCCAAACCGTACACTAAGGCAGTGGTCTTCAAACATTCTTGACGGTTTAAATAAAGAAATTAAATATGCACCATTAGCACATGCAAATTTTATACACATAAAAATTTGTGTTTCACATAGTTTATAAAATATATAAAACTTCTATTTTATCCGTATATATGATAAAAGAAACATAAATGAGAAGCTCTAGGATTTGCTTTCTAGACCCTCGTGGCTTGTCTTGTTTACATCCTGGAGAACACCCACAATGTCTTATGAAGTTACAGGACACCCAAGTCAAATTTACAACCTAATTTGAAAGCCGTAACTTAAGTCACGAGTGAAATTTAATGCTTGCAGAAACAAATGGGCACCTCCGCTGGGAATTAATTTATTTATAAACCATATCAACAGCTAAGACAGGTAAGCATCTGCTCATACAATTCAACATCACATTTGTATTCCTAAATTTGCTGTGCCTTTAGGATGCCTCTTTGAAATTTGGAGTGGTTAAGCTCCCTATTTAAAATATAAGGTCATTTTTCGTAGGGAAGGTCACATATATAGGCTTCTACCATGAGTAAAGCATATTTGCTTATATGTGTATATATATATACACACACACACATATTTAAGATTCAGAAACAGATTGTTACTCAAAATAAACAAAGTACGCTATAACATATAGTACTCTTTTAAAAAACTTTAGAAAAGCCCAGCATCCTCACTTACCACTGTCCTTTTATTGACTCAGTTTCGTAAGATGAGACCATTTGTATATTTAATATGCTTCCAGTCACCAGGAGTATCAGCCACACAGCCTGATATTTCTGATGAATTGAGCTGATAACATACTGATGCAATCAGTTCTTAATCCCAATACTTGTTTTTTCTCCACTAAGTAAACAAAAAGGTGTTGGCACAAGGGGCTAATTTTGTAACAAGCTTTGTGTGGAAAAGGTCAGCTAAGTAAAAGCCCAGTTCCAAATAAAATCGTGTCACTAGGAACTGGACTGGAGGGTGACACTGATTATAAAGAGAAGACATTCGATCTGGGGGAGCTGGGTAGACATCCTCCTTGATGGTTCAGAATAAAAGATCCAGGAGTGTGTGAGACAACAGAACAGACTGCATGGGGGGAGATTACTTCATTTTCTACTGCCTTTTTAGGCAAACCAAGCAGTGAAAGAAAAGATTTGTATGGCCAAAGAGGTTGCCACTAAGACAGATCCGAGCATTCCTTGGCTTGGTCTACGGAGAGAAGCAAGGCATTCTATCTGCATAATCTCTCATTTCCTGTGTTATCAGTGAAACAACGCTGGGGGTGGAGAAGCAGAAGGGAGGCACCAGGGCGAGGAGAGAGAAATAAACACGGTCTCCACCTGAGTTGGTGTCAGCAAATTCGGCGTTACTTGGCAATTCATTGCCACAGTGGAAGAAAAAAGACAGAAAGCAGAGTGCACTGTTTCCTGGGGCTCCTAGCAAAGTAGCACAAACTGGGGGGCTATAAACAGAAATATGGTCTCACAGTTCTGGGGGCCAGAAGCCCGAGACCAGGTGTTGGCGGGGCTGGTTCCTTCTGAGTCTGCGAGGAGCCACCTGCTCCAGGCCTCTCCCCCAGCTCCCTCTGTCTTCACATCATCTAGCACTACGCATGTCTGTCTCTGGCTGCAAATTTCCGCTTTGTATAAGGACGCAGGATTAGGGCTATTTCAATGACCTCATCTTTTTTTTTTTTTTGGAGATCGGCACCTGAGCTAACATCTGTTGCCAAGCTTCTGTCTTTCTTCTTCTTCTTCCCAAAGCTCTCCAGCACGTAGTTGTATATTGTAGTTGTAGGTCCTTCTGGCTCTGCCATGTGGGCCGCTGCCTCAGCACGACCTGAGGAGCGGTGCCATGTCCGAACCAGGATCCGAACCCGCGAAACCCTGGGCCACCAAGGCGGAGCGTAAGAATTTAACCTCTAGGCCGTGGGGCCGGCCCATCAATGACCTCATCTTAACTTGACGATCTGCAAAGCTCTGTTTCTAAATAAAGCCGCCTTCCGAGGACTGGGGGTTGGGACTTGAACATCTTCTGGGGAGAGGGGCGCAATTCAACCCACATCCTGGGTATGCAGCCCTGGGGGCCATTCGCTCCTCTCCTTTGGACTGAATTTCCTCAGGATTTGCAGGAAGAGGTGAATCTGTTGTATGCAGGTCCCGGGAAGGCAAGGCTGCAACATGTCATCACTCCTGGTCCCCAGCCTGGGGGAAGCTCTCTCACATACACACACACACACGCGCACGCATACACACACACACACCCACACACACACACAGTGAATGACTTCACACGGTTTATTGCACAAAGGGCTCACTTTAGCTTCCTTTTCTACACCCTTCTATAAGCCATTCGCTATTTAGTTTTTTTGTCGTGTTTTTTTTTTTTGTTTATAAAATACATGCTCATTGTGTGAAACCGACATTCAGAAAATATAAAGGCAATTAAAAAATCTCTATTTATAATTCCTAAAAATAGCACTCTGATCAATTTCACTTCCAGTCTATATTTATAAAATTGACATTATATTGTCCAATAGCTGGTGTCATGCTATTTTTACTTAATATTATACTTAGGGTGTGACAGGGTTCAAGGAAATAGTGACCTAGCTGAGTATCTTTCTATAAAAGATTATGTGCGAATAGATTTTTCAAAGTAACAAATTAACAATTTCGCAAGGCACATTTGGAACAATGCTGCTCAGGGCAAGACAAAAATAAATCTTGAAGAGTAAACTGATGTTCACAATGCTTGGAATTCCCAAGGACAAATACACAGAGTCCAACTAGGGAGAGTGCCAACGGCTGGGAGCCTGTGGGGCGCCACCGTCCTCCCGGGCTGGTACGGGGCTGCTGCACTCTCATCCATTCGTGCTCCAGCCTCCTGACCCAGCACGGTCCTGACATCTGGTAGGTCCATCTCCTTTCAATGCCTGGTCGCCTGGCAAACCAAGTTAGCTCTTTGGTGATGCTGGGAGATGCTTTTTCTCCAGGCTGGACCAGCCTTTCCTCTTCTTGCCAACATAGCACAGTTCCTCCTCATTCTCTAACACCTGGCTTGTGACGTCGCTTCAGTGGGGCATGGCTCCACCCCTTCACAGGGTGGCTTGTCCCTCTCTCTGTGTTCCTTCTGTACCTCCATCCTGGCTTTTATCTCAAGGCTCTACCATGGTTTATGTCACAGCCTTCTCCACTAGCCTGGGTCCCTCTGAGGGCAGCAGCTGTGTCCCCTTCATCTCTGAGC
Source organism: Equus przewalskii (assembly GCF_037783145.1). Lineage (NCBI taxonomy): Eukaryota > Metazoa > Chordata > Mammalia > Perissodactyla > Equidae > Equus > Equus przewalskii. The sequence goes on along the minus strand of NC_091862.1, from coordinate 7,708,757 downwards.
TCTATGCGCTGGCCCAGCGTCCAATCCCAGAATGAACTCAAACGCATGTTTGTTAAAGAATGCTTGCTGAGCAGTGACAGGCATCCTGCAGGGTCACCTGGGGCTGAGACAGAGAATTAACATGCTCAGGGTGGATCCTAGCAGGTGTTTGCTTAACATCAGCCATGGGTGTTAAATCTCCTATCGCATACTTTATTTGTTTCAAAATGTAGTTGAAAAAAGGAATTTGGGGATCTCAGCTCTCCTATTACTGTGTGACCTTAGACAAGTCATGTGGCCTCTCTGAGCCTCAGTTAACTGATCCAAAACATAGAGGATTACCTGTTCAGAGCGGTTATGTGCTTATACAAGGTAATGGATATAGAAGGCTTAGCATGATGCCTAATGCATAATCAACACGACAAATTGTGATTACAATGATTAGAAATGAAAATAGCTACTTATTAGGATTATACTTTTTTCCTTTCTCTATAGCCCTGTGGAATGTCACTACATACAATTGCCAGTTGGATATGTGGCCTCAGCTCAGGAGGCTGGTTCCTCAACCACAAAGCCATGATGGGTGCGCCACAGAGAGAAGCTCTGACGCAGACTTTCTGGCCCCAATCTCAGCTCCCCTACTTCCTGTGTGATCCCAGGCAAGCTGCTTAACCTCTCTGTGCTTAAGTACTCAAAACAGTGCCTGGAATGGTAAGTGCTAAGTATTAGCTAGCTAAAAAATTCTAGAATAAGGGACATAATTAGGAAACCTGATTCCTCTTAGCTTGCACATGCCATGATTCTCTTATTTTTCTCATATCTATCATCTCGCAATCACTTAAATTCAGACACTCAAGTTCTTTGACTCTATAAGGAGCTTTAAATAAGATCTAACATAAATCAATTTCTGGATTGCTTCTGCTGCATTCCTTTTGGAATGCTGAGTTGCTAACCTGATAGGTTTTTTTGTTTGTTTTTCGTGCTATCCAAAAGGCCTTAGTAATTGCAGAGAAAATGGGAAAAGTTCCATTTTGCCCAAAGATAGGTCAAATGAGATGGTTCTGGTCTGTTAATAATGACCAATACGGAAGGGGCAGGTAGGACTCATTAAAGATGCCCTTGTGAGGGATTATTACGAGATCTTTAGGGAACCCGACTGTAGGCTCCCTGGGGGCAGGACAGGAGCCACCTTCTCACCATCATTTCCCGGTGCCAACACAGTGCCCAGGCACACAGAAGGTGCTCCATACTTGTCGATTAAATCATGAAAAATGCTACTTAGAGTAAGGTTTTCGTTGCTTGGTTCAATGTGGTCTTCTCATCTCATGGATCCAGTTACGGATCCTCTCGTCATCGTCTGGGGTTGACAAGGAGGTTTACTCCTTAGAATTGGAAAGAAAGAGGAAGAAGATGCTCTTTGCCAGTTCCTGAAAGCGCACGACTGAACATTCCTTGTGGAAGCTGTGGAATCTCCTGGGTCAAGCGAGGAGAAGTCGGGCTGCGTTTGCTTGTTAAAGCCGTGGGAGCGTGGAGACCAACATGCTTCAGGAGAAGGAACAGGTACCAGCAGGTGACAGAAGCGAGGGGAGAAAAAGCTTATCCCAATAGAGAAGTTCGGGAGCCCACTGCTCTGTCCAGGGGGCACAGCTTTGCCCTTAGGTTAGAATCTTTTTTTTTTTTTTTAGGTGAGGACGATTGGCCCTGAGCTAACATCTGTTGCCAAGCTTCCTCTTTTTTCCTTTTTTCTCCTCAAAGGGCCAGCACATAATTGTGTATCCTAGTTGTAAGTCCTTCTATGTGGGACACCTGCCACAGCATAGCTTGATGAGCAGTTCATAGGTCCGTGCCCAGGATCCGAACTGGCAAAACCCGTGCCGCCAAAGCAGAGCGTGCAAACTTAACCACTAAGCCACTGGGCCGGCCCCTGGGTTAGAATCTTAACCCGATGCCCTAGGGCATCCTGAAGAACTTATCATGGGTCTTTGAAATCATTCTCAATCTGACTCTACTCCCCAAAGCCCCCATCCTATCACATAGCTGTAATGAGGGAGAAAGTGCCCGCTTTCGCTTTGTCCACTGATGTCCATCTATAGCCAGTTATAGCCTACCTCCTGCAGGCAGGTGGTCACCCCCTGGGAGCTGCTAACGATGAGTCTGTGGCCTTCAGAGAGAATGCCCAGATTCTGGGCTGTGGCTCCCAACAGAGATTCCTGCTGGGTTCTGCCAAGAACAGCAGTGTGAAGGTCAGGACTAGTGGCTTTGGGGACAATCTAACAGAGACCCTCTCTGACATCCTGGAGGTCATAACTATTGTGACAAGTGAAGAGTCAACCCTGCTCGGGACTAAAAAGAGTGAAAACTCAGCTTGGGCTGAATGGAGAAATAGCAGCCCTGCCATTAATCAGGCGGGGAAGAGAGACGCCGACCAAGTCAGCTGCCGAGTTAGCAGGATGTATTATTTCTCCCAAGGTCGCGCTGGAAAATGCCACAGCGACGCCCTCATTGATGGATCGCTTTCGTTCAATGACAACCTAGACCTGCCTTGTATTTTCATGTAACGGGGGACGTCCAATTGTGGCGCTCCCCTCACGACAGCACACAGCAATGCTCATAATGCCCATTTCTCCTAGTCCTGCTCAGAAGCAGAAACCTCAGGAGAGCTGGTCCCCACTTCCTTCAAACCCTCTGCAGAATCCGCCAGCAACGCATGGACTCTGTGGAGACGGGGTAAATGGAGAGGTTTGCTCTTCAGAGTCTGCTCCCAGGGGAGCTGTGCGCCTCTGAAAAATCTCCTGCCAAATGCATCAATGAGCAACCGAAGAAGTCTAGGGGAAATCCAGGAATGGATCCTGGGAGAGTCCTCTTACTGTTCACTCTTCTGGAAATTCCCTTCTCCCTCCCTGGGGGAGGGGGCCCCTTCCATGTCCACCTCCCACTAGGGTGCTCTAGGGCTGTCCCTCTATTCAGGGGACCAGTGTCCATGACGGGTGTCCAGGGACCAACTCCGGGTAGGTAGCGGTAGTGGTCCCCGCTCAGGATAACTGATGCTCTGCCCCTCTTCTCCTCCTCCCCTCCCCCTCCCCATCTCAGGCTCTTGGTCCAGATCCCTCTGCCTCCCAACAGCTGCTCATCTCCCTGGCCCTGGCCTGCACCCGCCGCACCTGTGCTAACCGATCTCAAAGAAAGGAAACGAACACGTGCCTGAGACTCTGGAGCTCAGATCAGGGATTTTTTTTTTAAGGTTTTTTTCCTGCTTCAGGATGAGCTGGATGGGAGAAGGTATTTCGATTTCGAGTGAAACAAAAGAAGGAAAGATATGCATAAAAACAGCCAAATTAGCACTTTGGGAGATGGCCTTATATTAAAGTCTAACCAGCCAAATGGCACCAGGGACAAGCCTGCCATCCAAGTTGCAGGGGGAGCAGGGGAGCGGCATGCCCAGAGGACCCGAGGGTCGCCGCTGGACGGAAGGGAAGAGGGAGCATCCTCAGTGAAGCCCGGGGTCCCGCTGGGGCTCCAGGGAAGGTGTCCACCAGTCCACAGCTGGGTGTCCACCCTCGGTCTGTCATCGCCAGTAGTGGTAGCCCCTGAAGAGGAACCGGGGCTGGATGGGGTCAGGGGACGCCTGGGGGACAGGTAGCCAGAGCTTTTTCCCTGGGGGGGGGCTCCTGTTAGAGCTGGGCGCCCTCAGGCAGGCGCTGGAAAGGTGTCCTCACAGTAGGCAGGGATGCACATGGCCACAGGTTGTCCGGTTCGGTACCAGGAATGGGCCCCTCCTCCCAGGGCAGCATCCCCAGCTTTTGTTCCCACAAGGGCATGACAGCTTTACCTTCTGGAGCCCACTCGACTGTCCTCCTGGATGCTCCTGTGGCTGCTCCTCTGCTTCTCTGGGCCTTGTGAAGGGCTTCCATGTTGTCGTTACCCACCAGGACAAGCCCTTTCACTAACGCGCTTATTAGGGATGTTAATTACACCTGCAGAGACCCCCCTGCGGCAGCCGGACACCAGCGTTTGACTGAAGGAGACTGGGAAAAGGTGCAGGTGTGTGCTGGAGCCGCTGCCTCCCCGGGGGCCCCCTCCAAGGGGAAGCAGGTGGAGGAGAGCCCTGGCCAGCACTGCTCAGCCTCACCGAGCTGCTGGGCATCACCAAGCCACCACCGATAGTACCCCCCTCCACTTCTCGGAGAGTCAGGAAGTCCGCTGGACAGTGTCGGAGAGCTGAATGGTTGGTGTGAATGTTAACACTGGACCTTCAGGCCACACAGTCCTGCCACATCAGTGACACCGGGATGAAGGCGCTGGACTCCCGCCCACAGAAGCCTCCTGCTCCTCCTCCTGTCCTCTCCTAGAGGAAAGGCCATAATACTGACACTTGTCCTACTTGGAGGACTCCCCTAGGCATGGCAGGAAATGAGATTATTGTAAAAAAAAATGGAGGAGGGGCATGTGTGTTTTGTTTTACAGTTTATTGCACTGTTACTTGAAAATGTGCAAGAAGGACTTCAGCAATAAGGAAAACGAAATTCAAGCTCAGACCTCACCCAGCGGGTCCCAGCAGCCAGCCCTAGAGATGGTGGCAGAAAAGCAAACCTGTCCACACGTGTCTGGGACCAGAATGACCCACCTGGGAAGGCACGTAAAACCAGACAGGAGCCGCAGCATCTCCAACAGTGTAGACTCAGAAGCCCCGTGCCAGCAGCCTCTCGTTTCCTGAGTCATGTACCAAAGATGCTTCTTCTGTTCCACTTGATTCATCTTGTTAGGTCTCCAGACCAACGCAGGGACACTTGGCTCATGACGAGTGAGCGCATGAACAGATTCATAATGGGGGGACCAGCACTCTTCCCCCTGACCAGAGGAGGGCACCAGACATCCCATCCAACCTCCAACCAGGGGAAGACCTGACTCCTCTCAAAACTGCCCCCAAAGGCTGCTGGCTGGGTGAGGAATCCACCTGTTCTCAGGAGAATAGCGTCACCTCCCTCTCTCCATGCTGGGGATTAAATGCCCCCGCATGCACATTTTCTCAGGCATCTTGGAGCTTCCACGCCTGCATGCACATCCCTAGCTGAGGCTGTTCTGACAAGTTACCGAGCCCTGTCTTCCCTTCCTAAGAGGATCACAGACCGACTTACGCCAGGCTCACCACCCAAGCCCTGCTTCTGGGGTCCCAACTCCGAGGGACTTATCCATCCGAGAGTCCATTGCAAATGTGTATTATTAGGATGGCAGGAAGATTGACATCTGTGTCAAGGTAGGACACAAGTGGTGTCGCGGGTGGCGATATAGAGCTGGCTTCTCGCTTCCTGCTCAGCCACCACCCACTGCAGATCAAGTGGCCGATACCCTTCAAGTCAGAGGGAGCAGGACGGGGGTGGGACTGAAGAGCGAGGTAAACATCCTCCCATGTGCAAAAACAAAAAATCTAAACCCTTCTTAGAAAAAGGTTGGAATCCTGGTCGACTCCACCCCTCCCCTTCATTCAAATGTAGTTTGCTTTTTGAAGTTACCTAGCCAAGTAGTTAAGGTCCAGAATGCGAAGAAAGAGGACATCCTTGCTCCTCCTCCCTGGACGCCTTCCCTCCCTCCATGGACACAAGTTCCAATTTCCATCCTGAATTTGATGTACCTCATGCAATTCATGAAGCCCTTTTATACACAGCATCTCATTCTGGTTTTTTTGACCAGCCATTGAGCTCGGTCCTGCTAGTCTATGGTGAACTCAGGTGGTTTATGTGGCTCACCCAAGGTGATGGCCTGTAAGCAGGAAGGGAGGACGTTTTAAGTGGTGTCTCAGCACCACAAATTCCAACTTCCTCCTCACCACCATGTGGCCTTGCCCATTAGAGAAATTTAGTGGCGCTGTGTGTGAGACGATTGTTGAAAACCATGAACTTCATGGTCCAGAAAAATGAAATGGCAGACTCAAATGCACAGAACCAGTTGGCAGTCACAAGGAATTTAGAAGCAAGGCACCAGAGCTGGGGGGTCGAGGAGTGGGAGAGGGGTGTCTCCATTTTGTTTTGTGTCACCAGTCCTTTCCGGAACCTTAAGGTCAGCTGTAATCTTCCCCATCCCACCCCGCTTCTCAAAATTCTGCCATTAATAGATTCTCCTAATCTTTCTCTGTTTTTTTCTTAAAGCCATAGTGTCAGAGGCGAAGAAAAACAAGCCAGCCTGTTTGGGCCACATTTCCCTAGAGATTTAAAGGTACATGCCATGCAAAAGACAAGTCATAGAATTCTACTCCTCACCCTGCTTCTTGTCACTTTCTTCCTCTTCTCCCCTTGCAGAAGCTTGCTCCATCCTCGCCCTCCTCATCCTGCCTGCTAAGCCAGCCTGTCTTGGCCTTTCTTGCCTACAAATCTAGGCAAAAATAAAATAAAACAACCCTCCAAAAACCAGCCATCTAGATCAAACATCCTTTCAAATTGTTATCGTGATGTTGGTCCTTGCGATTAGAATCAAGTTGTCTGCTCTGTGCGCCACGGTGGTACATACCATCTACACTGCATTTTGTCCCTCTTTGTCATTTGCATCAGTAGGGCCTCTTGCATGTGAGCTTCAACACGCCAGGGCTGATGACTACTTTGGAATTACCTGGTACAACACCAAGCTCTTAAGAAACATTGAAGGAAAAAAGGGATGATGGCACAGCTCTATTGGTAGAAAGTAAACAGAGCGATGGAGGGGGTCTGAGTCTCTAGGAAACAATTGATTCTGCCTTTTTTCTTAAAAAATCAGCAGCAAATGATGAATGCTGCTGATTTTCTAAGCTCTAGAGTGATTCATACGCCAGAAGACACAATTAAACCCCATGAACAGTTTTTATCTTAACTCAGAGGGAAGAAGAGGAGAGTGAAAACAAACAGAAGGAGCTTGACGCTCTCTTATTCCGAGCTGCTGAATAGCCCACAAACTGTAGCGCCTGTGGTGATCAATGGCCCGACAAAGCTTCCTGAACGGTTTGGCTTTTACACGTCTTTTGTGGTCTTTGTGAAATGCTCGGGGTATAAGGAAATCTGTCAACTATGGAGAACAAGTGAAAAGAGAGAGAGAAGCCCAGGAATGCAGAATCCGGGAAGGCGCGGGTGAGCTTTCCTATTTTAATAGACTGTTTACAATGAGATGCCCATAAGCCAAGCCCGGAGGCATCACCCTCCCATCTACCACATTCTCTTTTTCCAGGAGCCAGGACTGCTCCTCTAGAGAGAGGAGCCTTCCCTTCCCTCTTCAGGTGGGTATAAAATGGATGGCTCTGCTTCTGCTCAGCCCAGAGCCCATGGAAGCTTTCCTCTGGGGCAGTAGGCACAGAGCACTACGGGATGTACCTGCATGGGATGTACCTGGATGGATGTGCTTCCAGGCCATTTGGTAATGTTAGACTTTCTGCCCTTCATCGCATCCTCTGCAGGGAAATGCCAGTGGTCTTGGAAGACTAATTCTTGAGTTTCATTTGGAATTGTTCTAAATAATTTAATTACCTTGTGATGGATAAAAATCCACCTTGCTTTCTGTTGTTATCCATCTTAATTTCCCCCAGAAGCAAGCAGGCTAAAGCGTCCTCAGAAGAACATTGACATGATCCGGCTATAACCTTGGTTGTCTTCATTACTTACCAAAAGCAAAATACAGTACTCTAAGGAACTCCTGTCCCGAATTCTATCTCTTATGTCTTGACTCCAAATGAGAAACCCTATTCTTAACCACCTGTCTGAAATCTGGATAAGGGTTATGACTTTGCAAAACGACATGATTTCAAACTGCAAAGTGACAGATTTTGGAGTCTCCATAGGTGTGTGCAAATCATATAAATGCAAGTTTCAATGAAGGGTGCAATCAGCATTGCTTTGTTAAATCTAAATTTTGTTTAAATAGACACCTATTGCTAGAGTATAAGAAGATCTTTAAAATTACAAGCTAAATCTCAGACAATTGTCTCCTTCCCTTGATTATGTAAACGCTTGTCTCTGCAAACAGCTACAATTCAGGTTCAGGCCATCTTCTCCCTCAGCCCTGCTCTATACCACAGCAGACGCCTAAATACCAGAGACCAATGTCAGAGTGAAAGGAACGACAAGGACATTTGCATTAAGTACAATTGCATTGAATGGGTGTCTGTGCCCAATAGGTCATAGACATTTGGATAAAAGATTTTTCTTTTTGCAATTATAACTTGACTTTATGATCTTATGAACACTTTCAAGACATATTTATGTGAAACACTCTAATCCAAGACACAGATCTAGCACTCAAACCGTATCACAATGGTATCGGACATCTTTGCAAGTTCTAAGTCAGTGAAAGAAATCGTAAACAAGAATGTTTCTATCATTTTTTTCCTCACAAATTAGTACTTTGAGGTTTAAAAAATAACTGATTGGATCAGTAGTAATCCATTTGGATAACTGTAGGCAGCTTGCATTGTTTTGATTCAAATTCCAATTTAATTGCTTCGTTTAAAGAGTTCCATAAAGATATCGATAATTTTGGGCTCTTGGCATAATCTAAGGTAGCTGAGATTTTTAGATTGCTTAATTTGAAAGAGCTCATATTTTTCAATATATATAACCGGTAATGATACACTGCATCCTTTACTGTAGAAAATAGGGACACATTTAAGGTCAATCAACAACAAAAGTCACCTCTAGACATCCTAATATTCTGATTCATCTTTTTTCACTTTCATTTTCGAGATACAGGCCATTCAAATTAGTCATGTTTTAAAATAGTCTAATATAATCAAACACACACCCACAGACACACAAATGAGTGTATCTAAAACTGGAGAAATCTAAATAAGATTGTGGATTGCATCAATGTCAATTTCCTTGTTGGGATGTTACATTGTAGTTATGCAAGAGGTTACCATTGGGGGAAACTGGCTGAAGGGTGTATGGAGTCACTCTGTATTATTTTTTACAACTGCAGGTGACTCCACAATTATCTCAAGATAAAATGTTAAAGAAAAGAAGCAAGGAAGAGAACAATATATTATATTGCCATTTAGTTTTTAAAAATATGTGTATATATTATGTATCTATACATGTACACAGAAAGACTCACCTGCATACACGTACACACATTTACGTACGTATTTCCTTATAGACGTAGCATATATAAACACATAGACACGCTTATATGCTATTTCTGTAAGGATAACTAAGAAATCAGTAACACCCCTTGCTTCTGAAGAAGAAAACTAAAGAAACAGACAGAAGGCCTATTTACTTTTCTTATGCTACTCTTCTGTGCCTGTTGAATTTTGTGCCATTGGCATGACTCATTGAAAAAATAATTTCTTGAGAGTGAGAACAAAATAGACATTTCAAACCTAAAACAAACAAATAGGAACAACAACAAAAAATAGCTTAACATTTTTTGGTAACCTATATAAAAAGTCCTGACTCTGATACCCACACCGGCAGGGAAGATGCAAAGAGAGAATTAGAAGTAAGGATCTTACGGCTGGAGATGCAGTAGGACAGTCGGCAGTTGATTTTCCTGAAGAGCTGTTTGTTAATCGGCCAGAGGATGAGAGTGAAGAGCTGAATGGTGTTTATTATTAGCCCCGAGGCAATAAATACGTAACAGAAGACGAGATGACACAGGAACTGAGACTTCAGCAACCCGACGAGGTCCATGATGCGGGGTTGTTTGTATTCCAAAAAATAAATATCCGTCGTAGAGTACTTCCAGAGGGAAAAGGGGCCTGGGCCTCAGGAAAGCACCTAAAACACAAACCAATGTCAAATGTTAGAAAAAATATTATGTGCTCTTACAGTAGGGAAAAAAACTCTTAATGGAAAAATCTCCTTTTGAGGTTAAATACATTGTCCATTCGTTGATTTATTTTTATTTAGCAAACATTTATATAGTGCTTACTTAATGTTGGACACGGCGTCAGCCCTTTAAAAATAATAGCCCCTTTGACAGTCTTAACATCCTGTGCAATAGCTACTGTTATTACAGAGGAGGGACTTGAGACCCTGAGAGGGTAAGCAACTTGGCCAGGCTTCCCCAGCTTCCACCGCTCAGAAGCGGCCGAGCTGGCTGGAGTGCGCGTGCTCAGCTGCTTTGCCATCGCCTCTCTAGAGTGCCATTTAGGACCCTCTGCTGTCACTTGTTCAATTGTTGGCCTTCCACGAGTGACCTGTCCCTTCTCCAGGGCCCATGATTATCTTGAAGATCATCATTGTCTCCCCAGCACTCGGAATAGTCACTGGCACATAATTGGAGTTGAACGTTTTTTTAAAAATATTTGTGGTGGGGCTGGCCCCATGGTGGAGTGGTTAAGTTGACGCGCTATGCATTGGCGGCCCAGGGTTTCGCCAGTTTGGATCCAGGGTGCGGACATGGCACTGCTCACTGGGCCATGCTGAGGCAGCATCCCCCATGCCACAACTAGAAGGACCCACAGCTAAAACATACAGCTAGGTACTGGGGGGATTTGGGGAGAAAAAGCAGAAAAAAAAAAGATTGGCAACAGTTGTTAGCGCAGGTGCCAATCTTTAAAAAAATTAATAAAAAAACTTAAAAGAATAAAAATGTTTGTGGAATGTATTAATGAAGATCGACAAGGGAAGAACTTTGACGTATCAGCAAACACAGATAACCAACTATGAAGGCAGGAGAACCACCCCCATCAGCCCCCCGACACCCCCTCCCCACACAGACACTTGAGTTTTAAAATCAGAAAGAAACTCAAAACATGCATAGCAGCCAGACTTAGAGTCCTGTGATCAGTCACCAGCCCCCAATGGAATGGTGAAATGACTTCACAGTTTTGCAAATAAAGCCTTTAAAGAGAAGCGTAAAGGTAAGAGGTTCAAATACTCTGATTGGAAAAAAAAAGAAAAAAAAACAGGCTAAGGGGATGATGTGCAATAGACTAATTTCTCATGGAGGCAGAATTTCATTGCCAATGGCCCCAGGAAGAGCTCCAACTTGAAGACGAACTTTCTAACAGCAATAGTTGAGAGATCCTAGACTTCATTATAATCTTTATTAATAATACCAAAAAAAATCTGTCTAACAGTTTCACATGTATTTTATCATTTTAAGCCTCACATGAATCCCATGAGATGAGTATCGTTATCATCCCAGTTTTCAGAATAAGAAACTGAGACCCCACCCATAGGCTGGGGAATTGTCTAAGGTTGCCACAATCAACACGCATCTTAGGACTCAGTCTTAACTCCGAATTCCTTCTCCTGCACCTGTCTGGGCTGTTTTGCTCCTGGAGTGTGAGATGGGGGGTTGTCTTGGGCTCAGCACTCCCCTCTGCAGAGCCGCCCAGAAATGATCCCAAGGGCAAAAAACAGTGCAGCCTTCAGTGAGGTTCATAATCACAAACGATGCTCAGAGCGGGGAAAAGGGGCCTTGCTCCCGGCCTGCCTCCATTGGTTTTGAGAATAGTCTTGGGTATAAGGACAGTGGCAAGTTGCCTTCTTCTAAAACACCCACACTTGCTCAGTCTATCTGGAAGGCACACTGTACTCCCTTTTATACATTCCGGATAGGAGGGAAATGGAGAGTAACCTTTGGCCTGATTTCTGTGAAGTCAGCTCAACTCAGCTGAGACATCCCATTCTCCCCAGAGGCCCTGCTGGCTGGCACAAAGCCAGGGTTCCGCGGGGGCTGGCGCAGTGCATCCCTGTCCTTTCCCAGACAACATTTTCCATAGACATCTCCAGGATGTCAAACTCCTTACAATACATCCAGTTACAACACATCCAGTCTCTCTACAAGAAACAGACATTAAGCTGGCAGCTCACCCTCCATGCACTTGACCTTAAGGAGCCACATCGAGAGGAGTGATGTACTTCGGTTTACAGTTTGGCAGGCGTTATACTATGATGTTGAATATTCATTGTCCCTGGATTAGCCACTAAAAGCTTCCAGACAATCTGGCCAGGAGAAGTTTGACTCTTCACTAGGTTTCTGGGATGTAGGGTTTGAGAAATATTTGACAAATCCTTGGCTATGCTGACTTCACACTAAGAAATGGAAGTCAACTGACATTGGAAACGCAGGTGATTAATCAGTTTGCAGTCAGTTGTAGGACATTATGAAGAAAACCTAAGATTTTTTTTTCCCCCTTGTAGAAGACCGAGGACCACCACGTCCTCTAGTAAAACCCTTGCTAGTAGTGCATGCACCAGGGGTTTAATACAATCTTGTGATGTTTACGGAGGAGTCACGGGCAAGGGGGATCACAGACGGGCAGGCCTTGGTTTGGTTCTGCACACACTTCCTCAAATCCTCCTCCTAGACTGGTGTAGGAGTGAGTGTGGGCTTGCGATGCAGCTCTCTGGGTTTGAAGCTCTGCTATGTCTCTGTTGGTCGTGTATCCTCGGGTAAAGGAACTTTTCTGAATCTCAGTTTCTTTATAAAAGGGGATCAGAGATTGCAATCAAAATTCCAAGGAGGCTATTGTTTTTTTTTTTTTAACTTAAGCTGATTCTCAAATTCATAGGCAAGAGAGAAACACAAGAATAGCCAAGGAATCGCCTGAACTAGAAGAAGGTGGGAAGTCCTCTGAGATAATTTAAATGACTTTGGTGTTAGGGCTGATTATTAAAAGACAGACAAGGCTGAATTATTTGTGGAGGCATCTAGTAGGTGAATATGTGTTGTATGTCTTTAGTTTATTCCAGAGAGAAGTTTGGGGGACAAGCTACCCATAAATAAAAGAGAGCTTTCTCTCTAATGTGGTAATTAGCCAATTTAGTGGCACACTGAAGAAAGATGGTATAAAGCTCTGACCAGTGACAAAAATAGAGAGAAAACATTTGAAACTATTTTGCCTACTTCCTTTTCAGCTTTGTGAGTACCTAGAACGGTGTGGGGAGAACCTTCCAGCAAATCCACTTTAGTAGTTTATACGAGGCAAAGAGATGATGAATAATTTTATGCTATTTCTCAGAATAACCAACAAATTTCCATGTCATATTTCTGTGAATAAAGATATTTCTTATCATCGAGGGCAACAGTGAAGAACCCATGCGCCCGAAAAACTGAAACTGATATTGACTTTTGTTTGTTTTGGGGTACTTACAAAATGAACAGCAGTGGCCTGCACACCACTGAATTGCCACTTAACCTTCACTCCTTTTCCCAACTCTCACCCACGTGACCTTGAGAACTGACCCTAGGGATGGGAAGTGTAGAATTCAGACTAAACTCTACTCGGTACCCCCTTCCAATGTGTCCATATAGTGAAATCCAGCTACAGCAAACAGCACAGGTCACCTCGGAGGAGTGGAGAGGTGAGAGGGGATAAGATTAGGACTTGAGCCACAAGGTGGCTACGGGGTGAAGGCAGAGGGAGGAGCCTTGCCAGGTACTGAACTCCAGACAAACAACCACCCAGGGAACTAAGGCGACATGTAGAATGGATTGCTGAAACAGGAAGACATTTTAAAGAGAATTCATACAGAATAGGAAAAATGCCAGAAAACCCAATTTGGATACATTATGTGAATTTTTCAAGGGGTAGAGTCTGACCCATGAGCTTAACACACATCACCTGAAAATTACTGAATTAGCATTTTAAACATAGACTAAAAGCAGCTGTCACTAGGATTAGTAATAGGTTCAAGAGGAATAATTTACTCCAAATTGCCTTTACAGCCCAGGCTACTAGATTTTGAATTTAACTAATAATTTGAGAATGATTAGTTAAAAGTCTCTGGCAGTCCTTGACAGCACATTGTTGGTTACGAGTCCACGTCAAATTGGTCCATAGCTATTTGAAAAAATGGGTAATCATCATCAATGTGGGAGGAGGCTTTGCGTTTGACAGAAGGAATCTCCCTGTGCACCATCTGGATGTAAAAAATAAGTTTTTCATACAAGGACATGAAACCTAAGAATTCCGCACATAGGGGACATTGAATGATCATGAACCAATTGTGTAACAAAGGCATTAAACCAGTTAGTATAGCCCTTTGAAGAATATATTGAGTGAAAAATGTTCAGAAAGAAGCATGATTCAGATTTGTAAAATGATGCGTTATTTATATCATTCACATCTACACCTATTTCTATATTCATAGCTGTCTATTAATAGAGGCTAATTTTTCATGGAAGAATTATGGTGGTTTCTTTTTTCTTCTCTGTGTTTTATTATTCTTTTCTATAACGATGGTGAAATCTTCCCCTTCCTGGGCACAGAACTGGATGAACCATTCCCGGCGTCCCTTGTGGTTCGGTGTGGTCAGATGATGGAGCACATGTGATGAAGAACGGGGGATACTGGCAGGTCTTTGGTGGAGAAAAAATAGGCTGTTTGCAAACTGGATGAAAAAGGACAAGAGGGTTGGCATGCCCCGTCAGGTGAGCAGAAATGGGATAATCCAGCCTGTGAGCAACAACCAAGAGAAATTTTGAAATGGGAAGGTGAAACCGAGGATGAAGGACTTAAAGTTTCCTTGGATCAGGATGATGCTGTGTCTGTATCCGCAAGGCTAATGTGGGAAACAAAGCAACCAAAGTTTCTGAGCTTGCCTTGCAGAATAGCAGGAGGACTGCTGAAAAGACAGTAGCTTGCTGACAGCCCTCCGCCTGACTAAGCATCTCACAGGAGCACTGAGAAGCTGAGATGACTGACTGTAAGTTTCACACATCATAGACTAAAGATCCGCCGCATGCAACACATTGAAGCCCCCTGAATTTGCACATGGCGCTCATGAAAAGATAAGAAAGACAGTCGCCCCTGCACAGATGACTCTTAGAACTTTAGCCCCCAAAGCCACATGCTCCCCTCCCTGTCTTATTCTCACAATACACTTTGGAAAAATGCTTAGAACTGCACATAGGCAAGCTAATCAGTAACCGGTAGAAAGAACAACTTGTTAGCAGAAAATTTATGTCCTCTGCCCAAACTGTTCCTTCTGTTCCAGATAAAGAAGTAACTGAGGGTTTCTTGGATTCCTCAGGAATGTGGCATTCAGCAGATCTGCCACGGAGAGGCAGCCAACATTCTGCGGTCATCCACCACCTGACACTCCTGAGCCCCCTCCCCAACTCCGTTTGCCTTATATAAGTCATTTCCAAATCAGTTTCCCTTCGGGATGGGTTTTCTCAGGACAATAGTCCACCACCTTCTGATTTGCTAGATTATCACTTATGGAAGTTCTTTCTCTACCACCACCTGCTTGGCCTTTTATCTTGTGGTGAGCAGATCGAGCCCAAGCTCGGTATCCAGGACAATTTGAGGCCACCTTGAATCCAAGCATTGTTGCTTGTGAGGGGCGATACAGCACAGCTGTTAGAACATAAGGAGTGGTTGACGGGATGTTTCGAGTCAGGCAGCTCTGGCTAGAAATCCAGGCTTGGCCACTTGACAGCTGTGGAAGTTACTCCATAGCCCTCAGCTTCCTCATCCGTGAAATCCGAACAATACCTTCAACATGAGGTTGCTGTGAGGATCAAGTATAATAAAAGCATTTGAAACCCTTACCACAATGCCTGGAACACAAGGAATTTTCCTATCATTGCAAGAAAATAAGAAGGCAAAGGAAGAGCAACTAAAATATATTACTTTGGCATTTCTGAGAAAGTCAATGAGATATAAATCGACTCAGTTTTCCTTCTCACTACATATCTAGATCCTGACATTTTCTTTAATTTACCTTCAAGCCTGTTAAAACATTTCCTCTCCCATTTGTTTTAATTCTAATCTATACTTTTCTGCTTGTGACTCAGAAATGGGAAACAATGTGTTCCCAAAAACTCACATATACTTTGTCTTCTTAACTACCTAATGATCTTTCCAAAGCATGGAGATGAAGGAGCGGACTTTAGAACAAGGCAAAGTCCAAGCCAGCAGGCTTCCAGAGCACTTTATTTCTTCCAGGACATTGTGCAGACGCAGAGAACCAACCATACATACACTAGTGGAGTTTTCCTCCCCGGGACTCCTGACGAGAGGGATGCATGGTAAGGCAGATGGCGCCATATGCTGCCCAGCCTCCGTCAACAGAAACATAAGCAAATAAAAGCAAGCTCAGAATCTCCCCACGAGACGATGCAAACTGCATCCTTCTCTAAATACACACAAGAGCTTCAACATAAAGCATTAAATTAGGCAACAAATAGGAGAACCTTAGTGAAAACTTACATGTTCGGCTTTAGTCAAGGTTCTGAAACTGTTAAGTCAGCACAAACTTCAGTTGCACCCAGGAAGAGAAACTAAACCTGAAATGGGATCAACTCTTTCACTAGCTTGTTTTTAAAGATTTTGTTTGTTTTGTTTACATTTACATGACAGCACTAAACCAGGTTAGGGTCTTAGAAGAAGAAAAAGCTTTCTTCCAAGAAATCAATCCAAGCGGAATTGCTAAAATAATACCCATGACCAATTTAATATCATCACTGAAATCTAAACAACCCCATTACTTAGGGTCTTTTAACACCAAACACCAGAACAGTTCACAAAACAGAAAAGAGATAAAAGAAATGCAAATTGAAATAATACTATTTTTTACATTCCACACTAAAAATGATAATACTCCATTCTAGAAGAGACAGGGTAAAATGGGACCCATACCCTCAGTGTGAGAACAGCCACTCAATCTTTTCAGAAAGCAGTTTGACACATGTAGAAAAACCCCAAACATCTTCCTACCACTCGATGTAGTAACCAACCTCTGACAATCACTCTAAAGACAAAATGAGTCTTTAGAAAATTCTTTCTGCACAAAGATATTCAACAAGTATTATTTATAAGCACCCAAAGTTAGAAACAGCTTACATTTCTGACACAAGGAAATAATGAAGTGAATTACAGGAAACCCCAACAATTGAATGGATAAAGTATCACTATGATAGGTTTTCATAAATTTTCATTATGACATTAAGAGATAAACGACACAAACTTATATAGAGAGAGAATAATCACAACTCTAAAATCAAAATATAAAAAACATACTGGAAGAAAAGAAAACTTTATCAAAACACTAACAGCAGTTGTCTTTGTATACACACGCGCACACACACACACACACTTAGTCTAGTCAGCCAACTTTGGGTTGGCTTGTCCTGACTACCACTTCAGCATTTTTATCCTTAGGAAGAAATCGAGTAGGGGGGCACCAAGATCCTTTACAAATCAAACTGTCTCTGATTCTAACAGAAAATCGATGCCTTCAGAAACCAGGCTTTTCCATTGTTTCAGCGGGGTCTTCCTCATTAGTAATTAAGGGGATCCACTCCATCTCTCTTCCCCAGCTCCCATCTATGGAGAGGGATCTCAAATAGGTGAGGTTAACCAGACGAAGAACAGGAAAGGTAAACTCTGCAGGGATTAGCAAAGAGAACAGCAGGAGGAAAGCGGGGCTAGCTGGTGAATTTTGTTGCTGGACCAATATTTTTGGTCTGTAGGGCAGAGAATGCCCAGGGACAATGGCGCCCCTAGAGGAAGGGGACATGGATGCAGTCCCAGGTGAAATGAGTGAGGTGGTGTTCTGATCGTGGAATAGTCACATCTTGGGTTCTACGTTAGGTTGAATGAATTTAGCAAAACTCTCCAAGAGGACAGCAACAACTTGTGGAAGCCTGAGGCAGCCGCTTCACACTTCATCCTGACAAACGGGATAAATTTAGTTTTTGGATTCCTGGCAGTTAGACTGGCCCAAGGCCCAAAACAAAACAGGAGAGAAAGTGTTTCAGACTGAATTTAACTGTCTCTGAGACCATCTCTGACTAAAATATTCCTCAATTAAAAAATCATCATCATCTAACGGTTTGGCAGAAGCCTATATAAAATTAGCCTATTTTAAAATTTTATGGAATTTTATGTCCAATATCCCTGTACAGTACATGATGTCCATTAAAACCGACCAAACCCCAGAGAGGTCATAAATCAGACTCAACTTTTTCATTATGTCCTATAATAAAGAACCCTTAGTCTTTCTCCAAAGTCTCATTTTAGGATGATAAAAACTTAAGTCTATGGAAAACTGAGGCTTCTAAGTTTGCATTTAATAGTTGGTTCGGAGTGACTTATAAGAGAAAAACAAATTCTAAAGAGATCTTATACTTAATCCCAGGAAACCAAGACTCAGAGGTCAACATGGATGGACAACCTAGATAACTTTCTCCGTCATGAGAAAAAACGAAGGAGGAAGGAAATTAAAAGAGGTTTTCTCTAAGGCCTTTAACAGCTTTAACATCTATAGGATTAAAATATCTGGAGTTAAAACTCAGGTTTTCTGAGTTTTCAGCAGGAGGAAAGCAGGGCTAGCTGGTGAATTTTGTTGCTGGATTTTTTACATACATTTTTCTCATTAACTGTCATGAAAACCCACTATGGAAGGTATTGTCCCATTTGACAGATGAGGAAACTGAGCTCTCTAGTGAGACTAGGTAACATGCAAAGATCAAATAGTGAGTAAATGTCTGACCAATTACTATGCTGCCTTTAAGAACGGAAGCCTGAGGTAGCTGGACTTCCCGTGAATGTGGGCCTTCCTAGCACCATTCCGTATTTCTTCATGGTCCCGTTTCTGACTGTTGGGGTGATCACAGTCGTTGACCTACTGCCCCGCCAGTCGGTCTTGTAGAGGCCCCAGTCACTCCCTCCTTCCAGGAAGAATGTCTGCCATCTCCAAACCCCAGTCCAGCTCTCCCACCATCACTGGATGCAGAGGGCTCTGACCTCACCACCATGTTGGTACAGTCTGAGGGAGGTGGGGAGCTAGCCGCGTTTCCAACAACCAAGAGGAAGTAAAGTGTATTATAAGAGACTCAGTGGAAAATATATTTTTAAATCATGTTCAGTCTCTGGAAGTTTCCAAAAAGTTTTATTAAGTCCTGATAAAAATCCAATATCATGAAACCCCAAACTGAAATGAAATGTGGAAAATTAATCTTCCAAATGGGGAAACATTCCCATTTCTACTTTAAATGAGTATGTTCCAATGAATAATAAAACTTAAAAAAAATTTTTTTGAGGAAGATGAGCACTGAGCTAACATCTGCTGCCAATCCTCCTCTTTTTGCTGAGGAAGACTGGCCCTGAGCTAAGATCTGTGCCCACCATCCTCTACTTTATATGTGGGACGCCTGCCACAGATAGCTTGATGAGCAGTGCCATGTCCGTACCCAGGATCCGAACCGGCAAACCTCGGGCGGCCAAAGCGGAATGTGCGAACTTAACCACTGTGCCACCAGGCTGGCCCCAATAAAACTTTTTTAAACAAGGAAGGAAAGCAGGATGGATGTTGAGTCGACATCGTGATTGTGATCCTCATCACTATTACTGTCGCCACGTGGTGGTGGCCATCCGTCTAGTAACACCCCTGTGAAGGTTGGAAATGTGGAAGCTGAGGAATATGGCGGGGCAGCTATTCCTCAGGTCTATCCACGTGAAGAAATGGCCTGAGACCAGCTCTGGGCCCACAGAAGCAGGTGAGAGGTGGATGCATCACCAGCTGGCACCAGAAACAAAAAAAGAGAGCTTTCTTCAGTATACAAACCACCTCCCACTCCAGTCCTCCCGTCACCAAGGCAACATGGTCAGGACTCTGGTCTTAGCACAGTGCCCACTTCCCTCCTGCCCACACGGGCCGTGACAAAGCTGAGCGGCAGAAGCATGGGAG
This sequence comes from Equus przewalskii, assembly GCF_037783145.1. Classification (NCBI taxonomy): domain Eukaryota; kingdom Metazoa; phylum Chordata; class Mammalia; order Perissodactyla; family Equidae; genus Equus; species Equus przewalskii. Next base: position 7,689,171 of record NC_091862.1, on the reverse strand, counting down.
GAGAACTTCTGCAGGCAAACTCGGGGTCTAGATCCACATTCACTAACTGCGTGACCTTGGGCAAGTAACTCATCATCTCTGAGCTAGCATCTGTTTAACGGAGGTAATAATCCTCACCTCCCAGGAACGTTGTGATGATTAAATGTACGAATGCACAGAAAGAAAGTGCTCAGGCCCGTGTGAAGGAGTCTCTGCCCACACTCCTGGGTCTCCTGTGGCATGTTGCTTCCCCTTCAATGGCTGTGCCCACCACCCCATAACCATCTACCGCCTTTTCTTACCAAGCTTTTCACTTGTGGCTTTCACGATCAGTTTCTCTTTTTGTTTGTTTTAATAAGACTTTCCTCCTTTGGACTTTTTTTTGAAGAAGATTGGCCCTGAGCTAACCTCTCTTGCCAGTCTTCCTCTTTTGGTTTGAAGAAGATTGTCGCTGAGCTAATATCTGTGCCAATCTTCCTCTATTTTACGTGGGATGCTGCCACAGCGTGGCTTGATGAGCAGTGCTAGGTCTGTGCCTGGGATCCGAACTTGTGAAACCTGGGCTGCTGAAGTGGAGCGCATGAACTTAACTGTTACGCCACTGGGCTGGCCCCACGTTTGAACATTTTTTTATGACATCCACCAAATTCAGGATGCCCCTGAGCTGAAGTGACTTGTAAGGCCCCCAAAGTCCACTCACAAGTTTTAATTAAATGATTATATCCCCATTCGCATCTGAAAATAAGGTAGTTCAAAGTCATTGGTTCTGGGACTCTTTTCATAACGATGGGCAAGACCTGTTAGCTTCCTGTATCAACTCATTTCTGTGTTGAAGAAATGAGTTGAACATATGATATGAACCTTGTTCTTACCTTCAGGAAGAGAAACAAAAACTGGTACTGACAAGACCCACACCATCATCACTTTGGTGCCCTGTGGATATACCGGTATTCCCTGACCTCAGGGAGCCTTACAATAAGGAGCTGAAGATACAACTCTGGCAAGATGCAATATGTAAAGAATGAGCAAATAAAAAGCACGTCTGCATCTACAAGGAAGCAGATCACAGGGGGCAGACTTCTGAGCAGGGTGAGGCCGGGGCGGCCTTACTAGTACAGACAGACCAGTGCTTAGGTCACCAGCAAATCATGGCACCTAAAATTTTTTTCATAAAATCTGATCTCTACTATTTCAAAATAAACCAAAAACAAATCACAAAAAGCCTTTAAAATAAAGACTGAAGCCAAAATTCAAAACTCTGTTGGGAATGTCCTTAAATGTATTTTATAATTTAATATTTTCATCTTTAATACCCATTAGGTGAAGGGGTACAGCCCTAATATTTTCAATATTTGGGAGTTCTAACCTTTACGCAGGCTCCAGCATGGCTAAACAACGCCAGATGCTTTGTGAATGGCCTGGTCAGGAATCTGTGGGATCACTCGTACTGAACGACCAGACAGAGATAGCCGAGCACGATGTCTGGCATCATTTTTGTAGTAAAGTTGATAAGATTGAACATATCTCCTTAGTCATTCTGGCCTAGCCCACCCAGGGTGTCTGGGTCAACAGCTCCCTTAGGAGTGAGCCATGAGAGTCTGTGGCCACATGAGTGGGGTTCGTAATCAACAGAGGTCACCAGCCTCAGACAAATGGCCAAACCACCAGTCCTGGGGAGGCTCCGAGCATCAGAGATAGGTTATCTCGTAAAGCTAAGACATGAAGTGATAGTAAACTTGAAGGCCATGTAACTAAACCACGTGGGCATGAGAGGCTGCTCTACACCACAGCTAGCCTGGGACAGACACAGGTTAGGGGGCGTTAAATTGATTGGGAACTTATTTTGCACTGGCGTGCCTCTACTGGGCTAGTGCCTCCTTGGGAACCTAGAAATCATGACTCTATCAGCAGTCGAAGAATAAATGCAGAAGGGGAAGCACCAGTATTGAGTTGGTAGTCTGGGTTTGTCCATATCAGCCTCGTCAGTTGGCCTCTAGAAATCTCAGCTTCCTCATCTGTCAATAGGAGAAACTGACAGATACACCGACCCCACAAGGGTGGTGGGTGAGTTCAGTGAAGTAAGGGATGTGAAGGCTCTGTTGGGCAGACACTTAGGCATCTGTGACCACTCCCAATTTTATGGCTCAGAAAATGGGAAATGGGGCCACTTATCCAAGTGCTCCCGGTTCTTGGAAATTAACATGACATTAATAGCCTGGAGTACTTACCGGGGAGTAGAGTTCGGAGGAAGTGCTCTGCTGGCCCTGTCATGATCAGTGGAGCTCACTGTAAGTGGGGTGGTTCACTGAGGGTCGGCTCAGAGGAGCTAACTTTTGGGGGAAATAAGCAAGTGGCCTCTTTTTCTTCTGTATCTCAGACACCAGTAACCGAGCTCTTCTCTCTCTGGTGGGTTCCTCTCCATCCTCCTCACTATTCCTTATGTGCCCTTGACCCTTGAGTTTTTGGAGACCCTGTTGCTGCCAATGCTTATTTTATGGTAAGGAGTGTAGGGAAGGTGGGAGATCAATAAAGCTAGATTTTAAATCTTTTATTTCTTTGATTTTCATAAAGGGATGCCAATGAACTCAGGCAATTTTCCTGACTTGATTCATGCATAATGGACCTGAAAGCAGACTTATTAGAAAACAAATGCACTCAAATGCTTTCCTGACATGAATCATTTATTGAAGACAGAATTGCTGGCTGTGAGAGCCCAAAATAAGTTGACTTACAGTATCCTTGTTTCTAGGTAGGTCTGAAATATGACCACAGAATATTGAACTACTTGAATATGAGCGATGCTTTTGGGGTCATTATGGACTGACTATTCCTCGAAAAGTTTCATTAATAATAGCAGTGATAAAACACGAAGCAGGGCCTTCTCTTTCTCTTTTCCTTTTTCTACTTTAGTCACAAAGCTCAGGAACAGAGGATGCTTGGCGAAAGCAGTGATGTTCTTTCCAAGTTCTGTCAAGTAGAATCCAGGACAGGTATTCTTGGGTTCATGAAAACATTCTTTAATCTATTGATAACTTTATTCATTCATTGGGCTGTCTCTCCATGAAGTTACCCATTCATCCATTAAGTTAAAAATTCATTGACTTATATTTATTGTTACAGGTTTATTTGTGCCATTGATTAGACTGCTGAGAGTAAACACAGAGAATTCTTATAGACCCCCTCTTTGTTTTCTGTGGCTTGGTACCATGCCCAATACACTAAAGCATTTATTGAGTAATATTTCCAGGCCCGAGATGAACCCCCATTCCTTCCGCCTATTACAGAAGAGATGCTCAATAAATGTTGATTTCAGTTTGAATTTCTAGATGACCTAATATAATTTAATCTCCATACCAATAACTGTCAAAAACAATGTAGGAAAGTGATAGCGTGAACTGATAAAGTCTTAGGTTTCTTCCCCATTCCAACAAGCACAGGGAGGAAGACCCAACAATTTATTCTCCCTGCAAAAGTCACACAGATAAACCCACGAGATTGCCCTCCAAACCATCACGTCCCTTAACCAAGCACACAACCCCTTTCTATCAACACTGAAATGGCATGAGGTAATATATCAAACTGATGTGAAAATAACTAAAATGAAAGCAAATTACCTACTTAAAACCCTAGTAGAGGAGTTCAGATTTTGCTCAGGAAACAGAGTTGAATTTTTTTTAAACAAAGAATCTTCTATTAAAATACAAATCTGGTAAAAGTAAAGGAAATTATACTCACTGGCTAAGTCGCTTAGCCAAAGTCCTGGATATTTTTAAAGGTAATTTCCTCCCATTAGAATAGCAATTCACATTCATTATAAAAAATGTGTAAAGTTCTAAAATGTAGAAATTTTAGCACTTATAACAGCCACTGACATTTTGGTTTATTTTCTTCCCATCTTTGGTGAATGCAGAGGTTTGTTTTTAAATATGTTGAGATCTTATGTTAAATCAATTTCCTATGCCCTTTGGTTAACCTTTAACAAGATCATTTTCAGTGTCAGTTATCACAATATAAATGTTCTAGTAGTTAGACTGGATATATCATAATTATTATCTTATTGCCTCATTGGTGTATATTTAGGCTTCTTTTTTGCCTTTTCAATAATAAATAATAGAATGACTAATGATTCACAGCATAAAGCTTCTTTTTTTTTTAATGAATATTGGTGTATTTCTTTAGAATAAATTCCCAGATGCAGGATTTCTGAGTTGAAGGAACGAACATTTTAAGGTATCTGGGGAATATTGCCAAATTGCTTTCCAAAAGGTTTGTAACTATTTATGTTCCTAGCAGCAATATTCAAAAATACCCATTTCATCACATTGTTGATATGAGTTCTCATTTAAAAATGACAAAAACCAGACTAAAAAAGTTGAGTCTCATTGTTTTAATTTGCTTTTTTTTGAGTGACAATTGAAGCTGGATATTTTTAAACATTTATTAAACCATTGCTTTTTCCTACATAACTTATCTTTCTATCACCCATTTATCTCTTGCATATTGATTTGTGTGAGCGCTTCATATATGAAGTAGAATGACTTCTTTCCTATTCCATTTACAGTGACCAATTTTTTTCAGTTTATTTGCTTCTATGTGCAGCTTATTGCAGCTTTAAATAATTACAAAGTAAGAACTGTGATTTCTTTCATAAAGTTTAAGCTTAGAAAGGTCTTCCTTCTATCCTTCTTGTCCTGCAGAAAACGAGTCAACATTCACCTATTTCATTTAGTTTTTCTATCTTTATTTTTAACTATTGGGTCTGTCTGACATTTATTTTTGACTATGCTGCTCTGTGAGGATCTAAATGGATCTATTTCTAAATATTGAACCAGCTGTATCAAAGGCATTTATTGAAAGATCCTTCTCTACTTCGTTAATTCATAGTACAATTTCATACATTGAATGCCAATAAACAGAGAAGAAATAAATCATAGGGATCGATACTCTAGCTGCTTATTTGTAGATGAGACACTGGCATCTAGAGAGTCAGATGACTAGCCCCATCACTCAGATGGTTGGAGATAATGTTCTGAGCACTCTTTCTTCCCTTTGCCTTGTTCTCGTGGTCCTCCCACCTGGCACCGTTTCCTCTCTTAGAGGCAGTAAAACATTACTGTGTATTACAGATCTGCCTTTCTCAATTACCAGTTAAAGATGCACAGGACATCAGGAAGCTGTACCCAGAACTATATTCATGCCAACATAATCTTGGGCGGAAATGAGCAAAACCAAGGTGGATGCAGAAGCCACTTCCTGGACCTTACTCTTCCCAATCAAAGATCACAGAAGTACTCTCAATACTCATAAGGGTATTGCTAGCTCTGATATTGTACAAATCTACCTGTAGGATGGTTTCTGCAGGAAGAAAAAAGTGGAGAGAGAAATCGTTCAGATTTTTAAAGGAGATGCATTATCCACTAGAGATTGGGGAATGGAAGCTCTAGTGTGGCAAGGAGTTGTAATTGTCTTCTTAACTGGTGCATCTCAAGAATCCAGAATGGGAATGCATGTAGGAATAGAGAGGAAGGCAAAGCCTCCGGAGGCCCCTGGGCCACCTTCTGCTGAAGGACTAAGAGCCTAGGACACAAGGAAAAGTGAAGGGAGTCGTGGGCAGCAGCCAGTGACCGAGTCCTGGTGGCGGGGATGAGAGACTGCTCTTTCCAACCCAGAAGTTTGTTTGATTAATTGTTATTTTTGGTAACAGTAAATAGAACTTCCACGTGGTGAATTCCTAAACTTTGAGGACTTCCTTAACAAACTCAATGGATTCTTTGTGTCTTGACCAAACCAGACTTTCCTTTTGCCTCTGCTTTTAGGTTATGAGCTCCCTCAGTGTCAGAGACCGAATATGTCATAAATGAGGGGCTGGCCCGGTGGCACAGTGGTTAAGTTCGCACGTTCCCTTCTCGGGGGCCTGGGGTTTTGGGGTTTGCCGGTTGGGATCCCAGGTGTGGACATGGCACCGCTTGGCAAGCCATGCTGTGGTAGGCGCCCACATATAAAGTAGAGGAAGATGGGCACAGATGTTAGCTCAGGGCCAGTCTTCCTCAGCAAAAAGAAGAGGATTGGTGGCAGACGTTAGCTCAGGGCTAATCTTCCTCAAAAAAAAAAAATTAAAATTAACATTAAAAAAATCATAAATGAATTAGAAATAATTACAAATAATTACAAGTGAATAAATAGAAAATAATTACAAAATATTAAGAGGAAGCCTCAGCAATTTCTCTTCTTGTAAAAATTCTTCTCTGGGTAAATCATAAAATTGGAACAGAAAGACTCAGAAGGGCCAGGAAGAACAATGAGGAAGTACGTTTTGTGACAAAAAGATGTTTATAGCATACAGTCAACAAAAACATGTATGACGTGTGGCAACTTCCTAAGTCACGTGCGTCTCTGTGCTTAGGAAGCACTGTGGATGGTAAGTCACCAAATGCTTTTTTAGTTTCTGAAATATTTTAAATACACAAAACACACAAAAGGTCTTACCGTGTTGATATTTAGTCACGTTTGCTTAATTTTTTTTAAGAAATAAAATATTATAGATATTGAAGCCACTTCTTCAATCTGAGGTTGAAATTGGTGTGTTTCCTTCTATATTTGTATTCTTTTACTGTATGTATATGTATTCACAAACAATATATAATTTTCATATTACAAAGAGGTGCTAAGTAATATTTGAATGCTTTTGTGATTTCCTTTCTATATTCAACACTATGCTTTTGAAGTTTTATGAATCTAGTTTAGTCATTTTAATTGCCGAGGAGTATTCTTTTGCATGACTATAACAAAAATTAATCTATTACCGTATTGATGGACATTTAGGTTATTGCCAATGTTTTTTCTCTGTTACAGATGATGCATTAATGACCCCTGGAACTGGAATTGCTGCACCGTTCAGACATGCACCTCCAGCTTCTCCAGATAGTAACAAATGGCTTTTCAAGAATGTTGGACAATTACCGCTCCAGGAGGATGTTCTGGATTAGCGAGATAACGGGAAATCATCTTTTCTTCTTGATGCTTCTCTGTGCTTTCTAATTATTCCCCCAAAAGTATTTACCACTTGGGTAATATATTTAAGTTTTTTAAAAAAAAACAAACTGTGACACAGCATTTTTCAGATTACTTGAGAATGTTAGCATATATCTTGATATTGACAGTGCGGCTTTACTAGTGTACCCATTTTACAGACGGGGAAATGGAAGTTCTACGACTTGTTTAGTTGATTATTAACCTGTTTGGTCCCGTCCCTTCTCTGAGCCCCAGTGTCCTCTTCTAACATCCCCATCACCCTACCTCACCAAGCTCTCGAGGGCACAAAATAAGACAACTGATTTGAAATACGAAAAAATATTAAAGTGATTTATATACATATATATGGTTCATTGGTTATCTTTTTTCATGATTATGTTCTTTACATCTCTGTAACTCCTCTGTACACAGAAAGAGATAACTAAGTATTGGGAATATGGGAAAAATACATTCTTAGAAAATCTCAAGGTACCATTTCAACTGGTTCTTCTCATGGAAACAAGTATAGTTTAGCAAATGGTTTACTACTAGGAGACATTTCTTTAATCCTTGATCTAAGCTTTATTCTAATAGCAATTTAATTCCTAAAGATCAGTAAACACTGATTCAAATGAGAGAACAAAAAAAATGGATTCGATACGAAAAGCAAGTGCTTTTTAGTTTCAGATAATGCTCTTCACGGGACTTCCTGCATTCTCAGAAAGCAAATCCTGGCAGAGTGGAGAGCTCTGGAAATACAATGCTAGGCTCAAAAGAGCTAGTGCCCTAAAACTGTTAGGAAAAAGGCACAAACTGCTGACACACCCAGCAAACGGTTTTTACTGTTCTGAGGGCACTACAGAGCCAGCTAAGCTGCACAGCACTTCTAATCCAAAAGACACACTAGGTTGGAGGGGACACAGCTTTGGTTCCCTGGGATAAATAATCACCACTACATAAGTTGAACCAACAGCTCTTCTGACAGTACTTCATTCCTTTCCTGTGGTATCTCACACATAAAATTCTCCCGCAGTAATTCTTTTTTAAAAAAATTTTCCCATGTAGTTTTTTTTTAAAGGTATGCTTTTTTTTTTTTTTTTTTTGGTGAGGAAGATTGGCCCTGAGTTAACATCTGCTGCCAATTTTCCTCTTTTTTTTTTCTCCCCAAAGTCCCAGTACATAGTTGTATATCCTAGTTGTAGGTCCTTCTAGTTCTTCTACGTGGGACGCCACCACAGCACGGCCTGATGAGTGGCATGTAGGTCTGGGCCCAGGATCTGAACTGGTGAACCCTAGGCCACCAAAGTGGAGCATGTGAACTTAACCACTCGGCCACGAGGCTGGCCCCTCCTGTGTTAATTCTATCATAGCATGTTGATATAGGTCTGAATAGCAAAGGGATTTGGATCTGAAAGTCTGAGACATCTATGCAAATCATCATTGCTTCCTTAGCCTCAGAGATTTTGGGAAGTAAATGAAAAACGCCTGGCTTTGGTTCCTCAGGTGTTAAACAGAGTTACCCTATGACCCAGAAATTCCACTCTTAGGTGTCTGCCCCAAAGAAATGAAAACCTAAGTCCACACGAAACCTTGTACGTGAATGTTCACAGCAGCATTATTCATAACGGCTGAAAGATGGAAACAGCCCTAGTGTCCTTCAACTGATGCACAGACAAACAAAATGTGGTGTACTCTCACAATGGAATATTATTCAGCCACAAAAGAGAACGAATTACTGAAACATGAACATGGATGAACCTCAAAAACATTACACAAAGCGAAAGAAACCAGTCACAGAAGACCACCTATTGTATGACCGTGTTTATATGAAATGTCCAGAATAGGCAAATCTATAGAGACAAAAAGTAGATTACTGGTTGTCCGGTGCTGCAAGGGAGAGGGGATGTGGAGTTACTGCCCATGCGTATGTGGTTTCTTTTTGAGGCAATGAAATGTTCTAAAAGTGGATACTGGTGATGGTTGCACAACTCTGAATACATTACAAGTCAATGAATTGTATAGTTTAAATGCATGAACTTTCTGGTATGTGAATTACATCTCATAAAGTCACTTAAAACACAAAACATAAACTCCCGGCCTTACAGAAGACAAACCATAAGCATAGTCAGCTTTCAGTCCACATGTGAGGTAGCCACACCTGTCTTGCCATTGTTTAAAGGAAGGAATGAATGAGTCCTTAGAGTGGAAAGGAGAGTAAGGGGAGTTGCAGCCTGCAAGAAAAAGGCACTCTCTCCTCTCCCAGAGAATAGAGCAAGATGTTGGTGCCCAGGTCTGCTGGTGTGACGTTAGTGCCCATGAGAACACTATAGGGATATAGAATGGATCCTTCTAAATTGGTGTGACCTCTGTGAGACTGAGCCATAAATAAAGGTAGGATGGGAGCTCACCTTTCATCCTAAGTGTAGCTTTGGGCAAAGGCTGTAAGGATATTAATCATCCCTAAGTTTTCCAGGCAGTCTCAAAGAGCAAAGAGAAATCAACCCCAGCCACGCAGGCCAACAGCACCTATTGCCACCATGTAGGATGATTACGCTTTGTGCTTAAGACCCAGAGAACATCTTCAGGGGGTCCAAGGTTATCTCCCCTTCACACAAGGCTGCTTTGAATATCTGAGATTGAATACCCTGCTTATTTTCATTACTATCAGTGCTACCCACCAAAGTAAGTAACAGACCATATTTGCTGCAGCAGACTGACTGTGATGAAATTCGGTGAAATTTCAGGGCTCAAATATGCAAAAGAAATGATACTAGAGCAAGAAAGTCAGCTGCCCTTTAAGGGCCAACCAGAACAGAAGGTGACAGACAAGGCTTGCCTGGAGGAGCACCCTGTGAGGCAGGGTGGTGTCTGGTGGCTTACGCTGTCCCGCAGGAGCCAGCACGGGGCTGCGCACAGCAGACACTTACAGAAAGAGGTCGTGAATGAGACTTGGTGAACGGCCAAAAGGTTCATTTAGTTAATTAAATCATCAGGGAAATAAATAGGGTCATGTGTTGCTTAACGACGGGGATGTGTTCTGAGAAACGCGTTGTTAGGTGATTTTGTCGTTGTGCGAACATCACAGAGTGTAGTTACACAAACCTAGATGGTGTAGCCTATTACACACCTAGGCTCTATGGCATAGCCTATTGCTCCTAAGCTACAAACCCGTACTGCATACTGTAGGCAACTGGAACACAATGGTAAGTACTGGTGTATCTAAACATATCTACACATAGACCAGGTACAGTAAAAACACGGTAGGAAAGGTAAAAAACAGTACACTTGTATAAGACTCTCACCATGAATGGAGCCTACAGGACCGGAAGTTGCTCTGGGTGAGTCAGTGAGTGAGTGGTGACTGAATGTGGAGGCTTAGGACATTATTGGACAGTAGTGTACACTTTATAAGCACTGTACGCTTAGGTTACACTAAATTTATAAAAAGATATTTTTCTTTCTTTAATAATAATTTAACCTTAGCTTACCGTAACTTTCTTACTTTGTAGACTTTTTGATTCTTTTAAATTTTTTGACTCTTTCGTAATAACACAGCTTAAGACACAAACACAATGTGCAGCTGTACAAAAATATTTTCTTTCCTTATGTCCTTATTCTATAAGCATTTTTCTATCTTTAAAATTGAGTTTCTTTTACTTTTTAAACTTTCTTGTTAAAAAAAGTTGACCTACATGGCGCTGGTCCCGTGGCCGAGTGGTTGGGTTCTCGCGCTCTGCTGCAGGCGGCCCAGTGTTTTGTTGGTTCGAATCCTGGGCGCGGACATGGCGCTGCTCATCAAACCACACTGAGGCAGCGTCCCACATGCCACAACTAGAAGCACCCACAACAAAGAATATACAACTATGTAGTGGGGGGCTTTGGAGAGAAAAAGAAAAAAATAAAATCTTAAAAAAAAAAAAAGTTGACCTACATATGGTTGGGATCATCAATATCACTGTCTTTCACCCCCACATCTCGTCCCGTTGGAAGGTCTTCGGAGTCCATAATACTCATGGAGCTGCCATCTTCTACAAAAACAAGGCCTTCTTCCGGAACACCTCTTGAAGGACCTACTTGGGGCTCTTCTTGAGGAAGTGTCACTCTTTCCAGAAATATGTCCATGGTCGTTTGCTTGGTTTTTTTCTTGTTTTCATCAGAGGTTTGCTTGTAAGCAGATAATGCACCATGAACATTCCTCTCTATTAATGAAAACCCATCAGTGTTGGGGTCCATGTTTTCAAACTTTTTAAGGAGCTTGTTGAGGTCTGAAAGTCTTCTGTTAAAGCCCTCACTACGAATTTTCTTGGTGGTTCTGCTTCTTTTTCTTCTCCTGCTGTTTCCTTTTCTCTTGCCTCTTCTTTAGCTATGTGTTCCTGTTCCAGTTCCAACAGCCCCTCATTAGCCAGTTCCTCAGAAAGCTCCTCTAGGAGCTCCTAGATGTCATCCTCATCCGCACCCAGGTTAAAGCTGCTTACCATCTCAACCACAGCCTTGCGGATTTTTGCAATATTCTCATCCTTGGCAAATCCTTTGAAGTCATGGATGAACCCCTTGAGTGTCTTCTTCCAGGGGCCACTCATATATCCACTCCTTGGTGACATCACCCAAGCCCAAGCAAGGTTCTTGATGCAGCCATAGGTACTGTAATCCTTCCAGAATTGCGTCAGTGTCTTCTCGAGGCAGCAAAGCCTGGGCAAAGGTCCTCCTCAGGTAGCAGGCTTTAAAAGCTGCTATAACTCCTTGATTCATTGGTCGATCAAAGAGGTGGTGTTTGGAGGGAGAAACACTGCTTTGATATTGGGATGAAGATCGCCAATAAAAGGAGGATGTCTGGAGCCTTATGAACAATAAGCAAATCTTGAAAGGTATGTTATTCTCCAAACAGTACTTCTCCATTTCACTGGCACAGCAATTCAGCAGGGCATCTTGGAAGAGGAGCTGGGTCATCAGTGACTTCTTATTGTTCTTGCAATACACAGGCAGTATGTGCTCACTGATAAGCTTGAAGGCGCTGGGGTTCTCACTGTGCCAGATCACAAAGGGTTTCAATTTGTAGCCTGCAACATTGTCCCCAAGCAAGACTGTTATCCTGTCCTCAAAAACCTTGAAACCTGGCATTGACTTGGCCTCCTTTTGGATGATGGTCCTTTCAGGCATCCGTTTCTAGAACAGAGAATTTTCACCGATATTCCAAAAATCCTTCAGCTGCCTTCACATCAGCACTTGCAGACTCCCCACTCACTTTCACATTATGCAGTGAATAACAATCCTTGAATTGTTTAGACCACCCAGAGCTGGCAGTAAATTCAACACTGTAGTCAGGTCCAGCCTTTTCATTCAACATTGCAAACAAACCTTTTGCTTTGGCCATGATTGTCATGGTGCTGAGAGGGATACACTTCTGTGTCTGGTCTTCAGTCCAGGTCATTAGAAGCTTCTCCATGTCTGACACAGGCCCTTCTCGAACTTTTCTTAGTCTCATTTGCCTTCCATGAAGCAGATCCTTTAACAGCTTCCATCACTTTGTTCTTGTTCTTTAAGATCGTAGCTATGGCGAAATGGGGCATGCCGGACTGGCAAGCAATAACCATCACTGATTTTCCACCTTCACAGTCCTTAATCACTTTTAATTTTGTTTCCAGGTCAATCACTCAACATGGTCTCTTACTGGCGACATTAGCAGTGGATTTTGTATACTTAGGGGCCATGGTGAACAAAATAACATGATATTAAGTCAAGCACAAGAGAAAATGATGCAATCAAGATACACGGGTAAACACAAGAGGTATGAGGCTGCCGACGTAACACAGCATACTGTTTTACAGTAAACTTTTTTTATATAAGTAGAAAGAGTGAGCTAATTTGAAGTAGGAAAGCTCAGTAACTTAGCTATACCTCTCTTCTAGGAATGTATGTTGGTTAGAGATGATAGACTCTTCCAGACTCTTTCTACTATAACTTTCCCCACGCCATTAAAATAAAATCCAAGAGATGTTGGGAAAAACAAAACAAAACAAAATCAGGGATAAGGGATTTCCTGAAACTGGTTTGATCCTCTTTATTCCTTTTATCTTCAGTTATGAAGTAGACCCTTAGCTTCTCATAGCACTCTTATAACATGGAACTTGGAATACTGAGCATCGAAAGAGGATAGATAGCATATCAACTTTAACTCGAGCAAGGACTCGAGAGCTAAAGAGCTGGTTTGCCTTTATGGGCTACGCAACCCTGGGCAAACTGCTTAACCTCAGTTTCCCCATCTGTAAAATGGAGATAATAGTTCCCAGTGTGGTGAGGATTAATTGTTTCTAGAACCCTGCCTGGTACATGATAACCTTGGAGCTATCATCATCATCATCGCCATCACCATCATCATCATCACCATCACCACTGCCTTTGTCCTGGCTCTGGTTTTCTTTTTGTCCAGAGTCACTTTCTTGCTGGCCACCTTTCTTCTATCAAGTGGTTCCAGTTTTTCCAGCCCATCAGAATCACCTAGAAAACTTAAAAATAAAACAAAAACAAGGAACCAGAGATAGGATCAGCTGGCCAAAGGTGGGTGATTCTAATGGACAGGAGGGTTGAGAACACGGGTGAGACTCTGCCACTTAGACCTGAATAAAGTGAGTGAGATGCCCCTCCTTGCTTGCTGCAGCCGTGTCTGCTCTTCGTGTCATCAGTGGCTGCATGTCATGACTCTGCCTTGAAGACCCAAGTCTTTGTGTTAGGTCACCAAGCCCTTCCACAGTCAGTTCCATTCCGGCTCATTCTTACTTCCTTTGATGAAACTGCCCATTCCTTCTGTTTTAGCTTCGATCAGAAATGAAATAGGGAATATATGCTCTTGGAGACTCCATTTTGTGTTTGGGAATCCAGCTCAGAGCTCAATTTCCTGGAAGGAGATCTGCGGCCAGGAGCAGGTAGCAGCCCACCTTGACTCCATTGATGGCAGACTCCTTCCTCACCTATGTCAGCGGGAGGACAATATTTTTTGAACAAAAGAATTTTCTGAAAAGTTAAAATTCATAACTTAAATTTCCAAAAGTTAAAGTTGACAGCTTCTCTTTGTTTTTGATAGCCATCTTTCCAGTGTCATCCAGCCTTTTCTGCCTTAGTAAAAGGAGTAGGTTGGCTACAACATAGACAGCTCAGGATTGTGCTTCTGCTGTACATCAGTGAAGCTCTCAACCACTAATAATGTTTTTAGTTGTTCTTTCTTTTCTGCCTTGCTATCAATCATTGCTTTTTCATAATTTACCTGGGAAAACAGATAACCAAGCTTGTTAAGATGGTAATTTCACATGTTGTATAAATAAGTTCAGGGTAAAATCAGATTAAGCCTAATAAAGTACATAGGCTTTTTTTTTTTTTTTTTAAAGATTGGCACCTGAGCTAACATCTGTTGCCAATCTTCTTTTTCTTCTTCTTCTTCTTCTTCTTCTTGTCCCCAAAGCCCCCCAGTACATAGTTGTATATTCTAGTTGTAGGTCCTTCTGGTTGTGGCATGTGGGACGCCACCTCAGCACAGCTTGATGAGCAGTGCCATGTCTGCGCCCAGGACCTGGGCTGCTGAAGTGGAGAGTGCAAACTCAACCACTTGGCCACAGGGCAGGCCCCCTACATAGGCTTTTGATAATAATTTTTCTCACTTTGTACTTCAGATTTGGGGTTTTGTTCCACATGGTTGAATGTGTCCCCAACTAGATATTTTACCATCCCTTAAATGGGATATGTTCTAGCCGACTTGTTGGATTAATCTAAATTAGATAACAAATTCCCTGTGGTCAGAGGGTAACTTTTCTCCACTTTCAACAGGCCCCATACATGCCTATTGACTGCCCTGTGTCTCGTGAATATTCTAATATGAATTGCGCTGGAATAGATGGTAGTATTTCTTATGCGCAGACCCTCTAGCACCTTAATGTCTTGACAGCACTATTTCCAATTTCAAATGACTACTAAGAAATGCTGAGTCAAGTGGCACTTCATATTCATGCTTAATAACATGGTTTTAAAGAGCAAGGACACACACACACACATAAATGAAAGAGGCCCACCCTTCTTCCTTATTATTCTCTAACACATCAAAAAAATCTTGATTTGCTTCCGTGGGTGAAGTCCACAGTGCAGATTTTTCTGCTCCAATGACTTATCATAAAGGAAAAAGAAGCGTTTTATTGGGGTAGTTGGCACTGAGTTTTCCTTTTCCATTTCTTACAACAGGCTCTATCCAAGCTTCTTATTTCACGCAAGAGGTTTCTTCAATCCCCCTGGAGAGTGTGAGACCCTGAAAGTGATGGGTACCATTATGACAGCTTGTTAGGAGATGAACTGGCAAATTTCACACACCTGACTGTTTTGTTCAGATTTCAGATAAGATAATCCCAAAGAAAGAAGCCTTTATGAGAACAAGAGGATAACCTGATAAAAGAGTGGTAAAATAAAGGATATCAGCAAGCAGTAAGAGGTAAAGCAATTCCTTATCTAAGAGACAGTCAAGGTAAGGGGAGAGGAAGAGAGCGCAGAAAGAACAGAACAAGTGCTGGGCTAATCCAGAGAAGAGATTATTCCAGCAGAAGGGAGAGAAGGCCCAAAAAGGTGGGTGACCAGGGACAAAAAGAGAGACCCAAGCAACCCTCCATCAATTATACCATGAGGAGCAGAGGGACAGAGAATAAAATTTAGTCCAGGCAGGCATATCTCACGGATGACTCATGCCCTGCCTGCCATCCCATGCCCCAGACTCACCATTTGGAGAGGGTGGGAAGAGGGAAATTCAGTGGAAAGGCAGGACTATAAATCTACACTCCTCTCCCACAAAGAGTCACTGAGAGGTCATCCCGTCAGTTTTCTTCTCAAAAATTTCCACAGAAATATTCCCTTCAGCAGAGGAAACTAATTCTGAAGGTTCTGGAGCTATGGCCTAAAGCCATCCAAACAACCAAGTGTGAAAAGTCTGCTGTTCTGTCTTAAAAGTTCATGCAAATTTGGCCCGTTATATCGTAGCATATCCACATTTGTTTTATTTGAAAAAATTCTTTTCTCTAGGATCTTTCAGCAAAACTGATGCTTGAGTGAGCTGGGCCCATTTTATCCCGCAGCTCTGCACGCTCGTTGGCATACCACCAAAATGGCCCTAGGATGTGGCGGTTGAAGAAGTTCGTGTCTACCCTGCACCCTTCCTTGACCAGGTCAGGAAACGAGGACACAGAATGGGCCAGGTCACTTCTCTGTGTCAGGGACAGCACAGACCAAGAGACAGTCCCTGGTCTCAAGGAGCTCAAGGTCCCATGGAGAGTAAGCAGGTGGCCATGGTTGGGGCCCAAACCCAGGCATTGCGACTCAGGCATGCTCCTCTTTAGGTCATGCTGCTTTGCACCGTCCCTAAAAGGCCCCCAGTCTCCACCGCCCAGCAGAGAGTGTCTAGAGAAGGAGGCTGGGCTGTCTCCAGAGTCTCGTTAATGAAACGTTCCTGCAGCCTTTGACAAGGGGAGGACACCTTAGCTGACACAAGAAGCAAGATTGTGTCAAGTGGTACAAATGTTATTAGGAAACTGCCGCTCAAGGCCAGCCCAGCACCCACAGGCCACAGCTAGATCCCAGCCTTTCAAACCATATTCCAGAAAGGTACATCTTCTCTGGGGAGTAAAGCCTATTTAAGACCAAACTACCTTAAAGGCAAATCATAGTTCAGCCTTTTGAGAAGGCTGAAAGAGTGGGAGAAGAGGGGAAGGAAGTCTCAATCGGGCTAAAATTGAAACCAACATAAATAATTAAAATAATCAGGCGCACATCAAGTATCTCTATGGTCCTCTCTCTCCATTTCCACTACTTAAACTTTAACCCTATTAATCTTCTAGAAATGGAAGCCAAATGAGAATTTTAATGACACCATGAAACCTTCATTATATCATTTGGTCTTAAGTAACTTAAATTTCCCCAGGATCCAGGAGGTTAAGATGTAGAATTTCTGCCCATTTTGAAGCTAAGAAAAGTCCTTTCACCCTAAAAGAAGATCCAGGGAAATTGTGGGGAAGAACATATCGTACAGGTATACACGATGCTTTTATAATTCTTTACGGAGCAAAGTCTCAGGCTTTGCTCCACAAACAGGTATTCCTAGCTCTGTGACTTTAGGAAAGTTAGTTAACCGATCTGTGCCTCAGTTTTAAATCAGACTCGAGAAAATAATTCATAACCCACAGGGCTGGAGTAGGATTGAAATGAGACATGACACGCAGAGCACACAACACAGTGGTAGGTGCTGAATAAAGGATGTTGATTATTATTCAAGTGCATAATTGACTACATTACGAAGCATAAGATAAATGATCCTTTGGGAAGAATATTATAGAAAAGGTTTTTTCTGTACTGACTATTCCAGAGTCTAAGAGGCCCTCTGTTCACCCAGTTACCAAATCCTGTGGCTCTGCCTCCTGCAGTTCTCAAACCTGGTCCCTACTCTGCATCCTCCTCCAGAGGCCTGGCCAGGGCCCTCCACCTCTGTACCCTGGACAATGGCACCAGCCTGGTTGGGGTCTCCCTGCCTCCTGCACATTGTCCCAGGAATGCTGTAACCCCATCTCGCTGTCCACTGTCTGCACCCCTTCACCACCTGGCCGCATTCCTCTCATCGCCTCCTGACTCACATGCCTCCCTCCAGCTTTAGCTGTCTCACCTCCCAGACCTAACTCAGGGGTTATACCTTCTCTAGGACACATTTCTGAGACCCCAGACCAGACCAGGCAGGGAAGTTTAGTCGTGCCCCTTTCTGTGTCCCAAAAGAGCTTTGGACACTCCTCTTCCCGCCACTGAGTTAAAATGATCGATTTAGATTTCTGTCCTGTCCTCCAGGCAGACCCGGCCTCACTCATCTCTGTACCCTCAGTGCTTGGCCAACCAAGGCTGGACACAAGGATTCCGTAAGAAAAATGCTGTAAGAGGATTCTGGATTTGCTTGGGAAGTTGGAATCACAGACTGGCTCCACTCACGCCAATCTTTCATGTCCTGGAAGGGAGATGGGAGAAGAGCGGCAGACAGAAGGAAGGGGCATGATAGTGATTGAGCACGTAGTGTATACCAGGCATTGCGCTGGGGAGCCGGGTCCTTACCTAAACGAGGGGCAGGGTCAGCAGGTCCGAGGACAAGCAGTAAAAGTGGCCCTCTAGTCTAAGTGAGAAGTGCTGGTGACAGAAAGGGAGGGAGAGGCTTGAAATACCCTCATTGACTGGGTGTGGGTGCTGAGACACAAGGAGAGGCTAGTGAGACTGGATTGTGGAGCGCATGGGTGAAGGAACCTAGGAAACTGGGAATAAATCAGCAAATCCCAGCAGAGGCAGGTGAAGTTAGCTATGCTGAAAGGCTCTCGCAATTCTTTCTTTAGATACGTTAATCCATCCCACCAGAGGGGGTTGTTCCTCCAAGACTTTCAGCCAGCTGGGCTCAGCCAGGCTGCAAGGTAGGGGGGGTCTACCTAACAGAGTTGTGTGTAGTGGGCGGGGCTATCACACCACCAGCCCCGCCCCAGCTGGCCCTTGGCAACTTCGGGTTACAAGGTGATTCTCCATCAGGTTTGCTGGGAGAAGAGAAGGCAATAATATTTCAATACTTTCTGCTCTTCACTTACAATTTTTCAATTCCCGTCTATTCATTAATTTAAATGAATGACAAGCCCCTTGGGTCTGGTCCCATCTTTGTACACTGGTGAGTGCAAGTTAGTCCTGAGAGATGGGTTTGCTTGGCTCAGGGAGTCGACTCGCTGGATTTCTGAGCGTCAGTTGTAGGAATTTCCTAATGCAGTGGTTCTCAACTGCAGGCGACTTTGCCCCTCCAGGGGACAGTTGGCAACGTCCGGAACATTTTTGGCTGTCATAGCTGGGGTGGGAGGGACTACTACTGGTATCTTGAGGGTGGAGACCAGGCATGCTGCTAAACATCCTACAGTGCACAGGGCTGCCCCCACGACAAAGAAAATATTTGGGCCAAAATGTCAACAGAGATTGAGAACTTGCCCTAAAGGAAGGTCAACCTGGGATGACCTGGCTGGGAGGTCATCAGATTAGCAAATCTGACCCTTGACTCCCATGCCCACCTCTTCTCTGGACAACGATACCAATTCCACGCCAGGTGCTCTGCTCTGTGCTAGAAACAGTGCAATTAGAAACACCCTACCATCAATAAGTGCCAAGTGCATCATGGGGATAGAGGTATAAAGAGAATTATCAGAGAAGGTGATAACACCCAGAAAGAGTGAGCGTTTCTGAAGGATGAATGGGATGGAGGAAGAATGTCAGGAAAACAGAGGCCAGAGGTTCGGGAGATAGGCACAAGGGTTATGCACTTTTGGGGAAGGAAGCTTTGAATCTACCCTTCCCCATAGCAGAGGGAGAGGAAGGAGGGATGAGCCAGAATTACTTACACCGGGCCCCAGTGGGAAGTTTCCGATGATTGCATTGATTGTGTGCTGATAGCTGAAGCATCCTGGGAAGAAGTACTTCGTAGGGACAGACTCTTTAAAATTTCATCAGCCTGGGTTAACCTCTGCCCACAGAGGTGATGGCTCACGAGGGAGCCGATGGAGATGGGAACAAGACCAAATCTGACTCTCCGGTCAATTCATTTCTCCCATTCTCGTTTCAGAGTTTGTCTAAGATAAGAACTGGCAGCGTCTTTTCAGATAATACTCTGCCTTTAAACTCAGTGATAGATTTGTTGACAATCAACAACAGAAAAGAAAGCCTCGGACTCTATCCACCCACAGCCTTGGGAACCATTAAGAGCAAACACCCCAGGTATCCTTAAGAGCAACTTCTCAGCAAAGTTCAATCTTCGGTGAAAAATTGGTCTTGAGAACAGTTCACATTTAATTTGATGTATGGACTGCACTCACTCAGATATTTTAATCACAGGGACTTTGCCTTCCCCCACCATATCACCTCTCTGGCTGAACCACGAGAAATCAACACAGCCCTGAAAACGATAGTAGCTTATCTTATCAGTACTGTTATTAGCTGTGCCCTCAAGTTCTAAAATGCTACTTTCTCTTGCAGTGTTTCTGCAGCAACTAAAAACCAGGATGAAGGGCATGCAAGTGGAAGGCCTACGTGGTAGAGATCTGTGCATTATTTCAGAAGTATTTACTGCACGCCTGCTACATATAAGGCACTGTACTGGCCCTGGGCATAGATGGATGAATGCAACACCAACGAGATGGGAGTGCACAGGGGTTCAGAGGGAGGGCTCTGGGAGGCAATAGTCTTGGTTCAAATCTCAACTCTGCTACTTATTGTGATACTAGGTGACTAACTTCCTCTCTCTTATCTTTACTTTCTTTATCTGCAAAATGGAAAGTGATAATAGTTTTTACCTGCTTGGTTTGTTATGAGGATAAAGTGAATTAATAAATATGAAGTCTGTAACAGATTGGCACATAGGAAGGCCTCAGTCAAGGTGGACTGTTATCATCCCATCTATCCTACGGGTTGGCAGGTTACCTCGGCATCTCTGGTGGTTTCTACTGGTTACCTGTCCTTGCCCAGACTGAGGAATAATTTCCTGCATGAATTTTAGTGTCCAGCTTCAAATTACCATGAAGTCCAAAATGTGCCTCCTCTCTTGCAAGATCCTACATAGAAATGACCATGAAATAGCTATTATGTAACTCAAGTACGGAGGGTGGGGATCTGTGCCGACCAGATTTATCTGGAACAGCTTCATGGGGATGGGAGAAGCTCATCTCATCTGAGATAAAATAACAAAGAAGAATAAGGGGCACTTGCTAAATGTTTTCTCTGAAGGCCAGACAAGGAGAGGTGGGTGGTGTTCCATACAAGCTTTGTTATGTTGCCCATATAATCTCCGTGCTGAAGGTAGAAATTAAGTGGGGGCAAAAGAGTTGTACTAAAAGGAGCTTCATGACATCAGGAAATCCAAACAGGAAGTATTATGACAAAGTTTTCACATTCGTTATTTTGGGCGTTCAGAGTTCATGTATTGAAACCTGCTTGGTTTTGTTGGATGGAGACATGGACTTGCAACATGTTACGGAAAATCTAGCTCTAAATGACAAGGGGATGTCCAGTGAACTCAAGGGCATATAATTTAGGAGTCTCTTTTAAAAATGCTACACTTTGAGTCCGTCTGGAAGGAGCCATAGTCTGGAAGTTTGCAAGTAGCTAACCACGAGGGAACTTTTGAGAGACTAGATTGCTCAGTTTGTACTTTTCAAAAAGATAATTACAAGTCTTCTGGATTCTGTTCCTCTATGTTTCCAAGGTCACAAATCCCACTTCGTCCCACTGAGTTAATCAGCAAATGTTTACTGACACCAGCCATAAGTTCAACCAATATAGAAGGTAGAAGAAAATTATACAATGGATAACAGTCAACCGCGAACCACTCTCTCCCTCTCTGCCCAGCAGAATCTATGTATAAAATTGTTCAATGAAAGTAGCATCTAGTGCCATCAGCCAACAAATGCCTCTATCAAAAATAACACCCCTTGGTTTGAGGGGCTGTTCCTACCTCTGTCTCCCTGCTAGTCCCTGAGCTTCTTTAGGGAACAAATAGTTTCCTATTATTGTTATATCCATAATATGTAGTGCCTGACACATGATACTCAACATCATTTGTTGAGTGGGTGAATAAATGGATGGGTGGATGGATGATGTGTGTATGTATATATAAATGAATGAATGCATGAATGGTGACAGAAAGGTGGGACTTAGGGTCAAAAGAAGAAGCAGAGTAAGCCAGATTGGAGTAACAAAAGGAAGACAAAAATGAAGACAGGCAGAAAATCTTAGTGGAGCAAGAGTGTGTCTTGAAACATAGAGAAAGGCAAGTTAGATAAATTGTTCGATAGTAATGTTCACCAAAAATTGGTCTTATTTTAAGATATTTCCTCTTATTTGGTCATTAGAAGAAAATGGAGATCAGCCAGTCACAGCATCTCCCTCAAAAACCCTTCAGATATCTGAAAACTGGAACTATTTATTGTGTATATAGCTTTGCTCACAGTTATGTCCACAGCACTTGGCACATAAACACACAATATAAATTGTTAAAAGAATACGTTCATGATTTAAACTTCCTCTTTCCCACGGCCTTAGCAGCGAGCCTCTTTGGTCCATACAGGCAGCCAAATTTCAGAGTTCCAAAGCTTGCTTTCCAAACAGATTCTGTCTTGGACAAAGCTGACTGAGTTAGAGTCGCCAGGGCTCTGGGTGATATTGGGTGATTATTAAGGCTTGATCACATATGTTTCTCTAAACATTTGGTGTCAAAAACCACTCAGAACTGTGAATGCAGCATCTTTCCACACCCCTTAGACCTTCTTTTCAGAAGACAGAGGACTGCACAAAATGTAATCAGTTTGCCAGGTGCGCATGTGAGCATCCCACAACTGAAAGCGAAGGCAATGGTAGGTATTATCTGAATGACGTTGTGAGGGCATATGGGGTTCCCTCTCCCAAATTTCTTACTTTTCAAAAGTCTTATTTAAGTCTGGTCTTTACTTCCTGAGCTTCAATTCAAAAATCATTGGATTAGGAAGGATTCCGCCTCCTATTTACATAGTCTTTCTTGCTCTGCTTTAAACAAAACTCTGTCCCTGAATCTGGATCCACTGGTTCTTTCCACCAGCACACAGTATACTTGCTGTACGTCCACACTGAAGATGGACTTCCCCCTGCTTGAGACAAGAGCCATGGACCATCTCAGCATCCATCCCTGTTATCTGGGATGTTTTGCCTTCTTCCCCTTCAAGTGTCTGTCTCCTCTCCTTCAACCCTCCAACATCATCATCCTCGCAATACTCTTCTCAGACTAGCTGTGTCCCGCTTTCTCATCTCCCCCTCGCCATGCCTCCTTCTCTCCAGCCATATTCATCCACACATGTTGTCACCCCTATTGGTGGATTTTAAACTCAAGAGCACAGACAACTTGTATTTTCTTCACAAACTTCACAGCACCCATTTCAAAGCCTTGCAGATAGTGAAATCCCGATACAATGGTGACTGACCCTAACCTCAGATGTTATTTCCTCTGCACCCCCTCTCTTCACCCTCCGTCACAGGACCCTGAGTTGGCTTTGCATCTATAACTCTGTTGACCTTCCCCAGGTCAAGACTGTTAATTATGTTTTTAACCTCTACTCAGGGTCCTATTAATAGGATAGTATTTGGGGGATTTTTTTTTTTTTTTTTGGCTGTGCTTCCAAATGATTCTTGCTAATTTTCCTTGCTGAGAAATTCTTTGGTCTGGAAAGTCAAGAGTGCCCACATCACAGACTTTGACTTACACACTGTCCTTCTGCTTTGCAGGGTCGCGTGGTAGCCGTAGATCTTTGAGGACCATTTTCAGGCTAGAGAAACAGTAACTTAGCATGACTCTTTCCATACTCTTGGCAAACATGGAAAACCTACAATCCAGCTGTTCATGTGTACCAACACGTGCTTTTGAAAAGGAGAGTCAGACTTCTTTTAATGACACTTTTCTATCTTTACGCCCTTTAACGAGTTCTCTTGTCTTGAACCCCATTTAGTTCTAGTTAGTTTGCGCCATGCTATTCATCCCCCTTTTTCAGACAACTTTTGTATCTGAAATACCCAAGACCTCTTGCACTTTAATAATAAGTTTTATAAGTCATAGATAATAGCATGTTTAGAGGTTCTGCAAACAGACCCTCGTTAACACCACCCTTCTTCCTGCTTCCCTGTGAAGGGGTTCCTTGGAGGTTTCTGAGTAATACTTTCGGCTTCAACAGCGGGAAGGCACTGTGAGGGCTAAGCGATCTTCACAAATCTTTAGCCAAAATTACAGATAATTTTAAGACTCGAGGGTGAGATTACTATAGATCTATCTTAGAAAGGCTAATTTGATAATTTGAAATGCCCATTAAAAGAGTGGTGTCCATTATCAAACATTTCCTCAGATGTAGCGAATAAAAGCATCAATTTGACTCCTACCTGATAATAGGTCCGTTTGGACTGTCTTTCTAAGAGAAGTGTGACTAGCTTCTAATCACATTTAACTTTGCTTATTACTAAGTAGGTGACACTTTTCTCTCATGTTTTATATTTCCCTTGAAAATCAGTTCTTTTTCTCTCCATAGAGGATATTACAAAGATTTAAAATGTTCTCTTAGGGCTATTGACTTGTCCCTTTTGTACCTGCCCAATTACACACAGACACACACGCAGACACACATACACACATACCCACACACACTTTCTCCCTTATTTCACCATACTTTTTTTCCAACTGAAGATGCTTGCCTAACAGTCACCATGGGGCTAACCCTTTCCCAGTTTTGAAAAAGACAAGTTCTAGGGACCCTCACCTTAACAAGAGTGGACAGCGTGGGTGATTCACGTAAGGAGGATGTGCAAAAAACTGAGAATTCTGCTGGTGGTTCCCATTTGTCACTTGCTCATACTTGTTGAACTTTAGATTTTGTGCTAAATAAGTTCGGACTAAAGCAAAGACTCTTCTTTTAAATATTTAGACTTTTAGGCGAACCTGGGCAGACAGTAATATATCTATCAGGGCTGATTCTCAGATACCCTCCAAAACTTTCTTCCAGGCTCTCACCTCTTATAATTATGAGGGCTCTCCTTCCCTTAGTTTGATCACAGCTTTATCATCACTGTCTTGAGAACTGCTCAGATTTTTCTAAAAAAAAAACCCACCTCCAAAACATCAAATCATTCCTTTTGTAATTCCTAGATAAGATGGAGAAATTCATAGACCGAAAATTAAGTAAATAAAGAGGTAATTACAAATGCCCGTTTCCTTGACAACTCCCCTCCCCCAGCCCTCCGGTGATAGGGAAAAACCAAAATGAATGTGAGGAGGGGTAGCCACAAAGCCATGCTGGATTTTAGCAAGCCAAGGCAATAACCAGCGCGGAAAGCAGCGGACTCGGAACGAAATACAAATAAATCAATTTATATCGGGGCTGCATTTGGTGTAGTATTTCTGTGGTTGCCATAGAAACGCCAGAGACGGAAGAACATGTTGCCTGACACAAAAGAGACCGATCTGTAACGGCCACCTTCTCCCCAGCTTCATCTATTGCAGACAAAATGCTTTAACCCAAGGGCGAGAGAAGTCGGGGGAAACGAAGCCAAGAGCAGCAGCTCGAAACCTCAACCTGGAAAGGAACGCTCACCCAGCTGAGCACAAAGAAATGGTCCTTTTGTAGCAGCAAAGCCCCCCTCTGCCATCCAGGGTTATCCCTCCACGTTCCCACTGTCGCCTCACTTCCTTCTCCTCCGCCTTCCACTCTTCCTCTTTCTGTACCTACCCCTTCCAGAGGTTTTAATGAAATCCAGCCAAGGAGAGAATAATAGTGATAGAGGGATACGAACATCCGCCACGCCCAGAGGTGAAGTCGCCTGGAAAGAGCACGAATGGCACATACCTCCTTTCTGGCAGCCCTTGACACATGGACTTAGAAAATCAGAAACTGAAGGGGAGCAGGCTGGGGTGCAGAAATTGCCACTAGTTTATAGGAGCTGTAAGTCAGCCAACACTGGAAAGAAAAAGCGAGACTCCACCCATGGGGTGGACCCTTCGGGAAAAAAAAAAAAAGTGGTCCTCAGCTGACGTCTCTCCCCACCCCATGTCACTTCCTTTTAAAGCTACAACTTAGCTGTTACAGGCAGGGAAGATACGAGCTGGTGTAATATGAGTCATCCTCTTCCCCTTGCAATTAGTGTAAGGAAGCGCTCCGGTCGGCTTCACGTTTGAAATCTCCGGCTGGAGAACCTGCCAGAATCAGAAACAAAGCCCGCTAGGTGGCCTTTCCTTTTCTGCCTCGGCTCCCAAACCCTGTTGCGTCCCTCTGCCGAAATGGCTCCTCCAACCTCAGCTCGGACAGACTCCAACCCCCGTCTGTGTTGCGACCTGGAAATTGTCCCCAACTGGCTCATGTTTCATTCAGCAAGTAGCCCATCAAGGTGTTTTGTGAAATACCCACACGCTAAAAATCCCCCCTCACCTCTCGCTGGTCCGCTGCGCGGGCAGGAGATTGCATTCCTCTCAGAAACGCCCCTTAATCTCCAGCAAAATAAGACTGAAAACTCAAGAGATTTGAGATGCTAAGAACTGGGAAAGAGAAACTTGGGTTCTTCGGAGGCAAGGTATCTTCTCCTTGCAAAGCAGCCACCGGGGCTCATTAGCACCACACACGCGTGCACACAGGCTTGCACAGACACGTGGCATTTACACGCAGCGTATTAGAGAGGGTCTGGGCAGATCTTTATAATAAAATAGTATCACCACAACTTTAAAAGAGGGCGTGCTGTTGAAACTCCAGAAGTGTCAGGTCTCTAACGTTCTTGAAAAATGATTTCCACCTCCAGAGTTAAGGTGTATGCCCTTCAAATGTTCACTATTCGAACCGTTGTCACAAATAATGTTTGAGTGTTTACACGTGACTCCTGTGCTCACCCCCGTTCTTTAGAGGTTTATAATCCACAGGGAAAAAGAAAAAGTTCACAAATAACTAGCCCACATTGCACAATTATTAAGAGCTATAAAAGCAGTGTGCCATGAGAACAGAGAGGACAGAAGGAGCTCTTTCTGGTTATGATGGGGGGCGGGGAGGCGTTCATAGTTCAGGAAACCAGGTTTGGACTGAGTTCTCTGGAGCGTGGTACGTTATGATGGTCTGTGGGGGGGAGGAGGAAGGTAAAGTGTGGATTGGCTGAGGATAAAGGACATCGAAGCTATAGAAAAGGACTTCGAACAGAAAACCCGTTGGTGACAATGGCTTATTTTAATATCCAGGTGAAAACAAATTTGACCACATCGAAACGCTTATAAAAGATGTTTACAAGACGTTTCTTGCAGCCAATGCAATTTTCGAGTTCTCATAACTTTTCCAATGGTGTCTTAAAACGCATTTGCTTCTAGTTTTGCGGACACTTGCAAAGATTTTTCAAAGTACTGCTCAAATACAGTTAGACTGATTGATTTTCATATTTGAATTTTGAATGGGAATTTATTTCAAAATCTGCCAATTACATAAATTTGTGCTAGACTTACCACAAGCACAGTCAATGATTTTAATAGAAACAATATGAAATTAAAATTTTTCATTTTATTTATTTATTTATTTTTAAGATTGGCCCTGAGCTAACACCTGTTGCCAATCTTTTCTCCTTCTTTCTCCTTCTTCTTCTTCTCCCTGAAGCCCTCCAGCACACAGTTGCATATTCTTGTTGAAGGTCCTTCTGGCTCTGCTATATGGGACATTGCCTCAGCATGGCTTGATGAGCGGTGCTAGGTCTGTGCCCAGGATCCAAACTGGTGAAACTCTGGGCCAGTGAAGCAGAGTATGTGAAATTAACCACTCCGCCATGGGGCCGGCCCCTGAAATTAAAATTTTTGACAATTGCAAGTCTAATTCCCATCTCAATACTTTAATATCTTTATTCTGTTGTGATTATAATTATGATATGTTTATTATTGCTACAGTAACACTTGGCCTGTTTAGATTGTGTGGCTCACAGTCTCAATTACCTTAGAAATATAACAGAGAAATATGAAAGAAAAAAATGACTACTTCTAAAAATTTAAAGTGGAAGTATGACCTTGATGGATTAGATCCTATGCACTTTATTCGGAGTCCCATTTAGAGTCTATCCTTAGTTTAGATATCCTTATTTAGCTATTTTTATCTAAACAAAGAATTTTGAAAGTTTCCAGGTCACAGTCTAACAATTCAACACATATTTGAGCATCCGTGTTAGTGGCTGAAGATATAAAAACATGAATAAGACATGGACATTGCCCCAAGGTGCTCGAAGTCTTGGGAGAGAAAGTTTTCCTAGGAGAAACAATTAAGATACGATCTAACGCAGGCAGTAGTTGAAGTCTGTACAAGGTTCAGAGATGGCCCAAAGAACCGGGAAAGGGAAGGGAGGGAGTACGTCGACATAGTTTCTTAGCTCACAGCAAACTGTAAAAGAGATGAGAGTGAACAGCAGATTCATCAGTGAGACTGTCATAGGTGCTGGTAGCTGGAGAGATTTCAAAGGGGGTAAAAGGCATAAACTGGCAACTCAAAAAAGGACACATAAATAACCAATAGACAACAGCAACAAAAAAGATGCAACTTCACATAAAAATACAAGCAGAAAGGAAGAGATGTCATTTCTTTGCCTATGCACTTGCCAAACATTCAGAAAACTGTTACATACAGTGTCAGGCGGATTCTATGCAATAGGCTCTTTCACTCTCTCCTCTCTCCCTGGTGACTATAAATTGGTACAGTCTTTCTGGAGTTCAGTTAAACAAGACCTATCATGAGGCTTTAAACTGTTCATATTCTTAATCCAATAATTCAACTCAGAAGAATTTATATCAAAGAAATAAGCTGAGATGACCCCAAAGATTTAGGTCCGTGTAGATTCATCAGTCATTTATAATAGTGAAGACTGGAAACCACCTGAATGTCTGACGTAGCAGTTTAGTTATGTAAATGATGTGATATTCATGGGATGGAATGCTCTAAAAAAATTTAAAATGCTGTATTTGAAAGACGTAGGGAAACTTTCACGATATATTAAGTGAAAAGGGAACTAAGCTATATACGAAATATGAACCCTTTTCTGTAATTCGATATATATGCTATATTGTGTGTGTAGTGGGTTGCATAGTGTCCTCCCAACATTCATGCCCACCCAGAACCTCAGAATGTGACGTTATTTGGAAACAGGGTCTTTGCAGATATAGCTAGTTAAGATGAGGTCATACTGGATTAGAATGGGCCCTAAATCTGATGGCTGGTGTCCTTATAAGAAGAGGAGAGGACAGAGAGAAATACACACAGAAAATAAGCCAGAGCCTGAAGTGATGTGTCTACAAACCAAGGAACGTCAAGGCTTGTGTTCTGGCAACCACCAGAAGCTGGGAGAGAGGCATGGAACAGATTCTCCCTCAGTGCCTGCAGAAGGAGCTAACCCCACTGACACCTTAATTTCAGACTCCTGGCCTACTGATCTGTGAGAGAATAAACCTCTGGTTCTTAAAGCCACTCAGTGTTTGGTACTTTGTTGTGCCAGCCCTAGGAAACCCATACAGTGGGCAAAAAGGCCATTAAATTGTTAGTGATTATTTCTGGACTGTGAGATTGATTTTTATTTGCTTCTTTATACTGAAACCAAGGATGAAGAAGTTAAAAAAAATCTTCCCAAGGGCAAAAATTTGAGATAAGTTTTCCTAACTGCAACTGAGCGTATTCAGCACAATCGACTGTTGTTTAAAACTAACCAAGTCTTTCTGTCCCTCCTTAGTATGTGAGTGAGCTGTCTTTCCCAGGAAGTCAAGGTCCAGACATCAAGATTCCGCCTCACAAGGCCAAACACAGGCTGAAGGCGAAAACTAGCCAGAAAAGTCCCACCAGTCAAGGGAAAAGAAATTCAGTCTTCAAGGTCAAATTCAGGCTGGTGGGAAGACACCAACCAGCAAGGCCACATGCTCCCCATCCCACCTAACACCCCAGCACATGCTCTTCTTCCCCTACCTAAAACCCCAGATACAAACCCCTACCTTTTTGCTTTGAGGAGGTGAATCTGAGTTCTAGCTCCCATCTCCTTGTCTGGCTGCCTTTTGATAGTAATAAATCCTCTTTCCTTGCCACAAGCTTGACGTTTCAGTTGTTGGCTCTACTGTGGGACAGGTAAACGAAACTGTGTTTGGGTTTGAGGACAATTTGGTGAGTGAGCCAGGAGGCTCTTTTTGCACATGGCTCCATGGCCCCAGGACCACTGGGATTTCCTGGGAAGCACTCCAGCGGCTGCCTAGGTGATTTGCCCTAGGGACTGTCCCTGGTACTTTCCATCTGACCTGCCACTGCTGACCATAGGCGTATTTTTCTTGTGGTGAGGAAATAGGCTCTAGATTTGTTTGTTTTGGCTTCTGGTTTGGAAGAGACATCCTTTTGGTGAGTTTCCTTGTTAAAACTGACCAAGTCCTTTCTTTCCTTTCTTTATTTCCCTCTGTTTCAGGGCCTCTGTTCCAGTTCACTGGAGTTTGTTTTGGGGGAGCCCTGATTTGTTGAAAGGACTAACGCTTGTCTCCATCTGTTTTGATACTTGTGTAAAAATGTGTAAGTCTGTATAATGCGTGTGTGTGTGTGGTGTCATATTGGAAAACTTGGATTCAATTTCCAGTGGCAGCCCTCTGGGTTATGTATTGCAAAATTGAGATGTTTTCAGTTATAAACCTATGAAAAAGAAAAAGATGAAACAATCAAATTTGGGGTCTCAGCCTCCTCTCATGGTCTTACAGATGCTAATGAAAACAGGTTAACGAAAGAATAAAAAGAAGCTGAGAAGAAAAATAAGGGGACTCCTAAACAAGATAAGAAGTTTTTTAAAGGATTTTTTAAAAATAAGGTAAATAAGACAAGGGGTAAATAAGAAAAATATTAAAAGGGAGAAAACAAAGAGGAATCAGAAAGAGAAGAGTCACGGGACTCATTTCAGGAGGATGGAAATGTTGAGCTAGTTATTAAAAAGAAAAAAGGGATGAATAAAACAGACATGAATGAGGTTAAAACAAAGTTCTCAATAAAATACCACCTAAGGTTGAGTGGGCTAAGTGGACCCTCTACTGGCCCCTCAACATTAAAGGACCTCAAACAAGTTTGTTCTATTCACCTCAGTTTGGAAGAAAAAAATTAAAAAAACCGGAAGGCAGAAAATCACAGAATCACAGTGAGAAACCAGACCAGTAATTGTTTGGGGAAACAGTTAGGCTGCCAAGGTTGATAAGATTATAAAGATTAAAATGTTTGAGCTAGTATTCTATGAAGAGGTCATGTCAACTTTGCCTGAGTGGTTTTTTTGGGAAGGGATGTTATGTCTGGCTGGAAATGCTTCCCCTTCACAATATTATAAGACTGAGACTTATTGATGGAATCCTAATGGAAGCTATGATTAGAGGTATAAGAGTTGACAAGATTAAGATAGAATTTTATAAAAAATTAATATATTTAAATGGCCTTTATGTAAAATGATTGAGTCTTTTTTGCCTAATTATATTATAGATTATGTTATGGGGATAAACATTATGTCTCACTGGGTAACGTTTCCCCTGACTGATATTATAAGAGCATACAATTCCACCCTTCATGCAATGTTAATTAAACATGCCAAAAGAGATCTCACTTTAAAATGGGCAAAATGGGACAATTTTAGTTTACCCAAACTGGTGTATTTACATATGCAATTGGAAAAAGCCAGCTACAAAGTTAAACAACCAATGGGAAGCCTATTTTAATCTTTTGAGGCTTCTTAATGAAAACAACAATACTGTACTGCCTCTTTGAAAGGAAGTAATTAAATAATTAAACATGCCAGACTGAGGGATGCCAGTGGCCCTACTAATGAAAGAAACCAAATCTCCCCTCTTGCTGAGCTTTCCCACTTCAACTCCCCCCAAATTAGTGACCTAAAACTAAGTAAACTTTTGAAAAAAGAAATAAGTAAACTTTTGAGATAATTTGGAATTGTAATGGCCATTCTGGGGAACCTCTGTTTCGGATGAGGCCACTTTAAGGGTTACCCTTAGAGGATTCAAAACTTCTCACAATGGAATTCAATCTTTGATTAATATGCAGAAACTTCTAAAGGACAAGATGATTTCAAAAACAACTCTAAAAGGGATCCTTACAGCAAAAAGAAAAGAATCTTTAGTAAAAAAATCTTTGGCCATCTGAGCAGGTCCATCTGCCAGGGAGCAATTTAGATCCAACTGTTCCTCTAAGTTTTGTAGCTGAGACCTGGCTAAAAATTTAAAGATCTCTGTTTCTGTCTATCAGCATGTAAGTCTCTCTCTATATTTGTCTGCCTCCAGATGACACAATTTCTAAAGGATCTCTATTTAATTGGCTTGAAGTAAGTGCTTATATAAATTATTTGTAAATGTTACAGAAACTAGTCCGGATGTCTTTCAAGTTACTGTGATATAAAATGATCTTTGGTAAATGAAGAGCTTAAGTTTGTCAGTTTGATTAAAATAAATATGTTTTCAGAGTTAGCAACATTGAATATGGTGCAAACATGTTATCTCTCTTACAAAATTTGTCAGCAAAAAATAGTAACAGAATAATAGCTGATGTTGTCTGATGTCTCATTAGGGTTTTGTAGGCAATCTAAATATAATTATTGGGAACAAGTAAACTAAATAGATATGCAAAGGATAAAAATTTGGGGGGGAACTTCGTAACAATAATTGTGTGTTATGATGTATGTACTTAAAACAAATTAAGGTGATGGCTAACTACTTTAATGCTACATGAAATTTTTGAAAATAATTGAAACATAATTGTAGAGAACAAATGACTTAGATAGATGAAAATGAGAAGAGTTTTAGGGGGCAATAATTATATTTTATGGTGTACACACTTGAAAAATAGCTTCCAAAATCTTTTTGGTAACTTAAAACTTTAGAGTTTTGCTAAATTCAGTTAAATGATGAAATTTGTTGAGTATCTAGGTCAGTTGCACATAAGATGAAATGTTAGAAATTGATTACTTAGCATAGATTTGTCTGCCTTTGGTTTCTTATTTCAAAGAAACTGAAAGATGCTTAGGTCTATTGATAAACATGTTTGTGCATGCTGAGAAATTTTCTATGAGAAATCACATATTTCTAGAAAGTATTTATACAAGGAAAGTAAAATGTATGTTTTCACTAAAGACGGTATAAAGAATAGAGATATTTTTGTTTGTTTTGTTAAGAAAGACAAATTTGTCCTAAAGTAGTAGGAAAGAAAAGAAAGCACGGGACAAATTCTGGATGTAAAAAGCAAGCTACAGAAGGTTTGTGGAAGTAACACCCTGAAGAGTTTTGTGTGTGGTCAGTTGGCTGAGATTGAAATTAACTTAAGTAAATAAGTTTCAATATCAAAAGTAAGCAGTTGGAAAATTAGAATTTGGCTTTCTCTCTTAAAAAGATAATTCTCCTGAACTTTTAGTCTGCTCTTGTTAAAGAGGTTATAAAAGGTTTTCCTTTGAGTAAGTCTACCTAAAAGACAGAAAATCTACGTTTTGTTAAAATAATTTCTTATGTTAAAAAAGACTGAGTTCTCTCTATTAAGATTTTTTTGACTCTTTCTGCTGTCGACTTGTTTAAATGGATAACTAAACATTGTTTCCTATGTAACCAAGTGTTTTAAAACTTTCTGATATTTTTGACAAACTTCCCCCAAAATTAAAGTCTTTCTTTTGAGTTAAAAAAGGAAACTTTGAGAATTTCCAATCAGCCCCAAGAATTCTCAAGAATTTGTTCTCTCTTTCTTTAAAGAGGAAGTTATTAAACTAATTACACTTATTTGGCATGTTAAATTACATGGGAAACATTATCAAATAAATGATAATAAGCCTCCCTAGGTTATATTGTGTTGGTAAATGTTACTAATATACGTGTTTTAAAATATACATGTAACATTCCAAAAATTCTGACCTTTCCTGGCTGTCAGTCATAATTCTACTTATTATCTCAAAGTGTTATATGTCACAAAAACAGCCAAGTGCCTTTGTCTATTGCCCTTTTGAGTTTTTTTGTCATTTGTAGACAGTGGTTTTACTCTGATGTTTTTGCAAATACGTTTCATTTTCAGAGAGATTCATTGAAAGGACTCCAACACTTGCTCTAAAATACAGATTCCCGGTAAACTTTCAGATTATGAAACTGAGCTGGCTAAAAGATTACAGAACAGTAATGGAGAAACAATGGCCATATGAAACTGCTAACAGAAGATCAAAAGTTGACATCATGGGATTAATTATAATTTTTATGACATGTGTTTAAAATTTTGCTTATTTTTTAATGTTTTGCTTTTCCAGATTTAAGGAAAACTTTTCCTGTTTTCTCTTAAGGAACTAGGACTTATAACAATTTGTAAGCAAAATTGGAGCATCTATCTTTTTCCCCCAACTCATCCCTCCAGAATTTGAAAACTCTTTTTTTTTTCTAGATTGGCACCTGAGCTAACAACTGTTGCCAATCTTCTTTTCATTTTCTCTCCAAATTCCCCCAGTACATAGTTGTATATTCTAGTTGTGAGTGCCTGTGGTTGTGCTATGTGGGATGCCCCTCAGCATGGCCTGATGAGCGGTGCCATGTCCATGCCCAAAATCCAAACTGGTGAAACCCTGGGCTGCTGAAGTGGAGTGCATGAACTTAACCACTTGGCCACAGGGCCAGACCCTGAAAACTCTTGATGAGTAATTATTCTTATTTTCGTAGAAATATAGTTATTTGCCTAAGTTCAATAAGAAATTGTTTTCCTTATAGTAGGACACAATTGCAAACACTGGTTATATTACCAAAGGCTTTGACTGGAATGTCATATTGGAGAAAAACATTCATAAATTTGGATATGACTATACAGCTTTGAGAAGCAAAGATTGGACTTTATGGAATAAAGCCACTTGGAAATATTGGCCTGGTAGCTTGATTACAGGATTCCCAGCAACCTTACCAGGTGAGTAGAGAAGGTCACTTCCCTGACAGGTACAAGGAAACTCAAGAAATTTTGGGGACCTTGAGAAGAGAGGAATTCACCCAAACCTGTAGGTATTACAGGCTGAGTCTGATGACAAGTCCTTGGTTTGGCCTGGCCTCAAGAGGCCTATAAAGTTCAATCTGAGATTTCTTATGAAAAGTTCTAGTAAAGAAGATTCAAAAGAGCCTATATGATCAATTGCTATTCTTGTTGTACTTGTGCGAATAATTGAGCAAAGCTTATTAGAACTAGACTTATTTTACAAGCCAATGAGCCTTAATTTGGTTACCTTTGGTAAAAATGAGGGTGATTTTAGAGAGAAAAATTATGTTTCAATAAAAACTAAAATACTTATTTGTGGATAATGGATTCTGGTTCTGTTAATTATGTTTGAGGTTTTTGTTTTCTATCTGTAAACTGCACTGGATCCTGAATTCCTCTAGTTTCCTCAAATATCTGGTATAGATCTCCAAATTAATATTTTCAATTTTTTTCTGTCCTTTTCATTTGGAATCATTGATAACTAAAACCACACTTTTTGAACTATGTGCCAACAAAAATGGACAATCTAGAGGAAAGGGATAAATTCTTAGACTCTTCCAACCTCCCAAAGCTGAATCAACAAGAAATAGAGAATCTGAATAGACCAATCACAAGTAAAGAGATTGAAACAGCAATCAAAAGCATCTCAAAGAATAAAAGCCCAGGACCAGATGGCTTCCCTGGGGAATTCTACCAAACTTTCAGAGGCGGTATAATACCTATCCTTCTCAAGCTACTCCAAAAAATTAGGGAAGATGGAACACTTCCTAACACATTCTATGAGGCCAACATCACTCTGATACCAAAGCCTGACAAGGACAACACAAAAAAGGAAAACTATAGGCCAATATTGCTGATGAATATAGATGCAAAAATCCTCAACAAAATATTGGCAACCCAAATACAGCAATATATCAAAAAGATCATACATCATGATGAAGTGGGATTTATTCCAGGGACACAGGGATGGTTCAACATCCACAAATCAATCAATGTGATACACCACATTAACAAAATGAGGAATCAAAACCACATGATCATCTCAATAGATGCAGAGAAAGCACTTGACATGATCCAATTGCCATTTATGATCAAAACTCTTAACAAAATCGGGACAGAAAGAAATTATCTGAACATAATAAAGTCCATATATGATAAACCCACAGCCAACATCATACTCCCTGGGGAAAAACTGAACACCATCCTTCTGAGAACAGGAAGAAGACAAGGATGCCTGCTATCACCACTCTTATTCAACATAGTACTGGAGGTTTTGGCCAGAGCAATTAGGCAAGAGAAAGGAATAAAAGGAATCCAAATAGGGAGTGAAGAAGTGAAATTTTCACTGTTTGCAGACAACATGATCTTATATATAGAAAACCTTAAAGAATCCATCAGAAAACTATTAGAAATAGTTAACAACTACAGTAAAGTAGCGGGGTACAAAATCAACTCACAAAAATCAGTTGCATTTCTATACTCTAATATTGAACTTAAAGAAAGAGAACTCAAGACTATAATTCCATTTACAATTGCAAAAAAAGAAGAATAAAGTACCTAGGAATAAATTTAATTAAGGAGGCAAAGGACTTATACAATGAAAACTATAAGACATTATTCAAAGAAATAGATAATGACATAAAGAGATGGAATGAGATTCTATGCACATGGATTGGAAGAATAAACATAGTTAAAATGTCCATATTACCCAAAGCAATCTACAGATTCACTGCAACCCCTATCAGAATCCCAATGACGTTTTTCACGGAAATAGAGCAAAGAATCCTAAAATTCATATGGGGTAACCAAAGACCCCGAATTGCTAAAGCAATCCTGAGAAAAAAGAACAAAGCTGGTGGCATCACAATCCCTGACTTCAAAATGTACTACAAAGTCATAGTGATCAAAAAAGCATGCTACTGGTATAAAAACAGGCACACAGATCAATGGAACAGAACTGAAAACCCAGAAATAAAACCACACATATATGGATAGCTAATCTTCAACAAAGGTGCCAAGAACATACAAGGAAGAAAAGACAGTCTCTTCAATAAGTGGTGTTGGGAATACTGGACAGCCACATGCAAAATAATGAAAGTAGACCATTATCTCATGCCATACACAAAAATAGACTCAAAATGAATCAAAGACTTGAAGATAAGTCCTGAAACCATAAAACTTCTGGAAGATAATACAGGTAGTACATTCTTTCACACTGAACTTAAAAGGATCTTTTCAAATACAATGTCTTCTCAGACAAGGGAAGCAAAAGAAAAAATAAACAAGTTGGACTTCATCAGACTAAAGAGCTTCTACAAGACAAAAGAAACTAGAATCAAAACCAAAAGACAATGCACCAACTGGGAGAAAACTTTTGGAGATCGTATATCTGACAAGGGGTTAATCTCCATAATATGTAAGGAACACACACAACTGCACAACAACAAAAAAACAGCCTGATGAAAAAATGGGCAGAGGATATGAACAGACATTTTTCCAAAGATGATAGATAGATGGCCAATAAACACATAAAAAGATGTTCAATATCATTAATCATCCAGGAAATGCAAATCAAATCTACACTAAACCAAAAGTACACCTTATGCCTGTTAAAATGGCTATAATCACTAAGACTAAAAAAACAAATGTTGGAGAGGGTGTGGAGAGAAGGGAACCCTCATCCACTGCTGGTGGGAATGCAAACTAGTGCTGCCACTATGGAAAATAGTATGGAGAGTCCTCAAAAAACAAAAAATAGAGATACTATATGACCCAGCTATCCCACTACTGGATATCTACCCAAACAACTTGAAATCCACAATCCAAAGTAACACATGTACCCCTATGTTCATCACAGTGCTATTCACAACAGGCAAGACGTGGAAACTATCTGAGTGCCCATCGACTGATGAATGGATAAAGAAGATGTGGTATATATATACAATGGAATACTACTCAGCCAGAAAACAAGGCAAATTCATCCCATTTGCAATAACATGGAAAGACCTGGAGGGAATTATGCTTAGCAACATTAGCCAGACTGAGAAAGACAAACATCAGATGTTTCCACCCATGTGTGGAATATAAACAAGCACATGGACAAAGGAAACAGTTCAGTGGTTACCAGGGGAAGGGGAGTCAGGGGTGGGCACAGGGGGTGAAAGGGAGCATCTATGTGGTGAGAGACAAGAAATAATGTACAACTGAGATTTCACAATGATGTAAACTATTATGAACTCAAATAAAAAGAAAAACACCCTTTTTGCTGAAGCCCTGCAAACTGAAGCTGGAAAACTTGATATAAACCTAAGATAGAGCACTGTGATTGCCTATGGTTGTACCATCTTCATGCCTATTGCTGTGTAAGCCACTTGAAAGGCTTACCTGAATGCCTGATGACATTATCAGAGACATTTTAAACTGCAGGGGATGCTTCACCACTGACATCTAGAGATCGTCTTGACTGACCACACCCTGGGCTCAAAAATTGGTTTATAATTTGCTCCAACCATTAACCTTGTTTTTCTTTTTGTTCTTCCGGAAATGCTTCTTATTAAATACCTGGTTACTTGCTTACACAGTACACGCCTGACCTTTGGAGATCCTTTCTATGTTCTAGAAATGATCCAAAAGGCCTAGAGGGAACTTGAACTAAGGAACTAGGCACTGCCAGATGTTTCTCTGGATTATCTTTGTCAAGGAGACTGGGTCCTTTTGAAATCTTGGACTTCATCCCTCCTGGATGGGACCGTATGAAAACTACCACAGGGAAAGGGAACAATACCACAGAAAAACATCACAACTGGGATCACTCAAACCTTGGCTGGCTTCTTACTCTAGAAACAGATTTTTCTGAATGGACAAATAAACCCCTGACAGACTGAAAACTGCTGTACAGAAGATGGTCTCCTAAAGTAATAAATGACTCCCAGGTTCTTACCTTACTTGTTGGACCATTAGACAGCAGGCTACTTGGCTATATCAGATTTCACTTGGGGTTCTCGGTACTAACATTTTTGCTTTATAGGCCTCTTCTCCTGGATTCCCCAAGGATTGAGGTCCATAATGGAGGGGAGACTAAAATTTGGGCTGTCTATTTTGCTAATCCACGTGGTCATCCATGTAACTATAAAATGTAAGCTTAAATGTTGTTCCAAAGCCATTGATCAGAGTACTAAATTTTAATCATGCAAAGCATATCTTGCTCTCCCCACCTGGTACCCTAACATATTTTAAAATAAAGGTAAAACCGTTTCATTCCTCTGATCTTGATCTTCGCCCTTTCACAGCACGAAGTAGCTAGAGCAGTCTTCACCCCCATTCCCCAAGAGTGAGGAAAGATCATAAGACAGTGGGGATTGAAAACTGAGGATGAAGAAGTCAAAAAATCTTCCCTACAGCAAAAACGCTGAGGTAAGTTTTGCTAACTGCAGCTGTGCAGGTTCAGCATAACCAACTGTTGTTTAAAACTAACCAGGTCTGTCTGTCCCTCCTTAGGACATGAGTGAGCTGTCTTTCCCAGGAAGTCAAGGTCCAGACATCAAGATTCAGCCTTATAAGGCCAAATACAGGCTGAAGATGAAAATGAACCAGCAAAGTCCAGACAGTCAAGGGAAAAGAAATTCAGTTTTCAAGGCCAAACTCAGG
This sequence comes from Equus przewalskii, assembly GCF_037783145.1. Lineage (NCBI taxonomy): Eukaryota > Metazoa > Chordata > Mammalia > Perissodactyla > Equidae > Equus > Equus przewalskii. The sequence goes on along the minus strand of NC_091862.1, from coordinate 7,649,965 downwards.
CTGGTGGGAAGACACCAACCAGCAAAGCCACATGCTCCCCACCCCACCTAAAACCCCAACACATGCTCTCCATCCCCTACCTAAAACCCAGGACAAAAATCCCTACCTTTTTCCCTTTGAGGAGATGGATCTGAGTTCCAACTCCCGTCTCCTCATCTGGCTGCTTTTCAATACTAAACCTCTTTCCTTGCCACAAGCCTGGTGTTAGAGTTTTTTTTTTTTTTTTTCTTTATTGGCCCGACTGTGTGGTGGGTAACAAACCTGTGTTTGTGTTTGGTAAGAATACCTTATTGCATTTTGGAAAGTTCTATACAATGAACATTTATAACTTTTATAAAGGAAAGTGATTATGAGTAAAAAACAAAAGACTCAAGGTTTCTAAAGTCATAGTGTTCTAGGACAATTTGGGACAAAGGCAAAGAATAATTGATGATAATTATAACATGTTCTATCCCAAAGAATAAAGTATTATCAGAACTCTCTATTAAAGGTAGAATTCTATGAGTTTCAGAAAAGTTTTTTAACCTAAATTTTGCTACCTAAAATTATGGATATCACCATCTAAAATGTTGACTTACATACCAGATATTTAACTGCCATGCTAGGTAGTTGAGCTATTGATGACATTATTTCAAACAGTCCATTCTCTTAACACATTGTTAGCTACACATTGACAGTACTTTTTCTTTATTTTCATTTGTCTTACGTTATGCATATGAATATAGATAAATCCATATAAATCTATATACACAGTTTGAAAATTTTCTGAAGATATAGAATATAAACACATCATAGATTTGTGATTATAATTACCTCACTATATGCTAAATTATGAATTGTGGCTGCTTCTAGGAGACAAATAAAAAAGTGTAATTAATAAAGTCAATTTAATATTTGGAATCTGTAATCTTATGTTTAATTATTGTGTATTTCAATCAACTCTAATTGAGCCTTAAAAATGTGTCATATATATGTTTTTAATAGCCAGCAAACTCTTAAGTCTGTATTATTGTTATTGCAATCATTTTGTGTACACTCAGATAACTTTAACATTAACTATTGTTGAGGAAAGTGCAGAGGAACTAGACAAGATTTCCTCCTTGATCAATGATATTTATGATCTAAATCATTCCCAGAACATTAGTACATAGGCAGAACCCTCTGTTGATCAGCTCTCAATACACCTTAACTTGAAATTTTGTTTGAGCCTCTTAAAAATTGTTCTTAGTGTTCACTGAGCTCCTTTCTCTTCTAGATAGCTTCAGATCAGTTCAGCCTGGCAGGGATGGCCCTAGAAAGTCATTCATTCCATCCTTCTGCATCCAGGCAATGAGGAACTGGAAATCATTTGATACAGGAGCAAATCTACTACAATGGGAGGAAGTGAATTCAGATCAGTTAATGCCCAACTGAGGTGCAGTGAAATGAAAAAGTTACCAGCATCACATTCTGATTTTAAAACACAAGGTGATACAAATGAATACTGAAACTTAACACTTGTATTCTTCATCACTGAGTGAAAAAAGAGCACACTATCCTGAGTGGGAGCTAACTCTGGATGATTTTTCAGCCCTAGCACTTTATAGATTATATAGTTTCTTTTCTTTTAAATTTTGATAAGCATGAATTATTTTTATAACCAGAAAACTAAAACCTTCTCATTTTTTTAAGTAAATAGTTATTGTTATCAGTTGTTGACATAATGCTTTTCTTTATTTGGCAACCATTTAAGTGTATGGCCCAATAGCACCTTGGCAGGTAATCTAATTAAGGTGTGGTTGAGGACCAGCAGCATGGCTGTGACCTGGGAGCTTATTAGAGATGTAGGCTCTCCAGCCTCACCCCAGACCTAGTGAGCCAGAAACTTCATTTTAACAGCATCCCCAGGAGATTCGCATGCACATAAAAGTATGAGATATACTTGTTTTAGTCCAAATCTCTCATTTCGCAAAAGACACATCAGAATCCAGGAACACCAGGTCCACTTGTCCTGGGTTCCACAATAAATAGGAAGTAGAGCTGAAGCAAAGACTCAGTTTTTCACGATTCCTACCTCAGAATTCTTTCCACTGTGTTCTCTTGGCTTTCACATGAAAAGAAAGTCAAAAAGAACATCAAATTGGCATAAAAATGTTAAAAAGAGAATTTCTACATAAACTCGTGTGCATTATTCTAAGTGTAGTTATTAAAAGTCCACCTATGCTGTGTGTCTTTGAGTTTATACAGAGTCAGTTTCACCCAGAGAAAATTAATCTTGGAATCTGGCAACTATGGGATCAAAGTTGGCAAAAAGTGTATGTCATCTTTTCCCCGTGATCACTCATTTTATCTCGGCTCCTAGCCAAAGCCAAGTCTAGTTCAATAAAACTTAACTTCATGACTGATTTGCAGGAGGTGGCGAAGAGGAAAATGCTCTCCACGAGTTTCCTTGTTTCTGTTCTTGCCACTTTCCAATCTGCTTGTTCCTCACCCGGCAGCCTTTGCAAAATAGAAAAAAGGAGAACATGATTCTCCCCTCTCCCATCTCTGTGCCTGGGGCCACAAGAGTTCCCTGTATCCTTATAATAAATTCTCCCAGTAAGCTAGCTTTGTTACTGCAACAAATTGTCCTAATCCTTTACGGAAGTTTTTGGAGGCTCAGCTTCTTCATACATAAAAAGCATGGGGGGTGGTTGTGATGTTTAAATGCGACAGTATATGTGAAGCACCCCAAATAGTGTAGAACCTCAAAAAATGATCATTCTTTTCTTTTCTCCTCATCCCATTCATAAAATACAGATGACTTTCAGATTCATATTTCCGGTTGACATCTCTCTCCTAACTGTCAGACCCATTAACCCAATAACCAGATGAATGTCTTCATGGAGATGATGAGGATTTTTAGGCTGCTTAATTTTAAAACAGTTTATGATGAGGATTTTTAGGCTGGTTACTTTTAAAACTACAGATAAGAAGCAGGCTCCAAGGAGTGGAATTTGTTTGCCCTTTGATCAGAGACAATTGCATTTGTAAAGGAAATCTCCATGCCTCCCTCTCTGGAATTTGTTTGCCCCTTATTGGGAAACATTTACATTTCTAAGGGAAACCTCTATCTGTGAAGATGCCTCCCTCTCTGAGCCAGGAGGAAGGGGGGATGGCCTTATCTCTGGAAACTGTCTGGCAACCTCATGTAACTGACCCTCCCCCCGACAAATCCTCCTTTTATCTTTAGCCGATGATAAAATTCAAGCGGTGACTTCTGCCATTTACTCAATCCGGTTTGATTCTTATCTAAAAGTTGTGGGACCGCCAAATGGCCAGACCAAACGGGCACTAATAAAGAGATAACTCACATACCTATGCCTTAAATTTGGCCCTAACCCTCAGTTCGGGGCAGCAGCAGAAGCTCTGACTGCCCATGGGTCCTGTCCCCATGCTACTCTATCTCTATTCTCTAAATAAAAGAGCACTACTGCCAGATCTTGAGAGTCTAAGAAATCTTTCTTTCGACTCCTCGGCTCACCGACCCCGCATCAGAGATATCCTAAAGGCATCTTAGATTGAACACGTCCAAAAACTGACCTTTTGGTCCCAGCTTTGCCAAGGCCCTGGAGTCCTATCACACAGGTCTCTTGTTCCCAGTTTTGGTGAATGGTGACTTCAATGTTGTCTTTTCTTCTTCCCTGTTCCTCTTGCATCTCTTTCTGCCCACACCCTTGACAAATAAAAATGGCAAGCAATAGGATATATTGAAATATATGAGGAAGCCATTTGGTATAAACCTAATTCAGCCTGACTTTGTTTTTTCCAAAAGGGCCTGACTGTGGCTGTTGAGCACGCATTGTATATCTGCTTAGACATTTCCTATGGCCAGAACAAAGGCCCTTGAGATAAAGGTGCAACTTCCCACCAACATTGGCATTTCCTTAGGGATAAGCATCTTTCCTTAGGCTAGGAACTGATTGCTGCACTCACCTTTGACCACCCAGCTCACCTGTGACCACCCAGCTGGAGACAACAGACTGCCACCCTGCTGTGTTCACCGAGACAGCAGACCTACCTGCTGTGTCCATCAATCGGCTGTGCCGACAGAACAGTCTAGTGACTATTGTAAAAGGGACATTTCAATCCTACGTGAAACATCCTCTCTGGGGGTATATAACCACTCTGTGCACCCCACTTCTTTGGTGCCCTTTCTTCCTTTGGGAAGAAAGGCCCCGGGTTATAATCCTCAGATTTAAGCTCAGAATAAACTCTCCCAAATTTTCATTTATAGATTGGTTATGGATTATTTTCATCGACACCCTCCTGTTAAGTCTCTTGTCAAAGATCTTTACCAGCAGCCCTCTCCTCTTGTTGCCACTGCTGCTGGATCAGCCCAGGCCCCAACACTTTTTTCTTGGTTGACTGTAAAAACCCTCTTCAACATTTCGTTTCAGCATAGAACTCAAACTCCTTTGGGTAACATGCAAGACCCTTTATGATCCGACCCTGCCTCTCTCCAGTGCCATCTCTGGCCTCTTTCTATACTTTTCCAAGGACCATCCTTCTTTCGCTTCACATCAGTTGACTTACCTCTCTTAGCCTTTAAGACTTGCTTACTCTCTCCTCCAGGAAGCCCCTAACTCCTTTAAATGGAAGTGTGGCCAGAGCTTATCTGGACTAATGCACTTATCATAATGGCATTTAATTGGTTGTTTTTATATGTTTATTCCTACTAGCTTGTGAGGACAAGATCTTTGTTTTCAAACATCTGACCTATGACAGACAGGGCTCCGTAAATGCTAACTGAATGAATGAACGTGATCACTTGCATCACCTTTTGCTATGGGGCAGATGGGACTCAGTTTCTATTCTTAGAACTCAAAGAAGTTTCTTTCCGGGCATTTTTTTATCATTGGTTCTCATATATTATAAGCATATTTAAGAAAAAGTTTCGACTGTCCATAAAATCGCCTCCCTTATTTTCATTTATTGTGTTCTTTTCCAGTCTTTGCCTGTCTGTATTCATATTTCATTTAGCTATCATCATAGTAGTGTAGAAAATTCCATCGTATTTTTATTTCACACATCATAGACAGAGTTCTTTATCAGAATTTTCATAATTATCTTCTTAATGGCTTCTAAATATCTACTTAGTATACAATAATTTTCATAACTGTCCTCCCTTTGGGTATAGTGTGCCTCCCACTTTGATCTACTGTGGATCATTATTCAATTTACTCACTTTCACTTATTGAGCACTAAGCACTTTATATCAGATGCTATTTTTTCCATTTTAAAATGAGGAGCCTGAAGCTCAGATGAGTTAAGTCACTTCCTCAAGGATCTGTAGCTGGTAAATAGTAGAGGCAGGATTTCCACTCAGGTGTGCCTAACTCAGAAGACCGTATTCTTTAGCTCCACAGCATGACACCATTACAACAAACAAGGGTCCCTCCTTTTGGGTGATACGCTAAGATAAAATCCAAGAAGAAGAGGGTTTTTTGGCTGATCCATGCATCACCGAACGTTCTAATATGTTGCTGCTCATCCACTTCACTGTCATTTGTTAACATTTTAAAAGTGTTTTGCAAGTTTCACAATTTTAAATACCAGTTTTAATTTTTGTAGATTACGTATGAAGTTCAAACTCTTCCAAGGTGTATTTTTTACTTATCTTTATCATTTGTGGGTATTTTTGTGTGAGCTCTATTCTTATGCATTGACTCTTTACGCCATGGTCTTGGCGTTTGTCACTCTCATATAAATTTTATTTTTTCATTTTGTTTCTTCTATGATCTCAACTGCTTCAACACTCAATTCTGTTTTCCTCTCGTTGTCCTTCCATTTTCTATTTAATTTTTTATTTCGAGTTCATCTTTTGTATATGGTATGTTTAAGATGATTGGCAAACTGCCATCCTCTCATGACATTTATTAAATGAATCTTCCAGTGTTTTAAGTGTGCTGACATAGAAAGAGCATGAGCTTTTGGGAAAAAGGGTCTAGGGTGGGACTCTGGCTGTGGAGATCAACCCCATTGTAGTTTTGGGGTAGCCTTTCCCCAAGAGGGAGCACACGCTTCCTCTGCTCCACCTTCAGAACTCTGGGATGCGGGACAGAGGAAGGCAATGAGGAAGACTGAGGCATCTTCTGCCCCACTCCACACACCCATCCATGTTCCACACTCAGGTGGCCTCAGTCTGGAGATCTTGAGCCTTTCTCCAACTCAAAGCTGCAGGACACAGGAGTGCCAGCCCCACATCTCCCAAAGGACCAGAGTGGCCCTGGGCAATGGGTATGGCCCGCAACTAGAGGCAGACCTGGAGCAGTTGGCTGAGCAGGGACCTTTGCCACAGGACAAAGGCAAGCAGGTGACTATTGACACTGCCAAGGCAGAAGAGAAACAAATGTGCCTCCAGGAAGAGAGAGGAAGGCGTGGTGCTGACCTCCTTAGATGTCAATCAGGCCTTTCCTGACATTGCCTTGCTTCTGGCTGAGCAACATTTGTCACCTGAGGTGTGCTGTGAGTTGCCCATGTCCCCCCACCATGCTGCGGCAAGGGCATCTCCCACATTGACTCAGAAATTGGCAACACTTGGCTCCTAGCTGGTTATTGCTACTTCTCTTCTTGGTGGTCTTCCCTACGCTCCCATCAAATATGTTTTTCCTGGCCTCTCCACCAAAAAGGGAGCCTTTGAGATGTTTTCTCTAGTTGCTGTGCTTTTCTTCAGGATTCTCCGAATTCTACTGAGAAGGTTGTTCTATTGAATTGGGGAACATGACTCCTTGGCTTTATCACTCATTCCGTGTCCCCCGGTGTCTGGACCCTAGGCACCTGCATTGTGAGCACTGGCAGATAGGAGCACACAAGTTCTTAGGGATGTTGTGTTCCCCCACACATAGCAATCATAGAGCTGCTCCTATCTCTCACAGAGGGCCAGGTTTTGCCTTTGCCTTGGAACTACATTGTGGATCACACCCCTGAGCATGCCTTTCCTGAAGTACATGACCTGTGGTTTAGTCGCATCGTTCTTTCCATGAGCTGGTGTTCGATCACCTTTGTCCCCGTCTTCTGGATCTCCAAGTGCTCACTACATAAGAGGCGGCTCTGCTGATGACTCTACACGGACCTGGTCCAATAGGGAGGTGGGAGAGAATTTCCCATGGGCTTTTAAAATCAATTCTTTGCTAAAATGAAGAGAAGGATCTGAGTATTTGTTTCTAAGAGAACCCTCTTAGCAGATGTCTCGATAACCAAGGTTTGGCTAAATTGTGAAATAACTCTTTTCAACCCAATTCTGTAGTTGAGCCCAGAGCAAAACAAACAAACAAAAAAAAAATTGAGGGCTTAAAAAATTTGATTTAGGAAGAAAATCTATCTTTCCCTCTCCCCATCCCACCAGTATCCACCACCGGTGACCAACATGAGAGCGGAGAAGCCTCCAGGTGGTCCCCTCAGCCATCTGAGTCACCCTCAGAGGTTCACATCTTCTTAGCTGAGGACCCAGACATGTGGAGCAGAGAGGTGACATTCTCACTGTGCCTTGTCCGGCTTGCTCATCCACAGGCACCATGAGCATAATAAAATGGCTGTTAATTCACAACACTAAGTTTGAGGTGGTTTGCCACACAGCTTTGGATAATCAAAACATACACCCATAATGAACACTTAGAAAAATGAAACCTAAAAAATGAAGATGTTTATGATAGCATCAAGAAACTCAAATACCTAAGGATGAATCTACTGAAAGATGAGGGAAACCTTTACGCAGAAAACTATAAAGCTCTATAAGAGGAAATTAAAGAGGACTTAAAGGGAGAAATATACCAGGGACACAAATTCAGATATTCTTGTAAAGATGTAAATTTTCCCCCAATTGATCTGTAGTTTCAATGCAATCCGTTCAAGCTCAGCAGAGGGGTAAGCTGATTCTAACATTTATAAGGAAATGTAAAGAGCCAAGAACAAGGAGGGGGCACCCACTCTTCAGAAACTGAGAGCCACGGGTATGTATTAGAAAACCACATTGATTAAGATGATACAAGAATAGACAATAGACCAATGAAACAGAACGGAAAGTCCAGAAATAGACCTATGTATTTACGGGCACTTGATTTATGTTGATGGTGGCACCACAGGGCAATTGGGAAAGAATAGTCAGAAAAAAAACCCAGAGCTGAGTCAATAGGATAGCCACACAGAAAGAATAACATTTGGCTTCTTCCTTCCACCATACACAGAAGTCATTTCTAGGTGCTTTGAAGATTTAAATGCGGAAGACAAAACAATAGGGTATTTTGAAGACAAAATAGGAAACTATCTTCACGACTTTGGGGTACCGAAAGCTTACTTAAACAGGATTCAAAAAGCATTGGAAAGGAAAAGACTGAGAAACTGGATTACCCTAAAATGAAGAAGGTCTGTTCATCAAAAGATTCCTTTAAGAGAGTCAAAAGCAAGCTGTAGAGAGCGAGAAGATATTTGGTACATGAAGGACTGACAAAGAACCTTTATACAGAGCGTACTAAAATATCCTTCAAATCAGTAAGAAGAAGTCAACCCCGTAGGAAATGTGAAAAATTTGAATAGACACTTCACAAAGAGAATAGCCAAATCAACACGTATTTGGAGAAATGATCAACCTCATTAAGACACATCCATCAGAATGGCTAACATACAACTAATTAAATATACCTGCTGTTGATAAGACTATGGAAAAACCAGGGCGAACATTCCTGGAGGGAGATAAAGAGATGCAACCACTTTGGAAAGTTATGTAACATGTTCTGATAAAGTCGACGATACGCAAACCCTATGATCCAGCAATTCAACATTTAGGCAGATGCCCGATAGAAATGTACGCATGTGATTCAATCATTGTCATGGCAGCACCATGTGTGATATCAAACAATTGCAACAACCTGATCCAACCTGATACACAGCTCAAGAAGTTGTATATAGAACGTACAAAAAACATATAAAGAAGTTTTGGTGTATTTATACTATGAGATACTATTCAGCTATGAAAATGAATGGAACTCAACCGAATGCAGCAACATGAAATAATACCATAAATATAATTTTGACCCAAAGAAACTAGACACCAAAGATTACCAACTCTATGATTCCATTGATAAGTTCAAAACTAGGGGCAACTAGTCTATGCGTTACAAGTTAAGATATGTTATAAGTCTGTGCGGTTACCTTTGGAAATGTGGGAGGGTAGTAAATGGGAGAGGGTAAGAAGGGAGTTTTCGGGGTAATGGTAATATTCTACTTCTTGTTTTGCTAGTCATTATATGGGGGAAATTCACTTTGGGGAAATTCACTGATATATATACACTTAGGATTTGTGCCCTTCTCCATGCGCATGTTGTTTCAATAAAAAAAGCCAAAAAGAAAGAAAAACTATTCACCCCAATTTCTCCATCTGTTATCCACGAGAAAATTCTAGATGTCCTCTCAAAAACAACAGATTTTAGGTGCTCCCAAGCCCAATATTAATTTCAAAAAGTAAATTTCTCTTTCTTCAGGGTACCCAGGAATGGAACTATAAAAAAGGGCTTCAGGAAGAACACCGTGGTAAGCATGTCCTAATACGATCGGTATAAACTATAATAGCTTGCATTTGTTGAGAGATTCTTTGTAATTATTCTGTGTTTTTTTCATGTGAGTCTGTTTTGATTCTTTCCTTTATTATAAGGACGTATCCTATAGTTTAGTATTCTTTATAACAAAAAACCAATGTATTTTATTCTGCCTCTACTATTTAATACCAACCCTTTGAAGACAGGCTTGATAAATATTGCCAAGGCCCAATTACACAACCCAGTTCGATTCTGGGAAGAGGTTATATCTTGCATGCACATAACTGGGACTAAGAAGTATGTTGCCACAGAGCTGCTTCAAGGTTACAGGCTGTTCTTACATTATGTTCGTAGGAACAGCCAAGTATCAGGGATGTTTCACATGTAAACTCTTTTCCTACTCTAACTCCTGAACGTTCATTAAAGCAAAACCACACCTGTAAAGGAAATGAGTTTCTCCTTTCTTGGGAAACCTTAGCACTAGTTAAATTGTTTTCTTAGGACCCAGCAGGCAGCATCTGTCACATAGTTTCTAAAGAATGAAAAGAACTATGTTTTACTGTGTACTCACTATGTTCAGGCCACTGTGCAAAGTGCGTTACATTCATATTTCATGTGGGTTTCACAACACCCCTCTGACATAGCATCTGATTTTACAGAAGAGGAAAGTGAGGCTCAGGGAGATTGAAAACATCCCCCAAGGGAAGCAGAGCTGGTCCAAGTCAGTTAACCCAAAGCCTGTGCCCTCAGCACCATGTCACCCTGCCCAGGACCACAGGCTGGCTAGGTGCAGTGGGTCCTGAGGCTGTTGGGGGAAGGGGTTTCAGGGACTGGTCACAACCTTGGTCCCCCCAAAGGTGACATTCTCAGGATCTTCCAGAAGTAAATTGAAACTTTAGCCAGGAAAACAACCATCGATAACCAAGAATATTGGCTAAGGCCCAAATTGTGGTGAGATTCATTTCAACGCATTCCGTCCGTGTCACGTGGCCCCCTGTGGCTTCTCTGGCCCCTTTGAGATGAACATGGAGCCAGAGCCCAAGAACAAATAGATCCTTGCAGCCCAGGAAGTTAATGACTGGCCTTGAGGTGGCTTGTCTCTGGAAACTGCTGAGGTGGTTCTGTGGTGACATGTCACACTTCCCTGGGATCCCACCCAAGTGGAGGGACAGGCAATTGCATCTTACCTGCACTTAACCGTGAGCAAAAGACGGGGTGGGAAGGAAGGAGTCAAAGGATGATTTAAGTTCTACAAAGGATTTCTCTTCTGTTCTTCCCCGTGAACAGCTGACTGTGTTTCCCGAAATCATCCCCACTTGCCCAAGCTTTGTGTATTCATCCATCCATTCATTCATTCATTCAACAAATATGTATGCCCACTCTGAGGCAGGCCCTATTTTGGGTGCCTGGAATACTTCAGAGAACCAACAAAGATTCCCAGGGTTGTGGAGCTTTCTAGTGGGAAGACCTGAAAACAAATGATGATCGTAATAAATAAGTTGATAATGCGGTAAAAGTAAATACGTACGGAAAAATGGAAAGAAGAAGTGGGAAAGGAGTGTCTGCAGCGCCAGGGGTGGTAAGGGGGTTGCAATGTGAATAAGGTGATCCTTGCAAGTTTCTTTGGGTAAAGATTTGGGGAGCACAGGAGTTACTGAGTTGGATATATATCTGAGCAAAGAAACTTCCAGGAGAAAGCAAAGAACACTGGGATGAGAGGTCTGTAGCAGGAGCATTCTGGCTTGTTGGAGGAGCAAGGAGGCTGCAGGAGTGAGTGACTGGAGGGGCAGCAGGGAGGAGACAACATCTGAGGGGACATGGGGCGCTGGGTCACCGGGACTTTGCGGAATGGTACAAGGACCTTTGGCTTTTATGGTGAGTGGCTTGGGGAGCCTTGCAGGGTGGTGGGCTGAGAGGTGACATGACTGATGCTTTAAAAGGATCACTCATGCTGGTGTGTTGAGAAAAAACTGTGCAGGGTGTGGACAAAGCAGGGGCATGAGTTGGAGATGTTTTCAGTGACCCAGCAAGAAAAGCTAGTGGCAGACCAGCTGGGACCAAAAGACTTCCTGACAGATTGGACGTGGGATGTGAGAAAAGAGAGGAATCAAGGTTTGTGCTCAGGGTTTTGGCTGAGCAAATGGGAGGACAAAATTACCTGTGAGTGGAGCAAATATTTGGGGTAAAAATTAGCATGGTTTTTGACGTATTGAGGTTGAGACTATTAATCATCCATATGGCAATGGGGTGTAGGCAGTGGGAGGTTGAAATTCAGGAGAGAGAGATTCAGGCTGCAGATAAAAATTTGGGGAGGACTCAGCTCCTAGATGGCATTGAAAGCCGTGAAACTGGATGAGATCGTCTTAGGTTTGGCAGATGAAATGCGGGATACCTAATTAAATTTGAATTCAGATTAATAATTTTTAGCATAAGTACGTTTCAGCAATATTTACTTGTTGACCAAGTACATATTCTTGAGTATTCTGTATTTTTATTTGCTAAGTCTGGCAGTGCTATATTGGGAGTGAGAACTGGGAGAGAAGAGGTCTGAGGACAAATCTGGGCCTGCCACAGTGAGAGGTTGGAGAGAAGAGAAGGAACACCCGAAGGAGATGGAAAGATGCATGAGGCAGGAAGAAAACAATCCAACAAGTATGGTGCTCTGGAGCCCAGAGGAAGAAAGATTATCAAAGAGGAGGAAGTGATCCGCTGCTCTCCAGGGAGAGAGCCATGGGGAATGGAAGCTGCTGGTGACCTTGACACAGAGCGGTCGCCTCCAAGAGGTGAGCATTTTGCAATGCTGAGTGTGACTCTAGTGCTTATAGATTAGTACTTTTCCTACAAGTGGGGCCTGAAACGCAGGCTCTTAGTTCATCGGGGCTGGATCGATGAGAGCGGTCATGATGACTTCCACCTTTGTGTGCAGTAGACTCACTCTACCTTGAAGCTGCTCTAGGGGACCACAATCAGCGGGGTTTTAAATACGTTCAGTAGCCACCTCCCTTCGCAGACAGTCATGAGTATGGATGCAGAATTGAAGTAGATGAAGGGTAGTATGCACTGACGGACATGGGGAGGCTGGCTGACATGAGAAAGAACTGGAGGGTTACCTGACTCATGGAGCCTCATTTCAGAGAAACTCGAGGAAGCAGGAAGTTAACTCAACTGGGAACCATGATTATTCAAGAGCGAGATGGAGCTGTAAGCGCCCACCCGCCACAGCACACAGGCACTTTCCAAAGCTCAAATTCCTGGAAAAAGAAAGCAGTAGTGGTACCCTCTGAATCCTTTAATTCTTTTAAAATGTGGCTGTTACCATTAAGTCCCTTAATTCAAGAAAAACCGGTTTTCTTTCTTTACCTGTAATCAATGGGAGGTAGTCTCTGCGGCCGAGCAAGACATTTCTTAGCGTTAAAAAACAAAACAAATAAACAAAACGTTCAATACATAGATAGCTTGGCCTTCACTGTGTTAAAACATAAAAATGGTGCTGAATGTGGTAGGTGAGGTGATTTTCACACAGTGTAACGTCACCCGGGACATGAGACATTCTCTCACCTTGAGTGCAACAAGATTGCGACTCAAGATTTGGCCTAGCTTTTGACAACACAGAGCTCATCTTTGTTCGCTATTGAAATGATATCATGACTGAAAACCTTAGTCAGCCTTTTGTACTACAAAATGCGCTAGAGAATAGGTCTGTACATAACTGCAAATTATTAGGAGTATTCTACTGGCTTTCTTAAAAAAAAAAAGCAATAATGCTTATGCTCACTACATTGTGACTAAGTATATAATCTATCTACTTAAATCTAAGGTCATTTTGTTTTTACACTTTATCCTCCCTGAAAAACTCAGTGATATGGAGTTGAAAAACAATTTGCATAGATCTCTATATGTTAGTTATTATATGATTTCATTTATCTATGAAAACTTTTTGTGATTGTACATTTAATCAGATAGAGACATCTGGTAAACCACATCATTGTTCTTTTAAAAACTCAAAATTGGGGCTGGCCCTATGGTTGGGTGGTTAAGTTTGTGTGATCCGCTTTGGTAGCCCAGGGGCTTGCAGGTTAGGATCTTGGGCACGGACATGGCACTGCTCATCGGGTCATGCTGAGATGGCATCCCTCATAGCACAACCAGAGGCACTCACAACTAGAATATACAACTACGTACTGGGGGGCTTTGGGGAGAAGAAGAAGAAGAAAAAAAAAAGATTGGCAACAGATGTTAGCTCAGGGCCAATCTTTGAAAAAAATAAATGGAAAAATGATGCATATTTATAAATTGTGAAAATTTACTTATTTTGGTGCAGCCTGGTTACCAAATCTAATGTGTTTAACTTGTATCTATTCTTTCGCACATCTAGTTACTTTTGAATAAATGCTGTTCACTGTTTATCATCTTCCTCCTTGTAAAGTGGTGAGACCGTATTCCTCACAGCCTGCCAACTCAATCTGTCATTTATATTAGAGCAGTGGTTCTCAAAAGTTAGCATACGCCAGAATCACATGTAGGGCTGGTTAGGTCACAGAGCTCTGGCCCCTCCCCCAGAGTTTCTGATTCACTAGGTCTGGGTGGGGCCTGAGAATTTACCTTTCTATCAAGTTCCCAGGTATCGCAGATGCTGCTGGTCCAGGGACCACACTACACTTAGAGAATAATGGTGGTAGAGCTTGTCTGTAAAGTTCTCCACGCTGAACTGTGCAGAGGCCATGAGGAGCGTCCCACCCCAGCTCCTCATTTTACAGTTGAGAAACCATGACGCAGCGAATAAATGTCAAAGTCAATCTAAGATCAGAGCCCAGGGTCCATGTCCAGTATCCCAGAATTCCAGAGTGGGTCATTGTCACTTCCGTCCACTGACATTTCTTTCCTATCTGTTCTGGACAGAGAAGTACTAATTCTTTCTTTTCTTCTCTAAGTCAAAAGGGAATCTATTTTTATATTATGTTTAAATTATGCACCTTCTTTTCTCCTTTTGATGATAGGCAGAAAGGAGCTTGAATTGGAGTTAGAAGAATGAAATAGATGTTGGAAACATCAAGAACATTATCATTTCCTAACAAATGTTGGAGAGGGTATGGAGTAAAGGGAACTGTCATACACTGCTGGTGGGAATGCAAACTGGTGCAGCCACTGTGGAAAACAGTATGCAGATTCCCCAAAAAACTAAAAATAGATCTATCATATGACCCAGGCTTCCCACTACTGGATATTTATCCAAAGAACTTGAAATCAACAATTCAAAGAGATTTATGCACCCCTATGTTCATTGCAGCATTATTCACAATAGCCAAGATGTGGAAGCAACCCAAGTGCCCATTAACTGATGAATGGATAAAGAAGATATGGTATATATACACAACGGAATTCAACTCAGCCACAAAAAAGACAAAATTGTGCCATTTGCAACAACATGGATGGACTTTGAGAGTACTATGTTAAGTGAAATAAGCCAGACAGAGAAAGACAAACACCGTATGATTTCACTCATTTGGAAGATGAACAAACACATGGAAAGGGAGAACAGACTGGTGGTTACCAGAGGGGAAGGGGGCAGGGGGAGGGTGAAAGGGGTAAAGGGGCTCACATGTGTGGTGATGGATGGAAACTAGACTGCTGGGGATGAGCAAGATGCAGTCTATACAGAAACTGACATACGATAATGTACACCTGAAATTACACAATGTTATAAACCAATATGACTGCAATAAAATAACTTTAAAAAAAGGAGAATTTTCTCATTTCTGGCTATACTTCTTTGAACTTGAACCTCAGTGTTGCTTTTCTGTCTGATTTAGAAAGGCCACATCTCATGGTGCCTGCAGGCCTTTGGGAAGTTCCTGTCCACAGGCCCCTGCTGTGCCCTGATGAGGTCCTTGTAGGGTATCACACGCAGCTGCTCAGCTTCTGGCCCATATAGCTCTGCCCCTCTGACCAGAGCAAGGGACTCGCTCTCAGTGACCAAGGAAGGCATTTGGCTGCTCTCCAAGCCCTCACAGGACAGCAAGCTGGTCTCAAACCCTTCTTTGTGGGCTCCCCCACAGGCTCCCTACCCCAAGGACATGTGTCCAGTGGTTAGGGGAACCCTGGGAGGCCCCCCAGAAGTGAGGTGCTCATTTCCTTCACTCTTGGATATCCACACCTATCTTGAGCGTTCTGCTATCCCCAAGGGGGCTTGGCAGGTGGCTCTTGTGTCAGGCAGTGAGCCCCTCTACCACACTCCCTACCCCAGTCTAGAGAGGGAAACAGGCTCTCACGTCATAATGAATTCTCTAAACTCTTTTGTTTATGGCATAAACTCTGAGCCTGGGGAATTCTAAGCCTCATTCTATCAAACTGTTATCTTGGTTTATTTTGGCCATCAAAAGCTAAGCCAGAATTATTCACAATAACCAAAATGTGGAAACAACCCAAATGTCCGTCAATAGATGAGTGGATAAACAAAATGTGGCATGTTCATACAATCCAATATTATTCAGTCTTCAAAAAAGAACCAAAGTTCTGACACATGCTACAACATGGATGAACCTTGAAAACATTAAGTGAATAAGGACAAATATTGTATGATTCTACACACATGACGTACCTAGACTAGGCAAATTCATAGCGACAGGAAGTAGAATGGTGTTATAGAGGCCGAGGGGAAGAGGAAACGGGAGTTTTTGTTTTATGGGCACAGAGTTTCAGTTTTTCAAGACAAAAAAGAGTTCTGGAGATTGGTTGCACAACAATGTGAATGTACTTACTACTACTGAACGGTACACTTAAAAATAGTTCAGATGGTACATTTCATTTTACATATATTTTACTATAGTTAAAAAAATTTTAAAGCAAAACAAATATTTCTGTAAAACAAAAAGGAATGAAGTTCTGATACGTGCTACAACATGGATGAAGCTCGTAAACATTGTGCTAAATGAAATAAGCTGGAGACAAAAGGAGAAATATTGTATGATGCCGCTTGTGTGAGGTACCTAGAAGAGGTGAATTCGTGGAGACAGCATCACCGAGTTTGCCAGGGAGGGGAAGTGGGGGAATGAGGAGGTATTGTTCAACAGGTACGTGAAACATTGTGAGTTGCTGTTTGGGAAGATGAAGAAGTTCTGGAGATGGATGGTGGCGATGGTTGCACAACACGATGAATGTACTTAATGCCCCAAATTGTACACTTAAAAATAGTGAAAATGGTACATTTTATGTTATGTTTGACCACAATAAAAAAGTGAAAAGAAAGTAAAAGCTAAGCAATGGCTCCTTTGGTCTCCTGCAGACTATCTTAGCTTCTTGGGATGGAGGCAGGTCCTGGGCTAAAGGGGAAGAGCACAATAAAGATGGCTTTGGTGTCTCAGTGCTGATTGCCTCTCTGCTGCAGAAGGGCAAGTGGGTCCATGTGCAAGGCTCTGGGCACCCAGATGCAGGAACTGCCAGCTCTCAGGCTGTTGGGTTCGGAGGTGGCGTGTGTTCTAGTTGGAAACAGCATGCGCACAGGGGCGTGGAGCAGCACACCCTCTCCTGCCCCCTTCCAGAAGCCACAGCGTGCAGAAAAAGAAGTCAACTCTAATATACTCGGGCCAGGACGTGGGCAACTAAATTCCAGTCCTGTCTGTCACTAACAACATTTCACAATTTGGGCAAGTCACTAGTCTAGGAGCGTTGGGTTTTTAACTGGAAAATGAAGACATTGGACTCGACTATTTTTAAAATTCCTTGGAACTCCAACATTCTGAGTCTACATAAACAAAATAGGCCTCTGACATATGTTTGTTGAATGAGTAAATGGGAAGATAAGTATTTGTATTCTCTTGAGAGAATACTGAGGAAGGGTCACTGGTTCCTCTTTAGGGTGGGGAGGAAGTGGATAGCTCCGGGCATCGTCTTCTCTTGTCAACAGGATGTCTGAGAGTGTCACCTTACCACAGGAAATCATGGAACAAAATATGTGGTTCAAGTGTTCCAAAGAATGCATACTGAGAGAATTATTCTTTTCCTTTAAGTAAGAAGGTTTATCTTAGAATGAAAAGGAACCAACAAAATATATGAAACTGGAAATGAACAAAGCATAGGAAAGGAGAAGAATTTAGAGTCCAAAAAAATTATGACAAATGAGGTGAAAGTGGATGGAACTGAGTAAAGACAGGGGTGTTTTCACAAGTCAAGACAAATCATCTAACTATTCTGTGGTCGGTCTGTGCTCTGCAGCCATAGATGGAGCAGGCAAGTATTACTGGCATTGTAAAGTGGTTCTTATCTAACTCGAGGATAAAGATTTAAACAAGAAGAAGTAAATGTGTCTTTAAGAGAAAAGGGACAGAGATACAATCTTCAAATCCCTTCGTTTTAATTTCGAAATAGTTACAGTTTTAAAATAATTTTAAGGTGGATGTATGAGATTACCTATAGATTCTTGAAATTTGGAAGCCACTGAGTTCTTAGGAAGGAAGATGGTAATTGCATTATAAATACCTAATTTTTGTTTTCTCAGATAATTGTACTTCTGAAAGAAAACCGAAATTAGATATGACATGTCAATTTTAAGTGCTATTTTGCACACTAATATAATATATTATTTCAGACTGTGGAACTTCTTGACCTTGAAAATGCACAATCCACAATCTCCTTGTGCCAAGAAGTTTCTGAAGAAATCATGCTGCAAAGACAGGTACAGCTGGTGTCCATTTAGTATCACAGGGAAGAGAAGCACCATTAAAATTCACTCCCAGTATCTGAACTTTACATCTTTAAGCAGCAAAATGGTTTTCAAATTCTAATAACTCTGAGCGAAACATTTATACAATAAAGTACATACTTGCTTGTTTTCTCAACTAGAATATTCAGAACATAATTTAACCTTTTTCGTGTTGACTCACCGTGAATCATCATTATGAATCAAAACCATAGAATTCTAGTACAAAAAGGTACGTTAGCGATCAGCTAGCTCCATTTCTTCATTTTCTAGGTGCATAAATGGAGGCGAGATAGGAGTTAAAGGGAAGGCAGGGGTGTGTTGCTAGTTTGAAGGGAGCTGGTCCAGAAGCCAGCACTTCAATTCTTGGTCCAAGGCTCTGACCGCCACGCCCTAGGCCTTGTGTCCTCCAGACGGGTGAATGGGGTGGCGCTCTTAAGATGCTGTAAATTCTGCAAAGGTGACTTGCCCCTTTGCAAAATGGGCTCAGACAATGCATTTTTCACCTTAGCCTCTGCTGTTGATGGTTTTTCTACCTTCACTCTCACCTATCATTTGTACCTCTGTGGGTGTGTGTGGAATAAATGTGTTGTCTGCTTCTAAATGTAACCCTGCTCTCCTCACTTGGGGCTTCTGCTCTGCTGTAAAATATCAGAGGTGTGGCCCCACAGGGGTCTTTCTGCTATGAGCCCCTGAGTCACTTTCCTGGGGACAGGGCCACCCTCTTTCCTCTTGGCGCTGCCCGCTGCACCTCCCCTTCCCTAACTGCCGATAGGATGGGTGGGAAAAGCCTTCTGTTTCCTCTTTCCTTCTTGGCCCAGCAGATAGGTATCCAGGTCTTGTATTTGTCTGCTCTGGCTGTCATAATAAAGTACTGAAAACTGGGGAGCTTAAACAACAGATGTTTATTTTCTCCCAGTCCTGGGGGCTGGAAGTCCAAGATCAAGGTGTCTGCAAAGCTGGCTTCTCCTTGGCTTGGAGATGGCTGTCTTCTCCCTGTGTCTTCACATGGTTGTCCCTCTGTTGTCTCTGTCCTCATCTCCTCTTCTAATAAGGTCATCAATCATATTGAATGAGAGCCCACCCCAGTGACCTCATTTTAACTTAATTACCTCTTTAAAGGCCCTGTCTCCAAATGCTATCACATTCTGAGGTCCTGGGGGTTAGGACTTCAGCATATGAATTTGGGGGAAACTCAGTTCAGCCCACAACAGGTCCCTTTCACTTTTAAAGTTACCAGGAATCACTCCGGGGAAACAGTTGTAATTGTCCCAGGATTTTATAAAGTTCTGATATAGTCAAGATCCCTGAAGAACAGTTCCAGGCTTACTTCTAAGATGGTAACTAGAACAAAGAATGATTGATAAATTCATTCATTCATTCCAGAAGGATCTGTTCCCACATCATTCCAACAAGGGCAGTGATTGACAGCGCAAACTCAAGCCTTGGAGACTGTCTTCCAGGCCCTGCAGGGGCAGGAGGAATAGGGAAGGCCGGTTGGATGCCTTGGGTTGCACAGCAAGGAGTACACGGAGAGGGCCAGAGAGGACGGGGCCTAGGCCATCCAGAAATGGCAGCTCCAAAGGCTGGGATGCAGGTTGGGCTTTCTGAGGCTGGCAGTTATCACCAGCATCACCCCCTTTAGTTCTGTGCCTTTTCCCTTCACTGATGACAGGCTAAGAAAAGGCCACAGAAAAACTTCAGTCACCTGGGTGCTGGGAAGCAATTGAAAACCAACTGAGTAAGAGATTTATTTGGTGTCTGATAAGAACAAAAAGTTCTTTGTAGGTACAGAGGACTCAGAACTTGGAATCTGGCCACCGTAAGAGTGTGCAGAATGTTCAGTCCCCACAGCTGCTTCTCCAGTCTTGTCCAGAAACCCTGAGTGTTGTCATCCCAAGTTCTACCTTTATACGGATCCTGTCACTCAGCCTGCATGCCTGTCTGTCCTCTTTAATGCCGGGGCACTCTCTGTCCATAGGTGTTTCTCCCTTTCTCCCCCTCTCCCCACCCCAGGACTGCCTGTGGAGGGAAACATGCATCCACTCCTCCACCCAACATCCATACACTCCTCCACCCAACATCCATACACTCCTCCACCCAACATCCATTCAACATCCATCCACTCCTCTAGCCAATATCCATCCAGCATCCACCCAACATCCATTCAACATCTGTCCATTCTTTCATCCAACATCCATCCAACATCTGTCCATTCCATTTAACTCTGAACACAAGCAGGGTACCAAGGGCCACTCTTCTTCCTTTAAAAGTCTCTTATTTTCCAAAGATGAATATCTGAGAAGCTTGAGGACCAGGTCTGTCAGAGGAAGCTGAGGTCTAAAAAGTGTCCGCTGAGCTCAGTGTGACTAACTCGCCCGAATTTCAGACTATGAATCAGGGCACTATAATGGCTTCTCTGTGACTTCCTTCTCTCTCAGGCCCTGTAGAGGTGAAGTATTTCCTCCTTAAGATGTTACTTAAAAAGAAAAAAGCTGGAGAGGGGCTGAGGGTGGAGAATCAATTGATATCTTTTTCGAAATCACACTAAGAAGAGGACAACAAGAAAAACATGAATTCAGAAATCTAAATGACCTCTTAGACAAGGCCCTAAGTATATAAGGATTAGAAAGAGGCTTTACAATGCTGGAAAGATCTTTTAGTCCACATAAAAAAGCCCTTTACGAGGAACTGTGAATTTGGATTTTCGCGCTGGTCATTTCCTGGCAAATTGGCGCTCTCTCTCTACACCCAGGGGCAAAGTTCCCTCTGGGAGTCCTACATTAAAAGTGTCCCAGGGGAACAAGGAGGCGTATGCTGGTTTACCTAATTAACTTTACTCTTATCTTGTAAATCCAACCTAGGTAAAGTCATCAGTTCTTCTTAGTTTTAAGGCCTGTCTCTGGCCAAATTCCCATTCAGAAGAAATACAGTAAGTGAATAACTTAAGCCTTTACTGTCATCTCTCTAAAGGGTACATTCATAACACACTCAAATTTGCCTTAAAATTCTCTTTCCCCATTCTCTCTTGCTCTCAAAATTTTATAAGCTTGTATGGCAATTGCTTCCAACTACTTTCTCCAGCCCCCCAAACTCTTGGACTCCAGTTGGTACAGGGGCTTGTCTCTCTCACCCCACTTTCCTCCACTCTCCACTTTCTACATCTGTGATTATCTCCTGTGAGAAGTTGCTCAGCCCATAAGGTCAATCCAGTTCCATTTGCCTTTCCAGTTTGGCCCTGTTTTCATCTCTTCTTGGCCCTTGTACCCAAATGCTTCAAGCAACAACATCCAAGCTGCCCCATTAGCAGCTGCTCAGCCAAAGGGAAGAACCCTCCTAGGTTATTCATTTTGTTTTTGTTCCTGTTGCATAATGTCGGTTATCAACTCATCATCCACAGGCCGAGAGAAGGATAAAAGAAAATCATTTAAAATCCTTTTCGTAATCATCTAATAGCTTTGTACTTATCATTTTGGGAAAACCATTGTTGCTTTTAAATGTTGAAAATGTCTGAATCGTGAAAAGGCATTTAACTGACTTAAGAAAGCCAGCACCTTTGTATGAAAAATAGAGGAAAAAAGAATAAATGATTTACTTTATTTTCATCATTTAATGATTACAGATACATTAGAATTCTGTTCCAGTCAATCAGATTATGCTTTTGTCCTCGTGTGGATGGGCATTCGAAGGTATAAATACCAAAGAGAGAACCTCAAAGGGTGTGAAGGATGAAAATGTGAAGAGAAACAGAGCTTTTACTGATCACAGCACTGGTTCTGGTACAGGTTCTCCGGTTCTGTTCTCAGATGTGTCTCTGATTCACTTATTCTCTTTGAACCCAAGATCTTTTTTGTGACATCAGAGACGTTTCCTCCATCTTGCCTGCAGGAACATTGGGTTGTTTGCCAAGAGCTTTGATTTTCTTGTCTAGCTCCACAAGACAGAGCAGGCAGTCTTCTAGAACTGGGGAGGAGAGATGGTCTTATCTGTAGCTCCAGGAAGAAGATTGAGAAGAGGTCCATGTCTCATGCCTGCTCCAACACTGCACAATAACCTGTAAATTGGAGAACCAAACCAAATATCCTCTAAGCGTTTTATCACAAGCGGTACTTCCATGACACAAGAATTATCCCTGAGAGAACTCCTCACAGCAATTGCCTTTTAACAATGATATAAGGTAGATTGGAGAGGGGGGAGCATGAGGACAGAAAGTCCAGTTACAAGCCTAATGGTAGTGACAATAAGAATGAGCAGGTGGTGATAAATTCAAGAGACACCATAGGAATTGAAATGGGAGTATAAATAACCAGTTATAGAGAAAGGAAGAAATTAAAAGGCATTGTGAAGATATGAAATGGTGGTACCATTAAAAGGAATTCATAAATGAGAGGAGACTGCTTTGGTTAAATATAGTGCTGAGCTCCAACCATGTGTTGAGTGCTGATGAAACACCATGGCCTGTGTGGAGCGCTGGAGCAGAGCCAGACTCCCAAAGGAAGGGATGGGAAAGGACCATGCCTTCAACAAGATGGATCATTAACGCCAGAGGGTGCAGGTGCAAGGACAAGGAAAGTGTATATTCACAGATACATGTTGGTAGAGGGTGTGGTCAGCTCTTGTAGTTATAAGGAAACACACCTCAGATTATCTCAAGTGGCGGGGTTAATGCAAGGTCACTTGGTGAACTGAGGAAACACCGGAAGCCTTTTGTGTCTAACATTTTCCGAATTGGGACATTCAGCTGTGTCGGTGAAGAAGTGGAAAACTGACCCGCCTCAGTTCAGAACTGAACAGATCAATGACCGTCTTCTTCATTAGTCCTTCAGAGCCATACTTCTGGGACAGGAGCTGACTGGAGCACTTCTTTCAGTCAGTTTGAGTCTGGCCACCTCACACACTGTTGGCCTGAGGTCCAGCCAAGATGAATTTGCCTTAGGCTTGAACGCCAATCATTGGTCCAGTCAGTCATATCCAGAGTACAGGCTGGCTTCCCTTGAAGCACATGGTACAAGCCCTGGAACCTTTATGCCCCCAGAACATCCTATGGCCTCTTTTCATGGGGGTGGGGATGAGGGAAATGTTCTTTGGGTTTCATGGTCTGTAAGAACAGCGTGGGAAAGAGACTGGATACATTGCCTGAGCACAAGGAGCTCCAGGAGAGAGAGAAAAAATCCCAGAGAAAAGGGAAAGAAATAGAACAAGGTCCCAGAGGAAGTAGGAAGGATTCAAAAGCACAGATGGAGGAGTGGTTATCCTTTTCAGAGAGAAAAAAAACCATTCTTTCTGAGAAACAGGAGTGAGTGGGATGGACTCAGTTTACTCAAGGATTCAAGAGTTAACAAGAGGTAGAGTCGAATGATTTTTACAACTAAAAGGGACCTTGAGGATCCTCTGCACAGTTTTATGTGTAGCTGGGACTCCAAAGGAACAGGAAGCTACTTCAAGTAAGAGGGAGGCCCCAGTTGGAGTTTCAGAGAATGAATTTGCAGTGGAACAAATCTAACAAAACAGAGGGTTCTGGGATTGGGAGCCAAGATGGCGAACAGCACTGGGGGTGGGATGGGGGACAGGTGGGGTGGGCATCATCTAGGACTGCTAGAGGACCCACAGATCAAAAGCAGGGAACTCTGAAGACGGGGCATTAACAGGCTGCCATGGGTGTTGACATTACTGAATGTGATGGGCTAGAGAGGAAATCTGATTCGGGGTCTGATGGTGAGAGAGCATCTTGTGATTCAGTAAATTTGTGGTGGTACGGGAAAGACTTAGGCTTTGTGGTGGAACAGACAAGGTCTGAGTCCTCGATCTGTAATTGGGTGGCAATGGGGAGAGAACCACAGTTCATGCCGAGGTTTCTCCAGGGCCCACTTTTGCTCTTCTCCCATCCCAAGAGTCATTTCACAACTTTTCAGACACTGTTCTTTATTTATGATGGAGGTGGGGGTGTGTGGTGGGGATTTGCTAGTGGCTGTAGCTGATTGTGCCATCTCCCCACAGTAATAATAAAGTCGTGGAGAGGGAAGGAGGCTTAAGACTCATACGTTTGCCTGGTGGCCCTTTGCTCTTGGGGAGAGGGCTTGACTCTCATCCTATCCTGATGACTCAGGGGTCGCAAGACCACATCAGCTTCCTGGGCCAAGTCAACACCAGCCTGGTCCTGAGGTCATTAGAGCTTGAATCTGAGCCTTGCTCTCCAGGTATCAGTCTCCTCTCTCCCACTCCCTATGGGCTCTATCACTGCCCTTCTCTCTTCCTCCTTTTGGGTTAACTTCATGAGCAGAGAAGCTCAGGCTTCTCCTAGTCTCGAGGAGGTCCAAGCCTTCTACAGCAGCTGGGAAGAGACCCTGCTGCCCTTGTTGCATCAGGCCTGGCTGACCGGCTGCATCCCTATACCCCTTTTCTATCGCCTTCTGACCCAAGACGAAGCAGGGATGTTTGCTCCATCTTCTTTCTGATTTTCCTCTTGACTTTCTCCATTACTAAAGACTCATTCAAATGTCACTAAACCCCCGTCACTCAGTAATCTGAGGCACCTATAGCGTGAAGGCCATGGCCTGAACCTAGACACTCACATCACTATTGTCTTCTCTGGGAGCCGAGTCTACAGCAGGGACACCTCTCCAGGTGCTGGGGGTCTCTGTGGCTCCCTGCAGAGCTTGGTCCCCTGAGGGCTTCCACTGTGGGGACTCAGGGAACCTAGCTGGAAGCCCTGGGTGAAGGCTGAGGCTCGGCGGCTCCCAACACATCTGCCACGGTGCTTCCTTCTTTATAGTTGGAATTTGTGGGGGCGGCTGACACGGGTTGCCAAGACCTCCTCACTGAAGATTTCCAGTCTTGGCTTAGCATTTCAAATCCTCTGAGTGCCTTCTGACCCTGATTTTTTAATCCAATCCTCCCCTCTTTTCCTTTTAATTAGAAAAACTATTTGATCTCTAGATAATAAGTAAGCTCCTTGAGGTCAAAGATGATAAATTTTCCTGTAACTTTGCTTTGTGAAAAATTTCAAAATTATAGAAAAGGTGCAAAATAGATACAGTGAACACCTTTGTATTCTTCACTTAGATTTATCACTTGTTACTATTTTGCAACGTTTGGTCTCTCTCTTTATGTAGATACTTATGCACACATGATATATACTATACATTTTATATATGCACTATATACACATCATATACGTGTGTGATGTGTCTATAAGTACATCTATACATACACACACATACTTCTTGCTAAACTATGTGATAGTTGAACACATCATCACACTTTACCCCTAAACATTTATTTCTTAAGAATAATGAGATTCTCCCACATAGTTACAACATAATGATAATCTTCAGGAATTTAACATTGTTTCAATGTCATGATGGAATACAATGGCCTCTATAGCTCTTTTTTTCAGAGATGCTGTAAGTTTTGACCTTGAATCCATTCTTTTACCCCTCCCAGCTTAACCAGCTCAACTCAGGATCCAGCACGAGGACACACACAGAAGTCCTTAAATAAATATCAGTTGAATGAATAAAGGGATGGATGAATGAATGAAAAATGCTTTTTGATGTGTCTTCTGACTTGAAAAGGTGTGCGACTGCATACAGTTCATGAACCCCATGTGAGAATTACACGACCTTCAAGCTCTTCTCATTGATCTTGGCAGAAACCTTACACCCAACAGGATATATATATATATATATATATATTGCAACTGTGGCTTTTTGTCATTAGTTAGGTGATATTTGAGTCACCAGTGGTTAGGGGAATGGTCAGGAACTTGGCAAACCTGTCCAAAGTGAAACATATTGGAATTGCTGTTAATCATACCTCGTATCTCTTCCAAGCTCCCTGGCTACAACTCTACTTTAACCAACTGAGAATACAAGCCAGTATTATAAAAAAGAAAGCAAGAGGAGGAGAATGGAGCTCTGCATTGTAGGATTTCGCCTCCAACAACAAAGAAGGGCACAGCTTCTGCTGTGATCACATTCATTGTGTCAGCAGGGATCTGTCACAAAGAGGCTTTTGTGGAAATTGACAGCAAATTCATTGCCACAGGGGCACACCGTTCTCTAAGGACATATTTGAGAGGAAAATTTTCCTCTTATATTTGGTATCAAATAGCCCCAGGAGAAAATCCTACTTAAAGAGTATCCCTGAAATGAGAGAATGTGTGCGAGGCACAGGGCTGTACCCACAGCGGGTGCTCATAACTCTGGTTGTCCCCTCTCCTTCTAGCATCTATAACAGTGGTACCCTAACTATGATGGCAGGGCACTTGAAAAGTTAGGCCATAGAAGAAAAATATTTCATATTCATGATTCCTTTTTATTAGAAGTTAAGTTAGCTGAGTTTCCATGTCTCTCTCCATTCTGACAGTTCATTATTTTCCTTTTTTTCTTCAAAGTTTCTTATGCATCCTTTCAGGACTTTATGCACCCCAAGTTCTAGCATAAATATCCCAGCAGTGAGTTATTGTTAAATAACTTCAATGGGCGCCTCAAAGCAATTATCCCAAAGGGTTCCACAAAGCAATATTAGTTTAGTTCTAATTGCAATAGTGATTTGAAATGAATAGCACCGCACTTTAGAAACACGAACTTATGAAGAATTTTGTCCTTTTCATTTTGGCCTTCTTCTCTCCTAACCTATTTGTTTGAAAAATGAAAATTTGACTCTTGAGCTTGAAGGGTGGGTTTTTGAATCCTTCCTCACAGCCTGATGCTCGTTGCACCCCACCCCCAATTTCCCCATTCTTTGAGTTCTATCCAGCCCTGCCCATGTGACATGTCCACATCCTGATGAAAGAAAGACTCACTGTCTCACATCTGGACCAATCTTGGTGCACGACTGAGGGACCCAGGCCCTGTGGTCTATTCTAGGAACAAGCTGGGACATTCTATTCTGTTCTATAGGTCCGTTCTAGGACAACTGCCCATTGTCCGGGCAGGGGCTGCTTTCTTTTCCTGAAAAACACGTTCCAGAGAATATTTGACGTGAGGTGATCACTGTTCATCAAATCAGGGGGACGTAATCTGGCAGCTTTGGACAGGTGTACTAGGAAGTGTACCAAATTCTATTTGTTTTGAAAACTCTAGTTTTTCTTCACTGTGTGTTTCTTTATCCCCATGAATCTTTCAGACAGCTTCTGTTAGTCTAAATTCATAGCATTTCCTCCTGCACAATGGTCCTTCCAATATTACCCAAAATAGCAGGATGGGGGCATAAAAACCCTCTAATAGGTCGATTTTGTTATTCTAGTGACTAATTTCCCATAGAATATAAAAGACGCGGATGACAAGAATATTAGCATTTATTGTTGAGGTAGCAAGGTTATGGTTAAAATAGTGAAATTTGGGGACATATTTTGGTTATTTTATAAGCTGCATTACTCTATCCTATATCTTTTAAACTCAGTGAGAGATTTTTTAAAGGAAATGATAAAACATTATTTAGAACAATCACAATATTGGATAAATAAAATGGTGACCAATAAAACTGCCAACTACTTGGATGAAAAGAGTATTGTATTGTTCCCACTGTGAAGGGACAATAGTGAGCTTAGAGAAGAATGAGGGAAGTGAAATTGTTGACAAAGTCAGCCAGTGTCTTTACAAAACAGTCTTCAATCGCATTTTACTTAGTCACCAACGTCTTCCAATGACACCTCATGTTGGCTTTAGTGCAAACCATGAATCAGAGTTTGACTCTGATATGTTTTTTAAAATTTGAATTAGAGCTAAGTGATTGGCTAATTAGGTGACTCATTGGGTCCTACAGCCTGCACTGGTCTCCACCTGGTATGATGCACTCATTTGAGGCTAAGGATGCAGGTGAAAAACATCTCTGTGTTCATGCTCCTTGTCCCTGGATGAAGTGTTGTACAAGAGAGGTGGCTAAGGACCCAGAGCTCAGACTCCAAGGAAGCAGGTGAGGCCACTACCTAGCTGGGTGACCTCGAGCAAGTCAAACTCTTTAAGGGTCTCTTTCTTCCTGGGTCGGATGAAGTCTACTCTCTCAGAAGGCTGAAAGGGGAAAGCAGAATGAAGATTGTATGTGTGAAAGTCTTAGGACAGTGCCTGGCACTGGCACACACATACTTGATAAGTGATTGCTCTTAGTGTTATTATTTCTAACCCGGTGTTGATGTTGTTTTTTAAAGAAGAGATACACTCACAAAGGTATGTTTAGACCTTTCCATTAAAGAAAATATATATACAAGGGGAGGTCTCAATGTCTCCTTCCTCCGAGTGGAGCAAAGGTGTATTTCCTTGTTCCATTATCTCTGTGTAGTTTGAGAACTGGGTCTTACAGCCCATGCATTTTATTCTATTTCTGGCCTAAGTTAGAATGAGGTCCAAGGATAAAAGGACAAGACTTACGATATATAGGTATTTATTTTCATATTCAGAGAAAAATCTATTTCATTTGCTTTTCATCTACCCATGCATTCCTTCAAGACCCTTATTGAAAAATAGGTGACAAGTATTAGCATACCATTCAAAAGATAATCTTTTTCTCAGAAAGGTGTTTCCTATATTTCTAATCAAGGGATATTCTTTTAATGTTGATTCATGTCTTGCAAATTTCCATGATACCTTCTGGCTGGAAAAACCTGCCCTATATCTTAAAGTGAGTTCTGTGTTGCTGCACTAATCTTATGTCAGGCCAAAGTTATAGAATATGCAATGTCTGTGAATGTCCTTTAAAGGTGTACACAGTGGCAAATTTTATGCTGGCGCTCATTCCATTTATGAGCAATCGTCTTTTTTAAAGTGGAAAATTCTAGAATGTTTCATCTTTGACCTTTGATTCTATGGATTTGTGTATCTTGCCTACCGTACTTGGGCTTGTCCCTCTTGGGCTACAGGCTGCAAAGTGCTCTCTTTGCAACTTCAGCATCTGCTAAGTGCCTGGCAGACAGCAGGTTGAAGTAAAGTCAATCAAGAAAATGAGAAAGAAGAAAAATAATAAAAAAAGGGACAGAGAGATGGGGTAACAAGAGGAGGAGAGAAGGAAAAGGGGCAAGAATTCTACCTCTGTGGTTGCCTGTTATAAGAAGCTGTTATATTAGAGAAAATACAAAATGTGGTGTATGTGGAAGAGATTTCTCCTTTTCATGAACTCCAGAAGGAGAAGAAGTCACAAGAAACAGCTTAGAGATGCCCAGTACAGAAGGGGGGAGGGGTGAACATGTGTAATGTCCAGAAAGACAGCAGACTTCTTCCGAGGAGGTGGCAAAGAGTGGCATTGTCTGTCCTAAAGTTGAACAATTGAGACATAGCTGCCCACTCCTGATTAAATTCCCAGTACAGAGAATATGGCACAAAGCAACATGTCATTAATGTTACCCTTAAAAGTTCCTTAGAGAGGAATGGGCATTTTGAAGACCAATATATTCCTCAGTAAATCCAATATAATCAATTTTTCTTCCAAGGCTGAAACAAATGTCTGTTTCTCAGAATGGCGATCAGCTGACTTAGCTGATTTATGTTTTTAGGGCTGTGTTGTATAAAAATAATACAATAGAATCACACTCGTGGAGGCTGGAAATAGGAGCGTGTGAAGGCTTCACAGCTCCCCTCTCAAGCTTGCTCCGGTGCACACCTACGCTTTCTGAGCGTAAGAGGTGATGCAATTGCCTGCACTATTTATTTTTTTGTCCTTTCTTCTTGTGCTTTTTAGCCAAATGTAAATAGTCAATTTTGCATCAGTTCAAAGCACAAACAATAAACCTCCGCTGTATGAATCATCTCTTGATTACCTACAAAAAGAATCCAGTAAAGAAAGTTTGGGCTTACATCCAAAGAGGAACCATTGCTTACTCCAGCATATTGAGGTTTTATTTCAACATTTCAAATGGAATGGAAGATACAGCTCTTTGAGAAGGGGTACTGAAACAGGAAATTAAATTCTGTAGGTATTTGCCAAATATGTAAAATGGGATGTGTTTTTAAATAATAGAAACTATAATCTCCTTGGAATTGTGAAAATAACGTAGGAAAAAGGTCACGTGTATGAATTTTGTATTTAAGACATCATTTCATACCCGAGAAACGTGATTTGAGGTAAAAATGCCAAAGTATCTGACAGCATATTTTCAATTACACAAGTAGTGCACACAATCCTTTTCTCATTTGCAGAAAATCTTAACAGCAGTTAGAAACTTCCCAAATGAGCTGGGACAGGTTGAGAAACTGGAAACTTCTGTGGGGAAAGCAGAAATCCAGATTTGGTTATTTTGCTTCTGAGAAATTGAGTTTTTATTTTAAGCGAATTTGAGCATTCTTGACAGGTACTAGAAAGGAATCCTTGGCTACTCAAGTAAAGTCCCTATTTATCTACAGGCAAAGCACAGCCTGCGGAGTCCAAGATTTTCCTGAATTGCCTTAATTGTATGTTTCGCCTCTGCGCTGAGGCCATCTCTCCTCCGGCTGAAAGAACCGTTTACACTTCCATACCAGAATAACCTGGGCTTTCTCCAAAATTGGTCAAGCCAGAGAACACATCTTCCCACAGGAATAACTGCTGTTACCAGGCAATTTCAGCCAGATGAGAAAACAGTCTGTAGCCAATGAATTTAGGTAAAAAACTCTCCTGGTGTAGACACATGGGGAATTTGAAAGGAAGATTTGCCAATGAAATGACATTATCTAAACACACAATACTGTGGAAACATAGTGGGGCGGTGGTTCTCAATGGGGAGTGACTTTGCTTGCCAGGGGACATTTAGCAATGTCTGGAGACATTTTTGGTTGTTACACCTGAGGGTAGGGGTGGCTGGTGCTACAGGCATCTCGTGCGTAGAGACCAGGGATGCTGCTAAACATCCTGCAGTGCACAGGACAGTCCACAACAAAGAATGACCCTGCCCTAAATGTCAACAGTGCTGATGCTGAGAAACCTGCATCAGAGAAAGCAAAATTAGTTTCAATTCACGGGACCCATGTGCCAACCAGGAGTTTGCATGGATATTTAAACATAATTGATTTGTGAGTTGGCAAAGGCTTTATAGAGAGCTGTTCCTGCCTGACCTGTCTGCAGTGAGTTGATGTCACTCTCACCTGAATCCGGGGTGAGAATGAGAAAGGGGCATTGTCCCACTGGAAGCACCAGCTGCAGCAGGCAACCGAGATTTTTCTGGGAGGAACCTACAGTAGTGGTGGCTGGACAGGCGGAGCCCTCTTGCTGTGAACTCAGGCAGGACCGCCCTGTGGCTCTAGTGCTTTGAACAGATCCACATTTGGGGGCAAAAGGAACAGGACTAAGACATGAGCTCTTCTCTCTGTGACCTTCTGATTACAGAATGTACTGATCAGGTGTTCCATGCATTCCACTTGTTCTAAGACCATGGAGCATGTTTCTTGTCACAACTTCCTTGACTATTTACAAAACCTAGTTGTATCTTCATAACACATTAAGAAAGATGTGGCTGTTATCATTGTCCCCATTTTAGAGATGAAAAAATTGGGGAACAAAGGAGTTAAATTATTTGCCCAAATTAAGACTCTGGCAAAATCAGTCATAGCTGTTGCTGTTAATAACAGTGACAATGATTTGTTTAGTACTTACTGTGGGCAGACAGTGCACTAAATATTTTGTATATATGTTCTCATTTTACCCTTCCATGATCCTGTGGGGGACTGGAATTGGCCACCCCAAGATACGTCTCTTTGGCATGAGCATTATTTTGGGCTGGTTACTTTTAAAAACTGCAGAAGTGAGAGAAACTGTGAAAAGCAGAAGTTATCCTTTGTAAGAGACATTTATACATGTAAGGGAAATCTCCATCTGTAAAGGTGTCTCCCTCTCTGTACCAGGAAGAAGGGGGATGACCTTATCTCTAGAAACTCATCAATGTGGAAGGCAAGGACTTAAATCTGCATAATAACCTTACTCTTGTTTACTGTGCTTTTCTGGTGATCCCCCATCACTGACTCCCCAACCCCCAACATCCTCCTTTGTTTTTAGCTGAGGATGGTATTTAGTGTGAGAGCTTTCACCATTTTGGCGAGTTACTCAGTTTTTCTGGGTCTCTCCCATGTATACATGTTATAAAGCTCTGTTTAATTTTCTGTTATTCTGTCTCATGTGAATTTAATTCATTGTCTGGCCAGAAGGACCCAGAATGGGTAGAGGAAATGTCTTCCTCCCCTACGATCCCACAGACAAATACCACCACCATCCTCATCAAGTTTCAATTGGGGAACTGAGGCTCAGAGAGGTTACAGCTCTGCCTCTGGGGGAAGGCAAACCTGGGATGGGAGCAGATCCCTGCTACTTTCCAGTCCTGCCTACCTTGAATGCAAAGGCAGAATTCTGAGACTTGTAAGTAGGACGATTCAATTAAACACATGGAAGAGTGTTTTTATTCAAATGGGATTAAACACTTAAATCATGGAAATTGTATGATCTCTATTAATAGTTTTTCAAAATTTACTTTCTCATTCATTTTTACTAAAGGATAGAGATATATAGCAGCCAGATGAGGACACTGAATCCTATTCATGCATTCATTCACTCACTCATGGAACATTAACCCCTAATGAGTTGGGGGGTGGTAATCAAGATTATTATTTACAACAGCCAAGACTTGGAAGCAACCCAAGTGCCCATCAATGGATGAATGGATAAAGAAGATGTGGTCTATACACACACACAATGGAATACTACTCAGCCATAAAAAAAACAAAATTGCGCCATTTGTGACAACAATGGATGGAGCTTGAGGGTATCGTGCTAAATGAAATAAGTCAGACAGAGAAAGATAAATACTGTATGATTTCCTCATATGTGGAAGATAAACAAACAAACACGTGGATAGGGAGAACAGAATAGTGGTTACCAGAGGAAGAATGGGGTGAAGGCAGAGTGAAAGGGGTAAAGGGATGCTTACGTATGCTGATGGATAAAAACTAGACTATTGGTGGTGAGCACGATGCAGTCTATACAGAAACTAATAAATAATAATGTACGCCTGAAACTTATACAATGTTATAAGCCAATATGACCTCAATAAAATAATTTAGAAAAACATCTACTAGATGAATGAGTGAATAATAAACCTTACCAGTCAACCTAAAAAAAAGATCATGAGCCTTCATGCTTGTCTTCAGTGTGGCCACA
Source organism: Equus przewalskii (assembly GCF_037783145.1). Taxonomy (NCBI): domain Eukaryota; kingdom Metazoa; phylum Chordata; class Mammalia; order Perissodactyla; family Equidae; genus Equus; species Equus przewalskii. Next base: position 7,616,605 of record NC_091862.1, on the reverse strand, counting down.
TCTTAGTGTGGAGGTGAAGAGCCATATTATAAGACAGAATACGGTGGGACTCAGAAAGAAGGGTAAAGTGCTGTGACATTGCAGAGACAGGGAAGAAACAAGCCTGGCTGAGTTTTGAGGGGCCAGTTTGCTGGAGGCTATAGTGTGTGGGAATTTTAGAAGGAGATGCGCCTGGAAAGGGGGCTTCGGATGGATTGTATTGAACTGGATACACCATGGAGGAGTCTGGCTCATAATCAGTAACGGACCAGGTGCTGTCTTGGCCTCTTCACCTGTCCACTTTTTGTCAGTGGCATCTAGACTCATAACTCAGGGGCCATCGTTGTCAATCATGTCTATTTGGTTACCAAGGTCTGCCATTTTTTTTTTTCCAAATGGCTTCTACATAGGATGGCCTGGGGTAAATTACTTACCTCTGTGAAATCATTTCTCCTCATCTCTAACGTGGGAGTAATAAAAACGGTGTGTATGCGATTGCTGTGAGGATTAAATGGAACACTTAAATGAAGCACCAGAACGTTGGTGGAGTGATGTCTGCTCTGCTCCCCGCGGCCCTCTTGCGACATCCTCTCCATCTTCCTGCCTCCCGTCTTTAGGCACTTGATGTTGAACCAGAAAAACTGGATGTCCTGGTTTGTTCCTTCTCTGCTAATCTCTCCTCTTTGCAAACATTTCTGTCACTGCTCTTTGGTTTGAACCCATTCTTTCATTCAGGGAGTTTTGGTAAGTGAGATTGTTGAACTAGAAATAATTTGTTAACTCAATTACTTACGAACTCATTGTTTTCTAGCTCATTAAAAGTGATTTTTAGGGGGCTAGCCTTGTGGCCAAGTAGTTAAATTCATGCACTCTGCTTCGGTGGACCGGGGTTCGGATCCTGGGCGTGGACCTAGCACCACTCATCAAGCCATGCTGTGGAGGCATCCCACATAGAAGAACTAGAGTGACCTACAACTAGGATATACAACTATGTACTGGGGCTTTGGGGAGAAAAACAAAAAACGGAAGATTGGCAACAGATTGTAGCTTAGGGCCAATCTTCAAAAAAAAAAGTGATTTTTAAAACCTTTTTCATTGATCTTAAAGTCTTGAATAAGGTGTTTTTTCCTGCAATTGGGGAAGACGTTTTGCTATTTGCATCCATCACTTCATTTATACCTCGGTAGGTGGAATAGAGATGTTGCCTTAAATAGGGATAATTAAAATAAAAAACTCCAGCTACCTGAACTATAGGACATTAAAAAATATATCTAGATAATGTGTTCTCTTCCCAAACATGGTTAATTAAAGCCAAGCTATGCTCATTGAGTGCCTCATGGGTAAAGGCATGCTGTTCTGACTTTAACCATGTGGGTGTCCTTACTTTTTACCCTGAATACCAACTGATTACGGGAGAGAGTGTTAGGAGATGTAAGATTTCATTGCTTTTGAATGCATATTCTTAATTCAGGAAATTGTTTTGAAGGTAATGTTTTAGGCACTGAAATCCTGAAAACAGCTTCAACTTCTAGCAAGAAGCCAGGCTCACTCGATCTTTCCACATGTTTGATGAAGGCAGAAGACCATGTTTGAATATTTTATCCCTGAGACTAGAATTGTTTATAAAATGAGGTTAATCAATTTGCTATTTGTTCTTCCTCATGGGAATATCTGTTTAGTGTTGACTATCTGCCGTGGTTGTTCTACGGAACTAACTAAAAACCTGGGTCCAAAGCCCGTGCCACGCTTTCATTTCTCTCTCCTGGGTGAGGAGGAAGGCGCTGGGGAGGGGGAGGAGGGGCTGTCCACTTCCTGTCAGGATTTAGCTTCAGCTTGGCTCTAACGTCAGGCTCCGTTCTCTGGCTTCCTATGAAATTTCTCACTAGGTCGCCATCTCTCCCAGCCTATCAGCGTGGCCACGTGCTTCATGTGGAGTGTCCTTTGGGCAGATGTGGCCGGAGGCACTGTCTCTGCTCTGGTCGTCAGCCCTGGCTTGGGCAGCAGGACTGATTTCATTGGAAAGACGCTGCTTTTCTTAGAAGGAGGCAATATGAGCAATGCAAAGCAGAGAGGTTTGAAGGCTGGCTACTGGCCATCCTTCTTGCTTGAGGCTAGTCCTCCTTGTGTGAATCATGTCTTCTCTCTTCTAGAACATTCAGTTGCAACTCTGTATTTTCAACTTCTCCCTGTGTACTGGCTCCTGGCCAGTAAAACAAACACCTTACGTTGACCATTATCTTTATCCCTGACACCAAGTCCCTCAAAAGATCAAGGTTGTGTTTGCTCTATCCACTTCTCCATCTTCCATTTATTCCTTTTTGGTAACAGCTTTATTGAGATATAATTCACATAGCATGCAATTCACCCATTAAATTGTATAACTCAATGGCTTTTGGTGTAAGCACAAAGTTGTGTAGCTACCACAAAAATCAACATTAGAACATTTCCATCACCCCAAAAAGAAACCCTGCACCCATTGGCTGTGTCTGAGCATTCCATCCCCCATCCCCACATCTGTCCCTAGGCAATCACCAATCTGCTTTCTGTCCTTATGAATTTGCCTATTCTGGACATTTCATATAAATGGAATCATACAACATGTGGTCCTTTGTGCCTGGCTTCTTTCACTTAGCACCATGTTCTCAAGGTTCCTCCATGTTGTAACATGTATCAGTAACTCATTCCTCCGTTGTATGGTCATAGCACATTTAGTTTACCTACTCATCAGTCAATGAACATTGGCTTGTTTCTACCCTTTTACTCTTATGCATAAAGCTGTTCTGAACATTCATGCTCAAGATTTTATCTGGACATATCCTTTTATTTCTCTGGGGTGGAGTTGGTCACCATCCCCTGATGCATGTGGCTGAACAGGGAAGAGATGGATAACTGAACAAAATCAAGGTCTGTCTGTCAGGTAAAAGATGCTGCGTGAATAACCAATAGTGGGCACTATAACGTTTCTTATTTTAATGAGGATTAAATTTAATGAGCACACCTATAGGTTTCACCATTGAGTCATTTTCTTTACCTTCACTTTGGTTTTTAAGTGTCTGTTGTTCAGTAAAAATGGACATTTACTTTTACCAAATGTCTTTTTGCCATCAAATAAGATTATTTTACATTATAAATTTTGCTATATTATGAAACACTATATTTATAGATTTCTCAATATTAATATATTGTTAAATTGATGGGATTAAAACTTACTTGGTTGTAGGGGGCAATACTCTTAATATGCTATTGAAACTGTCTTTATGGTGCTTTATTTAAAATGCCCATATCTAAGATACACAGATCTTACATGTAAGGATTCAGTTCTCTGTACCATATGCAAATAATTTGGCTCATTCACATGTAGTAGGATAAGATGCTAATAAGTACAACTAATGAGTATAAATGCAGAGATGCAGGAAGGCAACCAGGAAAGGAAACTCAGCATTTGGAGGAGGTTTCATGGCCTGAAAGTCCATATAGAATTGTCCAGTTAAAGAGCTCCCTCAGGTGCCATTACCTGGTCTGCATGGCTACCCTCAATACCTCCAACTGGGTGTATGAGGCCCTGGTGACAGTTAACTCACTAATCAGACTCCTGAGATGCATCCAAGCCAACAAAGTTCGACTTTGAACTTAAACAGAACACATTGGACACCTCTGAACACAGTCGACTTGTCTACCTTTAGGTTCTACCCCGTGGGCTTCACACCATGGCAATGTTCTCCACGTGAACCCCACTAAGGCCCCCCAATACATATTCACAAATAAGACTGGCCTATAGATTTCTGTTTGCCTTCTCTCTTTTAAGTAATGACTTCTGTTTTTTCTATGAAAATGTTGCCTCCTTGTTATAAAAACTCAAGTACTAAGGAAAAGCACAAGGAAGAAAAGAAAAATCACCCCAGATCTCGCCATCCTCCCAAAGCCAGCATTGTTTTAGGGAAGCGTCATTCCAGCCACCAGTCTTTGCCAAGCGTGCAGATGGAAGGATCAGCACAACTTCATCTTATAAAAAAGGGAATCGTATCAGACATGCTCTCTTTTCTTGTTAAATATTAACTTTCCTTTTATGTGAAGTTAACAGAAAAAAGAAAATGACGTGAAGCTGAATGGACTGCTAAATTTATATAAATATTTCTCCAGAAGATATATTAGTTCCTAGAAGTTGCCTCAAATGTTAAGAAATTACAATAACCACTGAGAGGTCAAGACTATGTTCTTGACTATAGTCTATGTTTTACATATATTTTTATACATATTGTATTTTTAGCATATTTTATATATATTGACAATATTCTATGTTTTTCAATGTTGGACAATCTGGATTGACTCTCTGCTCTGGAAAACCAGGTGAGAAGCACCTCATACCTCTTCTGACCTCCCACCCCCAACCTCCTAGTTTTTTCCTTATGTCTTGTAAACACAATTCCTCTGGGGGTTGTTTGTTTGCTTTTTCTTAATTCTTCCCCTGAATTGATCCAATGGGAGTCAACGCTCACCACCCAGCCTTCAGTGATGGCTTCTCCCTTATCACTTAAATGATACATTTACTTCTGATCAGGTTACTGATTTGGACGCAGAGTGTTTAATCTAAAATATTGCTTAACAAACAATTAGAGATGCATTTTTAATCTTGTGCAAATAGGTGAACATAACTTAGATTCTCTTTAGTCATTTCTTTACTATTTTAAGATATCATCTAAAATTATTATTTTGAAGAGTCTATTAAAAACGACTTATTGGGCCAGCCCAGTGACGCAACAGTTAAGTTCACACATTCTGCTTCAGTGGCCTGGGGTTCGCTGGTTTGGACCCCTGGTGCAGACCTATGCACTGCTTGTCATGCTGTGGCAGGTGTCCCATATATAAAGTAGAGGAAGATGGACACGGATGTTAGCTCAGGGCCAGTCTTCCTCAGCAGAAAGTGGAGGATTGGTGGGGGATGTTAGCTCAGGGCTGATCTTCCTCAAAAGAAAAAAAACGTCTCATTAATAGCACAAAGAGCTACGTAAAACCTATTTCCAGAATGTCTCTCCTGAGATTCTACTGGATATCAAATAGCATGTCAGACTCAACAAAGGTGTACATGGAGCCACTCCTGTCCTGCCACCCCACTGCCCACATGCAGATGTGGCTCGGCTCCTGTGCTCTCTCTCATGGCCCAAGGGACACCAGCCCCACAGCCATCAGGGAAAATTTCAGGTTCACCTTCGATTTCTCTCTGTCTCACTCATTCCTTATATCTGATTACCAAATTCCATACTTTACAAAATTCTGAAACCTTTTAATTTGGAACAATTTTAGATTTGTAGGAAAGTTGCAAAGACGTAGAGAGCATTCCTCTATATTTACCCAGCTTTCCCTAATTTTAGCATCTTACGTAACTGTGGCACCAGTATCCAAACTAAGAAATTAACATTGGTATAATACTATTAACTGAACTACAAGCTTTATTTAGATTTCATCAGTTTCCCACTCACATCCCATTTCTGCTTCTGGATCCATTTAGGCGTAGATTTCAGGGCCTAAATATATATTGAAGGCTTCTTCTTCATAGTCGCTCACTCCCCTAGTGCTGGCTCTGAGCCGCTCTCAACTCCACTCTGGGGAAAGCCTTTAAAACGGTCTCCTTTCTCCAGTCTCACTCCCTTTCAGCCATTCCCCATGGAATGGTCTTTCCAAAATGCAGATTTGATAGAGTCCCTTCTCTTGGTAAATTTCCCCAATGATTTCCCATCATCCAAGAGACGGAGTTGAAAGTTCCTAGCATGGCTACATCTGGATCTGTTCCATATCTGCTTCTCCCACCTCATCTGCCTTAATTTCTCCCAATCCAAGAGCCCCTGCAGAAAGGCGACTGTGCTCTGATGCCACGGGGCTCACAATCTCCTGTCCCCAACATTGGCCACTTGCTCTCACCCATTCTTTTTCAACCTGCCCCTGGGAAGTTTCTTCCCACCAAATCTTGACCTAGTACAACCTCTTACACCATCGATCAAACTGCCTTGAGGTTATGTGTCTTTCTCCTCTGCTAGTTGGTCATATTCTCTGGCAGAGGAAATTCGTCTTTATTCTGTAGCCCTGACACCCAAAATATTCAGTGTTCAATAATTATTTGTGGACTAGATAATGTTAGTTTTAAAAAAAAATAGTGTTTTTCCCCTTAATATGACTTCATATTTGAATCTGTAAGAATTTTTTCAGTTACTTTGATAGAGATTGGCAAACTATGGCGGATGGTCCAATTCTGGCCCACAGCCTATATTTGTTAACATTTTAGTGGAACATAACCATACACTTGCATCCATGAGTTTATGCGGCTTTTGCTGTACAAAGGGAGAGTTGAGTAGTTTTGACAGAGACTTCAGCCTGCAAGGTCTAAAATGTTTATTATCTGGCCCTTTACAGAAAGCTTGCTCACCCCTGGAATGGGCCATGGTTTCCAGTGTTCATTAATCCACGTGGACTCTAGGCTTCCCTGAGTTAATAATGCCATTACTGGAGCACCTATTCAGACCGGTACAGTTCCATCGCACGGCCACAGCCAACTCTATAATTGTAATTTCCATGATAGTTTTCTTTTCCATCAGTGTTGCAGTCAGGGCCAGGAATAAATAAACATGGGCCAGCGATTCAAATAAACAGTTTGCTGTACCTAGAAGTAAGTTAAGTCTGGGACTCACGAGACCTTATTTTTATTCCTTGTAACTCACTCTTTCACAGGCAACCTCAATGAGGTGCTAAGCGAACAGGATTTTCCCAATAGGTTGGATGAAAAGGCACAGATGTGTGCCTCTGACATCAGTGGATGATGCTGTTGATACTGGGTAACTAATAATTATCAAGTGCCAGGCACAGTCTAGGTGCTTCTCTTTTTTTCCTGAGGCAGATTAGCTCTGAGCTAACATCTGTTGCCAATCTTCCTCTTTTTTTGCTTAAGGAAGATTGGCCTTGAGCTAACATCTGTTGTCAATCTTCCTCTTTTTGCTTAAGGATGATTCTTGCTGAGCTAACATCTGTGTCAATCTTCCTGTATTTTGTATGTGGGATGCTGCCACAGCTTGGCTTGATGAGTGGTGTGTAGGTCCGTGCCTGGGATCTGAACTTGGGCCAGCAAAGCAGAGTGCTCTGAACTTAACCACTACACCACGGGACTGGCCCTTCTAGTTGCTTCTTGGTGTTAGAAGAATCAAGGTAAAAATGGCTACTTTCAAAGTTACTTGATTACGCACGATACTGAGATCAGGGCATGTGTCCCTGAATCTCATCTCGTTCCTTACTCTTGGTTCCCAGAGTCCTTGTCAAAAACATCAGGGGCCAGCCTGGTGGCACAGCGGTTAAGTTCACATGTTTGGCTTCTCAGTGGCCCGAGGTTCACTGGTTGGGATCCCAGGTGTGGACATGGCACTGCTTGGCAAAAGCCATGCTGTGGGAGGTATCCCACACATAAAGTAGAGGAAGATGGGCACGGATGTTAGCTCAGGGCCAGTCTTCCTCAGCAAAAAGAGGAGGATTGGCAGTAGTTAGCTCAGGGCTAATCTTCCTCAAAAAAAAAAAAAAAAAAATCAGAAACTGAAAAATGCTTCTGTATTTATGTTTTTGTCATTGTTTAAATTATGCTGCACTGGGCTTGTTTGTTCAAATAACTTCGGAGGAATGAGAAAAGCTGGTGATGGAAAACCTTCAGCTGGAGCATGAAGCAGGAAAGATAAGAGAATGGAAATAAATAACAGTGACTTTTCAATTACACCGAAACGAAGAGGAACAATGGCAGTTTTTCTTTCTTTCTTTTTCTTTTTTTAAGATTGGCACGTGAGATAACATCTGTTGCCAGTCTTTTTTTCCTCCTTCTTCTCCCCAAAGCCCCCAGGACATAGTTGTACATTCTAGCGGTCAGTCCTTCCGGTTCTGCTGTGTGGGATGCGGCCTCAGCACAGCCTGAGGAGCGGTGCTGGGTCTGCGCCCAGGATCCCAACAGGTGAAACCCTCAGCCGCCAAAGCAGAGCCTGCGGACTTGACCACTCGCCACAAGGCGGCCCCAGTTTTTCTAAAAAATAGTTCATGCAAAGACACTTGGGGTTTGTGACGTGACTCCCCAACGGTTAACTGCCCCTTGCAATTCCACAGGTTGTGTGATTTTACAAAGATTTGAGGGGGGTGGGCGCTGAGGGGGAGGAGGAAGCAAGCTCCTTAGCTGGTGATTGTTGATGGTTGTTGCTTAATCACAGAGTAAATCAATAAATGCAGGAATGAACTACCTTCACAGAGCTAAAATTCTAATAGGAGAGAAAGGCAGAAGCCTGATGAATAAGTAAAATGCATAATATGTTCAGATACGAGTGAGTGCTATGGAGAAAAATCAAGTGAGGATCGGGGATAGAGGGCGTGGAGATGGGTTGGCTACGGAAGGCTTCGTTGAGAAGGGGACCACAGACAAGGGCCTGCGGGAAGGGAGAGAGCAGGCCAACGTGTGGGCAAGACCATGCCGAACTCGGAGAGCAGCGGGAGGCCATTGCAGGGAAATGGGGTGGAGAGAGTGGGGACTCAACTGTGGTCAATCTACAGAACTCGTGCGAAATTAGGAAACCTGAGTGTCTTTGTGACAAACGGTCCTGAGAATAAAGCCAGCTGCTAATGCAGAGAGGTGTTTCAGAAAGGAGCCCATGTGATGGGTTCCTTGTATCAAGAGCTTGCTATGGTTTTGTTTAATCCTGTTCTTAGTGGGCTAAACTCCTTTGGGAGGCATTAGTATGGAAGATGTTGGCCTCTTGATTAGTTTGGCTTGAGGGAGGATCAGGGGAATTTTCACAGGGGCGGGCTGCAAAAGAATGAACACGAGTGTATCAGGGAGTTGACATTAGCCAAAAGTCATAGGCCTGCAGGAGGGCCTATCATTGTGTAGGGCTGCTTGGGGCCTGGTTACTCAAAGTGTGGTCCACAGGTGGGGTGGCCAACTTGTCCCTCTTTGCCCAAGAATGTCTCAGTTTTCAACCATTTTTTTTTTTTTTTTTTTGGTGAGGAAGATTGTCCCTGAGCTAACATCTGTGCCAATCTTCCTCTATTTTGTATATGGAATGCCTCCACAGCATGGCCCAATGAGCAGTGTGTAGGTCCGTGCCTGGGATCTGAACCCGCAAACCCTGGGCTGGCAAAGTGGAACACTGAACTTAAGCACTATGCCACTGGGCAGGCCCCAAACTTTTTTTTTTTAATTTAAAATGACTTTATTCAATTTACTCGATATACTTCACAAAAGGGAGATGGAGGTATATATTTCCCATTGCTTATGAACAAAACAGGGTCATCACCCTTTGCACTGATTTGAGTTTTGTTCACATCTTTCTCATATATGTCATTAGTTGCAGTTGGAATATTAGAATTTCCTGAAATTGATCAAGTTTGCATTGGGAAACATGCTTTTGGAGGGAGAAATCAGAAACATAAAAATCTTTTTCTGGGGCTGGCCTAGTGGCACAGTGGTTAAGTGTGCACATTCTGCTTTGGCGGCCCGGGATCCGTGGGTGGGGTCCCCGGTGTGGACATGGCATGACTCATCAAGCCATGCTGTGGCAGGCGTCCCACATACAAAGTAGAGGAAGATGGGCACAGATGTTAGCTCAGGGCCAGTCTTCCTCAGCAAAAAAAAATCTTTTTCTTTCCTATTAATAAGATAGAAGTGGCTACTTAAATTGGCCTGTTAACCTTCTATTTCCTTGCACTCTTATGGAACAAGAGTCTTTCCACATGCCAAGAAAATTCTCAGTCCTGGGCAAAGCAGGAAGCTTGGTCATCCCACCACAGGTGGAGCAGGTGCTCATGGGAAACACAGAAATGTCTGTTCATGCTGGGGCTGGAGGTAGAATAGCATCTTCCCAGAGATTCAGCCAACTCTTTTCCTCCCATCCCACCTCTTCCAAATTCATTTGGCAAAATTCCTTTGAAAGAACCAGTAGAGTGTGTTTGTTATGTTTTGCTATCATTTTACTAAAGTTCAGGTAATTCAAGAACAGAATTATTGACTGGAAAATCTTCACTCCTCAGCTGCCTGCAATATGGACAGCTTAAATTGTCATGGGGAATTTTAAAGAAATATTTTTTTCATTATAAAGTGATACTTTCACATTGCCAAAAAATACGGAGAGTAGAGACGATAAAAATTCACATAAAATTTTATCACCAGAGCAAACTGCATTTTAATGGATGTTCTTCCATCATTTTTTCTCAGAATTTATTTTCTCAAATAATTGCAATTACAGTACATACAATTTTGGTAAACTCCTTTTTACTTACCATTATATTGTAAACATTTTTTTATGTTGTAGGATACTTTTCATGTCCAAACTGTTTAATGGCTACATGAAAAACACACTTTTGAATTAGATCTGGAACTTTAAAAGAAACACTTCTTAACTTAATTAGCAAATGACAGATCACGGTGTGGCCCTGAAAAATTGTCATTTTAGAACTCTACTGACATGGAGAGATGCTTGTCATACATTTTTAAGAGGAAATGATTAAGATGCAAAATAATTATTTCTAGATGGTGGTTTTTATTTTTCTTTTTGCCTTTTTTACTTTCTGTAATGAGCATGTAATAATGGAATAATTGTTCTGGAATAAAAAGGAAAACTCTACAGAGAAAAAATACTGAGTGGAGATTTGGTGCTAAATAGGATCCCTCAAAAATGCCATTGAAGTCACTCTGAGTTTGAAATTAAGAATCCAAGAATCGTGCATGAAACAAGTGATCTGGAGAAGAAAACGGCAGAGTTTGCCTTTGCTTGTGCAGTTGGAGAATTCTGAGGACACGCAGTGTGCAGGTGAGGTCACCTGGGGCAGTGGGAGGAGGAGCACCACGCAGTCACAACAGGGAGTCGAAGGGGAGAATCCTTTGATGCCATCTCAGGGACTCCGAGGTGAGGTTACCTGATCTGAAACCAGAGGTTTCCAGCCTGTGTCAGACATCCCTTTGTAGTGGAAATTGATGCATCTGGCCATGGGATCCTGGTCAGCAATGTCATGCAGCTGAGTCATTTAGCTCTGAGTCTAGGCTCAACAAGTAAGCTTTTCATTACAGTTTGATTTTCCAGGTAGTTTTGCTCAGAATTCAAAAACGCCCTAGTTGTGGAGCCGGACTTGGAGCAGGGCTGGTGCTAGATAGGTATTCGGATGCGAAGGTGAGAACAATAGCTGTGTTCTCCTTATCTGTTCCTGGGGGATAGAGATAAGTAAATAAGCGATTAAAGTTTCACTTATTAAATGTTATTGTAGTGTATATAGGTGAAATAGAAATATAAATAAATTGCAATAAATAAAAAAAAAATTGGTTCCTGACACAGCTTCTAAAAGCTTTGGAATCTCCGGAGCGGTGAGTGTCTTTTGTATGCTAATGAGATGACTGTGGCAGGTGGCCCCTAGCCAACCTCAGACAGGGGCTGCTGGATAGAAAAACCGAGGGTGTTTTTAGACTGTTGGAACTTTCAGCCCCAACCTCCGACCTCTAAGGAGGGGAGAGGAGCTGGAGATTAATTACTAATGGCCAATGATATAATCAATCATGCCTCCTTAATGAAACCTCCATAAAACCCCCCAAACAAGTGGGTTTACAGAGCTTCCGAGTTGGTGACCACACTGAGGTCCTGGAGGGTGATGAACCTGGAAAGGGCACCTGCCGCAGGCATCTCTTCCATTTGGCTGTTCTTGAGTTTGAATTCTTCATAGCAAACCTGTCATAGTAAGTAAAGCACTTTCTTGAGTTCTGTGAACTTCTCCAGCGGATTAATGAAGCTGGGGAGGGGGCCATGGGGACCCCTGATTTATAGCCAGTCCGTCAGAAGTACAGGTGGCAACCTGGGACTCGGGACTGGTCTCTGAAGGGGGGCAGTCTTGTGAGTTAGCCCTTAACCTGTGGAGTCTGACTCTCTCGGGGTAGTTAGTGTCAGAAGTGACTTGACCTGTAGGGCACCGGGTGTCCAGAGAACTGGAGAACTGGGAAAAGTACAGCTCTGGGAACATATAGGAAGGGCTCTTAATGCAGACCCAGATGGTTAGAGAAGGGTTTCTGGAGGAGTTGACTAAATGGAGACTTAAGTTTGACCAGTCAAAGGAGGGAGAAGAGGGTTGTAAAGAAATGATTCCAAGCAGATGGAAAATCACGAGTCATGATCAGGAGGTGAGCTTCTCATTGTAAATATAAATTATAAATTGACATTCTAGATTTTGTACCTCATTCTCTTATGAGTTGGATTAATGTGAGTCAGTCTTCTTGGGTCCGTCACCTCTTGACACAGTGACAGAGTTGATTCTCTCAGCGTATGTATCTGAGGATGAGGTCAGGGAACACTGTAGTCCCATTGAGGCAAGGCCACCCATCTGCATGCCAAATGGATCTTCCTAGACAATATTTCTGCCTTTCTTTTGCTTGACTATTCTAACTGCAGCAAAGTTTTTAAATATTTGTGGTTGGACAGTTTATTCACAGTGGGTAACGTGAAGATAGGCTCAATAATGTTTTGAAATAGGGTTTTCTTTTAAAAGTTGATGTCGATACTCTACTCTGATAGCTGGAAATGGCCTACCAAGGACATATGGTGGTGGGACCACCCAAAGAATGACGTTGGCTTTTCCCATATCTCCTGTTTCTTTTTGAATAAGCATTCCACATCTGTGCTTATTCTTTTCCAATTCACAATATCAACTCTTTACTTTACACCCTGGAGATCATCTGCATAACAGCTGGATCTTGTCCCATCAAGCCTTTCAAACACAGCTGGCAACTTATCTTTACTGGAAAACCTCTAGGACTGTGTAGAAGATAGTCCAACACATTTACATCCACCATGAATCAGCCACCTGCCCCTACCATGAGATCACTAAATCTATGAATGTAGACTCAGACACTTAGTCCCGGCATTTGCAATTAGTTTGCATTAGTTTTGTGTTTCTGGTTAGTTTGCTTGTGGTCTTCGCCGACTTGTTCATTTGTTAATAATGCAGAGCACTGCCTGAGTGTGAGGCCCCGTTCCAAGCGCTTTATGTGAATTAATTCATTTAGTTCTCATAACGACCCCACGAGCTGGATGCTTGTATTGTCTCTAAAACTCACACATAGGTAGATGGTGGAGTCGCTCCCTCATCCACTTTTTCTGCTGCGTCTCTGCTCTGTCAAGACCAGGGCCATCATTCCTAGAAACGTTCTATTTCCTCAGAGCATTTCCTGTGGCGTTTGGCAACTGAGGGTCCCTCAGGATGTGCTGCTTGCCTAATAGATGTGTAGGAGCTCTCCAAGAACGTTCCAGTCCAGATCACTCTAACATGAGCTCACTGGGGAATGAACAATGGGTGGCCGCTGAAACAGTTCTAAAGAAATGCAGTGTCAACACACCCACACTGAGAGCAATGCAAAGTCACTGAGCTTTTCGAAAATGACATTACAGGGAAAATCCTTGTGGTCTTTCCCAACTCAAACTTATGTTTTAAACACTGATTAGAAAAGTTTGCTGATGTGGCAGGAAAGCGAATGTTAGATTTTTAAACGATGGTTTGCTTTTTAGAGCCCTTTAAAATTTTAATAGCATTTAAGAAACCACTTGATTTTACAAAGAAAAAGGACCAGAGTTAATCTAGGGCTGGGAACAGAGATCAAAATGGCCATTGCCTCTCCAGGCCACGAGCCATGTGTCCTGTGCTTCCCTCCCACCCCTTCAGCATTGATTGAAAATATAGCTTCAAAGATGGACTCAAAAGCTATTTTGATGCTTTTATTGACAATTTGAGTACAATCTTAGTCAAGTATTTCTTTACACATTTCAGAGAAAAATAGAGATTCTTCTGCAAAGACTTTATTTCTATTCTTCGGATGTATTCACATTTTGTTACATCATTCAAGCTCAAACACGTTATAGTGGTTTGTGATTCACATTCATTTATAGTGGCTATTTTTTCTTTAACTTGTTTTAAGAATCAGTATTCTATTCTGAAAAGAAAAATACATAAAGACACCCATGAGGGAAGGAACGGAGTACCTAGGGATTTCTACGGTGCCTGAACACATGGGAGCAAACCTTGTTCAGGCATCCACACCCAACAAACCATGCAGATTTGGAAGAGGCAACAATGGCAGCATCATTAAAACCAAAAGCTTTGGAAGACATAAAATGCTGGGTGCTCCACATGACGGAGGGTGCCACTTCATTTGTCCTGTCGGGTCAGTGCAAGGAGGTGCTACTTACTGGGATTGTCAGTAACATACGGGCAGGCCCTGGGTGGGTTCCAGACTGAGCACTGACACCAGCCGTTGGGATGTGCGGGCTCGTGCCTGTTGACCTTCCTTCTTCTCACACTCACAGACATTGGTTCTCCATTATCTCTAAATAATCTTTAGGCTTCCTGACATGAGTCGGGCAGCCTTGGGGCCATGTTGGGGAGGTTGAATTTTTTGACAAAGTGAAGCCAAATGAGGCTGTTAATGTTGATGTGGCTGCCACATCCTCGTCTTGTCCCAGGCGCAGAGCCCCTGAGGGTAGGACTGTCCCTGGATGGAAGGTTAGGGAACCAGGGACAGATGCCTCTGGGAAATTTTCTGGGGTCATTCCCTCTCTCCTCCCAGCAAGGATTTCTGGTGCTCCATCTACAAAGAGAAGCCCTGCTACCGATTTCAAAATTTCCAGGGTCCCTAAATCCAAAAGGGATCCCATGTGCTAGTGAAACTCACTGTGCCCTTAGTTATGGTCACAGTTTTCCTGAGAAGACAGATGATGAGAACAAAAGACAGCGGTTTACCCTTTGTCACCTGCATACCGTGCTGCCGAAAGTGAGGTTTGTTGCATCTAAGTGTGAATACATCTCTTTTTGAGGTGTTGTGAATGCCTCAAAATAAAAAAAAGATGAAAATCTGGTCAACACTCCAGTTCAGTCCATGTTAATATTTGAGTGTGAATTTACCATCTTAGAGAAAAGAACTTTCCATTGGAGTAAGCCACTGGGTGGGCAGAAACCCCGGGACTTGCAGATTGGAGGAACAGAGTGGGTAAGCAGAAAGAGCATAAACCCTCCTGATAGAGAGTCAGGCTACCTCCTGAGATAGTCCTGGAAATGCGCCTTCTTTAGACATTCTGCTTTAGTGAGCTGCACTTTTGTTAACATTGAGAATCATTACGAAATCATTTCTAAATATGTCTTTATAGGCACCTTATCCATTAAATTTACAGTGAAGCCAAATGTATTAGCTTATTCTCAAAGCTGCAAAATGAATGTTTAAAATCAAATGATAGATTTTGCAATATTTTTAGAAAATCATCTTTCTAAAGTTGCAAGTAATTAAATGGAATGAAAGAGCATTAAGTTTTGATTTCTTCCCTATAGTTTAAACATTCAACATCAAACTAACTTTCATATTTTCTCACTTAGTTGACAAGCCGATTTGTGTGAAGTTGATATTTCATCCATGCAATAAAGAAAGGTAGAATTCTTGGGGATAAACACATAGTTTTGACTATTGTCTGCAGTTCTTTGGGAATAGATGTTCTCTGAAAATTTAAATAAGAGCATTGTTCTTAAAGCAGTGAATACAGTTCTGAGAATCCATTAACAGGCCATCTTACAGAGAACCGCTGACAATAGTCCCTCGAAATGATTTCTCACCTCACAAATGGCTTTTTCCCAATATTTGCTAAAGGCAAAATGCAGAAATTAAACCTGAGAAATCGCTCTCTACATACTTAGCCAACTTGACTTGAATTCACTCAAGAATGACAACCGATACAAACGATGGAAGTGCAATTTGATCTGTGTTCTGGTATTTGTGTATTGCTGAGGCTTGCGAATACTGATGGTGGTCTCACCCTTAGCTTTGCTGTTTTTAATGGGCACAATGAGAGGGATGCTAGGAGCATCTCTTGTAACTTTGTTTTGGTGATTTTGTAAAGAACTTGAAGTGTGTGTGTGTGTGTGTGTGCGCGTAGAAAGCAAAAGTGGCACATGACAGTAGGACACTTTGTGTGTTTCCAGGCAGGATGGCGGCTGAGCCCTGCCGTGTTGCAGCTGCTCCGGTTACACGTCGAACCAGTGGTCCCCCATGCAGGCGCGGTTCCACTCGCAGCCACAGTTCCAGCACCACTCGAGCTGGCACTGGGACTGCGGGCACTTCATGTGCATGCATCCTCCTGTGGGCAGACGGAGGACACAGGTAAACTCCTGGAAAACACTCGTTCCCACACCAACACGGTGTTCAAGAAATGACTTTCTAAAGGAATCATCACAAGCAATCCAGCGGTAGAATCTGAACCGAGGAAAACAAATCAGGGCGCACACCAGGAAGTTCTAAAGTTATGACAGTCATTACGAAATGAATGGAGCATGCCACTTTCACTGAGGATAAATTTTAGTTTATTTTTTTTTGGTGAGGAAGATTGGCCCCGAGCTAACATCTGTTGCGAATCTTCTTTTTGCTTGATGAAGATTGTCCCTGAACCAACATCTGTGCCCATCTTTCTCTATTTTGTACATGGGACGCTGCCACAGCATGGCTTGATGAGTGGTGTATAGGCCCACGCCCGGGATCTGAAACTGTGAACCCCGGGCTGCCAAAGTGGAGCATGTGAACTTAACCACTATGCCACTGGCTGGCTGCCCCACTGAGGACAAATTTTATTCGTAAATTAGTGTTTATTTACTTCTCTTGAAATGGGATTTAGAGACAAATGCTTTGTGTTGCACAGATAGGGGTCAATTCCTTATGTAAATATATATTAAATTGATTATTTAAAATATATATTAATATGCTTAATGATTTAACATATAATACATAATAATGTAAATATAAACTATGAGCATTTTTATCGTTTCTTTAGTGTTACTTGACGTGGAAAAATTCACAAAAGAGGAGTCGGGATAGCTGTCTTAAAAATATTAAATTGGGAACACCTCCCTTTATGCTATTCACGATTTCATTTAAGATGAGAAGGACAGAAAGAAACCAGTGAATGATGGTGGGGACTCTACATAGGTTCTCATTTACTCCTCAAAAGCATTTACTCTTATCTTGTCAGATAAGATTATTACTCGGGTATAGATTTCTCTCAAGGTCATTTAAATGATGAAGCCTGAGATTTACCTATGATCTGTGTGCTTCCAATGTTCTCTCTTTCACAGAACAGGGCCTGTTCAGCATGAGACGTAAAGTCCCTTATCTGGGGACTTATTTTGGGATTCCACACCTCCCCCATTTGTTGAACATATTCTTTATTTGCTTCTGGGGCTCAGACACCAAGTCTGCCGTGAAGTGAAGAGGGAGTCGTTTGTATGAAGTTATGTGTCAAGAATCGTTTCTGACCGCATTTGCCGGGTAATCCAGGCAAAAGTAGCTTCTTTGCTTGAATCCTACATTGTGTTGAATGTGCTCCATTATTACCAATTACACGGTTAAGTAATTTTTTCTTGCCAAATTTTCCAAGTGATTGCTTTAGCACTGTCTCATTTTTACTATTAGAAACCCAGCAAGAGAATTTGCGCTAATTTAAAATATTTATGAATATGTAACTAAACGCATTTGTTTTAGGGTAATTTAAGGGTATTTAACATTCCATACTTTTCTGCTTTTATCTGGTTTGTTTGAGAGATCATTAAAAAATTACAAATATGTGGGGCCAGCCCTGGTGGCCTAAAGGTTAAGTTTGGGGCATTCCACTTTGGTGGCCCAGGTTCAGTTCCTGGGTGTGGACCTACACCACTTGTCTATCAGTGGCCATGCTGTGACGGTGGCTCACATGCAAAAATAGAGGAAGATTGGAAACAGGTGTTAGCTCAGGGTGGATCTTACTCAGGAAAAAAAATACAAATATGTGGAAAACAAAGGGAAAAACTCACTTATGACACTTTTATCTTAATATTTCCCATTTAGGAGTACACAATTACAGGACTTTATTTTCAACACTTATCTAATTATTGTACACTTATGATGCAAATAACATACCAAAATAAGGCAATACTGTATAATCACTTAAGTTTCTCTGGAATATCATAGACAATTCTTAAGCAATACATTCAAATTCAATGAAATAGTAAAGTGATGCTAAATGAAAGGTTGAGAATGTTTTCCTATTATACCAGAATCTGAATGGATGTGGAATATGAGCGTCACAAATAAGATTTTATTATGGAATCTTGAATCACAATGGCACAACAGAATAAGAAGAAATGAAATAGGAAGAGACGATATTCACGTTATTAACTTTCTTTCCCTCTTGGTGCTTGAGAGACGCAAAGTGATTGCTGGAGCCCATCATATGGAGAGGCAGCAGGGACTCTAACGCTAAGGCTTCTCCAGCTTAAGAGCAAATGTGAGCAAGAAGCTGCTGACAACTTTACACTAATTTGTGGATATTTAAATGAAGAAAATACAGCTTCTCTTTTAGAGAATTCTGTCTGCTGACTGATGCTCACGCCATGAAAAGGCCAGCCTGTGCCCAGTCAACACTATGGCCCGGCTGGCAACTTGTCTTCCCAATTTAACGAGAGAGTAGAAGTTCTTCAACAACCTGAAGGCAAATTTAACTGGCAACAGACACCTACTGATCAGAGAATGGACCCAGAATCTCATCTGTGAAGTGGAAGTGATGGAAGAAACTTCTGGAGATTGGAGGGGATTATAAGAGAAGTGCCAAGGTTTAGCCTGTGTTGACAATGGAAATAATTCCCATTATCACCACAGCTTTGCTGAAGCAAGAACAACTTTTCTGGGATTCAGCTGAATATGCAGGAGACCACGAATTTAGGTTGAGCACCAGGTAAGGAAGCCAGCTGTTCCTGCTAACAGGGCCTACATTTGTTTCCCTTGCACATTTTAACAGTTTAGACTCTCATTAATAAGCTTAATGTACCAGCTTTTCAGTTCCCAGGGTAAAAATTTATAGGTGAAAAATTAGTGCTTTCTATTTATAGTACATCACAACGTTTCAAAGAAGTAACGAGATTAGGAACATTTCTATAGTCATGAATCAGTGGACTTCTTCGATGCCGTGGGCCACGGCTGCCAGTGTGGTCTCACTCAAAAGGCAGATCTGACCGAATCATTTCCCGGCTTCACAGCCTGGAATGGCTCCCTGTCTTCTGGAGTCAAGTCCAAGCCCTTCACCTCATTCCGGGCCCTTCCTTCTCTATCCTACCCTATTCAGCATACGCTCCTGCCATGCGTCATCGAGGAACTCCAAAGAACTGGGCTTCCTGCCCACACGGGTGTTTCCTGTTTACACTCGGTGCCTTCACACCTGTTGTCTGCCTAGAAGGCTCCTCTCCCACCTCCTTGACTGGCCCGTGTGTACTGATCCTTCAGCTCTCGGCTCAGGTATCATCTCTTCCAGGAAACCAGCTCTTAGCCCCCAGGTCTTTGTGCCCTTCTAGCTTGCTTATCATAGGTTATAAAAATATCTGTGTAGGTGTCTATCGCCTTTTCTCTCTACTTTTTAAATCATCAAACATTTTTTTGTGAGGTTCTCTCCCAGGCCCAGGAGATAGATAAGTTTCCTGATCTTTGATAACAGCAACATGGCCTCTTCCTATTTAATTGGTGTTCTTTAAATACTTGTGAAATGGAGCCATGGCCCATGTTCATCAACACTGCATGTCCTCTCTGGGAAGAGCTTTGAACTTTCGCTTCCATTGCCCCTACAACACTGCTCAATCGGTAAGGACTAGAAAAATTCTTTCCTCTGATTCCATTGATGTCTTCTTTTTAGAGGTGCATGCCAACGCACTGCATTTGCCAGGAGTGTTCCAGCATGCAAAGGAATAACAATGACTCATGGAGTAAATTTTTTTTTTTCCTGGGAGACCATTGATTCAGAACTAGGCACTTGGCTCGTTCCTGCTGCTCTGGGATGCGTCAGCACTGTCTTGTTTGTATTAAGGAAGACTTTCTAAAGGACATGTCTGAGGAAAGAGAGACTGGAGTGCCCATCATGGGACTGCCGGGTTTCACTCCACAGCAAGCCAGCTCTTAGCAGCCTACACACCAGGTGTAGCCAATGCTCAATGAAGAGGACGTGGGAGGAGCTGTCCCTGGTGCTTCATTTTATGCTGCTGACTCTACCTCACACTTGCATATATGTTTCCCATTTAGAAAGGACTCTGGGTACTGGGCTGTGATGGCTTTAAGCTGATTGACATGTCCAAGATGGATGGCAGTGGGTCACCCGCTGCTTGCTGTGAGCTATCAGAGTCACCATGAATGGGGCAGCCCAAAGGAATACTCTAAATAGAGACTAGGGTTTGACTTCAAACAACACTGCAGAGCCAGGGAGGGACACAGAATGATGGCTGACAGACAGCGTGATGAACACAGGGGAAGGTCAATGAGGGGCATGAAAATCCATAGCCACAAGCATGGAGCCCAGCTGGTCCCCCTCTCAATGTCCTTCACCATATTACATGGGCCACTTGTCTATTAAGGCAGCAGCTGGGAGGGGAGAACTTCTGCTTAAGAGGTCTCACAAGTCTCCTCAAAGCCATGGTGGCCCCCCAGCACTTATGAGGAGTAGATGTGACCGCATGTGTAAGGAGGGGGACTGAGCCTTCCCATGAGATGCTGCCCTGGGTTTACGGTATCATTAGGGAAAACTATCTGAACATGGATGCTGGTGTTTCTAAGACTGTAAAATGGGCAAAGTGGGACATATATGTGGGCTCCTGACAGACTTTGACTGTAGTTAATGTCATTTAATCCAGAGGTATCTCCAAGTTGTCATTTCACATTCTTAAAATTTAGAGAGCAGTTGCCGGAAGGCCACAGAAAAACTCCTATTCGAAAACACATTCCGGCAGAGATATTTTAATGAAGGAGCCAGGGGTCATAGCGATATAAGGCACTAACTGTCTCACAGCAGAGATGGAGCAACCAAAGCCCAAAATGTGTTCCAGGGTTCAAAGGGATGTGAATCACTGTGATAGGAAAAAAAAGAATTTTGTGGCCCTAAAAACTTGGGAAGCAACTGGTTAAAAAAAATTAAACAAATTTCTCTGCAAAAGGAATTCTCAAATGCTTTCATTGGCTAATGCATATTGTGAATGGAGATAATAATAGTGGCTTCCTCATGTGGTTTCTGTGAAGGTTAAACAATCTGATGCTTACAGAGAACTTAGAACAGGCATACAGTAAACGCTCACTACAAGTGAGTTGTTTTGGTGGTTGTTGTTATCCAAGAGAGGGATAGAGTAGGAATGACTTGGCAAACTTACTGGATGTGGTGATCTCCTCCTTTCCCCACTGAGTACCCATGGACACCAGAGTACCATGGAGCACAAGTTGGGAAACATTGGACTGGGGAGTTTCTCTGGCATCTTTGCTGTTGTTGCTGTTAGAGTAGTGAACAATTTATCACACACAAAGTGTCTCATACTCTTAATAACAAATCGTAATAAGGACAATTGGTGTTTATTCAGTGCTTTCTCTATGCCAGGCTCTGGGCTAACCATTTGTCATCCATCACGTCGTATGACTCTATTATTGAGAGGCAGCTTCTTTCATCATCTCTGTTTGACAGATGAGGACACGTGGCTTAGGAGGTTAAGAAACTTGACATGAGAGAGGAGATTCAAACTCTGGCCAGATGGCTTCAAAGTCTCTGTGCTCATCTGCCCTGTTATAAAACCCTTGTAGAGTTCCTGACTGTTATAACCACGTACCCAACGCTCTCCAAGAAGAGCTCATCAAATGCCCACTTTCTGGGCAGCCCAGACTCACCATTCTTTTCAACTGGCACGTGGCAACGAGGACAGGGCTTAGTGGTTTTCTTGATTGTTTCTTTGGAGGCTTCCTCCCACCGGGCTTGCTCTGCCGCCCTCTCATCAACTCTGTAGGCCTGGGTCGATAAAGACAAAAGGAGGTGAAATTCAGATCTTTATACTGGGATTGAAGTGTTGGTTCCTTGAAACACTTGTTTCAGAAATTCTTAGAGATGGAAGTGCCTTCAGGCAAGAAGCTCAGACATAAATTCACTTGAAAAGTGGCAGACAGGGTTGAACACGCATGGAACGTGGTTGTCTTGGCATGTGGCCTATGCTCACAAGCTAAGAAAAGACTGCTCAGTTTTACAGTGTGAGGTCCTCTCTTTTGTTATTTTGAATGAGTGTAGTAAATATCTATCAGGCACGTAATATGCAGTCAAGGTGATAAATGCTCTTAAACACTTGTTAGATGCTTCATTAGGTCAGAATACTAGTTCTTACTTTACGTGGAGGAGTGGAGTTAAACAATTGTTCAAAGCTGATAAGTGAGAGAGTCTGTGTGACTCCAAAATCTTTACTTTTAAACGTTTTTCTACATCTTGTTATCTTTCATTCTTACTCCTGGAAAATGGGAAACTCCAAATGTCACAGAAGGGACAGGAGCAGGAGCAAAGAAATCAAGTCGGTGTGACAGAGAAGAAGGCAGTGGGAGTTGGGAATGGTCAGAGACTAAGACTGTGGGCCCAGGAGTCAGCTGCCTGGGTTCAAATCCCAGGTGGGTGACTTCGGAAACATCCCTTAACCTTTCAGAAAGTCCTCATCTCTTAGATGGAAATAAAAAATGCCTAATGCATCGGGTCCATTGACGATTAAGTGAGTTAATTTCCTTAAAGACTCAGAGCGAATATCTGACACATATTGTTGAGTGATAATATGAATTACCTCAGGGTCTATAACACGGCAAGCTCTCAAAAACGTTTGCTAATATTATTCACATCAGAGAACTAAATTGCCCCTGACTCTTACCATGAAAAGGAGGCGAGATTTCAAAGGAGCCACTGCAGGTATTCATTCTGCACCTGTCTAATAGTTAAGGCACCTCAGCCTCCTCCACTGACGTCAATATTGAATGACACGTGCAGAAAAAGGATTTTGGTACATTTTTGGATTCAGTCCAATAACTTTGTGGTCTCGAAAACATTTCAAAACATTAATCCAAACAGAACCCTCCATCTCTTCCTCTCCAGTATTTAACAATATTTTCTTTTATGCTTTAAAATTAATACGAACATGCAAGTCATTCTATTACCTTGTAGCGACTCTTTTAAAACATTCTCAGAGCTACTTTTAGGTTAAGAAACTACTGAAAATAACTTGAAATATAGATTAGTGAAGAAATCAAATAACATGAAATGCTCTAATACTCTGATATTACTCTAGTAATAATACTGATAATACGTTACAAATTTATAACATATTATTTTTCACACTTTGATTTCCAAATTTCAGTTGATCTTCACAATCACCCAGAGAAATCAGTTGGGCAGATGTCAAGCTTATTTCACAAACAAGACCTCTGAGTAGTAAAAAAGTCAAGTGCCAGGTTCAAGGATGCTCACCTCATATATAGTAGCATCCATGCCAATCAAATGCAAAAGTTTGGGGAACCTGAAGGATGGAGACCCAAACCAGAGATGCTCACTGTGCGGTCCACAGCACTGTGCTTTGAGAATCAAACTCTGCCCAGCACCATTGCCAGTTAGCAGGTTTTCTAGATGGTGAGAGTAAAAATAAGAGGTATGGGGATGCCTATGCTCAGAAACTGCTACCTCAGCAAGCTGTCATCCTCCAATTCCACAGCGCAGTGAGGGACCTAGATAAGACGTGGGATCTGGTGAGTGGAACCCTTCACCCCAAATATGAATCCAACTTTTATCATTTCATCATCAGATTCTAAATATTCTTGAAATGTTCAAGTTTTTCAGTCTTTAAGAATGAAGTATTGTGGGGTAAATAACTGTGTTTATACCTAAGTTGCAGCATTTTATGGTTTTTATAGTAATTGGAATTGACATTTCTGTTGTTTCCAACAGAAAGTGAATTCGTCCACAGCCAAGATCATATTTGCTTCCTCCTTGTATCTTCAGAGTCTGGCATAGTGCCTGGGACCTAGCAGGCACTCAGTACATTTTAGCTGAGTGAGCGAATGAATGAATGGTGCAACCAATGAAGGTAACAACTTGACAGTCATCTGGAATAGGACCCTGTGAATCAGGAGGGGCACACGGCATGCATCCCTTATGGTGGTCACTGGGGTGAAACCAATTTCTTTCTGTCACTTACCTATCTCATTCACAAAGGAAACGTCCTTCAGAACTCAGAGGGTACCATGCGATTTGTGCATGCTTTGTTAGAATAAAGCAGAGTCAGTTTAACAGCTAAGAAGCAACCACAGGTCACTGAGAACTTCATTTGGCTCTGGGACAACGTAAGGACCACTCATGGCTGAGAGCGTGGTGATAAAGCTGTGCTTAATGAGACCCGCTGCAAGATTTAGTAAGTAGGTTTGTATCTTAAGTACGTGTTTTCCAATTGGCTCACGTTCACCTGTGGTCCTAACCCTCAGTGATACATAGCAAATACCATATGTACATACCCAACTGTATGTTCCAAGCTTTTGTTTTTCCTTCTTCTTCTTTTTTTTTTTTTTGGTGAGGCAGATTGGCCCTGAGCTAACACCTCTTGTCAATCCTCTTTTTGCTTGAGGAAGATTCCCCGTGAGCTAAAATCTGTGCCAATCTTCTTTTATTTTATATGTGGGATGCTGCCACAGCATGGCTGATGAGTGGTGTAGGTCTGTGCCTGGGATCCAAACCCGTGAACCCTGGGCTGGCAAAGCAGAGTGCACCAAACTTAACCACTATGCTACTAGGCTGGCCCTTCCAAGTTCTTCTTTTTAAGGCCCAGGAGCATTTAACTTTGTAGCAATGGTTTAGAATTGCTTGCTGGGGGCATACAGATCAGACAAACATATAATTTTACTTATTAAAAACTAAGTTCAAAATGCTGCTTTTCAGCAATATGGCACACTGCATGTGAAGGGCAATTTCTCCCAGGTCTATACACCTAAAATGCTGGATGAAACATGGAAGAAAAATCTTTGCTTAATGCATTCTGATCTAGTGGGGAACTAAGGGAAATCCCTGAAGATCAGAATAAGAAGGGAAAAATTCTCCTCGTTAAGAGAGGGAAGAACCTGGTGTTTTCTGTGGGGCCATTTTCCTAGTCCCAGGCTGCCCACAGTGTGGGTCTTTACAGGCCCTGAGAGTATAGACAGAGACAAAATTTGGGCCAGAAGAGGGTGGAATGGAACTGAATTTTCCCATTACACACAGACGACTGAGGCTCCTGAGGGGTGACACCAGCTGATGACCTAGGAAAATCCTTCTGAGAGGAGAGAATTGATAAAGAATTGATGAAGATATGTGCCGTCTTGGCCTTGGTTCTATGGCAGGGCAGGTTGGGGAGACAAAGTTTCTCTGAGAATTGCTAACCACCAAGCCTCATACACAAGAGCTTGTGAAAAGAATTCATACTACCTAATTAGCTTAAAAAATAACCCAACTCAAAAAATTCATCTGAAATAGTCCTGGGTTGGTAGTGTATCCAGGAACCTGGCTGAAGCAAAAATATTTTCCATTGAGTATTGCACTTTAAAAAGCCAAATCTCAATGAAATCACACAAATAGAACTCCAAGAAACCTGTGATCCCAATTAAAAAGTCACCAAATATAAGAGAAGCCAAGCTACCATGAGTGAAAATGGTAGAAACACCAAACTGCAGAATATAACCAGCAAAGGTTGTAGATATTGGAATGATCAGCAGAGTGTACAAAATAAATATATTTGATATACTTAAAGAAATAAAAGAAAGTATGGAAAGCATAAGAAATAAGAGAATACCATAATTAACCAGGCAGATTAGAAAAAGAAACACATCTTTGTTTTGCCCATTTTTCTAGACACAGAAAATTAATGATTAAAATTAGAAATTTAGTTGATGAATTACATAGCAAATTAGATACAAATGAAGAAGGAACTTGTGAACTGGAAGATGGAGCTGAAGAAATTACATAGAATGCAGATCAGAGAGCAAAAAGTGCAAAATATGAAAAGGAGATGAAGAGTTAGAGAGAATAGAGTGAGAAGGTACAAAACGCGTCTAGAGTTCCAGAAGGAGATAACAGAGAGCATGAGGGAGAAACAGGATTTGAACAGAGAGTGGCAGAGAAAATACAGATTATCTACAAAGAAGTTGCATTATTCTGACAGCTTATTTCTTAACCCATGGATGCTAGCAGACAGTAGCATAATATCTTTAAGTACTGAAAGAAAATACCAGCCTACTTAGAATCCTATATGAGCAAAATTAATTTTCAAGAATGAGTATGAATAAAAACACTTTCAGACATAAAATACAGAGTCTTTCTCATCAACAGACCTTCACTAGAGAAAGATCCAAATAGGATAAAGTCCAAAAGGAAGATATGAGCTGCAAGAAGAAACTGTGAGCAAAGAAAATGCTAAGCGTGAGCAAGTCAAGCAAATATTGACTATATAAAACTATCAAAATAATGCCCAATTTGTTGGTTAAAAGAAATCAAGGTAGAACGAAAATGCTGGAAGAGATTACCATATAAGTGAGAGAATTAAGTAGTTCTAAGGTGCTTGTATTATTTAGGCTGATGATCATTAGACTTTGTTACATTAATATATGTTTAAATTTCTAGGATAATCAGTAAAAAAAAAGAGAAAGAATTTTGTTTCTAAACAAGAAAAAATAGAAAAAATAGAAAAAAGCAAACAAAAAAGTCAAAAAGAAGATAAGATGAAAGTATACAAATATTGAAGAAATAGATAGTATGAAACAAAGTGGCAGAAATGACTACAAATATCTTAATAACCAAAATAGGGCTTGTGGACAGTAATCTGGAGCAGGGGTTGGTAAACTGAGGCCCATAGGCCAAATCTGGTCTGCTACTTGTACTGTAAATAAAGTTTTATTGAAACAGTCATGTTCATTCATTTACACGTCTATGGCTACTGGCAGAATTCAGCTGCAAGCAGTTAAATTTTAGTAAGAAGTTAATGAAAATACAATGTAATTTTTTTCCCATCCAGGCTAATGGACCACTGAATTCTCTTCAGGAACCTCTTGCATCCCAGGGTGAGCACCTGTTCCAGGAGACAGGTGGTTACAAGTAAGCCTATAACATCCTGGCTACAATAGCAAGAAATTATAAACAACCCAGGTGTTTATCTACAGTTGATGGGAAATGTAAACTGTGGTCTATTTATAACGATGGAATACTATACAGCTGTGAAAATGAATGAACTCAGGAAGACACATCAACACATTGAATCCCCAAACATAATGCTAAAAGAAAATAAAGCAAGTTGCAAAAGAATACATGCGATATAATTTCTTTTATATAAAGTTGAAACACAAATTTGTGATAAAATAGTACGTATGCTTTAAAAAAATACTCCATTAGATAGCAAGAAAACATAAATGTATGTTAAAACTCAAAAGACACATAAAGGGTGATTCATATAAAATGTAGGACCGTGGAGACCTCTGGGCATAAGGAAGGCAGGGTAGATGCGAGGTTCATAGGGGACTTCCGAGATCTGCTTGGCGATTTGCTTCCTACTGGGGGCGGTGGTGCATGTGTGTTCATCTCATGTCTTGAAAATTACTATTCTTTCAGTTATGTATGTTAAATATACCATTTCATAATATATGTGTTATATATGTACATACACAGAATATGCTTATTTTTTCACATTAAATGGGTAGAAAAACAAACATTATAAATATGTGGAGTCAAAATTACAGTAAAATAACTTTTTGATTTTCTCATTTTTGCTACTACTATGTGGTTGTGATCACTATTTAAAGATATATTTCAAAATATAGGTATTCATTATGAAATTTTTCTTTTTTTGAGGAAGATTAGCCCTGAGCTAATATCTGCTGCCAATCCTCCTCTTTTTGCTGAGGAAGACTGGCCCTGAGCTAACATCCATGCCCATCTTCCTCTACTTTATAGGTGGGATGCCTGCCACGGCATGGCTGGATAAGTGGTGTGTAGGTTTGCATCCGGGATCCAAACTGGCGAACCCCGGGCTGCCTAAGTGGAACGTGCGCACTTAACTACTGCGCCACTGGGCCGGCCCCCCATTATGAAAATTTTGAGAAATAAAGAAAGCATAAAAAAATGACAAAAATCATTGGCAATCCCTCACCAGTTATAACTACTGTCCACATTTTTATGTATTCCATATATACTATGCATATTATTTGTTGTAACCCAATTTTCTCCCATAAAATATATTGTGAACGCTTCCCCACATCATTTATAGATATACACGTGTGTGTAAAATTTTAGCTTGCATTGTGCTCCAGCGTGTGAAAGCCCCCTAGCTCACTCAGTCAATCACAGACTGCAGGCAATGCAGATGGTTTCTTATCAGTCTGAACAATCTTGAGATAAATGTTCTTAGAGAGGAGTCTTTGCTTTGCTCTTTCATGGGAGAGAGACAAAAATTATGGCAGAAGAAGTGAAATAATTTGCTCTCAGAATACTGATTTTCCCTGTCTTCTTTTCTGATCCCCAGAGCGTACAGGCCAGAGTGACCTGAAGACCCATGAGACGTCCACTAGGATTCCTCCCAAAGGGCTGTGTCTCTATCCTCCCCAGCAGTGAAGTCCTTTCATATTAGGGCACTCCACACTTAAACCTGGGAGGAATAACTAAATACCCTCTGTGCAAGCATTTACACACTAGCGTGAACTGAGTCATCAGATCTGCCAGTTTGTCTGCAGTAGCTCAGGGAAGTGGGCGGTGGGCAAGAAGGTTTTGGTACATGGGGTGGCAGAGGGAAAAGGAAAAAGCTGGAGCAGCAATTTCTAATGCTTTCACCTTCAAGGATAGGCTTTGTCATCATTTCCGTTACAGACTCCCATATTTTAAAGAATTGTTTATGAAACAAAACACCTTCTCTTCCTTACGTTAAATGGACGTATAGTTGCTGCAATATTACAAATACGGAAACCTCTATTACCCATTCTAAGGGTCAGTTAGGATCTGGAGCCTTGAGTTGGCACCTCCTGGGCTAGGCACGCATTGCTGCAAAGGGAGAGATGGGTTCTCCCAGGACACTGAGGGGCAGAAGAACCCTGGGCAGGCCAGTGGGCAGGACTGGGTACCAAGAGGGGAGGTGGGGGTGGGACACAGAGGACAAACTTCTCCTGTTGATAGAGTGACCATATGTCCTGGCTGGTCTTGTGTATTAAACATGCCTTTTTATTTTGACGCTTTGATCTCTGTGGCCTTGCTGACACTGACGGACTGCCCCCACCCCCAGGGCTAGCTAATTCCGACAGATAGTAAAGACTCAAGGATGCCTTCCATATGTAAACCAACCAACCCAGAGCCCATACCCCAAATGCCTCCTCTGTTGGGCTCTCAAACTCTGGGGCCACTATGCACCTGCCCTGGTCACACCAGGCCCAGTAGGGACAAGCAGGGACAGCCCCTACACCCCAGAGCCCACTGCAATTATTCAAACTAGCCAACCCCAAGCCTGCTCGCTCTCTTGCCCATTCCATCCCAGGAAACCACAGTAAAGCTCTTGTCCAACGTTTTCCATCTCTCCCGCTGCCTCCTGACCAACCCTGGCCCTTCCCCATGTGGCCTTGTATGGCCTCACCTGCCCCCTCCGCTTGAGATCTGTTAGTAACAAACTATCTTTCAAAGGCAGTCATTTCCTGATCTTTGGCTGTAGTATACCCGAATAACAAAATCTGCCTTTTTAAACACCTAGGATAAAACTAGTATGTATCTATTGACCTGGCAAAATTATTGAAATGCCCTTCTGTCTCAAAAGTGCCCTGGTTTCCATAATAGATCATTGGGTCCCATGCTCATTAGCAAGCCAGTCTGCTCTGCCAGCAGCAGGGCCTGGGGCCTGAACCGTGCGTGGTACACAGTAGGGGCTCAATGAAGGCTCACTGACTGGCTGACGGTGGCTTCCTCGTAGGGGAGGATCGCTGTGCATTCTCTATGGTTTCTGTGCCTCCCTCATTCCTGCCTGCTGTTGTTATTGGGGACAAGCTCTGCTCTGTTGTATCTGGAAGACGAAAGACAAGAGAGAGAAAACGGACTGGCCCAGGAGCAGGGTCAAGAGAATCAGAGCAAAGACAGCCTCGGCTACCCAGGGACCAGATCTAGTTCCGGATTCTGTCCGTGGGCGGCTTATCAGTGACATGAATCTCAGCCCAGGAAGATGGCTCGATTTTCATCACTTTTTCTACATTTATGGGACCGAAGTAATATAGCAAATTTCTCAAGTAATAGAGGCTGGTGGTCAACCCCAATCAATGCAAACACATATGCAATTTGATTATAAACTCTGGATAGCAAACCAGATTAACCAGTTTAACAAACTGATAAAATGCAGAGTTATGGCTTTAGGGCTTCCTGATTCAATATTCAGGTGTCATGGTGCAGGCCCTGAGAGATTAGCTTTCAGGCAAGTCAGGGGAGAGAATGAGTAATCAGCCAAACTCTCCGAAACAGTAAAATCAAGTATAATTCCACAGGGAAGCAAAGGTGGAAAGAGGAAGCCCAGAGCAGACACACTGTGATTTCAGAGCAGACACACTCAGCAGCAGGCCAATCCAAATGCCGCCCGAGATGCAGCTGAGCATCCTTTCCCAGGTGGCAATGCTGAGCACCTTGGTAAAGACTCCATCTAGCTCTCTTTAGGGGGAAAGGGAACATCTCCTTGCCCTTTTACCTTTTTCTGTCAGAGGGGGTAAATCTGGGTCTCAGCCGCCTGCTCCCCAGGCAAGTGGAAAGGGAGGCCCCAGCCTTGCTCACGCCCAGCTCTCCTTTCCTTTCTGGCGCGCCCCTTCTTCCCTTCTGCTCCCCCTGCAAGATTCTGTTATGGTGCCAGCTGTGAAGATTTCAGCAGTCCTTTCTTCAGACACAGTCAACTCATGTACCTCTCTGCTCTCACAATGCTTTGGTGTGTGTATCCATTCCTGCATGTAGCACTCGGGATGGTAAGGAAGAGCTTGTGTGTCCACATCCACTCTGGACAGTGAAGGCCTCAAGCTCAGCGCTGCTGGCTCAGCCATCTTCATCCCTCAGTGCCTAGCGCAGTCTGGGCTCCCAGGGGCCACTCCAAGCACCTGGACTGACCGGCTGAATGGCTGCAAGGGGCTCCGCTGCATAGGTCACTGGAAGACAGGGCATGGCTTCTAGTCTCAGAATCTGAAAACCCAGCTGGGAGATAAGATGCAAACAGGGGGCCCCTCCCAGAGTAGCTGGTGTACAGGAGGAACGCCAGAGGAGAAGACAGGAAGTGCTGTTGGAGTCTCTGAGGAAGGAGGACTCCGAAGGGCGACCAGGAGAGATGAGATGGAAGCAGCATCTGACAGGTGCTTTTGCAAATGAGGGGTAGAATTTGAATAAACACAGGGGGGAACAGGACCGCTTTAGAAAAAGGGAATGTCATGACCACACACCAGGAACATGAAGAATGTTAAATTCATGAGTGAACAGGGCAGGAAAGGCATGTATTCAGGAGATGTTTGATGCATCATGTGGAAACTAGCAAGAGACCCAGAGAAGCCTGCAGTGTTAGAAACAGAGGACACAGACATTATTTTATAGGCAAAGAAACACAGAGAGAAAAATAGGTTGTAGGCAGATTGCAAAGGGTCTTAACAGGTTTTTACTATAATAAGAAGTGCCATTTATTAAGAACCTACTATGTGCCAGAACCCAAGGAACAAGGCAAAATGGCAACTGCATGAAATGCTTTTTAGCACCGTGCTGGTGGGGTTTCTGATAAGCCCGCCTGACAGTCATCCAACCCTCTCTTGGGGGAAGTAACTCCGACTACCTACCTCAACTGATTAGGGCCCAGGAGTTTTACAGCCTTGAAAAGTTAAAGGTTAACTTGTAAAGAGTTGATAAGATACGATAGTTGTGTTTTTTTAGTGATAGAGAATATATGCCCAAAGGTTACGGTTTTATTGCCCCATAAACAGTTCTGTCTATAACTTAGTAACCATATTTCAGCATTCTTTCCCAAATGACTCAGTATTCTCTTCCTCAGATGCTCATGGAACCAGCTCTCTTGTTCTTTTGCTGGTTTGCCCACTGAGTTGCTAAATAAGACTGGTTTGGGCTGACACAAAACCATGTCCAAGCATCATGTGGGACAGCTGCAAAGCTG
The DNA here is from genome assembly GCF_037783145.1 of Equus przewalskii. Lineage (NCBI taxonomy): Eukaryota > Metazoa > Chordata > Mammalia > Perissodactyla > Equidae > Equus > Equus przewalskii. The sequence continues at coordinate 7,584,595 of NC_091862.1, read as the reverse complement.
TGAGCTCCCAGTTTGCAGGGAGTAGTTCAAGGGCTGGTCCAGGGCCCTGGAGCAGAGGAGAGGAGCAGTTTGAAGAAGAAACAGTAACAATGTCTCTGTTATATTAGAAAGGGTGCTCTCTGTGGCAGAGGCCTCAGTAGACTGTTTAATGTAGTAACTCTAGCCTCTCGGCTAATAGTTGATATCAACTATTTTGGCAGAAGAAACGGCAGCTTTGGGAAGCTACAGAACTTGTCCAAGGTCACATGGCCTGTGAGCAGCGGAATCAGAATTTAAACCTTGAGCTGTCTGATTTCATACATCTGGCTTTTCCTACTATAATTTCTTTCTTTCACTATGATGTCACATGTTGCAAAGAGGACTAAAGGATGGAAGGCCATGACAATGTTGTGGCGCGGTTCCACAACAACTTGCGGCCCAGGGGTGGCAGGGGGAAGCCTTCACTTCCTCTGCCATCAGCACCAGGCCCCTCAGTGGTGGAGGTGCGGCCAGCCCGAGGCTTTCGCTGGAGCCACTCGCTCGGCTGTGCGGCTGTTTGCCATCACTGCGATCTGGCCGCCTCTCACTTCCGCCTGACCTGCTGAAATTGTTCTCAAAAAGGACGCGAGTGGGGCCCAATTGCCCAGGCCGTGCCTTCTCTCTTTCCTTTTCTTCTCTGACTGTCCCCCTGCACTTAACACTTGCCAGCTTCCTTCCTCCCTGGCAGGACTGAGCCACCAAGAAAGCCCCCACCCCCACATCAACATTTTTCTTGTTACTTCCTAGCTTCACCCAGTTGGATTCATGTGGCTGGAGAGCCAGAGACCCACATCCCTGCTGCTGGCCTAGGTGACAGTGGGGAACCAAGAAACACAACTCTGGAACATCCTGCTAGTGGGCTATCTGTGCCTGGGAGACTGTGCTAGACCCCTGGGGGGAAAATGGCTGTCATCAAGCCCTTTCTACTGAGATCTTTGCTTAACATCCTTTATGAGCATCCTTGATACTGATGTTCAAATCCTTCCAGAATGATTGCAAGCAGTGGCTGGAAGCCCACTGCTTCAGGATCAACAAGGGATTTTTAAAAATACAGATTCTTGTACGCACACGCTGGAGGTTTGGATCCAGCAGGTCTGGAGTGGGGTTGAGAAATTTGAGTCCTTAAAAACTCTCCAGGGGCTTGTGGGGCACAGAGGGGTTTGGGAACCATCTCATTTGGGCCTGGGGAAGAGCATGATGTTTAGTTGGATAAACTTACCCTCTGTTACGGCTTTAGTCATCGAGCTGTAAAGCAATGACTTGTCACTGTGTTGCCAGGAGGTGAAGGTCGCTTTGCGAGTGAGCATTATTGCCCCACATGCAATTAACTGTGGCTCAGATAGGGCAGCGGAACAATCAGGGTAATTGTATAGATCTCTGGGCCTGCTTCCCGTTCACCCCTCAAGAGGAGGAACGGCATGTGAGTGCAGTGCATGTTTGTGTGGGACATGGAGGGCGTGGAAAGGGACAAATCTCTCTTCTTACATATTTGGTGGCTGAAAACAGCAATTCCCTATATATCTTCAAAATGGCCTCAGCAAGGTCAAGTATTGGCGTGATAGCCAGTCTGTGGCTTCAGAAGGGACCACGGTTTTTGTTTCTATGGTGATAACTGTTAAGTGACCATTTAGAGGTGTCTACACCAGGAGAAGTGGTTCAGAGCAGGGTTTGGAGTCATCATGCCTGGGTTTAAATGCCAGCTTCACTCTTGACTTGCTGTGTAACTGCGGACAGATGCCCAACCTCAGTCTCTGCTCCTCCGTGAGTATGATGAATGTGGTACCTGCCTCATAATAAGACAAACATGCAAAGAGCCTAGCACAGAGCCTGGTGTCCCCTCAGTGCTAAGTTCGTATTTTCCATGATCACAGTCTTTATTATTTTGTAGTCATCACCATCATCTCTCACTTAGAGAGACGGCACTGTCAGACTACAGGTGTTTGTATCAATTGAAAGACTGCTGAAGGCCTGGGCTGACCTGAAGTCTCCTTTAAAAAAGACAAGCAAATCCTAGAGCCCTCATAGAATGCAGAAAATTTGTGCCTGTGCGATACTGATGATATATATGTAAGTTAGAGCAACTTGAGAGACTGTTCACATACATGTCATCTTTCCTACTTTAGGAAACTTATCTGTGACACTTGTTTAGCCAATAGTTGGACAAGCATATCCTAATTCTGAAAGAGTCCATTTACATCTGTTTTCCAAAACGGATCAGACTGCCGTTAATCCCTGAAAACACAGTTGGCTTAATTCAGATGTGAATGTTTTCATGTGAATGCCAGCTTTGAAGTGTCACCCGGCCCGGTGGTGTAGTGGTTAAGTTCACATGCTCTGCTTAGGCAGCCCGGGATTTGCAGGTTCGGATCCCCGGCGTGGACCTATACACTGCTCATCAGGCCATGCTGTGGTGGCATCTCACATACAAGAAATAGAGGAAGACTGGGACAGATGCTAGCTCAGGGCCAATCTTCCTCACCACCCCCCCACCCCCCAAAAAGACAAAAACCCCCAAAACACTGAATGCCCAGATAATATTCACTTGCCAGATAATTACTGAAAACTCCCACCCACTCGGACAGTAGCCTTCCTAACCTTCCCGGAGTCATAGTAAAGTCAAAACTGATGCTCCAGTCGAAGGCCACTGCTTGTGAGTAGCGTGCCCCCTACTGGCGAGACGGAACACTGCATCACCTTTCAGGCAGGAAGATGTCAACAGAACTTCTTTTGTTGTTCTCACAACATTCTTGAAACTATTGCTATCTCTTTTGGGGGGAATATATATATATATATTTATATATTAAATATACATATTAGGAAGAAATAATTCTATATATTTATCTACCTTTATATGTATATATTTAGAGAGAAATCATCAGAGTGCCAGGAAGTAAGCAGCCTCTGCCGAGTGCTGGGTGGGCTGCCAGGCCACACCGTCCCCACTAAGTTCCAAACTTCCAAGGCTGTGGTTTCTAATGCAATCTGGAAGACTATCTGGGACGCTAGCAAGAACAGTGGTGACGTCTTATTAGTGCAATGCGTACCAGCACCACCGTGGGGCTAGATCTCATATAGCACCGCCCCACGGGGTTTAACTGCTTCATAAGGGGCCAGAAAGTAAACAGTGTCTGTTAGCCTATTTTGAGATGGGTGGGGAAATGGACCAACACAAATATTAAGTGGCAAGATTATTAATAGGTATCATTTATTGGGAATTTTAAAGAGCTTTGTGTTCAACTATTATCACAAGTTGACAAATGGAGAAAAGTGCCCTTTGGCAAGGAAGATGAGCTAACTTAGAGTTTTGGTAAAGGAGAGCTCTGTTCCGTGGCTTGCTTAAGTCAGTAATTACTAAAATTATCAACATGGACAGGATTTTGAATATGGAGGCATCCCTAACGCAAAGAGGAAGCCGGAGCAGAGAACAAAGCTTGTCCTTTGTGTAAAGTGTAGCTATTCCGGGACAAAGCCGACTATTGTCTTTGCCGGAGCTGGCACAGAAATCCATTCATTTGACAGACGTGTGTTGGGTGCCCATAAGGTGCCAGGCACTCTTCTAGGTACCAGGGATACATTAATAAACAAAAGGGATGACAGATAAAGAACAAACAAAACCCCTGCCTTGTGGCACTTACGTGCCAGCAGAACAATGGCTCTCAAACTGTGGCGCGCATCAGTGGCACCCGCAGGGCTTGTTCAAATGCAGGTTGCTGCAGATCCACCTCTGACAGCCCTGTCTGGTTTCTGAACCAGTAGGTCCGGCGCGGGGCCAAGAATTTGTGATTGAACATGTTCCCGGGTGATGCGCATGCAGCTCACCTGTGGGCTACCCTTTGAGAAGCCTGCGTGTGAATGTGCGTGAGTTCTAGCACAAGTTGTTTCAAGTGTGTATGTCCAGTCTCCCCAGCCTGATGTAATCCTGTGAGGGGCGTGTACGATGGGACAAGGATAGGTGAGGAAAGCACTACGTTATTCTGCTCACGCTGTGATTTGTTGGGTTCTGGACCAGGCATTATGCCTGCATTGTTTCATTAATTCCTTTTGATTTCACACTATCATAGTATAGATGAGGAAAACATGGCTTTGAGAGGGTACACAATTCACTTCATGATTCCCACAGCTGGTGTATCAGTCAGGGTTCTCCAGAGAGACAGAACCAATAGGATATATGTACATATACATAAAATATATGGATTTATTTTAAGGAATTGGCTCATGGGATTGTGGGAGCTGGCAAGTTTAAATCTAATGGGCAGGCCAGCAGGCTGGAAAGTCAGGCAGAATTTCTATATTATGGTCTTGATGCAGGATTGGTTCTTATCTGGGAAACCTCAGTCTTGGCTCTTAAGGCCTTCAACTGATTGGACGAGGCCCACCCACATTATGGGTAAGTGCCTTTACTTAAAGCCAATTGATTACAGATGTTGACCACATCTATAAAATACCTTCAGAGCCACACCTAGACTAGTGTTTGACCAAACAACCGGGCAACATAGCCTACCCAAGTTGACACAAAAATTAACCGTTACAGCTAGCCATGGCTAAAACTCATATTCAAGACCAGATCTGTTTGCCTTCCAAACCATTCTGCCTTCCCCTGGATTCCTCACAAAATAAGGCTGGGCAGAGAATAGAGGCACTATTAGTTCTTGCTGAGAGAAATTAAACATAAACTTGGAAAATGACAATGATCTACTTAAACGGTGCTAGAGCTTCATGCTTGCATTCGACAGTTGCTTCATTCGATAGGAGGCAGTCACATAGGGCCGAAGAACCCCTGTCCCCACAAACGGTCTACCAGCCAACTGTGGATGACAATATACGTATACTCCCGCCATTTTTAGTCAATCCGTGGATAAAGGGTTTGTTGTAGCCAGGACCCAGCTCTGAGTTTGTCAAATCTGCACCTTGCTCAGTGCTGCTCCCGTGGGGACAGTCCTTCGATTCCCCCCCCCTCTTGTCCGTTGAAAGTGGGCAACACGCCTTTTTTCTCCGAGTCTCTTCTCTTTCGGGCACCCTGGGTTGCGGAATATATTATTTCCCTTAAGGATGTAGCGCCATCTGGTGGGTTAGCGGCGCTCTGCGGATGTTTGTTTCCCTCTTCCCGCTCCAAGAGGAAACGCTGAGAATTGACAGGGCATCCTTTCCAAGGGTGGAGATGAACCAGTCCCCGGGGGTGTGTGTGTGCGTGTGTGCGCGCGCACGTGTGTGTGGTGTGGTATGTCTGTGGGGGATGTACGTGCAGTGTGTATGTGTGATGTGTGTGTTGAGGGGGTGGTATACGTGGTGTGGGTGTGTGTGCACACACGTGTGTGTGGTGTGGTGTGTGTGGTATGTCCATGGCGGATGTACGTGGGGTGTGCATGTGGTGTGTGTCCTGGGGGTGGGGTGGTGGGGTGGTATGTGTGTGGTGGGTATGTGTGTGTGTGATGTGTGTGTGGCAAGCGTGTACATGGGGGATGTATGTGGGGTGTGTGTGTGGGATGCGTGTGTGGGATGCATGTGTGGGATGTATGTGGGGTGTGTGTCTGTGGGATGCATGTGTGGGGGATGGGTGTGTGGGATGGATGTGGGGTGTGTGTGTGTGGGATGCATGTGTGGGATGCATATGTGGGGTGTGTGTGTGGGATGGGTGTGTGGGATGGATGTGAGGTGTGCGTGTGGGATGGGTATGCGGGATGGGTGTGGGGGGGTACGCGATACCGAGTTTGTGGAAAAATACTTCCCACACTACTGAGCTGTTCCAAAGCTTGTTTAGGATACAGGAGACGGACTTGCAAATTCAGGTTGGGATTACAGTTAGTCCTTCTCTAGCGAGTGGGCCAGGATTCCTGAAACCCCTCTGGGTCCAGAAGCCACAGGGGCAGCCCCGTGTCCAGCTGAGCTGCCCCTGCTTGGGGAGGTGCTCCAGAGCGGGGCTACCCGGGATGGGGAGGGACTCCGGGCAGGTGTCTGCGAGGAGGGCTGAGCTCTGGCTGGGACCGAGGTAAGAGAGCTCAGGGGACCTGGCAGAGTGCGTCCCTCAGCGTGGACACCAGGCTGGGAGGAGCTCAAGGGGCTGGGGGGCTTCTGGATGGGGGAGAAGTCCCCTGGGAGAGGCTGAAGCCCCAGGGAAGTGCTGCAGTGGGGCTTAGTGCGCGCTGTTTCTAGAAGAGAAAGAAGAGAAAAAGAAAGAAAAGAATTTCTGCAGGACAGGAAGGGGTTCTTGGAAAGACAGAGACCTGGGTCTGCTTCCCCAGTACGTTTGACATGTTAACGTGTGTGTGTGCGCGCGCGCGTGCACGCGCGTGTGTGCCTTCATTTATTTATCAATGTTGTCCTTCATTTTCTCTCTCTATTGTGCCTGACATTTTTAGCATTCAGCCTTAAAAATACCCAAACACCAAAGTTTTGCCATTTTTTCGTACTTTACAGTGCCTAAAATGCTTACGTATATTCTCATTTCGTTATTTATAGCTCAGTAGATCTTACTGGCCCCATGCGGCAGGTGAGGAAAAATGCTTAAGAACTTGAATGACTTGCTTGGAAGTGGAGGAAATCATACAGGTTCTTTTGAAGACCAGCCCAGGGCCATTTCTGCTCTCAGAGCCAAGCTTTCACACACACTAGGTGCTAGGTGGAAATGCGCCGCGGAGGGTCTGGGGTTGTCTTCGGCATTTAGGGACAAGCGGAGGATGTGTCTGCATTTACTGGGATCGATCACAGTCACTACATGTCTGCATGTCCACTACACTGCATACCCAGAGTCACGGATTTCAATGAAGTGGCATCATTAAGCTGTTTCACTTAAGCCAACGAGCGATTCAGGAACTACGCTTGAGTAACTGGGGGCCTAGACCTCCGGGAATAATACATTCCCCCCGTCTCCCAATTCTGGGGCTGCACTTGCGTGTAACAGCAGTAAATGGCCCAGAGATAACTCTGCGAAGAGAGGCAGTGGCAAAATATATCCAGGGATCCATCACTGTTTCACATTCCTTCACCAGGGGAGGCATGTGTCCCAGCCTCTAGTTATAGACCTGAGGAGATCGGGGTAGGGATTATGGGTAAGGGGCGATCAATTGGAGATTATTAATCTTGTGTCTTTATTGTTGGCTCTAGCCTAGGCATCCCCTCTCAGGGTGTCTGTGCATCCGTTCCTTCACCTGCTGAATACTTCTGAGGAGAAGTCCAAAGTGAACTTGTCATCTCTCCCTGGACACCCTACTTTTTTTTTTTTTTGCTGAGGAAGATTCACATCTGTTAACTAACATCTGTTGCCAACTCTCTTCTTTGTTTGCTTGAGGAAGATTAGCCCTGAGCTAAGATCTGTGCCAATCTTCCTCCACTTTATATGTGGGTCACTGCCACAGCATGGCTGATGAGTCGTGTACATCCGCACCCAGGATCTGAACCTGTGAACCGGGGCCACCTAAGTGGAGCCTGCCAACTTAACTACTATGCCATGGGGACAGCCCCTGGACACCCTACTTATGTTCCTGTGTTTCCTCTTGCAGTGAATGGCACCACCACCTGCCCTAGTTAGAAATTCAGGCATCAACATTAACTCATCACTTCTCTCATCCCATCTCCAATTCATTGCCAAGATCTGTGGATCCTACCTCAAACCCACCACCTCTCTGTATTCCCCTCCTGCTCTCATCAGTACTCCATGTGTCTCTCTAGTCCTGGTGCTGGTAATGGATCCTCTGTTGCACCCAGCCCCACTCCACCTTGGCACTCAGGTACGGGTTTCCCCAGCTGCTGGGAGTTTTGGCTGCTGATGGATCTCTGCTGAGATGCTATCTGGGACTGTCCCTAAGTCAAAGAGCACTGTCTCACTCAAGTCCCAGCCCCTTGTGGAGGTGGGGACAACCCACATCCAATGACAGATGGTTGCATGCAATGGACGCATGCTAAAGGCCAGCCTCTAGCCCCCTTGCCTCAAGGTGAGACAACTCTCAAGAGCCATCTCGTGAGATCCCCCAGGATCTCCCTCCCTTCATCTTCTGCAACTCCATCAGTTCAACGTCTCCCTCCACTCAATCCTTCTTCCTTCTCTTCCTAAGGCGTTGTTCCTGAGAGCAGTCCCCAAGATACCTCTCATATGCAAGACTCAGAGGCGGTTCCGCTGGGAACTTGACCTATGACAGCTGGTACCAGGAGTGGTGCTAGGAGACAAACTCCGAAATGGGGGGTGAGTTGGACACGTGCCAGCTAGCTGCCAAAGGAGAGGCCATTACTGGTAGGAGACGAGCCCTGGAAGGTTTGAGTGGGGTCCAGAGCTGCAAAGGGCTGTGCAGCAGAGTCAGGCTGCAGTGCAATCAGTCCTGTCACTGGGGATTTATAGATAGGCAGACCTTGTGGTATTCGAGGTATCCATGGTGGGAAAAGATGTCACATGGAATTTATTGCAAGTCGGTAAGAGAATTGCAATGACAACATCTAGTGTTCTATAGCTGAGAGTTATGCACCATTTGAAATAAAGCTTCTGGCATACTCTTGAGCCCTAGAGAGCGGGAGCTTCAGCAGCAAACCTTCCTAAGATGGAAGTGGCACATCCAGGTTCGGGCGCAGGCAGGACAACAGGGCATGAGTCAGCTGCATGAGCAGGTGGCTCAGACCTCCACATTACCCACCACCTGTCCTTTGGCTCACAAGCCAGGCTCCATGGTGGTTGTGGTTGTAGGGGAGGCGGGAGCTGTTCTTTATGATCCAAGCTTGGCTCACAATTGGGTTTGCTCAGCATGTGTCTTACTCTGGGCTGCTGTAGCAAAACACCCCAGACTGGAGGTCTTATAAACAACAGGAAGTTATTCCTCACAGTTCTGGAGGCTGGGAAGTTCAAAATCAAGGCACCAGCATAGTTACATTCTGGTGCAGGCTCTCTTCCCAGCTCATAGTCAGCATCTTCTTGCTCTGTCCTCACATGTGGAAGGTGCGAGGGACATTTGTAGGGTCTCTTTTATGAGGCACTAATCCCATTCATGAGGGCTCTACCCTCACGACTTAAGTGCCTCTTAATACTGTCATCTTTGGGGGTTAGGATTTCAACATATGAATTTTAGGGAGACAAATTCATTAAGACCATAGCAGCATGTGAGTGCATGCCAACAACGGACTATTGCTATCCTATAACCCTTTTTATGGTTGAAAGAGGGTGGTGAGGAGAAACCCTCCCAATGGGTAGAGCTTTGGACAATTCAACTGATGACACACTTTGTGTGGAAAGAAAAGAGTCGTGGGTTAAGAATATATATTTACTCATAGGCAGTGGCAAATGCCTTGATAGGTTAGTTAAGAGCGTGGAAGCAGAAAATCTAGAAGGTTGAGGACAAAGAAGACAAGGAGATCTGCAAAAAAGGCACGTGGATAGACCTCTGAGAGTGGGCATGAAATGTGAACATGAAATGTATAGCATCTTCATTTCCATGAGGGGGCATCCACCACAGAGGGTCCTTAAACAAATAGACAGAATGATCTGGCCAGTTGACAGCCAGCCTCTGTCACTGGCCACACCAGTGCTGGTTCAAAGGACTCCTGAATGGCGCAATCATGGCAGCAGGATGACAGTTCTGCACGGATCCTACAGCTTAGACTTTCACTCACCAAGGCTGATGTAGCTCCTGCCACTGCCAATGTCCAACCCTCCAGCAACACTGAGTCCCTAGTATGACACATCCTTCAAGGAGAGCAATCAGCCAATTGACGTCAAGTTGATTACATTGACAGCCTAGAAGAGGTGGAATTTACTGCTATTCTGGGTATGTGTTTGCCTCTCTAGATAGCACTGCCAACCAAAGGCTTACGGCATCCTGCATAACATTGCATTGAACCAAAGAAACCCACTTTCCAGCAAAGTATGTGTCACACAGGGCATGTGACCATGGTGTAGTCTGGTCTCTTCACATATCATACCATCCAGAAGCTGCTGATCTGATGACGGTGATGGACATGCCTTTCAAGATGCAGCTGGAGATACACTGCGAGATGAGGTGCTATCCTTCAATATAAGATTTACACCCTAAATCAACAACTGCTATTTGAGACTGTACCTCCAACAGGTGGAATACAATGGTTGAGGAATCAAGGGGTGGAAGTAGGAAAACAGCCTTACTTATCATCTCAGTGATCCACTTGGGAATTTGTGCTCTCTATCTGTGCCACTCTGAGCCTTGCAGATAAAGAGGCCCTTGTTTCCATAGGAAAACACTTCTACCAGGGAACCCATCAAGAGTTCTATTAAACTTCAAGTTACAGCTGCAATCTGGTCACTTCATGCTCTGTTTACCCCGAGGCTAGCAGGCAAGGAAAAGTTTCTTGGGAGGTTTTTGATTACTGATTTAATCTCCTTAGTAGTAACTGGTCTGTTCAGACTTTCTGTTTCTTCATGGCTCAGTCTTGGTAGGTCGTATGTTTCTAGGAATTTATCCATTTCTCCTAGGTTGTCCAACTTGTTGGTGTATAACTGTTCACAGTAGTTGTAATATCATATCAGTTGTAAGTTCTTATCACTTGCAATGTTTCCTCTTTCATTTCTGATTTTATTTATTTGAGTTCTTTTTTTTTTCTTAGTAAATCTGGCTAAAGACTTGTCTACCTTTTAAAAGAAACAGCTCTTAGTTTTATTGATTTTTTTCTATTGTCTTTTTAGTCTCTATTTCATTTACTTCTGCTCTGATCTTATTTTCTTTCTTCTACTAACTTTGGACTTAGCTTGTTTTTCTTTTTCTAGTCCCTGGAGGCATAAAGTTAGGCTGTTTATTCGAGATTTTTCTTTTTTCTCTAGGTGTTTATCCTATAAACTTCCCACTTAGACTGCTTTTGCTGCATCCCATAAGTTTTGGGATGTTGTATTTTCATTTGTCTCAAGATATTTTTCATTTCTCTTTTGATTTTCGATTTCTTCTTTGACTTATTGGTTGTTCAGGAGGATGTTGTGTAATCTCCACATACTTGTAAGTTTTCCAGCTTTTCTCTTGCTGTTCACTTATAGTTTCACACCACTGTGGTCAAAAAAGATGCTTGACATGATTTCAATCTTCTTAAATTTATTAAGCCTCATGTTGTGGCCTAATACATGATCTATCCTGGAGAATATTCCATGTGTGCTTGAGAAGAACGTGTAATCTGCTGCTGTTGGATGGAATGTTCTGTATACGTCCATTAGGTACATCTCATCTAATGTGTAGTTTAAGTCCAACATTTCCTTGTTGATTTTCTATCTGGATGGTGTATCCATTGTTGAAAGTGGAGTATTGAAATCCCCTGCTATTATTGTATCGCTATTTGTCTCTTCAGGTCTGTTAATGTTTGCTTTATATATTTAGGTGCTTCTATGTTGGGTGCATAAGTATTTACTAATGTTATATTCTCTTGATGAATTTACCCCTTTATCATTATGTAATGATCTTCTTTGTCTCTTGTTACTGTGTTTGGCTTAAAGTCTATATAAGATATAAGTATGGCTATATCTGCTTTCTTTTGGTTTCCATTTGCACAGAAAATCTTTATCCATCCCTTCACTTTTAGTTTTATGTCCTTAAAGCTGAGGTAAGTCTCTTGTAGCCTGCATGTAGTTGGGTTTTTTGTTTTGTTTTGTTTTTATCCAATCAGCTACTCTATGCCTTTTGATTGGAGAATTTAGTTGATTTACATTTAAAGTAATTATTAAAGTAATTAAAGTAATTTCTGGTTGTTTTTTACTTCTTCCTCTCATGTTCTCTTCTTTTGTGATTTGATGACTTTCTGTAGTGGTATCCTTTGATTCCCTTCTCTTTTGTATTTCTACTGTAGGCTTTTGTTTTGTGGTTACAATGAGGCTTACATAAAACATCTTATATTTATAACAGTCAATTTCAAGCTGATAACTTAACTTCTCACATATACAAAAGACTTCCCTCCATTTTATGTTTTTGATGTCACAATTTGCACCTTTTTACATTGCATATTCATTAACAAATTATCATAGTTATAGTTATTTTTCATACTTTTGTCTTTTAACTTCATATTACAGTTAAAAGTAATTTACTCTCCAATTTTATAACATTAGAGTATTCTGAATTTAACTATATATTTACATTTAACAGTGAGTTTTAAACTTTTATACATTTTCCTCTTACTAACAGCTGTTACTAACATCATTTCCTGTATCTAGCATCCTTTTGTTTCAGCTTAAAGAACTCCTTTAACATTTCTTGAAAGGCCATCTGGTGGTGATGAACTCCTTCAGTTTTTGTTTGTCTTTCTCTCTCCTTCAGTTCTGAAGGACAACTTTTCTGGGTAAAGAATTCTTGTTTGGTAGTTTTTTTCCTTCAGCACTTTGACTATATCATCCTTCTGCCGTCTTGTCTGTAAAGTTTCTCTTGGGAAATCTGCTTATAGTCTTATTGGGGTTCCCTTGTACATAACAAGTGGCTTTTCTCCTGCTGCTTTTAAGATTCTCTTCTTGTTTTTAACTTTTGACAATTTACTTATAATGTGTCTCAGGGTAGGTCTCTTTGGATTTATCTTATTTGAAATATTTTGGGCTTCTTGGATCTGGATGTCTGTTTCTCTCCTCAGATTAGGAAAGTTTTCCAGCCATTATTTCTTTGAATAAGCGTTCTGCCCCTTTGTCTCTTTCTTCACCTTCTACAAACCCTGTAATGAGAATATTGGTCTGCTTGATGGTCTCCCATAAGTCTTTTACACTATCTTCACTCTTTTTCATTCTTTTTTCTTTTTCCTCCTCTGATTAGATGAATTCCATTACCTTGTCTTCAAGTTTGCTGATTCTTTCTTCTGTTTCATCTAGTCTGCTGTTGAATCCTTCTATTGAATTTTTCAGTTCAGTTACTGTATTCTTCAGTTCTATGATTTCTATTTGGTACTTTTTAATATTTCCTATTTCTTTGTTGAAATTCTCATTTTGTTCATGCATTGCTCTCCTGAACTTGGTGAGAATCTTTAAGACAGTTATTTTGAACTTGCTATCAGGTAAATCACTCATCTCCTTTTCATTAGAATCTATTTCTGGAGATTTTTCTTGTTTGTTTGGAACATATTCTTCTGTTTATGCATTTTCCTTGTCTCTCTGTGTTGGTTTCTGTGCTCTAGATAAAACAGCCACTTCTCCCAGTCTTGACAGGGTGGTCTTATGTATGAGATGAAACTCATTGATCAGCCTGGCTAAGCTCTTGGTTGTTTCTCAAACCTTTGTGATTGCCCAAGCTGGCTTCTCTGTCCTTGGTGGCTCCCAGTAGCAGAGGGTCTACCAAGATCTGTCAGTGTTCCAAAGGGGAGGGTCTCAGTCAGCACCCAGATGCAGGCTGATTGGAAGCCAGACTCTCAGGCAACAGCTGGGGAAGTATACAGTTAGGCCTCCTCCAGGGAGAAACTGAGAGATGGGCATTTTTGCCTGCTCCCTCTCTGCTGGGCCTGGGTGTATATTTGTAGCAGGTGTGGGTGGTGCTCCTGGGCCCATTAAGAACCTTTTCTTTGTTTGCTATAGTCCTTTGTGACTCATGAATGCAAGCCCCTTTGGCTATTAGACCCAGGTGATCCAGAGGCTCACTCCTCATGCGGCAGCCACAAATGGTGGGATGCCAGACGTGTGTACAAACTCCTTCCAGGGAGATACTGGAGACTTGGTTCTATTATTGGAGTGGGTTGAGCAGAGACGGCAGGAGAGGTGTCTGCTGGCTTCCTTGGTCTCTGAGGAGGATCACAGCTAGCTCCTAGGTGCCTGACAAATTAGAAGCTTGGCCCTCAGGTGGCAGCTTTTAAAATATTTAGATAAACTCCTTTCAGGAAAAGGTGGGAGATAAGTATGTTTTGCCTGTTCTCTCTGTGCTGAGCCCTTAACTGGGATAGCCAGTTAAGAATTACTTCTTCATTTGCTACAGATGGAAGACTTTTTGGCTATCAGAGCCAGGCGACCAGATCTATCAGATTGGAGACCTGTCCCTTTGGCAGCAGCTACATAAAAGCTGGGGTGCAGACACATGCACAAGCTCCCTGTAGGAAGATACTAGTGACTTGTAGCAGATTGGAGGGAGAAGGTGGGAGATACGTCCTCTAGTTTCCCCGGTCTTTGGGGAGGATTATAGCCAGCTCCTAGTGCCTGCTAAATTAGAAGCCTGGCCCTCAGGCAGCAGCTTTCAAAGTATGCAAAAAACCCACTTTCACAGAAAGATTGGGAGATGAGTGGCTTTGCCTGCTCCCTCTGTGCTTAGCCCTGGGCGTATATAGCCTTGGTGAGTGCTTGTGTACCTGCTAAGAAAAGATTCTTTGTTTGCTAGAGTCTTGTGGGTCTCATGGTCACAAGCACCATTGGTTTTCAGAGCTAGGAGTTTTGGGAACTAGTCCCTCTGGTGGGACACAACAGTTGGGGTTGTGGGGGATCAGAATTAGCCACCCTAAAATGTGTCTCTTTGTCTTGATTATTTTTAAGAACAAAAGACTCTGAAAGAAACTTTGACCTTTCCCCTAACTGCCTAAAATAATTGAAGATAAAAAGCCTGTCCCCAGGACAGGCCATCACCAAAGACAACTCTGGGTATCAGTAGACTGTGAGGGTCCTTGCTAAGGCCTTTCTTATTAAAGTTCTGTTTACCAAACATTTGCTTTTCCATCTCCATGTGAATTGCCTTCCTCCCCTTTGAAGTCCCAGACCACTACCCCCAACATCCTCCTCTGTCTTTAGCTGAAGATGCTATTTAAGCTGGCAGCTTTGGCCATTCTGGTGAGTTCTCAGTTTTCCTAGGTTTCACCCATGTACACATGTTGTAAAGCTTTGTTTGACTTTCTGTTATTCTGTCTCATGTCAACTTAATTCTCAGGCCAGCAAAAAGGACCTAAAGGGTAGAGAAATTGTCTTCCTCCCCTACAGGATGCTAGATGTGGAGTCCAAACCCTTCCCTCCTTCGGGAGAAGATGGGAGCTCCGAGATCCCTCCCTATTGTATCTTACTGGGCCAGGGGCTGGGTGAACAGTGAGAGTGTGCCTTAGCTTTTCCCACCTATATTTTCTCATTCGTTTGACGGGTAGGAATAACTCAGCTAGTTTCCGTATCTCTTTCAGAGACAATTGCTCCATGTGTAGCTGTACATTTGGTGCGTCTGTGGGATGAGGAGAGCTCAGGACCCTCCTATGTCATCATTTTGTAGATACTGTGATGTGGATCAAGGCTGATCCAGGTAAAGAAGCCCAAAGTGTCCTGGCCTACATGCCGATTTATATGACCCGATGGATTTTACTGTGTGGATGAGGGCTGCCCCAGGGAGAGAAGCCCAGGGCATCCTGGCCTACATGCCGAGCTATATGACCCAGTTCATATCTAAAGTTGTATAACCACACAATAACCAGACCCCACCTGCACTGATACCATTTAATGACTTTTTACATCATCTTTCCTTTGGTAAAAATAAGTCACATACTCATGTCTTATAAATTTAGCCCTAACCTCAACACATTGCAGCTCTTCACTGCCCGTGGGTCCTGTCCCCATGCCTGCAGCTCTTCACTGCCCGTGGGTCCTGTCCCCATGCCTGCAGCTCTTCACTGCCAGTGGGTCTTGTTCCCATGCTAGGCTCTGAATAAAGGAGCACTACCACCAGACCTTGAGAGTCAAAGAAATCTTTCTTTCAATTCTTTGGCTCTCGGAGCCCACATCACTCCTCCTCACTCATTCTTATGGAGTGCTTTCCCAGCTTCATGGTGAGAAGGGAGGTGTGGGAATGAAGGAGGGAGTTGTCTGTCATTCATTCAACAAACATTTAATGAGTACCTACTATGTGCTAGGTGCTGGGGATTATAAAGACAAAACAGGTACAAAGCTTGCACTAACAAGCTCAAAATATTAGTGAAGAGACAGGGAAACAATATATCTGTGTGACAAATTATAACAGAAGTATAGACAGCTATGTGAGAGCTTAGAGGAGGTAGTCGGGTGGGCAGAGGGCTTCAGGGAGGAGGTGACCTGTGATCTGGGTCTCGAAGGTTGAGAAGGAGCTTGGTAGGCTCCTAGGGATGGTAGGGATGGGGATGCTCCCCTCAGACATTGTAGATTTATTAGTCAGAGAGAGCAGTCACTGTTTGATTAGGTTCTACCGCTGAAAACGATTTCCTTTGTGGCTTTGGACAGCACCATTACAAATCTGGAAGTCTTAGTTTGCGTTCCTGTTGAAGAGGGAGACTAACATCAACTAGTCAGAACCACCGGGAGAATGAATCAATTGATGTGGTTTGCTAGAGCAAGTGTTTACTTGTTAGAAAGCCTCCAGGGGGAATATGTGGAAGGAGATGGAATGTGGGGAGGTGAACACCAGGCAAGAACAAGAGGAAGCAAACGGAACTGGACTCTTATTAGCCAGTGATGGATTGATCTTCTGCCACTGATTTCCCAAACTCCCAGCTGTTTCAACTGGAGGCTTGTTCAATATTTTAAAAGCAATTTAAAACCAATTTTTGAGTTTGCTTTCTTTAAGAAAATTATTGCATTAATCAAAACATGCATTAAGTTTAGGGTCAAGCAGCCTAACTGAAGAGAAAGGCCTGATTGGACCCTAGGAGACATGGGTTTGCCGGCTGGATAATGCCATATCAAAGACCAGAAACTGCTCAGCTTTAAGGGGAGAACAGTGGAGAGGAGCCAGAAATACTGAAAGGAAAAAGCTTACAAGTGAATTGCATTGAAAGGAAATGTGAAGAGGGCTAATGAGGGTATTTTGTTAGTATTAGCAAAATTCAGACAAGAGGATGCATCTGAAGCCTTCAGTTCCAGGCGGTGAGGAGGGCTGCAATTAGATTTTTATTGTTAGATGTGTAGAGTGTCTTCCTCTGAGAGATTTCAGGTCAGTGGAATTGCAGAGGTCATTCATGTAGAGATCATTGCCGTTTGAGAGGAACATAGGGAACAGAAAATAAACTGGCTCTATTAAAATAAAAATCCTTTATTCTCTTACCAAATGGAATTGGGTCTTTTAGTTTGATGAACCAGCTTGTTTGGTTCATCTCTTTTCATGTCCAAGAGTAGCTATGGTTGAAATAAGGAAACTTTGGAGATTTGGTAAATTAGCCCGTAGAGAATATACTGGTTATTCTGTATTCTTCTCCCTGCTCTGCTCTGCACCTGGAAGGCTGACTTCCATGGGCTATGTCCCTAGGTTCCCTTGTGGCTGGTTTTCCGTTGGGTGTGGTCAACAGAGACATTAGGAAGAGATAGGAAGAGATGGGGATAGAGAAGTCAAGTTGTCTGTCCTTCCTTCCTTCCCACTTTGGGCCCACTTCTGGCAATGCTGGACCCTCCATGATTACACCTCTTGTCACGAGGCCCTGCCTCCACCACTCCAGCTCACGGAGTTATTTTCTGTGTAGGGCCATTTCCTCCTCTTGTCCCTTCAGGCCTAGGGAGGTCACGGCCCCCCGCTGAGGCTGGGCTCTGAGGCCCTCTACATTGATTTTGGTTCTTGTGACCCTACTCCATCAGTTAAAATCTCCTCATGTGCCCATCTGAGTACGATTCTCTTTCCTGTGGGACCCTGAATGAATCAGAGACTTAGGAAAAATGGCAGCAAAACTCCACGTAGTTGCCTTCTGTTCTCAGGCCAAGAGTGGAGCAGCAGACTTTTCCAATTTGGTGGGTCAATTTTCTTTATTTTCAAACAAGAGGAATATGAGGTTGGCCCAGAAATGGGGAGCTCAAGGCAGGAAGGAGGCTGATTTCAGGGACAGCCTGTTACAGGGCCTCTCTCCTTGAATTCATTCTTGGCTAACCTTGTTCTGAATTAACTATCGCTCTGCTGGAATGTTCTTTATCATTCCTATCCCACTGTCGTCTAGACAAATTCTGACCCACCTTCCATGACTTTTCTAGGGAAGTGTTATACAAAGCTATATATTTGCTAAATGTTGGTTTAACATATAATCATTATTTGTTTCCCCATAAGTCTCCCCTATGGCTCTCCTATGAGCCTCTGAAGAGAAATATACTTATCCGCATTTTTCCAGCAGGATCCTGACCCATACATATGCTTGATTTAATGTCTGCTAATTGATGGTGCTTACAGACACAGGCCCCTTGGTACTGGTCATCTATGCTTAAGGCCAGCTCTAAGTTTCTTCCTCCCATTTTTATGAATTGAACATTAAGGTTTTAATGACTTTTTTTTTTTTTTTAATTTGGGCTACCTCAACCTTTGACACCAAAGGTGGTTGGTTCCTCTTGAATGAAGAATAAAGGGGATTGTTGGGTGAGTCAGGCACCTGGACAACTTTAGGTTAAGCAATGCTCTTTATCACTTTATTCCCACTTTTTTCACACCAAAAGATGTTAGGATATCACTTCGTGGAAGCCTCTGTGCATGTTTGTGATCATAAGAGCATGCGTATGTAAGTTTCTAGACCAACCCCATTTCCAAGAGCCCCAGGATTTACCCTTCTGTGCCCCAGTGCTCCTGACACAGAGAGGCCTCAGGGTCATTATTATTCCTGACATCAGTACCCAGTGAGCCCCCATTTGAATGTTCCTGAGTGAAAATAAAGTCAACGGAGAGAGCATTTGCTGCCTTTGCTATAGAAATGGCAATTAAGTCCTAAATCTCCCAATATGCTCATGGCCATTATTTTAGGAGCTGATGAGAAGACCTGAATTCACTAATTGTGTTTATTTAGTTATGCTAAGACTGAGTAAATACATCCACTGAATACCTTACAGGGATACACTTCTTTCTGCTCCGACTTTAGAGCATTCAGATATTTAAAATTCTCTCCTGTAAAATTAAGATGTTCTGGAATTTCTATGTCTATTTATGAGGTTTCTGTCCATAAAATGATTAAGGGATTTATCTGAGTAGATTTGGTATTTAAATCGTTGTTAACATCTCTATCAGGAGAAAACTAATGAGCAAATTCATCAGCTGTGCTGACATTTTTACTCCTTTCCCCTAAGGTTTGGTTGATCATAATTAATAAATAAAAGAAAATGCATTTGCATTTCCCTAAGCCTGATACAGCACAGCAGAGAGCAAGGCTCAGTAAACACATTCTTTACCTAATCAAGACTGGAATACAGTTGAACGTGGTTCATGATACCATTATATAGCATAATAATGATATCTTTGCATCATAACCCTTCTATCATTTCATTCATGGACATAGTTCTCACCAAAGATTCTAAGCAAAGCCCTTTTGAACAAGATCACTGTGGGGTTCGTATCGATTTCTCTGATTTAGAGATTAAGTTGTTTTCTTTCTCCTCTGAAGACTTCTGGGATCAAGGTATGTTTCTCATCCCTATTCCATATACCTCTGGGGAAAAACTATCATGGAAGCACTGACACACCTGAAACGGCCACTGGAACATCTACAGATCTACCCTGAGGAGAGGAGTGCTTCTGGAAGGACTGTGCTGGAGGAGAAGCCACAGCCCCATTCCCATGGCTGGAGGCCATCAGGCTACATCTTGTTTTTTTCAGAGTGGAACCCTCAGCGACCTCCAGGAAACAGCTCTTGTCTCCCACCCATAACCTGAGCCCTGCTTTGAGGAAGGCAGAGGACACTCTACCTGAGTAACTGCTCCCGAGGCTTCAAGCAGGGCGTTGCATTCACCTTCATGGTACGCTTCCTTACAGTCCCGGCAGAAGACAAACTGCAGAAGAAAACACACGTGTTAGGGACGGGCTGGCTGGTGCCTCGAGCAGTGACGTGCCTTTCTTTTTCTAAGCTCATTATATTCAGGCCTCTGACTTCGGCGATGGTTTCTGTGTCACATTGCTTTTTGCAAAGAGAAATAAAATTATATTTTGATGGCACTGTTCACTCTTTTCTAAAGAATGTTCCAAGTGTTCTAGTAGGGTCTCAAAGATGAATGAGTCACATTTTCTTTCTTCAAGATGTTTCCAGCCTAGTAGAAGAAACAGTAATGCGAATAAATACCTGTAGTAAAGTGTTATTGGTGTTAGAATACGAAGAAAACAATTTCATTCAAGAATTTCAAGTCTAATATTTGCTTACATAGAGAATTTATATGTCCGTGTTAATGGGCTTGTTTTTGTATTAAAAGCCTATCATGGAAAGAAGAAATGGGCTGTCATGGGTTGAATTGTGTCCCTTACAAATTCATATGTTGAAGTTTTTTTTTGCTCAAAATATAAAACTTTCATTTTTATTTTTTTATTGAGGTATAATTGGCATACAGCATTATATTAGTTTCAGGTGTATAACATAATGATTCGATATTTGTATACAGTGTGAAATGATCACCACAATAAGTCTAGTTAACGTCTGTCACCAAACCCAGTTACAGAATTTTTTTCTCATGATGAGAACTTTTAAGATCTACTCTCTTAGCTACTTTCAAATATGCAACACAGTATTGTTAACTGTAGTCATCACTGTATATTACATCCTTATGAGTTATTTATTTTATACTTGGAAGTTTGTACCTTTTGACTCACTTCACCCATTTCACCCACTCCCCATCCCCTGCCTCTGGAAAACAAATATCTGTTCTCTTTATCCATGAGCTTGGTTTTTTGTTTTATTTTTTTTAGATTCCACACATAAGTGAGATTCCACAGTATTTATCTTTCTCTGTCTGACACTTCACTTAGTGTAATGTCCTCAAGGTCCATCCATGTTGTTGCAGATGGCAAGATTTCATTCTTTTTTATGGTTGAATAATATTCCATGTGTATTGTATATATAATATATATATATATATATATATATATATATATATATATATATATGCCACATTTTCTTTATCCATATCTTGGCTATTGTAAATAATGCTGCAATGAACATGGGGGTTGAGTATATGTTTTTGAGTTAGTGTTTTCATTTTCTTCTGATAAATACCCAGAAGTGTAATTCCTGGATCATATGGTGGTTCTATTTTTAATTTTTTGAGGAACCTCCCTAACTGTTTTTCATGATGGCTGCACCAAGTTACATTCCCACCAACAGTACACAAGGGTTCCCTTTTCTCCACATCCTCGCCAACATGTTATCTTTTTGCTAATAGCCATTCTAACAGGTGTGAGGTGATAGCTCATTGTGGTTTTGATTTGCATTTCCCTGATAATTAGTGATGTTGAGCATCTTTTCATGTACCTGTTGCCTATCTGTATGTCTTCTTTGGAAAAATGTCTATTCAGATCCTCTGCCCATTTTTAAATCAAATTGTCTGTTTTCTTTGCTATTGAGTTGCATAAGTTCTTTACATATTTTGGATATTAATGCCTTATTAGATATATGATTTGCAAAGATCTTGTCCCAATCAGTAGGTTGCTTTTCATTTTGTTGATGGTTTCCTTTGCTTTGCAGAAGCTTTTTATTTTGATGTAGTCCCACTTGTTTATTTTTGTTTTTGTTGCCTCTGCTTTTCATGTCAATTTCAAAATAAAAAATAAATAAATCACTGCCAAGACTGATGTCAAGGAGTGTACCGCCTTTGTTTTTTCCTAGGAGTTTTATGGTTTCAGGTCTTACATTCAAACCTTTAATCCATCCTGAGTTAATTTTTGTATATGATATGAGAGAGGGGTCCAGTTTCATTTTCTTGCATGTGGCTGTCCAGTTTTCCCAACACCAGTTTTTGAAGAGACTGTCCTTTCCCCATTGTGTATTCTTGGCTCCTTTGTTGTAGATTAATTGACCATATATGCATGCATTTATATCTGGGCTCTCTGCTTTGTTCCACTGATCTATGTGTCTGTTTTTATGCCAAGACCATCCTGTTTTGATTACTATAGCTTTGTAATATATTTTGAAATCAGGGAGCATGATGCTTCCAGCTTTATTCTTCTTCCTCAAGATTGCTTTGGCTATTTGGGGTCTTTTGTGGTCCCATATAAATTTTAGGATTGTTTGTTCTATTTCTGTAAAAAATGCTGTCGAAATTTTGATAGGGTTTGCATTGAATCTGTAGATTGCTTTGGGTAGTATGGACATTTTAACAATATTAATTCTTCCAGTCCATGAACATGAAATATCTTTCTGTTTATTTACGTCCTCAATTTCTTTCATCGGTGTCGCAATTTTCAGTATACATGTCTTTCACTTTGTAAAGGAAAAACTCAGTTTTCCTTCCTTTCTAGGAAAAAACCCAGTCCTCCTATGTTTCTCTCCTATGAGTCTCCTTTACTACTCACACAGATCACTTTGCTTCTGACACTTTGGTCATCAAATGTGTGTGGGTTTTCCCCACAATAACAAGCAAGGCTCTCACACCAGCTGGGTGTCCTATAATTTGCTCAGTTTTAACACTATCTACCGACAGATGGTGTCAGATCTCACATGCAAGGGTTCAGTCCCACAAAACCTGCCCCCTGCCCCCTCACCAACTTCAGATGCCAGTTGCAAGCTCTGGTTATCACCTGTGCTTCTGACCCACCAGGTACAGGTCCAACGACCCCCTCCTCAGGTTCCATTAATTTGCTAGAGTGGCTCACAGAACTTAGGGAAACACTTATGTTTGCCAGCTTATTAAGGGCCACGGTAAAGGATACAGATGAACAGCCAGATGAAGAGAGACACAGGGAGAGGTCTGGGAGGGTCCCGAGCTTAGGAAGTTCTCTTTCCGTGGAGTCAGGGTTCGTCACCCTCCCAGTGGGGATGTGTCCACCAATGTGGAAGCTCTCTGAACCCTGTACTATTGGGATTTCATGGAGGTGTCCTCACGTAGGTATGATCAATTATTAACTCTGTTTCTAGCCCCTCTGTCCTCCCTGGAGGATGAGGGGCGGGACTGAAAATTCCAAGCTTCTAAACATGGCTTACTCTTTCTGGTGACCAGCCCCCATCCAGGAACCATTCAGGAGCCCATTCAGTCGAAAGAACAAAAGATGCTCCTAGTGCTTTTATCACTTAGGAATTTACAAGAGTTTTGGGAGCTCCGTGCTAGGACCTGGGGAGCAGAGACCAATATATATTTTCTATCTCACACACTTCCTTGGTTAAATTTATTCCTACGTATTTTATTCTTTTTGAAACAATTGTAAATGGGATTTTTTCCCCTTGATTTCTCTTTCTGATAGTTTGTTATGAGTGTATAGAAACACAACAGATTTCTGTATATTGATTTTGAATCCTGCAATTTTACTGAATTCATTTATTAGTTTTAACAGTTTCTTGATGGAGCCTTCAGGCTTTTCTTTATATACTATCATGTCATTTGCAAATAGTGACAGTTTTATTTCTTCCTTTCCAATTTGGATGCCTTTTATTTCTTTTTCCTGCCTAATTGCTCTGGCTAGGTTTCCAGTACTCTGTTGAATAAAAGTAGAGAGAGTGCACATCCTTGTCTTAGTCCTGATCTGAGAGGAAAAGCTTTCAGCTTTTCACCATTGACTATGATGTTAGCTGTGGGCTTGTCATATATGGCCTTTATTATGTTGAGGTATGTTCCCTCTATACACAATTTGTTGAGAGTTTTTGTCAAAAAGGATGCTGAATTTTGTCAAATGCTTTTTCTGCATCTATTGAGATGATCATATGATTTTTACCCTTCAATTTGTTAATGTGATGTATAATATTCATTGATTCATGGATATCGAACCATCCCTGCATCCCTGGAATAAATCTCACTTGATCACTGTGTAGGATCCTTTTAATGTATTGTTGAATTCAATTTACTAATATTTTGTTGACAATTTTTGCATCTATATTTTATCAGGAATATTGGCCTTTAATTTTCTTTTCTTGTGTTGCCCTCATCTGGTTTTGGTATCGGGGTAATGCTGGCCTCATAAAATAGTTTGGAAGTGTCCCCTCATCTTCTATTTTTTGGAAAAGTTCGAGAAGGTTTGGTATTAAATCTTCTTTGAGTGTTTGGTAGAGTTGAAGCTGTCTGGTCCTGGACTTTTGTTTGTTGGAGGTTTTTGATTACTGATCAATCTTCTTATTGGTTATCAATATGTTCAGATGTTCTATTTCTTCATGATTCAGTCTTGGTAGGTTGTATATTTCTAGGCATTTATCCATTTCTTCCATGTTGTCCAATGTGTTGGTGTGTAATTGTTCATAGTAGTCTCTTATAATCCTTTGTATTTCTTTGGTATCAGTTTTAACATCTCTTCTTTCATTTCTCGTTTTATTTATTGGAGTCTTCTCTCTTTTTTTCTTGGTGAGTCTAGCTAAAGGTTTGTCAATCATACTAAGTCCCAGTACCTCAGAATGTGACTGTATTTGGAGACAGAGGCTTTAAATCGTGAAGTAAGGTATTAATGAGGTCATTAGATGGGTCTTAATCCAAAATGACTGGTGTCCTTATAAGGGGAGATTAGGACACCGACAACAGATAGACTGAGAAAGGACCATGTGAGGACACAATTAGAAGGAAGCCATCTTCAGGCCAAAGAGAGAGGCCTCAGAAGAAACCAACCCTGCTGACACTTTGTTCTCGAACTTTCAGCCTCCAGGACTGTGAGAAAATAAATTTCTGTTGTTTAAGCCCCCCAGGCATTGGTACTTTGTTGTGGTAGCCACAGGAAGCAATCTGCGGGCTGAGGTGGATCTTTTCATTTAGGTGCTAGTTCTCCTTTTAACATTCATACACCACAGAATTGGAGAGACCAAGGGATCAACTGCCCTCCACCCTTCATCTTACAGAGAAGGAAGCTGAAAACCCAAGCTGTTCCCCCATCGTCTGGAATCACTGGACTCCTCCAGAACGCACTTCACCATCACCAGTCATGCTCTAGAGGTTGCTGTAGTGGCTGGGGGTGTGGGGTCTGCAGTCTCACACATGGGACTGGAGTCACCATCCCATCACCTGCCAGCCAAGACACCTTGAGAAACTCACCTTTGTGTCCATGCCTCAGTTTCTCCCTCTGAAAAATCAGGATAACAATAACTATCTCATGTGACCTTTGTGAGAGGCAGGTGAGATAACACACACTAACTGGCTACAACCATGTCTGGCACACAATATGTTCTAAACTTTAAGGAGATGCCAGCATCTCAACCCAAATTTTGTGGGACATAAACTTTATTTAAAGGTTCAGGTTGGTGGGAGAGGGGTGTGTGTTGGGATGTCCGCACACAAATCATCAACACCACCAAGTTTTAACTTCTGACATTTTTATTTTCCCTGAACTGAAAGCTAATCCAGTGAATAGTGAATGAATTGGATCCTAGAGTTTCCTCTTTAAGTTCGTTTATTTATTTATTTAGCTTTTTGAGGAAGCTTGGCCCTGAGCTAACATTGGATGCCAAGCTTCCTCTTTTTGCTGAGGAAGACTGTTGCTGAGCTAACATCAGTGGCAATCTTCCTCTACTTTATGTGGGATGCCACCATGGCATGGTTTGATTAGTGGTGAATGGTACTAGGTCGGGGACCAGGATCTGAACCTGCGAACACTGGGCCACCGAAGCAGAGCATGAGAACTTAACCACTATGCCATTGGGCCGGCCCTTAAGTTCTTTTTTTTTTTTTTTTAAATGTATCTGCTCCTCTTTTGGTTTGTCTCAGACCCACCACTCTGTTCTTACTCGCTATGTTGAAAAAAACGTGGACAGCACGGTTCAGTCACTGAGAAGAGCTCACCATGTGATTCCACCTCCCTGCTTTCTCTGGAAGCGAGTCTGATCTCATGGCGTGACAGGGAAAACGCTTCATGTGTTATTAGCGAGTGGATGAGATATAAAATCAGTTTCATGGTAAGGGAACACCCTGGAGGTTGATCATTTTGTCAGAATAAATAGGCCTTTCCTGACACAAAGGCATTAAATTCTCTTTCACATTGGTACTGCAGAGAACACACTATTAAAAAAATAACAGAAGAGAAAGAGCATATAAAAATTAAATCCTGACCATTTCAGGATAGCA
Organism: Equus przewalskii; assembly: GCF_037783145.1. Lineage (NCBI taxonomy): Eukaryota > Metazoa > Chordata > Mammalia > Perissodactyla > Equidae > Equus > Equus przewalskii. The sequence continues at coordinate 7,558,785 of NC_091862.1, read as the reverse complement.
AAAGGAAAGCAAGAGCTACAAGAATATGCTAGTGATAATTTAACATTAATGCACTTGTTAATTTGCTATTCAGAGAGTATAACTCAAATCTAGATACACCATGCCGTGTGCTTCCTAGTTAAGTAACTAGAATCTGTCTCATATGAAACAGGGAAATATCTAGAAGGTCTGGTTGGATCTCGAATATGTTCAAGTTTTTAATTACATCATCCAGAACTCAAGGCAGTCAAGCAGGTGCTTGTATGAGTGCTTAGGCCTTCAGTTCCCAAACTGTGCGTCCAGGAACCCTGGGGTGCCACAACAAACTCATGGGGGTTCAGTGGGGTATTTCAAATTTTGGAGGAAAACAAAGTGATACTCAATGTCAGTGGGACATTGTGTGAATCGCTAACTCAAGGCAGTCCATGGTGTTAATATGGACTGTGCTACCCTCCTTTTGATGACGTCATATCTTTGCAAAGCTGGATGTTTGGGGGTTGCTGTGATTAAAAATGGACAACTATTATGTGAACATCTATTTGGGACAGGAGACGTTAACTAAGAATGAAATAAAAATATTTTTTCTCTCAATTTACATGAACTATTCTTTCGAATGACTATTAAGTGATTGAGACATTCTTATTATGCTATTTGGACCTACATATTTAATGAACAGAACTGTTAGGCACTTCTTTCAGCCTAGAAGCACCATGAAAAACTTACTGAGCCACTAAGGGCATGGTGAACAGAGGAAATTTGGGGAACTCTAGCTTAGGCAGATACAAAACTTCTTGAGATAATGTTTTGGGTCCATTTGCAAACACTCCCAGTGGCACAGGTATTTCCAGAGAACTTGAGGAGAAAACAGATCTGGTGCCAACATTTCATGTTCACTGTTTACCTGCATGTCTCCATCTGGGGAGCATGGATCTTGCTTAACCAATTAAGCAATAATGTAGAAGGCTGCAATTTCCCTAGAGACTTATTATTAATTACCTGTGGTCTCCCATTTGCTGAGGCCCTCTTAAGATGCTTTGTGAGTAAATACTAACTGAATGAAAGGGACTACCATCTAAATAGTATATATAGTCCTTTCTATATACTATAGTACTATATAGTATACGTTTAGTATATGATTTCATGTTTTACAATATATATTTTAGATGTTGTCCAGGTCCAAGATTTTTTCATTCTAAAAGTAAATACTCAGCACATATTTATTGCAAAGCAAAAATATGACTTGAATGGTAAGAATAGTTCCGCTATTACTTATTAGAAAAAAGAAGTTTGCCTTGTTGAACTTATCCTTTGCTAAATAGTTGTTTTAAAATTGTCTATCTCATCTTAGGCACACAGATGAGCTAATTCCTATAGTTAAATGAAGCTGTAGTACTATATAGTACATATGGTGCATCTATATAGTATAATTTTCCTGGATTATTTCCTTTTGAGGTAGATCTGACAGATGCCACCAATTTCCATAGTTAATTTTTTTAAAGAATTTTTTAAAGCCTTTTAAAAAATATAAAAGTAATACATACTTATTCTACTGGTTATCTAAACTCTACCCTCTTGTTAGATTTGATTAGAAAACAATATATATGGACTATATTATCTTAGCTCCTCTGATGTTAGTTTTATGTGTCAACTTGGTTAGACTATAGTCCCCAGTTATTCAATCCAACATTGGTCTAGGTGTTTCTGTGAGGGTATTTTGTTGGCCTATAAGGGCTGTAGTCAGTTTTGTTTAAGGAAGAGAAACGATCCTAGATAATTGGGTGGGCCTGATTCAATCAGTTGAAAGGTTTTAAGAGCAGAACTGAGGCTTCTCCAAGAAGAAGAGAGTCCATCTGTGGACAATGGCTTCAGGCTGTGCCTGAGTGTTCCAGCCTGTCCTTTCTGGTGGCCTGCCCTACAAATTTAGGACTTGCCTAGCCAGTCGTACAATCACATAAGCCAATTCCTTGCAATCAGTCTCTCTCTGTATACACATAGATATAGATATACCAATATATAGATAGATATATCTATATCTATTTATACCTCTATAGACCTATGGGGACAACTGACCTATGGAGTCCATATCTGTATCTATCTCCATATCTATCTCTATCTCTATCTCTATCTCTATATCTGTATCTGTCTCCTATGGATTCTGGCTCTCTGGTGGAACCCTGGTGGATACAGCTCAGCTCCTATAGAAAAAATTTTACTAGATCAGTCTATTTTTACTAGGTCAGTTATTCTTTTGCAATAGGACTGATGTAAAAAACAACTATTCCAATTGTCCATGTTATTTGCAAAATTGTAGTTCAAATCTCTTTCCACACTTGTTTTTAATCCCAAATACCCACAGGACAATTTGTCTTAGAATTCAACACCAGGAGCAAGTTAATCACTCCCAATAGCGTGATTGTTTTTCTTTATTTGACAATCAACATGGTGATCCAACATATTTTTCTCTTTGGATGAGCTGCCTGGGAGGTTAGTGCCAAACTTTTCATTTAACTGTAGGAATTAGCTCATCCATGGTGCCTAAGATGAGGTAGACAATTTTTAAACAACTATTTAATACAGGATAAGTTCAAAGACAAACTTCTTTTTTCTAGTAAGTAATAGCCAAATCATTCTTATCATTCAAGTCATATTTTTGCTTGGCAATGAATATGTATTGAATATTTACTTTTAGAATGAAAAAAATCTTGGACCTGGACAACATATAAAATATATATTGTAAAACATGAAATCATATAGTGATATTAATCCTTTTAAGAATCAGATATAATTTAAGTATTTAAAAATAAAGCCTTAAAGTCAGGGAGAACTGGAGTCAGGGGCCTTCTCTATCATTTATTATTTGTGTGATCCCAGCATCTCTTTGCTTTAAGTTTTTGCATCTGTGAAGAAGAAATAATAAGATCATAAATATTGAACACGGTTTCTGGCACACAGTAAATGCAATAAATGGTTTTCTCATAGACTTAAGATGCTTTGTAAGCAATAAAATTCAATAGAAGAGTGAGATGACAGTACAGGACTTTGTTAGTTAAAGCAATTCCCAGTACATTCATAATAACTATTGTTATGTGAAGATCCTGAGGGAAACTGAGGACCTCCAGGGAAATGCCAAGCTTGTCACCTCCCCAGAACTGCTGTATAGAAAGGGACACTCGCCTCGCTTTGCTCTTATACGTGCAGAGGTATTGTCACTGTCAATCCCATTAGACAATCATGTAGTACCACACAGCTATATGAATTGCCCATCACGTTTATCACTCAATATCATGTCAGTAGAGAAGTCATTTGATTGACGTTTGAGTTGATTTCCCATATGCCCGTAATGGACACATTCAAAAGGAGATGTATGTATATTTTCTCTTTGGAAACATGGAAAGGAGTCAAATGAACAGCTTCTAATGCAACTGGAACATTCAAGTAGCTGCTGATCAATAAAGTTGAGAGCCAGTCAGTACCTACAATTGATGACCCTCAAAATGAGAGCTTGATTCTTAAAGTTGAATGATCTCTATATGAAAAGCCAAAATTTCTTTGTGTCTGTTTTCTGTCATGACAGCATCTATTATAAAAGTATTTTACTAGGCGCCATTTATTTTTTTCTTCCACATTTCTGAAGTTCCATTTTCAAAGAACAGGAGAGAATCAAATACCATCTTAGGACCCCTTACTATAGTCAAGGGGAACATCGCAAGCACGAAGCACACATTTGTACTTCTTTGGGAACAGAGGAAATATTTTTCTTTTAAGTGTATGACTTTCCAGAAGATGGCAGCAGTGATATATAAGATTCAGCCTCAGTGTGTTAAAAACAGTATATCAAAGAATAAGGCTCCCCATAGGGTGACCAGCCACTGGTATATGCAAAACGCGTTCTGACAAGACAGTGCCACAGAACAGAAACGGTGTTAGATTATAATGCACTAAAACACAATTTTGAAAAGAAGAAAGTCAGGTTATTTCCTTTCAAGTACACAACATCTTAAAATCACAGAATCTCATGGTGAGAAACAATCTTAAACCGTGCCATGCTCTAAACACAAACAGACTAAGACAATCTTTCGCATGCAATCTCTAAATGGTTATAAATAAAGAACTTTAAGGAGGCTGAATATAGCTCAGTAGCTGAATTCTTTTGTATTTTTCAAATTCTATACTGATCATTGGGGATGGTTAAACAATGCCTTCTAGATTCCCACAAAACACTGTGACATCTATTGCCCCCAGGTTCCATCCTCCAAATTATTATTTCTATTATTATTTTTTACAGGGAAATATTCACCCTGAGCTAACATCTGTTGCCAATCTTCCTCTCTTTTTTTTTTTTTTCCCCTCCTCAATGTCCCAGTGCATGGTTGCATATCCTAATGCTAGGTCCTTCTAGTTCTTCTACGTGAGCTGCCACCATAGCATGGCAACTGACAGATGGGTGGTGTAGTTCTGTGATGGGGAAGTGAATGCAGGTTGCCAAAGCGGTGAGAGCACTGAACTTTAACCACGAGGCCATCAGGGCTGGCTCCAAAATTATTTTTGTTTTAGGTTTTAGATTGCTTTACTTTCCTTGGTTTAATTTCCATTCATGGGCGCTCTTAAAAGAACTCTGAAAATTCCCTTTTCCTACACCACCATTTATCTCATCAAGTACAAGTATGTATCCATTGAATCTTTCGGTTGTGTACTCTTAATTCATACACCCACTGTGAGTACAAGCCAGTGGAAAACCTTGTTATCATCTGTCTCAGAACCAGGGACCTATACGAGAAGATGAGCTCACAGAGTGAAGACACCATATGAGCCAGCTTACTTTCAACAGGGCTGACCTCAGAATCTCTAATTAACAGAGATGTCTAATCAATGCTCCGGACAGTGAAGGCGGTGCTCCTGGGGATGGTACTGTTGGGAATTGAACGGTCCTGTCTATAATTATAGGCAAAGATGTCTAAACTTACTTCCTTCTTCAAAATATTTATAGTTTTATTTATACACTTAAAAATGTTTATTGGCCATTTATTTCTCCTTTTCTTTAATGGCTTTTGTGAGACATAATTCGTGTAGTCATGGGTTTTAAAAAATAGTTTCTGTCTTTTTTGAGCAGATAATACATGCACACAGCACAAATTCAAAAGGTGCAAAATGTATACAGTTAAAAATAAGTTTCTCTCTTGGTCAGCTAGAAAGCTTCCCAGAGATAATCACTGTCACCTGTTTGTATCCTTCCAGAAGTTTTTTTATGCATTCAAAAATATAGATAGGGGCCGGCCTGGTGGCGTAGTGGTTAAGTTCACACACTCCACTTTGGCAGCCCGGGTTTGCCATTTCAGATCCTGGGTGCAGACCTAGCACCACTCATCAGGCCATGCTGTGGCGGGGTCCCACATACAAAATAGAGGAAGACTGGCACAGATGTTAGCTCAGCGACAATCTTCCTCAAGCAAAAAAGAGGGAGATTGGCAATAGGTGTTAGCTCAGGGCTAATCTTCCTCACAAAAAACAAAAAAGAAGAGAAGAAACAAATATATATACATATGCTATTTTAAGACAAAAATGGTATAGAAAATATTGCATTATGTCTTGTGCTCTGCATCTTGCTTTTTCATTTAATACGTTTATAGATTGCTCTCTATCAGTGCAAGTTGAGCAGCCTCATTCTTCCTAAACAGCTACACGATATTCTAGTCGATAGATGTCCCTTGATACATGTAACCAGCCCCTTATGGATGAGCATTAGTTGTTTGCAATATTTTGCCATTATAAACAAAGCCACAGGGAAGGTCATTCTTCATAGGTCATTTTGCACATGTGAAAGGAAATCTGTAGGAGAGGTTTCTAGAAGTGAAATAGCTGGGCCAAAGGGCATGTGGATTTAAAGTTTGGTTGCTTTTGTGAACCTGCTGTCCGTGGAGGACGTGCTAGTCCCACGCCCAGCAGCAAGGTGCGCGAAGTTCAGGTCCCCTCTCCTCCCCTCCCCAGCACGCTGTGTCACCGGTGACGGCCTTGGTCGAACATCAGCATGAACAGAATCTCAAACAAATCATAGGCTTGTTGCTAAGACCTTCTTTATCCACATCGCATCACCACGGAAACACGTTCCTGGCTAAAGAAATAACTCTGAGTCACTTTTGAGTCTTGTCCATACAGCTGAACCAGGGTCAAGAGTGGCTGGTGGTCTGCCCCCACCTTCCTTTCCCTGCTCCTTGTGCCTGGGGTCTGTGACAAGGTGCCTGGAGCCTGTCGTCTCCTTGTTCAGACTGGCCTGAATTTGGTCGTCTTGTGGGGAAAGGACTTTAAGTGAATTTTAGCCTGGTGGCTTCAAACACTGACAGCCAATAAATTGGAGGTCCAGGTTAGAGAGAAGGAAACAGGAGACAAGGGAGCATCCAGTTCACTCACCCACGCTCTGTCCTGAGCCCTTAACTTGGAGCAGGACAGTTCTCAGCACCACCAGCCAGGAATTGCCTACGATAGCAAAGAGCAGGGGCACTCAGGGGAGCGGTGACAGGTGTGATTTATGGCAGCTATCCTCTCTCCCTAATTCCTCCAATTCTTCTCTTACTCCCTCTTTGCTGTGATCATTTTAAAGAACGGTTCCTATGGGGACGGTCCCCACCTCCCTGGGGACTTGACCTCCCTTGTTTCCAAAGGCTAAAGTAGGATTTGGCTGCAAGCTGGGACTCTTGTAAGCAATTGATGATGATGCTCACACCATCCATGCTCATCTAAACCAACGTCTTGGAGGGCACACTTCTGTATCTAACCGGAAATTCCTTTTCACATCTTGCAAGGCCGGCTCAATTTCGTTTTAAAATCAGTATTTCCCAGACCTTATGGAGCACTTGGCTCCTTCCAGAGATGGAGCACTGGTCACAGAGTATCAAATTCAACACCACTTTCGAATATTGCCATTCATTAGTGGACCCATTCAAATATTGCCATTAATTAGCGAACATGTTTGAATATGGCCATTCATTAGCAAAATGCACAGCATATGTCTTCTATAATTTTTAACTGGTCTCTAATCCTTGTGACCTTATCATTTACAATCTGTAGCAAGGCACTAGACTCTGTAAAAATGATTACACTATGCCAGTCAAAATGTGAAATCCAAGCCATATGGCAGTCTGAGCCCAATTTGTCCCATGTGCCCGTGGGCATCCTTCTGCTCTCCAGCATAGCAGGGGGGACTAAATGCTTCCCTTAAACACCTGGGTCCAACCCCAGGCAGGCTCAGCTTTGGAAAGGGGCCAACCATGTTGGCGGCACCCCCACTGGCACATCTTAGAGACTCTTGTCTTTGGAGGTTTTGCAGCTTGTCAAGGATGAATCAATCAACCAATCAAAATTATACATCAAACCTCCATTGTGGGTTCAGCAAGTTTCACAGGTGCCTCACACCTGTTCCTGCCCCCCTCCCCATAGCCTCAGCCAATAAGGTCAGGGTATATTTCTCTCAAGTACTGTCTCTTTCTTATATACCTGTATTAAATGTTTGTCCCGCTATATGAAACTCTTTTTGAGTATCTCCTCTTTGAAACAGACAGGACTTGTATCTTATTCATCATTGTTTCCCCAAGATCCAGTGTCTGGAACATAGAAGCTGATCAATGTCTGTTTACTGCACGCCAGGTGCCCAACTCAAGGAGCTTACAACTCCACTGGGGTGACAATGCTTACGGAAAACAAAAGAGCCGGAAGACAATATCATATGATCTACAATCGTGTGCCGAATTATCTGCAGGATGCAAGTCTGCAGGGGGGAGATCGGGCGGGTTAGGGTTGGTAGAAGTGGCATTTGGTTTTTTGCCCTTTGCATTCTATTCCCTTCTCAGGCAGCAGTTCTAACATCAGGCCTCATCCATCACCTCTGCTGACAGCTCCTCACAATCTGCCCCCCAGTCCAGACCTCCCTCCTAAGCTGTGTGCTGCCTGTGGCATGTTTCCATTGGATAGATTGCATTGCTTCATATTCAAGTCAACTCAAATTCTGTGTGATTATGGTGAGACTGTTGGAGGAAAAGAATACTGGGATAAAAGAACAGAAACTCAGCGTGTTGACTTGAGTGGTAAAGAGGAAGGAACAGAGGAGGAGGGAGCCCCGTGCAGTTCCCTGAACAGGCTCTGCTCACCTGCAGGACCCACCTTCCTGGCACTGCCCCTCCTCTTTTCCTGCCCTTACATGCTCAGCACAGACCTCAGATTCTCCCAGAAGCCCATCCTGCATCTCCTGGTTTTAGGGAGGGACCCCTCTTGTGTCCCCCACAGTGTGTGCGGGTCTTGATGATACAGAACCCACGCCAGTGCATTTTTATTATCTGTTCACCTGCACATTTTCCTCCCTAGCTGGTAAGCCTCATGAGGTCACAGGCTACCTTAATCTTATTCATATTGCCAGGCCTAACAGAGCAGTTGTCACACAAGCTGGAGCGGACAAACATCTGTAGAATGAAGGGGCAGTGGGAGCTGGAAAAGTCTAAGCTCTGAAGAGCATGAAGATAGCACAGTGTCAGGACCAACCATGAGAACGAGGAGGTCAGCCCAGGGAACAGGAGGAACGAGACCGAGACTTTCAGAAAGAGGGAGTTCTTCGTGACCTTTGGGCCCACAATTTTGGTCCAACGATGTAATTATTAAGTTAAGAGGCTAAGGTCACAGGGATAATTATGTGGAAAAGGCCTCACGACAGAGGAATCTGAATTGACTTGAAAACAGAAAAAGAAAATGAAAAGAGAAAATGAAGATGCTAGAAAGAGAGAGGATAGGAGTGGGAGGAAATCCCTGGAGAAAGTCAAGGCCACAGAGACCCGCATACTCTCAAAGGATTTTGGTTTAAAAGGAGGAGGGCTGGATTTTGAGGATGGCAGGAAGGAGAACCCTGGGACAGCGACACGCTGATGAGAAGGCTGTCAGAAGAAGACCATACCTGATTAGTGCGATACCAGTTATTAATCTTCTGGAGTCGAGGGGAGAGGGGAATTAAGGATCTGGGAGGCCCAGAATTGTCATTGTCAATCAGAAGATGACACATGAGCCAGGTTGATGTGACAGCACTAACCTCTGGTTCCCTGCCACTTAAAACGTGGCCTCCAGACCTGCAGGGTCAGCATCACCTGAGAGCTTGTTAGCAAAGCAGAAGCTCAGGTCCCACCAGAAGTGCTGAATCAGAATCTGCCTTTAACACAACCCCTGGCGACTTGTGTGCACACTGCAGTGTAGAAGCACTGTTCCAGCTCATTCATTCAACCCAAATTTACTGAGCACACAAGGTGTGCCAGGCGTCCTGCGGGTATACAAAGATGTATAAGATGCAATTTCCAGTCTCTTATGAGTCACAGTTCACCCCTCCATCATTTCCTCTCTCCGTCTACCTAGCACTCCCTCATTCAACAAGTACTTATTGAGGATGCACTATGTCTGGTTACCACATTGGGCATTCTTCTTGACATCATTGAGTTTATATTTAGCTGTGTCCTAAGTTACATGGTAGACAAAGTTCTGAGGGAGCACAGGGTGTGAGCACCCACTAGCCTGGGCTGTCAGGCTAGTCGCCAAGAGGAAATGGAGGGTAAACTGAGCTGCAGTTGAGTTTGGTCCAAATAATAGGCCCCCAGTTGATGTTAATTCCAGTGTTTGGAATTCAGGGGAAGGATGGCTCTTCTTACTCTGGACCCCTGAGCTGGAGGTGCTGAGGAGAGGCAGGAGAAGTGGCTTCCAGGGGTGGGGTGGGGACTGGACCTAGAGTAAGGGTCAGGGCTGTAGGTGTGGCTTCGTGGGAGGCTGTGGGATTCTGGTTGGGTGTCTGCAATGTGCAGGCTCATCCAGCAGTCAGAATGAGCTGGGTTGGGTGCCCCAGGGAGCTGGAAAGCCTCAAGCAGCCACAGCACGGCTAATTAGCGAGTCCACACGGGGCGGTGGGAGAAAACACTCACTTAGAAAATCAATTTTGGATACTGAGAATGCATTGCCAATAAAACCCAGCTGGAATAGACTCTGCTAGTGTAATTCCGCAGTAATTTTGTCTTTTGATTTTGAAACCATTGGCAAAAGGACACAGTCTAGAACAGAGCTGTCCGATCGACACAGGAGTAATTTTGAATGTTCTAGTGGCCACAGTAGAAAGTACAAAAAGAAACAGGTGAAATAAATTTTAATTTTTAACCAAATATATCCAAAATAGTATTTTCAATATGACATTGACCTAAAAAATGTTGTTATTTTTTCATTTTTTTTTTACTAAGTGTTTGAAATCTGATGTGCATTTTACGCTCACATCACATCTCAATTCGGACCAGCTTCATTGCAAGCGCTCAGCCTCCTCAAGTAGCTGGTGGCTACCATGTTGAACAGCCCAGTTCTAGAAGAACCCTCCAGTCTGAGGGCTACTTGGATGAGTTTCCTGGTCAATTTAAGTACCACAGAACAAAAAGAAACAGAACACCTTCGATATGCTATAAGTACGAGGACAAGGTGAGGTGGGCACATAGAGAAGATAAGAAAATTAAGTGTTAATGGAAAGAAATTCATTTTTCTTTTTCTAATAAAGGATGCTGTTTATTTTTAGCCTTTGGAAGAGTCACTTTGCACTGTGATGTAGGAAAGATCTGCAGAATACAGAAAATCAGTCAAATTAAAGAAAATGAGGTATAACTGTCTACGGTGAGAGCGTCTGAATTTCCCTGCCACTCACCGTGAGTTATCTGTTAAAAGAAAGCCAGAAAATCAGATGTGACCTGAGTTATCTCTAATTTTCCCGGTGTCTCTGGGTGCCTGATTTCTCTGCTTGCTTGCTTTGTCAAATCTTGTAGCCAGGACAGATAGCGTTGAGGCCATTAATCACGGGGTAGACTGTTGATCTGAGGTGCTGCCAACAAATATCCATTTCCAATGCCTGCAACACTTTGTTTATGTGACACTGTCGGACGAACTTAATAATGTAGAGCCATAGGAATGCACAGTTCTAGGCATATTAGTTTGACCCAGTATGATTGCAGTCTCGTAATTTAGCTAACCAAGGGGTTTGGGTGAAGGACATCTGCTTTTAAGTGTGAAGTATCTGGCTGGAGCCATGCATTCGGAAGCTTTAGTCTTGCAGATTTTAGCAATAGGATTTTCACTTGCCGTAGTTTAGATCCTGGTGAATTAGGTAAAGGTCACGCTCCCGAAGACCGGTAACACCGAGCACCAAAGAACTGATGTTAAAAGTTAGCATCACGACTTCGATTTCCTCTTTGAAGTTATGCACACGCTAATGATGGAAGTTGAAACAAATCTCCAGAACTTCTCAGATGTATTCCATGTGCGCATCACTGCACAAAGTTCTTCTGGGCACGCAGCATTGGGATTTCAGAGGCCAGTTATCCTCTATTTCAGGTTCTCCTTGGCCTCAGGCATTCTCTACGTTAGGAGCTCTGCCTTAAATTATTATTCATGAATATTCCAGCTCAAAGGGGAAGAGAAGAGAAGAGAGATGGGGTCTGAGATGTTCATTCACATTCCAGTCTCCATGGAGCTGAGCCAGTTAATGCTTCTGTTTATGTTCCTAACACTTCTTAAAGAAGATTCACAGCTCAGGACGCTTAATAATGGTGGGGGCATTTCTCATGTTATCCTCCCCTGATAGGCATCTGTGCTCTGATTAGCAGATAATGGTAAAAGCCCACAACACTTGGAGAGCTGATGCCCATTGAGGCTCTGACAGCAGCCCCACCTTTGGTCAGGGGCTGGGCTAAGACTCCTCAGGATGTGTCTTAGCATAAGATAACGCCTGCCGGTGGGTGCTGTGAGTGGAGCTGAAGCCAAAAGCCTTCACTGACCTAAAAAATGTTATCTCCCAGAAACACACACCTTGCAGAGCCTTACTGAAGTGTAAAATAATACCAAACTTATAAGACTCTCTCCCCTGCCTAAGTTTTTTTCTCCTGGTTTTATTACTTTGCTAAGGAAGTAGAAAGCAAGCTAAATGAGTGACAGCTAAGGACCAAGTGCCTGGACTCGGTGTCTCAGAGCAGCTGAGACAACAGCAGATTGCAGGGGAGTGAAATGAAATGCCAACTACATTGCTGCCTCTTGACCGATCCCTTTTGTCCCTTAGCACAGGAGACGTTCATTTAGCCAAATAACAGTGAATAGAAGACTGTTAACGGTGTGTTTTACGCGGTCCCTTTCCTCCCTCTTGGTTTGGTGGCAGAGAATGTTAGAGTGTGGGGCCCTGGCAGAGTGGATTTATCATCTTTATGGTGGAATGGCACCCCTTTTCTTCTGGCATTCTTACTGATGTTGGGGCATAATATTATTCTATATTTTAAAAAATTGCCAAACACCTTGAATTATACCAAACACAATGAGCATTTAGTGAAAATTTTTAGGGATAATTGTAATGATCTAACATCTTACTTTTTGAAATCTCATGGTTTTTTAAAAAATTAGCACCTGAGCTCATGTCTGTTCCCAATCTTCCTTTTCTTTTTCCTTCTTCTTCCCAAAGCCCCCCAGTACACAGAGTCTAGTTGTAGGTCCTTCTGGTTGTGCTATGTGGGACACCACCTCTGCATGGCCTGATGAGCGGTGCCATGACTGTGCCCAGGATCTGAACCAGCAAAACCCTTGGCTGCTGAAGAAGTGGAATATGTGAACTTAACTACTCAGCCATGGGGCCGGCCCCAAAATCCCATTTTTGTCTGTGATTAGAATGAGGTTTTTCAAAAGGCTAATAGCCCATAAAGGAACCTCTGCTCCAGTCCTGTGGGGAAAAGGTAGGCTGTTCATGGGCTCAGTTGTTTTGAATGGAATCCTTCCCTCGTTTCACAAGCATCTGTTGGCAGGCTGTGTTGTGCTGGGTGGTGTGGGGCCAGGGCAGGAGCACAGACGAAAGGACAGCTCAGGCCTTTGGGAGGACACACCCGCATCCTCTCCTCCTGAGCTTCCTCCCAGGACCTCCTTAGCCCAGCTAACTGGTAAAAGTGGTGATAGTGGTACTTTGATTCTCAATTAGGAAATCACTTTGGGTAGACTTCCTTCATGCCAGAGCCTGGGTTTGCTGCTCCTCCATCCTGCTCCACCACCCTGTACCTGCCTGGTCCTCATTCCCATCACCTGCACTGGGTGTTTCTTTATCAATCTAGACCCAGGTTCCCTGGGGCCAGGAGCGTAACGGTGCTCACCCATGGGTTCTGAACGCTGCCTTCCTCAGCACTTGGCCCAGAGGAGGTGCTTAATGAAGGATTATTCAAGGAAGGAGGAAAGAAGAAAGCTCACACCTAAGTAGACAATTACACTATAACGCATAAATGCTATGGCAGGGTTAGACCCATCACAGACTAGGGAGTGGTCTGCTGTCTCTAGGAAGTCTTGTCAAATTCCACAGACCTGGTGACACTTCTGGTCTTGGAAGCATAAATTGGATTAACTGAGATGAGAAAAGGGCGTCCTATAAATTGAGCCAATATTATCAGTGTCCATGAGCCAAGCTAGAGCTTGAACGTGTTGCTTGTCTGAATGACCCTGACAGCATCAGCAAGTTCCAGTTAGTTAAAATACAAAATTAAGATAACAAAAACGTACCAGGATTTCCCTCTGTTTACACTATCTGTAATAATACATTTCTATGACTCCATGTTCAGAAAGACTTTTCTGTAGGAAAAGGCATCAGGGTATCTATCGTTCTCTGCACAGTGACAGGAATCGTAGTGAAATATTCCTCATCAGAAGGCGTTGTGTCTGAGGAGTGAAATGCTTACTCGACATAAGTCACCGAAACTGTGAAGACCGCCACACCTCCCCCTTTATTGCTACAGAGAATCTGACACCCTTTTTCAAGTCAGCAGCAACATCCTTCTAAAAAATGTAAGAGTACAAAGTTATAAATACTGGGACGGGTTTCCAGCAGAAAAAGGCAATCTCCTTTGGAGTCTTAAAAAAAAATGGAGCTAATTCTTCCCTTATTGGGATGGTCTGACACAGGTTTATTATTTTTTATTTTCATTGAAGGCAGGAAGATTGACTAAATGATAAAACTGTTTCTTGCCATCTCCTTCAGCCCCACGACTCTTCAATCTAAATGCTGATTTATGTCAGCAAGTCTCTCATAGGCTTTCCTGTTGGTACACACTGAGAACAAACTGCATGGCATGAAACAGGCTTTGTCACACAGTGACAAGATGTACAATGGGATTTGGGGGGAAAAATGCCATTAATTACCGTTTGTTGTCATATGCTCAGGTACCTCCTTTTCAAGATTGCTGCTCATTTGTGGCAGCCACCGGGGTTCTTTACTGAGAAGTGGGCCCACCATAATCAGTATTCCTGGCAGAGGTTCTAGGGAACATGAATGGGAACCAAGAGTTCTGGAGGGCTCCCAGCCAGACAGGCCTATGTTCCGAGTTCCTCACTCCATGGGGCAATTTAGGAAGTGGCAATAGGGAATTAGGATTAACTGTACATCTATACCTGTTGCTTTCGAGGTGGCAGTTAAAATAGTGGATTTTTTTAAAAAGTGGATTTTTTTAAAAAGTGGATATTTTGCTCCTGCTACTTTTGAAAAATACACTTTACTTTGCTGAAGGGGAATGTTAAGTTAGTCTCAAGAATGTAAAATAAACATATATCTGATACAGGTTCCTGTTGGGAGTAAACCTGCTAACTGGAGAAGCTGGTTAAACAGCCAGTGGACGGGAATGACCCTCGTGACCTCCTGGTTTTATTTTTTTCCCTACAAACACTTGCAATTTGATTTGACATAATCCTCGCATTTAAAATGAACTGTTCCCACTTGGTGTCTAATTTTCTCATTTTTTTTTTAAGTTCATAGAGTTTAGTTTGATGCTCTCTGAAAAGAAGCTAGAGCTACCATTGGCACATTTTTGTTATTTCTCAAATCCATCAGAAATGTAAGGTGGATTGCTTCCAAGTTCTTTTGGAGCAAGATGTCAGCTCAGTATACACAAACCTTTTAATGCTTAAATCACTGTGACTTGATAGGAACTTCTTACTCTGTTCATTTTTTTTTTTTTGGTGAGGAAGATTAGCCCTGAGCTAACATCTGTTGCCAATCTTCCTCTTTTTGCCCAAGGAAGACTGTCCCTGAGCTAACATCTGTGCCAGTCTGCCTCTACCTTGCATGTGGGATGCTGCCACAGCATGGCTTGATGAGTAGTGTGTAGGTCTGCACCCAGGATCCGAACTGTGAACCCTGGGCCACCAAAGCGGAGCACACAAACTTAACCATTATGCCACCAAGCCAGACCTCTTCCTCTGTTCTTTTGACCTGTGACCTAAATCAGCCCTTATAATGTTGGTAACAACAGGGATTTGAACGTAACAGCTTACATATCACGACAAACTGGCTTCTCAGTCTTAGCTCAAAGCAAATGCCTTTTAGGCTAATAGCAATAAACACACTTTCAATAAGCGATTTCTAAACTCCTTTATCCTCCAGTAATTTCCATTCCACTCAGGTGAAATGGACTCTTCTCTTGTCATGTTCAGTGATCAGCAATCTTGAAATGTAAGTACAACTTATTTCTGTCAATCTGTGCTCCACACCGAGTCATGCTCAGTAATATCTATCACCACAATCTGGAATTTGCAAACCCGCAATCAATTTTCAGATAAACTGTGATATCAACACAATTACGCCATCCCTGAAGAATGTTGAAATACAGCTAGGACTAAGGAAGGATGTTTGGGCCCTTGTGTCATGGGTGAGGACAAAACTTTCAGCTGTGTTGGAGACATTATGCACATCAGCCAACCAAGGCTTTAGGTTTGATTTTTTTTTAGTTTTTTAAATTAAAAGTTTTTTCCAAGTAATTTTATTGGGATTATAATGGTTCATAACGTAATTTCTAGTGTACATTATTGTTTATCAATTCCTGAATACACTTCACCGTGCTCACCCCCCAGTAGTCTAATTTTTATCCATCACCATACATATGTGTAGGTTTGATATTTTTAATAAAATGAAACTTTAGAGGAATTTCAGATTTAACTTTAATTTAAGATTAATTTAATGTAAATTATATTGATATAAAAGTCTCTATGATGAGTATACTATATCTGTCATGAAAATTTCTTTGTATTTTTATAAATATGGTTTCACAATTTTTTACACTAAGGAGAGTCAAAGTTATACCAAAATTATTACAATTTCTAAGAAATATGCTAACGGTAATTAAGTATTAGTGAATTATAAATACAGAAACGCACTGACTTGATGAGCAAGAAATAGTATTGCTTATCCTCTGGCAAAGGTGAAAAGAGGAAGGGGATGCAGAAGTGAACCAGCCCCACTCTGCCTGTAGGAGGGACCACACACTGTATAATCGTTTTCTGGGGGGCGATTTCACAGTCTTGGATGACTTTATTCTAAGATGACATTGATTATAAAAAATATCTTCAATTTAATAACAGCTTGACAACAGAAAGAAAAAATGCTGCCATCGTGAACATCCACATCGACTGAAAACATTATCCTGACTTCAGAAATGTTAAAATACATAAAAATGTGCTGCTTAGAACTGAGGAAATGTTTGGATGCAAAGCTTTAAAAACATGGGCAGACTCTGACCTTCAAATTTCCTCTTCTAGGAATTTTTTTCTAAAGAAAAACAAGGAATACCGCAAAAATTAGGCCACAGGAAAACTGTCACCAATCTGTAAGATAAATATTTAAATAAATTATGGCACATCCTCATGAATGGATGTTAGGTCATCATGAAACATGGCGTTAGAGAAATGCAAAGATGTTTGCGATGCATTATGATGGGGCAAGAACTGCTGACACAGCACATCGGCACAAACCTATTTCTCTTAAAAACATGTGTGTGTGCGCCTGTAAAAAGTATCCAGAAAGCTCTACAATGAGTCAAAAATCCCACCTCTGTCTCTGTGAGATTATGGTTGCTTCCTTTTTTTCCCTTTTAGCTTTTCTACAATTTTCTGACATTTTTATGATGAGCATGCATTGCTTTTGTAATAATGAAGAATCTTTCAGTTTTCATTTGACAAAGGTCTTTTGGATGAGTCCGTGGGCCGGGTCATAGACTAGCGTGCTGAGGGCTGATGAGCACGTATGCACTCCACTGGCTGGAAGGGTCATCGAGGCCGTGGACGGATACATATTGAGTACAGGAAGGATCTGGAGGAAGAAGCCAGAGTTGTATGCATGCTGTTGGCAAAAGTGACTGCAGGATTTTTTTTTGTACCCATATAATGTCACTTGAGTCATCTATGGATGTTAAAAAAGAATCCAGAGGTATAATCCACAATGACGCCTCTTCCCATTGCTTTATTAAAATAAAATATTAGGAGATGGCTGAAGAAATAATATCCAAAGTGGAATGACCCTGCCCATTTACATACTGTCCCTGTAGTAGTTCACCAGCATACAGCAAATCTTGCAGACGCTGTCCTGGGGAAGTCAATTTTTCAAACAGTGTGGTTATGTGGTTGAGAATACCCTTCAATACTACAAGCATTTGGGACAGAAAATCTCTCAGACCATTAGACCATTATGGGTTTTCTAATGTGCCGGGTTATAATGGCCATATGGCTCCCAGAGTAAGATCTTGAAGAATAAATTACCCAATGGCACATGACAAGGTAGCGTGATGACACTCATAAATATGCTGAAGTGGGAAGGACCCAGTCTTTTTGGGGTGGCCCCTTCCCAAGGGCATAGACGGTGACTTTCATACTGAAAGCACCTCTCAGTTCAAAGGAAAGTTGCGTGCTTGCTGGATATTTTTAGATTGCCAGAAGGTTCAATGGAAACACATAAGGCTGTCACTATAAAAATGAAAGCAAGCCCCAACCTTGGTACGATACTTTGCAACAAACAGCAATCCACAGACTAAGAATTTAAAACCCTACTTGAAGCCATGTGCTGCAGACCTAGTTCCCTTTCCTAGTACGATCCCCATTATCCTGCAGCCTTTAGTACCAGCTCACAGAAACACGCGTTCTCCGTGGCGGTTTGCCCCTTTTTCATTACCCAGGTTCTTGCAGCCCCCTTAGATCAATAGAACTGCTATATATCTATATAAATCTGAGTAGCAGATCCATCCTCATAAAGTTTACCCTGTCTTGCTTTTCAGCTCAGAAGCAGAATTGAAAAATATTTCGGGGAGTATTTGGAACAGGAAGATAAAATTCTGTCTTATGTGTATCATGAAGAAAAGTGCTAAGCTGGGCACCAACGTTCTTGCTGGTTCCTGTGCCAGGATGAAAAAGATCATGGGTGCAGGCCCTGGGCATGCTGTGGACCTGCTGGGTCAGCAACTTGGCACTTCGAGTGCCAGCCGCCCTTGAAGAGGTGGAGGGGAGGCGGCCAGCATCTGGTGCGGGGAGTGGCAAGGGTCCTGGGGCAGGCAGTCTGCAGGGAATCTGAAAGTGAGTGTGAGTGTGAGAGTGAGTGTGGGTGTGTGTGAGGGTGTTTGAGTGTGAGCATGTGACAGTGTGAGTGTGTGTGTGTGAGTGATTGTGTGTGTGAGCACATGTGTGAGAGTGAGTATGGATGTGTTAGTGTGAGTATGTGAGCAGGTGAGAGAGTATGTGTGGATGAGTGCGTAAGTGTGAGAGTAAACGAGAGTGGGTGTGTGAGAGTGTGTGAGTGTGTGAGAGTGAGTGTATGTGTGAGCATGTATGTGAGTGTGACTATGAGTGTGTGAGTGTGAGTGTGTGGGCATGTGAGAGAGTATGTGTGGCTGAATGTGTGAGAATAAGTGTGAGAGTAAGTGAG
Source organism: Equus przewalskii (assembly GCF_037783145.1). Lineage (NCBI taxonomy): Eukaryota > Metazoa > Chordata > Mammalia > Perissodactyla > Equidae > Equus > Equus przewalskii. The sequence goes on along the minus strand of NC_091862.1, from coordinate 7,540,061 downwards.
AGTGGGTGTGTGAGAGTGAGTTTGCATGTGTGAGTGTGTGAGAGTATGTGTGTGGATGAGTGGGTGAAAGTAAGTGCGACCGTGTGAAAGTAAGTGTGAGTGGGTGTGTGAGAATGAGTACGTGTGTGGATGCGTGTGTGACACTGAGTGTGAGAGTAGGTGAGAGTAGGATGAGTGAGTGTGTCTCACTTGGATGCAGACGTGGTTGCCCCAAACGTTGGTGTAAGTAGCACAGGCCAAGTGCAGCTGGTAGCCCTTGTTTCAGAGGAGTTGGCCTGCTGTCCCCTCCCGCCTGTGTCTGGAAGTGGCAGCTGATGTTGCCACTGCTCTCAGCCCCACTTCCCCTCCACCCCCAGTTCTTTATCAGTCCTTTCCTGGCCGGGAGGAGGCACAGACAACCCCCAGCTATGAGCAGCTGTGCTTTGCCTCTCGGTGAGACTGGGGGCCCCTGGGCCAGCTGTGAGGGGGCTGCCAGTTTGAGCTTTCAGGCTCACAAGGACGCCTGTGGCTGCCTACAGCCCTGCTCCTGGGCTGACGCTCGGGGAGCCCTGGGTCCCAGCCGGCCAGCTGGGCAGTGAAATGGGAAGAGCGTGCGATTTCCTACCCTGGCTTTCACCACGGGCCATGCGGAGGTTATGAGGAAGCAGATGGAGCTGTGGGAAGGACCCCTGTATGGGAGGTGGGGGAGGAAAGCGGGGAGGAGGACCTGGTGAGGAATTGCGAGGGAAAGGAAGAAACGCCACTGGAAATACATCACCTAGTCTCATGAAAATGGTATGCGAAGGGTCTAGGTGTCAGTAGCACCAAGTACAGAAAACAAAAAGAGGAACTAACAGGGGTTTAATCCTCAGAAAGATTTGAGACTCCTTAGAACAAAACAGAGCAAAGCAACCTGCCACCCACACATCAGAATAAGAGCATGGTGCAGGCTTGATGATGTTTACAAGTCTGGCGTCCGACGCGGGTGGGAGGTCGCCTCCTTGTCTGGAACCACTGCCGCATGTTGAAGGAAGGCAGCACACCCCTTGGCTGATTTTATTGTGCAGATCAAGGAGGGAATGCTGTCTGTGATAATATAAACCCCTGCTGTTTCTCCAGGACACTTGTAAGCTCTCGTTTCATTGTGAGGCAAGATTTATTACCTCTGTTTTGTCAAGGAGACCCCAGAGACCCTCCTTCAGGGAGTCTGGGTGCCATGGTGACAGGCATGACTGAAGAGGTAGATACAGGGGCTGCCTCGGAAAGCTTCACAGGCACAAGCTGATGGCCTGGGGACACCCTCCTTCATTCATTCATTTGTTGGTCTGTTCATTCATTCATTCAGCGCATGCTTATGAAGCATCAACTCTGCGTCTGTTCTGTGATTTGTACTGGAGAGAGAAGGATGATCAAAGACAGGCTCTGTGTCTGCCCTCACTTAGCTTCCCATCTGCTGGACGAGAGCATCTCAGGATACAGCTTTATTCTGGCAGCAGCGAATCAGGCTCCCGTGGAAACTGCATTTCATTTCCCAAACGCCTAAATAATAGGCGGCCTTAGAGAGGAAGATGGGTATCAGGCAGGGCAGCGCTGCCCTTTATTTTCAGAAACCTGCCGCGTCTCCTAGACAGCAGCCCCGAAGGCAGAATCTGGAAAGTGGGTACCAGACTCCCCATCACCTATGCATTCCCTGTCCCACTGCAGGGGGGGGGGGGCGCCTGCCCTGCCTCCTCTCCCCTTCTCTGCAGGAGTCTCCTTCACCAGAAGAAAGGCCATTTACAATTCCTGTGTACATTACAGAAAACGGAAGGAAGGTGTTAGCACTTCATCAGCACATCAATATACCTAACTGAGTGACTTGCAGAAGGCCCAGGGATGTGGCCAGTTGGGGATGGAACCCCAGGTGGGAATTTGCGGTGGGAGCTGGGGGAGGAGGCCAGGAGCCAGGTGGGCTCAGGCGAGCACACTGGCTGTGGGCAGGCTGGCAGGGGGACCGAGAAACCCTTGGACAGTGGCAGTGCCATGAAGGGGCTAGGCAAAGGAAGCCGGCTGTAGATCAGGCTGTGCTGGGTCTCAGGGCCACCCGCAGCCTGGCCAGCCATGAAGGGGCGGTGACTTTCTGTCCATGCCTTCCGCATTGTCAGGCTGAGGAGGGAGCCGTGTGGTCATTCCTGGGGACAAGGATAACCAGACAAATGAGCTGTCGGATCACCCCCGCTCCAAGGAAGTTAATCCAAGATGTGATTTGTAATTACAAGGCAAACCTCCCTGAGAGGGAAGGCATTTGAGGCATGAGGTCAGGAAGGTGGGCCTCGCCCATCCCTCTCCTGCTTTCTCTCTCTCCTGCTGTCTTAAGAGCAGTCTGGGGGAGGGAAGTGACGAGGCAGAGGTAGGACAGACAGACAAAGACTCAACCCGGGAAAGGGGAGAGGAAGAGACGAGGAGGAAAGGGAAACTTGAACTCCCCTACAGCATTTTCCCAAGGACGACGGTGTGCGGGCAGGTGAGGGCAGAATATCTGTGACTTTAACTTGCACCTCACGCTTTCTTTGCTCCAACGCCTCTCTGGAGGACAAACAATTAATTTCGCTTCTAAATGCCCTGAAAACGGGTGGAGAACCCACTGCTAAGTTCTGGAACTCTGTGTAGAAGTGAGAAAAGAGGTTCTTTGCAGTAGTCTCTCCCGAAGTATCATAGCTGTGCACCCTGGGTGTCCCTCCGCCACGTGGCTGACATTGCCCACCTGCTGTGTTGAGGGTTCTGTCTGTCGAAGGAAACAGCTCATCTCGCTCATCTCTGGCTCTCTGCCTTTACTCCTGAGAGTCCCAGATTCTGTTTAAATTGACCCGAGGCCCGTCTGAGTGCATTCACTACCCAGAGAGTCCCAGGCAGCCGTCCTCAGCTTCCGCTCTACCACACCGAGATGCAAAACACCACTCCGAAGTGTTCTCCAATCTCCTATTTGAGGCAAAGAACTGAGTCTGAAAATCTTATTTAGAAGACTAGCTACATAATTATTCTAACTTCTGGCTTTTCGGCTAAGACATGTTTTAAAAAATAGAAAAAGTCAGGTGGTACGGGTTTTAGCCTTCTGGTACATGATGCTCTCCTCGATACTTCGTGCCTGCATCACATAGTGTGAATACGATTTTTTCGACGGAGTGAGGTAATCTTTTCCTGATGAAGCCCAGGCCTAAAAGGCATGAAAGGAAAATTACTCTCCCCTCCACGGAGGATGGTCTCTGTGGAGCAGGACGATGGGGAGAGTTTTCAGTCGCCAAAGACCATATAATGCTTGGGCTGTAAATGAATGGGTTTCCATTTTAAGTACTAACTCTTCTCATTCACAGGAAATTAAACTCATTTTGAAAAGAAGCTAGGCACGTGAGCAATGTACTTTCTTTCACCTAAATGTAGATGGCAGCTCCTCGGAGGGAAAGATGCAGAGTCTGCCACTCTGCAGAGCCATGGAAGCTGCTGTCACCGTGTCACATCAGGGCAGGTGCGGCACAACTTACTGTGAGTGTGGAATAAACACGGCTCGACGAGAAGGCAAAACTCTGCGGTCGAATTACGGGACAGGGTGCCTCGCGTAGAAATTTGGGAAGAGCATGACTAACTATCTGAGCAAGACAACACCTTAAAGGACACAGAAAGTGGCGTTAACATAAGTAAGACGTACTCAGTGCCAGTAGAACCTTCCTGAATCGTCACAGTAACCATTCATATGGAAAGACTTCCTCACTTTTTTCTCAAACTCATTTTATAGATGTGGGGAATTGAGACCAAGAGATTACGAACATTTTGAAGATCATAGAGCTGGTAAGTGAGTTAGCTTAGACTCAAGTCCAGGTTCGAAGGACTCCATAACAATGACATCAACAATGATGATGCTAACGTTTATTGAGTAATTACCACACAGCAAGCATAGTGCTGAGTGCTTTACGGGAATTAACTTAGTCAATTCTCAAATGACCCTGTGGCACTGTTAGCCTCTCCAGCTGCAGAGGAGGGACCTCAAAACCTTGGAGGTGTTTTAACTCTTCTTCTCCCACACCCCTCACTTAATCCTCGGCAAATGCTGCTTCTCCTGGGCTCTAAGCCACATTCATGTCTTGTCCAGGCTATTGCAATAGCCCAGTGTCTCCTAGACAGTCACCTCCATTCGTTTGTGTCTTGTCTACGGTGCTTTTCCACTACAATGGCTGAGTTGAGTAGGGCGACAAAGATCGTTGGCCTTCAAAGTCTAAAATGTTTACACTCTGGTCCTTACAGAAAAAGCTTGCCAACTCTACTCCAACATGGTGATAATGTAATTATTTATGGGGCTTATTTTTCTTGGACTGTTTCCCCTGATAGAATGTAAATTCACGAGGACATGGATCTTGGTTTCTTTTCGATCACCAATGTATCCCAGATACCTCCAACAGTGTGTGTAGACGGCACCCAATACGTATTCGTTGACTCAATGGTGTGAATGAGGCCGAGTCATTAAACACTCACCCAGAATCACTCTAGTGACCAGCCCATCAGTTCTTGGCATCCAAATTCAAACTCAGACAGACTGATAGAAATCGAGACCTCCTCTTGATTAGTACCTCTCTCGCTCTACCCCGTCCACGACTGTCTGCTGCCTCACGAGACACAGGCTTTCTTCATTAGCTTATAACACTCAGATAGGAAAAAATATGTGCTGGCTATCAGCTCTTAATCTTATTAATATAAGCAAGAAAGAATGCTCCACGTTCCTGACTAGAAGATAGACAAATTGCTTCTAGACTCTTACTGCTCTTCCAGAGTCTTCTAGACTCTGGTTGCAGGACTTATTGCTCTAAGTCCTTTAGACTTAGAGCTCCTCTCAGCATCTGACTAGAAAATATCAAGGCTTCACAAGGCCTGGCTCAGGGCTTGGACCAATTTTTTTTTTTATGTTGCAACTACCCTGATGGCGGCCACGGTCATACTCAACCACCACCCATCCCTCCTGCCCAGGGGCCTTTCCTCTTTGAAGACCCCCTACCAGGATGTCCAGCAGGCACCGAAAGTGCAGAACTGAAGGCTTTGGAGAGAGGTCAGGACGTGATATAGGGCTGGAAGCCATCTCTATAGGAGATGAAGCTAAAGCTTTGGGATGCTGCCATTGAGGAAGAGAAGAAGGAAGACTGAAGAAAGACCTTTGGGGGAGATGGAGTCAAGGACATCGTGTGAGGTGTGGTTATGCTCACTCACTTTGAGCCTGGAGAGCAGACAGCCCATTGCTTTCTCTCCAGACCCTGGTTTAGAGGAAGAATAGGATTAGCCTGTGTATCCGAAGTTTAGGTGACTGGTTCTTGATGGCTTGTAAAAATCATCTAATGACTTTACGACCGTATTTCATTGATTTAATCTCTGACTTGATGTGTATAAGTTTACCTTCCCACACAACTCTGAGATGGGATTTGTGTCTTACAAGGAGGAAGACAAAAGGAATTTGTAGTTGCTACCTGCTAGGCTCTGGGCTGTCTGTAACATATCTATTGTTTCCAGTAATCATCATAACAATCCTTCAACTCACGTATTTTTATGGATGAGAAAACTCAGGTTAAATAACTTTCACAATGTGTTGGAGATTTGTGTTGTCAATTACTCATCCCTCCAGCCCTCTGGGTGTTAACCTCTAGACACAGTGAACCAAATTGGATGAAAACTCGGGCTTTTGTAAGTCAGTGATGTCCAATATTTCCCCAAGCACAGGGCCCCAGGCAAAGCTGGGTCGGGGGAATGGAGGCAGACCTACTGGGCCTGCTTTAGCAGCAGTCAGAGACACAGGGACCTGCAGGCCAACCTCACATGCTCCTGCTCCCTCAGTGGGATTTGGACCCAGGCGGCTCTGAGTCCTGGGGCCATCCTTCTTCTATGCCACGTGGTCTGCAGCACTCAGCGTGATGTCACAATGTGACTCTCCTGTATCAGCCCAGTGTGAGCCCCTCTGGACCCGCTTATGCTCAGGAAAACTTCTGGGATGGGCCGCGCGTTAAGTCGATAATGCCACCTTGAAAAGGCATCACTGCACATCAATAAAAATATTTAAGTAAAAAAATTCCAGAAAGGGGAAATTTACTTTGGAAACATTAATATATAATGAGCTAGACAAATAGTGGGTTTGGAGCAGTCTGTGCCAATCTGTTTAATCAACATCGAGAAGAAAAACAGGTGACTCAAGCCAAACATTTTTACTTAGCACTCGAACTAAACTACTTGGAGCAGCTCTGACAAGCCTGTTTTTATGGGGAAAAAACCCACAATGATTTTGGAGGAGAAAAGAGCAATCTTCATACCAGAAAGTGAATTTGTCTATATTCACGGATCTGCCTCTGCATGGTTTGAGTTTTGCTTTTAAACTCCAGTGTTGGCTCTTTGCTCCCTGAAAGCAAAACATTCAGCATTGTTTTTGGGATCATACGCAGCAAAGTGAGAATGGCAGCTTCTCCTAGTAAATAAATATTATCATCATCAACCAGTAGGTGTCACTGTTCATTTATCTTAACTCATTGGAAAGCCAAGGCAATTGCCTCGGCTAAAATAACAAGCATGTTTTCTGGAAATAAAATAACCAGTAAGTACTGGGAAAAGATTATTTTCTTTCACAGGTGTCTCCAAATCAAAGCTGAAGTGTGAACAACAATTCATTCTTTCTATGGCCTCCCACGTAGCATTTGCTTCTAGAACTAGAGCATCGTTGTAAGATTCCTTCTAAACCATGTTTATACCTCAGATCTAACTGCCTGACCCTCTAAACATTTAGTGGTTGATTTTGCTTAAAAAGTACATTGGCATTTCCAGATATAGGCAATGGAGTTTTCTAGTATTTCAGCATAAATTGGAAAATGAAACCTACTGCTGCTGACAAAGAAACACTCAAAAAAATCATAGATACTTAGAAATAAAATATTAAAGCAAGTCTCTAAAAATATGTCAAATGCAAACACATCGTTTGCATCAAGGATGTAGAAGTATATATTCACACAATAATTGTTCAATAAAAAATATATATACAACGGAAATAATAACAGTGATCTTTTATTGAGCATAATGCACTAGGCGTGGAGTTATAGGCTTTGATACTTGTCTCACCCACTCCCTCTTCAACGCTCATTTTACACATGAGGAAACAAGCTTCAAGAGGACAGTGATGTCCCCAGGCCACACTGGTAGAAACTGACGGATGCACAACTCAACCAGAAGATTTTGACCCCTGAATCCAAGTTCCTAACCACCATGTGGATGACCTTTCCTCTAAATTTTGCACGGAAAAGAATTTGATTCTGTTTGCATCCTGAGTTCCAGTTCTGGCTCCTCCCCTCACCCTGCAGTGGCCTTGAGCAAGTGGTCCACCATTCCTGAATTTCTTTTTTTTTCGTTTTCGATTATTTTAGTGAAGTCATAATGGTTTACAACATGTGAAATTTCAGGTGTACATTATTATTTATCAGTTGCTGTAGAGATTGCATTGTGCTCACTATCAATAGTCTAGTTGGTATCTGTCACCATATAAATGTGCTCCTTTACCCCTTTTGCCATTTCCCCACCTCTCTTCCCCTCTGGTAACCACTAATCTGTTCTCTTTGCCCATGTGTTTGTTTATCTTCCACATTTGAGTGAAGTCATATGGTGTTTGTCTTTCTCTGTCTGGCTTATTTCATTTAACATCATACCCTCAAGGTCCATCCATGTTGTTGCAAATGGGACGATTTTGTCTTCCACCCTCCCTGAATTTTGATCGACTCCACTGTCAAATGGGGAAACTGATCTCTTCTAGTGGGGATGCTACAGGGATTAGAAGTCACGTGTTTAAGAACCTAGCACAGTGCTGGCACTTAAAAGACTCTTGATACATTTTAAAAACCTAACTTTTAAAATTAAGTGGATAAATCAATAATAACACGTTGCAGTAAATATTCTTCTCCCAAGTGTGTAGTGAGGAGCAGGTGTCTTCAGCCGTTTTCAAAGGCGTAAGGGCTCAGCTTCCGCCAGTTGGCACTAACGGACTTTTCGGGAAACTTCTGCCATTTGGTGGGAACTAAATCCTGCTGAAGAAAATCTCTAAATCCAGGGAGTCCTCAGCCTTGATTTCCAGACTTCTAAAGTCAGAATTCCCTATTTTCCCAGTTCTCCCCTCCCTGGTCTGGCCAGACCATGGGCTTTGGCTTTTGCCTCAGTTTCCCTGTCTTGCAATCTAGTTCCCTGATACTACACATGCCCTCATCATTTATCGGCCAGCAGGGATTGAATGACTATTAAGTCCTAGGCATGCTGGTGAGGAGGAATCCACGTAGAATCTGCTGACATCCAGCATGGCCTAGACGAGGCAGACATCCATCAGGTAGTCAGTCACACCAACACACATGTAATTACAAGTGTCTCTGAAGGCAAGACGTGTGGTTTTGCCAGCCTCTGTATTAAAGGAGCCTGAGCAGGGTTCAGGGATTTGGGAAGGCTTCCTTGAAGTGGCGCCTGAGGGAAAGCTGAGGTTTTGTCCAGGGAAAGAGGAGTGAGGCTGGGTGGTGCTTGGTGGAGGAGGACTTCTGAGCAGGGTTCAAAGGTCTGGAAAGGCAGCAAGTTGGGGCATTTGAGGAGCTGAAGAGGGCGAGCGTGGCTGGAAGGCAGAGGGCAAGGGGAGGGTGATGGTGGATGGGACCCGTGTAGGCGTCAGACCCTCCTCTGAGGGGCAGTGGCCCAGCACATTGCTGCTGCTGACAGCTGGGGACAGGACAGGGGTGAGGGTGTGGTGGACAATGATGACAACGTGGGCTTGAGTTTGTAAAGAGCTAAGGGGGCTTTTAGAAATCTTAAGTCTGGAATTTCACTACTTTCTGGGTCATAACCAACGCCCTGAGCTCACTAAATCACATTCAATCTTCACTAAAAATTAAAAAGGAGCAACACAAAGGTGAGTAGAAAGTATACTGTAACTTCTATAGACGACGCTCCTTTCTCCAGGCAGAGAGTACCACTAACAAAGGAACGCAGGAGACCCCTGAGATCCCAGGACCGATGGAGCTAGACCAGAAAGCGACGTTTACCTCTTGGTCCTGTTTCCAACCCTGGTTGTCGTATCCTGTTCTAAAGGGACCACATTAGATCTTTAGAGAAAAATTAAAGCATGCACAAAATTAATATAAAGAATTAATGCACAGGATCTATACAGAACAAATCACATAAAGAATAGAGAAATGTGTTAAAATTTTGAAATAATCTTCTTGAAATGATAGATGATCTGGTTTATTCTGAATTCAGTATAATCATAGATTTAATATCAGTGGTGTTGAAAAGATTCTTGTTATATTCTTAGCCAAAAGAGTGGAATGATAATTGACAAAGAGCGTAGAATTCAGTGAATTTTAGAAGTAAAGAATTTTGATAAAAAACAACTTAGATTCTTTTGTACTCTCTAGATAGAGTTTCTGTTAATAGGTTATCACTATAGAAACATACGGTAAAAGAAAATATTTTTCAGGTTTTACCATAAGAAATCACTTGAGATAACTAGTGGGGGATCCACATCAAAGATATTAACCAATAATTCCAACTTAGTTCACCATTTGAAAGCAAAACAATAACAACCAAAGAAAAAAACAAGAAAACAAAAATAAAATCCCAAGAAAATGAACTCTATGCCTATCTCCTGTCTTTCTCTGACTAATGCCTAAATTTTTCTACATACTCTTTCTGTTTGCACTCCATTTTCTTGTTTCTTTTCTATTCTCTCTTTCTCTATATTGAAAAGATTATGGAAAAGAAAGAAAGGAAGGAAGGAAGGAAGGAAAGAAAGAAAAGAAACAAAGAAAAAGAAAAAAGTAAAAAGAAAAAAATGCCCTGGAGGCAAATGATAATATTTTTCAAGCTACTTCTTCTTCTAGGCTGGCAAATTCCAAGTGAGAAGTCAGGCACTGGCTTTGCCTTCCAGACGTCAATAAATAAATAGGGAAGACGCCAATGATCATGATGCCAATGACAGCTCTCATCACCTGCCAGCATGTGGACCATAATATGAGACAAGCGGGGCATGCATTCAGATATTTTATTTGTGGCTTTTAGAAAGCATTTATATTTCCTATAAATCCACACATATCTCAGTATCGTGTTAACTGAGAAATGTCCTGACAACGGAAGCCCTTGATGCATCAAGAGCAGCCACACGCTTGGAACGGATCTGACAACGGCAACGGGTTTGGGATATGAGCATCTTTAATTTTTGACATCCTTGCACGGGTTGGGTTTGACGTCCTCATCTGAGAAAATGTGGCCCCCACATAAACAGCGGGGCATTAGAGTCTGTTTTTCTTGTCTCGTATCTGAAGGGTTTTCATCATGCTCTTCCTTTTTTTCCCCACATCCCCGGTGTCAGCATGCAAGAGGATAATGGTTGATAGATGCTCTGTAACTCTCAGCTTACGTGTGACTAATAGGGAGGTGAGTACTGTGATTCAGCTACACATTGTAACCGTCTGAATCTTATTTGGGAAACCTTGTACACTTACCCATGCATGAAGAACACTTATTTGAATGGGGGATAGTCTGTGTTTGTCAAGCTGCAGAATGTGGATGACAAAGTACATCTTAAAATTCCTTGATTTGGGGCCAATGACAAGCAAAACATTTATAGATATAGACTCTTTGTCAATCCCAGGCTGGGATTCATAAAGTTGGCTGGTCCCTGGTTAAAGTTGCCTCTTTAGAGAAGACTTCTCTGAGTACTCTCGCTAGAGCAGGTCCCTCCTCACCTCCCACTGCCCACCAGGCTTGTTCACTGTGTCCTGTTTGTTCCCTCGGAGGATGTCATCTGACGCCACCATTTGTCCGTAAGAGGACAGGGACTCTACGTTTCATCGTTGTATGTCTATTGACTAGAAAGTACCAAATAGCTGGGCAGTGCTGAATAAATATCAGTTCAACGAATGAATACAATTTTTCTTACTAGATTTCTGTTTTTTAAAAAAATCTACAGACTAGATATGCACAAGCCTCAGAGGAAGTAGGCAGACCAGAGAACCACGTGTAGGAGCTATGAGGACGCGGCTGACTTTCCTTAAGTGATAATTACACCACTGCACACATCTTGTACCAAAATGGGGAGTGGGGAATTTAGAGAGAATTTAGACAAACCCCGTGAGGATGATCAAAGTATTGGAGGAATTAAAGTATCTAGGAATGAATGCTACTTATCCCGGAGTAGCCGGAAGGGTCTTGGGTGACATGAAGATGCTCTATGTCTTAATTTTGAAGAGACAATTGTGAAGATGTGGGAAGAACTTCCTGGTTAAAAATGCTCTGAAAAGATGGGCTACCTTGTGGAGGGGGATTATGGGACTTTCTTCTAGAAGTATTTAAGAAAGTAGTGGAGAATTCCCAACTTCATCATAGGCATAGGTTAAGTAAGTGACGCCCGGGGTTCCATCTATTTCTGTGAATCTTTGTGGGGAAACCACCATGTGCTGAGCACCTATCTACTGAGTTAGGCATTAGTTTCTCCCTTTCTCTGTTACACACACACGCTTTAACACAGGAGGAAACTGCATCTCAGAGAGATTACTATAACCACTTTTACCCTGCAAGTAAGTAGCAGAGTGGGATTCAAACATAGGCTGGTTTCATTACAGAGCCCAAAGTCTTTCCACTGAGTCATGTTAAGAGAGTAGAGGATGAATCATACTTATGACACCGTAGTTCTGTGTTCCGTGGCTTTGCTTTGCCCCACATAAAAATGTGGCCTCTGAGACGTTATCACTGCATACACTAATATCCTATATGAAAGTTTACAATACTTGGTAGTCCTGTCTACGAGAATCTGTCATAAAAAGTCTCCAAGGGCTTATTTTTTTTTTTTTTAAAGATTTCATTTTTTTCCTTTTTCTCCCCAAAGCCCCCCGGTACATAGTTGTGTATTCTTCGTTGTGGGTTCCTCTAGTTGTGACATGTGGGACGCTGCCTCAGCGTGGTCTGACGAGCAGTGCCATGTCCGCGCCCAGGATTCGAACCGACGAAACACTGGGCCGCCTGCAGCGGAGCGCGTGAACATAACCACTCGGCCACGGGGCCAGCCCCTCCAAGGGCTTATTTAAGAGGCACTGGGGTGACCTGCCAGAAGAGATGGCTTGGGTCTCTGGTTCAGTCTATATCCAAGGCTGGTCTCAAAGTTTCTCAGTTGCCTTCATCTTTTGAGATCAGAAACCACAGAGTGATTCAGTTTACTCGCTTTTCATTTTTGTTACTCCCTATCAGACGTGACAAAGGTGGCTCGTCACTCACCAGTGAACTGCCTTCAAATGGAAGTCAAAATGGCAACCGTGTTTGGGGCAAACAGGTTCATAAACAATTATGAGGAGACTACTTTGTCCAAATACTCTTGATCTCATGCTTTGTAAAATATAGTCAGATGGGTAATATAAATTAGACCCATCGCTGGGTCATTAACCCTCCGTATTCACATGGTGCCTATGCTCCTCAGGAGACAAGGCATTTTTAAATCCTTCCTGTTGGGCCCATAGGATTCCTGTGAGGTACAGTGGTCTGGCCCACCATCCTTCTGAAGGCAAGTCCACGGTGTCAGTTCCAGAAGTGGTAGGAATGACAGTAATGTATCCTCAAGTTGGATGTCAAGGGGGAATTAATGAAGAGGAGTGATAGCTATCCAAGGGGGAGTTAATGAAGAGTCTGAATACAAAGCTGTAGGTTTATAAAAATAATTTGAGGGGCTGGCCCTGTGGTCTAGTGGTTAAGTTCAGGTGCTCTGCTTTGGTGGCCCAGGTTCACGGGTTTGGATCCTGGGTGGGGACCTACACAATTCATCAGCCATGCTGTGGTGGTGATCCACATAGAAAGTGGAGGAAGATTGGCACAGATGTTAGCTCAGGGCTAATCTTCTTCAGGAAAAAAAAAAAAAGAAGAAGGAGGGAGACAAGACGGAAAAATTAAAAACAAAACAAAAAGAGGAAGAGAAAAAAAGGAGATTAGTAAAAAGGAAGAGAGAAAGTAAAATGTCTACTGTCTTTGAATATCCAGGGTGGAGTGCTCAAGTACCTGAGTAATTATATTATTATATATTATTATGGGGCTCTATATTGGTGCTTTGTATGAATTGTCTTATTTAATCCCCACAGTAACCCTGACTGGTGGTACTATTATCATCCATGTTTTCAGATGAGGAAACTGAGGCACACGGACATCTAATAACTTACCCAAGGCCCCCAGCTTATAGAAGATGCAGCTGGTATTGGAACTCAGATAGGACTGACTCAAGAACGTTTTCATTCCTTCCAGTTGCTGAAAAAGCCACTAAATTTATGAGGCAATTTCATAAGTTTATCTCTTGTCTGAGTTGCTAATAAGCAGCAATTATTACTTGAAATCTGACAAGTGAAAGTGAAACGTACAATTTCAAGATGCTTTGAGATATGGATGTGAGATATCTATCTATTATCTATCTATCTACCTATCTCTCCACTTGCCTACTTACTTACCTATCATCTGTCATCTCTCTATAATCTATCTATCCATCATTTATCTATTTATCTATCTATATACCTACCTATCATCTATCTATCTATCTATCATCTATCTATCTTTCTTAAGGATAAAGTTGCTTAGATTCCACTATTTTCTACATTTAGGCCTTTAGTGAGACTGGAGGTATTCAAATAAATATGTAAAGTCCTGCATAATAATTGCATTTAACAAGTGTCATGGAAGAATAAACCACCGGGCTTTTGACAAATCCCACATTTCCCTCGCAATGTGCAGGCCTGCATATGCTAGGGTTCAGCGATGTGTGTTTGCCCCTCTGATAGATCAAGAAAACTGGTTATGTCTGGGCATGATTGCAGACTAAAGTAACTCCTGTCACTACACCCGAAGGCAGAGGGTTCCACCATTGGAGAGAAGGTTTTGGTTTTGGGGTGGGCTCAGCGGGTCCCAGCAGAGGGTGACATGTCTGTCATTGTGGAAGGGCATCTGCTGGCAGCCTGAACGCATCTCCATGGAGGTTGGTACTTAGACATAAGTTCACCTGTGAGCCATGCTCTGCCATCATTACACTCTGGCCCTTGCACCGTGGGAACATTTCCTCAAAGCCATAAATCTCCATTCCAGCACAATACAGGCGAAGTTCTTTCTTTTCCTCACATTCTGAATGAAACACATTAATAATTGGCTTCAAAGAGCCCAACCCTTTATCAAAGGCCTCCAGCATTTCCCCTGCAGAGAGTGCTGCCTTAATGGTATCTCCTGTTGAGAAGGTTCAGATGTGTCAAATTCCTGTCGTGACTGGCAGAGATGGACAGAGGGGGCGGTCCAGGCTGCTAGGGGCAGGGGAGTGGACAGAACCCCGTGGATCACTGGGGTCTGCTGTCTTTGTCAGCCTCGCCGGCATCACAGGAAGCCAGAGCAGCTGGCATTGAGGGTGGCCACATTAAGGGCAGCAGCCAGGAAGGTCGTGAAGCCTTCTCGTGTTTCTAGGTGTGTTGCGCTGTGGCTGTATTTGATCGTTCGGAGAGCTTTCTGTGCTCTGGGAGGGTCTTCCCACATGTCTGAGGGTAAGTCTTTGTCAACGGTGAGTGCCTTGCTCAAGAATCAGCAATTTCCACATATAACAAGGCTCATAACAAAAAGCATATTCACATTCTCTTTCTTTTTCATTTTCCTGCCTGAATACTTCTATCTTCAAGCAAATCTCTGTTTCTTGTGTATGTGTCTGTGTCTGCATATTTAAAATCATATTTTTTCAGGTAGATGACTGCGTAAGCCCTGTGTGACCATTCAGCCAGTGTTGCTAACCAGGTCGCTGACACATACTGACCTTTGGCCAGGAGTATCTGGCTTCTCCCCACGTTCTTCCTAAAGGCCAGGCACACACTTTTGCCCCCAGGCTGGAAAGCTGGCACATCTGCTCAGGTTAGCTGGTTCAAGAATGGGGCCAGCTTTGCCCATGCCCAAGAGATCACTTAAGATGTACCCAAAGCAATGCTTCTCTTAGGCATGACACCTACAGATGGCACCCTTGATGACCTTGAATGTGCCTTGAGATATACACCTTTCCTTAATGAGAATATTCTGATCACCTTGTCACACTGCATAGGATATAAGATAAAACATCCATATTCTTGCTCACTTACTAATTTATTCATTTATAAATTCACCCAAGAAGTATTTTTCAAGCGTGTGATATGTGCCACGTACAGGCTAGATGCTGGGATACAGTGGAAAACAAGACAGGCAAAGGTCCTTCCCTCAGAGAGCTGATTGTCAGACGTGGGCAATGTCATTATAATAAGACAGTGTGGTAAGTGCTGTTGTCATGTGGGTGGGGGTGCAGGAAACAGGATGCGGTGGGAGCACATAGCACTGAGGGAGGGACAAAGCAGGCCAACACGGAGTAGCAACGCTTATTCCCCCGAGTGGAGACCTAGGGATGAGTGGGACTTCACTAGATGCACGAGATGGAGACGAGTCTAGCACAGAACTGCTTGCAGGTTCTGGTGACTTGTGGAGGATGGGTTTGAGGGACGCAGGGGTGCAGTTAAGTTGTCCTGATGGGAGGCTACTGAAATAGTTGAGGTGGGATGTGACGAGTAGAGCAGGGATGGAGGAGATGGGATGGAGCCCAGAAAAAAAATGGTGAGATGAAATTAAGAGAACTTGAATGTGGAGGGTGAGGGACTGGGAGGACTTGGGAGTGACTGTCAGGTTTCAGATTTGGGCAACAAATTGATTAATGGAGAAAGACGGATCTAGGAAGAGGCTCAGGCCTATGGGCATGTGAGAGGAAGGTGAGTTCTGGACTCATTCTGTGGGCCTGTTCTTCAGGAATGCAGAAAATTGTCCCTTAGTAAGGATGGGTATTTGGGTAACTGGAAATGTTCATGGTCCAGCAGATGCTCATAGCTATCAGCAGAAAGCTGCATTTTAATTCTTTACAAGGACTGTGAAGGGTCTGAGGTTTTCCCTCTTTGGAAGCTAACATGTTAGTCTGCCCCAGTCTCGTGGATGCTGGCAGAAGAGAGCAGACTCCCGGGTCAGAGACAAAGGACTGTGTATTACCCACAGCAATATCTTTTTTCTTGTGCTGGTTCCCCAAACCCCAATTCTCACAGGGTGCTGTGAAGTGGATCAGATGGTACCTGGATGTGCAGTGGGTTGCATTACAAGTGGGGAACCCTGAGCTTAGGGAACCTGAGACTCTTATAATGGGCAGTGAGCAGGCTTTCCCTTACCTCTAGAGGGAGATATTATCTTTATCAGAAGCCAACTTATCCATTGCTCTGGAGGGGGATAGTAACTCTATCTTCCAAGGCTGTTCACTGTACAAATGTCCTTGGAAAGGTACTCTAGAACAAAGGGCAGTCAGTGCCTCTCCTTGCAAGACATGCAGAAACGTGAGAGACTCTTGGAGAATTCTCTCCTGACTTTTTTCCTGTGCCCTTATTCTCTGCTACCTTTGTATTCTAGCTTCCTTTGAAGTAGAATTCTAGGCCAGAGGACCGGTAAGAACTCTGCTTCTGTTCTCTGAGCTTGCTGTTCAAAGATGCTTGGGAGGGGCTGAAGGTGGAAAAACAAAAGTAGTCTTCTGCGGCTCCCAGAGGAGCTTGGGGGTCTTTTTGCAGCAACTCAAGGATCTGGCAGGCATAACTTTGGTTCTGTCTACTGCTTTCCCAAGTCTGGATTCTTCCAGGCCCTTTGCACAAATGACCATCAAACATTCAGAGTTTATCAGAGGGTGTGGTTAATCACATCCTACCACAAATAGTGTTGGCTTTAGCTTCGATATCTGAAAAATATAGAGGATGAATTGCAAAAATAGTTTGGGGAAATACTGAAAAAAATTATAGTAAAGCATTCCTAAAACATACATGGCATAATGTATAATAAAAAAAGAGAAGATGAAAATCTAATTCATAGTGGCCTTTTTCTCAGAATGCCTCTGAGAAATGCTTCTGAGATTGGGGTTAGTAATTTAGATGGAGCAGTCAAAGTCCAAGGTTCCTCTGTTATTTTCCTGTGGTCCCCATCAGTTAGAGCTAATTGGGAATTAGAGCCCAAAGGCTGGGAGCAGGGAGCTGCTTTGCTAGATGACTCCTCTTCAACATCATCCATCACCAACCCAGACTCCAGAAAGCATGCTGAGGAGGATGCCCCAGGTGGGATTCTGACTCTGGCTGGCATGTCACTGAGCCCCCAGCCTTCTGATTCCTCATCTCTTAAATCAGAGATCTGTACCAGAAGATTTCTAGGGTCCCTTCAGCTGTGACTCTGAATCTATGAGATGCAGCTGGGTGAAACCACGACAATAACATCAATTGATTCCAAGCAGTAAGGGCCTGAGAATGGCATGGACTTCAACAGGTGCTTGAGTCGCCCATCCCCGGGTCTCCACAGGTACTTGGGAGCCTTATTTGGATTCCTGTGGCATCCCAAGGATGACTTTCCAAGGGCTCCCAAGTGTGATGAGTTTAAGGGAATCCATTCCAGAGCCTCCATTTCTATGTGCGCTGGATCCTGGCCTCATGTGGGTTTTCCTTTCCCATATCACTCTTTTAAAAATAGCCCTTCTTCTACTTTACAAGAGCCAGACTCACCCTTCTACACCACGGTCTCACTATTGGGGTGAAAAAATTTCTTGGGAAGCAAACAAACGGACCATTCTAAAAATCTATTTTGGTAGAAGCTTGCTTTAGGGAATAATCAGGAATGAAACACCCATTTTAGGACTTGTAGTGTCTCCTTGTCTTATAGGTATTGCAGTTAAGTGTGAAGCAGATGATACGTATGGGGAATTTTGTCCCTTGTTAGGATCTTCTTAAATCAGACATATTTTAGAATTTGGGCAGTGGGAATGATAGTGATTTTCATTCAATTTTTATTTAATAGCCTAACCTCTTCTTTTTCCTGACTATTGTGAGTAAACGCACTGCTCTTGGGGAGAATCTAAGCACAAACACAGAAAATGGCTAAGAAATGCTGAAAGCTGAAATGGCTTTTTTCCCTCATGTATTTAATGTAAGTAATTATAATTGGCCAGTCTTAATCCTCATTCCTAGGGCATACCATTAGCTGGAAAGAAAGAAATTTTGAACAGTTGAAGCAGCTCATTCTTAAAATTAAATATTTTCAGAGACTACCAGATTTTTGCCTTTAGAACTGGATCAAATCTGCAGACAAAAATTTTACATGGTTCTTTTTAGATTTGGTGTGCATTATTTAACACACGTAAGTTAAAACCCATATTATTTCAAATCATGTCATGAAATATTTATTCCAAGTATGGTCAATACTCATTATATTTCATATTATAAAGTACTTACTATTTCTACTTTCTATTATCAAAAAATTAAAATTAGATGCTGGCTGCTGAATAAGAAATGTATACATATGTGTATATCGGTATATACCTATATGCTTTTTACTATCTTTATGTTTGATCATTAATGGAGTCATTTCTGAATTATTACACGACTGATTCTTACTTAATTATTCACAGATGCCTAATGCCAGAATGCATTCACTACACGCACATACAGGCATTATCAAAGGATTCCAGGCGATCCTTGCTTCATAAATTGCATCCTTTCAGCTACATAGAATATTCCTTTATTATAACTGAGTACAAGAACAGATAGATTTATTCTTGTTTTTTAAACATTATGAAATGGTTAAATTAATAGACGCTACATCATTTTGATCCTGACTGATTTTCATAAACCATCTAGCAAGGCAGATTTTTATTTTCTAGTGACATTTACAGTATTCTTCAGAATTCATATTAGCATGTTTATTTACACTAAAAAATAAATCCACTTGGTCTGATTTTGTTGATTGGTTTGACAATGACTATTGAGTTTGCAAAATACTTTTATCAAAAGATATTTTATTGGCAAAAGTGTATGAAGATAACAAAATTTAGATTTTCTCAATCTGTTTTTGAATATATGAAAGCAAACAAAGGGTTTCTAAATTTACGAAATCAAGGTATAATTAATAGTTACTTGTTTGATCTTCATAAAGCCTTTTTGGTATACTTCCCAGAAATTGAAAAACTGACTTACTATGCTGACTGGGTAATAAATTCTTTTGTTTCTAATTCTTTGCTTCCAAAATATTTGAAAATTAAAAATAGTTTTTGATGATAGACCACTTTGTGGTTTTTTTGCATATATCTGCAAATGAGTCTTAAAAAATGAGTCTAGCAAATGATATTGCTAGAAAAAGACTTCTTCTATTATAATATACTTATATGAACAAAGTTATTCAGTAATTACATTAATAAAAATTGAAGACAAAAAAATAATTCATATTGAACTCTCATCCTAGCAGCCAGTATCATTTCTTTATCACCTCTCATTCAGGTGTGCATCACCATTCCCATTTACTTCTGGTTTAATAAGTATTCATCAAAACTTGTATTTTTGTTGTTTTGATTAATTGCGTACTACTAATCATTTTAATAATAGCTCAATTAGAAAAAATTAAGACAGAACTTTATGTCTCTTCAATTAAAAAATTCAAAGTGTATACATATTTTTGTGACAGAGACACATAGTAGGTGATCAATAAAAGATTTTGAAACACAAAAACATATTTCATTAGGGATTGAGAGAAGTGGAACGGATATATCAAGAATAAAAGATATGATATAAATTTCCCATTGGTAAAGAAGAGCTTATTCACGTATTTATGAAATGAATGATGTGGGTATCAAACCCCTATCGTGTGTGGATTCTACCTCAGTCATTTAAAACAGTGCTATTTCACTTCTTGAAAATAAATTAAAAGGTCACTATTTACAATATTCCAGAAATTTTGCTTTTTGCAAATACTTAAACCTAGATAGATCAACTTAAAAAACTTGCGAGAAGGTATACGTTTTCAAAATTTTGTATGGGGGGCATATAGGTAAAACAATTTGAAGACCACCACTTCTTACTGTAAGTAAGTATTCCTTTCACGTGCTATTTTGCTCAAGAGATTGTGCTTGTCTGCTATTCCAGCTCAGAATTGCCATGAACCATAGGGGAAAAGATGACTTAGAAGTTCACCTGAATTTTCCTGTGTCCTTTTTCCCCTCTGCCATTATCCTGGGCTAATTATCTGCCGTGTGGAGTTTGGAGGTCTGGCCTCTCCCTTCAGCTTGTTACTGAATTCCCTGCTTCTCACCCAGACTCCTTCTTCTCGTCGGAACCGTCCCAGCTGCAGCAACTGGGCCCCGATCCCTCAAGACGGCATCCCTTCCGATGCTGGGGTGTGTTCTAACACACAACTGTAATGTAGACTGTTCTAGAATCATCACACAGTGGGGCCTTTATTTCACTACCCATGTAACTGCTGAGCAAGTCATTTCATGTCCCTGAACCTTATTCTCGTTGTAAAGCAAGGATTTACCAAACACTTTTAGCCTGTCTCTTGAGGGTTACACTTGAGACGGGGGAGGAAAGCTCTTTGCAAACTCGACTGCATTATTGTACACGAAATCTCCCGGTTCCTCTTAAATTGCTTGGCATGCTGGAATAAATTCAGTAGCAATTTCTTTCTGTTACAGATGCATCTTTAAAAATAAACAAAACAAAACAAAAAAGAACATGAATCTGGCAAATGCACCTCCCAGGGTAACATGGTGGGTGTGTTTCTGGGAGGGGGAGAAGGCAGCTTGAAGAATTACTGGGAAAAAGCTCAACTTCTCGGCTGCAATTTGCTCAAAGCCCTGGTCTGTCCGGCATTTTCTCTTGCTCTCTTGTGCTTGTGACAAAGAAACATAACCTTTGGCCAATTGCAATTTTGTTCCACTGGTAACTAGGTTAATGTGACCTGACGGGGCTGGAGGAGACGGTACGGGAAGAAATCATATCTGTATTTTTGTGCAGCTCGATGTAACAAAGATAAACTAGGTAGAATATAAAGATTTGCGAGAAAAAAGCGAGATTATTTCACCATAAAAGATGTTGCGGGATGATATTTTACAAGCAACCTTTTTGATATACATTATACACAGTTACATACCTACCGACCTAAAAAACTCTCAGAATAGCTATACCTTATTTGCATCAATCGTTCCTTTTATACATCTGGCCTGATTTACAATAATCCCTAACACCAGGGGTTAGTGTGAAGGTAAATGAAATAATTTTGCCGATGTTGTTTTATAAAGAGCATTGAGCTCCTACTTTGTGCGAAGAGCTTTACAAATATTAACATTTAGAAATAGCAGTTAATTCTTAAAATAAAATAAAACATGTTAATTTTAAACATAATGGTGTAGGCCTCATGAGTGTTCCTGTTTTTTCACTGGGGAAATGGATCTGCCAAGATGTCGAGGGATCAGCATCGAGTCACATGGTGGTTCCTAAGTGTGTTGTCAGGACCCACCTATCCAGATTTCTCTGGCTTCAAAGCTCTATTTCTTTTTCTGCATTACACTTCCTTTACTAGCAATAATATTCAAATTAATCTGAAATGTCAAATATAGTTACTTTTCCACGCAGCTCTATTTATTTCTGGATCTTTCTATCTTTAAAGAAAACCCGTTTCTACATGAAAACTCCTCTGGCCTTTCCCTCCCTCAGTGAAGTGTGTGGAGGTCCGAGGGGTGTGTGGACCTCTCCTTCCAGCAGTGACCGTGGGAGGAGGTGGGAAGGGAGTGGGCAGGATGGGTGGGGGCTGGATTTCATTCTCTGGGGCTGGGGAGGGGAGCATCCTATAGATGTGAAGTTCTAGAAGCTTCCTCATCACTCTCTACAAACTGGAGATTCTTTTGGGGGTAAGAAATGCCTTTTTAGGGTTGCAAATGTTCCCTAGGAGGATTAAATTTTGTTGGTTTGCAACTTCCTGGTAGGTCCCTGCACTCATGAGATGCTCATGGGAACGTTTATGACTTGGAAGTGATGGTGGTTGGAGGAATAAAGACGTTCTTGGAAAGTAGGTCTAACAAACACTTGCTCTAACCGGATCCCAGGCTGGCTCTCGGGACCCTGATTCGCCACTGTGGGTGTCCCCATGACCAGGGCACCTGGATCCGGAGCGATTCCTCAGGGCACAGGTATTAGAATGCCCGTTTCTGTGAAAACAAATTTCATGGTTTGAAATGGCCTTTCCTCCGTCTCCAACTTCACCGTGGAGAGGCTTAGGGGAGAGACTGGGTTCACATCGTGTCTACCTGGAGTCAGCCTGGGCGCCGCAGTCAACCTCGACAGCCTCAGGCTTTCTGGGCATGTGCAAGAGGTTTGTGGGCTTGGAAGCAGGGCTTATCAGATAACAGTCTTGGTGCTGATGGTACTGATGGTGGCTCAGGCAGGTGCACTGGCCGAGTGGACTCTCCATAAGGAAGTAAACCTGGGCCAGAGTGTGGGTCGCCTGGGAAAGAGGCTGCCTTTGACTTTTGTATATATATATATATATTTTTTTGAGGACGATTAGCCCTGAGCTAACATCTGTGTCGATCTTCCTCTATTTTATACGTGGTATGCCTGCCACAGCATGGCTTGATGAGCAGTGTGTGTCCATGACTGGGATCCAAACCGGTGAACCCCAGGCCACCAAAGCAGAGCACGCGAACTTAACTGCTGTGCCACCAGGCTGGCCCCTGCCTTTGACTTTTTATGTGGATAAGATCAAAGAAAGTCACCTCATGTGAGTGGGGAGAGGGATAGTCTGTGTGTGAAAAATAAGCATCATAAAACTGACATCATATGTTAACGTTCACAAAATAAAAATTAAAATAAATAATGACTTCCTCAAAACATGAACGATATATCTACTAACCTCACCTAACTTAGGCTAGTCTGTACATAGGAAATAAGCATAATGTATATCTGATGGCCTATTTCGGAAGTGGTCGTTACACGATTATTAAACAAATAATGCCTTTTCCCAAATGGGAACTCTAGGATAACTACCATTGCAGGTTGCTGTGACTACTCGATTGGTCAACATTTGATAAGTCCTCCTGTAATCGATCCAGTTATCACATGGGCCTACGTTTGTCCATACACTTCTAAATATAGAACTTGTCTGAAGATGTGCAAAGTCAGGGTGATTATATCGAGGGCAGAGGTGTGACGTTCTTTGAGTTAGGGTAGAGCAAAGTGGATATAATATATCATCTAAAAAATCCACATAGGGAGATGATCTGTTTCATTATCCAATGGAATCGGCAATGCTTCTGTTTTCCTACGAACTCGCTTACGTGGAGAATTACATTAAACCTAATATATAGTGTGTAAGGTAGAAGGCACACTTTATACATGTAGGATTGCTTACTGTCATTTCACAGGAAAGGATTATGGTGTACATAAGGGAAACAGGAAACTTTCCAATGCAGGGTTTACGTGGGAACTGAGAGAGAAAAGAAAACAGAAAAAGAAATGATAAATGTTTTTAAAGGATTAGTAAATTGTAAAGTGCCATATAAATATCAGATATCCAAATGGTCATCACGCATATGGATATTTTGAACAACGTGGCCCATATATCAGCTTAGGAAAATTAACAATATACATTTTATTAAACTGACTAATATACATTTTACAGAAAGCAGGACTGACATAGCTGTCTTGTTTATTTCAAGAAATATAAGCACATGAAAGACTTGAAAAGGAAGAGGTTGTGTGTTCTCAGCACTGTAGCTAAATTCTTAAATGGAAACTGTTCTTTTGTTTTAGGAATTTCAGATTAAGCTATGGCAGTTGATTGCTGTAGACTTTTTTCCTTTGGTTGTGCTTCTTCCAGTGACAGAAGGAAGGTCAATCCCACTTTGTGAAAAAGAAAGAAAGGTGACTCTTGTCATTATAACATAATGTAGTGGGTCCCCAGGTGTAATCGGAGGAAACGGAGACAAGGTCCCCTATAATGTCGCAGCTGAAAGAAACCGAACGCCAGCGAGCTTCTCAGAAGAACAATGACTCATTATGCCCGGGCTCCACGACAGATGCGCGTCCCCCAATGACTGGCTTTCCTCCAAAAACGGGGCAGAAATAAAGAGGGCAGAGTGGGGAGGAGGCTGCCAGAGGCTCGCTTGATGGGGAGCCCTTCTGGTAGGCGTAGAGCAATCAGAAAAGTGCTTTGGAGTCACAAAATTAAAAAACAAGTGTCAGCTGTGGGAGACGAGGAATTGCAAATGAGTACGAAATGCAAATAGGCCGGATAAATGAAAGTGCACAATCACCCAGAGGTATGTTTACAACCCGAAGGCAACTCCGGCTATAATTATCTGGGTGCCATTAACTGCATGGGAGCAGCCATCAAGGGGCACATAAAAAATACCACCTGAAGTTCAGCAGCTTCCCTTCCCGATGATAAAGGCGGACCTCCAGGAGCATTCAATTTACCCTGAACTAAACCAGTTTGTGCACAAAGGCTAGAAATGTATCTTTGGTGAAATGAAAAAAGTGGGATTTTCATTATTTACCGCACATCTTAACATAATTCTTACCATTAAGTGAAAAATAGTTGATGGGGGACCTGGCTTCAAGAGACACTGAAACCTAGCACATTATTTAGTTTAATTCTTAGTCATCTCCCGAGGCAGGTGTCATGAGCTCTGAGAGACTTGGTCAAGGTCACCCAACCAAAAGAGAGTCAAGCTGGGGTTTGAGCATCAGTTATTTTGGCCCTGGGTTTTCACTCTTTCAATAGATGATGTTGGGGGACATTTTTGGTCCACAACTAGTGGGTCTATCTTGTGGGCAGAGGTCCGGGATGCTGATAAACATCCTACAATGCACAGAAAAGAGCCCACAATAAAGAATTATCCAGCTGAAAATGTCAATAATGCCTGAGACTGAGAGAGACCTTGCATTACACTATAGCTGCCACTGTGAAGGCTGCATCTCAAGACAAATAGAGCTGTTCAGAGAACAGGCAGCTGCAGACATGGAGGGTCCTCACCAAGGGCCTGGGAGTTGCTGGACATGAATAAGAAAGTCCTACTTCCATCTTCAGACAGGGCGGTAAACAGGAGGTGAGGCACTGAACATTTATAATGCGTCTGTCAGAAACGCATTCCAAGATTGCCTGGATCTAAATTGCCCTTTCAAAACCCGAGAGGCATTTCCAAAGCCACCTGAAGCTCTTGATGGCTCCCTAACATCATTCTGCACCGAAGCTAGACAGTCAAATGGCCCTGGGTTTTTGTGGGTTATTTGTCTTCCAGAATATTAAAGACCGACACGGCACAGAATACAAACCAGAGGCTAATGCAATAAGAAGCTGAACTGATGGTGTCTCTAGAAAATTTAAGACTGAAATGTCAGTTGAAAGACGAAAAGAAAGATCGGATCGCTTTTGAAAAATCTCATTGGTAAAGATGTACAGGATTTTCCTAACAAAAATTTGTTATGAACTAAAATCATCTCAGAGGGCCTTTTGAGTTTAAACCAGCTAAACAGCATCAGGGGTTCGGGGGGAGGGGAGGGGCGGTTAGTCAAGCAAAGTCAGAAAGGGCCTGATGGCACAGAGCAGCGAAAACTAACCCATGGAAGGAGCTGGACAGGCACGTGAAGGAGAGGTGGGAAATCAGCTCAGCGCCCCAGAGCATCCCTGGGCTGAGTCCTTGCTGATCCGGTTTAAAAGGAAGCACATGTTTATCTTAGTTTTAGGCTTTAGTTGGAGGCCCTGTAAGTAGTTCACATTTTTACTAATTTCATTGATTCCTGAATTCCAGAAAGAGTTTAGGGTCTTGAGGGCTCCAGCCTTTCCCACAGTTACATGGGCTGTGTCTGCTGGTGCAGGTTCTGCTGCCAGAGAACCGCAGGGGCTTCGGGGGGGCCAGGGAAATGCTGACTGCAGCCCTGGACTGCCTGAGGGCTAGCAGCAGGCAGCCCTGGATCTCTGCGCCTCACCTCCTGGCCTGCTGTTCCCGACTCCCTGGGAAGGATGCTCCCAGGGAGCAAGGATCTCTTAGGGAAGTTGATGAAAGGCGTTTTCGCCTGGTGCCAGTCGGCTAAGCACACAGCCCTGGTGGAATCTCTAATGGGAAGCCAAGCGAATGAGTCTCTGATTTTCACTGCAGAACCTATGGAGACCACAGAAGATGTAGTTCTGTGGGATAATGCAGCTACATTAATCAGTTTTATTTTCATCCCCCCTTTAATAAACACATGTGTGCCAAGCTAGCTCTGAATTATTTAAAATTACAGCAGTCAGAAGAGAAACCTTCTCAAAGCCTATCAGAAGGATTTTTAATCATCTTTAAGTAAACTTCAATTTCTCTGAAATTGAGGGGGAATTATTGCTCCACTTCAAAATTCAGTACAGATTCATTGAAGGGGCTTTCCATCTCCTACCCTAAGTAAAAACATGAAAGGATGAGTGCAAAAAACACACCACGAAATGAGTTTAATGTCCTTACTCGTGAAGGCTAGATTTAAGACACTATTACTTACTGTCCCTAAAGAGGTTTACTTTGGTGATAATAACAAATAGCCTTTATTTAAAACCATTCCTCAAGATGATTTAAAAAGTTTGAGGCTTAATCTTTTTGCAAATCCAGACACCCACTTCTACCACAGTAGATGAGACAAGCGGGCACTGAGCAGAATGCCAAGCTCAAGGGTGCAAGCTTGTGGGGGTGGGAGAGTCGCTTCCTGTCATGGAATGGCGCTGTGGGGCCATGGCTAGTTTCTAAGGTGGGGACCTGGACCAGGGGTGGCTTTTGCTGGCTTGGACCAGGCTGGCTGGATTCCCAGCTAAGGTGGCCTGTGATTTGGCTGTTCCTTCAGTGGTCTCACTTCCATGCAAACACCCTTTCATGCTTTTTGACGAAGCTGCTGAAATGGCAACAGCAGAGATCAAGGCTTACGGAGAGGATCCGAGAGGGTGATAAAAGGTTTTCTCCCCTTTAATTTTGCAGATAATAAGATAACTAAACTTAACGTTTGTATACTTCTCTGTTATCACTTTAACATAAACTGTCATTTGACGTCCACTGCCACCTTGCTAATTAGTTATTAATATCTCTGTTTTAGAGATGAAGAAATTAGGGCTCACAGAGGTTAAGTGACCTGCCTAAGGTTAAGAAAATGAGTGAAGATTAGAATCAGGGAGCTGAGTCCTCTGACTCTTGTGGTCATATGTGGTGTTAACGTGCCTCAGCTTATGTGAGGGGGGCAGGGACCTGGCTGGACACAGAATAAATTAAAACTGCAGAGTTTAATGGTACCAAGAATTGTGACAGGGTGAAGGGAGCTTTGAAAGGCAATCATTAAATGCCCCCTTGAAGATAAAGCTCATTATCTTTCCAGACTTCATAAAGTCCTAATGAAGGAAATTGGGCAGGAGGTTTACAAATTATGCTATGTAGATTATTGATCACAAACAGCCCAGAGAGTGGTGGGTAAACACTGTTATTTACATAAACAACCAGTTTTTAAAAATGGTCATAACCAAAAAAAGCCCAAAAAAATCCTCTGCAGTCTGCATGGTGATGTTCCGTCAGTATTACCTTTGGTAAAAATAAATGTGCTCCAGCTGCTAAAATTACTCCTACCCTCCCACCTTGGCTGATATTCTGGGCAGGCAGAGTCAAGGGTTAATGGAAAGAGTAGAGCAAGCTGAGCATTCTGCTGTTAGAGACGCCTCTCTCAGTGGTCTTTAGCTACAGTAATGAAGGCACTGTCTAATTGAAGTCATTAATGATCCCATGACTCTACATGACAAGGTAAAGATGCTGGTATGAGAGATCTGTTAGCATTTGATTTGCATGGAAGTCGACTCAACATATATTAACTAACCACAAGGCACTGAGTTAGGCTTCAGGTATACAAAGATGAAACCTTTGGGTGGCTGGGTAGGAGTTAGCGAGATCGGTCCGGGTCATATAGCTTGGGAAGTATCTAGACCATGTCCCAGGTGGAGGGTACTTCAGCTCCAGACACCTCTCCTTACTGATCTTCCTCGAGAAACTCTCATGCTTAGAAGATGCTCTCAATACCCGCCAACTTGTCCCCCTCATCTAAGAGACAATTAAGATTCTCCGCAAAGATACGTTCTCTGATGAACAAGAACATGATCTATGACATGTTCAGCCAAAGCAACCAAACCACCTTTCTCCAGGAATGTACAGGTCTGTGCAGAAACCCTCAAGTTCATTAGATCTGGCAGACTGGTTGACAACATTCCTATTTCCATGCATTGTGTTTCCATTCACCCTGTAAGCTAGTGGCTCCCTGAGTTCTTGCCATGCTCTGAACAGTCCCTGCAGCATCCTGGTTAGTGGTACAGATACAGCAGGCATTCAATCAACAAATATTAATTGATGTGGCGAGGCTGTGCTCTGAAAAGCTGCATTCCTCCTGAGAGGCTAATTCACTGTGCTCAGCCTGTCTGCGGGTAGTGAGGGCTGCTGAGCAAAAGCGAGCTTTGGACAAGAGCTCCTGTGTGTTGGTGGAGACATTTGTTCCAGTGATAGATGAAATGACACACCTGACGTGCTGCATGGGCAGAATCTTTACATGCAATTTATTTTGCATTTCAATGACTTTGGAAAAATGCTTCCTGGAGTTTCGGCCAGAGTGTTGTCCAAGTTATCAGTTTAATGGATTTATTCCTGTTTTGCAAAAGTAATATCTATAATAGAAAAAATCCTAAAAAACAAAACTCTCTAGTCTGTATTTTCATTTATTCTTAGCACAGTTTTTTCTAATTAGGGTCTTTGACACACTATCTGTTTTTTATTTCTAGGTAGTCCCTGTCTACGTTTAAGGCTGGATTCTAAGAGTGCCTATGCTGGGCATCAGAGACCCAATGTCAGGGCTGGCACTCATATTCGTCTAATA
The DNA here is from genome assembly GCF_037783145.1 of Equus przewalskii. Lineage (NCBI taxonomy): Eukaryota > Metazoa > Chordata > Mammalia > Perissodactyla > Equidae > Equus > Equus przewalskii. Next base: position 7,511,289 of record NC_091862.1, on the reverse strand, counting down.
CCGTGCTTTCCGAAATCTGATATGCTCAGCTTCACGGAAAGCCGAAGCAGCCTGCACATGTCCACCTGCACCAGTGCCACCCTGGCCACATAAGGGAGAGGGAGACTAAAGCCAAACTTTATGGTAACCATTTGGAGGCTGCCTGATCCAAGAAGAAGACAATGAAACATAAATGGCGTGACTGCTCGTAACAGACATGAGGACGGAGGGCACGTGGGCCTGGAGGGAAGTTACTAGGGGCTCAGCCACATGACTGCTGTCGGTTCAAGCTGGGTAGACACAGGCTTTCAGAACAGAGAACTGAAACCTTAGGGCCACCTTCGCCTTTCTCCTACAAATGGATACTCCCGAGTGGGAATAAAGGCAGATTGCCTTTCCTCCAAGTTTGAAGGCTCTTGTACCCATTTCTTGGCCTTTCAGGCATCTTAGATCCATTGGCTGCAATCCCAGTGGCTGAAAGCAGAGTGGTCGAGCAGGCCCCCCTGTGTTGCCCAGCCCACCTGTTCTGCAGCGGCAGCTGATGAGTACAGCATCCTTGAGTCCAACTCACCAAGGCAGAACTACATGCTTGTAGCTGGAAGCTCAGGAGTCTGCTTTCAGGCAGGCGTGTGGCACCATCGCTCAGCGAGGAGCTGGCTGAGCCTGACTTCCTGCCACTCGCCCACCAGCTTCCTTTGAGTGCGGTGACCTGGGGGTGGGTTCCTTCACCTGGGGGAGGGTTCAGAGGTCGAGGGAGGGAGCTCTTATCAATGAGAGCCGGAAGCAGGGAGCTGTGCAGGAAAGCAGCTGCTCAAACAAAGGGAAGGCTTTGGGGATGGAAGCTTCCAGCCTCACTCTGTTTCACGCAGGATGCTGGAGCCTGCAGAAGCTGAGATGGGGCCGGAGGCTGCCTGGGAGTGAGCACCGGGGGCCTTTGGGGAGGTTTTGGTGTCCAAGCATAACTTGGAGGAACTGGGAGGCACCAGTTGACCCAGAGTGGCCCAGAGGGGCCTGGCTTGGGACTCTGACCAGCCACAGGAAGAGAAGGCTCAGGAAGAAGCCAGATTCTGGTGGCCTGGAGCCTGGCAGCTGAGCCAGCTTTGACTTCGTTTAGAACCTTAACAAGGACTAGAATGTTTCTGGTATCCGAGTGTCAGAAAGGAATTCACACCTGCTCTGAGAGTAACCTATTTTTAACCTTGTTAACCTGAACTTTACTTTAAAATTTAAACTAAGTGTGGAGCCTTTCTTCTACCAGTGATTTATGAGGCCTCCCCTTTCTATCAAATTAAAGCTCTCCACAGATGAAACAATTTATCCCTCTCTCATTTATAATCACCCTCCTACACTGGGAATAGGGAGCCAGGGGTGTGGGAGGTACATGTGGGAGGCAGCAAGTGCCGGAAGAGACAGCTCTTCAGGTTTCTTTAAATTCCCGTGTAATTCCACCTATCAGTCTATTTTCCCGCCATAGACACACAAATGACAATAACAAAAACTCACTAAAGATTCCCAAATGCATTTCGAAACTGCTCTGTGGCCTTGGACACTAATAGCAGCCAAGTTTCTCCTTCCCAGAAGCGAAAGCGGGCTTTTTTTTTCCTTTCTTTTTTTTTTTTTGAGGAAGATTAGTCCTGAGCTAATATCTGCCGACAATCCTCCTCTTTTTGCTGAGGAAGGCTGGCCCTGAGTGAACATCCGTGTCCATCTTCCTCTACTTTATATGTGGGACGCCTGCCACAGCATGGCTTGATAAGTGGCGGGTAGGTCTGCACCCGGGATCTGAACTGTTGAACCCTGGGCCACCAAAGGCGAGAGCGAGAACTTAACCCCTGTGCCTCCAGGCTGGCACCTGGGCTTTTCTTTTCTTAAGACTAAATAGGATTTCTTTTCTTCCAGCTCAAGGCAAGTGACTTCTTAATGATCTTTAAGGAAGGAACCTGATAGAAGGAAAATATCCTTTTTTAATCCCATTTTCCTTCTCACCCCACACGGAGCTGTTACTATAGCAACGTCCTACCGGCTCCCAGGACAGCTAAGTGTCCCTGTGAAGGTAACGGAGAGCTGCTTTTCACTCAGAGAAGGGACTGCTGTTCACTGACTGGTTTTTCCCTGGGTGTCTAAATTCTTCGGTTCTTTATGACATGCTTAATCTAGGGTTTCCTGTGGCTAAAACCTGAAATTCACTTCCAAACTCCCAATGGCATAATCCTCGAAACCTTTCAGAACTGAACTCGGTGCAAATGAATTGACATTTTGTTTTCAGCATGAATAACTTCTCTTTCATGCATTGGCTTAAGTTTAGACAAGGTCCCCTTAAGGAAAACAATTTTGGGAAAAATCTTCCAAACTCTTCTGCCATCCTTTCTTTCCTTTCTTTAACATGTCTTTATATATGCTATATATATATATATATATATATATATATATATATATATATATATATATAAAATGCATGTATATATAATGAAATATCTCCAATACACAGGAAATACAGAGACTAAGGTAATAAACACTCACATACCCATCTCTCAGACTTAACAAATGCTGACCTTTTTTTTTTAAAGATTGGCACCTGAGCTAACATCTGTTGCCAATCTTGTTTTTTTTTTCCTTGTCCCCAAAGCCCCCCAGAACATAGTTGTATATTCTAGTTGTAGGTCCCTCTGGCTCTGCTTTGTGGGGCGCCACCTCAGCATGGCCTGACGAGTGGTGCTAGGTCTGCGCCCAGGATCCGACTGGTGAAACCCTGGGTCAACCAAGCGGAGCGCACGAATTTAATTACTTGGCCACAGGGCTGGCCCCCAAATGCTGACTTTGAGGGGCGGGACACTTATGCTTCAAATCTGTAAGAAGTAAAAGCTTACAGAGGTAGCATCTATTCTGAAGTTCATATATATCTGTTCCATCCAAGTCTTCACACTTTGGTTACACACTTTTGTGCAACGTGTTTTTGTCAGCTTCTTCCTAATTAGGGGTGGTGGCACTAGACATCTGTGGCTGTAAAGGCTCTCCTGGGACAGCTGGGGAGCTAAAAGCCCCAGGACCATTAACTGTGCCTATACCTTTCCATCTATTTGCTGGGCAATCCTTATAAACTGGAGTCCAATTTAACCTTCCCAAATGAGTGGATTTATTATTTTAAAATAAAAGCATTCAAAGCTGAGAGTGATTTTGGGTCCCCTGCAACGCAGGAAGTCCAGTGTTTTCTCCCCAAGGTCACACTAAAAAGGTGGTGGGTCTGAGATCTTGTCTGTTAGAAAGAAGGAGATAAAGGGTCAATATAGAGAAGACGGTGGTCACCCTGGGGTGGTGGCCCTGGGGTGGGTGGCTTACTTACAGGCATTATGAATGAGGCTATCAGGACTCAGGTAAGAACATTATCTTGGATAAATGGTTTGTGGTTATTGATTTGGACCAACCTGACAGAAAAGAAGCTCCATGTATTATTGCTACAATGACTTGATTTATACTTGCAATTTAGAATTCAGATGCTCAGTCAATTCTGTCAATATGAAAAAAAAAGTCACACCTCAGTTTCAAAATCTGACGTTTGGATTTTGTCCCATGACTTAAATCAGTCTCTAAGCAAAATAACTGTCAATCCTGGTCATTTGCTTTCAACGACAACTTGAAACATAAGGAATCAGGGAGAAAACCAACCAAACATAAAAAACTCAAAGGAGGTATCAAGGTTTATGAAAATAAAAGAAAAAGACTTTTTTCATCTATCCTTACATACTCTATCATGGCTCATCATGGGCCCCATGGAAAGGTTGTTTTATTGGAAGAAGGTAACTCAGAAAATACTTTGTGCTGTGATGTGTGAAATGTCTGCCTGTGCTTGACAAGGAATGTCTTTCTTCTCATATTTACATTCCATAGAAATCTAAATCCAAGCAAAAATAGGATAAGCTGACCAGTAAGTACACACAGACAAGAGGGCAACCAGGAAAAACTATTCAGGGAGTTGTTGAAAACTGGTGTCCAGACTCCAAAGAAGTCAGAACCTACAGGAGAGATTCATTCTTCCAGAGGGGATGGGTGAGGCCTTGGTGTGAGGCAGAGGCAGGACTCATTGATTCTACTTCCAAACCAATAGCACTTTACAGTTTATAAAGACATTCATGCCTATTCCTTCATCCTATGTGGACAGGTGAAGGGAATCAAAGAGTAAGTGTGGAGAAAAGGATACTCGGGGAATGGAACGTCTTTGGTGGGTCCTGGTATCCTCCTTTTAAGTGCACTGTGTTGTCCCCCACACATACCCAGCCACCCACCCAGGAGACTGTTAGTTGTTACAGAGCCAAGGGTGAGGAGCCTGCCTGTGCTTCCACTTCTTATCCTCCCTTCAGTGCCTTATGCCTTCAGTTGTCAAGAGGTAAGAGAAGACCTTCGGAGAGCATCATCTTCTGTCAGTTCCCTCTTGATTTTGGTACCAAGCATGGAGTATGAAGTTCCATATGTAGCCTGATTAGCAGAGACAGAGCACAAAGGAAACCTCACTGTGTCTATCACTACTCTTCAAGGCAAGACAGCCTCAAGAGGCCACCAGCTCATGGCCCCTCAGAGGGTACATGTTGCCCACAGCCTCTCTCCAAGAGGGGGCCTACCCAGCCCCGAGGCTGAGGGACCACCCATCCTTAGATGATCAGTCACCTGTGATGAGGCATGACAGAAGATATTCTGGTCAGATTCCCTGTTTCAGGAACATGAGAAATATAATTCCAAGAGAATGGGGCAACTAATAGTGGTCATATCAACATAGATAAGTGTTGGAGGGGCTGTGATGGGCCATGTGCAAGTGGAGGTGGGCAGGGAGTTGTAGACACAGTGACACCAGGTGGCCCATGAGCAAGATTTAAGGAATAAGGGGTCTGCTTTGGTCCTCATAGATCTCTGAGCCAGTCCACATGGAGCCCTCAAAACAATTCTCTTGATTCTGTAGAAAATTGGTGCCACCTTCAAATGTTTTAAAATACACCTATAAATTTCACATATTCTTAAGTACTTCCAATGTCTGATTTAAAAACCAATTTTTTCAGAAGACTTAAGTAACTCATGAATAAATCAAAATAATAAATATGGTGAACCTTAAGTTCTCTTAAAAGTTTCAATACTGTTTACAAACTGTAAGAGTTCAACTTATTATTTCAAGTCTAAATCAATTACTTAAGTGTTTCAACCTGTCACAAGGCTGATCTGTTTCCCTAATTAACCACATTCCTTTAAATATTACAAGTTCATAAATTTCAAAATATATATAAATTCCTTAACATAAAGTACAAGTTCAATGGTTTTGATTCTCTTAAACACTTCTCTACTTAATTCTAAATCTTTCCAAAGGTGACAGACGATTAGCTACTAAGGAAACTATTGCATCATATCACATTATTTTAGGTTATGTTCCCATATAATTTTGGGAACTATCTTCTCAGCTTGATTGGGGTTACATCATAAACAGAAATTTTAGCTGGGACACTCACCACAGTCTTCATGGTGACCCATGTGGGACAAATTTAGCCCAATTTATAGTTATGGTGATGCTTCCATAACTCAAAGGATGTGGGCATGGAACCCTTGACCTTGGATATAAGATCCAAGTTATACATATGATGTCCCTTCCTAGTTGGTTAAATTGCTTGACTAAATTTTGTAATATTGTGCTCTTAAGATGTAAATGTATTTCTCTCTCAAGAACTTTAGACTCAATAAAATCCTATATTCTATCCTATTTTATATGGGACCATGTAAATTTTTCAGATGTTAAAATGTATCTAATTAAATTTTTGATCTCTCAAGTCTTTGAGAATTCAGTCACAAATTCTAAAGTCGTTCAATTCAGATAATCCATTTGATGGACACCTACAAAATAGAATAGTCAGTTCCTTGTGGTCAATGAGGGCTTGAACCTTGAACTAGTGAGTAGCGCTGAGTACTGGTTAAGAGTAAGGGCTCTGCAGTCAGACTGTCGGGGTTTAAAATCTTGGCTCCATCTCTTATTTCTTATTCTTACCATTATACTGTAAAAATTCTCAAAAATTGTGTTTCTGTGTGATCCAATACTTCTCTGACTCTTCCTGGCCTCAGATAACCTTGAGTAGATAAACAGTGTGTGATGGTTAGGTTTATGTATCAACTTGGCTAGCCTACAGTACCCAGTTTATTTAATCAAACTACTCTAGGTGTTGCTGTGAAGGTATTTTGTAGGTGGAGTTAAGATCTACAATCAATTGGCTTTAACTAAAGATTATCTTCAATAATATGGGTGAGCCTTATCCAGTTGAAAGACCTTCCTTGACATTTCTCAGGAAAGAAAACTTCTGCCTCAACACTGTACCATCAGCTCCTATCCAGTATCCAGCATGCAGGCCTGCCCTACAGAATTTGGCCTTGCAGCCCTCACAATCATATAAGCCAATTCCTTGAAATAAAGAGGACCCTGGAGAACTCTGAGTAATGCGTAATGTTTTCCTTTCTCTTCCTTCCTTTCTTCCTTCCTTCCTTCCCTTCTTTCCTTCCTTTTCTCCCTCAAATCCAAAAAAACAAACTTCATGATTATCCTTTCTGGAAACACTAGTAGTTGCTACACATAATATCAACAATGAAAAACCAGTAACTTAGCAATTGCTAGTGGAATTCTCCTTTAGACAGAAAGATTGATATCTGATTTTCCATTTAGCGAAACGAGGAACTAAAAGTATATTACTTTTCTTTACTATAATATATGACGGAAGTATTTACTTGGTGCTCACAATGCTAATTCTGATGTCAACCGATACATACATTAAGAAACTGGTTTATCAAGCACAGACAACATATGGTTTTCTTTTTATTTCTTTTTGAGGAGATGGAAAGAAAGATGGAAAGAAACCTAAAAGTAAAAATTCACATAAATGTTGCTAAGTGTGTCAACAGTATTTTGGTGATGTCCCCATGGGTGATAGAAAGGTAAAATGGGTTCCACAGGTCAAGGGCTGCATTATGACTGATGACATGTAGGCTTCTGAGCTCAATTCTCATGTTATCCTGGGTCCTGTGCAAGAGAGGAAAGACTCCTGACTCATGTTACCAGGTTCTTGGGCAACTCTGCATACTCTGAAGTTCTTGGTGACATGCACTGGTTGGGATTGTGATGGCTCTGGGAAACCCTTGACTGATCAAGAAATCCTTTCCATTCCTTCATTAAGTGCTCAGAAGTAGTAGCAGGTCATTCATGACCTGGAGTCCAATTTTCAGATCATGGTTTGGTCTACCTTTCTTGTATGATCCCTGACTGAATGAAAATAATAGCCCCAAGAACTTGCCTAATAACTGGACTTTTGAGCTTGTTAATACCTGTGTGGTACCCAAGTTTATTTTAGGGGAACCTTGCAGTAGCATTGAGGTTACACTGAAGTGAGGATGTGTGGGTCAGAAAGCACCAAAGCCAGCATGCAAAATCCAAAGCCAAGACTGGGCTATTGAAACTCTGTTAGCTCACCTCTACTGTCTGGAGGTCAATTACACCTCGCTCTGCTCCATAATGTCAATGTAAGTTAAAACTCATATTATTTCAAATCACATCATGAAATATTTATTCCAAGTATGGTTAATACTCATTATATTTCATATTACAAAGTACTTACTATTGTGATGACACAACTGTATTCTTAAATGCTACATGGGTACCACACAAGTAATTCAAAATTCATGTTTATATCTACCTGCGGTGCCTAGAACAATGATGCTACACGATTGCTGAACGTATATATGGACGGATAGATGGATAAATGGATGGATAGACCAATTAATGAATGCTCTGTGATCTGAGGCCTGAAGATGTGTTCCACAAAGTTCCAAAAAGGGCAGACAGCACAATCAAGGAATACAAAAATCTACTGTTAGGTACAAAATTGTTTCTAGAGGAGAGATTCTGGAAAAGCAGAGATTGGAAATCACCAACTCCATATGTGCTTTATCATGCTATTTAAATCTGCATGATCAGGAGGCTAACACTTTTTAGACAACCACATACAAAAGTTTTTTTTTAAAAAAGGCAGTCTTCTTTTGTCCTTCCTTTGTAGCTATTTGGAAAGAGGAGGATAATGATCAAAAGACCTGCAAAAAATACGATTTGGTATTTCAAAGGTTGTGGGCTATTATGTGACACAAGCTGAACTATCATACAGAAAATGACTACCTTCTGAATTGCTTGGGATGCTCAAAACTCTGGACAGAAAAATAGAATACTACTGTTTGTTATAAGAACACTTAGAGAAGAAGAAGAGAAATCCAGCTTTTCATACATTCAAATTTCCTTTGCTAACAAAGGACAGCCCCCTTTAAGGAAAGCTTTGGGGACAGAACATAAATAAATGGCATGAGCAGCTGCTTATCTATCTAAGAAGGTCGGGTGTCTCTTACGCCACTTACAGATTTTAAAACCATGTTGTCGTTCTTTAATCATGGCCGTCACTGGAGAATATGATTGAAATTTTAATTATTAAGTAGAAAGAATTGTACAGCACTTTCATCGGGCGTCTGGTGTGCCTGGAGTGACAGGCCTTCTGCACAGCTGATGAGAACTTGGAATCGTGTTATCACAGCCCTGTGACCCCCGCCGAGGTGGAGGCAGCAGTCTGCCTGCCTCCTACAGGCTGTCTGTCTCCTAAAATGTCTGCACGCTGTTTACTGCAGAGCCAGTGTTTGGACCAAATGCTCAGTAATGTGCAAACATCAATTATTTCCTTCCTGTATTTCAATGAAGTATGATTACCCTTGATTTAATAGCAAAGGAGCATTTCCAAGGCGAGAAACATTTCATCCATTATGCACAAAGGTTATGCTTAAAATATATGTTTGTTTTCTCTTTCTTCTACAGAGCAATGGGCACGAAATTTATTAGCTTCGTGCTTACTGTGACAGTAACTCCACGTCTGCTGAGTTCTGCCCTGTCTGTAGCGCAGCGGACTGGGTAGGCAGGCTTGTCAAAGCAGAAAAACTGCCAGAAATGTGTAAAATTGTGGGAAAGAGAGGAGCCCACGGTTACTATGACTCATAAGGTACTTTGGCCTAAACCTTATAATCACCAAAGGCCATGCTGGTGTCTTTTTAAAGCTACAGTAAATATTATTTTGATAGCCTCAAATCCCTTCATCGTATCTAAGGGGAAAGTGGGGAGGAAAACAAGAACCATATGCCCACCACCAGGAGTGATTTTAAGGTAAGGCTGAGCTTTCTAGAGCTGGCAAGCACCTCCTTTGCTCTGATAATGTCACCTGCAGCCCATGGCCTGGTAGGGGCCTGGAGGCCAAGGGAAGCCACTTGTAGAAGTGGTGCGTCTGCTCCTGCCCTAGGTGACTGCTGCTTGCTTTGCAGATAAGATTTGCATCTCAGGCTAATTCCACTGGAAACCCAGCCACACTTGATAGTAGGTGTGTTTGTGGGGTTCTCTTCCTGCCAGTTTGCAACCTACAGGAAATGCTGTATTCACTCTCTTAATCATGAGAACATTCTCAGAAACACACTTGAGGTGACTATTAATTCCAGCATATAGTATAAATTAAATGATCTATTTGGCTTTAGGCGTTTTTTTTTGTTGTTGTTGTTGTTGTTTTTTTTTTTTTTTTTTGAGACAGTCCAAGCTATGCACCTGCTGGAATAAATCAGGGGTCTGTCTTCAAATGGAGCCAACATTTATTAGTGGAATGCAGGTTGTGAGAAGGATGGAATTTCCTGGTTCCTCTGACCTCTTTATAGGAATGCCCAGAACTTCTGGCCGGCAGGGGACCGGGGACTTCCTGAGCCCCAGCCTATCATTGATCCACCCTTGCTTGTCTGCCCTGGAACTCCATCATAAACAAGAGTTCTTTCCTGATTTTCTGAACTCTGTTTAGAACTTTCTACTTATAGGTAGGTTTCTTCAGGGTTATAGGAAACTGGCTAATGTGGTAGCTTTTGCTAAAATTATAATGGTTAAGTTGAGTTTTATCTTTGCCTCCTTCTTCTTCACAGCTTAACAAGGGCTTTCAATAACTTACCCCCTAAGGAGCATTTCAGGTCCAGAATTGGGTCAGGGGAAATAATTATATTGAAAGCAAATTTCTTGGTGCTGCTTCCATTATTCTGTGTAGACAGGATAACGGCTGTTGACCTTTTGGGAAGGATGTATTTATCCACCCAACCATATACTCCCCTTTCCTCAATTCAACCATATAGCCATCGAATTATTCAGCTTTTGTTGTGTACCCATCGGGTGCAGCAGGCAAAGCATAGGAATAGTAGAAACAAATATGAAAAACACTGATTTTTCCCTCAAGATGTTGCCTGCTTAGGAGATTTGGAGGACAGATTTGAAGGTAGTACAACCAAAGTTTATGATAAAACGGTGATTTGTGCTGTTTATGAAGTTGCAGTGGTTGCAGTGAAAAAACGATTTATGTCTGAGTGAGGAGGGCTTGGTGGGAACTGTGTTTACAGAGGAGAGTGACTTTGACCAAGATCTTGAAGAATGAACTGTCTATTATTTGGGAATAATGGGCAAAGGAGGTGTAATGCCCCTCTGGGTGGTCTTAGGTCCAACTAGACACTGAGATCATCAGACTATAATGGGCCACATTTGGCACTGGATTCACGTAGAAGGATGTAGGACAGGAAACAGCGTGCCAGCAGGGAGTGTCAGAGAACATTTCTTTGAACCCCAATGACCACTAAGGTTTGGGGAACCAGGTCACATTATTGAGTGAGGTGGTCAACCTGGGATAGCTCCAGGTCCCAAATGTGCTGGTAAGAGTTCCACAGACATAACTTCAACCTACAGGAGGTACAGCTTCTACCCCCATGAGCATGACTTCTAGGGAAGTCCACAGCTATGGCTTTTCCCGGGCATTTACAGTTCATTCGCAGTCCTAGCTGTCAAGATTCAATGTACCAATCAGGAGTCATTTTTTTTTTATCATCAGTACTTGCTGATTATTAGCTCAATAAATATTCCACCTTCCTTGGGTTTCCTGGGAACAGAACTGAAGGTCAAATTTGCCCTCAGAGAAGGAGAAAGAATTTTGCTAGTCGGTGGCTCAGAGAAAGGAGCAGTATGTGCAGAGGTCTGGGAGTCTGAAAGAACACAGTGAGCTCCAGAACTGGAAATGGTTCAGTCTGAGTTAAATACAAGGCATTATTTGAGATGAGAGGAATGGTGGAAGAGGAGGAGAGGTGGGAGATGGGGCAGAGGGTAGAGGGCCCAGGAAACAAACCAGACCATACTCAGGAGCTTAGAGTTTTAGCCTATTGGGAATCACTGCATGGGCTGTGTTATGTTCATACGTGTAT